>NC_081409.1:897343208-898673208 GCF_030272615.1 Cryptomeria japonica | reverse complement strand
TCAGAACTATCCATGCGAGAGGCTTATGGCTTTTGATCTGATGTCTTTTCTTTAATGAAAAAAAGATGATTTCCTCATTTGCATCTCCCTCAGATTCCTCATATGTGATTCCTCCATCAACTACAATGAAGCAATCTCTTTTACCTTTGCCTTTGTACTTCTTATACTTCTCACGTTTTTGCTCATTGTCTCCATTTGGACAATTAGCTGCAATATGTCCAATCCGGTTAAATGCAAAACACTTCAAAGGTAATTTACCTCAGTACCTCTAACTACTTGGCCAACAATGCTTCAAGCTCAATTAGACTATATTCATCATCAACTTCTCTATTGGATCTAGACTCATGACTGTGACTAGCTTCTATGCTTTTCCTTATCGGTGGATTAGAAACTGAAGCTCTAAATGCAGATTCCAATTTTTGAGCACTTCCATCTTAACTATTTAATTCAAATGCAGTTAGTTTACCAATGATGGAGTCAAGAGTTACCTTTGTTTTATCAATAGATTTGAGTTCCTGAATGGCTGCAACTCGGACAACGTAGACCGTTAGAAGGATTCTTAACACCTTGATAACTAATGTGGTATCCTCCACTTTACCACTAGCACTTTTAATATCACCAACTATCTCCTTGATCGTCTGACCATACTATTGAATATTCTCACCTTCAGCCATCTGCATGTTAAGGTTTCAAGTGGATCTAAAGCAAATATGAACTCACAATTATATGCAGATTTAAATACAAAAGATAAAGAAATAAAATAGGACACAAAGATTTAACGTGGTTCACCCAAAATGGGTTACGTCCACCATACACAGTCGTCCAATCTTTCTTATTATCCAGCAAAAATAGTACATCAACATTACAATGCCTTAAGCATCCCAGCTACTTATAACATGCATTTTTAGGGCAACCAACAAAGTTGGCCTTTTTAGGGTTTTATTACAATGTTGGCAAGGATACGTGCTGAGTGTACAGTACTTTGTTGATCAGTCACCACATTTCAACAATCTCCCACTTGGAGACTGAAACTACATGACACCACTATACATGCAACATCCGCTGGAAAAAACACTAGGACTCGACTGGTATAAATTCCACAATTATCAATCAAGAAGACCAACAGAAACTGATGAAGAAATCAGCTTCTCCTATGGAACTGCCTTCATGAACATATCGAAAGGATTCTCACTTGTGTGAATCTTCTCAAGCCGTAACTGGACCTCCTCCAAAATAGTCTGGATGAAGTGGTACCTGAGCTGAAGTTGCTTTGTCCTTGAATGAAAAGTAGAGTTCTTCACAAAATGAATGGCACTCTGGCTATCAGTATACAATGGGTGATCCTCCTGTGTTTGACCCAATTTCTCCAGAAAACATTGTAACCAAATCATCTCCTTGCTGGCTTCTGTAGCAACAACATACTCAGCTTCAGTGGTTGAAAGTGCAACAACCTTTTGCAGCCTAGAAATCCAACTGACTGCAGTTCCCCCTATAGTAAAAACATACCCTGTAGTACTCCTCTGTGAATCAATATCACCCACTAGATTAGAGTCAACAAATCCACTTAGAGCACCATTACAAACTTTGAAACATAATGCCTTCATAGTAGTTCCTTTCAAATACTGAAGAATCCATTTCACAGCATTCCAATGTTCTATACCCGAATTACTCATAAACCTGCTCACAACTCACACTACATGTACAATATCTGGCCTTGTGCATACCATTGCATACATCAAACTACCAATAGCTGATGAATACAGGATGTTAGACATTTTATTAACCTCTTCCTATGCCTTTGGGCACATCTCCTTAGTCAATTTGAAATGACTAGCCAAAGGTGTACTAACTGCTTTTGCATCCTGCATGTTAAATATTTTCAACACCTTCTTTATATACTCACTTTGGGACAAATTCAAGGTTCTATTTTTCCTGTCCCATGTAATCCTCATATCGAGAATTTGCTTAGCTGCACCCAAATCCTTCATAGCAAATGACCTGGCTAATTTTTGTTTAAGATCATTTATATGTTGCATGTTAGACCCAGTAACAAGCATGTCATCAACATAAAGCAATAGGATAATATAATTGCCATTATCAAATCTCTTAAAATATACATAATGATCAAAATGACATCTATGATAACTGTGTTCAGCCATGAAACTATCAAATTTTAAATACCATTGTCGGGGTGCTTGCTTTAGGCCATACAAAATTTTCTTCAACCTGCACACCAAGTTCTCCTTACCTTTGACCTCATATCCCTGTGGTTGCAACATGTAAATTTCCTCCTCCAAATCTCCATGGAGAAAATTTGTTTTCACATCTGATTGTTTAAAATGTAAATCATCTGTAGCCACAAGACTAAGTACAATTCTAATTGAAGTCATTTTTACAACTGGAGAAAATATTTCATCATAATCTATACCCTTTTTCTATGCAAAACCTTTTACCACAAGTCTAGCCTTATATCTTTTCTGACCTCCTTCCTCCTCCTTCAGCCGATAAACCCATTTGTTAGGCAAAGCTCTTTTTTCTGCAGGTATAGGGACTAAGTCCCAAGTCTTACTTTTCATCAAGGAGTCCATCTCCTCTTTCATGCCTAGCTCCCACTGTTGTTTGGCATCCACTTGTATTGCTTCTTCATATTCTTCTGGTTCACCAGAATCAATTAATAATATAGAATACAAAGAAGGAGAAAATATTTCAGGGGGTCTACTTGACCTCGTAGAACATCTAACACTTGCAGGAGTTTGTGGGACATTCTGTTGTTGCTAAGCATTAGGTACCTGTGGCATTTCATTTTTAGGAATCTCATCCAACACCACATATTCTTGCTTGTCCTGTTCATGCTTCTTTTCCTACATCTGTTCTTTATACATAGCCTTCTCATTAAATATAACATCTCTACTTCTATTTATTTTCTTATTTTCAAAATCCCATAACTGATAGCCATATTCATCTACCCCATATCCAATGAAGGTACATTTCTGAGATTTAGCATCAAGCTTGGTTCTGTTTTCTTTATCAACATGGACAAAAGCTTCACAACCAAAGGTTTTCAGAAAAGAATAATTTACCTTTTTACCAGTCCATGCCTCCTCTAGAATACCACCATCCAAAGGGGTTGAAGGTCCTCTATTTATCAAATAGACAGTAGTATGTACAACATTTGCCCAAAAATGTAAGGGCAATCCAACATGCAATCTCATGCTCCTCACGTGTTCCATGATAGTCCTATTCATTCTCTCTGACACACCATTTTCCTGTGGAGTTCCTAGAACTGTCTCCTACTTTCTAATCCCATTTAAGGATCAGTAATCTTCAAATGCCTTGTTGCAATACTCACCTCCATTATCCGATCTGAGACACTTCAACCTTTTTCCTGTCTCATTCTCAACCAAAGGTTTCCATTTCTTAAAAGTTTCAAAAACATCTGATTTTTGCTTTAGGAAATATACCCATGTTTTTCTGGTTGAGTCATCAATAAAAATAACATAATAACAAGAGCCACCAAGAGATGATACCTGAGCTAGTCCCCATACATCTAAATGCACAAGCTCTAACTTCTCACTCTTCTTCTTTTTCCCAACCTTGAGAAATCTGACTCTTTTCTGTTTGCCATAAACACAATTTTCACATAACTCTAAATCAATCTTCTTTAGTCCTAGCAATAGATTTTTGGAGTGAAGGATTTTCATCCCTTTCTCACTCATGTGCCCAAGCCTATGGTGCCACATTATCGAATCTGTTCTTGCAATATCTATTGTTGTTGTCCCTGCAGTAACTTTATCTATAGCAGCTAAGGTAGAGTAAGTGTTACCAGTACACAGATATAATGTGCCTACCTTCGCACCTTTAGCTACTACTAATGATCCTCTACTGACCTTCCAGATACTATCTGAGAAGGTAACTATGCAACCTTCACTACCTAGTTGCCCTGCAGAAATTAAATTTCTTCTTAAGTTAGGAACATGTCTTACCTCCTGCAGAAACCAATCATTTCCATTCTACAACTTGATCTTTATCTTTCCTTTTCCAACAATTTGACAGGGCTCATCATCGCCCAAATATACCTATCCAAAATCACCTTGAACATAATCTAGAAAATATTTTCTATGGGGTGTAGCATGAAATGAAGCCCCAGAATCTATTACCCAGGATTCATTAACATTATCCAAACATAAGATTAAAGCATCTTGTAAAGTATTAATTGCAATATTAGCTTCCTTACTGTCATTTTTATTTTTGTCTCCTTCTTTGTTTTTCCGAGACCAACAGTCTTTCTTTAGATGACCAGGCTTTCCATAGTACCAGCAATCTTTCTTTCCTCTAGATTGAGAGCGTCCTTTCTTTGACTTCCCTCGTGACTTCTCATTCCAAGGGCCTTTTCCTCTTTCCTTTGATCTTCCTCTATTCTCCACATTCAAAACACTACCCAATGATGTTGGAGTCTCACCTGTGCTTTTCCTTCACATATCCTCGCTTAGGATAACACCAACAATATCAAGAGACAGAGTTACTTACAGCCATAACCAACCTATTCCAGCTTTCTGGCAAAGAACATAAAATCAAGAGAGCCCTAACCTCTTCTGCAAAGGTAATTTTTACCGAAGACAATTGACTGGTAATTGTATTAAATTCATTTAAGTGCTCCGCTACAGATCCTCCCTCACTCATTTTCAAATTAAACAAAGGCTTCATAAGAAATACCTTATTCGAAGCCGAAGGTTTCTCATACATCTTAGCCAATGTCACCATCAAATCTACAACCATTTTTGCTTCTGTTATTTTGAAAGCTACAGACGGTGCAAGGCACAATCAAATGGATCCTAGTGCCTTTCTATCTAAAATGTTCCATTCTTCATCTGACATTGTGGTCGCTTTCTTTGCCTTTCCTTCTAATGGCCGCCACAAATCCTTTTGATACAGGTAATCCTCCATCTACATTTTCCATAACTGGTAATTCTGGCCGTTAAACTTTTCGACCTTGAATTTGGAATCCTCTATTGCTCCCACTCAAATCTGAAAGTCTTGCTAATTTACAGAAAACCTCACTCTAATACCAATTGTTAGGGTTTCAAGTAGATCCGAAGCAAATATGAACTCACAATTATATGCAGATTTAAATACAAAAGATAAAGAAATAAAATAGGACACAGATAACACAGAGATTTAATGTGGTTCACCCAAAATGGGTTACATCCACCATACACAGCCGTCCAATCTTTCTTATTATCCAGCAAAAATAGTACATCAACGTTACAATGCCTTAAGCATCCCAGCCGCTTATAACATGCATTTTTAGGGCAACCAACAAAGTTGGCCTTTTTAGGGTTTTATTACAATGTCGGTTTTCATCAACAAAAAAATGGCAAGGATATGTGCTGAGTGTACAGTACTTTGCTGATCAGTCGCCACATTTCAACACTGCATGTCATCAAATTTACCTCTCAGACTCTCCTATTTGGCAATCTTCACATGCTCATCACCGCTATAGATATCATCAAGTTTCTTCCACACTTCACCATACTCTAAATTAGACAAGGAACTGATAATGGCCTCCAATGCTTGATTATTATCCTGTTGCTCTTTCTTTTGATCATCTGACAAAATCCCACTAGGCAAGCTATATTTGGTAACATGTTCCCAATATTGACTTCCTAAGCTTTTGATATAGGTCTTCATCCTATCCCTCCAGATTCTATAGTTTTCCCTATTTACCTTCGGACCTTCTTTCTTCATCATGTTCTTCTAGATCTTTACCTCAAGTTATTAGGCTTAGACAGTAGAGGACCTGAAATGCTCTGATACCAATTGATGATATGATGATTAATAATGATCTAGTCAACTAATGAGAGGGGGGTGAACCAGTAGATAGAAAAAAAACTAAACTTTCATCAAACTCAAACCCAACTCATAAATCAATCACTGTACTATAAACTGCAACTGCACTATCAAGTTTACTGGTTAACTAGAATACTAATATAATGGTGTAACAGATCAGAAACTCATATACCATTTAACCAAAACACAAAACCACTTTACTAATATTAGTAATAGCATATTTCAGATCACTTCCGGTCATCTTAACATATCTAGGTGGATTTACCAGTTAAATAGATTAACCATATCAAAACATAACCACAAAATCATTCACCACTTGACACAATGATTTTTGACATGGAAACCCAAATGGGAAAAACCACGGTGGGGATGTGATGCAGAGCATCAAGGCAATATTCTCAATTCCATAGATTCCAACTAAATATTCTTCACATTCACCATATCTCATCAACTCAGAGGCTTCATACATGCACTCTTCACAAATAATGAAATCTTGAACCTATATATATGATAGGTTCCTTAACCTTATCAACTCAACAACCTAGTTTCACTCAACCACAATCCTCTTAAGTTCACTTCCACAACAATAATCAATTCAAGTTCATTCTTCATCAAAGAAATATTTCTTAATCACTTGACTTGAGGTTCTATATTCAAACTAGGATTCAAACATAATCCTTACCAAAACTTGGCAAATCATCTTCCATGCTATACTCATGCTACAATAGGTTATTCAAATCAATAACTTTGCTCAACCACCTTGTTAACAGTCTAGCAAAAGGCTTTACCTTGTCACAAATCTGTCCTTCAAGGTCTCTAGTCACTTCTTGTTGTTCCAATGTCAATTCCATGTGCTTATATGCTGCTGCACTAAAGTCCTTCTTCATATTCATCTATTCACCTCCAAGGATCCATCATGCCTGCATGCATCTTAACCAACAACAATATTTCTCATCCCAAGCATAATCAATACTTTTCTTTATATGTATTAGCCCTGATCAAGTTTAGAAACTTTAAGTTTGTTAATCAATCTTAACACTGTTACAGTCCTAACTCTCTGTGATTGTTATAACAGTTGCAAATCTTGATCCTAAAACAATCAAAACATTTGGAAACATAAACCTTTGCATTTTTTTTGCCTTTTTTTAGAGTCCTTTCACCTTCCTTGGTCATTCATAAACATTAATTAACCTTTCAAATCCTTTTGGCAAACATATATTGTCTTAGACATTAAACTGCACTCTCAAAAACCATAGAAAGCACAACACAGTTTTATATACCTGTATTTTGTACCATGTATCTTACAAACCAAAAACTATTAAGAAGATTGCTTTGGTCAGAATGTGGATAACTAGGTTTTGTCTAACATATAAAAACTTTGGAATGATCCAACGATTCAGTTAGGATAAATGACCCCCATATTGAGACTATTCTTGACTATCATAATAACTCAGAAAATTACTGCTTCATGCTGGTAGGGTATCAAAGTACTTGCATGATACTTAATGGATAGACATGAGACCACATTTAAATGAAAAATAAATGAATTATCTCCAAGATTCTAGGTTTGTAGGATTTTTGAATTATTACAAATGTATTTATGGGCAAATCCTCTTGGACTACTCAGTTACAGAGGGTTCTTTGACAAATTTTGAGAAAACCAAATAACAGTGGAAAAAAAATAGTTTGCTATTCATTAAAATCATAAATTATTCATAATACATTCAAAGGGATGGAGTGATACACTTCATCCATCTTATTCAACATTCAACATGAGAATTCCTCCTTCCTCACTACTATCTGCAAATTCTGTGAAGGAACAGTCAAAGGTTTAATTCTTTATCTTTTAGTTGCAACCTCCAAAGTGATCTTCTCCCTTCAATTCAACCAAGAAAGGTTTATAAATCCCTTTTAAATTCCTTTGGCAGTTACAACTGCCCACAAGACCGAATTACATGACCTTACAACTTCTTGGCAACTTTTACCACTTTTCCAAATGTTGCATTTTGACAAATTTTAATAAATTTTACATTTTTTGTCAAAATGGACTCAAACTTTGTTTAAACACTCTTGACACCTTAAAATGGACCTTAAATGACCTTTTATAACTTATATACCCTTCCATGGGTCTTTTGACTCATTTTGACCATCTTGACCTATAAGGGCCTATATAGACAACTAGGACATAATCAGGACTTGCTTACATTTTTAGGCTTCCAAGCCTTACAAATCATTCCAAATGGATTCAAATACATTACAAATGACCTTCAAATATAAATTATATTTCAAATGATTACTTTGACCATATATTTGCCTTACACCATGGGTGCTCCTATACCAGGATGAATACCCACAAGTATTCTACACTCTTTTGAAGTTCGCCCTGTTAGGAGCCAAGCCTTGTTAGAAGATTTACAAAAATGTCCTGCTAGGAATAGATCCAGTTAAGGACCACCTTGTTAAGGGATTGACTACAATACCCTGTTAAAGGCAATACCCTATTAGGAGTAGCCTCGATAGAGGATTTCAAATCCAAGCTAATGGATCACCTGGTTAGAAGATTTAGAAAACACCAAGCCTGTGAAAGCTTACCCAGTTAAGGGATTTAACTATTGTAATTGTTAGAGAACAACAGGTCTTTGTTGATCTGGTAATAGCGCTACTCTACTTGATCAGATCCTTTTTATACTCCTATATGCCTTCACACATTCTGTAGATACTCCTTCTGGTTTGGCAATCAATCACACTAACACATTTAACCAAAATTGCCAACAACACTACAAAACAACTCATCGGCCTTATAAACAAAACAATAGGTCGGTAACACATCAAAAAACCTAAGATCTCATAGAGATTACAAAAAAATCGGTTCAAATATGATCATTGGATTACATAGTCATCATCTACACATTGTTCTAGACAACCTCGTCCTCTCTTGGATCATCGCACATTGAATCCTGTAACTCATCACGCGGTTTCCACTTCATGCAATGCACTCACTCATTCCCAAGATAAAATAGTTATCTTTATGCACCAAGACCACTTTGAAACTCATCGCATGCATCATACATGTGTGGCATAATCATCTCCAATCACCATTTGATCATAGATCAACACAATCGATTCATCAAGCTCCATCAGTTAGGGTTCAACATATCAACAGGTTAGGGTTACTAGTTGATCTCACTGCTTCAATAGTAAGACTGGTTTCCTTCACTTGCTCAACTACTGGTTGCATTACAACTCCATTACCAGTTGCAATTGACAACAATGACAACACTTATACTTCATTAATTCAATCTTCATGCAATGCCAACAAGCAATGTCAAAAGAATGAGGAAACAATGAGGAAAAATTTCTTTAAAAACAAATTAAACACGACACCCAAAGACATTAATTTTCATATGTGCGAAAAAAGGAGAGTGTAGTATGGTGCTATGTTATTCGGGTAAATAGAATAGTAAGTATGAGCACATCAAGATCAAGGGATTAACTAAAGCCCTAACCTATCCCTGAGTGTTCAAACCCCAGTGGGTCAAGTTTGTTCTAAGCAGAGTTCACGATGATTTCATGTGGATAGAAGAGCAACCATTTAAGATTACCAAGGAAATCATTCATCTGATTACCGGTTACCCCATTTATGATCATGCCCGAGCCCAAAAGATGATATCATAGAAGGAATTGATCAGTTTAACCGGAGTAGAATCTGATTGCAGAGGATTGAAATTGAACAATGTCATAGATGAAGAACTAAAATTTGCCATTAGAGTTTTAGGCTACTGTTTCTTCCAATCAGCAAGGGAAAATAGTGTACCCTATGCAACAGTAGACCTGGCATACAAAATTGTGAAAAAGGGAATGAAAATTGATCTATGTGAGGTATTGTTGAGAAACCTGTTTGAGAATCTGAACACCATCAGGAAGCCGAAGAAGAACAACTCGGCTAATACACTAAAGTTTGGATCATTACTGGTATGCATGTTTTTCTATTTTGAAAAATTCTTTCCATGAGTCGGTAAAGTTGTTTGGGAACTACACCAACCAATTACCCATCAAATAAATGACCTCATCAAGAAGTTAGGAGATAATTTCAATGATATTATGGATGATTACTTCAGTAAATTTCAAGAGAAAATGCATAACAAATATAGGATTCCACCCCAGCTAGTGGAGAAATACAAAAATGATATATGTTTTGAAGTAGACATTGATTACTGTTATGTGCATGATGTGGAACCGAGGACTCAATCTTTGTCACCGATGGGTTACGAAATTAATTTTGACATCACACAACAGCAAATTGATGCATTTCTTACATTGCCAAGACATGCTAGCGAGCTGAGGTATGGAACCTATGAGGAAGTAAAGGAAAAGGTAAAGATGAACATTGTAGTACCCAAAGCTACAAGAAAGGCAACAAAAATGATAAAGGCATTGTCAGAGAAATTCGGAGAAGACTTTTCCTCTACACCTGTCAAAGGCACCATTGCCATTACCGAAGAGGAATCTAAAGCCCAAGAGGCAACAATAACATTGAGCACTGAATTTCCTAAGGGTAAAGTGTTGAAAAGAAAGAAACTAGATTCATCAAAGGCCTCATCGACTCCACCTCCAAAGTGACCTAACACAAGAGCATTTGTAGCCTCACCGAGTAAGAAAACAAAAAGTGTTACTACTCCCAAGGTAACAAAAACCTACAAGAAATCTACTCAGAGACTCATTTTGGCAAAAGAGTCTAGTGATACCGAATCAGAGGATGCAAGAAAATTCCAGATTGTCAAGAGAAAGAAGGTAAATATACATAGTGTTGAAAACTTATGTGCTGATCTGAAAGAATATGGAGGATTTGGATCATTCAGATATGTCAAGTATGAAACTAGGAATAATGATGAGAAGAGACAAATTGAAGAAGCTGTCATCTGCACACTTCTAAAATTCCGGTTAGCTCCATTGGAACTAGCTAAGTCACTTCCGAATGAACTTTACTTGCATATTGATAATAGATGGAAGTATGCAATGGACTCGGAGAAACAAATCAAAGAAAGGAGTCTAGTTCATCTCTTTCCTGACATGTCAGTAGTTGAAATAAAGGAACATCTGACAACCTACAACTCAAAGTTTCTTGTCAAGCAAAGAGCCTTAAAACTGATGAATGGGCTGTATATTGAAGTTGAAAATGAGACAAAAGCAAAGTGGCAGGAAATATTTAAAGTCAAGGATGTCGGTGAGCAAGCTACAGTTGAAATTGTCGATGTCATCGAGCAAGATCCCGATGTTATCAAGCAAGACCCTGCTGACACCATTCAAATAGATGAAGATGTCATGGATACAGAGGCACTGGAACAGGAAATGATAGAAGGCAATGCATATGCAAAACTTGTATCTAGTGAATCAATCTTGGAACAAGTTCAGCCTTATCCACCGGTCAAGCAACTTGTCTCAACCGAAACCCCTCATGACATGGATCAAGGCACCGAAGGTCACAAGTCTACAACAGGAGAAGGTACTAATCAAAAATAGACATCTCAAGCACCTTCTAACACTGAGAATGTTGCAACTGAGACACCGAGTACCGACACACCAAAGGACTCTACAGAGGCTAAAGAAACCAATCAAAGTGTTGCCTCTACCGAGCAACCTACCGAGGGTCATCAAGCCTCACAAGCCATTGTCTTAGTTCCATCGGTGAAAGGTAAAGAAAAGAAGATGAAAAAGCATAGTTTTAAAATTGATTTTTCAAAACCTATAGTGTTGCCCAATGTAGACATAGCAAAATTAAAGGGGCAAGCACTCATTGATTTTGGTGAACTATGCAAAGCAAAGGCCGAACAAGAGAAGCAAATGGCGCTTCAAAAGAAAAATAAAGTACTCCAGAAGGTAAAAGCACTCTTAATAGATATGCTACCTGAAGCTACAGTATCAACAAATGCAGCCATCCACATTCAACTAGATGAACTCCTATCAAAGATAGAAACATCTGGAGTAGATGCATCGGAATATTTGAGCAAGCTAAAAGACAAAGAGCTCACTACAAAAATGATAGAAGAGGTACAGAAAGCTATAGCTATTGGCAAAGTTAAACTTGTCAAATTTATTGCTGAGTTGACTCCTCAACTCAAGCACATTTTTTATTTATTTCAAAAACTCTGCACATTTTCTTTATTCATTAAAGACATTCAGAATAAAAAAGAGGCAATTGAGAAAGAGATCACTGATCTCTCAAGCAAGTTGACCACAGAGCCAAATTCAGTTCAGAATTTTTATACAAAGCTACAACAACTCATGGCTCAACAATTGGACCTAAGAAATGAAGAACACAAGATCCGGATGGACATAATGACACTTTAGACATTATTCCTTCCTCATCTTTCATTAGTCTAGGAACAGATCAACCGAGCCACCTCCTTATCTACTACATAAGAGGGAAGCACTCTAGATGGCTTAATATCATTATTGGTTGATATTCAAGCACAAAATTCTTTAATGGATAGTGTAAAGAATGCCCTCTTTGTCGCTCTCACCGATGCCTGGACCAAATACAAATCCATTTTTGACCAGTTACCACCCCCGAATGGTAATTAAGTTTTGATGTTTGTCAAAAATGGGGAGTAATATGTTACAGTACTAGGGGATTGATATAGTATTCAAAGTATCAAACAATAGGAGTATAGTATACAGGGGGAGTATATCGAGCAGAGCAAGAAGAGTATCCAAGAGCAGTGAACCGAGCAGTGTACAGAATAGTAAGCTAAGATCAAGGATAGATCACCGAGCATGCAAAATCAGAGTTTTTTACAGTATATCGATAAGGGGAGTATATCTGGATATATTATTTTATTGACTATTGTATATAATATCAGTATAGTCAAATTTTGCAAATATATAGATTTTTGAGTTATAACTTTGAAAGTAGTTTTTGTCAAACGTCTCAACTAATGTCAAAAGGGGAGATTGTTACTACTTATCAAGTTGCCATTAGTTTTATGTAAAAGTTATACTATATACTCTAGTCGGTTACTACTACTGAGATATTCAGTCGGTATGAACAGTCTAGTGGGTTATTGAAGAAAGTAGTCTCAGATCGTAGTATACACCGAGCTATCTACCGAGTATCATTTCATGTCTACCGAGCAGAAAAGATGACACACTGAGTGAAACGTGTTACCAAATTCATTGAACCTGGACATACATATGAAAACGTGTTACAAGATCAAGGAACATCTAACCGTTATCACATTGGAAATTGCACTTAAAGATTGTGTATGATTTTGAGGTCATCTAACCAATGAAATATTTTGCATGGTTATTCATTCGATAAAACATGTTTGTAAGATCGAAGCAATGAATGGATCACCATCATAAGAGATCTATTTATATAGCATGAGTTAAGAATTAAAGGTGTGTGCATGAGTGTAAGAAGACTGTTACAGAGACACAGAGGTCACTGAGAAGGTTTTCAGAGAACAGTCGAAGAACAGAGTAAATAGAAGGGTTTACCGAGTTACTATATGGGTTACCGAGGTATGCTATAAGCAAGGTAACTTATTCTGAGCACATAGAATCTTCTATAACATTCCAAATGTAAAGTTGCAGATATTTGTAATGATTTTATTATAATATATAGAAGTTGTAAGAGAAACCTTTAATAGGGTAAAAGACTCTAATCAAGTCTATAAATTGTAAAGCCTCTAACCAGGTGCAACATTTAGTTTAAGTGTTGTAAAATCCTTTAGCAAGGTAGATCTAATAGATCTTGTTACTCCTAACAGGGTAAGCTATCAGAAATAGCTAAACATGTAGCTCTAACCGAGCACTCTTTATTATTGCAATAGTGAAGTTGTGGGTGCCATCCCCACCACAGTTTTTCTCTCTAACCAAGAGTTTCTGCGTAACCAAAATATATGTGTTATGGAGTGAATCATGTATGATTGTTATCTATTTGTTTTAGCTTTATATTATGTTACTGCACTATTCGGTTTATGCATAATAGTAAAGTTATTATTGAAGAAATGTTTTGGAGTACTGATTCACCCCTCCCCTCTCAGTACATTAGCTTTCCATATTGGGCCTAACAATTAATGAGGAAACAATGAGGAAAAATTAGTTTAAAAACAAATTAAACATGACACCCAAAGACATTAATTGTCATATGTGCGAAAAAAGGAGAGTGTAGTTTAGGTTTTAAAACTTGAACTGCATTGTGGAGGAAGGAAGAGATGCAGTTCAAGTTTTAAAATCTAAAATGCATGGTGCAAGTGAAGAAACATGTAGTTTAAGTTTTAAAATCTAAAATACATGGTGCAAGTGATGAAACATGCAATAGCCAAAAAAAAATCTGACACTACACTACAAACCATAAATAAGTGTAATGGAGCTAAAATTCTCTACCATTGTACTAAAGGAAAAAGGGACTAGCTCCTTAAATATACTTTTGCCAAATTCAAAATATAAACTAAGAGATCCAATTGAGATGATTTCATGATGAATCAAATAATGCATGAGAGCAATTGAAAATTGTCTCGATTGACATGCTTAGAGTATGTGGGCTATGAAATAGAGAAATTTCGTATGGGTTATCTAGAAATTTGAGTGAGCTGAAATCGAGGATAATAGCTGGATATAATTAGGGAGATTTCTTCAATCATTTTATAAAATAATTGAAGGGAGAAGAATCCTCATAACTCTAAGTGCCTTCATCCATCCATTGGGCTATAGAGTTAGGAAACAAAAGACACAAAAAGATGCAAAGAAAGACACAAAACTATACAAATTATGTACAAACTTATTTGTCACTTCACTGAGTGAACAATTTTAAATGTTGTCTGATGTGAGGTAGTAAAATGGTGTCCCATCTTGATATGCCAGAAGAAAAATATTTTCATCACAAATCTGATGAATGGTGAAAGACCCTCTCCATAAAGAATCAAATTTATCATGCATCCCTTTCGGTTCTCTTCTCTTGTCCCATAACAAAACTTGATATCTAACTTGGAAATCTCAGGAATTGGCTTTCTTGTCGAAGAGATTCTTGACTTGGCTTTGATTTTATACAATACAATCCACCTCCTGTATTTGCTTCTCTTCTAATTCAGTAAGATACATTATGTGTTTATCAACAAAGTTGTCAAAAGTTTCATCTTCAATGGCCTTAAAAAAATTTAAAGAAAATAATTCTAGTGTGATTGGAATCTCAACATTCAAATCATACAGGAGTTAAAACAGAGATGTGCCAATTGCCCATTTAGGGGTAATACGATATACCCATAATGCATCACACTATGCCTTATGTCAGGACCTCTGATTTTCATCCTCCACTTTTTTTATTATTGTAACTAGGTACTTATTACTTAACTTCACCTAGCCATTCCCTTGGGAGTAATAGTCAAAAGAATGAGAAAGAGTGATTCCATACTCAAAACAAAAATGTCATTTCATAAAATGAGAAACAAGTGGCATTGTCTTCTACTATCTTATTTGGAAAACCAAACCTTGTAATGATACTCTTTAATGAAACTACATACCAGTTCAGTAGTATCATGCATAACTGGAATGCCTTGATTCCACCAAAATTGATTTTGATAAATTTATGTATGAATCTTAGACAAATTTGTCAACTATGGAAACCCCATCTGTATTCATGGCACATACCATACTAATTAAAATCATAACTATCCAAGAGTAAGTCACATATACACAAATAGTGATTAAAAGTATTAAAGAAGGAGCTCCCAATATTCCTCCTTGATTAGAGACAAAAATGCCTAAAAGGAAGAAACAAGTCATCTACCCAAATGACTTCAATTTTGGCCAATTAGTTCAAGTAAATCCCAAGGTCTTAAAAGGATCCAAAACTCTTTCAAGGGTAAGGGTGGACCAATCAAGGAATAAATATGCAGAATTGGTTGTGCCTCTTCTAGAGAAAATAGGTGAAGAAGTTTAGATTCTACACTATGTGGTGCAAATGATTGAGCTTGGCAAGAAGACACATGAAGTGCTAAGGCAGACTTGTAGACAACCATGGATGCACTAGTTGAAATATATGATAGGGATAAAGTAATAAAAGATCAATTGAATCTCAAAGTGGAACAACTTATTGTTTTATATTAAAAATTATTCAATCTTCAGAAATGGTCGAGCTTATTGTGACATCCATTGATGAAGATTTTATGAAGAAGTCATAAATGGTTGGTTCTAAAGGAATATTTGTAAGTGTTGGGATTGATAGATTGGTTACACAGGGCACTCACCTTTTGAAGTCTTCCATTGAGTTGTTGGATGATATGAATGATGTCAAATCTGAGTTAGATCAAACATTTGACATGTTGTCACAAGATTTGAAGTTGATAGAAAACTACCTCAATGCTTGGATGAGGTTGAAATATTTTAAATTGGAAGTTTTGGTTGAGAATAGGGTAATCCCCACAAGGAAGAAGTATATTGAATATCGAGAAGCCATGAAGTATAGGAAATAATTTCTCAGTGAATTGATTAAAGATTTCTAGGAAGCCCAAGAACTAAGTATTGATAAAGGATTGGATATTATTGTCAAGGTTGAACAACATCCATGCAATTACTTGATGAGAACCATAAAATGCTTCCCATGGACACAGTTATCCAGGAGTTTAAATCACTAATTCAAATCGAGATAGAATCAAAAGATTTCACTATATCTTCTATTGATAAATTAGTAGATTTTCAAGTAAATTTGAATAACTTAAAGGTCATTTTTAGCATTCATAAAAAGTTCTACATCAACATTTGAGGACTCCATTACAAGAGTTCAAGCTATTTCAAGCTATATGCCAAGACTTGATGATTCAAAAGTATCAGCTACTTTACAGAGATATGAAGGTTTCTTAGAGAAAAATGTTGATGAGAAGACATGTCTCCTGATACTTAGGTTATTTTTCCATGCTTTTGATTTATGCTTTTTATAATTTAAAAAATATATTTTACATTTATTTTGTAGTGTAGACACTGAAAATTGTCCTGACTAATTAAATAAATATTTTATTTATTTAATTATTTTATCTTAAGTCTTTTATTAATTAAATCGATCTTGATTTATTTAATTAATTCATTAATCCTCTTCTAAGCCTTTCCTCATTTAAATAAATATTTTTATTTATTTAAATTGTCGTTTTCCTAAATTAAATAAATATTTTATTTTTTTAATCGATCTCACTTCCTCTATTAATTAAATAA
Organism: Cryptomeria japonica; assembly: GCF_030272615.1. Taxonomy (NCBI): domain Eukaryota; kingdom Viridiplantae; phylum Streptophyta; class Pinopsida; order Cupressales; family Cupressaceae; genus Cryptomeria; species Cryptomeria japonica. The sequence continues at coordinate 898,656,156 of NC_081409.1, read as the reverse complement.
ATCTTTATTTATTTAATTAATTCATTAGCCTTTTATACCCATGACACATGTCATTCATCTCTTAATTCTTCTCTTACCTACCCCCTTCATCATTTAATTATTTCCTCTACCTACCCTTTAATCCTATCTGACCATTTATCTTATACCTCTTAATCTTATCCTTCCATTTCGTAAAGTGTCTTCTATATAAGAGAATACTCTCCTTCATTATCAACCCTAATCATCAAGTCAACCTAATGACAAAATCAAGCCTTCTTACGATCAATCTATCAACCACAATCCGTTCTTTGTTGAGCTCTTGTGCACACATAAAATCTGAGAGCAAATATATCAAACAAGATCAATGGAGATAGGAGACAATGGAGATTGAAACCCTACTAGACATGTGAATGGTATATCTTGGTCAATTTTGTTTGTTTGCATGGTCTTAGGTATCTTCAATTGTGTATGGTGGATTACTTTCATTGTTAGGATAGGGTTTTGTGGTTGGATCTTTATTAGTCTTTCAATATTATTGGTTTTCACTATCCATTTTCATCGTATACATGTAGAAATGTAATTACATGTAATAACAACACAAGTCCAAAATCAAATCAAACTCTATTGTTGAATAATTCAAATTAGTTGTAGCTTTCCACTTTTGAATCTTAACTTTTCTCTCTATATAGGAGGGATCTTTATTGTAAATATTATCTTTTAGTTGATGCAAGAAAACTTTGCCCATTTGAAGAGCATTTTGAAACTTTTATTTTGAGGTGTAAATCAAGATTCAATCAATAAAAGAAGCAAGATTGCATCCTATTGGTGCTTCCAACTGATTACTCTAGAGTTACTCTATGAGAGGCCAATCTCAATCTTCAAGGCCTTGGATTAATGGATCAATTGACAGAGTAATTATGACTAGGGATAAGTAACTAGTCACACTCTCTGCACTTTAGGATCAGTTAAACCAATGTAGGCATCCCTTATAGTAGCATTATTGATACCATCAGGCTTATGTGATGTTGCAATAGATGCGAACTCAAACTATTATGTGATTCAGTGAACTTTAAACCTCATAGGATGTGTCCTTCATGCTTATGCAATTCTAATCACAATGAGAACTAACTATCCTATGTACTTGAAAGTAGAAAATAAACAAAATAACATGGTTATTGTAATATTTGACAAAAATTTCTCCTTGTCATGGTTACAAACATAATATTATGATCAGTGCCTTATCCATTGGGCTATATGCTAGATGAATCATTATTACAATACAAAATATGCATATTGTGCACCATCCTTTTCCTAGTATGATTGATACCTTATATTTATCATAGCATAAAATGAATTTCATAACTGCAACTTAGTACTTTCTCTCTACATAGAACCCCTCTTAATAAACATTAGCAAATTTAATCTACTTTAGAAGAAGCTAAAATTTATTTAGACTCAACAATACAGTGAAGACATGTGAACCAAAAAACCCTTGATTTCATTGATTCATATAAGATTCTGGATAACAAGTAAAGAGAAACAACTTAGAAATCATTAGATTGTATTTCAAGATGTTTTATATCTGTAGAATATGTGCACATTATCTTTTGCAAAATTTACTACTGGTAGGACATATAACTGAATCACAACACTACATTGCAAAACTTATGAACATTTTTGCATACTATTCACCCTTGGTGAAAGATAAACATACAGGCTTCTCTGAGAACTAAATGTATTATCTATTTTTGTCTTGAGGAGGAAGAAGCTCTACAATAAGGCCATGATTATCCTCTTATATAAAATGAGGATGCATTAAGCTTCTGGCCTTTTACAATATCAAAATTTAGGTAATTGACTTATAGGAAAAGGCAAACAAATTTTTGGACTTCCTGACATAAATAGACACTCCTCTCTATTGCTCTACAAGTGGTATATATTGGAAATAATCTGAAATCCTCCTTTTCCTTGCTCGAGCTTCCTTATCAATTTGAAAAGTGTGACAATCTTGCAAACCTCTTGAATAGAAAGAAGATAGATATAGAAGAAGAAGGAAACCCTAAATTTGGTTCTCTATAACACTTGGTTCCTTCAGCCTACTGAAGATCTAATTTATAAAAAATATCTCTTGTCTAGCTGATAGGTGTCACCTCTCAAAATATGATCTGCAAAATATTTGTTTTTAACATTTTATTACCTTGTTGATTATGCAAAGGAATATATGATTTTTCTCTATCATGACATATTGTTTATGTTTGTAACAAATCACTTTGTCTTTTCTTCATGCTCTGAATTTCATTTCCTTACATATTCTAAAACCCTATCATTGTGTTGGGTTTGTTGGCATTTGGTATAACTGATGCATAATGAGATGATGCAGGTGATGCAGTTGAAGATGGATGACTTAACTTGTAGAGGATAGAAGATTGATATTTTGTGATTAGATGACTTGATCAGTTATTTGTGTTGTCATTGATGGCAACTGATATAAAATGATGTTTACTGATGTTCTTAATGTTTTTTTTTCATCTAAGTGATTTGGTTTATCAGAAGACATGGATTACTAGAAAAGTACAGAAGATTGTGAATTAGGACTTTAATTGGTAAAGAAAAGATGTTTTGGTTGAATTGGATGATCGACGATGATTGGTATTTTGCGGTTTGGAATGTGATCTTGTATCATGGAAAGGATTATCTTATCGGAACCAAAACTTGTGATCACTACCGCAAGGCTTGTTTCAAATTTCTGATAAAGTTTTGCTAGGGTTTAAGGATTGGTGAAGAAATCATCAAACCAGTAATGATTTTTGTTATGGCGGTGATCGATGACGAGTTTATATGAAGGTGGTAACATGACACAACCCACGTGAAATGTTTGATTGTTGTTTTGGTGTGATTCAAGGAAGAATTTCTTGTGAAATAGTGAAACGCTCAGTGGAGTGTTTTGAGGTTTTGACTTTGGTACAAATATGACTTTTGTGATGGGTTTCGATCAACCAACATTTGATATTAAATTATAATTTGATGTAATGATCTGTATATTTTTTTATCTAAGATGATCTCTTATTATTTGTATTGTAATTTCATTATGTAATTAGGGTTTAGTGGTCGACCTAGTTGAGATGACTATTTAGGTTGGCACAGTTGATGTTTATTGTGTTGGTGGTCTTAAGAGAATGTGTTGAGCCATTCAAGAGTAGTGTGATATCTGCCTGAGAGTTCCAGAGTGTTGAGCATAACTAGATATGATCTAGCAAGCTGAGAAGTACAAGTAAGAGATCACTTTTTCACTATTGTTCCCTAATAGTTGTAGCAGGTTAAATCCCTTATCCAGGTAGGTTCGAACATGCCTTAATCATTTAAGTCCCCTAATAGGGAATCTCTCAAAAAGAGTGATAAATCCTCTCACGAGGTTGATCCTAACCAGGATGCTAGGCAAATCCCTTAACCGGGTGACTCATAATAGGGTCTGCTCCTAACATGGTGTATTGTAATCTCCTAACAAGGCGTACTTCAAAAGAGAAAATATTTGTGGGTACCAACTTCCACTGTGGTTTTTCCCTATTTGGGTTTCCACATCAAAAAAATTATGGTGTTCACATAAGGAATTCTTTTCATGTGATGTTCTTGTTTATATTACATTTCATGCACTATTTCTGATACACTGGTTATGATGTTTTTAGGGGTTTATCAAAGGTTACCAATATTGATAAGAGTTGGTAGAGAAAGTGTTTGATCTGATAGATGAGGATAATGAGTTGTTAAATGATCAAATTTATATGACTTCTTATGTGGTGAAAGAATTGATAGATGTGGTAAATGATTTGATTAATGTGTTAGAAAATCTAATAAAGAGGTTGTTAGATCTGATAAAAGAAGCTAAGATATTTGATAAATGATTTTAGATATGATATAGATTTGATTTAGACTTAATCTTGTAAATTGGTATTAATACTGATTCACCTCCCCTCTCTGTATTAACCGGATCCTCATAGGATTAGCAGGCTTGGTCCATGTGTCTTCTCTTTTCCTGGTGCCCTGTAGGTCTTTCCCTGTACTCCTTTATGGCTTGTAGGGTGGGGGGGAATACCAACATCCCTTTGTCTATCTTACCCCACATGCGGGGTGGCGGGAGATACCCATTGTATTTTGTATTTGAACGTTGGGGCCCATGTGCCATGCAAGGTCCAACATGGACCAACCACCACTTTTCAACTTCGCATGTTAGTATGGTTAGTCATGGTCCCCACTTCATGTCATGGCTTGTCAGAAAGAGCTAGGACTTCAACACTCCCTTAGAATCATCCTACATCGAAGTTTGATATTCCACCAAACTCCCTTGCTCATTGCCAAGACCACCAAAAGCTAAACCAAAATTGACCCATGGGTAGGAAATGTGACTTCAGTTATCTACTTGGAAAGACTTATCAAAACCCGAAGTCGTACCAAAACAATTCATCGCCAAGATTCTGAAATGTCTCATCAGCATTGTGATGCTATGAAATTATCTTGGTCGTGCATCAACTTTTTAATCATGCACTCGCGCAAATATCATAGTCATTGATCCCATGCAAAGTGATCCCACAATATTGCATATGAGTGGCAAGTGCACTGGGCCCACCTCATTCATGTACCTGCAAGTATCCATTAGGCGACTATTCATTAGCCCACCCAAGAAGTGACTTGTTCAAGTGGGACCCTTCTTTCTTTTGTTCAGTATTCACTACTTTCGATGTGATATGAACCTTCGACAAGACCTCCTGCAACCATGGTAGACTTTTGGTCTCTCACCAATATTTGCATTTTAGTGAGACATCATTCTTTGGCAAGACTCCCTTTGGCTTTAATAGACCATTGTAATTATACTGACATTCATGTTTCGGTGAGATACGCAAGGTGTCTCTTAGATAATCCCTTTTCGGTGTGACCTAGGCTTTTGGCAAGATCATGATTTTCATCCTGTCGACCTTTATTGCTATGTTGATATGATTTTTCCTACATACAAGGAGTTCATTTTCGGTGTGACCATATGAAGTCTTGGTGAAATCATACTAGGGTAAAATATTTCATTTTCTTTCTCAAACAATTCGAACATGGGCCTTCAAAATTTCAGCTAACTTTTGAAGGTCCCAACACATCCAATCTTTGCCTTGGATTAGATTGTTGTGTGGTGGAATTGTTCTTATGTCTTTCCTATTACATTCTCTCAAATTAATTGAATTGTGGTGTAGCATGAAATCATTTAGCTAGGAAATACTTCAAATCTAATTTTGTAGTCTTTGAACTACAACATGTTATATTTGGAATTTATTTGATGTGTTTGAACTAGAAGTAATTTGTGGACTTTGAGCTATAATATTATTGTATATGTTTAGTTGATTAGATTGTGGCATGTGTTGAAGACTTTGAGCTACACATATATACATCTTGGTTCTTACAATTTACATAAGAAGTAACATAAAACTTTGTGCTATCATGGGCTTCTCAGTGATTGAAACTTGTCGGTATCTATGTAGTTATTCTTTTGTCTAACTAGAGTGTATATCGGTCATTATTGCTCCAACTATTATTTTGTAGTTCATTACCTTTTATTTTAATCACGAGATTGAAATTGTAATTTGTTGAAAAAGGAAAACATCTATTTTGCAAGAAGTGGATAGGATGAATGTAACACCACATGAGTAGTTTAGTGTATATAAGCTTAGTTAAGTGGTGAACTTATAAGGCAATGAGAGGGGGGTGAATCAATGCAAGTAAAAACAATACAAATCTGATTATCAATTTCACCAACTTAAAACTCAATAAGCATATAAGAAATAACACCAAGTAAGCAATTACCACATAAAGTATAAACCACATGATACAAGAGGTTATACGTGGAAAACCCAAATGGGAAAAACCATGGTGAGAGTTAGTACCCACAAAGATCCACTATCTATAGTATAGAGATCTGACCGGTTAAGGTCTACAACACCTAGTTAGGGGCACACACTGTAAGGAGTATCTAAGCCTAGTTAAGAGCTATACAATAAGGCATGTGAGGACCAGCCCTATTAGGAGCTGCCCATGTTACTAGGATTTGCAAATACAATTTAATGTGTCACCTGGTTAGAGGATTTAATGATCAGACTTGTCAGGGTCTGACTGTACCATGTTAGGAGTGACCTTGTGAGATGATTTTCTTGTTGCAATTGTTAGAGAGACAAAGATTTCAATTGATCTCATTATAACAAGATCAGTGTCTTATAAGATCTTCTTCAGAACATTACAACATCACATATACTTCATCTCAGAACTCCTTTGATCACCGCACTACCAGAAATATGAAATTCGCTAATGATTTCTTACACATACAAGCTCATACTCATATCTCACCTTCATACCTCATCACAAATTTTAAAAACATCATTAGGTCGGCTAGAACCTTGTAACAATTCCCTAGGTTCAATGTATCTAGAAAATCTTGCATTACACATCTTAGTTACGTCGGCCACCAACATAACAAAACCAATTCTATGTCATTTTACCGATCTATGTGATTTTCATTACTACTAGTTGAATGTCCATCAGAATACCTACTCTGTCAATCAAATCTCGATCACCTGATCAAATCACCACATGCGGTCATGGATATAACTTCATCTACCAGTCTTCTTTGCTGCTACAAAACTGCATCATCCCATTCTTCATAAATCTCCTACACCGATTATCAGAATATTATTTTGTCTGTCATTTACTGGTTAAAGTCCTAATTACCGGTTCTGATAAAAACTATCTTTGCTTAGCGGTTAAGCCTTACCAGTTGGACTGTGAGACTTAGATGATTGTAGAAACATAGTTACCATCAATGACAACATACAACATAGTCATCATACAACAATCTAATATCTTTACAAAACAAACATGTACCAGTTGCATCAAGCAAACAAACAATTACCAGTTTAGATCAAATGATCAAATCCCAACAATCTCCCCCTTTAGCATTGATGACAACACTTAGGAAAACATTTGTCAGCTAAGTGTGCAATACAAAAATTGACTACATGATATGTACTCCCCCTTAGCAATTACTCCTATTACTCCCCCTTTACATTACATCCAAAATTGTGACTAACTCTTAACTATTACTCCCCCTTTGACAATAATGCCTAATAAAGAAGTAAAATATATGAAAGATATATACATTTTACATAAAAATTTGCATCAGAGCATATATAGATATAAGAGTCATAAAGTCTTTACAAAGCAATTTGAGAAAAAACGTCATTGAAATAAATTTCAACTGTTTTAGATCATTATCCCATGTCTCTAACAGTGTGTTGGTAATCTCAACATGTGTCTTTATCTGCCCTGCTAATTCCTCTATTGCATCAATTGTGCTCATTTCAGATGTAGCCAAAATAACCCCCCGACTCCTTGTATGTTCCCTGTAAAATTTCCACTTTAGGAATTAGTTGAGTCTGGATTTCCTTTAATGATCTTGCCCGTTTGACTTGCTCATGTTCATACACCTCAAGTGTGTGGTGTAAGTCTACAACTAATCTACCAAAATGAATAGCTAAGTCATTTAGTGGTCTAAAAGTTTCACTCAAGATTTTGATTTATTTCTCAGCAGCTTCCCTTTTCTCCTTCAAATCAGCACAAAATAATGAAAATTTTGAAACAGAAGCCAAAATCTTTCCTTTGGTTTCCAGTCCATCCTTCAACAAGTCTTTATTAACTGTTAGTGCTACCTTACCTTTATCTATCTCAAACATCAAGTGTATTATCATTTTATTCTTGTAGTCCTTTTCAACTTATATATATGTAGCATCTTCAAAAGTCTTGAGTTGATCTCCAGCATCAGTAACCGACTGTCCAAGTTTGCCAATGGGAGTAACAAAACTTTCAGCATTAGTCTCTGGTAGGAGACTAGACAAAATATCAATTGTTATCCTTATTATTTCTGCCTCTCTCTGTTGTTCCTCCATTCTCTTCTTTTGAGTTCTAGATTGCATTATTGTTGCAATCTCCATCAATTGAGAAGAACTCAGATTGTCCATATCAATAGGTCCTTTAATACTAACGATTTGTCATCATCATCATCAATTATTTTCTTCTCCTTTGTCTTCTTTTTCTATGCCTTTTCTTTCATTGTTTTCTCCTTCTTGGTCTTATCTTCTACTTTCTTCTCTTCTTCAGTGGCATCCTTGACCGGTGGTGGTTGAGTTTCCACATTTTGTACATTCACCATTGCTTCCTCATCCTTCTTTTCATTAGTCTTTACATTTTGACTATCATCAATATCTACATTTACACTTACTGATGGGGTTTGAGTATCATTAGGCTGTGTGTTCATCGGTGGCTCATCAGAGCTCTTTTCTTCAATTTTCTTCTCCACTTCTTCCTCTTGCTGCTCATGTTGTTCAAACATTTGAACATCAACATCAAATACATCTATGTTATCAACAATGTCTACGGTGTTATCATCAGAAATGTGATAATATGATGAAATAATAAGGATCCGGTCAAATACTAAGAGGGGGGGTGAATCAGTAGCTAGAAAACAAACTAAACTTTCACCAAAATTAATCCCAACTTAGAAATAACTTGCTAAACTAATCGATTTAGTCATTGTATCAAAAATTGCAACTGCACTGTCAAACTTTATCAGTTGACCAAAACGTCAATGATACAATGTAACAGATCTGAAACTCACATACCATTTACCCAAAACACTAAACCACTTTACTAACATCAATAATAGCTCATTTTAGATCACTTTCAATCATCTAAACATATATAAGTGGATTTACCAGTTACTCAAATCAACCATATCAAAACATATCCATAAAATCATTCACCACTTGACACAATAATTTTTCACATGAAAACCCAAATGGGAAAAAACCACAGTGGGGATGAATACCCACAAGTATTTTGAACTTTTCTGAAAGAGCCAAGCCTTGTTAGAATCTTATACAATAATGTCATGTTAAGAACAGATCCGGTTAGGGACCACCCGATTAAGGGATTGACTACAATACCCTGTTAAAGATAACCTCGGTAGAGGATTTCAAATCCAAGCTAATGGATCACCTGGTTAGAGGATTTAAACAACACCAAGCTTGTTAAAGCTTACCCGGTTAAGGGACTTAATTGTTGTAATGGTTAGAGAACAACAAGTTCTTTGTTGATCTCGTAATAGCACTATCTTGCTTAGTCAGATCCTTTTCTACTCCTATCTGTCTTCACAACATTCTGCAGACACTCCTTCTGGTTCGGCAATAGTCACACTACCACACTTAACCAAATTTCCAACACAAATACAAACAACTCATCGACCTTAAATACAAATGTTAGGCCCAATATGGAAAGCTAATGTCCTGAGAGGGGAGGGGTGAATCAGTACTTCAAAACCTTTTTTCAATAATAACTTTACTGTTATGCATAAACTGAATAGTGCAGTAACATAATATAAAGCTAAAACAAATAGATAACAATCATACATGATTCACTCCATAACACATATATTTTGGTTACGTAGAAACTCTTGGTTAGAGAGAAAAAATGTGGTGAGGATGGCACCCACAACTTCACTACTGCAATAATAAAGAGTGCTCGATTAGAGCTACATGTTTAGCTATTTTCGATAGCTTACCCTATTAGGAGTAACAAGATCTGTTGGATCTATCTTACTAAAGGATTTTACAACACTTAAACTAAATGTTGCACCTGGTTAGAGGCTTTACAATTTATAGACTTGATTAGAGTCTTTTACCCTGTTAAAGGTTTCTCTTACAACTTCAAAATATTACAATAAAATCATGACAAATATCTGCAACTTTACATCTGGAATGTTATAGCAGATTCTATGTGCTCAGAATAGATTACCTTGCTTATAGCATACCTCGGTAACCCATATAGTAACTTGGTAAACCCTTCTGTTTACTCTGTTCTTTGACTGTTCTCTAAAAACCTTCTCGGTGACCTCTGTGTCTCTGTAACAGTCATAACACTTAGTGCTTTCACATGTCTTGCTTCATATACCTCTCTACCATCCTTTTTGTCATGCTACATGTATATTTCTGATCTCAATTCATGTTGTATAAATAGATCTCTTATGAAGGTGATCCATTCATTGCTTTGATCTTACAAACATGTTTTATCGAATGAATAACCATGCAATTTCCAATGTGATAATGGTTAGATGTGCCTCGATCTTGTAACATGTTTTCATATGTATGTCCAGGTTTAATGAATCTGGTAACACGTTTCACTCGGTGTGTCATCTTTGCTGCTCGGTAGACATGTAATGATACTCGGGAGATAGCTCGGTGTATATTGTGCTCTGAGACTACTTTCTTCTGTAACTGACTAGACTATTCATACTGACTGAATATTTCGGTAGTAGTAACCGACTAGAGTATATAGTATAACTTTGACATAAAACTAATGGCAACTTGATAAGTAGTAACAATCTCCCCTTTTGACATTAGTTGAGATGTTTGACAAAAACTACTTTTAAAGTTATAACTCAACAATCTATATACTTGCAAAATTTGACTATACTGACAGTATATACAATAGTCAATGAAATAATATATCAGATATACTCCCCTTATCGATATACTATACAAAACTCTGATTTTGCATGCTCGATGATCTGTTCTGTGTGCTTTGCTTACTATTTTGTACACTGCTCTTGGATACTCTGCGTACTCTGCTCGGTATACTCCTCGTATATACTATACTCCTATTGTTTGATATGCTGAATATCATTCCCCAAATATATCACTCCCCCAATACTGTATCACTCCCCCTTTTTGACAAACATCAAAACTTAATTACCATTCGGGGGTGGTAACTGGTCAAAAATGGATTTGTACTTGATTTGAGCTTCGGTGAGGGCGACAGAGAGGGCATTCTTTACACTGTCCATTAAAGAATTATGTGCTTGAATATCAGCCAATAACGATATTAAGCCATCTAGAGTGCTTCCCTCTTGTGTAGTAGATAGAGATGTGTCTCGGTTGATCTATTCTTAGATGGATGAAAGATGAGGAAAGAATAATGTTTTTAGTGTCATTATATCCATCTTGATCTTGTGTTCTTCATTTCTTAAGTCCAATTGTTGAGCCATGAGCTGTTCAAGCTTTGTATAAAAATTCTAAACTGAATTTGGCTCTGTGGTCAACTTATTTGAGAGATCAGTGATCTCTTTCTCAATTGCCTCTATTTTATTTTTAATGTCTTTAATGAATAAAGAAAATGTGCAGAGTTTCTGAAATAAATAAAGAATGTGCTTGAGTTGAGGAGTCAACTTAGCAATGAATTTGACAAGTTTAACTTTGCCAATAGCTATAGCTTTTTGTACCTCTTCTATCATTTTTGCAGTGAGCTCTTTGTCATTTAACTTGCTTAAATATTCTGATGCATCTACTCCAGATGTCTCTATCTTTGTTAGGAGTTCATCCAGTTGAATATGGATGGCTGCATCAGTTGACACTGTAGCTTCAAGTAGCATATCTATTAAGAGTGCTTTCACTAAGTACCTTATTTTTCTTTTGAATGGCCATTTTCTTCTCTTGTTCGGCCTTTGCTTTGCATAGTTCACCGAAATCAATGAGTGCTTGCCCCTTTAGTTTTGATATGTCTACATTGGGCAACACTATTAGTTTTGACAAATCGACTTTAAAACTATACTTTTTCATCTTCTTTTCTTTACCTTTCACTGATGGAACTAAGACAATGGCTTGTGAGGCTTGATGACCCTCAGTAGGTTGCTCGGTAGAGGCAACACTCTGATCAGTTTCTTTAGCCTCTGTAGAGTCCTTTGGTGTCTCGGTACTTGGTGTCTCAGTTTCATCATTTGTAGTGCTATAAGGTGCTTGAGATGTTTGTTCTTGAGTAGTACCTTCTCCTGTTGTAGACTTGTGACCTTCAGTGCCTTGATCCGTGTCATGAGGGGTTTCGGTTGAGACAGGTTGCTTGACTAGTGGATAAGGCTGAGCTTGTTCCAAGACTGATTCACTAGATACAAGTTTTGCATATGCATTGCCTTCTATCATTTCCTGTTTCGGTGCCTTTGTATCCATGACATCTTCATCTATTTGAATGGTGTCAGCAGGTTCTTTCTCGGTAACATCAAGATCTTGCTCGGTGACATCAACGATTTCAACTATAGCTTGCTCACCGACATCCTTGATTTTAAATTTTTCTTGCCACTTTGCTTTTGTCTCATTTTCAACTTCAATGTACAGCCCATTCATCAGTTTTAAGGCTCTCTATTTGACAAGAAACTTTGAGTTGTAGGTTGTCAAATGTTCCTTTATTTCAGCTACTGACATGTCAGGAAAGAGATGAACTAGACTTCTCTCTCTGATCTATTTCTCCGAGTCCATTGCATACTTCCACCTATTATCAATATGCAGATAAATTTCATTTGGAAGTGAATTTGCTAGTTCTGATGGAGCTAACCGGAATTTTAGAAGTGTGCAGATGAAAGCTTCTTCAATTTGACTCTTCTCATCATTATTTCTGGTTTCATACTTTACATATTTGAATGAACCAAATCCTCCATATTCTTTCAGATTAGCATAGAAGTTTTCAACACTATGTACATTTACCTTCTTGCTTTTGACAATCTGAAATTTGCTTGCATCCTCTGATTCGGTATCACTAGACTCTTTTGCCAAAATGAGTCTCCGAGTAGATTTCTTGTAGGTCTTAGTTACCTTGGGAGTAGTAACACTTTTTGTTTTCTTACTCGGTGAGGCTGCAGATGCTCTTGTGTTAGGTCATTTTGGAGGTAGAGTTGGTGAGGCCTTTGATGTGTCTTGTTTCTTTCTCTTCAACACTTTTCCCTTAGGCAATTCAGTGCTTAGTGTTATTGCTGCCTCTTGGGCTTCAGATTCCTCTTTGGTAATGGAAATGGTGCCTTTGAACGGTGTAGAGGAAGAGTCTTCTTCGAATTTCTCTGACAATGCCTTTATCATTTTTTTTGCCTTTCTTGTAGCTTTGGGTACTACAATGCTCATTTTTACCTTTTCCTTTACTTCCTCATAGGTTCCATACCTTAGCTTAGTAGCATGCCTCGGTAATGTGAGAAATGCATCAACTTGTTGTTGTGTGATGTCAAAATCAATCTTGTAACCCATAGGTGACAAAGATTGAGTTCTTGGTTCCACAACATTCACATAACAGTAATCGGTGTCAACTTCAAAACATATATCATTTTTGTATTTCTCTACTAGCTAGGGTGGAATCCTATATCTATTATGCATTTTCTCTTGAAATTTACTGAAGTAATCATCCATAATATCATTGAAATTATCACCTAACTTCTTGATGAAGTCATTTATCTGATGGGTGATTGGTCGGTGTAGTTCCCAAACAACTTTATTGACTGATGGAAATAATTTTTCAAAATAGAAAAACATGCATACAAGTAATGATCCAAACTTTAATGTATTAGTTGAGTTGTTTTTCTTCGGCTTCCTGATGATGTTCAGATTCTCAAACAGGTTCTTCAGCAACACCTCACATAGGTCAATTTTCATTCCCTTTTTCACAATTTTGTATGCCAGGTCTACTGCTGCACAAGGTACACTGTTTTCCCTTGCCGATTGGAAGAAACAGTAGCCCATTACTCTAATGGCAAATTTTAGTTCTTCATCTGTGACATTGTTCAATTTCAATCCTCTGCAATCAGATTCTACTCTGGTTAAACTGATCAATTCCTTCTATGATATCATCTTTTGGGCTCGGGCATGATCATAAATGGGGTAACCAGTAATCAGATGAATGATTTCCTTGGTAATCTTAAAAGGCTGCTCTTCTAGCCACATGAAATCATCGTGAACTCTACTCAAAACAAACTTGACCCACTGGGGTTTGAACACACAAGGGTAGGTTAGGGCTTCAGTTAATCCCTTGATCTTAATGTGCTCATACTAGCTATTCAGTTTATGATCGGTACACAACTCATCATAGGTGTCTCTGATTTCAACATGATCGAGTTCTTCAACACGACATTTGGTGAAGAATCTCACATCCTTGACTAACAGCACTCTGTCCAGGATGAGTGAAAAAGTGGTTTTTTCATCTAGTTCAGATGCAACTTTGGGAGTCAAAGAGTATTTTAGTGAGGGCTTCTCTACATTCTTGACAACTATGGGATCTTGGATCTTGGGCACCATTGTAGATTTCAGATAAAAGTTAACAAAGGATCCTTAGGGTTTTAGGATTTCAAATGACTAACACTTTATACTTAGTAGATAATGGCAACTAGATAAGATCGGTAAATTAGCTTAACAATGCATTGAGATTGATGTAAATACCTTGAATTTTCTTTGTAGGAGGTTTGATCGCCTTAGATTCACTTTGCTCTGCTCTCTCGAAAACTTGGTAAGTTGAAAATGACCGTGAAAATGCTTTTAAGTACACAATATGCCTTATCGGGCTCCGTGCAGTTTAGGTCAAAAACATTAAATGCACTTAGTTCCACTTAATTTTCTTTCCTTTTTCTACTTTAACCGAGTAACCAAACTTCCTTCATTCACCGACTAAACAGGTTTCCTGTATTCACCGACTTGATAGTTTTCTTGTATAGTGCTTCAAAAGACTTTGATAGAATTTCAAAATTTACTATTACATCTTAATTATGTAGATTTGAATTAAGTACATAATAGAATAGGAATTGTTAAGATTTATCCTTGAGAGAATGCAGTCCCTTCATACCTTTACCGATTAATTTGGAATAGGAGCACCTAACTTGGTAGGTAAGGTGCTTTCTACATTTGACACAATTTCCTTCTTTTTCCAAATCATCTTTAATTTTTCTTTTATTTCCTTAGTGTCTTTTCTAGGTTGATCTTTGCAATCTCCAGCTAAATGTCCAACTTTGTGACAATGAAAACATGCCATACCAGGAATTCTCCATGATCTTCGGTTGTTCATTCCAAACCTTATAAAGTAGTTGGCACTTATATGTCCATATCTTCCACAACATTCACAGCATATCGTTGTATTTTAATCCCATGGTACTGTAGAATATTGTCGGTAAGGATCTATGTGAGTTCGGTAACCTCTAGCATTTGCTTAGTGTGCATACCACACATAGTTCTTTTGCTTAAACCAACACTTCTCGGTACTATGTCCATATCTATTGAAATTTTTACAAAACCCTTTGAATTTTGCCTTCTGATAATTGTTAATAGAATTCATCCTACATTGATTAGATGTGTGACCATATTTATTGCAATTGTTACAATAACCTTTGGACTTAGTGACATTCGATTGCTTACCTTTTCTGATTTGACACATGTTGGTAGTGTGACCTTGATTTCAACAGTAGTTGCAAATAGGCTTCTTTCTTTTGATGTTATTCTTTTTTCCAGCTTGCTTTGATGATTCTCCTCTCTCGGTAGTATGAATTCCCTTTTCGATAGAGTATTTTCCTTTATAACCGAGTCCTACATCTTTGTTGGGTCTTCTTGTATTCAGTTGCTCATCCAACATCTTCGATGCTTCATAACTCTTCTTGAGTGTTTCTTTGGATTTCTTCTTTGATTCAAGTTCATCGGTCAACCTTGATACTTCAAGTTTCAATGCTTGATTCTCATCATTTTTCAGATTTGCTTCATGATGTGCATAACCTAGTTGATCTGATAGATTTTGTTGAATTCCAGTCAACCTTGTGATTTCATCATTCTTATCAGATACTAACACTTCAAGTTGTTGTTTCTCTCTTTCTAGATCTCTTACTTTATCCTCGACCATCCTCAATGCATCAAGATTTTCAGTCATCTGTGTGCTGAAATGTTCATGTTCTCTTTTCATTGCTTTTAGTTGATTAACCAATACTTTGTTCTTTTCTCTCAATACTCCAATCATTTCTTCAATTTCTTCATATATACTATTCTTAGATGATGTCTCAATTTGTTCCACTAACTCTTGAGAGTCCTGCAAATCATCAGATAATCTTCTTCTTACTTTCAGAGATTTTTGCATTTGCCTTTGCATGTCTGCAATCACTTGATTAGCATGATCTAGTTCTTCTTGCAGATATACAATCCTCCAAGATTATTTATAGTCTTCCATTGATAAGATCTTTCTCTTTAGGCAGTTAAACCCTTTTCCAAGATTGAAGCTCTGATACCAATTGTTAGGCCCAATATGGAAAGCTAATTGTCATGCCCAAAATTTAGGGCAAAAACGGAAAGATATTTTTTTTTAATCGACTAGTTAATTAACAAAGTTAGCTATCACGACAAGCGTTAAGGTATTTGTCATATCTATATTCGAGCTAATTCTGATACGAACCAAGCATCGATAATTTGTTTAATTCTATTTGCGGAAATCTAACTGGTTTAATTTTATCTCCACGAGATACCTAGTCATTAAATTTTATTAAATCAATCACGTTAAAGAAATAGGAGAGGAAGATTAATTCAATCTCCAATAAGACCATATAGTCTAAACATCCATTTTTATTTAGATGATTATAATAATCGTTTTCAGTGTCATTTAATTTGGATAATTAAATCTACAAGGGTAAAGTTATTTACGAGTAGCTATTACTCGCCTTTAAAATGCCAATTAAAAATTATCCGTTCAGTCCTCAAATGGAATGTGTTTAAATTTCTCCTTTTATAATCCAATTTAAAATTTTAATGCTCTAATTAAATTAACTAGGGCATAATTAAGTATTTATCACATTAAATACATTTAAAATTATAAGGCTAGGCTTTAATCTTAAATTTATATATTTCACTTTCCTTTTAAATATAACCTATATATATATATATATATATATATATATATATATATATATATATATATATATATATATATATATATATATATATATATATATATATATATATATATATATATATATATATATATATATATATATATATATATATATATATTAATCCTTTAAAATGTCTTTCCAATATAATAGTCAATATGCCTTCCAACCCTAATTAGGGATTTTTTTTTATATATATTAAATGACTCTAAACTAAATTAATCTAACATATTATTTCTATTTCTTTTACCCTAGCCCTACCCGGGCTAGAGTTTAATCTTTTTTTTCTTGATTACCATTTAATTCCCATAGGGCCGAAACCCCATGGCGGCGGCCATGAATTTTTTTTTGATGCAGGTTTTGTTTTTGCAAAGGGGCGACGGGCCGAGGGCGCCACTGTGTGTACACACAGTGGCGGCGCAGCACCACTATGTGTCCACACAGTGGGAGCCGCTGGCGGCTCACACCACTGTGTGTCCACGCAGTGGCGGCCACGACCGACACTGTGTGTCCACACAGTGGGAGCCGAAGCGGCCCACACTGTGTGTTCGCACAGTGGAAGCCGCGCGGCCCACACTGTGTGTACACACAGTGGGGTCCACGTGCAAACCAAAAACCCTCTTTTTTTTTTAATTATTTTTTTTTAAATATATTTTATATATATATATATATAAATTTATAAGTGTGAAAATATATAAATATTTTTTTTCTCAAAAAGTTTTACATGCAAATTTTTTTTAAACAAAATAACAAAGGAAAAATATTATGTTAAATCAAATTACATGCGCACATATAAATGTATATATATATATATATATATATATATATATATATATATATATATATATATATATATATATATATATATATATATATATATATACATATATATATATATAATTGGTATATAAGCTTAGGCTCTTTTTTTCTTTTTTATTTATTTTAATTGTTGATAAAAAGAATGAAGTAAATCTATTGCTAAGCTATTTATTCTAACACATCGGAAATCTATAAGCTTTATTTTCTCCTTCTGAACTTAGGAAATACTATTTAGAAATACAATATACTTTTCTATAATAAATACATTCATTGATTTCTCAACTAATAAAACAACTAATTTATTTACATGTTAACAGAAAATACAAATCATGATTTTCTGCAATTAAAATGGAGATAGATTCTCAGCTAAAAAGAAGAACTCTGATTTAAATAAAACTGATTTTTTTTCTTTTCATATTACAAAAGAAGCTTTTGCATGCAAATCAAAGCAATCCCTTTACTTTTCAAAATAGAAATAGAAACATATCTGGCTTTTTACAACTCTATCGATATTCTACAAAATTACATGATGTTTCCTTTATTAAACTACAATATTAAATCACATGTCTTATCTCAAAATTACAACTTGCCTCTCATTCAACGAATGAGGGTATTTTTCTACTATCAAATTTAAACAAATAACTGCAAATGGATTTAGGTATCTTCAACAATAATCTTCTGCATCTTTTCACTGTTCCTATTCTCTTCTCCTGACTTTCCTGCATAATAAATCACACAATGACCACGGAGTGCTCACCTCCCAGCCTAGGCTAACTGGTAGCCACCCCCGAGCTCAGAGAACCAAGTCCTAGACGGATAACAAACAGGCAAACACATAGAAGGCAAAATACATACAGATTTTCAGACACACTCCCAACTTGGCTTCACAGCACCACACTTTGGTGATGACCTTTTTAAGGGTGGTAGTGGACCAATACCTTGAGGAGAGCTGCAAGTATGAAATAAACAAGTAGCCACCTCATGACACAATAAATATATCAAGAATCTCAACCCCTTATCCCTTATGCCCCCCCAAAGGCATTCTAGCCTTATAACCCTCCTTATGACCCCCATTGCACAAACAGGCCATGCAGCAAGGGTCACACAAAGATCCCTTGTGATCGCTCTCAAACGAGAGTCTCTCACTCAAGGGTTGTCACTGCTACCACCCACAAGATCCTCCTCTCTCCCAAGAGTAAGAGGTCTTGAGAAAAACTCCCAAAACACAACAAGCATAATGCAAAATTTTCAATGAATATCTAAAACAAGCCATTCAAGAAACTCAGATTTCTTCACCAATCATACACTCAAACACAT
Organism: Cryptomeria japonica; assembly: GCF_030272615.1. NCBI lineage: Eukaryota > Viridiplantae > Streptophyta > Pinopsida > Cupressales > Cupressaceae > Cryptomeria > Cryptomeria japonica. The sequence goes on along the minus strand of NC_081409.1, from coordinate 898,637,246 downwards.
GCAAGAAAATAACCATTTTAAAGAATAATTAGACCAACCTTAATCTGCCCAATGGTAGTTTGATATTTGAGGAAGAGCTGCCCAATCCACGGATCTTCTTCTTCTACCCTTAGTGGTGTTCATTTAACCCATTTTAAACCCCTCTGAAGTTTATTTTCGGATCAAACATATGTTGACCACTCCAAAGATTATATACCCAAAGTATTTATGACAACACATTATATTATTTAAGAAAAACTATAGTTAAACACTTTCCCACCAAGAGACAAAAATAAAACATTTAAATTTAAATCCACACGTGTCAAGTGACACAAATAAAACACTTTTACAAAATAAAACATGAAATTGTCTCTTGTGGTTTTTACACATTAAATTTAAATAACACTTAACACTCATGCAGCATATACTGTTACGAATAAAATACAACACAAACGGGGTGTTGTCTCTCCAAATAGACAACCCCTGGCTTACGAACATACATAAGTCTAGGTTTGGTTCTCCGTAATTTCCATGGTCACATGGTAAATTTCCTGCGCATCTCAATTTACACATTAGTACGTTCAAATATCCACATATAATGTAAATCAAAGGAATAACAATACACATCATCACTTGCATACAATTTTCATCTGCACAGATTAAATACATCTTTTATCAAGCAATTTCACATAAGCAAATTTCATCCCAATTCACATAAACTAAACCATACATCATAGTTCTTTTTCCATAGTAAAGTCCTGCAAATTCAATAACGACATCTATCATTGCAATATCATCCTATCTAAAAATCATGTAGTGTTCTATCTCATAAAGCATGTAAGTAAATCATCAAATCATAGCAATGTTATCCAAATCCTGAAATCATATAAGTTCTAAGTCTCAAAATGCATCAAAATAAAGTATCCATCATAGTCTAAATATAAAATCCACTGAATGTCAGACTGAGTCGAGGTGAGGCCTCACACTAATGTACTGAGAGGGGAGGGGTGAATCAGTACTTCAAAACCTTTTTTCAATAATAACTTTACTGTTATGCATAAACCGAATAGTGCAGTAACATAATATAAAGCTAAAACAAATAGATAACAATCATACATGATTCACTCCATAACACATATATTTTGGTTACGCAGAAACTCTTGGTTAGAGAGAAAAACTATGGTGGGGATGGCACCCACAACTTCACTACTACAATAATAAAGAGTGTTCGGTTAGAGCTACATGTTTAGCTATTTCTGATAGCTTACCCTATTAGGAGTAACAAGATCTATTGGATCTACCTTGCTAAAGGATTTTACAACACTTAAACTAAATGTTGCACCTGGTCAGAGGCTTTACAATTTATAGACTTGATTAGAGTCTTTTACCCTATTAAAGGTTTCTCTTAAAACTTCAAAATATTACAATAAAATCATGACAAATATCTGCAACTTTACATCTGGAATGTTATAGCAGATTCTATGTGCTCAGAATAGATTACCTTGCTTATAGCATACCTCGGTAACCCATATAGTAACTCGGTAAACCCTTCTGTTTACTATGTTCTTTGACTATTCTCTGAAAACCTTCTCGGTGACCTCTGTGTCTCTGTAACAGTCATAACACTTAGTGCTTTCACATGTCTTGCTTCATATACCTCTCTATCATCCTTTCTGTCATGCTACATGTATATTTCTGATCTTAATTCATGTTGTATAAATAGATCTCTTATGATGGTGATCCATTCATTGCTTCGATCTTACAAACATGTTTTATCGAATGAATAACCATGCAAATTATTTCAATGGTTAGATGACATCAAAATCATACACAATCTTTAAGTGCAATTTCCAATGTGATAATGGTTAGATGTGCCTCGATCTTGTAACACGTTTTCATATATATGTTGAGGTTCAATGAATCTGGTAACACGTTTCACTCGGTGTATATCAACTCGGTGTGTCATCTTTGCTGCTTGGTAGACATGTAATGATACTCGGTAGACAGCTCGGTGTATACTGCGCTCTGAGACTACTTTCTTCTGTAACCGACTAGACTGTTCATACCGACTGAATATTTCGATAGTAGTAACCGACTAGACTGTTCATACCGACTGAATATTTCAATAGTAGTAACCGACTAGAGTATATAGTATAACTTTGACATAAAACTAATGGAAACTTGATAAGTAGTAACAACAAATAAAATAGGTCAGTAACACAACACAAAACCTACAAATCTCATAGAGATTACAAACAAATTGGTTCAATCATAACCATTAGATTACATAGCAATCAACTACACAGTGTTCTAGAAAACTTCAACCACTCCTGGATCACTGCACATCGGATCCTTTAACTCATCATGTGGTTTTCACTTCATGCTAAGCATTTTCTCTTTTCCAAGATAAACAGTTATCTTCACGGGCCAAAACTACTTTGAAACTCATCATGTGCATCGTGCATACATGGCATCTACATCTTTGATCATCATTTGGTCATAGATCATCACAACCAATTCTCCAAGCTCCATCGGTTAGGGTTACCATTTGATCACTCTATTTCAAATTCCAATACCGATTGCCTACACTACTTTACTACCTGTTGTATTACTGTATCACTACCGGTTGCAATACAACTCCATTACCAGTTGCAATACAACTCCATTACCGATTACTATTGACATCAATGACAACACTATACTTCATCAATACAATCTTCATGCAATGCCAACACTTTACCCCCTTGGCATTAATGGTAATAGAAATATCAATACCCTTTGATTATGATGATTGAGAGTAATGCACATACACAGGTATAGGAATCCTGGTTTACATTTTTCCATGTACTCTCCTTAACTATATCTTCATGTCTTCAGTAGGTAACTGGCTATTCAATCATATACAATTGTTCTCCTTCTTTGATAGCAATGCCAAAGTGAAGGTTAACCGTTCCATGCTTCACGGATCATCAAGAAGTTGCTCCCCTTGTGGAGTAGTTCCACTCTACACCAATCCATCTTCAAGATTTTCAATAATCTTTGAGACTGGTGTCTTCCACATCTTCTTAATTCACTTCATGTAGGGGTACAACCCCTAACTTACCTCTAAGATACTCAAATGTAGCCTTAGGTAGAGGTTTAGTAAAGATATCTACTAGTTATTCCTTACTAGATACATGCTCGAGTGACACATCTTTACTTTGCACTTTCTATCTCAAGAAATGATATTTTAGCTCAATATGCTTTGTCCTAGCATGCAACACTAGGTTCTTAGAAATGTTTATTGCACTAGTGTTATCATAGAAAATCCTTACCGGTTCTGATTGCTTCAACTTGAAACCTTCCAAAATGTGTTTCATCCAAATTGCTTGGGTACAATTCATATATGTTGCAACATATTCAACTTCTGCAGCTAATTGTGAGATACAACTTTGTTTCTTTATGCTCCAAGATACTAGTCTTCCTCCAAGAAAGAATGCTCCTCCGGTTGTACTCTTCCTGTCATCAACATTTTATGCCCAGTCTGCATCTATATAGAATTTTAAATCAAAGTCTCATGCATATGGATACCATAATCCATAATCAATTGTGCCTTTCAGATACCTAAAAAATTCTTTTGGTAGCTACCATGTGTGTCTCCTTTGAGCTTTTCTAAAATCTAGCAACCAATCCTACTGCATAAGAAATGTTCGGTCTATTGTGGACAACATAATTTAGTTTACCTATCATTGACCTGTACTCCTTTTCATCCACTGATGCAGAATCATCCTCCTTAGACAATTTAAAACCCGTAACCATTGGTATTCCAACTGGTTTATGGTCTCCCATTCCAAAAGTCTTCAAAACTTCTTCCACATACTTGGACTGTGATGAAAATACCTTCCTTCATCTGTTGGATTTGCAGACCTATGAATTTTTTTTATCTCACCTACCAGTGACATCTCAAAATCATTCTTCATCTGTTTAGGAAAGTCATGACACATATTGTCATTTCCTCCAAAAATGATATCATCAACAAATACCTCACTTACCAGTATCTTATCTCCTTTTGACTTGAGATATATGTTACTATCTTTACTAGTTCTTTGAAAACCTATCTTCACCAAGTGAGAGTGCAATCTTTCATACCATTCTCTAGGTGCCTGCTTCAGTCCATATAATGCATTATATAATTTGCATACCATGTCCTTTTCTAAAGTTAAAGCATAACCATCTGGTTGTTCAATGTAGACTTCCTCTTACAATATTCCATTTAGGAATGTTGACTTAACATCCATCTGATATACTTTGAATCCTTTGTATGCTGCAAATGCAAGTAGAGTCCTTACTCCTTCCAATATTGCAACCGGTGCAAATGTTTCACCATAGTCTTCACCTTCTTCTTGTGCATGTCCTTTGCATACCATTCTAGCTTTATTTCTGACCACTACTCCATCTTCATTCAGTTTATTCCTGAATACACATTTTATACCTATTACATTCTTGTCCTTTGTTCTAGGTACTAATGACCATGTATTGTTCTTCTCTATCTAGTCAAGTCATTCTTTCATTACCTTGATCCAGTCTTCATCTGCAAATGCTTCTTTTACAATACTAGGCTCAATGGTGGAAATCATACAAAAGTTCTCTCTAAGCCTTATTCTAGTTAGCACACTTACATTCATGTCTCCAATAATCTAATCGGGGCTATGATTGAATCTAACATACCTTGGAATGACATGATCTTGATTTCCAAGTTCTTCTTCACTTTCTTCCTCTTCTGTTGGACCTTCCTATTCTGGTTGAATTGGGGCTTCTATGTTTTGTTCTTCAACTTTTGGCTTCACCGATTCCGGTTCCAAAAATAGTGTGTAAGGTTCTTCTTCTTCCTTCTCTTTACTAGTTTCTCTTGATTTCTCAAGAAACTCATCAACTCGGACATTAACACTTTCAATGATCTTCTTGGTCCAGTTATTGTAACACTTGTAAGCTTTGCTCTTAGTGGAGTAACCAAGAAATATGCCTTCATCACTCTTGGCATCAAACTTACCAACATAATCACCTCTTTTGATAAAATATCTACTACCAAAAATCTTAAAGTAACTGAAATTAGGTGATCTACCATACCAGTACTCATAGGGAATTTTATCCTTACCTCTTTTAACCAGTATCTGGCTCATTGTGTAAATAGCTATGCTGACAACTTCTCTCCAAAATGTCTTAGATACACCTCCTTGAATTAGCATAGTCCTAGCAGCTTCAACAACTGATCGGTTGTTCCTTTTTGCAATACCAATCTGTTGTGGTGTCCTAGGTGTAGAAAGTTGCCTCTTAATTCCATTGTCTTCATAGTAACTAGTGAATTCCTCTTAAGTAAATTCACCACCTTGATTAGTTCTTAAGAACTTTATCTTCTTTCCACTTTCATTCTCAACTAAGGCTCTAGATGCCTTAAACTTGCTAAATTCTTATGTCTTGTCTTTCAAGTGTGACCCACATCATCCTTGAGCAATCATCAGTAAAAATCATGAAATACCGATCACCTTGAATACTAATAGTTCTCATTGGTCCACAAAGGTCGGTATAAACCAAATCTAGCAAATGTTCTACTGAGAAAGATTTTCTCATGAAGGTTGAGGATGGCATCTTCCCTAACTAACATTCCTTGCACAAAACATTCACCGGTTTGTCCAACTGTGGGAAACCTCTTACTAATTTGAACTTACTGACTTTTACAATGTTATCAAAACTTACATGATGGAATCTCTGATGCTAATGCCAACTATCTTCTACTTTTTCTATTAAACAATTGTTGACTTTAGAACTTAAATGAAACAAGTTACCTCTAATATGTTTGTCGGTTGCAATCAGCTCACCTTTGCTTCCATAAATCTTGCAAACTCCATTCTTGAATTCCAGTGGGTAACCTTTGTCATTGAGTTGATAAACACTCAAAATATTGTGTTTCAGTCCTTCAACCCAGTAGACATCATCTACACTGCTTTTTCCATTCAAAGAGATGGATCCCTTTCCTTTCACCATGTAGGGTGATTCATTCCCAAATCTCACAGCACCTCCATTAAACTCTCTCAAAGTGAGAAACTTACTTCAGTCACTAGTCATGTGGTGTGAACAACCACTGTCTATAATCCAGTCGTCAGAACTATCCATGTGAGAGACCAATGCCTTCTGATCTGATATCTCTTCTTTAATAGCAACAAATACAATGTCCTCATTTGCATCTTCCTTATATTCCTCATTTGTAATTCCTCCATCCACTGCAATGAGACAATCTCTTTTACCTTTGCCTTTATACTTCTTATACTTCTCATATTTTAGCTCATTATCTCCATTAGGACAGTTAGCAGTAATATGTCTAATTCGGTTACATACAAAACACTTCAAAGGTAATTTACCTTTGTACTTATCGGTACCTCTGGGTAACTGCTTGGCCAACAATGCTTCAAGCTCAATCAGACTATCTTCATCATCTACCTCTTTGTTGGATCTAGACTCATGATTGTGACTCACTTCTCTACTTTTCCTTACCGGTGGGGTTGAAACTGAGGCTCTAAATGTAGATTCTGATCTCTAAAGACTTCCATCAAAACCATTTAATTCAAATGCAATTAATTTACCAATGATGGAGTCAAGAGTTACCTTTGTTTTATCAATAGACTTGAGTTCCTAAATGGATGCAACTCAGATAGCATAGATCGGTAGAAGGATTCGCAACACCTTGCTAACCATTGTGGTATCTTGCATTGTACCTCCAGCACTTTTGATCTCTTTGACTATCTCCTTGATCCTCTGACCATACTGTTGAATATTTTCTCCTTCAAGCATCTACATATCATCAAATTTACCTCTGAGACTCTCTTATTTGGCAATATTAACATGCTCATCACAGCTATAGATATCTTCCAGTTTCTTCCAAACTTCATAGGCAGTCTCCAATCCATGAACATCAACATACTCTGAACCGGACAAGGAACTAATTATGGCCTCCAATGCTTGATTATTCTCTTGTTGCTCCTTCTTTTGATCATCTGACAAAATCCCACTAGGCAAGTTATATTCAGTAACATGTTCCCAATATTGACTTCCTAAGCTCTTGATATATATCTCCATCCTATCACTCCATATTCTATAGTTTTCCCTATTGAGCTTCAGACCTTCTTTCTTCATCATGTTCTCCTAGATCTTTTCCTCAATCTATTAGGCTTAAACACAAGAGGACCTGAAATGCTCTGATACCAATTGATAATATGATGAAACAATAAGGATCCAGTCAACTACTAAGAGGGGGAAGTGAATCAGTAGATAGAAAAAAAACTAAACTTTCAGCAAACTTAATCCCAACTCAGAAACAACTTGCTAAACTAACCGGTTTAGTCACTGTATCAAAAACTATAACTGTGTTGTCAAACTTTACCAGTTGACCAAAACATCAATGATACAATGTAACAGATCTGAAACTCACATACCATTTAACCAGAACATTAAACCACTTCACTAACATTAGTAATAGCTCATTTCATATCACTTTCAGTCATCTAAACATATCTAAGTGGTTTTACCAGTTATTCAAATCAACCATATCAAAACATATCCACAAAATCATTCACCACTTGACACGATGATTTTTCACATGGAAAACCAAATGGGAAAAACCATGATGGGGATGAATACCCACAAGTATTTTGAACTCTTCTGAAGTTCACCTTGTTAGGAGCCAAGCCTTGTTAGAAGCTTATACAATAATGTCCTGTTAAGGACAGATCCGGTTAGGGACCACCCGGTTAAGGGATTGACTACAATACTCTGTTAAAGGTAATAATTTGTTAAAGGTAACCTCAGTAGAGGATTTCAAATCCAAGCTAATGGATCACCTGGTTAGAGGATTTAAACAACACCAAGCCTGTTAAAGCTTACCCAAATTGCCAACACAGTTACAAACAACTCATCGACCTTAAATACAAAGACAATAGGCCGATAACACAACACAAAATCTACAAATCTCATAGAGATTACAAACAAATTGGTTCAATCATAACAGTTGGATTACATAGAAATTATTATAGACAAATTCAACTGCTCCTAGATCACCACACATCGAATCATGTAACTCATCACATGGTTTTCACTTCATGCTATGCATTTTATCTTTTCAAAGATAAACAGTTATCTTCATGTGTCAAAGCCACTTTGAAACTCATCATGTGCATCATGCATACATACCATCTACATCTTCGATCATCATTTGGCTATAGATCATCACAATTGATTCTCCAAGCTCCATCAGTCAGGTTTTGACATATCAACTAGTTAGGGTTACTGGTTGATCACTCTGCTTCAAATACTAATACCAGTTGCATACATTTCTTTACTACCGGTTGCTTTAGTGCATCATCGGTTGCAATACAACTCCATTACAGGTTACTATTGACATTAATGACAACACTATACTTCATCAATGAAATCTTCATGCAATGCCAACAAAATGATCATCGATTCAGTATCAATAGGATCATCTTGCATATACTTGTTATCTGGTTCAAAATATGTGATCTTAACACCTTTAGGAAGTTCTTCTGACTTTAACTCTTCAGAACTACCTTCCTCAACTAGTTTTTCCTCTTCTTCTTCCGGGATGAGACGTAAAGCCTTTTTGATCAAAATCTCAGTCTCCTTCTAGACTGATTTGGTCTCTCCTATTAACATTCTCGTTAATCTATTTTTGGATCTGAATGATGCTTTTGCATTAACCCTTAACTGTTCAATTTTTTCTTCACTCGCTTCTGGTTCCAGGTGCTTAAAGATGTAATCAATGAATTCTTTGTCTTGGCTATTGCCAGCCTGTAACCCTGCATCAATAAGATTATACAAAGAATTTGGAATCTACCCTTGTAGCTAAATGAGGGATCTACTAAATTTATTCATACTGAAGATGACTGCGTCTTCAATCCCTTTGTTGACTTTCAGATAAATGAATAAACAATGTGTTCGGACCTTTGTATATCCCATAATCCTTAATTATTTGAACCATCCTATTGAAAGAGTCTTCTAATGTAAATGTTTTCTTAGGTGATTTTCCCTTACCTGTTATCTTAGGCTTCTTAACACTTGCTCAAAGTGCTCTTTTATCCTGATCTGATTCAGTAGCCTCTTCATCATTTCTCGGTTTGTGGGCTTGTTGCTTCTTCCTCTTTCTAGTTTGTACTGGTGCAGTAGGTGGATCAACAATTTTTTGCTTTCTCTGAAACTTAATTTTAGATGGTTTACCTCTTTATGATGCAGTCGGTTTCTCTTCTTTCATCTTCTTTTCTACTGCTTTGGATTTTTCAGCTCTAGTTTTACTGGTAGGTATACTTGATGTGTCACCTTGTTCTGATGTGTGCTTTACTCTAGTCGTTGCTATCTTCTCTTTTGTAAATCCTACCTACTTAGTGAATCCATCTACCTCCTTCCTTATCTTCTTTGCAATCACTGGTCTTTGCAGCTCATAGTGTAGTGATTTTTCTTTGTATGTCCCAAATCTCTCTGCAGTGGTATCCATTGGTTTTTCTAATAGATGATTAGCATAAGAAATGAGTATATCCTTTTCTACCTCATATCCCATAGGTAATACCCATGTGGTTCTAGGGATATCTGCTTCCATAAAACAAGTATTTGTATCCACCATGAAATAGATTGTTTTCTCATATCGGTTAACTACTTTTGTCGGTATATGCTCCAGCATGCATTTTCTTTTGAAATTCCTTGAATTAACCCCAAGAAATATTATCAAACTTGTCCTTCAGCATTCTGATGTTGTTCTTCATCTATAGAAGTGCAGGGTACCTTTAATATATTAAACATCTCCAATACCGGGGAAATAGTTTTGAAAATAGAAGAATAAACATAAAATAAATTGACCAAATTTAAATCTCAGCTTCTTGTCTTTCTTCACAACTTCTAGATTCAGCATCAATTAGCTTCTTAGTGCCTCATCCAAATCATAATCAACATTCTCTTTTACCGTCTGGTAGGCAGTATGAATAGTTGTTGTCAGTATGTTGTTCATTTTTCTTGAATAGTAAATCTTATACCCGATTACCATAGAGGCATATTTCAGAGCTGGATCATTGATGTTGTTTACTATCATGGCTCTACCATCCCATTTTGATCCTGTCAACTTCTCCACATCATTCTTGGGTATTGATCTAAGTAGGTATAAGTCACCGATTGAGAAAAAACTGGTTACTACATGGATTACTTCCTTGGTTATTTTATGTGGTCTATCCAACCACATAAATTGATCATGAATCCTACTCAAAACAAATCAGACTAACTCATTATCAAAATCATTAATGAAGTTGACTGCATGATGGAACCCTTTTTTGGTAACATTCTTAAATTGTTCTTTCATTATGCCCTTGTTATCACATAATGATTTATACTAGTCATGAATAACTGATACACTCATGTCCTCCAGTTTGCAGTGATAAATTGATCTGACATCCTCAACATGCAAAACCTCATATGGTAAACTAGATAAGGCACCGACGGGATCTATTTGTTTTTATTTGAAAGGATGACATTTGAACTCCGGTCGTGGCCTCTTAGTCACATCAACAAGATACAGAGTATCCATACTAAAATATGCAAAATATCAAAGCAAAGAGTAAGATTTGTTGATAAATACCTTTCCTGCTTTTGAACTAGGGTTTCACACCATCAAAACCTTCAATACTCAATCATTGATTCACAATGCACTTCTGATCACCTCAAATCTATGCTAAACACACTGAATGTTGCAATCACAAACTTTATATGCTCTGCTCACTCGCCAAATGCTCTCAAGATCGCAATGTGAGAAATGAAATTCAAAATCTTCTTTTTATTTATTTTGTATCTATCGCATTAAATGCTTTAACCAACAAAACCCAAAAATGCCTTAAAACACTCTTCATCATATTACCGGTTGCTAAAGTTGTATGATATTTACCAGTTATGATTCAAAAAGACTTATAAATATCAAAATGTATCAGAATATGTAGATTTAACTTACAGTACTTCATCCAGGGGTTCATCTCAAGATTTGACAATATGTACACCCCACATTGTAGAAATAACTTAGTTTGCCAATGATGGATTCTCCACACTAGATGAAGAATTTGAGTCCTCAAAGGGTTTGTCATTAGTCTTCTTCTTCCATATTCTATCCATCTCAACTTTGGTTTCTTTAATATCAAATTTTTTCTTTCCTTTTCGGTCTGCAGAATGATTCACCAGTTGGTTCTTTTGTGTTCTACAAAACTTAGAAATGTGTCTCAGTTTGTTGCAATGATAGCATGTCATTCCAGTTGCTCTCCATGGTCCTACATTGCCTCTACCTATTCTTCTTATATAGTTCATTGTGACATGTCCATAATTATTGCAGATTGAACAAATCACATTGATTCTTTTCTCCATCTCATAGGGACTAGATCGGTGAACATAGGGTCTTTGTCAATTAGTGCTTCTCTGGTCACTGGAATTCCTTCGCCAATCACCAACAGATCTTGGACTCATATGAGGTGTTGGACTATTAGATCCATACCTACATTCGATGGATCTATGCTCATACATGTTGCATGTATAATAGTAACCTTCAAATTTTCTAGGCACATATCTAGTATTAGGTCTATAACCTATATTAGCATCAAATCTACTTCTACAGACATTACCAGTATATCCTAGTTTATGACAATTAAAACAAACAGGTTTGTAAGCTTTCTTACCGGTAGGTTTCTGAGCATTAGGAGTTGTTTTATCTTCATGTATGTTTCTCTTGGTACCAGAAGGTTCTCCTTTCTCAAATGTATTATATTCTAACCAAGATTTATCACTATTCATCCTCGGAGATTGGATCTATTCATCCAGCATGGTAGAACTCTTGTTAAATTTTGCAGCTTCTGCAAGCTCTTTAGTAAGATCTTCATTGTGCTTCATAAGAGTCTCTCTAAGAGACATTGCCATATCAAGATCTGCCTTGATTTCTTCTTTCTCTTCTTTCGCCTTATGCCAGTGTGCATATAGAGTGCCATTTTCTTGATTTATCTTAAAGATCTCATGATCTTTCTCTTTGATCTTGTCTTCAACTGCCCTCCTAGCTTCAATTTCTTGATTCATTCGGATTGTAAGGGCTTCAAGCTCTCTCCTCGAGTTCATTTTATCACCATTTAGTTTCCCCACTTCCTCAACCAATGCATCTTTGTTTTCTCCATCAGAAGCGCTTCTTTCATTAATCTCTAACAATTATTCGGTCAGTTCTTTCCTTTTAGCTATTGATGTCTTATACTTGCCTCTTAAGGTTTCTAGATCTTCCTTGGTTTCTACAAGTTCCCTAGCCATCTCTCTATAACTCATTCCTTCCCCCATATTTTCCTTAGGATTAGAGATCCCTTCCAAGTGGTTAGGCCTTAAGAAAGTTTGGCTCTGATACCAATTGATGAACTTATAAGGCACTGCTAGGGGGGTTGAATCAATGAAAGTAAAAACAATACAAATCTGATTATCAATTTCACCAACTCAAAACTCAATAGGCATATAAGAAATAACACCAAGTAAGTAATCACTATATAAAGTATAAACCACATGACACAAGAAGTTATACATGGAAAACCCAAATGGGAAGAACCATGGTGGGAGTTAGTACCCAAAAAGATCCACTATCTGTAGTATAGAGATCTGACCGGTTAAGGTCTACAACACCCGGTTAGGGGCACACCCTGTTAGGAGTATCTAAGCCTAGTTAAGAGCTATACAATAAGGCCTGTGAGGACCAACCCTGTTAGGAGCTACCCACATTACTGGGATTTGCAAACATAAGTTAATGTGTCACCTAGTTAGAGGATTTAATGATCAAACCTGTTAGGATCCGACTGCACCCTATTAGGAGTGACCTTGTGAGAGGATTTTCGTGTTACACCTATTAGGGAGACAACAAGTTCAAATGATCTTAGTATAACACCATCAGTGTCTCATAATATCCACTTCAAAACATTACAACATCACATATACTTCATCTCAGAACTCCTCTAATCACAACACTATCAGAAATACGAAATTCGCTAATGATTTCTTGCACACACAAGCTCATACTCATATCTCACCTTCATACCTCATCAAACATTTTAAAAATATTATTAGGTCAGCTATAACCTTGTAAAAATTCCCTAGGTTCAATGTATCTAGACAATCTTGCATTACATGCCTTAGTTATGTCGGCCACCGACATAACAAAACAAATTATGTGTCGTTTTACCGATCTAAGAGATTTTCATCACTACCGATTGAATGTCCATCAGAATACCTGCTATGTTAATCAGATCTCATTCACCTGATTGAATCACCAAATGTGGTTGTGTCGACTTGAATTTAATCATCAGAATACTACCTGCAACATATTAGTTTCACAAAATACAAAGGAAATGCTACAGGGAATCCAAACTCAACCAATGAAACTACATGAAATTGATATTAAAATAAAAATACTATTTTTACCTTAATGATTTATGTCTCATTGTGTCCTAACTCCACTATTCCTGGTTGCAGATGGTGTGCTCTCAAACAAGCACTGATAGCTTCTAAGATGGCATATGAAGAATAGATAGATAATTGATAGTTAACTGATACTATGATATGCAATGCTAAATGACTATGCTATATGATGATGCTATTTTCTTCAAGATTAAAACTCACGGATGCATAAGTTTTCACAAATGATTAGCTTGAAAACTCACTTGAAGACTAACTCTTTCTCAACTCAAACTCCTGATTTTATAGACTTTGAGAAGATAAGATGATGTGGCCCAGATCAATGGTCATGATCAGATCTACAGATTTGGATGGTTGTGAGCAAAGGTGAAGGTTGAGAAAAAGGGGGAAGGAGAAGACAAGTGTCACTCATCTCACATTGACTGGGTTGCTGATTGAGGGAATATAGGGATGGTTGGAGAAAATTTAGGCATTAGAGAGGACAAGTGGACTCAAGTCCTTCCTAAGATGTAGGGATGTTGGAGAGAATATAGAAGAAGGTTATAAATATGTGTGCATACACAATATTTCATTAAATTTGGAAGTTGAAGATAAATGATGAATTAATATTTAAGAAATATTAATATCTTTAGCCACATGATTGATGAGTTGGCAAAGGAAACATGAAGTGTAGATGGAAGGTGAGTTGGATAAGGGATTAAATAATTTTAGAAATTATTTAATATTTGAGACTATAGGATAGAAGAATAACCATTAAATATTAGATATTCAAATGATTGGAGGAAATAATTAAATATTAGATATTTAACTAACTTGATTAGAAGGATAATTAAATATTAGATATTTAATTAATTAGAGGAATAGGATAGATGAATTAATTAATAAAATATTTCAATTAAATTAATTAATAGAAAGACACAAAATGAATTAAATAAATTAATCTTTTCAAATTAACTATTTAATAGAAGAATAAACATTAAATAAATATAAAATATTTATTTAATCACTCATAGTCATTTTTATGTGTATACATTTTGCCCCTCTTTGAAATGATGTCAAGACAACATTGTTTCAAAGATTAAATCAAGTCTCGATAGTGTTCCTGATGGAGATTGAAAATCCTGATTGTGTGCCCCCTCGAGAGATTGATCGTGAATTTGTTGAAAATTTTGGATAAGCGATTGTTCTCACGATCATTGAAAAGGTTCGTCAATTAAATTTATTTATGAAAAATAAATATAATTGCCCCATTGAAAAAAATTAATTACCCTTCCGAATAATAAATATAAAATTAACCAAAGTTAATTTTAATTTCATTTGCATCCTTGTCAGCTTTGTGAAGAAATTGTCTTGGTGAGGTGGCAAAATGGTGATCCCGTTGGACAACCATCGATTTGAGCGCGTTCGACGATATCAACGACCTCTTGAGTATGGGTATCCGGTATGTACCTTATCCTGAGCTTTTTGAAACTTTTTGTATGATTTTTCATATTTGTTTAGCGCGTTTTTTATTATTTTTAATTTTTTCGATTTTCGGCAATTATGTTTAGCGCTTTTGTTTTCTTGCGCTTTTGCATGTAAAGTTAGTGCATTTGATAAGTTTAGTGCATGTGCTCATTTTGTTAGCACATGTGTGATTTATATTAGCGCTTTTTCTTGGTCAGCGCTTTTGCTTTTAGTGTTTGCGTGTTTGATGTTTAAGAAAATGCTTTTGATTGTTTCACACATATGCTCGAAGGTTTAGCGCTTTTGTGAAAAGGTTCACGCATATGTGTGGTTCAGTGCCTGCATTCAATAGAATAGCGATTTTGTTAAAAAGATTAGCACTTTTGTTTCAGATGAATGTGTTTGATGTTGTTCATAGTAAAAATTCACTTTGATGATTAGATTTAGGGATTTTGATATGCAATTGTGATGAATAGGTATTTTATTGTTTGATTTGATAATGTTGATTGATAGGATAAATGATTGATCGATTTGATTTGATTGGATAGATTATCTCTAAAAAATAGATTTAGTTTCTGATGAAGAGCATAGCAGAGTTTGATTGAACTCGGTGATTGATAAAAAACCATGATCGATAGGTTTAAATTGATTTGATAGCCTGATTTGCTTCATGTGAAAAGATTTACCAATTGTTGATGTGAGAGATTAGAGATCTCTTTGATTTGATAGATAGATGATTGATGATCGAATTCTCTTGGTAAACAGGAGAAACTTGATGTTCTCCAGTGTTCGAAGAAATTCTCGGTGATGTGGCACTTAGTGCCAGAGCTTACATAGGCAGAGGTGATACATATAGATGCCTGCGGATTATGTCACTTGTTATACGTGCCTAATATTACCCATAATAAGGGATTGTTGAAAGCGTTAGCCGAGAGATGGCATAGCGAGAATAACACTTTCCACTTGCCCATGGGTGAGATTAGTGTGACACTTGAGGATGTCTACAGGATTCTCCACATCCCAGTGACCAGTGAGTTAGTTCAGTACGATTTTCAAGATCGTGGAGGGACAGAGGCATGCAAAGCCGTATTTGGTGATGAGATCATTTTGAGAGGAGAGATCCGATGGGAGGGTATGATTATGTATTACGAGACTCTCCCTATGATTCTTGCAGGTTTGATTGGTGATTCATCTATCCAAACAAGAGATCTCAGAGTTTTTCTATTGGATGGGGCGAGATTCTTCAGAGCATGATGCAACATCGGACTCGATATGCATGGGGTGTTTTTATGCTTGCTCATTTGTATCATGATCTTCATCAGGTTTTTTTCGATGAGAGTTCTCGTCTGTCAACGGGAAGCACACTTTTGCAGATCTGGTGTTGGGAGAACATTGCTATTACGTAGCCTATTCATCATAGAGTTCATGGTGAGAGGTAGCCATATGTTTATCCATATGCAGGTATCCTTACTCGGCATAAGATGGGTAAGATGGAGTATTGGTGTTGGGTTCTTGATTCACTAGATAGCGTTATTTAGAGACCTTATATCGATTGTGAGCCATTAATGGATGATGCATAGACATTACCATTTATTATGCAGAGTAGATATCTCATTGGTTGGACTCCATACATTGTTGAGAGAGAGTTCATTAGTCGCATTTTGAGATAGTTTAGTATCATTCAGCCTATGCCTACTGGTGTCATGATATATGCACAACGGTATATAGATAGGTGAGATTGGGAACCTTCTTTGTCATTTGAGATAGCACGTGTATATTTTCTAGCTACTCCTAGGGTGGCTTATGATATGAGATTGCACATTCTAGATCTTGGGGCTATTGAAGATTATGCTCAGTACATACTAGCACACCTATTTCCTCGTATTACCGATCCACCAGATCCTCCTCCTAGCTCAGGAGATGAGGAGGACGATTCAGATGATCTGATTATCAAGAAAAGGAGATGGAGACAAGAGCTTAGAGCTGCTTAGAAGGTCAGAGGGGACGGAGATGAGGGTGGAAATGGAGGTGGTGGTGGTAGGAGACCTGAATGGAGAGGAGGTCAATTGAGAGTCTGTGGAGAACCGTTTGGACCAGTTGGTAGGATTGGGAGACCATTTCCTATGGGTGGGAGAGAGGTTAGATGGATTGGGATGGATACTAGCAGAGCAGGGATGAGATAACCAAGAGGGTTTCCCTCTATAGGAGGAGGCAGGATGACTGGAGTGGATGGGGGTTGCGGGAGAGGCATTGATTTTGGTCAGATTCAGCCAGACCCTAGGGTTATTGCAACTCATGGTGGAGAGGATGAGGATTCAGAGGATCATGTTTCACTCATTAGATGATGGGTTCTAAGAGCTACTCAGACTAAAATTCCAACACGTGGACAAGGAGGTGGAGATGAGGGGATTAGCGTCCATGTGCCATAGCAAGATGTACCAGAGCAGGAGACCATGGATAGTCTCAGAGCACAGATAGATAAGCTTAGAGTATAGGTATAGACACTCATGATAGAGAGAGACAAAACTGTTAGGAGACAACAGGATACTCAGGGCCTCCTTGATCACATTCAATAGGTTGGATCGGGTACTCTCTCAGCTGATACTATTAGAGCACTAGTTCAGGTCAGGAAGGAGACTTCCCATTGGCGACGACTATATGAGGATTTAGTCACAGAGAACCAGAGAGCAGGTAGCTATCATACCATTGTGAGGATGGATACTAGCAGTGGTGGAGTCATGGGACCTCCTCAGAGGAGTGGTGATCATGGGAGATAGGCATCTAGAGAATCTTCTCTCCCATAACCATAGAGATGGACAGAGTCAGATGGTAGTAGTACAGGACAGCCTTGACTTGACTTTGTATTGATGAGGCACTTTTACTTTTGATCCGATATCATTGTATACTTGGACTTTTATTGGTTTTATGATAATCTATATGCAGACATGGACTCTATATGATGATGATCTTTATTATGCATGTTACTCTATATGATGATGATCTTTATTATGCATTGATTATATGGATGATGTTGTGATCTTTTCTCTTCATTATGATGATGCTTTATATGATGATGCAATGATAAATGTTTTTTATTTTTTTATTTTGATGACCTTGGATGCAACTGAAAATGATTACTAACTTAAATGATGCAAATGCAATGATCTATATGGGAATGCAAATGAATGATTATGCAATATGTAATTCAAATGTTTTTTTATTTTTTATATGTAATGCTTATAATGATTATTAATCTAAGAGCAAAGATGCAACTAAATAATCTTTAATGAAATCATAATGCAAATAATAATGATGATACACTACATGATTGATGAAATGCACTTAATTGAATGAAAACTAATACAATGATTAAAATGCAACTAAATGAAATGGATGATGATTAAAATGATTCTAAAAATGAATGCACCTACAATGATCAAATGAAAATTGTTTTTTTTGTTTGTGCGAGTATACTCAATCTTTATTCATGACCGTTGATCTGTGATTGAAATGAAATGCTTATAATGCAACTGATAATGAATGCTTATAATACAAATGAATAATGAGCTAATGAAATGATCTAACTAAAAATGATACCACCATTCTTCATATATTTGTCTTGTAACTGTGCTTGATTTCATCATTGAGCTTTAAAATGTTGTAAGAAAATACAAGCAACTTGACATAATGATCCAAAATGACCTGAGTATTTCTTACATGGATTTTGATATAGCAAGTTAATACAAGCAACTTAATATAATGAATCAAGTTGACCTGAGTATTTATTCCAGAACAGACAAGGATTATCCCCTTTCATGCATGACTCAGAATGTTCTCCTTGATCTTTTGCCGATCATATCCTTAGACAAGTACATACTTTAGTAAGAGATAAACCACAGACAACAATCAAAGAAAATAATCATGCCTCCTCATAGCTTCTCTAGTCATGGACATCCTTGAGTCGCATAGAGTACATGATTAGTAATAAAATCAAGAAATAAACATTGAATCTTGCATGTCATTCACATGTTCTCATGGTCATTAACTGATATAATCATCTTTGATAATCCTTTATTACTTACTGGTCGATTCCTCATTTTATGAGTTTCACGACTCAGTTGTCATAAGATGCCTTGATCTTCACTACTTTGTTTCAAAACCCTAGGTGTTTTTGGTTTTTCTAAGTTTTCTGAATGTTTTGGATTTTCAAAGATTCAAAAGATCACCTTAGCACAAGAAATTAGGATTTTGCCCCTAGCAAAAACAAAAATTTATTATGGATGTATGAATTGATCAAGATCCAAACCAAGGCGGGATATGAATGTAGATTGATTGATTTTGATAAAATCTAAGACAGTGACTACGATAAATATGTCAAAGATTGACAATTGTTGGTAAGCTGCATATTTTCTACTAATGGTTCATAGCAATGGATGCGAAAAATGGAATGGATAAGCTAGGAAGCGATAGATTGGATATGATGGAGTGGATAGGTGCGCAAAGAGATCTCATAGATGGAAGGAATCATTTTTTAGATAGCACCCGTTTACCAGGTTTTCACCATCTAAATTTATTCCATTTTTCTTTTCATATTTTGATTTTTTTCTTTCTGTTTTATGCTTTTTAGGGATTTTCTGCTTTTCTGATTTTTACTAGTTTCTTGAAGACTTTATATGCTTTTTATTGATTTTTTCCAGGACTTTATATCTCAAGCATAGAACTTCTTGAGATGAATAGAATTTATAGGTTCATCAAACCAATCACCTTCAAGGGTAGATAACTTGTATGCTCCTAAGCCATATGCTGCTACTATGACAAAATGTCCTAGCCAATTTGGTTCAAATTTACCCTTCTTTTCTCAATCTTGCTGATTTCTTGGATTCTCCCTTAGAACTATATCTCCAATCTGAAAAATGTGTGGCTTGACTCTATGATTATAACTTCTTTCCATTCTTTGTTGATATACTTTCAAATGATCTGCTGCATTTTGGTGACGTTCCTGGATCAGTTCAAGTTCTTGGAGTCTAGAGACTCGTTGGTCTACCTCTGGTATAAGACCTTTCAAGGAAACCCATAGAGAAGGTATCTCTACTTCTATGGGTAATATGGCTTTTGATCCAAAGACTAATCAATATGGAGTAGCCCCGTTGGTGTGCGGATGCTGGTTCGGTATGCCCAAAGAGCAGGATTTAGCTGAATGTGGTAGTCTTTTCCAGCTTCATTGATTGTTTTCTTCAATATTTTCAAGATAGTCTTGTTTGATGCCTCAACTTGACCATTTCCTTGTGGATAATATGGAGTAGAAAACCTATGTTGGATACGAAACTGCTCACATAGTTCCTTCGCATCTTGGTTTCTAAATGGTCGTCCATTGTCAGTGATAATGGCCATTGGAACTCCATAGCGACAGATTATATAATTCAAGATGAATGATGATATTTATTTTCCTATCACTTTTGTCAGAGGTACTGCTTCAATCCATTTAGTGAAATATTTAGTAGCAGGCAGACTGAACATATGTCCATTAGAGGATGAAGGATTTATCTTTCCTACCAAATCAAGGCCCCATTGAGAAAATGGCCATGATCTGGCCATAGGACAAAATTCTTGTGTTGGTGTGTGAATGAGATTTCCATGGATCTGACATTGTTTGCATTTCTTGGCATATGTGAATGAATCTCTCTCCATAGTAGCCCAATAGTAACCCATACGAAGAAGTTTCTTAGCCAGTGTTAATCCACTTGAGTGTGTGCCACAAATACCTATGTGAACTCTGTTAAGAACTTTCTCAGATTCTTCTTATTCAAGACATCTCAATAAAGTACTATCTAGACCTCGCCTATATAAGGTATTGGCAATAATAGTATAGCGGGATGACTGACGGATAAAATTTCTTCTTTGATTGTGGGATAGGTCAGGAGGAAGGATACTCTCTTTTAAGTACTGATAGGTTTGGTCGTATAAGGATTAGTTGATCCCCAATATATGGCAAATCATGTAGGTATGCTAGGATCGAATGGTAGAGGTTAAGATATCTTCCATGAGGAATTCGTAACGCAGTCAATTCACTTGATTCCATAAGAGAGATGCTATTGTAGCCATTGCATCTGCTACTTTGTTCTCATTTCTTGGGATTTGAGTAAATGATACTTTTGCAAAGTGTTCTTTAAACTCTTCTACAAGTTTTTTGTAGGGCATGAGCTTGTCATCCTTAGTTTGATAATCATCATTTACTTGGTTGATGATAAGCTATGAATCACCATAGACATGTAATTCCTTGATATTCTATTCAACAGTCATTTTGAGCCCAATAGTCAATGCTTCATATTATGTAGTGTTATTTGTGCATGGAAACCACAGTCTATATGATTTTGGAATTGTGTGTCCCTGAGGTGTGATGAATAAAATTCTTGCGCCTGAGCCATATTGTGTATACGAACCATCAAAGTACAATTCCCAAAAAAATTTACTTACTATCAGAATGTCTACATCAGGAAATTCAATGTGCAATGGTATGCCATTTTGTAAAGGTACTTCAGCTAATTGATCAGAAATGACCTATTCTTTGATAGCTTTTCGATCAACATACTCTCTATCAAATTCACTCATTATCATAACCCATTTGGCTAGTCTTCCTATCAAAGTTGACTTGTTCGGCAAATACTTTAGTAGATCTATCTTTGCTATTAGTTTTATAGAATGAGTCAGTATATAATGTTGCAGCTTTTGAGTTGCAAATACAACTACTAAACATGTCTCCTCTGTTGATGAATAATTTAGTTCATAGCCGACAAGTGTTCTATTGATGTAATACATTGCTCTTTATTTTCTGTCTTCATCATGTTGATCTAGGAGAGCACCTAATGATACATTTGTCGCTGAGATATAGAGCAACAATGGTTTCCCTTTTATTGGTGATACTAGTACTAGAGGATTCATGAGATATTCTTTGATTTCCATAAAAGCCTCTTCACATTTCTGATCCCATTTGAATGGAACATTCTTATGTAAAAGATGAGTGAATGGATGGCATCTATCTACTAATTGAGAGATAAATATTCTGATTGATTGCAATCTTCCTTGTAAAGATCGCAATTAACTAATGTTCCTAGGTGACTCGATCTCCATGATGGCTTTGACTTTTTCAGGATCTACTTCAATTCCATGAATTGATATAATGTACCCAAGAAGTTTTCTAGAGGTTACTCCAAATGCACATTTCTTTGGATTTAATCTCAACTGATATCTGTCCAGCCTATCAAAGATCTTGCTTAAGATGTTCAAATGTTCTTGTCTTGTATGAGATTTTGCAAGTATATCATCTACATAATCTTCCATAAATGTATGCATCATATCATGGAAAATTATTGTCATAGCCCTTTGATAAGTTGTTCCTGCATTCTTAAGCCCAAATGGCATAACATTCCAGCAATAAGTACCCCATGCACAGGTGAATATTGTCTTTTCTTGATCTTCATGGGCGATTCTTATTTGATTGTATCCTAAGAAGCCATCCATTAATGAAAACATCGCATGCCCTATTGATAAGTCCACAATTATATCAATGTTGGGTAGTGGGAAATCATCTTTGGGACATGCTTTGTTCAAATCTCTAAAATTGGTGCAAAATCTTATGCTTTTATCCAACTTTGACACTGGTACAATGCTTGAAATCCATTATAGATAGGCAATAGGTCTTCTAAAACCCACATCTAATAGTTTCTTTAGCTTAGCTTTTACAAGAAGAGTGATGTGTGGATGCTTCTTCCTTAGCTTTTTCTTAACTGGTTTTTCTTTTAAATCCACATTGGAATAATGCATTATAAGATCTGGATTAAGTCCTGGCATGTTTGCATAGGACCAAGAAAAAATTATTTGTCTTTGTCTGAAGAATTCTATGTATTCTTTCCTCTCTTTATCTGATAATGAGGTAGAAAAATGAAGTATCTTGGGATCCTTTGATGTGCCAATGTTTATTGCTTCTGTTGGTTATATTAGAATAGCAGATCTATCTTGAAAATATGCAGGGAGAATGTCAAAATTTCCATCTTCTGGTGCCTCCAAGAGGTTCTCACCATCAGATACGTCCTTTATTTTCCCTTTTGATTGATCTAGTGTTGCCATGAAATGGTTTTCAACAGTAGCTCTCTTTCCTTGTTTTATTTCAATTTTGCGACTGGAAAGTTTAGCAGTCTCTTGACTGTAAGAAACATTACTTCATTCCACAATGGAAGATATCTTAGGTGTTATGGGTTCGACAGTATTAAGATATACAACTAAGTCATGATCATTTGAAAAGACATCTAATTCAAGGTTTTCTAGATTATCCCAATCAATTAGTTTAGGATGAAGAAGGGGTAAGTCATAATCATTGTCATCGTTAGGTGCTTCAAAGTTCATGACATAATGGTTATAATTTGGCATAGAGTAGGTAATGTCATAGATAGAATTATCTTGAGGATAGTCTCTCCCAAGTGTTCTCCAATTAGTTTTAACAAAATCAGTATTAGTATTTTGTAGTTCACACTCAAATGGTTCTTCATCTAACATTTGTCCCTTAAACAAATGGATTATATCAACACACGCATCTTTAGTACTGCAAGTTCCTTCTTGATTATTTTCAATAAATTCATTTTCATTTTGAAGTTGACATACTTGTGTACATGATATAGAGAATTCTTTTGCTAGCTTTTGTCTTCTTTCAAACTCAGCTTCTTCTGGACTAATAGTCAATCCTACTTTACTATCTCTTAGTTCTTCTATGGTTCTGCCATACGTTGGTACATCTTGCTCTTTATTTGATAGAAATTTGATATATCCAAATGTTTGATCCATATATGTTTGTACTTCTTGTGGCGTTACATCTTTTTCTTTGTCATCCCCTTTCTTTTGTTGTCTTGTATATGCCTCTTTTCTCTGGATTCTGAGTTCTTCTTGTCTTCTTTCTAACTCCATCTTTTGTTTTGTAATAGATAAGTCTTCCTTTGTGATAGTTGCTTGCTCTTCATTTTTTTCTTCACTTGATATACTAGATGAGACATCTTGACCCCATTCATATTCATTTGAATATGTCTCTGAACCATTGTCTAGGACTATACCACTATACCACACAGGAATGTTGTATGTTGCAAAATGTTCCCTGATTTCTATCATCTCAATTTTCACTACTTCTGGAATATCTTGTTCAGATTTTGCACTTGCTCATATTCCTTGAACTTGTTGACAAGATTCTTCTTTTCTTTTGATTGCAATCTCATCTTCTTGTTTCTCATGTTCTTCTTGTTTCTGCTTATTTGCTACTATTTCTACTGCTTGATGTAGCTTTTCTTGCCATTTTTCTTCTTTAGAGACTGATTTATTTCTCCACTTTGGTTGTTGATGATTATGTTGCTTTTGATTTGGTTTTAGATATCCAAGTCCTGATTTATCTTCTTTAGATTGTGAGTGAGGACAAATAAGTTCTGAAATACCTTGATGTCACTTACCAATTAGTCATTTTCCTTCATATCCCATTTTTTGCATGATTTTATAACCCTTTCCATATTGTTCTATGGGAATATTGACTTCTGCAGTTGTTGCTATAGTTTCATTTTCATCTTTGTACAACCAACCAAGAATGTCCTTGTCTTTGGTTTCTTCTTCAAGTGTTCCAGCTCTAACAAATGCTTCGTTAAACATGTCTTTTGATTTCTCTGAGGTCTTTGATTGGATATTTGTAGGCTTTCCATATGACAGGTGAAAATGGAAAATTATGCAAAGAATATTTTCCCATTCCTTCATCATTCAATTTGAGCTTTTTCTATTTTGGTAGGATATACTGATTCTCTGTTATGTGGAACTCTTGTATCCTGTGTTGGCTTTAGATTATTGTAATATTGGCTAGAGTCTGTAATTATTGTGACCTCTTGTCCTTCATAAGGAAATTTTACACATTGATGATATGTAGAAGGAACTGCTTGCATGGTGTGAATCCATGGCCTTCCCAGAGGAATGTTGTAAGAGAGGTTCAAATCTAAAACCTGACATAATTTATTCTTTTCAACAAGTCCTATTTGATTGGTAACACCACAGTTCCTTTAGAAGAATGCTCTGCTTCATCATAAGCCTTAATAGTTATTTTCTTCTTTGGATCTATTGCATTTTCTGAATATCCCAAAGCTTTTATTAAACTTAATGCACAAATGTTTAAACCTGCTCCACCATCTATGAGTACATGTTTGACACGAGTTTTATTAATGGTGACTTCACCATGTAAAGGAGAATTGTGAGGATGTTGCAATGACGAGTCATAATTTTTAGAAAATGATAAGCAGTGAGGGGCTATTAGGTGTCTCACCATGTTTTGGAACTGATCCACATCCAAGTCTTTTGAAATTGTCATTTCTACTAAATATTTTTCCAAAATTTCCTTATGCATAGGTGAAACTTTGAGAAGTTCCAAAATTGATATTTGAGTGGGTATTCTTTGAAATTTCTCCACTAAATTGTATTGTTGTGAAGTGAATGTTGAGTCTTTTGTTATACCCGGAAAGGTAACCTTCGCTTTGCTTCTCGTAATGACATTGATTGGCTCTGAAGGTGGATTATCTTTAACAATGATGAAATTTACCACATCATTGTATGTATAAGTGTAGTTCACTTTGGCTTTTCCTTTGTCATCTTTTAACTGAGATTCTTCACCTTTGTCATAATTCGGAAGTGGATTTTTGAAAGCTAGGTGTGATTCGTTTGTCTTATGGCTATCCACTATGATGGTTCCATTATCAATTAGATCTTGGATAAGTTGTTTCAATCTCTAACAATCATTTGTTTGGTGTCCTTTATTCTGATGGTAATTATAAAAATGATTGCCATTCCACCAATTAGGCTTGACTTGTGGTTCATAACTTCTTGCTTCTGGTAAAACAATCAATTTATTTGCAAGAAGAGTTTTTAAAGCTGATTCCAATGGTTCTCCAATGTTTGTGAATTTCCTATGAGGATTGGAGAATAAAGACTTGGTTTTATTTCTTTCTTGATTGTTATTGTTTAGGATTTGACTAGAGAGGTTAAAAATTGGTTGTTGTTTTGTATCACTATTGTCGTCATTTCCTTCATTGATGACATTCCTATTCTTGACCAGAACTTGGGTTTGTCATTGTTGTCATTGTTGTTGTTGTTGTTGTTGTTGTAAGAATTATTGTAAATTTTTAGCTCTCCTTTCTTTACCATTGCATTTTCTATTTTCATACCATTCTCAATCATCTTGGCGAAGGAGGGAGGACATTGCATTTTTAGTCGATAACACATTTCACTGATAAGATTATCAATGAATATGTCCATCTTTTCTTGATCAGGTACATCTCTTGGATACCTATTAAACATTTGTTTCCATCATTGCAAGAAGATCATAAAAGATTCACCATTTTTTTGTTTAACATTGCATAAATCCAGCATTATTATCTCATTCCTTACATTGTAGGAGTATTGTGAAATAAATCTATTCACGAGTTCTTCAAAAGATTTGATTCTGGATTGTAATCTTGAAAACCACTCCATTGATTGTCCATTTAAACTCCTAGGGAAAAGATGTGTCAGGTAAGTTTCATCGTGTGCAAATTCCATACTCATAGTACAAAACTCCCTAATGTGATCCTGAGGATCAGATTTTCCATCGTATTTGTCATATTTAGGGATCTCGCAATGTTGTGGAAATGGTACCATATTCAAATTTTTATCAAAAGGATATGGGCAGATATCTTCCAAAAAAAACTTCTTGGAGCTTGCTCCATTTTGCATTTGTTGAGTAAGGTTTAACAACGGATTATCCAAATAGTTTCTCCTTATTTCTTCATAAGTTATTTTATCACTACGCTCTCTTCTTGTGTCATCGCATTTTTTTCTTGTCTCTTCATGACTTTCTTTGTTTACATCTTCGTTATTTGGATCATATGTATTTTAGGTGTTACTTGCCTCTGCATCTTGTTTCAAGATTTCTATGTTAAAGTCTTGTGGCAATTTAGCTCCTGATTTTGCCAACATCAAAAGATATTTCTCTTTTTGTTTTGCCAATAATTTTTCCATTAGTCTATCAAATTTAAAATATTGCTCAAGGTCTCTAATGGTGTTATTGACTACTTCTTCGTCAACAATGGTATACCCAAAAGTTTGGAATATCAGATTATCTTCTTCAACCGTTTGTTTTTGTTGTTTTCTAAGTTGTTTGTATTGAGCTCTAGTCCAGACTGGCATGTGATTGTTTCAAAAAAATTGAAGCATCCAAAGGACAACTCAATGAGTGATTATTGGTTTAGGAATATATGCTTTGCTAATTTTACCACTATTGTTTGTTCATTGTGATAAAGTGTCTCTTTGTTGAAAAGCACATGCTTGCAAAATTTCTCCGTCAAACTTTGTCCCGCAGCCACATAAATAGTGACAAAAACGGTGTAGGAATTTCCTATGTTTTAATAAGATCTTGTGATTGATATACAAGAATCTTATTCTTTTCTTAGTAGCTTTATAACTGGGTTTTGTTTTCTTAAGGTGATACCTAAAAGTCATATAAGCATCTAATAGTTTACAAGTTTGTTTGATTCCAAAGTTGGTGCAATTCTGATTTTGATATGACCTAAGTTCAAAATAGGAAATATATATCCAAGATAATGAACACAAGATGAATTGATCAAGCTTCATGATAGAAGATTTGATATATCTTGATGAGAAACTTGACAATGATGTTGGTTTTTGCACTTAAAATGTTTGAATCAATAGCTTGTTGAATGTTTATGCTTATGGAAACCTTTCGGAAATAGCCTATTGGATTAGTGACCCAGTTATTGAACTAGTTTGAAAATGTGTGATAGTTTACAGATAAATCTAGTCAAGAAATGTTTTGATACTGATGTTGAAATTTTGGTTTGATATGCTTTTTAGATGTGAAAAAGCCTTTGTGCTAACTCTTGTGGCAAAGAATGTTAACTTATGGGATAAAAGAACTATTTTGTTGCTTGAAAGCGCTATTCTAATTATGTTTCAAGGATTTTTCTCAAATCCTTCAGCAAGTTGTTGGATTTTTACTCATTTTTAGATGATGATTTTCTTCAATTTTTGACCATTTTGAACATGTCATAAACATAGAAGACACAATGTTTTTGAAAAATAAAATTCATAAGCAAGTACAAATCCTATGGCAGGCGAAGAGAATAATTGTTAAATCTCACATGGGGTTTCCCTTGAGGCTACGCTATTCAAAGGAGATATTTAGATGTTTGACCCCACTGGCTCCACCCTCGGCACTCTCTTCTTCAGGGCAGCCAAGCACCAATTTCCATGAAAACTCTCCATGGAAAAATTTATATCTCTAGTAAGAACCGTATGTGTGTGAGCCACTTCAGAGGTCCGACCTCCTGCGCCAACAATTAGAAGGATTTTGATAACTAGTACAAATGGTTTTTAGTAAAGGCTTATGGTCATGTGGCCATACATGCGACACTTTCAGCTCTGTAAATACAGAAGGTTCCCAGCCTATAGAGGTTATGCTCCATAGGGTTTATGGGGAAACATAGTGTCGGTATGAACTTATTAGCACATGTTGCTTGTCACTTTAATCACAAACATGATTTATTTAGAGTGGATTGGAAGGAATCGGTATTAGCCCATTTCCACTTTGGGTCATTCCCCTCTCACTGACCCCCTCAAGGCATCTCGAAAAGGCAGGCCCTCTAAAGGTTATACATAAAAGAAAGTAGGTCTGGTTTTCTGATCACTGTATGATGGTGAGAGCATACTTACCTACTACTTCATCAAGCATGGAAAACATAAGTTCATTTTAGCCTTCTAAAATCTATGTGCAACTATTTTAAAGAAGTCACTCAAAATGCAAGTTGCATGTTGTTAATTTATCCCCCTTAGTTAAGATAAATGAGCAATGACATGATGTGTTACTTTCCAAAATAGAACTCTTAATTAACTAGGTGAGGAAACGCATGAAATTTGCTTTAAAAACAATCTTGCACATGCATGTCAGTAGTTTGAAAAAAATTAAGCTCTTGGGCATTGGGACCTGCAAGAAAATTCTGTCAGTTGCAAATAAAAGCGTTATCCTAACAAATGCGTTGTCTTTCACCTCTAAAGAGCTAACCTAAAGGATAAAAGTGCTAACCTAAAACACAAAAATGTTGCTCTGTAGACTAAGAAGCAAGAATTCTCTGACAAAAGAGTTAACCAAACTAACAAATGCGCTAACCTGAAGGACAAAAATATTGTTCTGAAGATTAAATGCATTGATTTACAGACAAAAGTGCTAACCTAAATGACAAATGTGCTAACCTGCAGGAGAAAAGCGCTAACCTGCAGGAGAAGAGTGCTAACCTATCAAATAAAGGTGTTTTCAAAACTCACACAGGCATGAATCTGTATTACAAATGCGTTAAATTTTCTTTTTATGAGAAAAGGACAGGATATTAGAAAGAATATGCAAGGCTTTGAGCCCCACACTGGGTGCCAAAATGTGTCGACTTGAATTTAATCATCAGAGTACTACCTGCAACATATTAGTTTCACAAAATACAAAGGAAATGCTACAGGAAATCCAAACTCAACCAATGAAACTACATGAAATTGATATTAAAATAAAAATACTATTTTTACCTTCATGATTTATGTCTCATTGTGTCCTAAATCCACTGTTCCTGGTTGCAGATGGTGTGCTCTCATACAAGCACTAATAGCTTCCAAGATGGCATATGAAGAATGGATTGATAACTGATAGTTAACTGATACTATGATTTGCAATGCTAAATGACTATGCTAAATGATTATGCTATTTGCTTCAAGATTAAAACTCATGGATGCATAAGTTTTCACAAATGATTAGCTTGAAAACTCACTTGAAGACCAACTCTTTCTCAACTCAAACTCTTGATTTTATAGACTTTGAGAGGATAAGATGATGTGGCCCAGATCAACGGTCATGATCAGATCTACAGATTTGGATGGTTGTGAGCAAAGGTAAAGGTTGAGAGAAAGGGGGAAGGAGAAGACAGGTGTCACTCATCTCACCTTGACTGGGTTGCTAACTGAGGGAATCTAGGGATGGTTGGAGAAAATTTAGGCATGAGAAGACAAGTGGACTCAAGTCCTTCCTAAGGTGTAGGGATGTTGGAGAGAATATAGAAGAAGGGTATGAAATATGTGTACATACACAATATTTCATTAAATTTTGAATTTGAAGATAAATGATGAATTAATATTTAAGAAATATTAATATCTTTAGCCACATGATTGATGAGTTGGCAAAGGAAAGATGAAGTGGAGATGGAAGGTGAGTTGGATAAGGGATTAAATAATTTTAGACATTATTTAATATTTGAGACTATAGGATAGAAGAATAACCATTAAATATTAGATATTCAAACAATTGGAGGAAATAATTCAATATTAGATATTTAATTAACTTGATTAGAAGAATAATTAAATATTAGATATTTAATTAATTAGAGGAATGGGATAGATGAATTAATTAATAAATATTTCAATTAAATTAATTAATAGAAAGGCACGAAATAAATTAAATAAGTTAATATTTTCAAATTAACTATTTAATAGAAGAATAAACATTAAATAAATATAAAATATTTATTTAATTTCTCATAGCCATTTTTATGTGTATACAACGGTCACGAACATAGCTTCATCTACTAGTCTTCTTTGTTTTTGCAAAACTGCATCATCCTATTCTTCATAAATTTCTTGTACTGGTTGTCAGAATATTATTTTGTCTATCTTTTACCAGTTAAAGTCCTAATTACCAGTTCTGATAAAAATTGTCCCTTCTTACCAGTTAAGCCTTGTCGATTGGACTGTGAGAATCAAATGACTCTAGAATCATAGTTGCCATCAATGACAACATACAACATAGTCATCATATAACAATCTAATATCTTTACAAAATAGACATGTATCGATTGCATCAAGCAAACAAACAATTACCGGTTTAGATCAAATGATCAAATGCCAATATTAAGTAATAGTTGTTCTTAATTATCAACAAGAAGGGAGATTCCCCTTTTTGAGAGGATAGATTTAATCTCATAATACTATGGCTGATATAAACATTTTATAATTAGTTAGTTGATTACAAAATATGCACCCAACAAACCTTGAGTTGAATTCAACCCTACAACAATGATGATTAAAAAAAATAGAAAACTAAAATGAAATGTTTGAATGAAAATGCTAAGGAGAGTGTGAAATTAGACTTGTAATTAAAGGAAAACTAAAATGAGTGCTAAGGAGAGTGTGAAATTAGACTCGTAATTAAAGGAGTACAATTTGTGACACTACAATTTCATGTATAAATTGATATGATATTTGCAAATGGTTTCAAATCTCTAAGAGTTATCACGCAAAATATAGGTTTTTGAAGATCTTATAAATTTTCAGACTTAGTCAAATTCCAGTAATTAGTAGGATCCTATCTTGACATTGTCCCACTATCTCCATCTCACTCTCTTTATCTTCCTCAATATCTAGAGCTACCTCTCTCCAAATCACACTTCCTCTATCCCCTCACTACCTCTCTCTTTCTTACTCTCTCCCAAAATATACTTATCTCTCTCATCCTTATCTCTCGACTTTTTCTCTCATCTCTTTCGCTCCATACCTTCACTCACTCTCTCCCTACCTCTATTGCTCTACACATACCTCTCTCTATTTTTACTTTTGTGAGGGAAAATTGCGCTATAATGTGAGAGATTAAAATACTTGTGATGACAATCAAGCAAACAAAATTAGTTCAAACACCTCAAGATTAGGATGTTGAAAAGAAAGCAAATGAAGAATAAAGACATAAACAAGAGAATACAAACACCATTTTCGATCTTTAATTTGATTATCCCATGGTAATATGTGTGCTCTTTGATGCAACAGCTACTCGATATAGCTCCATGATGTGATTATGGTGATTGGATTCAAGATATGAGGATAGGATGGTATGAAATGGGGATGAAATTGGACATTATGACAATATGGATGTGCTAATGGTGACATAAATCTTGCATTATAATGATGTATTATATGAAAGGTGGATTAATTTTCATCTAAAATGAGGAGGGATTAAATAGGACAAGGGAGGAGAGGAAGGGATTGGGAAAATGCAACACTTGTCCTCAAGGAGGACAAGTGGCAATCCCAAGAATGATAAGTGGAACAAGATTCCATAGGACAAGTGGCTCAACAAGGGAGGACAAGTGTCCCTTAGAAAGAAAAATGTCAAAAAGGGGCTTACCATGTGTCCTTAAGGACACATGTCCAATTTGGGAGGAATCCATCTAAAATAGAATCAAATTTCCTAATATTAAGGAAATTAGGGGAATATGTGTGCACACACATGTGAGGGGAGGTTAGGATAAGGTTAGTTTGGGAAGATAAGGCTGGTTATAAACCATGTTTCATATTGAAGGTTAGGTTAGAGGAGGATTAGTTAGGTACTTATAAGTTAGGAAACATGTGACATATTTAAATAATTATTTAGTTATTTAAATGAGATGAGGGAATGATGCAGAGAATTTGTCACAAACCATAAAACCTTCAAGGGTACTATTGATCCAAAACTAATACAAGACCTTAAACTTGACTCAAGAGATATATAACAATATTAACCACTCTTCTCAACTCCAAAACTCACAATTTGATCATTAAGTGACAATACAAGTGGTATTCATCTATTCTACAAGGCCACCAATCTTTACACAAGGACTGTCTACCAAGTACTTCCGCCATACACCACCAATACACCCCAAACCACTTTCAAAGGTTAGATTCCATACCTATAGACATTAATTCAATATTTAAGATCATAACATTCACCATAACATCAGAGAACAAATTTGTTATTGTCATGGAATGCCCTAGTTCAGGGTTTCATCATTAAAAAACAATTTTCACAAAAACAATCACAACTTATTTAATTATTAACCAAATTAAGTAAAACAAAAATAATTGGAAAGAGGATTCAGAGACCTTTCCAACACAAACAGACTTTCTTCATTATTATTCCTCATGTGGCCATATCAAAAGCTGCAACAGGACTTTTCCTACCTTTACCAGTCTGATTTTCACCATGAACTATAACAAACAGTCATTAATAACTTTTGAATTATTGGTCATGAATCCAATCACTCCAATTATACTTTATATTTCATAGTTACATAAGGTTTCTCAAATTTATAGCCAGATCCAACAGTTAAAGAGAACATTATGAGGATTTTTCCAATAGGGTAAACCTTGGCAGGGTTTTGACAATTTTTGGAAAAACAAACATATCTTGCCAAATACTCCACAAAAATGCATAATAAATGATTAATCTAAAATCTAAATAATTAATATATCATTAAAAAACATCTACATATCAAAATTAAATCAAATTTGAGCTTCCATGGCTCTGTGATAGTCACAGATTCCTTAAAACCTTATGACAGTTTGAGGGTTTATTGGATAACCTTTGTCAAATCCCCTCCAAACTACTCAACCCCCTTGATATCGACCAAACATGGTTTTATAAACCATTAAAAACCATTTCCAAATCCTCCTAAATACTATAACTACCTCATGACCAATGGATTGCATTCTTACACTTTTGTTGTACTTTTTGGCAATGTTGCAACTTTGCAATTTTTACAATTTTTGACAAATTACCACTACACTTAACCCTAGCCTTCATCAACACCCCTAAAATGTTATCATGGATTAAATTCTCTCAGTTATAATATTTCAAACCTTTTTGGATGTTCTTCACACTTTGACCACAGTTGACCCTATCAGGACCTATTAGGTTTCTTGGCACAAAATGACCCATCAAGCCTTACAACATGAGTTGTTTTGGTACAAATGGTCTTTTGTGACCTTACAATCATTAATGCAACATGAAAAATAGATAAAAATATGGTTTGTCTTCATGATACATCTCCATGGCCAGGTGCCCCTACACTAGGGAAATTAATTAATTTAGAATTAATTAATTAAAGAGATTGGAGAGGGGCATTAATTAATTAGAAATTAATTAATTCAAGGATTGGAATGAGGCAATTAATTAATTAATTTAATTAATTCAAGGTATTGGAAGGGGGAATTAATTAATTAGATTAATTAATTCAAGGGACGGGCTTAATTAATTAAGATATTTAATTAATTAAATGGCTAAAGGAAATAAATTTGACTAAATTGATTAGCCAAATTTAAGTGCCTACATTTTTCCTCTTCATGGTGGCGCTAGAATAGCATCAATGTGAGGACAATAAGACACTTGCAAGAGAAGAAAAAGAAGGCAGGATCAAGAAAATGTCCCGAGTAGATGAAAGAATGGTTAGGGATGCCCCCTTGAGAGGGTGCACGGGGAGACAAGGACTGGGTTGCATCTCGAAAGAAACATTGCCCCAGTAGACAGGATGGAAAGCAAGAAGCACGGGAAGAGGAGAGAATGAAAATGAAGTGGAGATGAAGATGAAAACATCATGGAGCATGAGCACCTACAAAATGAGACATTATGTAGCTCTTATTTTGATTTAGCAGTGTTTGTAAGTCACTAAGGTATAAGGAACCAGGGTGGAATTTCACAGCCAATGCATGGACTGACACAAAAATGGACACACAGGCTAATCTAGCACCACACAGAGTTACAAAGACCCTACATAAAAGAATTCTAGAAGAAACCCAAGAAGAAGAGATGCCCCAATGTAACATGAGATGACAGAGACCTCGTGAGGGTATTGTTGTCATAAAAGTTTGCACCC
Organism: Cryptomeria japonica; assembly: GCF_030272615.1. Classification (NCBI taxonomy): domain Eukaryota; kingdom Viridiplantae; phylum Streptophyta; class Pinopsida; order Cupressales; family Cupressaceae; genus Cryptomeria; species Cryptomeria japonica. Next base: position 898,602,546 of record NC_081409.1, on the reverse strand, counting down.
TTGATGATGAGGCTTAATCACCAACCTTGTGAAACATGGAAACAACCTCTCAAGTGTGAGACTTGCAGAAGTGAGGTTGAGTCTCCAGAGAAGGTTGGCTTCATTTCCCATCTGATACAGGTGTACGACCAACCCAACACAAATAATTTAACACTACTGGTTTCTGAAGGAAAAAGGGGAGAAGGATTGCTCGAAAAGGGAAAGGTGTGCACCTAGATTGAAATTTTGATCTTCTTGCCTATATCTGCACATAACATTAATAGAAATGCTTTGAGTATGCACAAATTCCTATCCTAGTTAGCCACCTATGTGCGAGTGAAGGTTGGAATCTTATGAAATGAAGAGAGGAATTGAAATTAGTTCATAATCAACATCCACAAAGGGATCAACACAAACACTTACAACTAAGGAAAACAAAGTAGAATACATTCATACAAAGAGGTAAAATATTACATAGGTTGTAAGAACTGAAGGAGGCAAAGTAAGCATAATTTATTAATGTACAAACAAGGCAACTTTTACAAATCATGAAAATAAGTATTCAACTAAAAATAAAAAGGAAGAAGATTCATCAAAAAGTTACAAAAATTGCCTTTATAGTTCAGGCATAACTCAAAATTGAACAACTGAAGAAAACCCTAACCCTGCCTGGGTTAGGTTATAAAAATTAGAGAGGGAAGAAGAAGATCAGATCAAGGATGATCTGATTACATGTTGAATCTAGCCTCTGAAGGCATCATCTGCCTCTAGAAGAGTGAAAACCCCACAAATTAGGGAAAACCCTGCATCTGAATACGTCTGGGGGTACCTGCAAAGCCAAAAAGTCTCTGAACTGCATTGAAGAGGGCATGAATGGCATCTAAAATCGGCCTACAGGGTCCAATCTAGAGTAATGGTGATAAAATCAGTTGGTTGGAGTGAGATCGGATCCAAAATTAGGTGTCGATTGAGCAAAGAACATCCTTGACCATCGAATCGACAACCACCCTCCTACAGAGCATTCAAAACTCAATGGCCATCACAAATTAAAACATCCACCATCGATCTAAGAGATTCGCATGAAGATGGATGCATGAGATCTCTCTACATAGGCATCTAGCAGGCCCACCATATGATTAAAACATGGTCATCGGATCGAGCCTTTATGAAGATCCAACGGTTGTCGATGTTTGACATGGCACCCGAGTCCACGCTTCTCTGGTTGTGTTTGACCGCTGAGTTGCATTGAGTTCTTATCCCGCGACATCTCTATGGTTCTATTTTTAGCCCTTGGGATAAGCTTTTGCTTGTTTTGTCTTCCTTGTTTGCCTATCCCGCAGCATCATCTTTGTCTCCATTTTATTCTGTGAAATAAGGGTCACTATGATTTACCCTTATTTTCTTATCCTATGGGAACACACAAGATAGGAAATTCCTTTGTTCAACTTTGTTCTCTTGGCTCACGTGAACTTATACATTGTTTGTTATCCTCCTGGGATAAGAAAAAAGCCTCCATATATTTTGATCGCTCTTATCCCGCAGCATCATCTTTGTCTCCATTTTACCTCGCAAGATAAGGGTTACTTTGTTTTTGCCTCGCTTTCTTATCCCACAGGCCTTGTTGAGCCTTCATTCCACTCTACAGGATAAAGGTTTCTTCTTTCTTTACCTATATTTCCTTATCCTATGGGGCCTTTGATGCCTTTGTTTTACCTCACGGGATAAGGTTTCTCTATTTTCGCTTTGTTTTCTTAGCTCGCATGCCACTGTTGTTACCTTTTTATCTTCGCAAGATAAGGAAAAAGCCTAAACTTTGTCCCCAACAAGCTTATCCCACATGACCCTTGGTGCATTTGTCTTATCTTATGGGATAAGGGAAAAGCTTCTCTACCTTCATTATTTTCTTATCCCAAAACACCATCTTTGTCTCCATTTTACCCCGTGGGATAAGAAAAAACACACCATCAGTCACAAACTCTTATCCCGTGAGATGTTGTTGCTTCCTTTTTAACCTCATGAGATAAGAAAAATGCCCCTTGCTGGCCTTATCCTGCATAACTTTATCTAAACCCGCCAAACACTCTGTCAACTGGGGCCTGCCTTGCCTTACTTATTTTCTTATCCTGCGGTCACTGCTTATGTCTTTCTAACCCCACAGGATAAGCAAAATTCTTATTTTTATTCCTTATCCTACGTGACCTTATCCCGTGCGATCAAAACTTACTAAGGTTGGCACAAAAATTGCCAATATTTATAACGACTCGAAGGGGGTGACAAGCCTTCTTGGCGCATTGATTAATAGCCTTATGAAGTCCATTGGGCGCAGAGTCAAGACCTAAACAAAAAATAATATATGCCCCTGCAAAAGGTCAAAACTTCACCATTCTGTAGAATAGCTTATGCGCGTGCACTTACTAGAAAGAAGAAGAACATAAATTATAATATTTACAAAAGAAGATGCAACAACAACCCTTTAAGCACATGCTTTAAGGTGAATCCCATTCACTACAATGGGGAGATCTTCCCCATTTAACCTAGCTAACTTGAAAGCATTAGCGTCCTTGCAACCTGTAATCATGTAGGGACCACTCCATATTGCATCAAATTTTGAGTGCCTCCTAGGTTTTGCTCTATCAACATCTCATTTTAGGACGAAATCTCTAACTTGGAAGGTCCTCAAAATGGCTTTCTTGTCAAAGTATCTCTTTACTCATCCCTGATGGACATTTAAAGTCTGTTTGGATTTCTCCTTGACCTCTTCAAGCTCTGTAAGTTTTGCACATCTTACCAACAAGGCATCATTTTCTAGGGGCTCTGGAACTGATGTTCCAGGTCCAGGGATGGCAACTCAAGGGATACGGGGACCCTAGCTTCCCTCCCATATACTAGCATGAAAGAAGAATTACCCAATGCTCTCTTGGGACTAATCCTATCAGCCCATAGGGCTATTCCCAACTTCAAGTGCCATGATCTTTGATTGTCCTCAAGCGTCCTTTTGATGATCCTGATTAGATTCTTGTTGGAGGACTCAGCCAAGCCATTTCCTTAAGGATAATAATTTAAAGATTTTTTTAGAAACACATCATGTTGGACTACCCATAAGCTAATTTGAGAGCCCACAAAGTCCTTTCTATTGTTTGATATGATGGTGGAAGGAGCTCCAATTCTAGTTTCAATCCCCTCAAGGAATTGAACCACTGAATTCTCAATTGCATCCTTCAAAGCAACAGCCTCTATCCACCTTGTGAAATAGTCTATGGCAGCCAAAATCCACTTGTGGCCTCTTGACATTGGATTGATAGGGCCAATGAAATCAAGCCCCCATTGTGCAAAGGGTTGATCAGTTGAAATGGTATGAAGAGGAAGGGTAGCTAACCCTTGCTTACCTGCAAAAAGTGAACATTTTTTGCATTGTCTAACCCATTTGTGAGCATCATTGAATAGAGAAGGCCAATAATAGCCTGCTCTCATAATCTTCATAGCTATATTTTTTGCTTAGAAATGGCCACCACAGGGCCCATTTTGGAATTCCTCTAACAGCGTGTCGGTCTGATCTCCATGGATGCACCTCTGCAAGACACCATCTAAGCTTCTTTTGAATAATATACCATCCACTAAGGCATAGGGGATGGACTGCAATCTAAGATACCTTCTCTTGGATATATAAAAGTGAGAAGGATAGCTACCATCCTTTAAGAAGGTAGACATAACTTCCAACCAATCAGTTTGTGCATCTCCCTAGTTATTAACCTATTCTTCTTCTTGCAGCAGGAGGGAGGTCTCTGACTCTTTCCCAAAATATGAGCTGAAATACTCATAGAGTCCTCTTCCCCTCACTAACCTAGTAATTTTGATGTCAAGTTCATACTCCATGACCTTAGTGATCCATCCAGCTCTCTTTTCACATATATCCTTGTTGAGAAGGAAATCCTTAATGCTTGCATGTGGGACTAGGAGTTGAATCCTTTTGTTTGAGAGAATGTTTTGAACTTTTTTAGTGCTCTCAAAACTATGATGACTTGTTTTTCCACATAGTTGTACCTGAGTTCATATTCCCTTAGGCCTTCACTGAAGAAATCTATGGGTTGCTCCAAATCATCCTGATTTAACTATGTTAGGATGGCAGATATACTTGATTCTATTGGCATTTTGAGTTTATTGGCATTTTGCATAGAGATTGCATTAATGATATGTTGTCATTGATGTCAATTGAACCGATGAAAGGTATTCATGTTATTGTTGATATTGTTGTTTTTGATATTGGCTAGTAACCAGTAAGAAGAGAGTTGTAGATGATGTTGTAGCCGGTATGTAAAGTTTGTGAGTTGAACCAGTGAACCAGTGTAAAGTGTCAAACTTTTCTATGTAATGTAACCAATAAACCCTATCAGTTGTTAAAACCCTAACTGCTCAAGTTTGTTGGTTTATTATATGATGAGCGGTAATGATGGAGACACATGTGATCATTGTATGAGGATAAATTCAAATTGGTTTGGCGCATTTTCTTATTGTCTAGGGAAGGAGCAAAGAGGATTGTATTTAATGCACAGTGTGTGATGAGTTACAAAGTCCAATGGAGCAGTGATCATGGAGCGGTTGGAATTGTCTTGAATAATGTGAAGAGATTGTCATGATTTCTAATGCTCAAGATTGAACCGACTTTTTTGTAATCTCAATGATGAGAATTAGGATTTTGTTGTGTTACCGACCTAATTGATTTGTATTTAAGGTCAATGCAGTTGTTTGTAAAGGTTGTTGGAAAGATTGGTAGAAAACATGTTGAGTGTGTGGTTGCTCAACCAGTGAATGGATCTCCATTTTTGAGTGAAGGTGGATTGAAGATTAGAAGGATCTAATCAAGCAAATGTAGTGCTACTCAGATAGATCAAGAAAACCAGTTGTTTTCTAACAATTACAGAAGAAGTAAAATCCCTTAACCGGGTAAGCTCTAACAAGCTTGGTTACTCAAAAACATAACTAAATAGAGATTTTGTCTCTTGCCAAAGGGAAGGAGAATTCAACAATGGAAGGTGGGCGGTTCTAGGATTCAAATTCGAGCGGGAATTCTGGATCGGCATCGGGACAGCATGCGGCAGATGATTCAGAGATTCCTATGGAAGGAGAAGGTTTAGGTGGTAAGGACCCCGATGATCCCGTGAACTTGGGGGACCCAGGGGGAGGAACAACACCATGTGAAGAGAAATTAGCACTAGAGAGTGGGAAAGGGTAGGTTCAAACTTCAAAAACAGAAGATGACAACTCGGAAGGAGCCCAAGGACAACAAATGACTTGTGTTTCAGAGAACATGGTGGAAGGTAAAGATCATCCGGAAAAGGTTCTTTTGTCAACGGACCCTAAAGGGAGACCCAATGGATAGACACGTAAGTGGTCCTCGTTGTTTGGGGTCGAGCCCAAAGGTAAGTCCTCATCGCCTCCTATTAAAAACTCCTTGAATGTGTCTCAAGGCAAGTTTGCTATCATTGTTCCTGACCAAATCATTGATCAAAACATCGCTAGAATGGAAAACACTTTGATTGGTTATTTCTTTGGATCTAGACCTAGCATAGAAATAGTTCATGGATTTTTCAAAAGAAAGTGGAACCTGAAAGGTCAGGTTGATGTGGTAGCAATGAACAAAGGCTGTCTATCCTTCTCCTTTTCTTGTGATGAGGATAGAAGAAGCATTCTATGTAGTGGGTCTTGGGCAATAGGCAAATACATCATGTACATTCAGAAGTGGTACCCTAATGTAGTGAAAGGAAAGAATTTTTTGGCCCAAGTCCCAGTGTGGGTCAAACTCCCTAAGCTCCCAATGGAATTCTGGGAGGAAGACGTTTTTGCAGGAATTGCCAATACCTTTGGGGAGCTTATCGTCATTGATCAGATCACGGCTTCTAGAAGAAGGCTGATCTATGCAAGGATCTATGTTGGATTTGGACCTGATACAAACTTGCCAAAGGAAATAGAGATAGAATCAGAACTGGGGAAGTGGAAGCAAAACAGTATTTATGAAACAACCCCTTCACATGTTTTCATTGTAAAAAAGTTGGACACTGGGCTAAAAAATCTCCATCTAAAGAGGATAAACCCCATATCCAAAATAAGGACTGGAAAAAAGTGGACAAGCCACTAGAAGTTCAGGATTCCAATGATTCTAATCAAGAGAAGCAGTCCTGGATAGTAAGGGTGGAGGAAGAAATCACTAGTGAAGTGGGTAATGAACAAAAGATTCAGATGTGGAACAGGGTGTTAAGGACTCAGTACACAAAGAAAAAGACAACACTCAACAAGAGGATCAGAAAGAGGATAAGACAGAGGTAGAGAAAGAAGATAAACAACCCACAGATAATAAAGAGGAAGGAGATAACTTCAACCTTGTCTCAAAATCTCAAGATCAAGATAAAGAAATAGACTGGTTCCAAGAAGCCCAACCTGATACCATTTTGGGCCAAGGGCTATCAGAAATCTCATTAACCACCCCAGCAAAGGGAAAGTTGGCCTATTCAGAGGAATAAGATCCAAAATGGGGAGATGAAGAGGACATAAAAAAGGCACTCGGGAAGAATGAATCAAAGAAGGGGGACAAAGAAGTTGCAGAGGATAAAAGAAAGAACAAGAAAAAGAAAAAGAATAACAATAACCCAGTAAATAGTACGCTGACTAGAAACACTAGAAGCAGGCTTGGTGATGTGGGAGCACAACATACTTCTCCAGGAAGACACTCAAATGCCAAAAAAAGAACATTGGAAACAAGTAGGAATTTAGCAGATGGTACCCAAAGAACCATCTTTAAGGCAGGTATTTCTAAAAATCCATGAAAATCATCTCCTAGAATATTAGGGAACTTAATAGTCCTCACAAACATAATTTAGTTAGAAACATGATTAGAGACAAAAACCCTAAAAAAAATTTGATTCAAGAAACTAAGATGGTGAAAGATAAAGTTGAAAGTTTGAATATTTTCAAAAACGGAGGAGTCAGCAGAGGTAGTTCAGAAGGTGCCTCGGGAGGAATTGTTACATTCTGGAACAAAAACAATATAGAAGGAGAGGTGTTAATTCAGGACAACAATCTGGCCTGTATTAGATTTAAGCACATTAAGAATTGCACTACGTGGGTCCTAATAAATGTTTATGCTCCTAACACTAAGACTGGACGAAGTGAGATGTGGAGATATCTTACTGGGATGAGAAGAAGATTTGCTAAGGATAGCTGGATAATTATGGGAGATTTCAACACTCCCTTGAAGGAAAATGAGAAAAAGGGAGGGAGTCATGCTAATTTGGATAGAAGATTGGACCTAATGGACTTTATAAACAATAATTCCATTCATGATCAGGAGTTGCAAGGAGTCAAATACACCTGGACTAATCAAAGAAGTGATGAGAATTTGATTCAGGTCAGACTAGATAGAGCTCTTCTTTCCTTAGATTGGTTTAATCTTCATGAATGTTCTTTATCTTCTCACATAAGGGCAAGATCAGATCATCACCCTATAACCTTAACGGCTGAAGTAATAAATAGGAGACATTTCCCTTATAGATTTGAAAAAATGTGGACTAGACACCCGGATCTAGAAAGTAAGATTAAGGATTGGTGGCAGGTCAGTATTGAAGGCAATGCCATGTATAAAGTGGTCAAAAGCTGAAGAATGTTAAAGATAATGTCAAGAAGTGGAATAAGGACTGCTTTGGGAACATCTTTACCTCAAAAGCATCAACCCTTTTAGAAATCAAGGAAATCTAGGATGAGATACAACATAATGGTTATACGTATATGTCTAGAAACATTGAAGATGCTATTCTGATGAGATATCATGAAATAATAGCTAAAGAGGAAACCTACTGGAAACAAAGATCGAGAAATGTCTAGTTAAAGGAGGGGGATAGGAACACTAAATACCTCCATATGTCCACACTTAGACATAAGGCCATAAATAGAATTGTACAGATTAAAGTGAATGGCAGATGTGTTGAAGATGGTGATTCCATGAGCAAGGCTGCAATTGATTTTTTCTCTAATCTACTTGATAAGGATCAGAATCTGAATAAACAGGCCCAAAGGCAACTTTTGGACAGTATACCTACCATTCTGGGGGAAGATCATAATGACCGTTTAACTACCATTCCCTCCCATGATGAAATTCTGACAACTGTTAATTCCTTTGAGGGCAGCAAAGCCCCAGGTTTGGATGGCTTTCCCATGTTCTTCTTCCAAATGTACTGGCATATTATTGGAGATGATGTTACCAGAGCTGTGAAAGATTTTTTTTGTGCTAGAAAACTTTTGAAAGAAGTTAATGGTACTTTTATAGCTCTTATACCCAAAAAGATGGGGATAGATTCAATGGATCTTTTCAGACCTATAAGCTTATGCAACTCTCTCTACAAGATTATCTCTAAGGTCCTTACCTCTAGAATTCTCAAACTGCTTCCTTCCATTATATCGCCTCAGTAAAGTGGTTTTGTCCCGAGAAGGCAAATTTTGGACTCTATCATCTTTGTTCATGAAAACATCCATTCTCTAGCCTTTTCTTAAAAAGAAGTTTTTTTTCTAAAACTTGACCTTTCTAAAGCCTATGATAGAGTGGATTGGGATTTTATGATGGATGTTCTTTCAGCTTTTGGTTTTAATCCTAGGAGTGTTGGCCTTATCAGGCAACTTGTTTCTTCAACTACTTTCTCTGTGTTAATGAATGGTTCCCCCTCTCCTTTCTTTAAAGCCTCAAGAGGTCTCAGGCAAGGGGACCCCCTATCTCTAGTGACCTTTATCATCATGGCGGAATGTTTGGGGAGAAGTATTGGAAAACTAGTTGAGAAAAGGGAGTTTTGTGGTTTGAAACCTTCTTCGGCAGATCAAATATGCTCTCATCAACAGTTTGTTGATGATTCTATAATAATGGGAAAAGCCACTGTGAAGGATGCTAGAAGACTAAAAAAGGCTTTGGATATCTATGGAGAGGCTACTAGTTAGCTTATAAACTGGTCTAAAAGATTTGTTTATTTTATCAATATCCTAGAGAGAAGGAGGATTAAAATTAGTAACATTCTGGGTGGCCAAATTGGTAGCTTGCCTGCCTCTTATTTGGGGCTCCCTTTAGGTCAAGATGCTCCGGATACCTTTTGGGGAGCCTTGGTGGATAAATTCCATAAAAAGCTATCTGGATGGAAGGGAGCTCTACTTAGTCAAGCAGGTAAGGTTCAAATGCTAAAAACCACTCTTCAAAGTATCCCTCTCTATGCCATCAATCTGTTCAGGATTCCTACTAAGTATGCTGAGGCCATTGAAAAAATATAGAGATCCTTTTTATGGATAGGTGTTGAGGAGAAGAAGAGAATGAACTTAATTGCTTGGGAGAAGCTCTGTAAGCCTATGAATAAAGGCGATCTGGGCCTTAGAAGAATAAGAGACATAAATGAATACCTTATGGCCAAGCAGATTTGGAGAGGATATAGAAATCAAGGAGAGTGAAAAAAAATATGGGACAACAAATATAAAAGCCAATGTCCAAATCTTCAAAGTTTCCTCAAAGCGGAGATTATCCCAATTGGATCCAATATTTGGAAAAATATCTCTAGGACTAGAGACTTAATTATCAAAGGTACAAAATGGAAGTTGGGGAAAGGGAATCTTATTCAGTTCTGGGAGGATCCTTGGCTTATGGAGATCCCTTTAAATGAAAACCCTGAGTGGAACAGATATCAGAACCAATGCAAGGAAAGATTTGGAACCAAGGTGGAGGATTATTGGAAAGATGGGCAGTGGAAAGACTTATCTCAAGTGGATCAGTCTTTGGGTAGTTTGAACAAAGTCATGAACTCAATGGTGAGGATTGAAGAAGAAGACAATAACATGGAAAGTCCTTGCTAGGCTAAAGCATGGGTGAAAGGCCTTACCCCCAAGATCAACATTTTCTTTTGGATAGCCCTCCAAGACAAAATTATTCCTACAGAGAATATAAGAAAAAGAGGTATCAACATACCAAGTTTCTGTACACTATGTAAGCAGAATGAGGAGACAATAAATCATATGCTCTTTCATTGCCCCTTCTCAACTGATGTTTGGGGAAGTTGTCTGGATCAATTCAATATCATTTGGAGCTTCCCCAACTTGATTCAGGAGATTTTCAAGTCATGGCATCATCCTTCAAAAAACAAAACCACAACCTTGCTATGGAGAATTTCTTTACCACACATGTGTTGGGGTATATGGAAAGAGAGAAATGATAGGATTTTCAGAGAAAGGAATACTAAGGCTAACATTGTGTTTGAAAAAATAAGAAGAAGCATAGTGGAAAATATGAATATTATAGGTGGTATTGATAATCCTAACACTAAGGAGGATCAATTTGTCTATCAAAAATGAAGATTAAAAGCTCAAGAGAGTGTCCAGAGTAACCCTAGAGAGGGAGTGATATGGACCAGCCCTCCTACGGGATGGATGAAAATCAATTTTTATGGGGCCTCTAAGGGAAACCCGGGGGTTACAGGATGTGGAGTGGTCCTAAGGGATGAATGGGGAATATGTAAAATCATAAAATATATTCCTATAGGAAAACAGACCAACCATGTTGTCGAAGCCATGGCGGCTTATCATGGGATTATCCTTGAGAAAGAAGCCAAATGCACTAAATTTTGGTGTGAAGGAGACTCCTTAAACATTATCAATTGTTTGAATATGAAATTCCCACCATCATGGTCGATTAGTAATGCTATTAAAGCAACAAGGAAAATCAGCGAAGAGTTTGAAATGTGTGTTTTTACACATGTTTATAGGGAGGCCAACTCTTGCACTGATTGGGCAGCCAACCTAGCTTGCCAATCAGGAGACATCATCACTAGTTATGGTGAAATGGAGATTGCAAGTGAAATGAAATCCTTGCTCAATCAGGACCGAAGCTATACAAGGCAATGTGGTACTTTTAATCATTATTTCTAATGACCTTTCCACCTTTTTTGATGCAGGGCTTGCTTGAAGATAATGAGCTATTAAATAGGTGTCATAACATCATTATTTGGCATGGATTATGGGCGCTCTTATAGAATAACCACAGAAACCAGAGGAAAAGTTATCAAAATGAGAGAAGGCATTGCAAGGAAGGTGCTGGAAAAATGGGAGGAAACAAGAAGAGATTTGAACCTACATCCTGATCTGAATGGAGAAAGAACGAAGAAGTCCGGAGTATCCTTGATTAGGGGGGTCTCAATGTTTTCATGTAATGAATGAATGGGAAGGACCCCACAATTACCAGCTACTTCATCAAGAACTAGAAAAATGGAAAAGTTTTGATTGGATCACATATGATGAATGTAGATGAAGAGGTTATCACTGAGGCCACGGGGATGACTACTGAGGGTATGAAATTTTACAGGGACAGAGGGATATCAGATAAAGCTGTAGACAAGTTTCTTGTTACGGATGGTGAGAGAATAAAGATGATCAAAAATGACAACTCCTACCACTCCCTGAAGAGAATTTGTAGGCCATGGAGGTTTTTCTTATCTGCTTCTATTGAATATATTACCTTAGATGGTAGGTTTACGAGGGCTTATGGGCATCACTTCGTCCTTCTTAACCATTTCCGTCATGGTGAAAGGGTTAGCCTTCCCTATTACCTAGCCTGTTCAATGGATTGCACTATAAAGGAGCTCCAGAAGGACCCTAAAGGCGATCATGCCCTCCACCAAGGGCTCATGGTCCTATTTTATAAAATGCTAAAGGGGAAGTGCATTGAAAAGCCTATTAAAGGCAAAAATGCCAGAGATGAGACTATGGAAAGTAAGGATAGTGGTTTCAAATTTGATTCTAAGACCGAAGGAGAGTCGGAAGAAACTAGCAAAAAAGGGAGGATTAGGGCTAAGAAGAGGAGGATTATTGTGGAATATGAAATGTCGGACTCTGAAACTGATTCCCTTGAGGAAAAACCTGTTAAAAAGAGGAAAGGAAAAGCCTCTGGAAAGAAGGCTCAGAAAAAGAACACTAAAAAGGGTAGCAATTCTGATCTCAATTATGTTCTGGTTGAGTCTGAGGAGGAGGAGGATGATAATAAGAGGATTGATAGTCAGGACAAAGAAAGGGAGGGTAACCTGGTTAAGGATAATTTCAAAACCATGGAGACCGTGAATACCACTAGACTGCATAACAAGGAAAAAGGGGGTCAAAGTGATAGTGGTGACAAAGATACCATTAAGGCTTTCTGTGAAACCATTACTACTTTGGTGAAGGATATTAATAGTCTAAAAACAGATACACAGGTCATGGCAAGAATTACAGTTGGTGACAAGCCTTTGGTAGAGCATGTTAAGGAGTTAGTGGTCGTTCTGCATAATGCGCAAGCTATTGAATGTATGGTTGGAAAAATCTTAGCCATGGAGAAAAAGGTCAATGAGATGGGAGATAGAAAGGAAATGGACAACAAACTGAAAGATTTTGGCAGCAGAATTGACAAGTTGGAGCACAATGTCAAGCAGCTTGCTGATCAAAATTTCCAAATCCTTAAATCTTCGGTGGACAACATGGACATCTTTATCAATAGGTACGAGAACAATGCAGAGAAGGATGGTGATAAAGAGCAGGTGAACAAGAAGGGTCATGAAAGGAGGACCAGAGCCAACATAAAGAATAAGGTCGACATCGAAGGTCGTGAGCTGGAGGATATGAAGACCTCAGCAAACAACATGAAACAAATGGTTGTTCACGCTGAGGAGATCCTGAACAGTATTTAGTTCCAGTTGCTGTCCTTGGTTCTCTCTCTTTGCTATCTTTTTCTTTCCTTTTGCTGTCTGTTCTGATTTTTATGTAATGATGTTTTAAGTTGTGCCCTTCTGGTGGGTTCATTTTGACTTTTTGAAGTGATCAGGCACTTTTTTATGCATTTTTGTTCTCCTGGCTTGTAAAAGGTTCGGGTACCTTTCAAATACCTATTTTTACTTAATCAAAACAAGCCTGGTTACTCATTAAATAGTTGGTGTAAATAATTATTCATCTTGGATATTATTACACTATACTTAACTTTACATAGGAAATGCATTCCATAGTAGTTTGGGTATGAGACACTTGGGTGTTTGTGCCACATTGGGATAGTGTGTGTAGGAGAATTTCCACCTTTTATGGTGTTGATCTTGTTACTACTTTATCATATCCACTTATTGTGGAATGATAATTCCACCTTCGGTGGGTGATCCACGTCATGTGGTATATTATATTGTTTCTCCTACCTACCCACCCCTATTTCCTACCTACCCTTGTTTCTGATTGAGCCACATGGCATGTTTGTGTGCTCACATATCCATATAGCCTTGCCTATATAAGCAGGCTCATATTCATTGTATGTAATGCTTGATGATCCAGTTGATCAATATTTTCATCTTGATAGAATACAGTTTATTTCTATCATCTATTTTTTTCTCTCTTATTTATGCTTTCCATTGCCTCTAGATCTTGGAAAAATATCACAAAATCCTCTAACAAGGTGGTCCATTAGCTTGGATTCTTAAATCCTCCAGTGAGGTTACTCCTAACCGGGTATTGTGCTTCTAACAAGGCATATTTGTAAATCCCTTAACAGGGTGATTCCTAACCGGAATTAGTTCTTAACGGGACTTATTGTAAAGCTCTAATAGGCTTTGGCTCCTAATAGGGCGAACTTCGAAAGAGTTCAGATAGTTATCCTTGTGAGTCCCATCTCACCGTGGTTTTTTACCTATTTGGGTTTTCCACGTATAAACCTTTGTGTCAAGTGGTGAATGCTTTTGTGGTTGTGATCTTATTTGTTGATTTGGTTAATTTCTAATAAGGCATGTTAAGTAGAAGCATTGAGAAATGAATATGTTGAGTTAAGATTAAGCATTGTTGATGTTTACAAGATTGAAGGTGTTTACAGCTAAAAGTTGTCATAACAGTTAAACCAGTTAATGTCAAGTATTCCTAAGAATATTGATCTTGACTGAGATATGTTTACTTTGTTTGACTGAGTTTGAGCTTGGTAACTTTGTGTCAGTTTTTCAATATACTGATTCACACCTCCCCCCCCCCTCTCAGCATTCTAATGGATACTTATTCTTTTATCATACCATCAAATTCTCCTCCGAAGGTGTAAAGGATGAAATCCTTCTCATAGTTTTGATTTACTAGGGCAAGAGCCTGAGCAATGGCCTATTTGATTTGATCAAATCCCTCCTTCCCCTCCTTAGTCCATTTGAAGGTAAAATCCTTCTTTAGCATGGTTGTAAGAGGCTTGACCAAGGCTGCAAGGTTTAGGATAAACCTTCTAACAAATTTGATTCTACCTAGAAAGCTCTGAAGTCCCTTCTTATGATGTAGAAGTAGAAGAGACACAGTGGCTTTCACTCTCTCTAGGTCTATGGCCAGACCATCTTTGGATGCAATGTGTCTAAGTAGTTTGCCCTTATCAGTGGAAAATACACACTTGTTGGTGTTCAAGGACATGCCATATTCCTTGCACTTTTTAAAAACTTGCTCAAGATGAGAATTGTGGTATGTTGCATGCTTGGAGTATACAGTAATATCATCAAGATATACTAGTACAAATTTTGCTAATACTCCCTTAAAAGCCATATCCATGGCTCTTTGAAAAGTTGCACATGCATTTGTTAGTCCAAAAGGTATCTTACAATAGGCATAAGTGCCCTATTTAATAGTGAATGTAATCTTATATTGGTCAGATTCTTGGACTAAGATTTGGTTATACCCTGAGTATCCATCAAAGAATGAAAATATTTCAGAGCCACTAACCTTGGCTAAAATTTGTTCCACGGAAGGAAGGGGATAATGGTATTTAAGGGAGGCTCTATTGAGGTCCCTAAAGTCTACACACAGTCTGATCTCCCTATTTTTCTTCCTAACTAGAACAAGATTGACTACCCAAGAAGAATGATTAATCAAAAAAACAATGCTAGATTCTATAAGCTTGGATAGTTCTCTTCTCATCAAAGGCTAAATTTTGGGATTTATAGGCCTTTTATTTTGTCTGACTGGTTTAGAATTAGGATCTAACTCTATGGTATGTTGAGCTAGACTAGGATCGAACCCTTTTAGATCTTCATAGGTAAAAGCAAAAATATCATTATATTCTTGACAGAGATTGACAAAAGTATTTTGATCTGAGTGGGAACATACCTTCCCCAAATTGAGAGCTTTTCCTTCTGCCATGGCTATTGATTTTAAGTCTCCTTTCTTGGAGGCCAGGATCATTTCTCTCCCTTTCATTTGATCATCATGGTTGAAGATCCCCTCCAAGGTGATCAGCCCCTTGGGTAGCTTGTTAGAACCAAACTGCATGATTTGATCTCCATACTGGTCCTATAGCATGCCCTACTTCCTATGGGAGAACTCTACTTCATCTTGTAGGAAGTTCACAAACTGTTGATCAGAATCAAAAACCTGCCAATTCACTTGGTTATCAGGCACTGCAAATCTCACCACAAGTCTAATCTGTTGTTCTTTCTTAGCTGCAATATGAGATGGAATGTTATGTTGGGAGCCTATTTCTTCTACTCTATCGACATGTTTATTTTGATTTCTAGGGACAGTAGAAATATTGAAGGCCTCAAATCCCTCAATTAGGTCCCATGCCCTATGTTTGTAGGACTTGAGAAGGTTTCTCTTAGTGGTATTTTGAGCTTTGACCTTATTTACAACCAACTCACTGTCTCCATGCACCTTCAAAGATTTGATCCCTCTCCTTTGTGTTGTTTGGAGACCCAAAATCGAAGCTTCGTACTCAGCTACATTGTTAGTGCAACTAAACTAAAGTTTGAAGAAAAGAATTATTTCTCCCCCTTGGGAGAGATTAGAAGCACACCGGTCCCCACACCATTTTTGTTCCTTGAACCATCAAAGAACATGTCCAATATCCCCTACATATCATTGTCTACCTACATCATATTGGAAAGGAAGTCGGCCTTCTTCGGAGACTCAACCTTGCTTCTACAATTCCCACACTTGAGAGGTTGTTTCCATGTTTCACAAGGTTGGTGATCAAGCCTAATCACCAAGGGTGCAAACTTTTGTGACAATAGGTACAACAAGGAACACATCCAAAATACATGCCAAGCAAAACCAAAAGCAACAAGATCACATTCTGAGCCATGTTATTCCTAGAATACCATGATATAAAGGGTCATGGTAACCAAGAGGAAACAAGACCCAAGGAGCTTAAAAAGATAAACAAATATCAAAAAGAATTAAAGCCAATATGAGGGCCTCAAATATCTTTTGTCAAAGGATTTGATGATGAGGATTTTATGATGTCTAGTTTTGGGAAGGATACATCTTATATAACAAAGATGATCAAGATGTCTAGTTTCAGGAAGAATACATCTTGGATAAGACTAAGATAGATCAAAATATCTTGTTTCAGGAAGGATACATCCTGTATAAGACAAATGATGGGTGTTGGTGAGAAGGATACATCTCATAATAACACCAGGTTAAAAGATCAATAATTATTGACAAAAGGATTTGATAGGATCATGATGACCAAGATGCTCAAGGATGATTATTGAAGAACCAACTGATAGGATATGATCTCGAAGACAGTTTTGACGGATGCCTATGTACAATGACACCTATATACAATATGTACAAGAGATATGGATGATGGAGGAAGACCCAGGGATAGGCATGATGTTGCCCCAGTCAAGAGGAAAAGAAATGAGAGATTGAGGAGAATGATTGGGAATGATACATCTCAATGATCATGAGAAGACTATGATCGAGGCTTCCAGCAAGGCTAGGAACAAGACCAGGGATGCAATTGGATGATTGGATTAGTGATCAAGGTTTGCAGCAAGGTTGGGAACAAGACCAAGGAAGTGATCAGATGATTTGATTAGCATTTGACCTTGGATAGATGAGGAAAATTAATAAGATTTGCACGCGATGGCGACTTGCGAGGAGAAGATAGATTGATAGCACAAAATAGCATTGGATTGTGTGGGGGTAGCCTAGAGACAGATACCAATGATAAGGGATGAAAGAGGCAATGGAATGATATGATGGGAGGAATGAAAGGATGGAGGATAGGTTGAAAAGGATTTAGAGATGAAAGTATTGTGGGTGGATAAAGTTTGGAGACAAAAGGATGAAGCATAGTTGGATGGAGGTAGATGAGGATTGGGAGAGGAACCGATTATGGATGAAGGGATGGAGGACCTAGGAGATAAGGATTGGAGGATGATAGTATAAGATGACTAACAGGAGTATAGGAAGCTGAGGAAAATAAATGAAAGATAGCTGATGGGTAAATAAGGACTATGAAGGAAAAGTGTGATAGAGAAATGGAAGCCAAGAGGTTTCCAAAGCATGTATACATAGTGGCCTTTTCTTTTATCAAGATCCAAAGGAGGATGGAGGAAGTGAAATGGATTGGATATGAGGAATATGGTAGGAAGATGGAATGGAGGAGGAAATTGCTAGATGGCCAGAAGAACTTGCACCCACATGTGGAGAGGAAAAGGATGAGGGGAATTATGCATGATGTCTATTTGTCAAATTTTCATCATGGTACTTGTCCAAGATGACTACTTGCCAAGTTTTCACCACTAGATAATTTTTTTCTCTTTACTCTTTCTTTTTTAATTTTTTTTTTTTTTGGGGGGGGGATTTTTTTTCCCAATTTTTGGGAGGAAATTCATCGATAGAGATGGATGGGGATAAATGGATTTGGAAGATAGGTGATAAGGGAGATGGATGGAGGACTCAAGCTTCAAGTTTCATATCAAGGTATTAGGAGCCCATTTGGAGTGACTGGGTGTTGGTACAACTTTATTAAGAATTAATGAATCATGCAAAGGCTTGGATTAGATGGTTTTGATGAGGAGTATAAGGGATGTGGTAGTGGCAAGTGCTTCGATGGAATGAGGAAAAGTGAGCGTGATGGGGGGATGTTGTCAGGACCCACATTGGCACATGTTATGGGAGAAGTGGAATGAATGAAGGAGAGATGGATGTAGCATGTGGATATGATGGAGGAATTGTGATAGGTAGCTTTGGCACATAGGGACCCAAAATAGACAGGAGATGAAGGGGAAGAATGTTTAGCTAGTGGACTGGCAATTTTGGATGGCATTGCAGGTTTTTCTTTTGGATGCATTGCTTCTTTTTTCTTTGGGATCCACATTGTTTTTGCTTTTACTTTAGTGGGCATTTGCGACCTTTGTGATTTGTTGTATTTTTGTATCAACTTTTGAACTATTGGAATATGTCTTTTTGAGTGGACATGATCATCTTTATATTGATGTGGATGTTTAGCTTTATGCATTTTTTATTTGGCATCCAAATTTATGCTAGTAGACTTAGAAGGAGTATGTGAAGGTGTAGTAGATGGAGGAATTATGGAAGAAGTGATGGATGTAGGATGTTTGATGGAATGTGGGAACATGTGCCTTTGTTGATCATGATTGGGAATGAAAGGAGTAGGATGTTTATGATGGGAGATAGGGATATGGGATCTGTGCATGAAGGGATGATTAGAAAAAGATGGAGGATGGAATTTTGGGATATAAGGGCCCAAAATGGATTTAGCCTGTGGGGGACATATGAAGGTAGATTTTGGGATATAGGGACCCAAAATGGATTTAGAGTATGAAGGAGGAATATGGATGGTTGTCTTGACTTTATGATGGGGGAAGGAGAATGGCGATAAATGATTTGGAGGAATGATAGAAAGATGCAATGGTGTGTTTGGAAGCATACTTGGATTTTGCATTAGTTGTACCAACATTTTGGGATGAAGTACCTTGGGATATGTAACTAAGACCATGAGATCCTGGATGTGCTTTGACATGGATGGGCTCTAAAATACCTTGCTCATGTAGGCCTAAGCCTTTACCTTTATAGCTCATTTTTTTAAGCATTTTTTCTAAAGTAAGATACTTGTTCTCTGGGGGTAAAAGATGTGAGTCCTTTATCAGATGGAGGAAACTGGGAGGTGTATATGAGATATTCTTCTGTTGTGAGTAAACTTCCATGGACAAATTTAAGCGAACCAAGGGGATAAGGTGATGGTGGTGGGATGGTTTGGATAGGAGGAAATGGAGGATCAAGAAGCAGAGTATATGAGATGGGAGGATCTAGACTCAACAGAGGAAATGGTAGGGGATATTGAGATGGAGGAGATGGAATGGTAGGATCTTCACTTGGAAGATGGGATGATAAGGGATATTGACATGGAGGAGATGGAATGGTAGGATCTTGACTTGGATCAATAATTTTTTCGACGTGCTCTGGAACAAGATCTTGGCGTGAGGGGATTGGTGTGGATGGCGTGACAAGAAGTGAGTGGGTAGACTCTTCAGAGGGAATGGATGGAATGATGGAAGATACAATGACTTGGGTGCATGGACTTGATGGAAGGATGAGAGATTCTTCAACTAGGATAGATGGAGTAGATGGAAAAATGGGGAGTTCCTCAACTGGGGGAGATGGAGTACATGGAAGGATGAGAGGTCTTTCAGCTAGAGTTTGGAGATAGTAGGAGTAGGTGATGGGGATTGTGGGTGGATGATCTTAATGGATGAAAGGTTTTCAATGGTGTTAGGAAGTGGGAGACAAATGATAGGTGTGGGAGGTGGGAGGGAAGTTACCGAAATGGAAGAGGGAATGGATGGTGGAGGATTGTGGTAGGATGAAGCGGATGAAGGTGTTTTGGTTTGTTGCACTTAAGAAACTTGATGAACCAAAGAGGTGCCACTTTGAAGACATTTGGTCCTAATATAGTTAGGTATAATGTTTTGCGATGGGGGCTTTTGGTTAGCATCACCTTGTAATTAATGAATATTTGTCACCACATAAGATGAAGGAGGTTTGTCTAAGTAATAGAGTCATGGTCATTAAATAACAAGTTGTGACGTCACTTGGGGTTGACATTGTGGGGCACTAACAATTTGTGGCACTGATTGGATGGGTGGGGGCACCAATTATAATGGCATTATGTAATTCATGCCCCCAATCATAACTTATATGACAAATGATGTCGGATTAGGATTAGATGGATGGTTGAGATAGGATGGAAGATTAGAATTGAATGTAAGATTTAGATAAGATGGAAGATTAGAACTAAATAGAGAATTTAGATAAGATGGGAGATTAGAAATGGATGGATAATTTAGATAAGATGGGGGGTTAGAACCAGATGGAGAATTTAGATAAGATGGATGATTAGAACCAGATGGAGAATTTAGATAAGATGGAGGATTAGAACTGGATGGAGAATTTAGATAAGATGAAGGATTAGAACTAGTGGAGAATTTAGATAAGATGGAGGATTATGATTAGGGATTGTGTAATGAATTTGGGGATAATGGGATGATGGATTTGGATTAGGGATGTAAGCGAAAGCAAATAAAGGATTGCCAAACTCATCATAATAAAATTGCAACATGACTATTAGTTGATGAGTTGGAAAGATGAAAGATGAGAAAGAATGACAAACTAAAGCTCAGAATAGGATGAATGACAAGCTTAGACTAGAATGGAGACTGACTCTGAGGAAATTGGAAAGAGGATGAAGTTTGATGTTTGATTTTGGATGTTTAATTTTTGGATTGATGACCTAAGAAGAAGGAAAGGATGATTTCAATTAGGGGATCAGAGATAATGATGGATGATAGGGACGATGTGAGAATTGAGATGAGGACAAAGGGGATGACTTAGTAGTTGTGATGATAAAGATTGATTATGCAAGTCATAAACCCTAAAGGATGATAATAACGGCGTCAGATTTGAAATGAGGAGAACCAAGATGAATTGAAACTTGACCTAGATAAATTTTGATAGTGTAACGGGACAACTGATACAAAATTGATAGATCAAAAGGACAAGTGTTGAAGGATGAGACCAAATTAGGACCTAGGGAATTGAGATTGTTTGATGTTTCAAATTGATTTTTGACAAAAGATGTTATGACACCAAACACGAAAAACACGCAAGTATGAACATGAAAAGAAATCATACACTTCCTAGGTTGAAAGGAAAATATTTGTTGAATCCCCTAGCCTAGAATACCACATTCAATTGGATAGATAGAAGTTTGGCAGCACTGGCTCCACCCTCGAAACACACTTCTTGAGCATGTCAAGCTTTGAATTTCTAAAGATCCTAAGATCTCGAGAAATTTTCTATCTCAAATTGAGGGGTACATGAGAGGTGTCTTCGACATGCATGTATGATAATGTCTGAGTCAACAAATAGAAGGATTTTGGAAACTAAAATAGTGGCTCGTAATACAACATTCTATTTTGAGTGGCCATGTACGCTCTCTCCCTCAGGAGGCTTCCTTCTTGTAGAACACAGGTACCAGGGAAGTAGGCATAGGTACAAAATTAGCACCCGTCATGAAAACTTTTGTCCCTTGTATTTTATATAGCAGTTGAGAAGTGACTTGGCTAAAATACCATTACCACTTGGGTCATTCTCTCCTCATTCGGCCTTATAGGCTACTCGGGGGGACAAGCCCTCTACCTATTAAAATGAAATTGAGCATCGCTAACATTTTTCTCTTGCACCTAGGACCACGAGAGCCAACAGAAAGGATATTGTGTGTTAGCAGTAGGACCGCTCACATGGAAAATTGTGCCCAATCACGTAAGACAAAAGTTCATTTTAACCCCATATATAAGTTGTTTACTCTAAAAAGAAAACACACTCCTAAGTTACCCCTACAAAATAAATCGTTAGAAGTTTTCAGATTTATCTTTGATCGATCAGAACATCCTTTTAAAGAAATTGAGTTAGAAGTTTCAATGTAAGTCTTTGGCTGATCAAAACATCTTTTTTATCCTTGCCACATGCTGCAGACAAACCATTAGTAGCATAAGTCAAAATTACAACATCAATTTTCTTTTTAATTTTTTAATTTTTTGATATTTTTTGGAATTTTCTAAAATTAAAAACCTGCTAAAAATGGAAACCTACCAGATTTAGAAACATGCTAAAAATATCAACCTACTAAAAATGGAAACCTATTGGAATCAGGGATCACAGAGAGGGGGGGTGAGTCAGTGATCTACCAAAAATTAAAACTACAAATGTGTTCTTTATCCACCGGTTAACAATGCATAACAAATATGAACATAAACATGCAACAACAAAAGCACAAATCGACAACATCAGAATTTTTACATGGAAACCTGGAAAAGGAAAAACCACGGTGGGATTGGAACCCACAATATTCATATACTATGGCCAGGAGTACATAAATATTACATAGATGGGGAATGCACTTGCATTCAAGCACACTGCCTAGGCTCACTGTCAAAAGATATATGCCAGGAAGGCTACAACCTTTAGGGAAGGCTCATTGCCTTACAATTTCATTAAAATGTTAATTTAAACAGAAATAAACTCTTAAATATCATATAACAATGCAAAATTGAGTTTCGATTAGGATATGTGACACTGACTGTCTCTGCTCTGTTGATTACCCTGTTCTGGTCTCAGTTAGCTACTGGTTGATTTACAACCGAAATGTGCAAGTGAAACTAAGCTCAATCACACCAAAACTGATTACCACATACTTAACACATCATAACATATCAAAAATCAACCACTACAATGATCTAATATATCCAGTCTCACCAAAAACATAATCTCCATTAAGTCGGCCTCGATAGATATAATGTGTGAATGAAGTTGGCTCCAATCTCGAACATACCATAGCACTAAAATAAAATATTATAATATCACACTTCCTAAAGGTCCTACCAAATACTAAGATCATGAAAATAATCACCACAAACACCGCAATCACTGGAGATGATTCTGGATCAGCACATTACCAAAATACCCTGTTTTGCCTTGTTATGTCGGTTAACTATCTCCCAGTTACCTCCAACTTCCGGATAAGCTGAGTCATGATTGTTGGATCAAATCACCATGAATATTTGACATCAATGAAAACCCTAAAAAAATAATCAACCACCGAAAGTCTTCTGAAGTTACCGAATGAGTGTCAATTGCCAACAATCTCCCCTTTTGGCATTGATGGCAACACCTGTGAAAAATGACTAAGTGTTGCAATATGTACAACCAGATGAAAGAATAAAAGAATTCAAAAATTCCAAGACTCCCCCTTAGATTAACAATCCACAAGTTTGCAGTACATTGGGTTGTACACTCCATACAAAGAATCAGTCTATACATTTTCACCTCATCTCTCCCTCTATACATTTTTCACCACTCTCTCCCCCTTTGACAGGAATACCAAAGATAGGGTGTCCATCAAAATTTGCTATATATATATATATATATATATATATATATATATATATATATATATATATTAGAGGATTAAATCTATACATGCTTCAATATATCCGCATAAGCCATTTTCAGGAACCCTAGATATGTGTTACAACCTGCCCTCAACTTCTCCAAAATTGAAACAAAACCATTCAAAACATAGGCATGAAACTCTATCACTACAATGTCTATAGGAGTATCCTGAGACATATTCTATATACAGTCCATTTTATGATATATCAAGGTGTCCAACTGGGGACCAATTAGGTTCCGCAGTTCACCTGTTCTCCTTATTATTCTCTTCTTCTCCTTCTGAAAATTCCTGATCTGCTCAGTGATATTCAAAATTTGTCCCTCAACACCGTCGGTTAGATTTGTTTTGGGATCATAGGCTTGAGAGATCTGAATTAACTATCCTTTACAATTTTCTATTTGCTTGTCTAAGTCAGTGGTAAAATTGGTCAAAATTAGACAAGACTTGTATATTTTACCACCCTCTACTAATGCCTCATCAACCAATTTCAACTCTTTATCCAACTGGGCCTTATCATTATTTAGCATTTGTAAAAATGTCTAAATTTTGGCATCCTTAAACTTTTCCATGGCTTGTCAAGCGGATGCT
Organism: Cryptomeria japonica; assembly: GCF_030272615.1. Classification (NCBI taxonomy): domain Eukaryota; kingdom Viridiplantae; phylum Streptophyta; class Pinopsida; order Cupressales; family Cupressaceae; genus Cryptomeria; species Cryptomeria japonica. The sequence goes on along the minus strand of NC_081409.1, from coordinate 898,578,683 downwards.
TCAGACAAAGCATCAAATTTTCTAGATATATGATCAATTAAATTGCTAAGATTACCGGATATACTAGTACTTGCATCCAATTGCACTTTCGGTACTACCTGTCCCAAAAATTTCACAGATTTCTCAAATAGTTTCTTCTCCTTTGATTTAGATTGAGCTAACTCTTGATTGACTTGCATCTAAAGAGCACCAATAGCTATCATCCTCTCAGCCGGAGACATTTGAGAAAAAGGTTTATCAAAATTGATGTTGAACTGGGGAAAAATCCCTAGGCTCTGAGTTTTAGTAGTGTCAATTGCCACTGACACCGAAGTTTCCATACCCTTTCCCTTATCCTTATTCTTATCCTTGTTTGGTTCAACTTGTTTCTCCTCTCTTTTTTTTCAGCTTCAACAGGTCCAGATTTATCCTCTTTGGGTACTTCTTGGGCACCAATGTCACCACTTGGTGCACCATCCTCTGCCTCTGCTAGTTTTTCATTATCATTTGCAGCCTCATCAGCAATAGAATCCAAAACTTGTTGATCACCACCATCCTGCATATCCTCATCTTTATTTATAGTTTCTGCCAGAGGGTTATCTGACTGAGTGGCATTACCTTGAGATTTAGTATCTACAAGCCAGTTTTCAATTAGAAACTTCTTCCATATCACACCGATCTCTCTGGACTTATTTCCTCGACTCTTCCAACCATTAGACTATTAACCATGTGTTTACTATAGAATTCCTTTTTATTAGCCAACAAAATCAATCTATCAATTTCTTCTATGGTGATACTAATGCAATGATTAACTAGTTCACTCTCCTTTATTTCTTTGTTCATCTAACTGGCTGATTTTCTTCTAGCATCAATAAGACTGTACAAATATTTTGGAAGATAATTTTCTAATTCAATCAATGCCTTACTAAATAAATCTAAGTACAAAATTATTGCTTCTTCTATCTGCTTCTAATCTTTATCATCCATATTTACATAATATACAGAAATGTTCTTTAAATTACCAACCTTAATAATCTCATCAATTAATTCTTGTGTAAACAATGGAGGAATGATATGATACTCTATTTTGCATGATTTCATCTTACTGGATTCAATGGATTTGTCAAGATCTGACTTTTTCTTCTTCCATTTCTTATCCTAGCCTCTCGTTTCAGGTTTAAATCTCACTTTCTTCTTTAGCTTCTCACCCTACACACCACCAAATTGGGGTTTCGGAATTACCCTAGCGAATTCACCTTTGTTAAGGTGCCTTGTGAGTATCAAAATCAGATTCAATTCCTGATTCTACCAGAGTGACCGCCACATATTCTCGTTGTGTTTTCTACTTCTTCCTCAGAATACCTTTTGCCTTAGTACATGTACCAGAGGATTCAACTTGAGTAGTAGGTGTCTTCACCAAAGTGGCAGAGGGTCCTATCACCTTTATCTTGACAGGAGTAGATGCATATCTCTATTTTTCTTCATTTTCTGTTGCATCCCTTGCTGTCCTAGTAGTCGTCACCTTCTCCCAAGGGTGGCCCTCTTGAATAAGAATGTCTTCCATGATGTTTGCCACCTTCCTCTTCCTTGTTGGTTCTGTAAATTTGGAGTGTAACTCCATTGACTTCTCCTTGCATGTACAGAACCTATCCTCCTTAGTTTCTTTTGGAGAGTTGAGAAAATGTTGTGCATATGCCTCCAAGGTAGCTTCATCCACCTCATAGCCCATTGGCATTATCCAAATAGTCTGGCATTGTACCGCTTCCATCAAGCATTCATCTTTACTCAACATGAAGCATAATGTCTCCTCATACTTCTTAATAATTTCCTTGGGGATTCTAACTCTCTGCTTCATCTTCTCCTAGAAAGTTTTGAAGAAGGCCCACAAAGTAGCATTCTCATTGTCTTGATTACCAAGACTGTCCAATCCTTTCTTGATCTATTGTGCCACTAGTCTATCATAGGCCCACTGGACTCTACCGATTTTAGGGATTTGATTCATGAAATATAGGACAAGATAGATAATCAAAGGTCCAAATTTGAATACATGTTTTTTGTCTTGTTTATCTTCTTCAAAATAATCAATAGCTCCTCCAATAGCACTTTGCATAGGTCATAGTGACTGTCTTCCTTAATAATTTTGTAAGTTGTATGAATTATTATGCCATAGACTGAATTTAATCTGTTGGATTGATATAACTTGTATCCAATCACCATGGTAGAAAATTTGACATCATCTTCCCTTATGGTACTGATTTTCATTGATCTACCATCAAACTCTGCACCAGTTAATTTATTTAGAGTAGGGTTTGTAACCCTAGCTTTTCATCGGTTTGATGTAAATGGGTTATTCAACCCAACAATAAGAATAATAACTCTAGTTGAAGTCTCAACCCGAAGTTTGGACATTCGCTTGGTAAAGTCACTATTTTTATAGTTAGTGTTCATTTGATTGTCAACCCAGGGACGTAATACTTGAAATGGGTCTGCACTATACATGCACTAAGTTCTTACAATAGCTACTCTACATTACTGCAACAACTAATATCTATGCGGAAAAGATAAGCAAGAATCAAAACTATTGAAAGGCTACAGGAAAACTTTGCATTAAAATAAATTCATTCAAGCAATACTGACTAAGTTCAATGTCGCTAAACAGAAACTACTCTGTTTTGGTTTGGCTGTAGGAACAATCAATGGATTTGTTTCCAATGGCTTCAGGAACAGTCAATGCAAGAACATCTACTGTAGCTAAAGAACAAAACTAATTTTAATAAAGGCATAGGAACGCTCACCAAGTGGGCCCCCTTGGGTGAGTGATTCTAGGATTCCCAAAAACAACTCTAAGTGCTCAGAATAACATATCTTTATTCATTGTTCTTCAGAAGTCATTACATGATTCAGCATCAAAGGAAACTCAAAACACTTGTACCTTTATTTCTAAAATCTTCTGCTCTGCTTTCTCTCTTTTCTATCTAACCTCTGAAAAGAGATAAAGACCTTTATTTAAAATAAAATAATTGCTTCCTATTACATAGATCACGCCAATTAGAAGAGGCAAGAAAGGAAACAGCCAGAGTTAAGTCACTGATAATATGGATCTAAACCGAACCACAGTCATAACACATTGTGGTGGTATTTTCAGCACTAATGTCTACCCGAGTAAGACATCGGTAAACTTTGCACAATTACTTTTCTTCTGTTGTTCCTTACGCTCATCAGCATTTTTGTTGATTCGGTCTTTCAGTCTCCTCCTTGAATATCTCCTATTGTAGCTAGCGTGACAGGAGAGCCTTCCCAACAACATCAATTTATTCCTACAATCTCAAAAAGAAAGAACATACACATCTATTTTAATTAATCAAAACATCTATTAATTTTACACATGATATTGCCTAAACAATCCGCATGGCAATAGGAATGAATAACATGGCTGTAGGAATAAACTGGCAAAGACAAAACATGTTTTAATAGGTTTAGGCTAACATCTGAAATACATATATTAAACTTCTGATACATCATTACTATTATGTAAATCAAAATATGAGAAAACTTAAGATTTTTGAGGATAAAAATATGCTAATTTCTCAACTCATCACGGATAATAGCCTTGATTGCCTCCGCAGTGATCTTATATGGTTTGTCTAGCCATATAAATTTAGTATGAACCCTTCTTAGCACATACCGAACTCACTCCTTTTCATCAAAGGTCGGGAAGTTCACAAATTAGGTGAAACCCTTCCTTTTCAGTTATACAAATTTTGGCTTTGGATTGTCGATGTCATCCATGATCTTGTCTCTGTATAGATCCAAGATATCTTCTGAACTAGTTTCCTCAATTTCACAATGAATATAAGAATGAACGTCATCAACATGCATAACACCGTGTGGAACGAAGGAAAATGCACCTATCGGGTCATCCTCCATGGACTTGTATGGATGTTTCTTAAACACGGGATGATTCTTGTCCTTCACTTCGACCACCAATGGAGTAGAGATAGAGGATGCAGATGCCATTGCAAAACTCATAAATTAAGACTCAGATAAATGCTCTTTGATAAATACCTTGAACAACCGCTAGATGCCCTAGATCGCTTCTCTGGATTGTTGTAATCACTTAGATCACCTAAAAACTTTGATCGCTTGGAAACTTTGATACCTCATAAACACTATTTGCAAGGTGAAGAATGATTCTCGTATTTTCCCTTTTAACTTTGAAAACCCTAATTTTTCTTTGAAATAAATGCACCTCAAATATTCAACTAGATGCCCTGATCAACTATCGGATGCCACAATCAACCATCTGAGATCTGGATATCAACTGCCATCTATAATCCATTGACCACATATCTCATCAAAGGGGTAGTTGTTGGATTTGCATTGATTTAACTCCCCCTAATGCCAAAAGCCCTAGTTACCGAATGAATATCCTGCACCTGTTTTATATACAAATCCATTATTTACCTTGGATTCATCCTTCCTCACCCACATCTTCTCATGCTTCTCTTTGATCTCTTCCACTTTCACTTTACCCTTCTCATCTAATTTATTCTTGTCTACTGGAGCACTGTTCTTGCTTCTGCAATACTTTGGAATGTGACCAATTTTGTTGCATGCCCTGCAAACAACATTATTCTTCACATATCTAAAGTTCATTTGATTTTGTCTCATCCTACACTGATTAGAGATATCTCCAAACATCCCACAAGCATAGCATCTTTTGATTTTAAATTTATTCATCACAGATCTACACACATTTGACTTGTGACCAAAATTATTGCATATGAAACACTGCCTGGTAAAGGCAGAAACAGTGTTCATTTTGTTCATCATATTGTTATTGTTCATCATTCCATTATTCATCCTAATTCAGCATTGACTTTCTATATGACCAAATTTATTGCAAGTAAAACATCTACCATTAAATTTATGAGCATAAGGTTGTCTTACCATAGGATTCTTGCTCTTCTTCTGATCAGGTTTAGCATTACCATGTCCAAATTCAAAGGAGTCACCTTTCTCATATCAAAGACCTTGCATATCCTTCCCATGTCTTTAACTTTCCATCATGTCATCAGGTCTTGCTGAACTAGCTTTGAATTAGTCTTTATATTCATTGGCAGTAGCAAGTTCATTCCTCAAGGTAATAACATGTCTTTCAAGTTCTTGACCATTACTCCTTGATTGTGTGAACTCTAGCTTCAACTGATCATTCTCATAGGTAAGCTTGAAGCAATCATAAGCTCTTTCCTTCAATGATTGTGCTAGATTCTCCTCATTCTTCTTTCAGTCCTCAATCTCCTTAGTCAATCTCATCACAATGGATTGCATCTCATTCTTCAAAGCAGCATTTTCTCTCAAGTTTGTCAACTTCATCATCTTTGTCCTAGTAATCCATGATATGATCTTCTTTCTCCTTCAACTTGTCCATTAATACCTTTCTCTTCTCTTTGCAAATACTTGCTTGATCCTTCAGCTCACTAATGAATTCATCAGTTGTATTCAGATTCTTCTTCAAGGTACAGACCTCACTTCTAGCAGCATCAAGATACTCAAGTGTCGCATTGATTTGTCTCTGGAAATCAAAATCCATTGAAACAATCTCCTAGATCTTCCTCAAGAAATTAAGCTTCCTCAAAGGTACTAGGCTCTAATACCAATTGTTGGAATCAAGGATCACTGAGAGGGGGGGTGAATTAGTGATCTACCGGAAATTAAAACTGCAAACTTGTTCTTTATCCACTATTTAATAATGCATAACAAATATGAATATAAGCATGCAACAACAAAAGAACAAATCCACAACACTGGAATTTTTACGTGGAAACCCGAAAAGGGAAAAACCATGGTGGGGTTGTAACCCACAATATTCATATACTATGGCCAAGAGTACATAAATATTACAGAGATGGGGAATGCACTTGCATTCAGGCACACTGCCAAAAGATATATGCCCAAAAGGTTACAACCTTCAGGGAAGGCTCATTGCCTTACAATTTGATTACAATGTGAATGTACAAAGAAATGAAATCTTAAATAACATCTGACAATCCAAAATTGAGTTCTGGTTCAGCTCTGTAACACTAACTATCTCTGCTCTGTTGATTACCTTGTTCTGGTCTCAGTCAACTACCAATTGATATGCAACCAAAATGCACAAGAGAAAATATGCTCAATCACACCAAAACTAATTGCCACATACTTAACACATCATAACAAACCAAAAATTAACCGCTACAATGATCTTATATATCTGGTCTCACCACAAACATAATCTCCTTTAAGTCGGCCTCAATAGATGTAACGTGTGGATGAAGTCAGCTCCAATCTTGAACACGCCATAGCAGTGGACTAAAATATTATAATCACACACTTCCTTGAGGTCCTACTAAACACCGAGATCACAAAAATAATCACTACAAACACCGCAATCACTGGAGATAATTCTCGATTAGCACCAACCTTGGGAAGTTGAGCCATACTTCATGACTCCATAGCTTGCACCAATAAATCTTGTGGGTGTGTGAGCAAGGCTCCCTAGAGCTCCATTTTTCACATTTTGAGTTCTATCGACCTGCTTTTTCCACATACATTTCTGGCGCCCACCGTGGGGCCCGACCCCATATATCAAATCGGTTTTTAAATTTAACCTCTTTTGCAAGTCCACGGGAAAAGAAGAATCAGTGCGTGGGAAGCATTCCCTAGTGCATCTAGTTAACAGCCTAGCGCATCTTGCTTACTGTTCAGCGCGTTGGGTCCATCATATAGCGCGTGAAGCCTTTAAATTAGCACATCATCCCATTAATATTTTCCTGTAGGTCTCAGCACGGGAGAAAAACAGCACGGCGCATCTGGAAACCAGTTTAGCGCTTTCGAAAAATAGCTTAGCGCATCGGGTTTGTTTGATAGCGCATCTCGCCCATTCTATAGCGCGTACATTTTGTCTTGTAGCGCATCCCTGATAAAAAAAATAAATAAATAAAATTGTAACCGAACTAAAAAGTTAGACTTGTAGAAGTCCACCAAATCCAAAATCTTTCCTAACTGTTTTGAGTTGATGTTTTGCAGGATTTCTAACATCTTATTGCAGGGATGAGCTTAGTTATTTTTAGAGTTATACATAGTTTAGACTTTTACTAACTTAGTTAAGTTAGTTAAAATTTAAAGTTTTTAAACTCTTGTTAAATAAAATCGAACTCACCTTAGTTGGGCTATACAAATGAACCACAACAATAATTTTTCTTGCTTTTCTAGGAGAGAAAATTCTCAATTTGGGTTATAAAAAGAACAAAACAAATCTTTCTTTTTGCAAAAATAGCTTTAAAAAAAGAAAAAAAAAAGAACCTCACCATCTTTTGGTCTTTAAAAGGATTCACTTCATTTTGCAAAATAAAAGAACCTCATCTTCATTTTGTGCAAGGCAAAGAGGGAAAGTTTTCCCCTATCGACTTTAATTTTGTTGACCAAACATCACGATTTACTTTGTTGACCAGACTTGTTTTACAAAAGTTTTGGAAATACACACTTTGCTATAAAGGGTTAAAAAGAACATCATGCTTTTTGGAGCAACATCTCCAAGTAGAAGTTAGCAAATCATTGTCTTGAAGGCTAAAAAGAACAACTTGTTTGTCTTGTCTCGAAAGTGGAAGGAATATGCTCTCCCCTTAACTGGGTGATCAAAAATCTAGACCACTCTTAAAGCTTTCTGTATTTCAAGCAATAAATCCTTTAGCAGGCCTGTCTTCCCAAGGAATTGAAATCAACTCTTAAATCTATTTATGGCTGGTGTGAAGGGAACGACCTAAGTGGGAAACGGCTTTGACGCTAAGTGTTCCAACCCACTATAATCAAAAGTGGAAAGAGACGAAAGTCCTTTTCAACGGTTGCGCACAGCAATTAGTCTTCCCCCAGTATCCTTGAGATACGTAAAGTCTTTGTTCTAAAGGTTGGGAAGCCTCCTGAGGGAGTTTATCACTGACGGCCAAACAGGAAGTATGATTACAAACCATAGAAATAGAAACCTCGAGCCAAGTCAATAACCAGACATTTGTAATATCATAGTGCAAGGGTGGGGAAGAATCCGCCCCCAAGATCGCTCACCATATATCTCCCAAGATAACTACTCAATTGTGAAGCAATTCACTTTGAGTTAATTTCTGGCAAAAGGCAAAAAAATGGGTGCCCTCTAGGGGTGACACGGTTGTTTGAGCTGATGGAGTATCGAGACTAGTGGGCTATGATGTTACTTATGACCTTTGAATAAAAATTCTTCTTGAAGTGTATTATTTGTATCCAAACCTGTTAAAACATTGGGGATTTTAACACATCCTCGCAGAACATACACTTTTTGTTAGATTAAGAAAAATGGTTGTCTCTTTGGTGCTATGTTTGCATTTATTACTTCATAAAATCATCTATCAAAACTGAAAAACTCATAACAAAAATCCAAAAATTGCAAAAACCAACCAAAAGAAAATATCAGGATAGTCTAGTGCATGAGAGAAACTTCTTAGTGCGTGTGGTACATTTGTTAGTGCATCAGAACATCAAGTTAGCATGTCCGGTTGAAACAGTAGCGTTCTACCAAAATTTCAAAACAGCATTAAACAGTCAGCGCATCCGGAAAATAGCGTAGCGTATTGAAACATCAGTTTAGCGCATAGGAGTCAAATAATAGCGCGTAAGGTTTAACAGTTAGTGCATAGCAGACCCATATTAGCGCATAACTTTTTGAGCAAAATAGAAACAAATTTTAGCAGTCTAAAATAGTTAGCGCGTGGTCGGGGGCAGCTTAGCACATGTGGTCTTTTACTTAGCGCGTGAAGAAATTTCTGTAGCGCATCCCATCTCTATTTTAGCGGGTGACCAAACCCAAAAAATCAGGGGGCAAAATAGTGAAGAATTTTGAAAACTTAGAAGACATTTTTGGAAATCTCTTTCCATTAGCATCGTTTTTCATCAAAATAGAGTATCAAAAACAGAGCTTTAAAAACTATATATTGAGAAAAATTTGTGTCAAACAAAAGTTGTAAAAATCCAAAACTGGTTGCGCAATAAAATATATCTATCCTATCAAAATCAGGAAATATCATCACAAGTGACAAATAGGTCCTTTATCATCTCGTGGATTTTATCTCAAAAACACTTGTTTAAAACCTCAGGTTGTCAAATCAAGTTTCCATATCGGGAGATTTTATCCATATCATTTGACATGCTTTGTTGTGAAGGGGCATCTAAACCTTCACTTTGATAAAGTAAAACTTGAATTTTCAAAGCAAGATCAACTAAATCCAAAACAATTCAAAGGAAACCATTGATCATTTATGCATGACTAATCCCCATATTCTGAGAAGAAAGAATATTTATCGTAACACCATGTTGAAGAAACAACAACCAAGCTTTTCCAAATTTATCAAAAGAAATAAATTTGTATACATCAATTATCAACTCTTCAAATCTCATCGAACATTCCTTCATCATGTCAAACTTTATATCCAAAACAAATCCAATGAATTTGATAAAGAGCCTTTAAAGACTAGGGCATATTGTCAAAAATCTGCATTTAATCAAATCATAAACCATGAAGGAAAGATCAATCCAACATTCTTACTCGACGAGTGCATCACTTAAAACACACCCCGACTTGAACCACCAACTCCTGAACAACATATCAAAGAGGATTTTGTCCCCTTCATCATAGAAAGTTTCTACTAAAATGCCTGTTACTCGCTCTCAACAAAACAAACAAAGCGAGGCACAAGCAGAATCCAGTATGAATCAAAGGTTATCAAATCCTTTTGAAGGTCCACATCTAGAGGATACTGAAATTTCTGAAGAACTTCTTCAGGAATGCCAAGAAAGTGCTTCATTCCAAAAACTTGTGGAAAGACTCATGGAAACTGACAAGGAAAAATACTTGCTCATGCTCACAAGCAAAGGGGTCAAACTCCCTGAAAACTTTGACATAGACATGTTTAGAACGAGACCTCAACATCACAAATATCAAGAACGACAGTGAGAAGGGGGAGCACGCGATCCTAAACATGATATTCCTGAACAAAACATACTGGAACAACATACACCAGGGCAAAACATCCATGAGCAACACATCCCCGAGCAAAACATACCGTTCCATACACCATTTCAACCTAGGATCAATGCAAGCAAATAAATCTTCCCTTGGCAAAACAATGCGCCTTTGGTTGCCCTTACTCAACAAATGCAAATGTTACAAAGACAAATGCAAGACATGCAACAAGGGACGACAGTGCGATACTCATTAAACGAAATTTGTCCTTATCCCTTTGACAGAAGATTGCACATGATCCCTTTTCCTCCAAACTCAGACATACCTAAATTTGACAAGTATGATGGAAAAAGCAATCCCCGTGATCATGTCAGAGAATTCTGTACCATGAGTCTTGAATTTTCTCATGATGACACCTATCTGATGAGATTATTCCCAAGAAGCTTGGGAGGACAAACAATGGAATGGTTATCCAAAATTACACCTCCTGTCAGATCATTTGATGAATTGGTCAACAAATTCATAACACAATATTCCTATAACATTCAACATGCTATAACCACGCTAGACGTCTGCAACACCAAATAGAAAAATAATGAAACATTTATGATATTCCTTCAACGTTGGTGATGTATGGTTTCACGATATCCTAGAGACATTCCTGAAAAGGAGAAAATGGAAATTTTCATCGACAACTTGAATGGTGAGATGAGTTACAGGCTCAAACTCTAATGCATACCGTCTTTCACTAAATTAATTGAAAACGGCATTCAAGTAGAAGAGGCATGTGTCAAAAAGGGAACGCTCAAATTCTTCAAAGAAGGAACAAGTTCATCAAACTACAATAACCAAAACAACAACAACTTAGACAAATCTAGATTCTGGACTCGAAACAAAAATGAAGGCAGCAATGAATCACATGATCCAAAATCTAAACAACTAGTGCTCGCATTATCAAGAAATCCTCAAGCTATGAAAATTCCTAAAGGTGCTAACCCAGACAATAATACATACACACCGAATACTAATCAAGGTCAACCCAACACAAACAACACCAACGATACTCAAAACAAAACCACAAATCAAGGACCTAATAACAATTCGCAAGAAGGCACCAACAATTTCCAAAAATGTGTCTTCACACCACTGGGACAATCACTGGAGTCAGCATTCAGAGAACTTCTAGCAAACAAGATTATCTCTTTGCTCGCAATCAGCAACTATGAACCCCAAGTCAAACCACCTTGGTGGAATGACTCACACTTTTGTGATTTTCATCGCAAAAAAGGTCATCGAACGAACGATTGCATGAGATTGAAAAACATTGTTTAGGACATGATTGATCGAGGTGATTTAACGGTGGATGGTCTCAAAACAAATGGTGACCACGGAGCCTTTAAAAATCCTCTTCCAAACTACAACAAAGATGGAGCTTCAACCTCAAATGATACATGTGGATCTCGTATCAATCACATCTACAATAACACCATCAATCACATATCAGCTGAAGACCATCATGTAAATGTCATCACAGTCCGAGACCAGCATAATCATGAATCTGTCAATGTAACAACCAGAGCTTAGAAATATGTCTTGAAGGGCCACACAACAACAGCAACCACTACACCAAGAATCCAATATGATTTAGTCAGCCAACTACGCAAAACTCCTACTCAAATATCTATACTAGAATTGTTGAAACTGTCGCCAAAATACAAAGACATATTGGAACAAGTGCTATTGGAAACCAATGTACCTCAAGATCTAGATGCTGACAAATTCCAAGCCATGGTCGCTCATATGACAGGGCCTCATAATCTCACCTTCTCATAGCATGATAATACTTCCTTAAGTCCTCCGCATAACACTCCCCTCCATATTGAAGTCATCGTTTATAAACATTGAGTAAAAAGAGTATTGATAGATGGAGGAGCTGGACTTAATATATGTACCTTAAAACTTATTTGTGCATTAGGCTTCTCAGAGGAGTCTATTGATCCATGTAAAAAGATTACCATAAAGGCATATGATGATGAGGAAAGATCATCTAAAGGAACCATGATGTTACCCATTCAAGTTGGACCAGTGCAAAAGGATACTATGTGTCAGGTCTTAGACGTAGACCTCACATACAATATTTTATTAGGTCGACGCTGGATACATGAAATGCAAGCAGTACCTTCTACATATCACCAGTGTGTCAAATTTCCCTATAACAGACAAGAGGTCTCTATATCTGCTAATCACAATCCATTTCAACATTGTAATGCAATGGGGGCAGCCCAGGATAGTTTGGTTCCCCATAATAGGGAAAAACAAAAATCCTCAACATCAGATCTACAGAAGGCAAAGCCCGAATCATTACCTGGAGATTTCAAGCAGAAAATGAAAATCAGAGAACAAGGTATGGGAGAATACTCTTTGGAACCCATGTGTTTGGCCAACTTACCAACATCACCCAGATCTCATGGATTACCCACAACATCAACACATCAGGTAACTCAGCCCATCACCAAATTTGATGGTACCTTCATCCAACTAGGCACTCTAGCACATGAATCAGAAGAAAAGGACATTCTTAGCTGGTTATACAAAGATGAGGAAGAAGATAACATAGCAGCTGCTCTGGACATAGTTCTACCAACACACCTATATGGAAAGGGCTACTTAATCATGCAAAAAATAGGATATGATGGTAAAGGACCTATTGGAAAATGCAAAGAAGGAGTCACTGAACCAATAGACCTTCCTTCACAGCTCAGTAAAGACAAAACATGATTGGGCTGTAAACTCACTTTCCTATTAAGAAAGATACCACGCATAACTCCAAAACCTCAATGGAAAGCAAAGAAGAAGTACAATGAAGAATCCTGGTAGGAAGCACTATTTGAATCAGCAGAAACAATCTGCAAGGCACGTGAACGTCAAGAACAGAAGCAACATCAGGAAAAGCTCCTCATTCATAAGAAGGCCATATCTGCAGCAGTAGCTCATATTCAAACACCAATATCTCAAAAACAAACAGAATCATCTCCTGATACCATTATTCCTCCCCAAGGAGGCACGGTATATGAACAAATACAAAAGGTAGAAGCAGGATCCGACACAGAATCAGCAAAGACTATCAAACTGGTATCCATCATCAAAGATCTATTTTCACCATACAACATACCTGTTTATAGCATTGATAAAATCTGGGATGATAACTCAGAGACTGATTCCAATAAATATGAATGGGATAGCTGCTCAAATGCTACTGGAGATACCACTAACAATACTAGCTCCATACCCCTTTCTCAAGAAGAGCATAACGCAGAAGATGGACTACCTGAATTTGGACCACAAAATATCTATGACGCCAAGGAAAGCGAACAGAAACATTATGAACAAGTCTATATGGAGGATGATACCATCGAAGACCTTGACGAAATCCTTGACTTCTTTAAAACCAAAATCAATCACAATGAAACCTCTATCTTAACACTTACAGTAGCAGAACTTGATCCACCAAATGGTTCCTTACCACTTGTCTTTCCCGACCTCATTGACTGGGATGAACCTGAAATACATGATATACCAATTTTCCCAGATGATGAATCTATTATCCACTACCTATGTACCATTAAACTGGAAATGGGCTCTACCAGTGAACAAAGTAACGATGTCTACAAACTAGAGAGTGTCAAGTCTCTCAGCCACAAAAATGAACCAAATAAAAGATCTGATGCTGAAAACCAGTCAATGGCAGCTCTAGATCATAAAAAAGTAAAAATAAAGGATGCATCTGAGGGTGAAAACCTTTTTAAGGCACCTAAGGATGGGACACTCTTCTTGAACATTTTCATGAGTGATCGCCCATATTGATTGAGCCCACTCAATCAATCAACATTGGTACTACAGAAGCAGCCAAAAACATACACCTGGCATAATCTCCAACAGAGGAGGAAAAATCAGCATTTCTCATCTTTTTTAAAGAAAAGCAAATTAACTTTTCTTGGTCATATGCAGATATACCCAGAATTGATCCACACTTGATCATGCATCACTTGTCCATCTCTCCAAGAGTTAAGCCAGTCAATCAAAAACTATGAAAGATGAATCCACAGGTGGCACTCATGGTCAAGGCTGAACTAAAGAAACTATTAGATGTTGGATTCATTTGACCCATCGACTATGCAGAATGGATTTCCAACATAGTACCAGTATCAAAACCAGACGGCAATATCAGAATCCGGACTGATTTCAGAGATGTCAACAAAGCCTGTCCAAAGGATGACTTTCCTCTGCCCAGTATCGACATAATTGTAGACCTCACAGTGGGCCATGCAATGCTCTCACTAATGGATGATTTTTCAGGCTATAATCAAATAAAAATAGCCCCAGAGGATCAAGATAAAATAGCATTTACCTATCTTTGGGGAACATACTGTTGGAATGTTATGCCTTTTGGCTTAAAGAATGCAGGAGCTACTTATCAACGAGCAATGACAACAATCTTTCATGACATGATGCATACCTTCATGGAAGACTATGTGGATGATTTACTAGCTAAATCCTTCACCAGAGCAGAACACCTCGGCATCCTAACAAAGATCTTTGATCGATTGGAGAAATTCCAAGTCAGGCTCAACCCTAAGAAGTGTGTCTTTGGGGTTACATTAGGAAAGTTACAAGGCTACATAGTCTCAGCTAAAGGTATTGAAGTGGATCCAGCAAAGGTACAAGCCATTATGGAGATGCCACCACCAAATAATATCAGTCATCTCAGATCTCTACAAGGACGACTCCAATCAATTAGGCGATTCATCGCTCAACTAGTTGATAAAAGTCTACCATTCAATCATTTGCTACATAAGAATGTACCTTTCAGATGGGAAGCCAAGTGTGCAAAATCTTTTTATCAAATCAAACAGTATATGATGAACCCACCAATTCTAGTACCACCAATAGCAGGAAAGTCACTCATTTTATACATTTCAACAACAGATATATCACTGGGGGCCCTATTGGCACAAGAAGATCAACAAGGAAAGGAATGAGCCATATACTACATCAGCAGGACATTAAATGGCTATGAACTCAACTATACATTCATTGAGAAGGCTTGTCTAATAGTAGTCTTCGCATCTCAAAAGTTTTGACATTATATGCTAGCACACACCATTAAGCTAGTGGCAAAAATTGATCCTCTCAAATATCTACTCAGCAAGGCAGCTCTTATAGGCCAATTGGCTAAATGGGTCATGATTCTTAGTGAATTTGACATCCACTACATAGAACGAAGAGCTATCAAAGGACAAGCGATTGCAGATCAACTAGCTGAAGCACCGCTACTAGGCAAGCAAACTATGGAGATTGAATTTCTAGACAAGGATGTTCTTGCTATTTCTACCACACAATGGACCCTATACTTTAATGGATCCTACACACAACATGGCTCAGGTGCTGGCATTCTATTTATCACTCCTGAAGGACACACTATACCAAGATCATATCGGCTTATCTTCCCATGCACAAATAATGTGGCTGAATATGAGGCATTGGTAATAGGCATCAAAATGGTTGTAGAATGGAAAATCACAGAGTTAATGGTCTATGGAGACTCACAACTTGTCATCAATCAAATCAACAATGACTATCAGACAAAGGATGACAAGCTACTACCCTACAAACGAATGGTGGATGATTTCAAACAATATTTTGTTCACATCACCTTTGAGCAAGTACCAAGGTTGAAGAACAAAGCAGCTGATGCAATGGCTACTATCGCTTCATTACTACAAATTCCAGAGCAACAGAGTCATTACGAGTTTCTAGTAGAGCAACTGTTCTCCCTAGCCTATGACCACTTTGAATCCCATGTTATCTATGCCTTAACTAGTTCAGATTCCCCTTTATATGGACCCATATATGATTATCTAAAGAACAACATCCTACCCATTGACCAATCCCGTAACCAAAAACATAATTTTATCCGACAAGCCGCCCGTTATACCCTTACCGCTGATACTTTGTACCATCGAGGTCTAGATGGTACTCTTCTTCATTGCCTTGATCGTAATGAATCTGATTCCACTTTACACGAGCTTCACGAAGGTATTTGTGGCACACATTCAAGTGGGACTACTCTTGCTCAAAAGCTTCTAAGGATGGGATACTACTGGCCTACAATGGAAAAAGATTCTTACCACTTCGCCAAGAAGTTTCCTAAATGCTAGATTCATGGCAATCTGATACATGCACCAGCACAGGAACTGCAGCCATTTACCACATCCTGACCCTTTTGTCAGTGGGGACTAGACTTGGTCAGCAAAATTCATCCTTCATCTTCAAATGGACACAAGTTCATTATAACTACAATAGAATACTTTACCAAGTGGATAGAAGCAGTCCCCATGACCACAGTAACTGGAAAACAAATTGCTTCTTTTATCCTGAACTATCTGATCTACAGATATGGTATTCGAAGTTCCATCATCACCGATAATGGACGATCGTTCAAAAACCAAGATGTCTGAGAACTATGTGAATAATTCAAAATACAACATCGGTTCTCTACGCCATACTACCCCCAGGGGAATGGTCAAGCAGAAGCATCCAACAAAACAATACTGAAAATCCTAAAGAAAACAGTAAATGACACAGGCAAAGATTGGCATGTACAACTCAATCCAGCACTTTGGGCATATAGAACTAGCATCCGTACACCTACAGGAGAAACACCTTTCTCATTGGTCTATGGATTAGAAGCTATTTTACCACTGGAGGTAGAAATTCCATCTCTCAGAGTCTCTCTAAAAGGCTTAATCTCAAATGAAGAGTATAGAGTCAACCGACAACAAGAACTCGAACTATTAGATGAAAGACGTCAGCATGCTTACACTCATCTCAAAGCGTATCAGCAATGCATGTGCAGAAGCTACAATCACAAGGTCATCCCTTGCAACTTCAAAGTTGGTGACCTAGTCCTCAAAGAAAATCCAAGAAATCAGCAAGATCGAGAAAAGAAAGGGAAATTTGAACCTAACTGGTTGGGTCCCTATGTCATCATATCAGTCTATGGATCAGGTGCTTATTAGCTTACAACTTCAGAAGGAGATGTGCTCGACGAACCAACTAAAGCATTCATCTAAAGAAATACTACACTTGAGTAGTCTAATGCATGGAAAAAGTCAAAAACAAAAAATCAAAAAATCAAGAAAAAGCAAATAAAAAGGTACAATAAAAGCAACTAGTGAAAACCTAGTAACAGGCGCTATTGTGAGAGGACAGCTCCTTTATCTATATCCATATCTCCACAGCCAAAAACTATCGGCCATCGCCCGACACTTAGAAAATATCCATTCAGGACATACTTAGCGTAGTCACTATCCTGGTTTATCCATATATCCTCTCACTACATCTCACCATGGCTTGGTAATCACTGTACATATCCACATCATAAGACACACTTAGCTAGGGGCAATAATCGTCAAAACTTGCAGCATGTTCAAACTATCAAGACTATTTAAAAAACTCAGAACACCATATCCAGCAACCAAAAACTTACTCCATTACAGAATAAAACATTGAATCGCTAAAACAGGAATCACAAAAACACTATGATGGATGATTTTTTGAAGTACTAAATGTTGCATTATTGCATAAAGTCTTGACTATTTTTGCATTTGAACCTTTTAAATTATTGGATTCTCTACATTTTCTCAACAATGCTTCCAAGCTAGAGATCATCGGGAAACTCCAATATTTTCTTAGTCTTATGTCTGGGAGGCGATCACTTGTACTATGTAAATACTTGTCTCAAGATGTGATACAATGAATATCACTGAAGACATGATTCCACTTTACGCATACAAATGGTTTACTATTATCTATTTATACGCAATCCGCACTCTGGTCGTCCTGGTTCAATTATACCTTGACGCTTGTGCTATCTTGCAAAATCAAAAATCATGTAAATTTTTCTCAAGTCATTATGGTTCAATTATACCATTGTGCTTGTATAAATTTTCAACATATCCCAAACAATTCAATGCTCAATGATGATACATATATCGAAAGCAAATAAAAATGTGGTTATATCGGATGACAAATGCAGAACGAGGATGCTCCAAAGACAATTAGTTGCATATCATTTTACAATTAGTTGCATATCATTTTACAATTAGTTTCATATCATTTTTACAATCAGTTGCATATCATTTTACAATTAGTTATATATAAAATCATACATCTCACAGCATATCAAATCATACATCTCATTTTCAAGATACATCTCACAGCATATCAAATCATACATCTCATTTTCAAGATACATCTCACAGCATATCAAATCATATATCTCATTTTCAAGATACATCTCACAGCATATCAAATCATACATCTCACAGCATATCAAATCATACATCTCATTTTCAAGATACATCTCACATCTCATAAACATCATACATTTACATCATGCATTTCACTTCATCATATCATCTATCTAAGCATTGCATCATCATAAAACAAAGTACAAGCCTCTAGAACATGCATCCATAACACATCACATGATCAAAGAAAATGGTGTCATCTATATATATATATATCAAAAATGATCAAAATGTACAAATATTTGTCATGTTTGTGCCCCGTACAACAAAAACAATGATCCAAAATACAATAGAGACATCGTCTCTCAAGTATAACTATCTCCTGAGGGGGATGGTCTCACTGTTGATGTCCCAGCCCCTGGATCTCTAGGAGGATCCTGTCTCGAAGGCCCCATCATGCCTCTGCTCTCTGACCGTGACCCAGTCTCTCGAGATCGACTTGATCTCATCTGCATAAAGCTCTACACTCTGTGCTCCTTGGGCACCGCATCCTCATAGTGGCGTCGATATTACTCTGCCTCCCTGACTCTCAAGGACAGCTCTCTCATGATATCCCTCATAGGGCCACCTGATGCCACTCTCTGTATGCTCCTTGCCAGCTCCTCCGCTCGACCCCGTCGCTCTATCTCAGTATCATGCTCTAGGGTCAACTGGGTAATCTGACACTGCTGCGTCAATAGCTGTGCCTGCAGCTGCTGTACTATCAACTGTAGAGTCCTGATCTAGGTGTCCTCCACATGCATCGAGATCCGGACCCATAGGGGCACCTATGAAGGGGTACCACCTATCCCTCTACCTATCCTCAGTGTTGGTGGAGGTAACTCATCAGTCCTCCTCCTCTGCGTTGGTCGTCTCCACTCATCAGTCCCTCCCACCACTTCTATCACCTCTCCCACTCTCCCCTCCTCCCCTGCTCCGATCGCCAACCCTCCTCTCCCTCTATCCATCACAGCTCATCAAACTGCTCTCTCCACTGACACTCCCCTATCACCACCATCTCTACCTCTATCTCCTCTCCTCCCCTGATATCCTCTCCCTCGTCATCCTCCTCCATCTCCATCATCTCCCTCATCACCATCTCCCCCTACCTCATCCTCATCATCATCGAAGGCAGGCCGCATCTCCTCAGGATCTGATATCCTAGCCATGGAACGAGCTACGAACAAACCAGCAAACTCATGCGTCATCCCAGCATCTAATATCTCACGAGCATAGTCCCATATCTGGTCTAGTAAGCTAGAAAACACCTCTACAACCACTCCACTGTCAATAGCCCGACCTCAATCCGGTATATCCTGCCTCCGACGCGCATACAAGTAGATCCCCTGTGGTATCCCCTATTACTGACCATACTGCCACAAAAATCTACCAACCTGAAATCTCTCGATCACAAAGGGCATCCGCCCTATAAAAAACTGACTCATAAAAACATACGGCATCTCTAGGCCATCCTCGACCCATACCTCGCAATTTGTATACAGTCGCTAGATGACCATATCGATGTCATCCAACACCCTCCTCCAGTGCTCAAGTTTGCCCAGCTTACGTTGGACAACTAGCCCCCTATATCCATATGCATATGCTCGCCCAGCAGGTCTGTCTCTATCCACCAATGGCCTAGCTGCTGGAATGTGCTCCCAACACCATACCTGTAGGAGTGTCACACCAGCTGACAAACTTTCGTAACCCAAGTATACCACCTCATGTAAATCCCTATACAAATGAGCTAACATGGCCGATCCCCACGTGAACCTGCAGCCCTGTGTCACCATCTCCTCTCACACCAATCCCCAACCCATGGAAAATCCCTTCGACCTACGGTCGGGACATAGGAATCCACCTATAAAACCTGCTAGTACTGACGGAAGAGGTGCATAGTCCAAATCCAAGAACTCCTGCCAAAGGATCTCATATCCACACACTATCTCATCATGAAATATGCGACATAGTGCCTCTGTCCTGCCCTCCTTTGTTTGCTCATAAGGCAATAATGTACCTGCTACGGGAATCCGCAATATCTTGTAACAGTCCTCAGGAGTCACCGTCATCTCACCTGTGGCAAAGTGGAAGGTGTTCGTATCACTATGCCATCTCTCTGCGAGTGCTCTGAGTAAACCCCAGTTCACAGTAAATCGAGGCATATCTAATAAAGACGACAGGCCACATCTCTCAATAATATCTAAGTCAGCCTGTGCCAACCATGGTATCAATGCCCATGGTCTGTGGAACCGCTCGCACGACTGAACCACTCCCAATCGCTCCTGTCAAAAAGCAAAAAAATTCCAATATCAGTTTCCTCATCAAAACAAAGATATCAAAATCAAAATCACATCAAAAACTTGAAACATTTTGCAAATCTAATCAAGTTCCACATCATATCATTCCATATCAACTTGTAACACAACTCAAGTTTTCAAAAACCATATCAAAACTTGTAAAACAACTCAAGTCTCCACATCACATAAACTTGTAAAACAATTCAAGTTTCCCACCCATATCAACTTGTAAAACAACTCAAGTTTCCAACCCATATCAACTTGTAACACAACTCAAGTTCCACAATCATGTCAGCTTGTAACACAGTTCAAGATCCACACATATTAACTTGAAACAATGCAAATCAAATCAAGTTTCGATCAAAAACACATTAATATCTACATCAATAACTTGAAAAATTGCAAATCAAACCAAGTTATATCAATACTCATATTGGACAAACTATCAAAAACATGGCAGCCGACACAGCAAATGACAAAAATCTACCTCTCCAGGCAAAACTAACCTTATCCTATGTAATTTTTTACAATCAAAAATCATCCTATCTTGTAAAACCTACTGCATGCGCTAATTAAATTTGGCTACGCGCTAGACCATATCTATGCGCTACCCTGTTTTCTCCACGCGCTATCCTATTTACCCTATGCACTAGACTAACTCTACGCACTACACTTTTTTATCCATGCGCCAACTAATCTACCCTAAGCGCTAAACCCAATCCATGTGCTAACCTATCCCGCGTCTGTGCTACCTATTTAACCTTATGCGCTAGGTCTAACCTACATGCTACATCCCCCTGCCCATGCGACCCCCTGTGGACCCTATGCGCTAGGTTTACCCGATGCGCTACCCTTTTAACCCTAAGCGCTACCCTGTGTACCTTATGCGCTAACCTAAGGCCATGCGCTAACCTAAAAACTCCATTTTCTACCCTAAATATTTTCGGACGCTACCCTAAATTACAACCCTATGCGCTACGGAATTTTTTCGTATGCGTTAAACTAAGACCCCTATGCGCCAAAATGTGAAAACCGTATTTCAAAATTCAAAAACTAACCAAAAATGATCAAATTAAAAATCAAAAAGGGGTCAAAAAGGTTGACTTACCAGTGGTCCATATGCGGCAGGCCTCCGAATGCGCTCGAATCGATGCGTAGAATATGGAATAGGCATTTTGTCTTCTCTCCAAAAGTCTCTTTCTCTAATGTCAACAAACACAAATGAGACAAAACAATGCACTTTTTCCCTTTTATAGGGTAAAATAAAATTAGGGTTAGGGAAATGAGCATGTAATTTGCTCGCGGTCTCCCTCATACCCTCGCGCACATCCATTATCAGGAGATGAATCAATTTAAACATTCCACCTAGCCAAAATTTTGAACAGCAAACACAATTATCAAATCAAGTCAAATTTTCCAAAATTTTGATTCATCTCCCGAGGGGGCATTATCACCATCGATTATCAAATCTGGGGCATCACACATCAAATCTGGGGCACGACATGAAAATCCATAAAAACAACATTGATCATAAAATCGCAACGACGCATCATTTTCTTTGAAATAACATGTGCACACACGTCACTTCCAAGAGGGGCAAAATGTAGATGTATAAAAATGACCATATTCCTAAATGAATATTTTATGTTCATTTCTCTATTTAATTAAATCCAATTTAATTGAATAACCCACATTCCTCTATTTAATTAAGTAAATTACTCAATTAAATTCACTATACCTCTTTTACCATTTAATAGAATAAATCATTTTATTCAATTAAAACCCCTATCCACTTTTTAATTAAATTCAAATTTAATTAAAATAGTTATCCTAAATTGAATAAATCTAATTTATTTAATTTCCCCAATTGCAACCAAATTGAATTAAATCCATTTTTATCCCTTCATCCACTTGCAAAATCCTACACCTCCCACTTGCATCCTAACCCTCTTCCTAATTTCTTCTAGAATCCATCTAATCCTAATTAATTAACCTAAACCCATTCATTATCCCCTTTCCCTAAATTTGAGGAGGTCACTTCTCAAATTTGGAGTAAAGTCTTCTAAAACCATTAAAGCCTTTATCCATTCAACAAGCTAACTTGTTGAATACCCCCAAATTTGGAAGAACTCTTACAAATTTGTCCCCAAAGTCTTCATAACCATTAATGGTTAACTCAACCCTCTAGCATGGTTAAACAATTTCCCTAAACTCAACCTCCATGTAACCCAAGGGTCTCATCAAGCATTTATTGCAAACATGGATTCCCAACTTTCAAACTTAGCCCTTGATTAACTCTTTCAATCCTGACCATCCATTGCCCTATTTTTGCTACAAATAGAGCTCTCATTCCTCCATTTTCATCATCCAAGTCTTTAGCATCACACTTATAATCAAATACATCCAAGCTTTAATATATCATTTGTGCTCATCATTTTAGCCTCTCTTTTCAATAGGAATTAATCTAAATATGCATGTTTAGAGTATTTTCCTTATCATTTAGCTTAATCATAGACTAATATAGCATGCTAGGATAGCCTTGTTACTAATCTTGTCATCTTATAAACTAGTTTATGGCATTTATAGGATCATGCATAGCTTAGGATGCATTTCATCTTAAAATCAAACAAAGCATCCCTCGTTCTTGCATTTGTCATCCCTAAACCACTTTACTCAGTGATCTCAGAGCAAAGACATTGGTGTGAGGGACATTGTGAGATAGAGAACCATGGAACCAACCTTGGGAAGCTGATCCATACTTCATGACTCCATAGCTTGCACCAAGAAGTCCTGTGGGTGTGTGAGAAAGGCTCCCTAGAGCTCCGTTTTTCACATTTTGAGTTCTATCGACCCGCTTTTCCCGCATACAAGTATAAGTACTCTGAAGGAGATCATAGTGGAGCAAGTTAAAGATTTCGCAAGAACATGGAGGAAGTACACAAACTATATGAAGAAATCAGAAAGCAAGAAGAATTTGAAGCACTATTAGCCAGAAGGTTACCGAGAGGCAAAGGTAAGTATAAAGGAAAACTACCTTTGAAATGTTTCAATTGTGATAAGATAGGACATATGGCTTCTAACTATCCTGACAAAGATTCTACTGAAAAGAGAGATTACCAAGATGATAGACAGAAATATAATCATTACAAAGGACACCGAGACTTCAGAAGAAGAGATAGAAAGACATGCCTAATAGCCGATGAGGAATCGAATGATGATAAATCAGATGAAACTAATAAAGAGGAAGTAGTTTATGTGGCTATCAAAGATGGATCAGATGAAGAAAAGTATGAATAAAAATACCTAATATCTCACATAAATACTAATGATTCTTGGATCATAGATAGTAGATGCTGACATCACATGGCAGGTGATAAACACAAGTTTGTTATGTTAGAAGACTATGATGGAGGTAAAGGATCCATAACACTTCTTGATAATGCAAAATGCAATGATGTTTATTGGGTTGAAGGTTTGAAATACAATTTGTTGAGTGTAGTACAGCTAAACAATACAGGATACTGAATAGAATTTTAGAAAGGAATTGTCAAAGTTCATGACAAGAATGGAAAGTTAGTTGCTACCAGGACACAAACAAAAGGTAATACATTTCATCTTGACTCAACTCGGAATAAGTTTTTGTATGCAAAGATAAATGATACCTGGTTATGGCATAAAAGGTTTTGTCATGTAAATTTTGATAATTTGATCAAAATAAGCAAGAAGCACCGAGTAAGAGGTCTATCGAGTCTTGTAAAACTTGAGAATGCTATGTGCCGAGGATGCCAGATGGGTAAAATGACAAGATCAAGCTTTATAAGTAAGTCTTACACTTCTAAGGGAATTTTAGATCTTGTGCACACTGATCTTTGTGGTCCTAAGAAAGTTCAAAGTTATTATGGTGATAAATATTTCATATTATTTATGGATGATTACTCAAGGATGATGTCAGTAATGTTTTTAAAAGAAAAATCAAAAGCTTTTCAAATGTTTAAATGGTACAAGGCAAGAGTTGAAAATGAAACAGGAAAACAACTGAAATGTCTTAGATCAGATAGAGGAGGAGAGTTCACATCTGATGAGTTCAACTTATTCTGCAATGATCATGGTATAAAAAGACAAGTCTTTGCACCGAGAACTCCACAACAAAATGGAATTGCTGAGAGAAGAAACAGATCTATTGTGGATTGTGCCAGAACCCTGATGATTGAAAAGAAAGTGCCACAAACATTTTGGAGAGAAGCAATAAGCACAGCAGTTTACACCCTGAACTGAGTACAACTGAAGAAAGGTACTTTGAAGACAACTTATGAAATCTGGTATGACAAGAAACCTAATGTAAGTTATTTCAAAATCTTTGGAAGTAGATGTTATGTACACAAGGATGATAGAAATGGCAAGTTTGATCAGAAAAGTGAAGAAGGAACATTTCTTGGTTATTCTTCTAGAAGTAAAGCATTTAAATGTCTGATCAAATCATCTAACAAAATAGTAGAAAGTGCAAATGTGAAAATTGATGAATTTGCAGAAAGAAATGATGAAGTAAATTCCAAGGAACCATAAGATTATGATGAATTTGTCTATGTTCAACCAACTAGTCTTATCGAGAAAATTGTTGAAGGAAATGAAGAGAATATCCAGTTACCGAGTGATGAAGAAGATCATACAGAGCCTACCAAACATATATTAGCCAAGTATGTTAGAAGACATCATGCATCAAGTCAGATTATAGGAGATAAGGATGATCCAGTGATGACAAGGAACAAACTGAGATAGAACACATGTCTGATATCTAAATTTGAACCGAGAATAGTGAAAGAGGCATTTAACAGTGAAGATTGGATAAATGCTATTACAGAAGAGATTGATCAAATCAAGAAGAATGACACATGGACACTAATCCCAAGACTGAAGGACAAAAATGTAATCAGTACAAAGTGGATTTTCATAAACAAGCTTAATGAAAAAGGAGAGGTCATTCGAAATAAAGCAAGACTAGTTTGCAAAGGTTATTCCCAAGAAGAAGGAACTGATTATGGTGAGACTTTTGCACCTGTGGCTAGACTTGAAGGAGTAAGAACATTGTTGTCATATGCTGCTTACAAGAATTTCAAGGTATATCAAATGGATGTCAAATCTGCATTTCTGAATGGAGTATTAGAAGAAGAAGTTTTTATTGAACAACCTGAAGGATTTGTTGAAGACAAGAATAAAGATCAGGTATGTAAATTGAACAAAGCTTTATATGGTCTGAAACAAGCACCTAGAGCATGATATGAAAGATTGCACTCTTATTTAATCAAGATTGGTTTTATAAGAACAAGTGAAAACATCAATATTTACATGAAGAATGATGAAAATGGAATACTAATCTCAGCCATATTTGTTGATGATATTATATTTTGTGGAAATGACTCTCTATGTAAGAACTTTGGAAATGAAATGAGCAAAGAATTTGAGATGTCATTAATTGGTGAGATAAAGTATTTTATAGGTTTACAGATACTACAAATAAAAGATGAGATTTTCATTACTCAATCCAAGTACATAAAGGAAATCTTGAAGAAATTTGGAATGGAGGATTCAAAACCAGTAAGTACTCCTATGACTACAAACTGTAAACTATCAAAGAATGATGAATCTGCATCTGTTGATGAGACACTTTACCGATCCATGATTGGAAAGCTACAATATGTTGTTCACAGCAGGCCAAACATAGCACATGCAATAGGTATAGTTGCAAGATTCTCTGCAGATCCTAAAGAAACACACATGACAGCAATCAAGAGAATTTTTAGATACTTGAAAGGCACTGAAGATTATGGCTTAGTATATCAGAAAAGAAATGATTTTGATTTAAAACTTTATAATGATGTTGATTGGGTAGGCAACATTGATGACAGGAAAAGAACAAGTGGAGGAGATTTCTTTTTAGGTGAAAGACTAGTGAGTTGGCTTAGCAAGAAACAAGGATGTGTTTCACAGTCAACAACAAAAGTTGAATATGTTGCTGCAGTACTGAATTGTACCAACATAGCATGGATCAAACAACTGTTGGAAGGTATAAATGAGAAAGTTACCGAGCCAGTAACTATATTTTGTGACAATACTAGTGCCATTAACATTTCAAAGAATCATGTTATGCACTCTAAGACAAAGCACATCTCTATCAATATCATTATCTTAGAGAAGAAGCTCAAGATAAGAAAGTGGTGTTGAAGTATGTTAGCACAAAGGAACAAATAACAGATATCTTCACCAAGCCACTGCCAAGGGACACTTTTGAGTATCTCAAAAGTAAGTTAGGGGTCCTACCCCTATCTTCTACTCACTGACCGAGTTTGGTGAAAGCATCAATTCGATGACTCTACAGAATATCTTTTAGGATTTGATGTTGATTTACACACTTTAGGATGTTTTCTAAAGGTTTACAAGAAACAATACAGGGAACAGGAATTGAAGACATAAATGCTCTGACCGAGACTAAGTTGACATATCACAGCAGAAAATCACTTCATACAGGAAGAAATTATGTTTTATTTATTTACTTTTTGTCATTGTTGTCAAAGGGGGAGAAGACTGAAGAAGAGAGGAGAAGATTGAAGAAGAGAGGAGAAGACTAATGTATGGGGGGAGAATTCTGATGACAGAAGGAGAGCATTTCAGCATCTTAGAATCTCACAGCAATCCGAATCAATTAGGTCAAATCAATTTGTTTTTCCATCAATGCCAAAGGGGGAGATTGTTGGCATTTGGCATTATAACAGACAATAAGAGATTGTTGGCATCTCAATAAGGATATTGAGAAGGTTGTTGATGATTATGGATATAACTAATCAAGGATGTTTAGTATCTTAATATTATTATTTTATCATTGATGTCAAGAAATTGATTTTCTAATTCAGTATGATGTTACCATATCTTGAGAAGTATGATTTGATGAGTATAAAGATGTCGGTAAAAGACACAGAAAGAATATGATGAATAAGGGGAGGAATAAGTTATTCAATGGGCAACTATTACCGAGTTAGACAATGATGAGATCATGATGTTTAGATTGTTTTGATATCATACATATGTTATTGATTGAAAGGTTAATACTATACTATGTTACCGAGCAAAGAACCTAGTTGGTAAACCCTAAGGTTATCGCTATCGGTTAATGAAGGAAGAATGTCTACCGAGTGAAGTTTAGTATTTATCGAGT
The DNA here is from genome assembly GCF_030272615.1 of Cryptomeria japonica. Lineage (NCBI taxonomy): Eukaryota > Viridiplantae > Streptophyta > Pinopsida > Cupressales > Cupressaceae > Cryptomeria > Cryptomeria japonica. The sequence continues at coordinate 898,550,822 of NC_081409.1, read as the reverse complement.
TGCAACCAAGTAATAACAGAATGCATTAAATGATTACATGCATTATTTAATGAAGGAAGCTGATGAGCTAGCTATGATTAAATGATTGATATGTTGTGAATGAAGTTTGTTAAAAAATCTATGGCAAAGGAAAATCGGCAGGAAGATCTATAGCTCAGATTGAACCGCAATACCCTAGTACAAGTTCCAAGAAATTTATGCAAGTTCCAAGGCGGGGCAAAACGTTTTCAGATTGAAGGATACATTAAACCTAGTCTAAGTTTGAAGATCTGATGGCTATGATTGATCATGGGAAATGTGATCAAGGAGATTAAGTGGTTGGCGAATTGTTTATAAATAGAGAACTGTTGATAAACAATGTATGTGGGCAAGTGTATGCACAGGGATGCTACATAGTGATTACCGAGCACAGAAGCTTGAAGACTTGTTTTGAATAACAGAGTATAGATCCCAATAGATGGACAAGATTAGTTCTGTGTCTAAATTGTATTGAGCAAATAAGAATCTTATTTAGCATTTTAGATGTGAAGTTGCAGATAGATCTCTATTACTGTTATTTTGTGAAGTGATAGAAAATCTCTTAACCGAGTGGACTTAATAGTCTTATTTGTAAAACCCTCTAGCAAGGTGACATTCTAATTGAGTGTTTGAAATCCTTTAACAAGGTCACTTCTAACAAGGTGAAGATCTTAACAGATCTAAGGGAAATCCCTTAACCGGGTCACATCTAGCAATGTGTTTGTAATCTTTAATAGGATTTGCTTTTAACCGAGCATACTCTAGAAGAGTATATTTCTTAGTGGGTCCGAAATCCCACAGTGGTTTTTCCCTATTTGGGTTTCCACGCTAAATCTGGTGTTATGAGTATTATGATGTTTATATGCTTTTGAGTTTGCATGTTTAGCAGTTTTGGTTATATTACTGAAATATATGTTACTGAGGTTGAATCTGATGTTTTTATGGAAGATTAAGTTTGTATGATTCACCCCCCCCCCTCTCATCTTATTAGCTTGGCATCTGTACTTATCTTTAAGTATCAGAACTATCAAAATCCATTTGGAGGGTGCTAACTTGAAATTCAGAGGGATCTATCTGACTGTGTGGTGGATATTTATCTTTATTTGGGGTATAACAACTATGAACTCCATCATATCTTTGTGTGGGTCATATGTTGGAAATATCCTATTCCTTGCAGGTCATTCCTCTAAAACTTTAGTCAAGGCAACCCTCTGTAATGCTCTCTTTTTTTCTTTTTTTCCATTTGTTGTGTGTTCAAATTTTTCATAGTAATCACAAAATTGAAAATTTGGGCTGGCTGAAGCAATTAAATGTTTGAAAGGTGAAATAACAGAGGCTCTAGTTCCACCTATGCCTACAGTTTTAACTAATGCGTTATGAGGAGTAGCAACAACCATTCTTGATCATGTCCCACTATCACTTGCATGCATTGTTTTTATAGTCTTTTGAGGGGTATGTTTTGAAGCTACAAATGATAGTTTTATAGCAGTAGTGGCACTTGATATAGGATTCTAAATAGTATGAGTATCTACCACTAGTGGCCTCTTGCAAGACATATTTTGTTGTTGCACTTGTCCAACACCAAGACAACTAGTATCAATAGTAGTACCCATGCCAGCCCCACCAATCGTAGTGGCACTTGACTAAACAGTAATAGGAATACTATCCCTAGATCCCCACTAGTGGTAGTGGTACTTGATTCACCACCAATGGGAGCACCATGATGTGGCGGAGGTTGTGGATTTGAACCTCTAACAAATGCAGGTGGACCTAGAGGGTAATGAGTAGTACCTTTCCATGATGAATCTGACGAATCAAGTCCAATGAGTGGTTTAACAAGAGCTTTTGATTTTGAATCTGATGGAAGTTATACCTCAATTGGAAACCAAATGCCTTCTCCACTGGGACCTAGACCACCACCTTCAAAACCCATTTTTTTCGCAATGTTTTCCCCTTTGCTATATTTTTCTTTCATGGACTTATTGACTCCACCAAATATTGCAGGGACTGTAGTAGTTGTTGGAGTGGCCTCAACCCTATACTAATTTTCATCATCACTCCTATCATATGTTGTTGTGGGATGCTCCATATTCCATAATTTGCTAAACTCTACATCCTCGTCGATGGACTCAAATTTTGTACTGGTCTTTGGTTCACTGAGATTCTTCCTCATAGTCCAAAAATCATTTTTTTTCGTTTGAGTCTAAAATATGTCTCTACATTCTTGCATAATTGTTTCGGGAATAGATTTGTTAGATGGATTAGCATATTTTTGGTAGAAATTATAGGACCTCCTATTTTGGATGCCCTACTCTGTTGTCCTTTGTGTGTGCAATGCCATAATTTGTGATGACAATTCTTTTATTGAAATGTTATTGTCAACAGCAATTTTCTCCATCTCTTTTTTTACCTCATCCCAGGAGTTCATGTTTTTAAGCTTTTCTAGCAATTGTGTACTTTCATGTTGACATAATTCTGAAGAGTTCCCATTTTTCTTAAGCCTTGCTTGAACTACACTGATTGGATCATACTGCTAGAGACCCTCATCACCAAAGCTAAAAACTGTAAAAAAATCATGTGCCACATTGAATGCTTTTCTCTGAAATGTGAACCCTCCACATGAGAAAGGCAAGGAAGGAAATCTCCTCTTTTGCTGACCATGAAAGTGCCTATATGTGCTCTCCAATTATTGTACATATTCTAATGCAAATACCCTCTCTGTCACATGTATTGGAAGTCTGTAGGGTTTTACTACTGATTCGTAAAACCTTAACACAGTGTATTCTTCCATGAAGAACTAGTCAGCCAATCGTATTTGACTTCCGAGTTGAATGCAATCTCTACAAGACACAGGCAATCTAGGCATTGGAGTGCTTGTAGTTTCAATATACATTGGTGCCAAAAATAAGTCTACAAAATGGTTGTAGTTCTTTATGTTATCATGCATCCTATCTTAGGTGTCAATTCATATATTGGACACTTTGTTCTATTTCGATTCTTCTCGTAAATCTTATAGTTCACAATGTGAAGATTGTTGGTCTCGAATATTGCATGATACTTGGATAGAAGAAGATAGCACAAGTAGGATGAGAACCTAAACGTCTTACAGAAACCTTTTTTTATCATTAGTAATTGTTTTTGCATGGATTGAACAACGTACTCAACAAAATTATATCTTACTGGTTGACATACACAATGGATATAAAAATTCATTTCAAGAAGGCTAGCACCCACTTCCCTATCATTTCCCAATCCTAGGCAAAATGTTAGCAAGGAAATAGTATCCTGAACCCTATAATACCCTAAAATGGTCACCTAAATCATGGGCCCCTAATCTCGGCTACATCACCAAGGTCCTAACCAAAGGTAGTTAAATCAATAGCACCTAATTAATTAATTCTTAAATCATCAATGTCACATGGCAAATAAATCATTCTATATTAATTAAATATTTATTTAATTAATTAATCATTCCAAGTAAATCATTTTAATCAATTATCCTATTTATTTAATTAATTATCCTAGCAAATTTAATTAATAAATAAATTTTCTATTAAATCATTAAAAACGAATTAATTTGAAAAAAGAAATAAAAAAGAATTAAATTGAAAAATCTTGGAAAAGTAATTAAATCAATTAAATATCAAAATTGAATAAAATATGAAATAAAACAGTTTTTCTTATGTTATCTTAAATTTAGCTCAATTTCCTTTTGTAGTGTTGTAAATTGTACACCCTTGCTAGGGTGGTACAATTTCACACTTAGGTTAGCACCCACCTTAGTATGTTTTGCATCTTGCATTTCTCATTCCCCTTTAAGCATTTAAATAATTAATTTAATTTAATCTAAGGTCATATCTCATCACTTTACACATTACAAAGTTGGTCCCTTTACCCTAAGTGTGCCCCTTTTCATTTTATTCCTCCAATGAATCATTTAATCATAAACCCTAATTATGTCTTATTTTGATTGTTTAGGCCCGATTTCGCATATCAGAACATCTCAAAATTAGTTGTCACTTTGGAATACACTCTAATATCATCATATCTTACAGCCTTGAAAATTTGGTGAAAAGTTGGTCGAACCGTGGCAGGAATGCACATGATCTATGGATTTTTTCCCAAAATTTTGGGAGCACAATCCTATGATATGATAATGCTTAACCCTAAAATATCAGTGAGAAATTCAAATCCTAAGTCGGCCTAAACATGAAATTAAGATCAAGGGTTTCATACTTAAGAGCTCTCTTTCTTCATTTGAAGGGGTCTTCTTCGAAGAATCTAAGAGCAGGTTTTTGGAGTATTAGAGCCTTCTTTGTAGCGAAAGAGTAGATATTTGAAGTCTTCAACAACATTCATCATTCATCCATCAAACATTCATCAAGCATAATTTTATCAATTGGGGGCTTTTGAAGATGTAGAAGAACAATAGGAGATCACCAACTGACGATTGGCTTGTATCTCTCCTTTGGGGTTGGGTATGGTTTCATGTTGTTTTCAGATCTTTGCATAAGCTTCATTTTGATTCATATTCATACTTTAGATCACTTTTCATTGTGGATGTAGAGCATTTACTTTGTTAATTATAAGCAATTAGGGTTTATTCTTTAGGGTTGCTCTAGGTTGTTTACTTTCATTCTTAGGATCTTGCATATACACAAGGTTCTTGCACACACATTTTTAGTACATTATCGGCTATTTGTGGATGTGGAAATCACCAACATGAGGGTTTTACTAAGGCAAACCCCTATATATCCACCCCAAACCTTCCCTTTTTAGTTGCAGGTGCAGGAACAGGAATTTGGAAGCAGTTACAGATCTGGAATAGGCATCTACACCACCCATAAATCTCAGTGGTGCATAAATTTGTCAAGGAAATGGGTGTGGTGCCTTGGTCCTACCCAGGATAGTGGCATGGTGACCTGGTCTTACCCTCTGTCAACATGAATTGGCAGAACAACACCATGCAGATCACAGAATCCCTCCTATCAGTTGCAGCTCCAAAATTGCAGAATCAGGACAGTGGCATGGTAATCTGGTCCCGGACATTTCTGCTCAAATTTCAGACATAGGTGCACCTCTGATTTTGCCTTCTAATCTATACTTTTCAGTAGTGTATCAATTGTTCTTTGATCTACATTCTCAAATTAGGATTTGCTTGCTTACTTGCTTTCTAGGTTAGAATGCATTTTGCATCATTCCTCTCTCTCATTTACAACAAAGAAATAGAAAACCTAAGAGGTAATCCACGACTCTCTCTTTCTTATAAGAAGTATCCGATATGTATTACCTCCCTAGGCTCTTTCGTATTTCATGAGTGTGTATGAGAGTTGGATTAGGGTTTCCATACTTAGTCTCACTTTTTCCCCTACACACCTTTAAAGCTGAGAAAAGCAACCAATCACATCAATTCACTTGGATTGTGCTTCCTCTTGGAGAATCTCTGTCATTCATCACTAATTGATCTTGATTGTTGGTCTCTCTCTGGATTTTCTATAAATTCAGGCTCTCATCTCTCATTCAAAAAAAAACCTGGAGATTTATCGTTATTATATTGTGTATTGCTCTAGGTCCATTGAGATTTTTGTGCATTGAGAAAATTGCATATTAGTTATTGCATATTTGTTAAATCATCTAGCTTAATATTCATTCATAGCTTAATTATGTTAGCCTAATATTCATTAATCTTGCATATATTGCATCCATTTAGCTCAATTTCATGCTCATATAGATTAAATCCTTCATTTAGGTGTTGTCTAGTCACTGGTGTTGCATAAAGAAATCTGAGAGAAAGACTAAAACTCACATCTACTAGAAGGCAATAAGTCACTTTGTAATGGTTTTATTATTCATTGATTATTGATTTACTAACCATGCATCTAATGAATTAATTCAAGTGTTGTGTATTCAGATACAGATACAGGTCCACTTTTCACACACATATTTTTGGCGCCCACCGTGGGGTAGAAAATTACAATTTTCGGCCTTACAATCATTTCCTTTTATTCTCTAGATTGTGTCTATACAGTCTCTGCAAACTATCGTATGAGCTTTTGCATCACATAGTAAAAGTTCTGAGTTTTATTGTATGGTTCTGTGGGAATCCTCATACGTGTAAAGTGGAAAATTGGACCCTAGTGACTCCCCACCTAGGAGAGAGAAAGGAAGTCACTAGGATGATTTTCACTTGGAGGAAATTTACATTCAAAAGAGGGGCATGAATCCACTAGATCCGAATCCAAGGGAAACAAGGATGTGAATTCCAAGTGGATTGCAAGGGTTGGAGTGTGATTTACCCTCTTTTGTAAATGAGAAAGTTGACTTGTTGACTATACGGAAAAGAGAGAGGAAATGAGTGAAATGAGGAGCTGCCATTTTGGGATTGCGTTGTAACTTCAAATCTGAGCTAATTAGATTAATACGGATCTGCCCTGCAAATTTGGAGAAAATTCATCAGGACCATGGCGGGAATGTACATGGTCCTCCACAAAATCCATGAAATGAAAAGGGTTCTTATGTCTCTGCAAATGAAGGGCTCCCAAACCTGCAATTACAGTTGTGCAGCTGCAACCTACACACAAAAAAGAGAGGGATAAGGGTTGTGGATAGGGGTTTACCTCAGTCAAACCTTGGTTAAGGAATCAACCTTGAAAGAAAGTAATTGTAAATGCTTGAATGTAAATAATGGAAATGTATACCTTGTAGATATGCAACTTGTTGATGATGATTGCTTTGCTTCTTGAATGTAACCACAAATGTTGTATGAAATGGCATGTAACATGACAAAACCCAAACACACACACATGCTTGCAAATGAATGTTGTAATGTTGCTCCAATGGATGAATGAAGAAGACTTAAATGCTTGAATGCTTGATGATGACCTTGAAATCTTGTATCTTATCCTTATGCCTCTCATCCTCCCAAATGAGGGAATTGAATCCCCTTTTATACATTCCTCAAGGATTAATTTTCAATCATTGAAGGCTGACAAAGAGGAATTACAAACCCCGAAGGTAAATTATTTATAGGAGACCGGACAGAGCTAACTTAGGGCCACCCTATGGGGTAGGGACAGGGGTGCCACACCCCTATCCTAGTAGGAAAGGGGAGGCCCCTATCCTGCCCTATTTTGGGGCCCGGAAACAATCTGAAGAAACCATAGGTCTTGAAGGAGGAAGGGTGAAGGAGTGAGAATGCAGAAATAGGTCTTGATTGGGGAAGAAGATGTCGTTGCCGAGGTGAGGACCTAAAATATGGTTAAAATTGCAGAGGTTGCAATTTTATGACACTACATTTAACCCCCACTTTAGCGGGAGTATGGCCTACGCCAATACTGCCGGTAAAGTAAAAGAAAAAGAAAGATGAAGATGAGGGACATGGAGAAATACCACAAGGAGTATAAGACATCACTAATATTGAGGATAAAAAATCCCCGAATCTTAGGGTCTCAACGCATGCCAACATATGCAAGAGAACACAAAACAAAAAGGAACAAGACACATAAAACAAAGACAAAGCACAAAAGACACATGAAAAGAACAAGACACAAGATGACAAACCAACTAGCTGAAGAGACCTCGATACTCAAATGTCTCAACAACTAATCAGGACACAAAGACCAATGCCATCACATAAACACAAGCGATCACATAAAAGAGAAAAGTAGGCATCATCCATGAACCATCAATAGTAAAACTATGAGTTCATGAGAGGAAGAAGAGAGAGAACATGAATACACACTTTGGTGATCCATTAGAAGAAAGGTGAAGAAGAAAGAAACCATGGATGTCTCGCCCCTAAAACTAGGTGATCCATGGAGAGAATGACGTATAAAATCTCACCCCTAGAGCCTATCTAGGTGATCCATGTAAAGATAGAGAGTGAGAACGCTGTTAGTTTCATCCAACCTCATGTGCATTTGTGCAAGTGAGGTTCAAAGCACCTCATAGGAGTCTATGCCCAAGTACGATACAACCTGTATAGAATGTATATTCCAAGTGTCAAGAAAGGTGTGATATCCCGCTCTAAGAGTCTGTGTTCTGGTTCCAAGAATAATTACCCTGCATAGGAGAAAAAGTGGTGTCATCTCGCTCTAAGAGTTTGTGCTCTGGTTTTGATAATGACCCACTATACAAGAGAAAAGTGACGACATCTTGCTCAAAGAGGCTTCCCTCTGGTTCCAAGAATGTCTCATTGTACAAGAAAAGTGATGACATCTTGCTCTAAGAGGCCGCCCTCTAGTTCCAAGAATATCTCACTGTACAATGCATGAAAGAAGTATAGTACAAAGGAGCAGTGTGGGTGCCCCCCCTTAAGATGTCAACATAGGGTAATGTTTATACCTTAAGGAAATAAGAACAAGGATATCTACCTTCATCACAAAGAAGATATATGTTATGCAACAATGTCATAAATCCAAGCAAGAGAGGGAATTTACTCTTCAAGCAAGGATAAGATAGTTGAAAAGAGATATCTTGTTGTAAGTGTAAGGGTGATCCTTGGATGAGAAGAGATCTTTGTTCAAAATACATCTACCCCCAAGAGGAGTTGTCTTACACTAATATAACATCTTCTAGAACAAATCAAAGGAGAGAAAAAGAATGCAATCCTTCCTCCTATTCCTAGGTGAAAGGGATTATTGATGAGGGATGACTCACTTTTTGCCCCCAAAGGGATGGGTAAATTTATCATAGATGTACATTACCAAGTGTAAAAGAGGTCATAGTCAAGGACTAGCACCTCTTGTATAAGAGAGAATCCTTGAGCCAACAACCAACAACTGTGCACAAGGAATGACATCAAGTAATATAACTCACACCATCCACTTAATAGGGCAAAGTGGATCCCTAGAGAAAGAGAGAGAGAAGGATCATTGCCCCCCGAGCTAAGGGACAATGAGAAGAGCTTACACAATCTACTAGAGAGAGATTAAACATAAGAAAATGTGCAATGAAATTACATGAACATATGCAAGAAAAGACATTAGTAAATGTAAAATACATGTCTCAAGAAGTGGTAATCTTCAAAAGGAAGAGAGAAAAAGCATCATATATTCCCCAAGGGGGATTAATTATAAAAGCATACCATTGTAAGAAATGATAATCACATATGTAAAATGCAGCCCCTAAAGGAAATAATGATAAATGAGAAAGAAAGAAAGGGAAAGGAGTGAAAATCCTTGGCCCCAAGTGAGGAGAACCAGTAGAAACATTACACATTTTTTGATGGTGATTAGTTTCAAGCGATATATCATCCTAATGGAACAAATCCTTTCAAGGAAGGGATACATACTTCTCAAGATATCATTCCCTGCTAAGGGGCATATCATACTTGCGAATAATCGAAACCATAGAAGAGGTAATATTTCCAAGAGAATGAAGGAAAGAGAAGAAGTGAAGTACTTATTAAAGTTTACTCTCTCCAAGAAAAGAGGAAAACAAAAGAACAATTATATTCTCACATAAAAATAACCCTATGCAAGAAAAGAGACCTAATAATAAATAATGCACAAAGATAGAGATAAATGTATAGAAAGAAGAAGAAAAATGGCCTACATGTTGTTACCCCAAAGTATGTTAAAGTGAAACAATACCACCACTAATGATAAAGAACCCTCAGTAAATGGGCTAATTATTCCATAGGGTGAAGAACAACATGAAGGGAAAAGCAGTGCGAAGGCACTATGTTTTTACTAAAAAAATATAGCTAGATCTTCTGTGAGACAAATTTGTGCAAGATCATATTGTAGTTGAACAAATTTCTTAAATGCATAACATTTTCCAAGAGAATGTGAATATGAACCATGAAAAATGCAATATTCAATACTTTTCACTTGCTTAAGATTTTTGTTTTTATTTTGAGGAGGAAAGGAAATGTTCTTGTCATATTTCAATCTCCAATAGATTCTTGTAGCTAATTTGTCAGGATGATAAATATCATTTTGACATAAAGAAGAGGGTTTGATAGAAGAGGAAGTTTCATTATCCACAATTCTAATTTTGCCACTATCCATGTCATCTTGAAAAGATTTTTGAAAATCGGGGCAACCATCAACATTACGGTCATGGGTTTGATGAAATGAACAAAAAGGATGCTTTGAAGAAAAGGCATTCTTGCGGGCTCTCTTGATTTGTTGTTTTTGAAGGTAATCTTTAAAGTTTTGAAGCCCAAGGAATTCATCCATATAAAGAGGGGTACTGCTTCCTAGGCCTCTTGTATTAGTTTGTGTAGGAGGATTTATAGGTACACGAATTCCATGCTCAAATTTCCCAATTCCTTGTCCTTTAAAACCTTGTTTTGTAATTATATGAAAGCCATGACTATAAGAATGTTGCAATTGACTGGATGGAGGAACAAGATCATGAATTTCTTTGAAATCTGATGTGTAAGGAGGCAGAAAAGGATTTGTAGATGGAGGAGGAGTATCATGTGAAATGGCAATCTATTTTCCTTTATCAAGCTTATCCTTTTTGGAAGATTGGGGAGGAACATCTTCATCATCTAAAAGATCATTTTTAGTTATTTCTATGCGAGGGGAAAGGTCGTGAATAAAATGCATGACATCATCCTCCCTACATAGAATTTGATGTTGAAGATAGGTCTTAGGACAATAAGGAGGATCTAAAGATGTAAGAATGTTGATGTTTTGATATTGACCCCCTTGCTCAAGGGTATGTGTATTAGAAGAAGATGGAGTCATGTTACATTCCAATGCTTGCTCTTTTTTAGAGAGGTCATTGGTTACAACATTAGGTCTCATCTCAATCACACAAGATACCTTAGGAGAGGTACAAGGGTTAGGATCTTTAGGTTTAGGATCTACAAAAGCTTTAAGGTGATTAACATAGGAAATGCATTTTGTTAACAACATCACCATAATGCAACATAAATAATACATGAAAGCTTTGAGATCTAATTGAAAAGGAAATAATTTGGAAATCCTAACAACACAATATGACCAAGTGCTATGAATAAAGAGAAACAATAGGAAATGAAAGAAAATCTTATCTGACACATGATTGTAGTAAATATATGCAAAAAGCAATGTAATCACATGCAAAAGAGAAAGTAAATCTAATTTATTAATTGCCATTAAAAGTCTCTTAAGTGAAATCTGAATTTATTGGAAAAGCATATCTAAAATTAGGACCTTTCTATGAAAATCAATTTTAAGGTTTGAATTTGAACAATTTTGAATTTGTGTTTGACCTTAGACAGTGTTAAAATTGATAAAGTACCCCGATTTTTTGGATTTGAGCAGAAAAATATAGTCAGTTCCATCTCCTGAAATTTCGGGAAAAAAGTCAAGGACCGTGGCGGGAGCGCACAAGGTCCGGCCAACTTTTTCAAAATTTTCAAGGATGATATAAATTATGATTTTAATACGAAATCCAAAAAAACAACCGATTTGGAGATGTCTAGATCTGTCAAACTTACAGTCAAAGGTCGAAAATAGAAGAATCTTTAAAAATTAGGGTTTTATGATGTAACCACTAAATTTTTAGAATAAAGAGATAGAATTGAATTGCAATTTTGAAATAGAAATCAGATTTGAAACAAGCAATTAAAATTTTACACCTCACAAGCTTAATTTTCTCAAAAAGAAAAATTAGGGTTTTTATGCAACTAACCTCTAAAATTTGCAAATAGATCAAACTTGGAAATGAAAATTTGAAATTTAAATTGCAATTTATCAGATCTAATAATGAGAAATCACAATTAATGTGTAAGACATCAGGCTCACCAAAATGTAAAGTGGAAAATTGGACCCTGGTGACTCCCCACCTAGGAGAGCAAAAGGAAGTCAATAGGATGATTTTCACTTGGAGGAACTTTACATTCAAAAGAGGGGTTTGAATCCACTAGATCCAAATCCAAGAGAAATAAGGATATGAATTCAAAGTGGATTGCAAGGGTTGAAGTGTGATTTACCCTCTTTTTAAATGAGAAAGTTGACTCGTTGACTATGTGGAACAAAGAGAGAGGTTGAGTGAATGAGGAGCTACCAGTTTGGGATCGCATTGTAACTTCAGATCTGAGCTAATTAGACTAATACGGATCTACCCTGCAAATTTGGAGAAAATTCATCAGGACCGTGGTGGGAATGTACATGATCCTCCAGAAAATCCATGAAACAAAAAGAGTTCTTTTGTCTCTGTAAATGAAACCCAAACCTGCAATTATAGTTGTGCACCTGCCACCTACACACAGAAAAGAGAGGGAGAATGGTTGTGGATAGGGGTTTTCCTAAATCAAACCCCGATTGAGGAATCAACCTTGAAAGAAAGTAATTGCAAATGCCTAAGTGTAAACAATGGAAATTTATACCTTGTAGATCTACAACTTGTTGATGATGATTGTTTTGCTTCTTGAATGTAACCACAAATGTTGTATGAAATAGCATGTAACATGACAAAACCCTAGCACACACACATTCTTGCAAATGAATGTTGTAAACTTGCTCCAATGGATGAATGAAGAAGACCCAAATGCTTGATGACGACCTTGAAATTTCGTATCTTATCCTTATGCCTATCATCCTCCCTCAAATGAGGAAATTGAATCCCCTTTTATACATGCCTCAAAGATTAATTTTCAACAACCAAAGGCCAACAAAGAGGAATAACAAACCCCTAAGGCAAAGTATGCATAGGAGACCAAGCATACCTAGCTTACGGCCACCCTAAGGGGTGGGGATAGGGGTGTCACGCACCTGTCCAAGGGAGGAAAGGGGTGCCACTCCCTTGTTCTGTCCTATTTTGGGGCTCAGACAAGGTCTAAACTAGCCATAGGTCTTTGAGGAGGAAGGGTGAAGGGGTGAGAATATAGAAATAGGTCTTGGTTAGGGAAGAAGATGGCATCGTCAAGGTGAGGACCTAAAATATGGTTAAAATTATAGGGGTCGCAATTTTATGACACTACAGTACGATATTTTGTTTGTCATTTTATTAAGTATTTACTTGTCTGGTTCACTGTGAATGCTCATCTAGTTCGCTCTGAATGCTCGTCTGGTTCTGTGAGAATTGTCGTACGAATTTTTTATTTCTCATTTTAGAAACATTATACTTTTTAGGGTTTTTCTTGAATTGAATTTGATTTACTAATACAAACCCTGATCTGTCTTCTATCTATCTGAGAGATTTTCACAGCCTAACTAGTTTTTGCAGAACGCTTGTCAAAGAATCCATCAATCAAACTTACACTTGTCAAAGAATCTATTGATAGAAAACAACGTGACTATTGATGCACTATTTTTGTAGGTTGCCTAAGGAGAATCAACTAAACATTGTGTATTTTTAATTCATTTCTAGGCATTTAAATTGCAATATGGTTAATGAACAAATCTGCTTTTCATATTTGGGAAGAGTCTAAAAGGTAGGAGAGTATGCTCTTGTCTGCATAGACAATTAGAAATCTAGACCCTTGAAGCTTTTCTAGTTTTGAGATTTGTGTTCTTTTACTGGGTCTGTCATAGTGGAAAAAAGTAATCACCCTATGAGAACGACCCAAGTGAGTACAGCTAAACCCAAGCATTCCAACTCACTATAATAAATAGGCCTTTCAGGATTAAAGTCTCAGGGGACAGAATTATTTGAGTTTTCTCTTTGAGATATCTCATATCAGGCATTTTGTAGGGCCTCACGGTCTCAATCAGGCTTGCGTGACTACATCTTGTTTTAGTACCTTGTCAAGCTATAGGCCTCAATCGCTCTTGCACGACTTCAAGGGGTAATTTTGAACGAAAATCCTTACTATGAACTTTAAAATAGCAACTACCTAGTTCACCTCCGAAAGGGGGATAATTTTTGTGGAAGAGAGATAGTAACTCTCCCAAGATGCTTTCCATTTCGTTCCCCCATTAGTGTTTGGAGTCAGCTAATATGGCATTGACAATCCATTGTGTGAGACTCAGCAAGCTTATTTTGATTAGCTATTGGGTGTGTTTCTGAGTCTGCAAGAAAAGGTTTTCTCTCTCAGCCAACTTCCTTAGAATTAGTGCACGTTGTGTTTGAAGTCAGTTTGGATCTTGCGTGTTTGCTATTTTTTTTGTCCTGGAAACTGAAAATTGAAACTCTGAAACTGGAAAACAATAAAAAAACATAAAAAAAAACTTAGTGGTCAAAACTTTGTCCCTGTCAGAAACTAACCCCTGTTTTGTCCTGTGTGATACGAGTCTTCTGTTTTGTCCTATTACCTGCCACTAATTGTTGTTTGAACATTACTAAACTGACGTACGAGTCTCTATCACTATTGTCATTTTGTCATCTAAATATTAATAATTGTCGTGCGAGTCTATATTACTGCTCTTATTTTGTCGTCTGTGAAGGTCTAAACTGTCATACGAGTTTAAACAACTTGTACGATAAACTGTCTTTGTCATTTGGAGGTCATTAAACTGTCATCTGGGTCATTATATTTTATCGTACGAACCTCTGATTCTATCAATCTAGAAGCCTATTTTTTTGCGTACTTTTCTAGATCTATCATACTTGAATAATTAGTCTACAGTGAGCGTAAATTTGGTCATTTTAATCTTGAGCACAAATAGTCTTGATAGTGTATCCCTATCATTGTGTTACACAACTTTGTCGATTATATCACAGCTAGTTCAATCAAATCCTCATCAATCTGATCAATCTAATCTGCTTAAATCACATCTTTTACAAGATAGATCATTCTTGAAACTAGACTTGGTCTTCATCTCCTTAATCAAACCTCAAATGAACAACTAGCTCTGACTTAATCTTGACTTTTGTATCACTCCTAACTCTCGGTCACGCCGATTGTAAATGCCTATTCAAACCAGAAGTTTTCATAAGATAACTGTCAATGGTAAGGGACAACCCTTTTCATCACAAGATAATCCATTCTTTATAGAAGATCCCATCTCTGACAAACCTTCGTCGTCAAGTATACCAATTTTTTATCAACCTTCTCTCCCACCATGTCTGGAGAAAGGCAAGAAAGAGAAGCTGCTAAACACAATACTCATGATAATATTAGCACCCATTCTACTGATAGTGACTCCTTATCTAGCGAGCTCGAGACTTTTGAACCTACAAAAGTTGTTATAAATAATTGTCAAAATGATAAGGATTTCCAAAAAATGATGAAAATTATCATGGCTAGAGAAAAAGAAGAGCATTTCCTAGAATTGGCAAAACAGGGCGCTAAACTTCCCATTGATTATAACATTCAAAGCCTTATCACTAAAGAAGAAGATACTCCATTAATGATGGTAAAAAAACAATTGAAAGCATTGCAAACTGAAATCAAGGAACTAAAAAACAAAGATAAATCATCTATAAAGTATTCTTTGGACACGATCTGCCAGTTCCCATTTGACAAGAAACTTTACATACCTCTATTTCCTTCAAGTGTGGAGAATCCTAAGTTTGACAAATATGATGGTAACTTATATCCTCAATACCATGTCCAATAATTATGTGCTTTAGGTATGGAGTTCATGCATGAACAGAAATATCTCATGCGCCTCTTTCCAAGAAGTTTAGGAGGACAAGCTATGGATTGGTTTTCAAGTCTTCCTATGGGAATTAAATATTTTGAATAATTGGTTGAATTATTTATACAACAATACTCCTATAAAATTTGTCATCCAGTCACAGTGATCAAGCTTTTTAATACCAAATAGAAGACAGGAGAACCTTTTCTCACTTTCCTTCAGTGATGGAGAAAGATGTTCTCTAGATATTCACGACCCATTCTTGATTCTGAGAAGATGGACATCTTTGTCAATAATCTGATTCTTGAGTTGAAATATAATATCCAAATGCAAGTATACCCTTCATTCAACAAGATGGTGGATAGTGCTCTCAAAATGGAAGATGTGCTTGTAAGGAAAGGAGACATATCACCTTATAAAGAAACACATCAAGGCTCTAGTTCCAAAGAGAAGAACAAATATTGGAAATACAACAAAGATAATAATAGAAATGTTGTTAATGATGGAGTGGTTGATAATGTCAAACCAAAATCAAAACTCGTAGTATTCAATCTGACTAGCGGTACACAAGACCTCAAAGCAGTTGAAAGCGCTACAGAAAACCTGCCTAAGAAATCAAAAGAGTGGTTTAAAGAGAAGCCTTGGGTTTCAAAACCTAAGCATGATTTTACTCCTCTGGGAGAATCCTATGAGTCATCTTTTAAGACTCTATTGGCAAACGAACTGATCACATTACTTGACAACTCCAATCCATGTGATCCTGAGGTCAAACCCAAATGGTGGAGGGAAAACGAGTACTGTGAATATCATCCAAACAAGGGTCATACAACAAATAACAGCATGAAACTCAAACATGAGATTCAAGACCTTATCGATACTGGAAAAATTGTTGTTGGAAATCATACAACCAATGTTGATCACAAAGATTTCAAATATCCCTTACCTGCTTATGAGTAGGCCAATTCCTCAAAATCCAAGGGAGGTACCAAAGTCAATTACACCTATGCCAACACTGATAATGTGATCAACATGCTTGAACCTTCCCAATCTTAATATTGCAATATGATCATAGTCAAAGATAAACAAAACAAAATGCAAACTGTGAATGTCATGACCCACGCTCAAAAAATGTTTACTCTTAAAGGAGCTAGTTCTTCCTCTCCTGATCAAACATCATCAAATCCATTGACAGCGTCAAACCTACCAACTTCTTCAAACAAATAACCAGATATGATCACAGCTAAATCTAAACAGTTGGCTTTATCATCTTCTTTTGGTTACAACATTGTTGAACAATTAAAACAAACTATCACTCAAATCTCCATTCTTGAACTACTTAAAATCTCTTCCGCTCATAGAAAAATTCTAGACAAAGCTTTGCTTGCTACTAATGTCCCTAAAGACTTAGATTTGGGTCAATTTCAATCTATGGTGGGTCACCTGACTTCACCTCACTACCTATCCTTATTTGAAGAAGATGACAATTCCCTGAATCATCTGCATAACCAGCCATTGCACATTGAATCTATGATCCATAAACACTGATTCAAGCATGTTTTGATAGATGGAGGCGCTAGGTTGAACATTTTTACCTACAATTTACTGATGTGGTTGGTATTTTTTGATAATGTCATTGATCCAACAAAGAAAAAACAATCAAAGCTTATGATGAAGAATAAATAACCTCTAAAGGTCTGGCACTATTACCAATCAGGGTGGGACCTATAGAAAGAGGTATTATTTGTCAAGTGCTTGATCTTCCTCTCTCTTGCAACATCTTGTTGGGGAGACTATGGATTCATGAAATGCAAGCAATGCCATCTACTTACCATCAGTGCTTAAAATTTCCATACAATGGAGTTGAAGTCAGTGTCCCTGTTGATACAACCTACACCTATAATCCTTTAAAACAACGTGTTGATACCCTTGTTCATCATAACAGAGCAGCCTCTATTGTTGAAAGTTCGGAAACTTTGATGAAAGACTTAGAAAAGAAATTGAAAATCACAGGTACTGACATGGATGGATACAAGATAGAACATGTACTCACATTGATGTCTCTTCCACCATCACCAAGATAGTCTGGAAAACCATTTGAGGCTATGAAGCCACAAACTTCAACTACAAACGTCATCTATGATGGTATTTTTGTATAGTCCATTACCTCCCTTGCAAATGAAATAGAAGAGGTGGTTATTCTCAAATGGTTTTTCAAAGAAGAGAGTGAAAATAGAGAAGGGAAACACTGTGATATTACCCCTGAACAATATGGTCCAGGCTATAAGATGATTCAACACATGGGATATTCAGGTACCGATCCTCTAGGAAAGTGCCAAGAAGGAATCATTGAACCTATCAAGCTACAAACTAAGTCTACAAATGATAAAATTGGACTTGGATACCATCTAGAGGAGTCATCAATTCAAAATCACACTTCTCATAACCAGCCTAAGTGGAGGAAAAAGATACTACATCAAACATCACAAGAAGTAAATACTCAGTAAATTCAGGATGAATATGAAAAAGAACAAGAAGAATTGGCAATCAAGAGAGAAGAAGCAACTTGTAATCAAGTTCCAAATGTATCAGCAGTAACACTACAAGAAGTAGATATTTCAAAAGACATAAGAGAAGAGGTGGAAGGAATTAAAGACATGTTTGCACCACTAAACATTCATGTCACATATACGGGAAGAATTCAAGTAGAGGATTCAAAAACTGACTTGAATGAGCATGAATGGGGTCCAAAACCTCTATCAGATACATCTACCAAAGAAACGCCTGAAGAACCTATTGTTCACCAAAAGTGACAACCCAAGGCACCTGTAAATCTATCTATGAGATAGCCAATCTCAATCAATGAAACACTTCAGGGCTGGGACAACATAACATAGGATCCTAATGATCCTCCTGCACTTCAGGTTCTGCTAGACCTAGGGGGGACACCCTTTTGATGCACTGAATACAACAATCACAAACATAAGACTGCATCAACAATGAGCAGACAACCCATTCCACAAGCTCACCAAATTAGGTAACATGTACAGATGGGTTGGATCTTATACAAATAATAGGTGAAATAGATCTTTGGAAGGATAGAACATTAACCCCTAAACATAAAGGGAAATAGATTTGTCTTTTAAAATGTATATCTGAGACCATTCCCAAATCTGTCAAAGACTAGTGCCTTGTTCATTGGGCAGCAGAGTCACTCACAGAACTACAAATATGAATCATAGATGCAAGTTTGTTTTCCTTAAACAAGATATTCATGCATCAATACCTTATATTAATGCACTATTTGATTCATTCACAAATTCATCAGATCTGGATACATATTTCATTATTTATGACTGACTATAGAATTTAAACTCTTCATTGAAGAATGCCTACAAACAATCATACAATCTCCTTGAGATGACAAATTTCATCCTCCTTGAGGATTGAATTCATAATAATGAAAAAACATATCACAGAGACAATCTTGTCGGAAATTACCCATGCCTGACACAAGTAAGACCTGCAATTAAAACCATATTTACAACAGTGCACTGCAATCTCTATACCCTGAAACCAAACAGAAGCATTTACAAACTTGGGTCAAGATCTTCAGAAAATGGAAGCCATCAAATCTGGAGCATTTTTCCAAATTTCTAGAACCCTTACAACTAAGAAGAATTGGGAACAAAAGGGAGAGGGAACCAAATCAAATCTGCAACTGAATTGCCAAGTGTCTCCTCTCTAACTAAATTTTGTTCCCATGGAAACTGCCTCCAAAATATCCAACATTTGTCAAAATTAACCTCATAATCAGATTCCTCACTCCGAGAGCTTTCCGGCGATATATAATACTTTATATTTTGGCCAAAATTTAGACCCTGAGCGAATTAATTCCCATTTGTGCTCAGTCCTTTAAATATTTCGAATTTTAATATAGTCAGAACTATATCATTTATTCATTTTAATTTTGATTTTTGCCTCCATTTGTGCTCTGACGCCTTGCCATGTGGCGGCCTTCTGGCAGTAGCAATAAAAACCTCAAGCAAGTGCAACAACATGTGTAATTCCAACGTTCCCAGCCATGGCAAAATGTGAAGGCATTTATAAATATTTTCAAATAAATGCAAGTGGAGGGGGTAAGACCAGTTCAACGCCCCTTTCCAGAAGCCATCCCTGCCATGAGTTTGAATATGGACAGAGGAGGTGTTAGCTTTCACCAAAAAATGCCATTAAAGTCTCAGAGAAGCTTCAAAAACGTAGCTACAGGCAAAACGTTTTATCCCACATTGGCTAGGAAGTGCACTATTTTGATGTTTATAAGCAAGAACGCACAGTAACATAATGTCTAAGCCATAAAGACTTTTGACAGATGGTGCCTATGGGTGCCCAAGGTGGGCCCACGCGTGAGCACGGATCCCGAGGTGATGGAGGAGTTGACTGGATGGCAACCAGGTGGACCCCACGCGGGCACGCTTCCCGAGGCAGATAGGCAAAATTTTGCAGAGAAAGGTCGGGTTAACGAGTGAGCAAGTTCGAGATGGATCGACGGTGTGCACTATTTCGCGAAGGGAAGATGCACGCAAGTTACACCCTGCGAAATAGCAAAAGTGAACGAGAGCCATCCATGTGTCGTGATAGGTGGCAGTCCAGCAGGCGGATCCGGTGAGGTGGCACACAGGTGGCAGTCTAGTGGCGATGACATGGCGGCCAAGTGGCAGTGACGAAGCAGATGATGTGGCAGTGATGAGGTGTCATCCCAGGTGGCATCTGATCAAACCCATCGACCAATCAAAGGCCGCCACGTGGCAAGGCGTCAGAGCACAAATGGAGGCAAAAATTAAAATTAAAATGAATAAATGATATAGTTCTGACTATATTAAAATTCGAAATATTTAAATGACTGAGCACAAATGGGAATTAATTCGCCCAGGGTCTAAATTTTGGCCAAAATATAAAGTATTATATATCGCCTGAAAGCTCTCGGAGTGAGGAATCTGATTGTGAGGTTAATTTTGAAAAATGTGGGATATTTTGGAGGCAGTTTCCACAGGAAAAAAATTCAGTTAGAGGGGAGACACTTGGCAATTCAGTTGCAGATTTGATTTTCTTCCCTCCACTTTTTATTCCGAATTCTTCTCAGTTGTAAGGGTTCCAGAAACTTGGAGAATGGCTCCATTTTTTCATGGCTTCCAATTCTGAATATTCTTCCAGATTGTACAGAGAAGGGTTACCCTTTCAGTAATGGAGTTCGATTCTTTGCTATAGGTGTTCTTAGCTACAGGTTCTTGTGTATGTAAGGCATGCACAAATTCACACAGACATTGTCTCTGGATTTGTATTTTCATTATATTCAGATTAGATCCTCAGGGAAGATGAGATTTGTTATTTCAAGGAGGTAATTGTGATTGTTTGCAGGGATTCTTCAAGGAAGAATTTAAATTCTGTAATAAATCATGAATAATGGAATATAGTGTCTGGATTTGATATTTTCTGTGAGTGAGTTGAGTAATGCATATATGCAAGGCATTAAATGCACGAATATTTAATAATGAAGATGGATTTGCAGTATAAGGTTTCATTTATAGTTTGATGTGTGACTCTGTTGCCCTTGGATAAGGCACTGATCTTACAAGTTTGGGGATGTCTTTCAGATCAAACAATTTAAAAGATAAATCTATTTCCCTTTATGTTTAGGGGTGTGTTCTTCTCATTCCAAGCTCTGTTTTCATTTATGGTTTATACATATCTAGCCAATCTGTAGTGTGTTCCTACTTTGGTGAGCTTGTGGAATGGTTTGTCTGCTCATTGTTGATGCAGTCTTATGTTTGTGATTGTTGTATTCAATGCATCAAAAGGGTGTCCCCCCTAGGTCTAGCAGAACCTGAAGTGCAGGAGGATCATTAGGATCCTATGTTATGTTGTCCAAGCCCTGAGGTGTTTCATTGATTAAGATTGGCTATCTCATAGATAGATTTGCAGGTGTCTTGGGTTATCACTTTTGGTGAACAACAAAAATGGCGACTCTGCTGGGGATGTTCATGGATCTGAATGTTTGATTGATGAGGTCAGAAGTTGAATGTATCCTTCGTTCTATCAATTTCATATCCAGCCAGTCTGTCCATTGTGTATGCACAAAGTGTGTAAGTTGATTTTGCAGAGTTAGAAAGTGATCCTTGTTCTGGATCTACAAAATGATATGTGTTTCATATCATATTTTATGAAGGAGTAACAATGAATGCATGGTTGAAAGTTGTGAGAAGTTCTTTCAGCTGTATGTGAATTTTTCCCAATTCCTTATTTGGGTGGCGACTCTGTGGTTCATACCAGTGTTAAGAAACCTGGAAGAGTGTTGATTGCAGTGAGATCAAAGGAGTAACAGAGAATTGAATAAGTGTTGAGTGGCGTTCTGTTGTTCAAAATATCCTCTGTGCAAGAGGTGGCGACTCTGATGTGAAAGGCAGTGCTAAAGTGTGAAGTAAATCTCCAGATCTACAACTCTTACAGCTGCACATCTCCAGGTATTTTCAGAGGATTTAAATGCAAGACATCTCTTTTGAAGGCTTGAATGTATAATGTAGTTTTCTCATTTAGTGAACAGCACTAGTTTAGAGGGAAAGAGAGGATCTCAAAATTGATTTGCATATTTATTCTGCTGAAATGTCCAGAGTATATGTTCTTCTGTTATAGTATGCAAATTTGGAAAAGTTCTGGGTCAAGCAATGTTATAAACAGTTTCAGTATAAGGATACTTGCTTGAGGTTTTTTATTCCAGATTGTATAATCATTTATGGGAGTAGGAAAAATGAGCAGTAAAGATTTTCAGTCTTGTGTATTTCCACATAGAGCCATGCCTGGTGAAGTGTCACAATTGTATAATAGGAGAAGTTTCATCATGAACCATTATGCTGCTCTAAATTTCAGAGATATTCCGGGTTACCCAAATCCCATACCCACAGAAATTAGAAAGTATTTGCCAATTTTCAGTGGGAAGAAATCAGAATCAGCATGTCAACATGTTAAAACATTTTCAGATTTGATAGGAGAGTTTGAAATTTGCCAAGAAGATGTATGCATGAGATTGTTTATTCAGTCATTGAAAGAGGATGCAAGAGATTGGTTCTTTTTTTTACCATTGAATTCTATTACCACATGGGAAGAATTGATTTCAGATTTCATGGATCAATTCGATGAGAAGGTGAGTGATTATGACTTACTGAAAGAGTTCACTTATATACAAATCAGGGAAGATGAATTGGTACCCACATTTAACATCAGATTTTCACAAGCTTTGTCCAAAATTTCCAGAAAGTATAAACTTGATGATAAAGTATGTCTGGATGTTTATATGAGTGCATTTGATGAGAAGATGGGTTTCCTATTGAGAAACAAAGAACCCAAAACCTTGTATGAAGCCTTTAACACAGCTAGGGATATGGAAAATAACTTGAAGTTTGGAATCTCAAAGAGATTCGTGTCTCCTGTTGTTTCTTGTCAAAGCACCTTCAATGGTGAAATACCATGTGAAGTTGAGCAAATCATTCCATGTCTAGGTGCATCAAGCTCTGCAGTTCCGAATGGTTTTGTTGATGCATGTGCTTCAGAGTTAAATGAGAGTCAAGAACCTTTGTTGTTAATGTCGGTTGTCTCTTGCAGTAGTGATGGAATGATCAGTGGGAAGCATTGTGAAAATGTTGATACAGAGACAGATATATACAAGGGATATGTACCATTTGATTTGTATGTCGGTTATGTTGATTATGTGGCTGCTAATTACCAAGTGAATCAAATCTGCAACTGAATTGCCAAGTGTCTCCCCTCTAACTGAATTTTTTTCCTGTGGAAACTGCCTCCAAAATATCCCACATTTTTCAAAATTAACCTCATAATCAAATTCCTCACTCTGAGAGCTTTCCGGCGATATATAATACTTTATATTTTGGCCAAAATTTAGACCCTGGGTGAATTAATTCCCATTTGTGCTCAGTCATTTAAATATTTTGAATTTTAATATAGTCAGAACTATATCATTTATTCATTTTAATTTTGATTTTTGCCTCCATTTGTGCTCTGACGCCTTGCCACGTGGCGGCCTTTGATTGGTTGATGGGTTTGATCGGACGCCACCTAGGATGACACCTCATCACTGCCACGTCATCTGCTTCGTCACTGCCACTTGGCCGCCACGTCATCGCCACTGGACTGCCACCTGTGTGCCAACTGTGTGCCACCTCACCGGGACCCGCCTGCTGGACTGCCACCTATCACGACACATGGATGGCTCTCGTTCACTTTCGCTATTTCGCAGGGTGTAACTCGCGTGCATCTTCCCTTCGCGAAATAGCGCACACCGTCGATCCATCTCGAACTTGCTCACTCGTTAACTCAACCTTTCTCTGCAAAATTTTGCCTATCTGCCTCAGGAAGCGTGCCCACGTGGGGTCCACCTGGTCGCCATCCAGTCAACTCCTCCATCGCCTTGGGATCCGTGCTCACGCGTGGACCCACCTTGGGCACCCATAGGCACCATCTGTCAAAAGCCTTTATGGCTTAGACATTATGTTACTGTGCGTTCTTGCTTATAAACATCAAAATAGTGCACTTCCCAGCCAATGTGGGATAAAACGTTTTGCCTGTAGCTACGTTTTTGAAGCTTCTCTGAGACTTTAATGGCACTTTTTGGTGAAAGCTAACACCTCCTCCGTCCATATTCAAACTCATGGCGGGGAGGGCTTCTGGAAAGGGGCGTTGAACTGGTCTTACCCCCTCCACTTGCATTTATTTGAAAATATTTATAAATGCCTTCACATTTTGCCATGGCTGGGAACGTTGGAATTACACATGTTCTTGCACTTGCTTGAGGTTTTTATTGCTGCTGCCAGAAGGAGGCCACGTGAGAAAGGAATCACCATTGAAGCACTCCAAACACCACGCAGCATATACAGCAATGTTCCACCATTTTGCATTTGCCATTGAAACTGGCTATGTTGCTTGTCGTTTACCACGCAAGGGAAAACGACGTGGGGGCTTTGGACATTGCTTTACACCTACTGTTGCAATTTCCTTTATTTGAAAATCTCTGTTGCTTTTAGATGCCATGTGAAGGGAGGATCGGCCTTCATTTTCTATTTGAACTTCTAAAAAAAAAAAACTTCAACTCACACTTACATGCCATGCTTTTGCTTTAAATAATGAAGTTACCACGCTACAGCAGAAAGTCTTATACTTTTCCAGCCACGTGGGGGGAGTTGGGATGCTTGGTATTATATTAGTTTGAATGGAAAATTTCATTGGCATTTGATTTTGCTGAAACTTGTTTTAAACTTTAAAACTTTACTCCCCAAACACCATGTGCCTGGGAGGATGTTGGCTAGAGATCATTTAAATCAAAGCCTCCTTGCCTCTTTGTTCAAGGCCCACACAAGAGGAAGAATGCTGGAGTTACACATATTTTACCAATTGAAAGTTCTTTGAAAGTTTTTTTGAATCTGCTGTTTAATGCCCAATCTGCCATGTGAGGGAGGAGATGAGCTTCAAACTTGCTAATTGCAACTTGCTTTTAAAGACTTCCATTGCTGCACCTCACATGGGAAGGGGATTTGGCATTCACCTGCCAATATGCATTTGCTCGAATGTTTTAATTGTTTCTCTTTGTTCATGGCCATATATTGACATGTAAACTGAGATCTTATGGCTGCCAATGTTGTAAAACTTCTTTTGATGCATTTAACCACTGCCATAGAGTTGTACATTTTAATAATACCCATAATTAACATCAATTTGTTAAAGAAGACTGGCAAATCAATTTACTGAAACTTCTAAACTCTTGTCCATCCCATGCCATTTGCCAAGAGGATTAAGCACTATGTGATAAAAAATAATAAACGGGCATGAGCCAGGTCGGGCCCCAAAGTGGGTCCGATTAAAAAAATTTCGTTTTCATGCAACTGACACCTAGAATGCTTCACGGACCTCAAACCCACCTCTGGAATCGATCGGCACCATTTTCGGATCATAAAATTGCATTTTACATCCTTCAGGCAACTACGCCACAATTTTCGCATTTAATCGTGAAGACGTAATTTTCAAAGTGGTCAAAACACCTTTCTGGACCTCGCCATCTGACAGGCGTGTACTCTGATATACAAGGATGACTTCTACCAAATGGTTTCTCAAGACGATTCCCGAGCGAAGAGATATTAATTTCCAAAAATGCCCAACTGGCTTTGTCGACACTGCGGACCTGATGAAGTCAATGTTCTGGAAACACATGACGCCTTTCTCAAAAATATCAAACGACCTCCGTAGGCCCTCAAATTTGAAACATAGGTACCTTTAAGTACATATTAAATCTTTGGATTCTCAGTTTGACCAAAAGTCTGACTGGGTGCAAATGGCGCGCTCACAAAAATGGCTACATTAACTGATATAACACTGGAGTGCGGATAACTGAATTTGATGGCAAAATGAGCTCTTTTGAAAACCGATCAAACGGATTGGTAGAGCCTAGAAATTTGAAACGTAGCTCACCATTTATACCAACATTAGCCCGGAACAAACATTTTGACATGATACTCACCAGGTTATTTTTACACTTGTGCAAACCTCACAAACTACAAACGGATTGAGCTTTGAAAACTGAGCAAACGAATTCATAAGGACTTGAAATTTTGCATGTTGACTCACATTTATGCATAAAATTCAATCCATTTTGAAATTATTCATGATAGTAAACATGGAAAAAGATATAAACACCCAAAGTAGGCTACTCAATAAAATTTGCACTTGTGCCTAGAATGCACTTCCAGCTCACCCCTCGAAATGGGTACCTAGTAAACTTATCCAAACTGAATTCTGAAAGTTGCACATCACTGCATAGGCCAAATGAAAGGTGTGGGACATGAATCCCGAGCCTTACCCTCTGAAAATCAACCGGCTCCATTTTACCCCCTTGCTAACTAGGCCATTCAAACTGACTTATTTTAATCATTCGGAAATGCAGGGCAAAATTTTGAAATGGGCCTATAAACTTGACTCAGTTTTAATCAATCCCAACAGAACCTAATGATATTATAGACAAAGCACAAGAGATAATACGCTTAAAGCTACAATGAGAAATAGAGGAAATCAGACTAAAAAGACAAGAAGATTATGAACAACAACTAAAAGAAGGAAAAGCACAGGAAAATTCTTCACCTATTGTATCTCCCTCCAATGAAATAGAGAAAATCATATATGGGAATACAAATGAAGAACTGGAGGCTAGACAAGCAGGACTGGTCATCAGTCCAGAGGAAGCTGAATGGGAAAGAAGACAGAGACTAATAGAGTCATCAAGGCTATGTCAACAAGTATGTCAACTACAAGTTATCATTAACCCAAATCATGAAGGAACTTGTAACATAAAAGATGTTGATATTGATACTATACATGCTTTCACTAAGCCACTTGAAGAGGAGTCATAGGCTTCATCTTCTGACTCCGATCACTTTGAAATAAGATCTATTTATGACATTACCTATTCGACACCAAACTATGACTACTTTGACATGAAAGTCGACACTCTGTCTGACGAACCTTTTACTGTTGAACCTCAATATGTAGTCCAGTCTGAAGTAGAGGAAGGTGCTAGTGGTAGGTCTATTGGGTTATATCTTCTAAATGCTAACATAAACTTTGATAATTGTGTTATAACTCTTCTTGGTCTCGAGATGCTTATGCAAGGTAGTCTTCTAGGACTCAACTTGTTGGTCCGAGGTTGTGATGACAATACTGTGAATTCCCTTGAACTTGTTGAAACTTTATCCCTCATACATCCTGAGCTTATTGATTGTACTCTCCAAGATCAACCCTTGAATATCCCTACCTTTTCTAACAACTATACATTAGCCTATTATCTTAATGCAGTCGAACAAATAAACTCCTCCACCAATGAACAAAGTGAGAACATGACAAAAGAAGATGTCAAGTATCTTAGTCTCAAAAATCAAAAAAAAGAAAAATAAGTGTTCTGATGGCGAAAACCACACTGTGGTGGTGTCAGAATAAAAAATAGTAAAAATAAAGGACATACCTAATGGTGAAAACCTCTTTGAGGCACCTGAAGGTGAGATACTTGATATTTTTCCTGATCACTTTCAAGAGTGATCATCAGTACTAATTGAACCTACACAACCAATGAATATTGGAACAAAAGAAACTCAACATACCATGCATGTAGCTCAATCCTTATCAGCAGAAGAGCTAAAAGAGTTTGTTAATTTCTTCACAGAGAAAAAGATCAATTTTACATGGACATATGTTGATATGTTGGGTCTGGATCCTGACCTCATAATGCATCATCTTTCTATCACTCCCAGAGTTAAACCTGTCAATAAAAAACTCCAAAAAATGCATCCTCATGTTGAATTACCTTTTAAGGCTGAGCTAGAAAAATTACTAAAAGCAGGATTCATCAGAGCAATTTATTATGTTGAGTGGATATCTAATATTGTACCTATTTCCAAACCTGACAAATCAATATGTGTTTGCACAGATTTTAGAGATTTAAACAAAGCATGTCCAAAAGATGATTCTCCACTGCCTAACATAGACATGATAGTGGACATGACTGCTGGCTATGAAATGTACTCTTTGATGGATGGTTTTTCTTGATACAATCAGATCAAAATTGTACCTGAGGATCAAGAGAAAACAACGTTCACTTGTGCATGGGGAACTTTCTATTGGAATGTGACACCCTTCGGCTTAAAGAATGCGGGCGCCACTTATCAAAGAGTCGTAACAATGATCTTTCATGATATGATGCACAAAAACATGGAAGACTATGTCGATGATACTCTACTCAAATCTATGAAAAGATCAACACATCTCTCAAAACTGGGTCCAATCTTAGACAGGATGGAAAAATTTAAACTCAGACTAAATCCTAAGAAATTTGCATTTGGAGTTACATTTGGAAAGATCCTTGAATACATTGTTTCAACAAAAGGAATTGAAGTGGACACAGAAAAAGTTAAAGCTATCACGGAAATGCCACCTCCAAAGAATGTTTGTCAAATGAGGACTCTACAAGGGCGGCTCCAATCAATAAGATGCTTCATTTCTCAACTCGCAGATAAAGCTCAACCATTCACAAAATCTTTATGGAAAGGAGTTACATACAACTGGGATGAAGACTATGAACAACACCTAAAGAATATCAAGGAATATCTTTCTAATCCACCTATCTTAATGCCACCAATTCAAGACAAACCCTTGATTCTCTACATATCAGCTACCGATACATCACTGGGGGCACTTTTGGCTCAACGGGATGAGAATAAAAAGGAAAGAGATATATATTATATCAGTTGGACGTTGGTGTCCTATGGGATGAACTACACTATCACTGAGAAATCTTGTCTGGCATTGGTCTTCACATCACACAAATTAAGACATTACATGCTAGCACATTCTATCAAACTAGTCACTAAGATTGATCTGCTCAAATATCTTCTCAGCAAGGCAACGCTTACAAGGAGATTGGCTAAGTGGGTTATGATACTTACATAATTGACATTGAATATGTAGAACACAAAGCTATCAAAGGACAAGTCATTGTAGATCAACTTGTCGATGCTCCGCTTGAAGACAATCAACCTTTGCACATAGAATTTACTGATGAATCCATAATGCATCTTACTCAGTGATCCTGAAAAATGTTCTTTGATGGATCTTTTACTCAACAAGGTTCTGGTGCTGGAATTATTTTTCTCACTCCTCAAAGATACTCAATCCCAAAGGTGTACAAGATCCTATTTCCTTGTACAAACAATATTCCAGAATATGAAGCCTTGGTAAATGGAATCAAGCTAGCTATTGAATGGAAAGTTGTCGAGTTATACATCTATGGCGACTCTCAATTGATAATCAACCAAATTACTAATATATATCAAACTCGGGATGAAAAACTAATTCCCTATAAAAGAATGGTTGATGACTTTAAGAAATACTTTACCTTTGTATCATTTCAGCAGATCCAGATGGTTTGTTCTATCATTGAACATGACTCATCTCGCTATAGTAATATCTACTCTTACTTACGTGACCAAATTATCCCCGATAACCTTACCCATAATGAGAAAATAAACCTTGTAGTACCACTCCCTTGATCAGACATTATGTTATGATGTGTTTTCCTTTAGTGTATGTTGTTCATGCATTATTCTTTTAATTATGGTTAAATATTATTATATTGGAATACTGACATGGACTGACACATTTATTTTATGCGTGAGTTGTGTTATATACATGTTTCATGTTTGTGAGTGTATGGGGTGTGAGGAGATGATTTTCCTTCACTCATTTCAGTGATACAGGGAACATCACGATTCTCCTTCACCGGTGTGTCTACTGTGGTTGTATATATATGCACATGTGGTTCGTCGTTGCAGGAGATTGCAAGTACTAGTACCATGAAGGCATGGGATATCGTCTCCACCTGGCTTCATAGGTCTGAGTGTGCCTTATTGGTCTGATAGAAGTGGATGAGATAGTCGTAAGACCCTACATTTTATCTCTAGCCAAGCTCAATAGTGGGCATTGTCAGTCATCCGTCAGTTACCTATGTCTGGTATGCAGGTCATGAGTTTATCTGGTTTTCTTAAGTTGCGTGTTATGCGTCTGTGAAATTAACTATTAAATCTTAAGTGATTAATTAGTTAATTATGATTATCGTGCATTCGTAAATAAAAGGGATTAAATTAAATAGGACCCCTTTTTGTGTGATCAATCAATAAATCAAATTGTTTAATTCATATTTCTAGCAAGTTTGATTAATGGTTATTTTCAAAATAGTGAATTAAATAAGTATATGCATTTTTAATAGAAATTGTGAAAATTAGCTATGTATATGCATGTTTGTAAAAAGGTTAAATAGAATTGGAAAAGTAAAATAATAAAATCCTTTACCTCGTTGACTTTTGAAATAGAATTTTAAGTTTTAATTTATTTGAGAAAATTAATTGAGGAAGAGAAAAACATTTTTGAATATTAACTTTTTGGAAATGATATAATTGGTTAAAAATAATTTCAACCTAAAATGGATTTTTAGGTCAAAAATTTCCTTTTTAACCTATATTTTTCATGAAATAAAAGAAGGGAGTTTTTTTCTTGGTTGTGGATTGAAATGTTTTGGGGCATCTTTGTTTGAAGAAATCTTCTGGGTTGCAGGTTGGGCTCTTCTTCAACTACTTCCAAGATTGCATATTGAGGTTGGATTCTTGTTTAAATTCCTTTGTTTTTTTTTAAAGAAAATTTATTTTGATTTGAAAGAAATTTGTGTGTGTGTTTTGGTTGAAAAAACTCTTAAATTTGTGGAATAAGAAGAGTTGTAATTAAATTTTGAATTTAGATCCTCCTTGATTTCATTTTCAATTCCCAAATCAATTTCTTATTTGTTCAAAATTGAAATTGGGTGTGGTTGTTCACAGTGGGTTTTTGTCAAAAATTTCATATGGATGTTCAAATTTTGTTTTTAAATTGAGAAATTAGTTTATGAATGGCAAAATTGGAGTGGGGAATGTTTGGAAATTGTTGAATGCTGGCGAATTTTTTCCGAGTTTTAGTTTTCTCGGACCGGTAATCCTCAAAATTGAAAACTATATTCTTTTCCTTTTTCTCATAATTTTTTTCTAAATATATTTGGTATTGGGAGGGTTTACTTTCTAAAAATATAAAGAAGGAAATTAAATTTGTTGGTTGTTAATTTTTGTTTTAGAACTAAAAAAAATGAGTTTGTTGTGAAGACTCGGAAATTTTTTCAGAGTATTCACATGTCACTGTAAATGTATTTATTTTTTAAAAATATATATAAAAAAAATGTGGTGTGGGGAGCCCGAAGGCCTGACCCCACCACCACATGGGGACACCCCATGTTAGGGAGCGTTGTCCCAAGTATGGGCAGCGCTTCTCCTATGCTTGGGAAGTGCTCAACCCATACAGGTGCCCCACCCACATGGGCAACACCTTTAAGGTGCTTAAAAAGGTTTTGAAATAAAGTTTTTATTTATTTATTATTTTTTAATTATTTTGTAAATTAATAAATGTTAATTAAAAAATATATTAAATATATAAATATGTATTTATATATTTATATTTATATATATATTTATTAGTGGTTTTAAAATATATCATTTTGGGAAATTTGAAAATGTAAAATGGAAAATGGATATTTTAGAAATTAAAAAATATATATTATATGGAAATTTGGAAAATAATATATTATTGGTGAAATTTGTAAATTAAATCATATGTATTTGGGAAATTTTTAAATTAGAAAATTAGAGAAAGATATAGTTGGATATTTAATGATATTTTCATTTTAGTGAAATGTTGATGAATAAATACATATATTAATTAATTTATTTTTATATGTATAGTTCAAATGCATAAATGTATATTTCGATGTTTGATTTATGATGATTTTTCAAATCTAGTATTTTGAAAATTCAAATGGATTAGAAAACTTTGGCCAAATTGTATGTTAAACGAAATAGAAAAATTAATGTGATATTAGAGTAGCAAAGATGTGTATTTTCAGTTACTGTATTCGCATTTTCTTTCGAAACTGCAAGTCCTTGGATATATGTTTTAGCTGTTTCATGAGGTTGTTATCGTATCTAGTCATGTCTCTAGTCAGAGAATCGTCAGTTAGTTAACTGTGGCAAGGGTTTGTTTGGCCAAGTGGTTTTCTATTTCTTTGAACTTCGTATGCTATTTCTTGTGTATACCTTGGTTTTGGGAGTTCATATGATTTGTGGTTAAGTGTCATATGGGAGAGTGGCTTTCGAGTGGGGGCTGCACCCAAAGTGGTAAGCAGAATAACCCATCGAAAGTTTGTCTAAATAAGTGATAACTAAATAATATATTAGGGGGTTCGGTAGATGAAAACACTAAGTAAGATAATTATGTCTCACTCATGGTTGAGTGCTAGTATAGACTAAAGATGCAGTGAGAAGGCCTGGAATGGCAAACCAACAACCTTGTCTTCACGAAAGGATGTGTTGGGTCCACATGAGACTTGGACGGGGCCGGAGGTTTGGGAGAGGTTACCAGGGTAACCCAGTGGATGGGGGTCGGTACCTATGGAGGCCTGCCAGGGTAACCATACCAAGCTATGCGATGACACTCTCCTCTTATGTTCACTAGTGTGCAATTTGTGTTGATTTTGCTTAGAGCACTATTGTGGGAGTCATATCTGGTTGTTTATGATTTTTATGAGTACCTGATATTCATGTTAGATCATGTGACGCTTATGATGGATTGCGAGGATTTAGTTTCATTGGTGCTCCAATTGTTCTCTTGTATTTACTCCATATCATGTTTCAGAGGGATCATCTATCTTCTTCTTGGATCATTCATGTATCTCTTGGACCCTATGTGGTCATATGAATTATTTATTTTTGTATGCCTTGATGGCAGGATATAATTGATTAAAACCTTATGTATTTTTCACCTTTTATTTTATAGAATGGTCTTGCACTTGAAGCATATCCGGAGATGTAGCCCATTAGGGGTGAACTCCGATATCAATTGGTGTTGTATGGTGTATGTGTTCATCTGGTTCTTGTTTATTTTTGGATGTATGAATGACATTATGGTTAAAATGTATAATGTAATTTAGATGATATTAATCTTAAATGCATGTATGAAATCATCAATTAGATGTAGTAATATGGATTATGATGAATGTAGCTAATGTTAGTTCTATAAATTCAATCATGCTAGTTAAATCTCTTATGGAATTTAACTTCTATGTCCTTGTGGTAATCATTTTATCATGAGTAGTTTTAACCATTCTCATTGTTAATTGGATCAATAAACCTTAATGTTCATTGGATTAATCGAGTAATCTTCATTGGAAACCCTTTAGGTGTTTAAGTTAAGTCTTCCGTTTGTGCAAATGTTATTGCAATATTTGATTTAATGCATCTTTAAGTTCTTTAATGTTTAAAAAAAAATTATTTGCACTCTTTTCGAGAGTTTTAGTTGAATTCTTTAGGGTTTATTGGCGGGGCATTACAAATCTGATTAGAAACACTTCACAATATGTCATCATCGCTAACGATCTATATAGGTGAGGTCTATATAGTACTTTACTTAGGTGTCTAGAACCTGAAGAGTCCCAATGTGCATTATCTGAAGTCCATGAAGGTATTTGTGGATCTCACTCAAATGGTCTAACTTTAGCTCGAAAACTGCTAAGGGTTGGCTACTATTGGCCAGATATGGAAAAAGATGCTATAAAATTTGCTAAAAGTTGTGAGCAATGTCAGCTACATGGGAATCTCATACATGCTCCAGCAAGATAGCTAATACCTTTTATCATGCATTGGCCTTTTCAGCAATGGGCATTTGATATCATCATTCAAATCTATCCTACATCATCTAATGGACACAAGTTTATCATAAATGCCACTGAATACTTCACCAAGTGGGTTGAAGCGGTTCCGCTAATCAAAGCAACTGGAAAATAGGTGGCTATGTTCATTCTTAACTATATCATCTGTAGGTATGGAATACCTTCTTCAATTGTGCTGACAATGGAGGGCAATTCAAAAACAAGGATCTAGACGAGCTCTGTGAAAAGTTCAAAATCAAACAACATTGGTCTTCTATATACTACCCTCAAGGTAACGGACAAGCTGAAGCATCTAACAAAAATTTGTTGACTATCTTGCACTGAATGGTCAACAAATCTGGAAAGGATAGGCATCTGCAACTCAATCCGATACTGTGGGCTTATCAAACAAGCATCAAAACACATACTGGGGCTACACCTTTTGCTTTGGTGTATGGGACCAAAGTATTCTTGCCTATTGAAGTGGAAATTCCTTCTTTGAGAGTCTCTTTGCAAGGTCTTATTATTGATGAAGATCACATAATATCTAGATTGCAAGAACTAGAATTGTTGGATGAATGTCAACAAGTGGTGTTTGATCATCTGAGAGCTTACTAGAAGAGAATTTCTAGAGGTTATAACAAGAAAGTTTGACATGGAGAATTTCAGGTTGGTGACCTTGTTTTAAGAGAGAATCTTAAAAAATCAACAATTTCGAGAACAAAGGGGGAAGTTTGAACCCAACTGGTTGGGTCCCTACATTGTTATTGTAGCCTTTGGCTCTAGTGCCTACCAACTCTCAACACCGGAAGGAGAACGGCTTCGCAAACCAATCAACACCATCCACTTGAAGAAATTCTACACTTAGCATTCTCTACTCTAGCAATCTGTACATCTAAAAAGTCCGAAGAAAAAAAATTAAAAAAACATCAAAATGAAAAAAAAATTGAAATGCCTTGGTGAAAACCTGGTAAACAAGCACCTTGGTAGTAAAAAACAAAGAGAGAGAATATCTGCCAAGAAGGTGAAAACCTAGTAAATAGGCACCTCTTATATTGAAGTGCTCCATCTATCAATGCAAATTTGGCATTTCTTGTTTTATTTCTCACTTTCCTGCATCTTTGCTTTCGCTTGTGCATATCCTTCAGTCGCTTTTATGACACCTTAATTCTTCTTGGAACCATCATGGCTTGAAACCGATCAATGTCCTAGTCTTAGGGTAATCAACTGATCAATCTAAATGTCCTAAGCAGTTTAACCAAGTCTATTTTCTGTTAGTAATACCAGGTCATCCAATCTAAGTCAGTCACTTGTCTCTTATCCACTGCAGAGTTTTACCACTGAGTACACAAGCAAAACAAGAACAATGAAAACAATCACTAAAATTGATTGTGATTTGATTGAAATTTTCTTTGTGTGTTGTCTTTTCAATTGGTTTGTAGTTATTATTCCCTTTGAGTAACTCGAGGAATTCTATCTTGACTAAGAGGAGCAAGGACTGGGGGCATAATACTTTTCTTTGTTTCCTGCTTGTGGGAGTGATTTCGATGATCTGGAAATATCTCATAAGTTGGGTGTCTATGATAAGTTCCTTCACATCAAGGTGAAATCGCCACACATACCTCAACTCCATTTATTTCTATGCTATAGGGAGGTTGGAATCATTTCCTTGTTTGTTTTGAGTAAATTTCTTTATCATGCAATCTGGATACATGCTTAATTTTCCCTAGGATATGAATGATACAAAGGTCATTGCGGACAAAATAATCAATATTGCATATGACAAGGAAGAAAATTTGCTTTGTCTAGTGTGTTTGCACGTAAGCCACATTCAGGTTATCCTGGCTCTTTATGCCTTGATGCTTATATGTTTGCTTGCTATATTAAAAAGGACGTGACATTTTGGTCATCCTGGCTCTTTGTGCCTTGATGCTTGTGTTTATTCCTACATTTCCGCTTAGTGGTGATAAAAATAAAAATCAAATTAAAATCCAGTGACTCAGTCCTAGTTTGCATACACATCCTATTTTGCATACATGAACATATCATATAGATTCATAAGCCCATTACGCATTCATTTGCATTCATACTATTGCACAAAAAATACCAAAAAAAAAAAACATTAACATTATTAGATCATCATTTTCATTCATCCAATCATTTATTTGCATATAAAAAAGAAACAAAAATATCCATATTCATCTGCATTACATACATACATACATACTGAAAGGAAATGCATTCATATAAAATAACAACATATGGAAAGACATCTCATAGATCATCTCATATCAATAACACAAGTGTGAATGAGCTCAAATCACAGACTCGTATAAATCTCATCAATGTTAAAGAGTACATATGATATCAAATGTCATAAATACTATCAATCGGGGCAAGAACCATATAAACTACAAAATGGGGTACAAAATATGGGAGATATCTAATAACCTAACTCTCTGCCTCTCCCTCATCGCCTAGAGGAGGAGGTGGTGGCTACTGAACATGAGCATCATCCTATTTGGGTGCCCTATCTCCCTCAGATTGATCCATCTACACGGAATATGGCACAACCTGTCGGTCTAATGGTACTACTGCACTATAAGCTGCTCCATAATATGTTGCTTGGATAGACTGGTGAAGGACCTCACATTGAGAGGCAGCTAGCTCTGTTCTCAATCTCTGAATCTCCTGGTCCCGCTCTATCCTCAAGCTCTATAGTTGTCGCTCACACTCTACGATCTATGTCTGTATCACTGTCGTCAGAGTCTGCAAGCCCTACACTCTACTCCTCAAGGTACGGATGATATCTGTAGGTGTTTGACTTCCTTCTCCTCCCTCCTCACCTCCACCACCCTACTCCTCTCTCCTATATCGTACCTGTCTCGAAGCATCCTCATTGCCATGGTCCGCTTCCTTACCCATGTTGACATCTATTACAGCCTCTCCTCCCCTGTCCCCACCTGCATCTCCTCCAACTGCTCCTAATGATCCTCCATCTCCCCTTTGTCGATGTCACCCTACTATTGGTGCTTTGCTGCTACTCGTACCTGGATCTCCTCCACCCCTCCTCGGTGTCGTCTCTCTCTGAGCTCGGGCTGGCACATCATCACCCTCATCTATCTACGAAGCATGCTCTCCATGATCTATGAATCAAGGAAAGGGGTGTCTCTAAAACCAATCTCTATACTGGGGCAATACCCCCGCATCTGCAACATCCTCGAGGTACTCCCATCTTTGCGGCTATAAACCTGCTAACTCCTACATGGTCAAAGTATATGATAGTCTATCCCCCCATCCTCATCTCTCCTCATCCACAAACATAGCATATGTTGTAAACTCCTGGGAGATACTCTGTGGCCTCCCATACTACCTCAAAACCCTACTAACTACAAACCCTCAATAATAACTAAAGATCTACCCAAAAGTGGCTGTGTCATGAACATATCTCTCTGATGCCTCCTCCAGTCATCCCATTGCTCTAGACCCCTGTATGGTCTCCATACTACTGCTATCAGGTCATCTAACTGTCTCCTCCAATAATCAGTCTTACCCAAGTGGGGTTGTGTGATGTAACTAGAATATCTATATACAATAGGCTACCCATCCTACTGTGAATCATCCATAATCGGTCTGCAAATAGGGATGTGCTCCCAAACCCAAATTTATAAAACTAGCACGCCTATGCCATACTCTTATCCCCTCTATAGATGATCTCATGCATCTCATGGTACATATGTGCGAGTAAGCATGAACCCTAACCTAATCTGACTGGATGAATAAGCAGTCTCTCCAGCATCCTACCCCATCCACATAAGAACCCCTGTTGTCCCCTATCAAGCATCACGAAGCAACCAATAATGCCAGACAAAATGCATGCCAGAGGGAACTCTTCTCCATACCTGCTCAACAAATCATCCCACATGATAGCTCAATCCAAGATGGTGCCATCCTGAAATATGTGTCTTAGTGCCTCAATGACTTGTTGTGGAGTCGCATCATAATCAACCTTATCTCCAACAAATGGTATCCTCAGAATCCTATAAAAATCCTTAGGAGTGATAGTCATCTCCCCAATTGGTAGGTGGAAGGTGTTATGCTCACTATGAAATCGCTCAACTAACACAGTCAACAATCCTTGATTCACACGGATATCAGGCATCTGCAGCAAGTATCCAATGTTGGAAAATGCACACTCCAATGAGAAATTATAGGTGATTGAAGTTTTTGTCATTGATGGCAACCTTGTAATCATAGGTCACCGGCAAGACAAAGATACCGGCATTGGCACCGACAGACTCTACACCGGCATATAGAACACTGGCAGTGAAAGGAAGGATATTGGCACCTTGGCCGACTTCAATTTTGTTTAAAATGTATTTTGTAATTAATTTTTAAATGATTGTAAGCTGACATGGCGAGTTCTAATATGACTCATATATGTATGAGATCATTGTAGATCATTTTATAGAGAGTAGAGAGGAAAAAGAGATAGGATGAGAAATTATGCAGACCTAATATGCGAATTATTGGTTAAGGGTTTATGTATGTAGCAGAGCTTAAACCGGTACTGAACCTGGCATAGCATATGCTGATCTGAAGAAGTACAAGACATTGGATTATTATAATCCATTTTTGTAAGTCAGTGTGACTTCTTTTGTAATTGAGCAGCGAGCTCTAGGCACTTGGCCTTCCTGCATGTGCAGGCCCCTATTGTAAAAGTAATATTCCCTTATTGGCCAGTAAGTGAATATTGTGGGTCACAAATACCACCGAGGTTTTTCCCACACCGGGTTTCCTCATTAAAATACTGTGTTATGGTGTGCTTCCCATGTTTTTGTTATTTTTTTTAGTTACTGTATTATTTCTGGTTTACCGGTACACAGTTTTAATATGCTTTTCATGTTTTGAGTCAAGTAAATTTATATATCGGTTAGATGTTGATTCACCCCCCCTCTCAGTATCTTTGGGAATCCTAATAATTGGTATCAGAGCTTAGTCCTCTATTTTCAAAATCCTAACAACTTCAGGAAGATCTTGACACCGGTAAAGATGGAAAACTTGAGGAAACAGTTGGAAACAACTCTTTCAGACTATGATGCAGAAAAAGGTAAAAAATATCAAACTTGAAGATGATCTAAAGGCTGCTCAGGATATTATTCAAGCACTTCAAGAAAATTTTACTATTGCAAGGAACAAGAGGAGAGAACTTTGTGAAAAGATGAAAAATGAGGAAAATGAAAAGGAAACTCTTAATGATTTGGTGAACAAGCTAAGACAAGAAATCAGTACAATAAAGAATGAGATGCAGGATATGACTATGAGATTTTGTAAAGAAATTGAAGATAGAAAGAAGAATGAAGAATGAAGATGACTTGGTTAGAAGACTAAATGATTCTAGAAATGAAAATCTAAGACTCAGTCATGAGAATAATGTGCTAAAGACGGATCTAATTCACTTGGAGCATGACAAAACTGAACTCATGAGACAAAAAGACTTCTTGGAAAATGAATTGGCTACTCCAAATCATTACAAGGAGAAATTCAAGAAAAGTTTAGAAGAACTTGGTGACATGCTGAAGAATCAGAAACCTAATGGTGATACAAATGGCCTTGGCTTTAAAGTTGGTGAAAGCTCCGGTACTGCAAACCATCATGATCACAGTAAACCGGTAAGACAACCTACTATTTACAAATTTAATGGAAAATTCTTTAACTATAACAAGTATGGTCATAGAGCAAATCAGTGTAGATGCAAAAATTATCAGAACACTAATACACCCATCGGACAATGTTCTAAATGCAACAAAGTTGGTCATAATTCAGAAAATTGTAGAATGAATGTAAGATGCTATGTTTGTGGAAGATTTGGACACTTATCTAATCAATGCAAAACACATACCGGTATAGGATATGGGAAAGTTATTCAGAAGAACAATGTGACTTGTTATGCCTGTAACAAGATTGGACATATTGCTAAATTTTGTAGAAGCAAGTCCTAACCAGCAAATAATAAAGGTCTGAGTTTGAAAGGTAAAGAAAAAATTGAAGAGGTAAAGCAAGAATTCTCAAAGCAATGGATCAGAAAGTCAAATCAGAATGTTGATGGGAATACTCCTCCACCAGCAAAACAGAGTACCACTCCACCAGTAGGAGAATCTTCATCTAACTGGAGCAAATCTTTTGGGGGTTTAGCAACAAAATGAAAAACATGCTATTATTCCCTCGGTTGATGGTAAGAAGTTGAAATTACTTCTATACCGGTAGATGAGTTAAGTTGTGACTTAACCGACAAGCATTAAATGTGGTAGTTGGAGAAAATAACATTATAAAGCAAGTGTTTTGGCTCTTTTCATTCACCGAGCATTCAAATCTTCAAGAGCGTGAAAAATTCCCGAGCGAAAGCATTTTAAGCGCAGAAGTGAAGCAATCCATCAAAGCATTCATCCTTAAGGTAGATTGAGGTATGTATAGCTATGGCATCTTCATCCACTCCTGAATTTATTGCAAACCCTACTATTGTTCAAGTTGTTAAGCGCCCTAGACTTGTCTTTAAGCTAGTTCCCGAAATTGCAAAGAAATATGATAGCATAGGTGCATTTTCTCAAATCCCTAAAGGAGTAGTATATGTTGAAGACCCTAGGATGTATATACACTATCATATTGAGGAATTAGGTGATGATAGGATTAAGAATATGTATAAAACCTTGATTTGTGATGAATCTGGAAATGTCAAACCTGAACATAAGATAGTGGAAACCCTAGGTTTCACTGAAATTCTTAGTATCCCAGACTTTCCCAAGGATATCATAAGGATTGTGTTAAGCAGGGTACATGGTGAATTTTTCTGGTTGGAATCAATTCATAAAATCACAAAAGAAGCAGTAAAAGTTGTAACAGGGTTACCCTCCACCGGTAACAGACCTGACAAAACAAAGAAGATCTCAAATGACACAATGACAAACCTAACTGGTGCAACATTTGATAAAAGATCTCTAAGGGTAAATGATATAAAAGATATAAATGTCAGATTTGTCAGTATGATCTTAGGATAGAAGGCTACACATGCAAATAGGTTAAATTCAATTTCTAGCCTATGTATCAAGAGTGCCTATGATATGGTCAATGATAATGCAAGGATAGATATATGTGAATGGCTCAAAGATGAGTTGATAGACAATTTGGGAAAGATTAAAAGAGATAAGAAAGGAACATTCAAATTTGGAAACTTACCTGTTTGTTTGATGTTGAACATAACCAAACAACTACCCGATATTGGTGCTAGAGATTTTGGCTTTGACATACCGGTAGGAAAACAACTATTAGATTTACTAAGCAATATGGGAGAGAACAGGGAGAAAAACCTAAATGAGCATTTTCAAGCATTAAAGGCTCGAATGAAAACCAGAGTAAGACTGTCACAAGCTATTGTGGATAAGTATCAAAAAGAAATCTATTTTGTGATAAAGAAAGAGAAATTTGGATGGAAGCAGTTGTCCCTAGAACTATTTGGGTAACTAAAATGGGCTATGAAACAGATGACAACATCATAGAAACTTATGCAAAAGCCCTCCTTGAAGCACCCAAGGAACCGGAAGAGAAAGTGTTTGGTAGTGTTGAAACAATAGACAGTACTATTCAATCTAGAAAAAGGGTTAAGAAGGTTGAAGCAACTGTAAGAAAAGGAACCCGAGAGGCAAAGGCAATTAAGAAAGATGTGTTAAAACAAACTGGTATAACTGAAAGT
The DNA here is from genome assembly GCF_030272615.1 of Cryptomeria japonica. Classification (NCBI taxonomy): domain Eukaryota; kingdom Viridiplantae; phylum Streptophyta; class Pinopsida; order Cupressales; family Cupressaceae; genus Cryptomeria; species Cryptomeria japonica. Next base: position 898,509,214 of record NC_081409.1, on the reverse strand, counting down.
GAGTTGGAAGAACTTCAACCGGAAACTCATCTTTCACTGGTTGGAACTTCTTCTAAGAGTGATATACCGACAGAGTTTAAAAGGGTTGAAAGGAAAAGAAAACCCTCACTGACACTATCTCCTACACCAAAAAAAACAAGACAGAAGCAACAGGCAGTAAGGCCTCCAACAAAGAAAATGACTCCTAAGAATAAGAAGGTGAAACAGACTATTACTCCTCTAGACAAACTTCTTAGTGAAATAACAGAGGATGGTAAGTTGAAAAACATCAACAAAATATACAACACACTATCAGCAAATGACAAGGAAAGTATAGAAAACAGTGTAATTTTACACTTAGATATATACAAGAAATTCTTAATGGAAGTTGTTGATGAGATTCCTAATGATTTGTATAGGAGATTAGAAGCTAGAAGATTAGCCATTGTTGAGCTGGATAAGAAAATTAAGATTGAAAAATTACTTGCAGTGCATCTAGTTAACTCACCTGATGAAATAGACAAATTAATCAGTGAGGCTAATCAGATAGTATTCTCCACTACTCACTAGCATGTAGTACTAATGGCAGGTAGAGTAAATGAAATATCTTAGGAAACAGCAGATGGATGGGATATATTCTTTGTGGAAAAGGAAAATGAGGAAGAACTACTTAGGCCAAAAACTATCAAAGTATATCAAAAGGACAGAGATAAGGGGAAAGGTAAGGTAGGTGGACCACCAAGCCTAAAAATAACTAAAAATGTGCCCCCACCTCTTTTAGATACTCCACCAGTAGATACTACTAACAATCAACCAGCCACAAAGAGTATGGAGACTCCGATAGACTATACTAATCCTGAATCAGAAGTTTTGTATATGGTAAATATAAACACACAGAAAGTTAATGTTGTGGTTGACAGAGAAACCACTAAGGATAAGGAGAAAAATGTGACTACTGAGTCACTGACTACAGAGGTTGAGATGAACATAGAAAAACCTACACAGGCAGAGCAACCGGCAGAGGATACCTTAGAGAAACCGGTAGATGCAATAGAAAAACCATCTGAAGAACCAACAAAAGAGAGTTCAGAGGTACAAACGAAGATTACATCTGAGAAACTGGCAGTTAAAAGTGTTTATGGTGAAAATGGATAACAACAATATTGAAAGACTAAATGAATTCAACCACAAAACCTTAGCCTAACAACAACAAAGATCCACCATAACATATGAATATTACCTAAGACAATGCAAATCAAATGAAATCACAAAGATTATACCATCACATGTCCAATAGAGTTTGGATCTCCATTCTTCCTATCTCCATTGATCTTGCTTGATATATTTGCTCTTAGATTTTATGTGTGCACAAGAGCTCAACAAAGAATGAAAATGTGGTTGCAAGTAGGCTTGATCGCATATGAAAATTCGAATACTAGGATGCTTGATTAAAATGTATACGTCTAGGGGCTTGATAATGAAGGAAGCATCTCCTTATATAGAAGACACTATAAGAAATAGAGGGATAAGATTAAGATGTATAAAAGATAAATGGTCGGCTATGATTAGAGGGTAGGTAGAGGAAATAAGAAAATAATGAGATGGTAGGTAGTGTAGGAATTAAGAGATGAATGACATGTGTCATAGGTGAAAGGAAACTCAGGTGCGGAAACAGCTTCCTACACTAATCTCTAGAGGAAAGTATTGTGCAAATTCTTTTAAATCCTTACAATTTCAGATTCGTTAACTACTTTAACAAAGATATTGCAGCCATATACCATGCATACAGAAAATAGAGAAAGACACAATGATTTACCCTGGGGAAAACCTTTTGGTAAAAAACCCCAGCACTCCAAAACCTGCACAATGTATTATCTTCAACACAAAGGTTACAACACACTTGCAATGAAAGTTCTTTCAGGAGACAATCGATACTTGAAGACAAAATCCAGTAGCACGATGTCATACCAACAATACACTCTTTTTTTATCACACTCTGTGACCCTTCAAAAAAACACTTTATGCGCTATCCTTTTTTTAGGGCAACTTCCAAAGATAGCTCTTACATGTCATAGGAATCCGTCATAACCGTTTCAGCCATGATCTCCTTACACACAATTCAAGATGCTGACACATCAAGTGGAGTGACACATCAACATGCCAACTAGACATGTACACTCACACTTAATTACATTATTTGCAAGAAATACATTTTACAAAACAAATAATAAGAATAGGAATTATCCAAGGTTGAGACACCTTATTCCTAACAATAGGTAGAAAAGGTTAATGAATTAATTAAAAAAATAAAGATTTATTTAATTAATAGAAGAAGTGGGATAATTAAATAAATAAAATATTTATTTAATTTAGGAAAAAGGATAATTTAAATAAATAAATATATTTATTTAAATGAGAAATAAGGCTAGAAGAGGATAAATGAATTAATTAAATAAATAAAGATTTATTTAATTAATATAAGAATTAGGCTAAAGTAATTAAATAAATAAAATATTTATTTAATTAGACTGGACAATTTTAGGTGTCTACATTTTGCCCCTCTTTGAGACAATGCAGCTTGTCGTGTTGTTTCAAAGAAGATAAAATGAACTGATACAAAGTTGCCCCAAGATGGGAATGATATGCCCCCTCGAGAGATTGGATGAAAATGTTTGAAAAGATCGCAGACAATCTCTTGATAAGAAAGAAAGGCTAGAATGGACTGACCAGATAGGATAGAGTAATAGAGTCACGGGATAAAGAAGACTGACCGAGGAAACTAGGGCTAGGGCTAGGGCTAGGACTAGGACAGTCTATAAGATAGACCACAAGGGGAATACATCCTCATTGTCATCTACATATCCAAGAGATCAGACTGCAAAGAGAGAATAGAGCAGTAGCAGTTAGTAGCGATGGCATTGGTGCATAGATTCGATCACGTTCACTGATTTCAGAGACCAGCAGATGCGGGAGAGCTGATGAGTACCGCAAAATCTCCTTGTACTTTGCCACATTAATTGTTGTCATAAATGCATGCTAGGTAGTGTAATAAATGTGCATTTAGGAAATGTCAAACGAGGTAAAAACGTTAAGGTGCATCTGCATCATGAATGCACGTTTATGTCTTCAAGGTCAAATCGGCAGTTCTGTGATAAACATACGCTGTCGATTGGATAAGCTGCTGAGAGGATACACTCAAGAAGGTCCTCTAGAGAAGACTAGGATAGAAAATAGGGCTAGGATTGACAATTCTATGATAGAACATACGTTGCCAATTAGGAAACTACTCAAGAGGATACACTCAAGCAGAGGCCCTAGGATAAGATAGATCAAGGCACTTTGTGATGAATAGGGAGTACCAAGACAGAATACTTTGTGATGAACATGGAGTACTAAAAAAAAGAGCAGCACTTTGTGGTGAACAGTGAGTGCAAATATGAGCAGCACTTTGTGATGAACAGGGAGTACCACTAGGATAAATAGCAACACTTTGTGATGAACAGTGAGTATCACTAGGATAGAATATCATAAGCACTTAGATAAAAAGCAGCATTTTGTGATGAACAGGGAATACCACTTTAACTAACACAATTGATTTGCTTGACTACAGGAGTACCTACCTATGCTGGAGTCACGAGAGAGATTCCCATTGACTCAGAGTTTATGATCGGAGCTGACATTTGAGGATAGGGAAGCGATTAAGGTTATGGGCTTGCGACATATTTTGTATGTGCCTGAGTTTCAGGCGAACATGGGGTTGGTGACTGCGCTAGCTGAGAGATGGCACTCAGAGACTTGTACTTTCCATTTGCCGATGGGTGAGATGACAGTCACCTTGGAGGATGTATATAGGATACTGCGGATACAGATCGATGGGGAGTTAGTTCCTTATGATCGAGAGGGAGATAGGGATGCACTGAGACGAGTGTTCCAGGATCTGGGTGTTGGCAATATAACAAGGATATTGAGAAGGTTGTTGATGATTATGGACATAACTGATTAAAGATGTTTTACTATCTTGATATTATTATTTTGTCATTGATGTCAAGAAATTGATTTTCTAATTCAGTATGATGTTGCCATATCTTAAGAAATATGATATGAAGATTATAAAGAAGTCGGTAAAGACACAGGAAAGAATATGATGAATAAAGGGATAAGTTATTCAATGGGCAACTCTACCGAGTCAGACAATGATGAGATCTTGATGTTTTAGATTGTTTTAACATCATACATATGTTGTAAAATGTAAAGGGTAATACTATACTATGTTATCAAGCAAAGAACCTAGTCGGTAAACCCTAAGGAACCTAGTTGGTAAACCCTAAGGTTATCGCAGTCGGTTAATGAAGACAGAATGTCTACCGAGTAAAGTTTAGTATTCACTGAGTTGTAACCGAGCTATAACATAATGCATTAAATGTTTACATGTGATATTTAATGAAAGATGCTGATGAGCTGGAGCGGATCAATGATTGGCAAGCCGTAGAAAAAGTTTGTTAATGAATCTAAGGCAATGGAAAGTCGGCAAGAAGATCTACAGCTCAGATTGAACCGCATTACCCTAACACAAGTTCCAAGATGATTGTGCAAGTTCCGAGGAGGGGTAAAACATTTTTCAGATCGAAAGATACAATGAACCTGGACAAGATTGAAGATCTGATGGCTATGATTTATCATGGGAAATGTGATCAAGGAGATTAAGCGGTTAGATGATTGTTTATAAATAAGGAACTGTTGATAAACAATGTATGCGGGCAAGTGTATACACAGGGATGCTACATAGTGATTACCGAGCACAGAAGCTTGAAGACCTGTTAGAATAATAGAGTATTGATGCCCAACAGATAGACAAGATTAGTTCTATGTCTAGATTGTATTGAACAAATAAGAATCTAATTTAGCATTTTAGATGTGAAGTTGCAGATAGATTGTATTACTGTTATTTTGTGAAAGTGATAGGAAATCTCTTAACCGAGTGGACTTAACAGTCTTATATGTAAATCCTCTAACAAGGTGACATTATAAATGAGTGTTTGAAATCCTTTGACAAGGTCACTTCTAACAAAGTGAAGATCCTAACAGATCTGAGGGAAATCCCTTAACCGGTCACATCTAGCAATGTGTTTTGTAATCTTTAACAGGATTGGCTTTTAACCGAGCATACTCTAGAAGAGTATATTTCTTAGTGGGTCTGAAATCTCATAGTGGTTTTTTCCTATTTGGGTTTCCATGTTAAATCTGGTGTTATGAGGTTTATATTGTTCATATGCTTTTGAGTTTGCATGTTTGACAGTTTTTTATTATATGACTGATATATGTTACCGAGGTTGAATCTGATGTTTTTATGGATGAATAAGTTTGTATGATTCACCCCCCCTCTCATCTTGTTGGATATTGGATTTGTACTTATATTAAGTATCAGAACTATCACCGAGATTAGAGATGAGGGCTGGACACGTGGCATGGAACACGATGACACAAACTGGATTAGCATTACTAGCAATATTGGTAGGAGTGATTAGTGGGTTCCTCTGTCCAAATAGGGCGACATAAGGATTGGCTGCAGGATGGGGGAGGAAGAGGAGAGGAGGAGGAGGATGAGACAACTAGGCTCAGGAGACAGCTGAGGGATACTGAGTAGGAGAGGGATCAGGCTATTCAGTGTTATATAGAGGCTGAGACAACATTTGTTGAAATGTGGTGACTGATCAACAAAGTACTATACACTCAGCACGTATCCTCGCCAGGGTTTGGGGCCGGGCCGGGCCGGGCCCTGGGCAGGGGTTCGGGGGCGGCAGCCCCCGAGAAAATTTTTTTTGCCATTTTTGTTGATGAAAACCGACATTGTAATAAAACCCTAAAAAAGGCCGACTTTGTTTGTTGCCCTAAAAATGCATGTTATAAGCGGCTGGGATGCTTAAGGCATGGTAAGGTTGATGTACTGTTTTTGCTGGATAATAAGAAAGATTGGACGGCTATGTATGGTGGACGTAACCCATTCTGGGTGAACCACGTTAAATCTCTGTGTTATCTGTGTCCTGTTTTATTTCTTTATCTTTTGTATTTAAATCTGCATATAATTGTTAGTTCATATTTGCTTCGGATTTGCTTGAAACCCTAACAGCATTGAGGGCAGGGAGGTAGGCGTCGAGTGGTGGGGTCATGGGTCTTCCACCACCATCAGATAGAGGGGACATGAGAGATGATCCTGGGGCAGGTCTTTCCAAGGCTCAGCCTCCATCGAGGCCAACCAGCTCCGAGGGAGGGAGTTCATCATAGCCTCAAAGGGCTCCCTGTGTATCAGTTTTGTACCATTTTTGTATGATGATGTAGACACCTTTGGGTGATTGTATCCATATGATTTTGACATCATTGTATCATGACACTTATGATTTTGAGATATATATATATATAAGATGATTCATCTTTGCAGAATCTATATGCATGTGTACCTATGTGATGTTTCTATGTGATGCATGTATCTATGTGATGCAAATATGTACATGCGGAAATGCAATATTTTTGTTCTTTTATGTTTTTAAATGTTATGCCAATGTGAATGTGAATGTATGAAATGTAGATGAATATGATAATGCAAATAACTATTTACATGATGAGAATGTAAAATGTGCCAACATGTATTGTGTTCAGGATGTGATGCAATTGTGATATTTATATGTATGTATGTATGTATGTATGTATGAAATGCTAATATATGGTAATGCAAGTGCAAAACTACATGAAATGCAAATGTTTTTGGTGTGCCATTATACTTAGTCATGTGATAGCAAGCTACACAGACTCAAGAAGGATGATGGAAGTCAATCAAGAAAGGGGGATGGAAGGTAGAAGATATGAAAGTGAAAGAGCTTCTTGTGTGTTATCATCATTGAGCTTTATTATGGAAAAATAGGTTATGACAATCGAAGCATATGTTTGACCCAGAAAGTCATTGTACCTGTTTGCATGGCGATCAGACAGTTACAAACAAGGAATGCCCCAGTTCATACTAGACTCTCAGTGTCCTCATATCCTTGCACAAGTCATAGCATTACTAAGAGACAATCCGCAGACAGCAAAAGAAAAATAGGTGACGAGACCTCATCCTCGCCTTTCTAGTTAAAGACATCCTGGAGATAGAATCTCTAGTCAAAGACATCCCGAAAAAGCTAAAATACATGTCACCAAAAGATAAAAATCAAAAGAAAACCAAGACTCGACACCAACATTCACTATAGTCCTCAAGTTTAGTGTCTCTTGTCACTTGTATAAGTCTTATTTGATTGTGGTCACAATGTTTACTTTCACAAAAGGATAGATAGCACTGAACCATAATGTTGTCTGAGTCTGCTGAAAGATTTGATTTGTTGAAACCCATTGTTGTTGTTGTGCCTCATTTGAACTGGCTGAATCCATGAAACTGATACTTTATTGCAGAGAAGACATAAATTTATTACGGATTGGCGATGCAAGTGTTTCTTTATTGTGGATTGTGCGCGGATAGACTGAAGAAAGTTGGAAGAAATTGTACTCCTTGAAACAAGCAATGCTCTCAATTCCACACCCGTCACGAGATGTAGGATTTGCCTTAGCCACAGATAGGAAATGATTTATTATGAATGGAAAAGGGTGAAAAGGAAGGTCTATTATGAATGGCAAACCAATCTTGGGTAGATCAATAACAAGCCATGATGGGAATGTGTAAAGGTTGTTATGAATGAATAGGTTGTGAGTGTGTGCAAAGTGAAAGGATGAAAGTGAATCCTGAAGGAGGGAGGAGCAATGTTTCTACGCATGGCGCCGGTGACCCCAGTTTTCACCATGGTACTTGCCCAGGGCGCCACCGAAGTGGTTTTCACCGTCGGATGAAATTTTTTTTGTGTCACAAGGTGCCTGTTTGCGAGGTTTTCACCAAGTAACGATTTTTTATGTTTTATGATTTTTTTGTATTTTTGAATTTTTTTTATTTTTTCGTATTTTTTATATTAGGATACTCTGAAGAGCTATGTGTAAAACCTGCGAAGGTGCATGTTGTTGATAGGATCCTCCAAGGGTTCACCATCGAGAGTTGAAAGTTGATATGCACCAGATCCATAAACTGTTGTAATAATGTAAGGACCAAGCCAATTTGGTTCGAACTTGCCCTTCTTCTCTCTGTCTTGCTGATTTTTAGGATTCTCCTTGAGAACTAAGTCACCCACCTCAAATGTGTGAGGCTTTACCTTGTGATTGTAGTTGCATTGTTCCTTGACTGAATGATGTGTAGCTCGAGTGACTATATGTCTTGATAAAGGAACTGAGATAGAATTACTAGTGTGTGGACTACGTTTGCCCATATGTGTGTCACCTAAAGAAGTTTGGGCATCCATGATAACAAAGTCCTTTGAGGAAGCTCCATTAAAGGTCCATGATGTATCACTAGAAGGGAAATGATGTGTGGAACAAGTGGATGAGTTATGAAGGTTTATGATTGTGAAAAGAAGTGAAAGTAGGATGGCATGATGGAGACTTCGGATCAACAAGTGTTATTTTTTACTTTAAATTTTAGAACTTTTGCCCCCAGTTATTTTGGTATTAGGGGAGATCAACTCTTGTTCTTTTTGCTTCATAGGATTTTTATCCTTGACTTTGATTTTTGCATAGTCCAATAGCTTTTGATTTTGATTTGAACTAAAGGACTTTTCTTTATTATTGACTTTTAGATTTTTCTTTTCAAAGTTTGATTTGTGAGCCTCAATGAGTAAGGTCTTTTCTGATTCTTGTTGATCCAAGTCTAGGAGCGGACTGGAAATGGAATGAGTGGATGAAATGGTAAGGCTATGTGAGTTCTCAAGAGGGCTGATGATACACTCAATAGATTATTTGTTGGAACCACTCTTAGGACTATTGATATCAAGAGTTGCTTGCACCACGAAAGGAGATTTGCATTCAAACTTAGTAGCCACAACACTAGGTGGTTCACACCCAATTCCTTGCAAATTGTTTATATATTGTTCCTATCAACTGAATACCTTAGGAGATAATGGGATTTGATCAACATGAAAGATATACTCACCACATCCCATGTCTTTAAACTTGAACTTTTCTTTGATCTCTGCTTGTTTTGATGTAGAAGCTTTCAATGATTCTGGATCCACATATGCTAATGAAGGAATAGCTTCTCAATTGACTGGGATTGTTATCTCTGATCTAGGTCATAGATTGTTGCAATATATGAATGGATTAGGATCATCTTTGACGGTTACTTCAACTCCATTGTGTGGAAACTTGATACATCGATGATATGTAGATGGTATTGCATTCATCTCATGAATCCATGGATGTCCTAGCAATATGTTGTATGTGAGCTCTAGATCAAGGACTTGACAAACCACATCTTTTGTAACTGGCCCAACTCTGAGAGGTAAGGTGACTATGCCCTTGGATGAACGCTCTTCATCATCATATGCTTTGATGGTAATTTTGTTTGTAGAATTCACAGCTTTGTCTGAATATCCCAATTGTTTAATAGTGCTCAATGTACAAATGTTTAGACCTACTCCTCCATCTATCAGGACTCATTTTATTCGATGTTTGTGTATGAAGGCTTCAATGTGTAAAGGTGCATTATGTAGCTGACTTACAGAGGCGTCATTGGCTTTTGTGAATATAAGGGAGTGTGGAATGGAAAAGTATCCCACCATGGCTTGAAACTGGTCCACGTTTAGATCAGTAGGGACAGAAGTGTCTCTCAAGATTTTTTCAAGAATAGCTTTATGTGTGGGGGATATGCGTAAGAGCTCAAGGATGGAGATGAGAGCAGGTGTCTTCCCTCACTGTTCTACAAGGTCATACTCAGGTTTGGTTGATGAAGAAGCCGTGTTTTTAGCTGGAGCACCCTGCAAAGTGAATTTACCTCGATGAGTTGTAACATTACATTCATAGGTTGGTTCAGAAGAAGATCTGATGCCTTTTAGGACAATCTTGGGTCTTTGGGTAGAAGTCTCGGGTGTTTTGTCCTTGATGATAATGGTAGAGACATAATTATCCATCGAAATGTGTTTCATAGTTGAATCATAGTTATAAGATGCTCTGGTATAGTTGGTTTGGTCATCTGTGGCTTTAGCTTTTCCCTTGTCATGCTTTGGGAATGGTTCCTTAAACATTTCATGTTCTTGATTGGATGAGTGTCCTTCAATCTCAATGTCACCTCTATCAATGAGATCTTGTATGATGTTCTTCAGTCGGTGACAATTTCCTATTTTATGACCCTTGCTCTTATGAAATTCACAATATTCATCATCATTCCACCAATTTGGTTTAACCTTTGGCTCATATGGAGGTAGATCCAGGATCATTATTATTTTGTTTGCCACTAGCTTCTTGAAAACCGATTCTAGTGGTTCTCCCAATGTAGTGTACTTCCTTCGTGACTTGGAAGTTGTTTGAGTATTCACTTGATTGTTTATAGAGCTTGATCTAGAAAAAAACAATTTTGGGTCGTACTGTATTGGCATCCACAACACCATCATTGACTGTGTTCTTGTTTTTGTTCCAAAATCTTGGATTATCTTTTCCTTTAAAGTCCTCTTTGTTTTCTTTGAATATTTTAATTACTCCTTGTTCAATTAGGACCTTCTTTATTGCTAAGCCTTTTTCAATGACCTCTTTGAAGGTGGACAAACAGGCTTTTCTTAGGTCATAACCAATGTCTTTGTTAACATTCTGAGTGAACATTTCTACCATTTGTTTTTGTGGAATTTCACAAGAGCATCTACTGGCTAGATTTTTCCATCTTTGTAAAAATGATGAAAAAGATTCTCCATCCTTTTGCTTGGTATTGCACAAGGTAGTGACTGATATGTCTATCTCTATGTTATATGAGAAATGTTGTATAAATGCCTCAACTAAGTCACCCCATGACTTAATTCCAGGTGGGAGTTGGGAGAACCATTCCATAGCTTGATCACCTAAGCTTTGTGGGAATAATCTCATCAAATATGTCTCTTCTGCTGCTACCTCAATGCAAGCTATGAAAAACTATCTTATGTGTGCCTTAGGATCCCATTTTCCTCTATACTTATCAAACTTAGGCGTCACAAAGTGTGTAGAAAATGGAGCCATTGGAATTCTTTTGTCAAATGGATAGGGACATATGTCTCTCATTGTGTAAGTTGGCTTCGGTGTATTTATGTCCTCCATTTTCTTTTGTAAGTCCTTGATTTGTTGTTCCAAATTATTCTTAGGTGGAGACCGACTTCTTGGACCATACCCCATGCCTGAAGCACCGGCTGGAGGAGGAGCATACTGCATATATGGATGATATTGATCATAAACATGTTCATATGGAGGAGGTCTATAATGATGTTGCGTATAAGGACCACTTGGTATAGAGTCATGATGCGGAATGGAATATTTGTTTTGTCCATGTATACCATAATCTACAGGCATGTCATGAGTTTGTTCTAATGTGTTGCCCCCAAATTTGACATGGGGTTTCCTTGTCTCCAAATTTGGATCATGCCTTTGGATATCCAATTGCTTTGGTGGTTGGTCTTTAGCATTAGTATGTGATTGAGTATATTTTTCTGCATAAGACTTCCATAAAGGTCTGTGTAGATGAGTATCATATGCTTGACCATGTGTATGTGGGACCTCAGGTTTTTGAAACAAAGATAATGGTGACTCAGGCACAAGATGTGGTCCTCTAGTACCTCCACTATTAGGTCACCTTTGATTCATGTTGAGGTGAGGTTGTTGCAAAGGTCAATTTTCCATTATTTGAGACATGTCAAAATCATGTGGGATCTTGGCTCCAGTTTGTGCCATCACTTGTAAGAAGTATTGTCTATCTCTCCTCATTATTTCCTCAACCAATCGATTGAAACGGGGATCCATAATGGAGTCTTCCACTTCTGCTGAATGTACTGAAATGTTGTCCATATTGTCATTGTGTATACCATTGTTGTTTATAGTATCCATGTTCTCAACATTTGAAATGTTTCTATAGGCAACCATGTCAGGTAATGTAGTATGATCAGAATTGAAAAAGATATCATTGTCATACTCATAGGAACTCATGTTTGTGGACTCTTGAGCCTCTTTAGTTTCTCTCCTAGATTTTTGGGAATGGTATTCAACCATGAACTAGGTATTGACCAAGATGTTTGAGACTAGATGAAAATGGAAAGAGTATGGAAGAACAAGAGTTTGGATGGAATATAAATGAATCTGAGGTGTACTTGCAATGTCCAAAGTGTAAGACCAAATATGTATGTAGTAGAGTAGGTGTGGATTCCAAAGAGATGATAGTTTATCTTGATGAGGTAAGTTGACCTTGACTCTAAGTAAGACCAAATGAGACCCAAAATTGATAGACCTTGATGAGGGACAACTTAGCAAAATGTTGTTGTATGTAATGTATTGACAAAGAGAGGACAAGCAAGTGACCTTTTGACTCAAGTTTACACAAATGTGAATGTAATGCAAGGTGTAAAGCAATGATGAACTTTGTGAGACCCAAAGGTAGGTTGAATGCTATATGAAAATCTAGAGAAATAACTTAGGAAGCTCAAGAATTCTGAAACTAATTGCTTTTGTTTGTTGGATTGTGTGTTTTTCCCAATACCGAACACAGATGTGTTTGTATACTTCATAGACACAGTTCTAAAATCTGAGTGCAATTTTTCCAATTTGTGAAGTTGTTGTTGTGACCAAATCTGAATTTGTTGGACTATTTTTCATGACAAGAGGACACAATGTTGATGAGGACTCAATGTTTGCAAGTGTTTAGACTCAAAATGACTCAAAGAAAAGTGTGTTGTTTGCTGTAAAAATGGTTTGCATACACTTGAAGACATAAAAGACATAATGTTTTGATGTTTGGTTTTGAATGTTTGATTGTTCAAAATAAGTCAAGCACGATTCTTATGGTTGGCCAGGACAATAGTTGTTGATTCCCACATGAGGCTACGCTATTCAGAGTGGATACTTAGATGCTTGACCCGACTAGCTCCACCCCCGACACTCACTTCTCGGGGCAGCCAAGCATCAGCCCCCATGAAAACTCCTCATGGCGAACTTTATATCTCTACTAAGAACCGTATGTGTGTGGGTCGCTCTAGAGGTCTGACCTCCTGCCCCAACAACTAGAAGGATTTCCGCTTCTAAAACAAAAGGGTGCTAGTAAGGGCATTTGCTCGTGTGGCCATACATGTGACACTTTCAGCTCTGTAAATACAGAAGGCTCCCAGCCGGTAGGGGTTATGCCCTACAAATGATCAAATAAATTTGATCAAACGGGTTTATGGGGAGACATTGTCGGTATGAACTAATCAGCACACGTTATCCATAGTTTTCACCATGAATACAGTTGTTTATAGTGGTTCAGAAGAGGTGGGTTTTCCTTGCTACCACTTGGGTCATTCTCTCCTCACTAGTAGTCCTAATGACCACACGGGGAGACAGGCCCTCTAAAGATTAAACAAAAAGAGCCTATTGCCCAAGACACAAAAGAAACTGGTTCAATTTTAGTGCACCAATTAAAGTGTTTGTTAATCTATGAAAACAAGGCACACAATGAAAGATCAAAAACCCTTGCCAAGGTCCTGCAACAAAGATATATTAATGTGATGTTAAAAATGTGGTTAGTATAAGAGGCATACACATATAATGAGACAATATAATATAATTGAAAAGCTTAATTTCAAAACTAAATCAAAGATGCAAACCATAAGCCTTCCTTGAAATGTCCCATTTTCCTCTATTCTTGAGGACCTTGAAGGTGTTTGATTGATGGGCTCTCAGCAGAGCAATGACCTCCAAAATGACAACTCAAGAGTTGAGTAGCTAATTGATCATGATTGACTATGGAGATGATATGAAATGCATGATGTAAGAAACTAGATTAACATGCTATGATCAATTCCAAATCTAATTACTAGATAATCGAAATGCAAATTGCCTATAGTAATGATGCCTAAATTGATATGAGATGGGATCCATATGCCTATAATAACAATGCATAAATTGATATGAGATTGGATCCATATTGCTCCAAAATGAGGGGTATTTATAGGATTTCCAAGGCCAAAGCTGAGGTGGCAGAAATCGACGGTCCAGATCTGATCTGAAGATATCAAGGGCCAAGATTGAGGAAGTTGGAGAAGAGGTTGGAGGAAGGGACACTTGTCATCTCTGTGGTGACAAGTGTCAAGGAGCCTTGCCCATGAGAGGGCAAGTGTCCAAGGGAGGAGACATGTGGCAAAAGTGTCATGTGTCTCAAAGAGAGAATACCCACACCATGAGAGGTTAGGATAAGGAGGTTAGAATGTGCAAGATAGGATAGGGTTAGTTAGGCCCAAGATTAGATTGAATGGGTTAGGTTAGGGGATGGTTAGGTTGGGTGGTTAAATTTAAGAGCCATGTGCTTATTTGAATTTAGAAATTCAAATAATTGGAAAATGGTAATTAATCTCAACAAACTTGAGTTTGTTAATCTTAATTAGGGATTAGAAGAAATGATTAATATGGGGAGACATTAATTAATTTAGAATTAATTAATCAAAGGGGGATGTGAGATGAACTATATAAATAAATCATTTAGATTTATTTACTAGTAGATGAATAGAGGAATTAATTAAATTGCTTGTAAATTCAATTAATTAGGAAGGGGAATTAATCAAATAACTACGTATTTAATTAACTATCTTCAGACCATTTTTAGGTGTATACAATTAGTAGTTTCAATTGTTTCAAATGATCACCCCTTCCTGCAAGCACACAAGTTAGGTAAATTTTAGATCCAAAAGACTTTGTGAAATAGGGGCCTTCAACAATGCGTTTGTTAGACCAATTCAAAGATCTGGTTCATCAGAAAAAAAAAAGACCACCTGTAAAATTTTAAAAAATTTCCAGAAATCTAAGAAAATCCAAAAAAATTGCTAATTTGCTCCAAAAATTAATTTTTTAATGAAAAATCATAAAAAAATTCATATAAAATGCAAAACTGATCCAAAAAATCTGAATTTTTTACTGGACACTCTTGATGACCTTCCAAACTTGCATAAAACAATTCCTCCAACAAATCTGAGCAGTTTGTGAGATATGAGCAAAATAATGCAAACTCCTAATTTTCAAAGATCCAATTTTTGAGGAATGATTTTGCATCAAATTTAAAATTACAAAAAATAGAGTCTATGTATAAATTAGAGAGATTTCTAAAAATATAAGAAAATCCAAAAAATTTGCTAATTTGCTCTCAAAATTAATTTTTCATGAAAATACATAACAAATTCATAGAAATTTCAAATATGCTCCAAATACTCTTATTTTTCTATTGAAAATCTCTAATAATGTTCTTGACCTGCAAAAAAAAATTTGATGCCAAAATTCAAAGCCGTTTGTGAGATTTGATCAAAATAATGAAAAACCCTATTTTTTAAAGATCTGATTTTTAGGGAAATATTTTGCATCAAAATTAAAATCACAAAGAATAGATCATGTGTATAAATCAGAGAGCTTTCCAAAAATATAAGAAAATCTGAAAAATTCGCTAATTTGCTCTCAAAATTATTTTTTTATGAAAAATCATTAAAAAATCATGGAAAATGCAAATGTGCTTAAAAAATTCTGAATTTTGGATTGAAATCTCTTAATATTGTCTTCAACCTTCAAACAAAATTTGGTGCAAAAATTCTGAGTCGTTTGTGAGATCGGATCAAATATCTCCAAGATCTTGATTTTGTGTCCAAAACCCTAGTTGCACAAGGTTATTCTCCAAATTATTTTACAAAACACCAATATAGGGTTAGAAAAACCTGCAAAAAACACAGATCTAACAAAAATGCATGTCCCACCGGGTGTGCCAAAATGTTTATGGTGAAAATGGATAACAACAATATTGAAAGACTAAATGAATTCAACCACAAAACCTTAGCCTAACAACAACAAAGATCCACCATAACATATGGAGATTACCTAAGACAATGCAAATCAAATGAAATCACAAAGATTATACCATCACATGTCCAATAGGGTTTGGATCTCCATTCTTCATATCTCCATTGACCTTACTTGATATATTTGCTCTCAGATTTTATGTGTGCACAAGAGCTCAACAAAGAATGAAAATGTGGTTGCAAGTAGGCTTGATCGCATATGAAAGTTCGAATGCTAGGATGCTTGATTAGAATGTATATGTCCAGGGGCTTGATAATGAAGGAAGAATCTCCTTATATAGAAGACACTATAAGAAATGGAGGGATAAGATTAAGTAGTAAAAGATAAATGGTCGGCTATGATTAGAGGGTAGGTAGAGGAAATAAGAAAATAATGAGAGGGTAGGTAGTGTAGGAATTAAGAGATGAATGACATGTGTCATAGGTAGAAAAGGTTAATGAATTAATTAAATAAATAAAGATTTATTAATTAATAGAAGAAGTGGGATAATTAAATAAATAAAATATTTATTTAATTTAGGAAAAAAGATAATTTAAATAAATAAATGTATTTATTTAAATGAGAAATAAGGCTAAAAGAGGATAAATGAATTAATTAAATAAATACAGATTTATTTAATTAATAGAAAAATTAGGCTAAAGTAATGGACAATTTTAGGTGTCTACAAAAAGCTCAAAGAAACCCTCTGAGATACAGATAGAGAAACCAAAACCGGTACAGGTTGAGGCTCAAGTTCAGACAGAAACAGTGCCACCGGCACAAACTGAAAAGCCCAAACCCCTACTTATATAAATGCAAACACAGACTGACCTACCAGAGGTCGAATCAAGCAAGGTAATTACCACAACCGATAGCATGGCTATTGTAAAGACTGTTGAACAAACATCTAGTACATCTATGGCAGAATTCAGACCTATAAATGTAGCAGAGGTCTTGTTACATTCAATAAAAAAGATCACCGAATACAATGCACAAGCCTATAAGGCTATTGATGATACAATACCAATTCTTAAATTGATTGCACCAAAGTGCACAGTTGATAATAAGGATTCTTTAGGACAACTAGACACATTGTCTAAGTTCATCACCGGTAACTTATTGACTGTTGATCAAATAAATGAGGATACATTTAAGGAAAGAATGATAAAAGGAAAACAAAAATTCTTTGAGGAAATTGTAAATAAAAATAAAAAGAAAATGGATACTCTTTTACCGGAACTTGGAGAAATAATTTTTGACCTCAAGAAACTGTATAGAGACACTTGTAAAACAAATATTTTGACAGAGGATCTTGACAAGGAGATCAGCAAAGCACAAGATAAGATAAACAATACTACTGACAATCTGATAGGTGCATCGGATTCATTTGTGGATTTAGAGAAGAAGATTGCAGAGAAAGAAGAGAAAATCAAGAAACTAGAAAATGACAAACAAGGAATAAAGGATAAAGCAAAGGACTTGAAATGTAGACTCAATCTAAGACTAGAATACCTTATTTCTTTGAGAAAAGAAACATCTGAGGCTCTGGTTCCTGAACTGAAGACACCGGAAGAGCAAATGCACATACTCACCAGTACAGTGCAGAGAACTCAAGAGGCAATAAAAGACAGCAAAACATTCAGTAACAGTATAAATCTAATTTTGATAGATATTTTTCAGATTGTAACCCACCGGTTACAAGAATCCAGGCAGGACTCCACTGACACTGAATGACAACCTTTGTCATTGATGTCAAAGGGGGAGTAGTGGGATGAGAAAAATGGTTAGAAGAAAGGACATCATCAGCTCAGGAGGAGCATACACTTTTTTGGCACACGGTTTTGGTAAGACAATTTTCGCAGACTAATTTTGGATATCATTTTAGACACTTATTGATTTTTCTCATGAGTATTGCCATCAATGCCAAAGGGGGAGATTGTTGTCAAATGCACACTCCAATGAGAAATTGTAGGTGATTGAAGGTTTTGTCATTGATGGCAACCTTGCAATCATAGGTCACTGACAAGACAAAGATACTGACATCGGCACCGACAGACTCTACACCGACATACAGAACATCGGCAGTGAAAGGAAGGATACTGGTACCTTGGCCGACTTCAATTTTGTTTAAAATGTATTTTGTAATTAATTGTTAAATCATTGTAAGCCGACATGGCGAGTTGTAATATGACTCATATATGTATGAGATCATTGTAGATCATTTTGTAGAGAGTAGAAAGGAAAAAGAGATAGGATGCGAAATTATGCAGACCTAATATGCGAATTATTGGTTAAGGGTTTATGTATGTAGCAGAGCTTAAACCGGTACTGAAACTGGCATAGCAGATGTTGATCTGAAGCAGTACAAGACATTGGATTACTATAATCCATTTTAGTAAGTCAGTGTGACTTCTTTTATAATTGAGCAATGAACTCTAGGCACTTGGCCTTCCTGCATGTGCAAGCCGCTATTGTAAAAGTAATATTCCCTTATTGGCCAGTAAGTGAATATTGTGGGTCACAAATCCCACTGAGGTTTTTCCCACACCGGGTTTCCTCGTTAAAATATTGTGTTATGGTGTGCTTCTCATGTTTTTGTTATTGTTCTTAGTTACTGCATTACTTTTGGTTTACCGGTACACAGTTTTAATATGCTTTTCATGTTTTAAGTCAAGTAAATTTATATACCGGTTAGATACTGATTCACCCCCCCCCCTCTCAGTATCTTTGGGAATCCTAACATCCAAATCCACATGAACCGATGTGATCTCTCTATGCATCTGATAAATCTCGCACTAATCTCATAATGGGTGGATATGTACATCTGAACTAAATATCTGAAAACTGAACTTGCAAAATTGAATACAACATCGTCAATACACAATACGAATTAAGTTCAAATGGTGTAAAAAATGCTCACAAATCCAACTTATCAATCACAAAAATAAAAAATTCATGTTTATGCCTTAAAAAACATACACTGTTTTCCATATGAGTAAGTACATAAAAGCAACAACTCATACGAGTAAATATTACGAGCCATACGAGCAAAGATTACGAGCCATACGAGTAAACTATCTTATATGAGTTTCTATTCCAAACAAAACGAAAAAATGGTTACTAAAGAACTCACTCGTATGATTCAAGGGTATACACCATATGACAAAACTAATGACTTCATACGAGCAAATAAAAGTTACTAGTTACTCGTACGACAAACCCTAGTAAACCAAACGACAAAATGACTAGGGACGAACTAAAATGAAGTTTAGAACGAAAAATCCAATAAAAACTTCAAGAAATTTGGAATGAAAGAGGCTTAAGATCAATCACTTACCGTTGTTGGTTAGTTTCGAGGTCGATTGTGTCATCTCTAGCACTTGAATCGGTGATCTAGAACGAGAATTGCCATTTTGCTCCAGAGAAGGTTTTTGAATTTTTGAACTTTGAGAGGTAAAAATGAATTGAAAATGACCCTTTCAACCCCTTATATAGGCAAAACCCTAATTTTCAAACTTGCTCTGATTGACACAAAATTTGTACTCTTAGCTAAATTACCTGTCCTGAGTCCATTTTCAGGATTGAAATCGAAATCTCACGTCAATTTTCTAGTCAAATTTTTGCAGTGTTGACTACTTAGCACTTTCATCTTCGTGTCATTCTTCACATCACTTTGCACTCAAATCTTTTTTGAATCAATTATGATCTCAAATTAATTCTCCAATTAATCATCGTGCTCAAATTATCATCGATAAATCATTTTAAAACAAATTTGCCTAAAATCACTGCGATTTCACTATCTTTCGATTTCGCTCCCGAGGGGGCATACTCATTACATCAACATTATCAGTGATTACATCATCGAAAAGTCAAGAATTTTTTTCAAATATTCATCTAAAGTTGAGCAGAAAATCTTTTCAAATCAAATCTTAATCAAACTTCAATCAATCTCTAGGGGCTTATCAAGTTTGTCCTCATCTGAATCAATCTTCAAATCGGTGTTCAATTTCATCATATCAAATCAAGCTAGACATTCTGTTTTGCTAATCGGTTCTTGTTCAATCAAGCTCAGAATCGGTTTTATCTCTTCTCTCAACCAATTCTAGTTCAATCAAGTTCTAGATCAGTACATGTTTCTTGATCCATCAAGTTCAAGATCGACATCTCACTCTTCATCGGTCCTAGTTCAATCAAATTCGGGATCGGTATCATTTTAATCAACCTGTTTAGTTTCATCACTTCAAACCAGGCTGAACATATCACTCTTCATCGATTTGTGACCCATCAAGTTCAGAATTGATAGCTCTTCGCCATCAACTATTCTTTGAATTAATGCGTTGCTCACACATCAATTCAAAGAGGGGCAAATGTAATACCCCAAAAATGGTCACCTAAACCATGGGCCCCTAATCTTGGCTACATCACCAAGGTCCTAACCAAAGGTAATTAAATCAATCATGAGAACCTAATTAATTAATTCTTAAATCATCAATGTCACGTGACAAATAAATCATTCTATATTAATTAAATATTTATTTAATTAATTAATCATTCCAAGTAAATCATTTTAATCAATTATCCTATTTATTTAATTAAATATCCTAGCATATTTAATTAATAAATAAATTTGCCATTAAATCATTACAAAGGAATTAATTTGAAAAAAGAAATAAAAAAGAATTAAATTGAAAAATCTGAGAAAAGCAATTAAATCAATTAAATATCAAAATTGAATAAAATATGAAATAAATCAATTTTTTTTATTTTATCTTAAATTTAGTTCAATTTCCTTTAAAGCTGAGAAAAGTAGCCAATCACATCAATTCACCTGGATTGTTCTTCCTCTTGGAGAATCTTTGTCGTTCATCATTAATTGATCTTGACCGTTGGTCTCTCTCTGGATTTTCTATAAATTCAGGCTCTCATCTCTCATTAAAAAAAAAAACTGGAGATTTATCATTATTATGTTGCTTTTTGCTCTAGGTCCATTGAGATTTTTGTGCATTGAGAATATTACATATTTGTTAAATCATCTAGCTTAATATTCATTCATAGCTTAATCATGTTAGCCTAACATTCATTAATATTGCATATCTTGCATCCATTTAGCTCAATTTCGTGCTCATATAGATTAAATCCTTCATTTAGGTGTTGTCTAGTCACTGGTGTTGCATAAAGAAATCTAAGAGCAAGACTAAAACTCACATCTACTAGAAGGCAATAGGTCACTTTGTAATGGTTTTATTATTTATTGATTATTGGTTTACTAACCATGCATCTAATGACTTAATTGAAGTGTTGTGTATTCAGATATAGATACAGGTCCACTTTTCACACACACAAACCCATGGAACAAAAATGTTACAATCATAAGGAGGCTTATGATTCTAATCCAACGGAGTACCACACATTATTAGAACTTTGATAAATGAATCTCTATGACTTGGATCGAGACTCTCATAATTCTCTACCAACTTTCCTAGGTCAATATGGACGTTTGAGTTTTGTGCTTCAAACCCTATGCTCAACAAACAAGCAAATTCTCCCTCGGTTATGAATATAATTTCCTCTTTTGTATTTTAATTGACAATTATTTTTTTATCTTCATCATAATTTTTGGCGTAGACCATGACAAATTCAGGGCAAGAGAATACTTCAGGTAACACCATGCTTCCCAATCCAGCATCCCACGATGCAATTTTATTTCTTTTTTGTTTTAACATTGTGTTGAAAATAATAAATTTTGCCCTTCTTGGATCTACCGCCTTATTAGACAATGCAAATCTAATTTCTATGATATGCTTTTCACTATGGATAGCAGGGTCATAAATATCATGGTATTCATTAGTGAAACCTGGTGTTTTAACCAGTTCGGTTAGGTATATTTTTTTATTCACTTGGCTTCCTGTTGAACTACTACTTCCCGATTTTCCCATTGTTGTTACTGTTAATAATTCAAAATAATGCTAGATACAAGCCTAAAAATGCTAACCCTCAAATTGAACAACGAGATTCAAAAAAATAAAAAAACGTGGGATGTAGGTGTTCTAGATTTTACCTGAAATTTCTATTTCACTAGATTGGTGCAGACGGACTGTTGCATTCCTCAATCTAGTAGTTGTTTCTAAATCTCCTTGGATTTACTGGTTTGTCCATGAAATGAAATACGATTATGAGTCACTTATTTTGAAAACACTGAAAAAATCAAAAGTAATACCTAAAGGGCAAAATTTCTAGAATCTTATTGTAATTTTATAAATTATTATTAATATCTATTTGCCATTAAAGGACAAAACATTCATTGCTTCGGTCTAAATTTTGAGGACAGTGGACACATCACCAGACTCGAGTGACGAGTCACTTTTCTGGACTATTTTTGAAGTTTTTTAAATCCTTTTCAACTTCTGCCCGAAATAGATCTTAATTATAGTTAATTAAATGTAAAACATTCAATTCTGGGTCAAGTTCTCAAAAAAGTGTTTAATTCCCACATTCAGTCTGAAATCCACCCTAAGTTTTTGATCTGTGCTCATCCAATGGACAATGGTATCTGTTGTCAGTTATCGTGGGTCCCAGGACTTTTGCCATTTTTTGGCCACGTCACCAAACTTGAGTCACTTTTTCAGACTATTTTTGAAGTCTTTTTAATCCTTTTCAACTCCCACCTGAAATAGAGATTTTTAGACTTAATTATAGTTAATTAAATGTAAAACTCTCAATTCTGGGCGAAGTTATCACAAATGTGTTTACTTCTCACATTCGGGCCGAAATCCACCCTAAGCTGTTGATTTGTGCTTATCCAATGGACGATGGTATCTGTTGTTAGTTGTCATGGGTCCTAGGACTTTTGTCATTTTCCGGCCATGTCAAAAGACACGAGTCACTTTTTGGGAATGGTTTTGAAGACTTTTTAATCTTTTTCAACTTCTACCCAAAATAGAGCTTATTACAGTTAATTAAGTATACAATTACAAATTTAGAATTTAACTATACTTAATTAAATGTTTATCACTTATGGAAGTCTTCCATTAGAAGTTTGCAAAAAACATTTATCGTTCCCACATTCAGCCCAAAATACACCTCATGTCATTGATATGTGCTCATCCAACAGACTACAATATCCTTTGTCAGTTATCGTGGGTCTCATTATACATAGGATTTCTGCCACCCAAACGCTATGCCACCTAACACTTCAATGTCCCATGAGCCATAACCTTTCTTTCTTATCAATGTTCAATGACACGTGTTTCCAGTGAAAGTTTGCAAAAAAACTTAGAGATCCCACATTCGGCCCGAAATACACCTTTATCCGTTGATCTGTGCTCATCCAACGAATGACAGTATCCGTTGTCAGTTGTCATTTGTTCCATTATCAATAGGATTTGAATATGAATTAAATATATAAATTATAATGAATTAAATATATAATTTAAATATTTAATTTCAAAACTTGCATGATATTTCATTTTTTTTATCGATAATTTTTGTATTGTATTACTTGGAAATAAAATATTACAAATATACAAGTATAGGTGGTATAGTAAAACCACCAGAGTTTTGCCACTGCAAAAAATACCCCCAAGGGCCAAAATCACCATTCCCAACAAAAAATAAAACCCTACTACATGCAAAAACCCCAGAATTCCAATTCGGCGTACCAAAATTTGTAGCGGACATCCCCTCATACATACAAAGTTGGGGAGAAAACGAACATGGAACAAAAAGATACAAACAAACAATACTAAACACCACCGACCATAGTAGGATTAACCCAGAAACAACCTATACTCCGGGTCATCATAAAATTCTGAGAGCCGCTTCATTGCTTGGGTAGTCTTGGGTCTCGGCTACAACTCTCGACCCACCTCTGCACGTGCCACTTCATGAAGAACCGTTAAAACCTCATCACACTGCATCAACCTTGTGAACATTTTGAAGGCCCTCCACCCGCGCCAAGCAAGAGCTCTGCATCTTGCCTTCAAATCTTCATCAACCCATCAAATGAGTGGTAGTGGCACCACCAGACTAGCCACCCCTGCCTCAGGAACAATGCCCACCTTCGGGACCACACGAACACACACACTATCGAGATTTAACAGCTAGTTTGAATCAATTACAACTCTCAAGGCATTTTTTACCTTGTCCACCTCATCCTCAAATTGGAAACCCCAAGTGGCAATCAATGAATATGCCTCCATGTTTGTCCTGTAGCGATAACCTACATGGACAATTTCCTCTCCCAACAACATTTTCACACTCTCGTACAACTGCTCATCCTTAAACAAGAACAAACATTTCTACCTCCTGTCCGTAAATCGTCTGAGAAATGAGACTAATTTCTTATCAGTATGGAAGGAGAAATTAGCTTCCATGTTGCTTAAGAAACCCAAGACAATGTTGCAAGTGCAGACAGTATGATACCAAGACTTCCAATCCACCCAATATTTAAACACCTCTCACTCAATTCTAATTTTTGACATCCAACGACGGCAGTCGTCGGTATTAATCATAAACTCTGCCATCATTCCTCCGCATGTACTAGTTCAACCTCATAATTCATCCACACAAGCCAACATTAAAGCCGCCTAAAGGCTAAATGTTAACCATTCACTTTCAGTGATGTGTGTACCATAAGGCAATATAGCTGCATATCTGTTGTCAATTCCCATGGGTCCCATTATACATAGGATTTCTCTCACCCAAACACCACGTCACCTGATGCTTCATCATCCCATGGGCCATAGCCTTTATTTCATGTCGGTGTTCAATGACATTTATTTTCGGTGTTCAATGTACATGTACCTAGTTAGTTGGACTTTTTTTTTATATTGAAATTATGCAGATAAAATTATAAGTTGGACTTTTAATTCACTTGTTTTTCGCAAGATAAACATTTTTTTTATATTTATAATCAATGATAATCAATGTACAAATAATTAATGAAACGATCTTGATTTTTTATATATATATTAAATATAGACGAAGAAACATTACATAAAAAAGATCACAGTAATATATTTATTTCCATTGTTGAACAAAATATTGAAATAACGTAGCTCATAGACAAAAAAAATGTATGAGCTAAGACATTGCGATCCTTATTGGATGCTATCACTTGCAACCAATCCCTGACATTATATTTTTTCAAATACTTCTTTGTCAAGCACTTCAAATATCTTTTAGAAAAGGTCATCTCAGAAGTGACACTGAGTTTGTTCTTTGACTTTAGAGAAGAAATTAGAATAGACTTGCTATTTTTTTATGGTGAAAATTAAATCTTATATCCACAAAAATTAATAACTATTTAAGCTATTTCAAAACATAATGATTATGCTAAGTATCCTACCATGGCATGATGGCAGCAACAAATAATAAAATAAAATAGAAACCATTTTTATATCCATAAGAGGCAAACTGAAACGAATTAGAATTTGCAAAATTATCATTAATATATATGTTTCGCAAATTTACAATTTTTACATGTCGAAGTCCCTCAAAAACTTTAAAGCCATAATGAGTGAGGTTATGAGGAAATAGCCAAAAAAATAAAACTACTAGGGAGTCGATGCTAGGGCACATACAATGGACACATTCATGATTTACCCTAAGAATCTTGCCCTCCCTCTATGTAGAATTCTTCAAGCCAACTGTAGTCTGAAAAGTCATCCAGGAGAAACCATTTCTAGAGAATGTCCCTACCAATCTGCGCCCATTTCTTATGATGCATCAATTGCTCTGCATTCAAGTTCAAAAGAAACGGTTGCCTGGCCACTATTTGGTCAAGGAGGAGAAGCTTGGTTAATTCATTCGCCCAAGGGATCCTCATCCCTACTTTTGCAAAGATAACAACAGTAATGTCATCTCCAAGGAATTCTTCTTTAAACACCTTCCTTAACAGCAACAACATATCCACCTTGTCTCCTCCGAGGTCTAGAAGAGATGCCAAGAACCGGGTCATAACATCTGTGTTAACACGGTATCTATTTTTATTACGCAGAAAAATCTCTACCCAACACCATCCTCACAACCTCATTAGTGAACATCCCAACCTCCTTACAGACTGATTGGAGGGTTGGGTCTTTAACGGAGCCCAAAAAGGCCCTTAGGTCCTCCGCATAAATGCTTCTCAAGCGGATAGGAGTGTCCATCTTGAGAAATCAGAATACCAAATTATACACCCTGAGCCTATAGACCTAAACCAGAGGCATAATTTA
The DNA here is from genome assembly GCF_030272615.1 of Cryptomeria japonica. Classification (NCBI taxonomy): domain Eukaryota; kingdom Viridiplantae; phylum Streptophyta; class Pinopsida; order Cupressales; family Cupressaceae; genus Cryptomeria; species Cryptomeria japonica. The sequence continues at coordinate 898,483,100 of NC_081409.1, read as the reverse complement.
ACTACCATGAGCTCTGACGATTTATCTACCAAAGGCTAATTGAAAATGAAAGAAGCGGAGATCTTCTATAAATAGATGAAGCTCTTGATTGTAATAATTCATTCTCTAACCGTATTAATTCCTTTAAATTTTTTTAAATCTTTCATATATCTCTGCAAATCTTTCCCATAATTGCACTAGTGTGTGAAATTGGAAACAACTATAAACTAATGCCAAATACCATATTGGAAGTCGTGGGGGCAAAGTAGATTGTAGCTAGTGACAAGACATATATTAAATGACCAACATTATCAACCATGACATTTGATACATGTCTATTGAATCCAATTCCATTTCGGACACTTTCTGGAGAACTACGTTTTCATCAGAAATTTGGGCCGAAATAAAACTTCAGCCATTGATATATGATCATCGAACGGTTTAAAAACATTGATGGATTTTAGGTACGTGTGATGTGTCAAAGAGGTCGCACTTATCGATACATCATGCAGAGTTGGAACTCAATGTGACGTGCCTTATCTATTAATGAAAATGAATTCATGAAATCGCTAATAAAATATATATTTTTCCATAAATAATGAAATATTAGCCAAACAAATTAAATAATTTTTCAATGATGGACAAAAATCGCCAATACACTTATATATTTGTTCCTTTAAACGAAAATTATTCACCTCCTACAATACATATTTTCCCCACAGAACAAGGTATTATTCACCGGAATTTTATGGAATTTTCGTACCCTAGAAAAAAATTGCTAATACAAAATTAATTTTTTTTCTTGCTTTGAAAAAAAATTTCGCCATCAATATGAAAATTTCCCCTCCAAAATAACGCCTGATTCACCAAGGTTTTACACTTTTTCCTGGGGGGTGCTTTCTTAAAGTTATCCCTGTTTGTCTATATCCAATTTAGGATAAAGTTGCTCTCTCTCTCTCTCTCTCCATCTATTATCAAAAGGAAAAGTAATATTAACATAGATTCTAGCAAGGACCAAATATCTATTATATCTCATAATGAGATTAATTGTCCATTGATTGGTCACCAAAGGGTTTGGTAATCCCAAATAGTACCTCTCTTCATAGTGTTGGCAATTGACACTCATTTGGTAGGTTTCAATATGTTGTCATTGATGACAACTTGGCAACATGTTCCGGCTTTCATATTTTGGTCTGGTTGATTACCGACAGACACTTCACCGGCACCGACACCGATAAGTATCTTCACCGGTTGGAAGGAATTCTTTGGGTACCGGCATTGCAGGCCAACATGACTTCATCAGGTTATTGAAGGCAGAGATCATTTTGGGAGATTTGACATCGGCAATTGATTTTGATATTTATGTATATATGTTATTAAGCTGACATGTATATTCATTTTGTAATTATCTTTGTAAGTCAGCATAAGGCATTGTGGATTGTAAGGGTATATAGGTCAGTTGATTAGATCATTTTTGATGTAGATGATATATGTAAGATGTATTGAGATAGATGGAAGGTGTTAATGTGAAGATTATGTAAGAGGGTATTCTGGTAAGGGTTTAGGGTTTCAGACCAGAATAAACAGAGCTTAATCGGAACTGTATTCAAGGATAGAAGATGATATCTTTGCAGTTCACTCATTTCTCTGGATTGTATTTTGGATTTGTATGTAGTCAGTGAGACTCCTTTTGTGATTGAGTAGTGTGTTGTAGGCTATAAGTCTTCCTGCATGTGCAAGCCCCTATATCTTGTAATATCTTTTCATATGGCCAGTGGATTGATATTGTGGGTCACAAATCCCACCGTGGTTTTTCTTCTTTGAGGTTTTCAACGTATAATTCTTTGTGTTATGGTATTCATTTGTGTGATTGGCTTATTGGTTGCTTTACTTCTTTCAATCTTATATGTATCGGTATAGTGATTGGTGAATGCATGTTTTAATAAGGTTAAATTTGATCATTCCGGTAGAACACTGATTCACCCCCCCTCTTAGTGTTCTTGGATTCCAACAATTGGTATCAGAGCCTTGTACCTCGAAGGAAGTTTAACAACCCGAGGAAGATCTTAAATCCGAAATCAATGGATATGAGTTTGGAGAAGAAACTTGGGGTAGCACTTGAAGATTGTGATGTTGAAAGGATGAAGAACTTGAAGTTACAAGATGAATTGAATTATGCTCAGGAATTCATTCTTATCCTACAGGAGAGGTTGTCATCTGTTCAAGCTAGGAGGAAGGAACTTTTGCAAAATTAGGACAATGAAGAGAAAGATGCCCTTAATGAAAGATGTCTGAAGCCATGTCAGGAGAACATGGTCATGAGGAATGAAATGCAAGCTATAACTATGAGGATGTCAAAAGAGATTAAGGACCAAAAGAAGAAGGAAGAAAATATTGGTGTATCTCTGAAAGACAAATTTGAAGAATGCACTCGGTTGGTTCATGAGAATGATACGTTGAGAACTGATTTAATGCAATCCCAGAGTAATGATCAAGAACTTGAGAGATAAATGACAATTCTGAGAGATGTTCTGATTGTTGCAAGTGAGTATAAAGAAAAATTCAAGATTAGTTCAACACAACTTGATAAGTTACTGAAAAGACAAAGGCAGAATGGAGATTCCAGTGGACTTGGATTTGAACAAGGTCAGTGCTCTAGTACTGCTAATGAAGATCAAAACCAGAAGGCATCGGTAAGGCGGCTTAATGCTTATAAATTTAATAGTAGATGCTTTGTTTGTAATAAATTTGGTCACATGGCTAGGCAATATAGAAATAGAGCAAATCAGAACTATAATTCTGCTCCCAGTCAATTTTCTAAATGCAATAAGTATGGTCATAAAGAAAAAGATTGCAAAATGAATGTGATGCCCTGCAAAATGGACAAGGTTAGTCTAAGATAAACCACGCAAAACACACAAGAAACTGTTAGTGTCAGTCAATCAAAAACTAATCTAAACAGGCATATCAAGAGAGACACTAAAATCATGCTAATATATCTAACAAACGAAACAAAGATAATGAGGCATCTCCAAATGCCTCTTAGCATGCTCTTAGCTCCTTCTCCCTTGTTCCTCTCCTCTCCAAGTTCCAAAATAGTGTAGCTCTCAGCAGCTTTTTGCACTATGGATGTTTATGGAGGATTGAGATTTGAGTATTTTGCTTCAAATGTAAAATGAAAAACTAAAATACTAGATGATAATAAAATGATTGATTTTATCCAAAATGACAAGATATTAGTTAATTATGCTAAAATGCTCTCTTAAAATGCCTATAGCTTAAATGCATACAAGTTTTCAGGATCTGGATTATGAAGAAATGGGCTCTATTTATAGGAAAAATAGAGCAATGGATGGTTGAGATTGAGCAATCTCAACAAGGGTCAGGATTGAATGATTTCAAATCCATGTGAGGGCTTTCAACCCAATCCCAGGATGACAAGTGTCAATGTGAGATAGGTTGAGAGGGGAGGGAATAAGCATTAAATGCTTGACATGACTTTGAAAGTTAAAGTCAAGGTTGGTTGAATGAATAAACTCTTTATTCAAAGAATAAAGCTTTTATCCAATGGATAAACTCTTGTGCAAATGTGAAATGGATAAATATGGTCAAAACAATAAATGTTTGAGGAGACAAGTTTGAAATAACCATAAATGGTTATGTAAGAGTCATAAATGGTCATGTAAGAGCCATTAGTGGTCTTAGAAGACTTTGGGGGTTAATTTGTTGAACACACAAAGCATTAAATGCTTTTCAAAGACTTTGGAGTCTTTGAGAAGTGACTCCATTTTGCTTAGGAATGTGACAATAATTAGGGGATGGATTAGGCTAATTAGGAAGGGGTTAGAAGAATCTAGAAGGGGATTAGATTTTTGCAAGTGGATTTGGTGGGTGAGGGAAAATAGGATTTTATTAAAATAAAAATTCATTTATTTCAATAAATGTGTGCAAGTTGCATTTGTAGGAAAATGCAAGTGGGGGGGGATAATGATTTAAATAAATGTTTTTATTTAATTTATTTAAAAAAGGAATAGAGGGATTTTAATTAAATAAATAGATTTTATTTATTTAATTGATTTGAATTTGATTTAATGAATTAATTAAAATAAATTGAATAATTTATTTAATTAATAGAAGAATGTTTGAAGATGAATTAATTAAATATTAATTTAATTAACTGATGGCTAGTGCATTTTTAATCAAATAAATACGAAATATTCATTTAATTAAAATGGACAGATTTGTGTGACTACATTTGCCCCTCTTTGAGACGGTGCGATTTATCGCGTCGTTTCAAAGAAAGAAAATCTAGTGTGAAGAAAATACCCCATAAAATGTTAATTTAATGGGTGGTATGCCCCCTCGAGAGATGGGTAGAAAAATTTTGAAAAATCGGGCGATCTCTCGAAAAAGAATGAAAATTGGTAGGGTGGTAGAAGAGAAGGAGTTAGCCTTATGGGTGAAAAAATAGAAGAAATTGGGGGAAAAATGGAGAAATGGGGGGCTCGAGAAGTTCACGGGGACCACGGCGATGATCGGGGGAAGTTACGGTGACGGCGAAGGGTATAAATAGGGTGAAAGGGGTGAAAATAGGATCATTTATGACCGCGACCATTTGGAAAGCATAACTCTGATAGGGACATTTTGGAGGAGCGAGCAGCAGTCAGGATGCCGATACCGATCACCGAGCACAGATTTGAGCGAGTTCGACGGTTCCAGCGCCCAGACGACTACGGACCAGCGGTACGCAAATTCAAATTTTTAATTTTTATGCATTTTTTATAGGTTTTTAGCTGAGTCCAAGTCAAGTCGGAGCAAGAGCGCTGGAACTACGGTTTTAGCGCTTTTGCTCCATAAATTAGCGCTATTGCACCGCAATGGCGCTATTGCCTCATTATTTGAGCATTTTTGTTTTGATATAGCGCTATTGTATGCAAGTTTAGGCGCTATTGATTAATAAGCGCTATTGAGGGCTTGATTGAGCGCTATTAATTTTAAGTAGCGCTACTGTGTAGTTGTTTTAGCGCATTTGTAGTTTGAGCGTTGTTGGATAGCTGATTGAGCCCTTTTGTTAGGGTTGTAGCGCTATTGTTGAGAAACTAACGCTTTTGTTGGTAAAATAGCGCTTTTGCCTTAGGATAAAGAGATGCCCCAATGTGGATGAAAACTAATCTCCTGATGCCAATGATGAATGGTTAGCGATGTGAAGTGGGAGTTGCTTTGAACCATAGCAGCCTGATGAGACTTAGGTCATTTGTTAGGATAAAATGTCCGTTGAAATCTAGGTGGCCATGATTGCTTACTTGTTGAGACCCGAAGATACTTGATCAAAGTATCTGCTGATAGTCTAGGTTTAAACTTAAGAAAGTTTGAAAACAAAACAACTGATGGTGATTGATGAATGTCTATGTGCAGGAGGAGCTACGCGTGTTGCAGTTACGTGAGCGACATCCTGCGACACAGGGGTTGTGGGATCGATTGACACAAGCGGAGATATACTGTATTGCCGCGACGGGTCTATAGGAGGTGATGCACATGCCCGTGATTTGGATGAATCACGGTTTGATCACAGCACTAGCAGAGCGGTGGCACAGCGAGACGTGCACCTTCCATCTGGCACAAGGGGAGATGACAGTGACCCTAGAGGATGTGTGGCGCATCCTGCGGATTCTGATTCGGGGGGAGTTGGTCACATATGATAGATCTTGGGGGACTCTTGCAGTGCAGAGGTTTTTTGATGAGGATGTGTTTATTGATGATGTCTCCATTGCCTGGGAGGATATAGCTGCTTTATATGAGCTTCTACCAGTAGTTTTGTCAGGTATTGTGGGAGGACTTCTTTGTCCAGACAGGCGATCACATGGTTTGGCTGTCGGATGGGGACATGTTATCGAGATGATGATGACCGAGGGGACCCGATTTGCATGGAGGCCGTGCGTGCTGGCGCACATGTACCAGGAGCTCCATGAGGTGGTTTACCGGGGGAGGGGTTCCTTAGCAGTGGGCATGATGTTGTTGCATATTTGGGTCTAGGAGCATATACCAGTGACGCGATCGGTGAGTTTGAGATTCTGGGCAGTAGATCAGCCGTACATGTTCATGTATAGTGGCATGATGAGTCAGCCCCACCTGGGGAAGTTAGAGTGGTGGCGGTGGGCATTAGATGATATGGATACAGTTATATGGCGGCCATACTTGGAGTGTGAGCCATGGGATGATGATGCAGAGGCACTGTCGTACATTTTTATGACCCGATTCCTCATTGGGAGGACCGCATACCATGTGGAGAGACAGGTGCCTAGGAGAGTGATGAGGTAGTTTGGACGGCAGCAGGGACTACCCAGTGGATCAGGAGAGTATGCATGAGTTATTCAGGAGAGGTACGCATGGGGGCCAGTGCTACCATATGATCAGGCACTGGCAGAGTTTCAGACACTGCAGGCGAGACCGTGGGACATACGACCGAGGGTCGTGGATGCAAGTGTTACAAATGAGTACACGCAGTACCGGGCAGCGCACCCGATCTTACGGATCTCTGATCCAGCCGAGCGGATCCCAGCTTTTGAGGATGAGAGGGGACGGAGACGGAGGAGGGCAGGAGGTCAAGGAGATGGAGGAGGAGGAGGAGGTGGTGGAGATGGAGGAGAGGGAGGAGGAGGAGGAGGTGGAGGAGGAGGAGGTGGTGGGTTGGGGATGCAGAGTCAGCAGAGAGGGAGAGGTGGACTACCTCTACCGATATCATAAGGACCATTGATACAAGGAGGAGTTCAGCTGAGTGGGAGGGGGATAGAGAGGGAGATCTCGATGGATAGAGGGGAGGGGATTACTGGAGAGGGTGGTGCAGGGGAGGTGGCGATGGATACCGAGGAGGGAGCCACTGGAGATCTGTGGGATCATATGATAGTACGTTTGCAGACTCGGATAGAGGATTTGGAGGCAGAGGTGGCAGCTAGGGATGTGCAGCTATTTGCATGGGAGTCAGAGCTGGCGGTGGTGCTGCGAGAGAGGGAAAGTGTAGTGGAGAGATTAGCAGAGCTGCAAGAGAGAGTGCGGGTTGGAGTAGGAGCACAGGGGCCTACAGGGGAGGTGATGAGGGAGATGCGACGAGCATAGGCAGAGATAGACTACTGGCGGGGTTTATATGAGCAGGTGGTGCCAGTTAGTCAGCGAGCTCTCAGTTATTCTCAGATGCGGCAGGCTAGATCAGAGCAATCGCAGAGGGTGCAGAGTAGTGGGGGTGTGATGGGTCCGCTGCGGAGGGAGAGATCAGGGGATGCAGGAGGGAGTGGTGGTTCGATGAGGCCTCCACGGAGAGATGGAGCAGGGGGTGCGGGTACCAGTGGTGGAGCAGGTGGAGGTGTTGGGACAGCATCTGGCCAGAGTGGCATTTGAGAGAGCATTTTTGCATGCATTGTATTATTGTTTATTTTTTGGACTGTATCTTGGATGGCTCTTGGTAGCCGATTTTGTAGACTTCATTGCACTCTGATATATGAGATGAGATATAAGAGGAGATCCCATATTTGGATGATATGCAGTTTGATTATGTATGGATGTTTATGCAGGATGATGAGTGATTGCTTAGATAGATGTGTGTATATGTATGCATTTGATGAGATGTTTCTTATATGCATGTTTTTATAACGATACTGACATATGAATGCAAGTTTATATATGTATGATTTGTTTGATTTTTTTGATGTAATATTTTTATGTATGTAATGCCATGATGATGATGTATGCTTATAATGATTTATGAATAGGATTTTGGTGTTTCCTATTTTGATATAATGATGAGATGATTTATGTGATGATGTTAATGCAATGGTCGAATGAATGATGTTATGTATGGATATGCATCTAGATATTTTTAGATGAATGTAATATGGATAAACAAAATGTAAAGTACAAATGTTTATATGATAATGTTTAAATGAATGCATATGTATAATGGATATAAAATGTTATGAACCAATGTTTTGTAAACAAATGGATTTATGATTCTAAATGCTTAAATATGATTTAAGGACAAATGATAATGTGATGATACTATAAGTAATGTTTTAATAACTGAACCTTAATGCAATTAAAAAGATGATAATGAATGCAATGTGAATGAATCCTAAAATGAGCATAATAAGATACTTAGTTAATGGATGAATGAATGCACTTTTTTAACTATAAATGAATGTATGCAATAATAAATGATAAAGGATGATAAAAGGATGATGGATAATCGACACTATATGAATGCCTAGTAAATGATTTTAAAACAATCAAAAGACAATTTGATCTCATGAATGAATCTAATTTTTTTTTTATGATTGAGGCAATGATGCAAATGCTAAATGAAAACTAATGTCCATAACGAACTATATGCAATGTTAAGTTAAAAATGATATGAATGTACTTAATGCAAGATGCAACTAAATGCGATGATGATATGACCATGAGGAATGCAAGGTTTGTAAAACTTTGCCTGATGCATTGAGTACTCGGTTGTGATTGTATCCAAGACCAGTTTTAATGGTCACTTTTGCATATAAAACCTACATATGAATGAATGAATGGGTGATATGCAACGGAATGCAAGATATAAACAGATGAGATGAAATTACGATCCATAGTGCTCTATTTTCATCATTGAGCTTTAAAATGTTGGAAGAGAATACAAGCATCTTGACATAATGATTCAAGATGACCTGAGTATTCCTTACATGGATTTTATATAGCAAGTTAATACAAACAACTTGATATAAGGGTCAAGTCGACCAGAGTATTGCTTGCGGAACAGACAAGGATTATCTCCGTTCATGCATGACTTGGATCGTCCTCCTTGATCTTAGGCTGATCATATCCTGAGACAAGTGCATACCGTACTAAGAGATAAAAACCTTTATCCAGTTTGGATGAGGTAGGAGGAACCAAAGGAAGAGCATTGTACCTGCAAACAAACAGTATATACATAAAGAATAAAGAATAAGGATCCTTGGTAATGGTTCATGCCCCAGAACTTCATCGAAAATAATGCGCAAACAATACAAAACAATGTTGAAAGATCCCGATACAGATAAACGAATGATTATACTCACAAATCAACCAAGTATTTGATAGCTTAACATAATTTTCTTGTCAAAGAAAACGTCACTTTTGTCTTTGTTTTGGTAAGGAAGGATGCATCCTTGTTGAAGACAGTTTTGAGTGTTGATGTTGATTGTGTGGTTGATTGGTAAATGGTCAATGTGTGAGTATTTTGTCAATGGTTGTTCTGGTATCTACATGGATGAGTATGTACAAGGTGTTGCCATGTTTTTGTGTGATTTTCGATGTTTTCTGATGTTTTTGGATTTTGAATTGTTTTGAATGTTTTTGGTATTTTTGTGAAATATTTTCCAATGTTTTTGGTAGTTTGACGATTGTTTGGAATGAAGAACTTTAATGAATCATAAGACAATGTAGAATCCACTTCCATCAATAGGTTAAGGGCATTGCCCCTAGTTTAGACATGACTATGAAAAAGCGGGATGCAAGACGCATGGAGTACTTTCTTAATTGCAGATGAATAACAAGCCATGGTTTTGGACGGATGGATGTATGTATGAAGTAGATGTGATCGCAACAAGTCTGAAAGACAATGGAGCCATAGCCTTTATGAGTGGCGCCTATTTGCCAGGTTTTCACCATCGTACTTACCCAAGGTGCCACCGGAGTGGTTGTTCACCGTTTGGATGCATGATTTTTCTTTACTTTTTTGAATGTTTTTGTATTTTCTTTAGGTCATTTATCTGGATGTTTTGGTATTTTCTGGTATCTAGGGGAGCATGATGCTCTGTACACCTTAGGTATAAAACTGTTTGAGGTGCATGCTATTGATTGGATCTGCGAGCGGTTCTCCTTCTGATGTAGCCAATTGATATGCCCCGGACCCGAATACAACAGTGACAACATATGGGCCTAGCCAGTTTGATTCAAACTTGCCCTGATGTTCTCTGTTTGGTTGATTACGAGGATTTTCTCGTAGAACAAGATCACCTACCTCAAATGTACGAGGTCTAACTCGGTGATTGTAGCTTCTGCTCATGCGCTGCTGATAGGCTTTGAGGTGATTATATGCAGCTTGTCACTTCTCATCAAGTAACTCTAAGTCCTGAAGACGGGATACTCTGTAGGCTTCATCATCGATGAGATTGTGCAAGGAAACCCATAATGATGGTATCTCGACCTCAATAGGCAAGATAGCTTCTGCACCATAGACCAACGAATAAGGAGTTGCACCTGTAGGGGTTCGAATGCTAGTTCGATATGCCCATAGCGCTGGATTTAGTTGAACATGCCAATCACGGCTAGCATCATTGATTGTCTTCTTTAGGATCCTCAATATATTTTTATTGGATGCTTCGGCCTGACCATTGCCTTGTGGGTAATAGGGAGTGGAAAAGCGATGTTGGATGTGAAATTTCTCATAGAGTTCACGGACATCCTGATTTTTGAAAGGAAGACCGTTATCTGTGATGATGGACATGGGTACACCATACCGGCAGATGATGTAGTTGAGGATGAATGAGGCGATCTGCTTACCGGTGACTTGGGTAAGTGGCACAGCTTCGATCCACTTTGTGAAATATTCGGTGGCGGTAATAATGAATTTATGGCCATTAGATGAAGATGGATGAATCTTACCCACAAGGTCAAGGCCCCATTGACAAAAAGGCCATGGTGTTGTGATTGGTTGTAGTTCCTGGGTTGGTGCATGTATCAGGTCGCCATGAACTTGACATTTCTTGCATTTTCTGACAAAGTAGTAGGAATCCTTTTCCATAGATGGCCAATAGTATCCATTGCGCAGGAGTTTCTTGGCTAGTGACAGACCACTCGAGTGAGTCCCGCAAATTCCTTCATGGACTTCTTCCAAAGCCTTTGTTATCTCATCTTGTTCCAGACATCGAAGGAGAGTACCATCAAGACTGCGACGGTATAAGGTTTCAGCAATAATGGTATATCGAGCAGTTTGGCAAATGAAGGTTTTACATTGGTTATTGGATTGGTTGGGAGGAAGGGTGTGATCGTGGAGATAGGTGTAGAATTCACCATACCATGGGGATTCAGAACCGACAAGGCGACATATCATTTTGGATTTGGGGATATCATAAGTGAGAATCCAAAGCTGTTCTACCAAGAACTCGTAGCGTATTGAATTTTGTGGAAGATCTAAGAGAGATGCGATGGTAGCCATAGCGTCAGCAGCTCGATTCTGATCTCTTGGTATCTGCTCAAAAGTGATAGTACTAAATGATGCCTTTAGATTGTCCACCATTTGCTTATATGGCATGAGTTTATCATCCTTGGTCTGATATTCATCTATTGCTTGTCGAATGATCAGTTGTGAGTCGCCATATACTTGCAGTTCTTGTAATTTCCATTATATGGCTAACTTGAGTCCTGTGATCAAGGCCTCATACTCTGCTATGTTGTTAGTGCATGTAAATGTGAGCCTGAAAGACTTTGGGATGCTGTCACCTTGAGGTGTGATAAACAAAATGCCTGCCCCCGAGCCATGCCTAGTGTATGAACCATCAAAGTATAATTTCCATGGTTGTGTTGTTGTGATCATGAATATCTCTTCATCTGGAAAATTGGAAATGAGAGGATGATCACCTATGAGAGGTGCGTCGGCCAACTGATCTGCAATAACCTACCCTTTGATAGCTTTACGGTCTACATACTCGATGTCAAATTCACTTAGAATCATCACCCATTTGGCCAAGCGGCCTGTCAATGCTGCTTTGCTGAGTAAATACTTGAGTGGATCAATCTTTGCAATGAGTTGTACCTTATGTGTTAACAGATAGTGCCTTAGTTTAGTGGCTGCTAAGATTACTGCTAGGCAAGCTCGCTCAATAGGTGTGTAATTGAGTTCATAGCCCACCAGTGTGCAAGAGATGTAGTAAATAACACACTCTTTTCCTTCTGCATTATGTTGTGCCAGTAGTACACCCAATGCTGTACTGGTTGCTGAGATATAGAGTAACAACGGTCTACTTGGATCTGGTGGTATCGACAATGGTGGATTCATGAGATAGTCTTTAAGCATCTGAAATACTTGCTGGCATCGGGCATCCCACTGAAAGCGGATGTTTTTGTGTAGCAGATGTGTAAATGGGTGACACTTATCAGCCAATTGTGCAATGAATCTTCAGATGGATTGAAGTCGCCCTTGTAATGTCCTTAGCTGACTGATATTCTTTGGAGGTGGCATGTCCATGATTGCCTTAACCTTTGCTGGATCGACCTCAATGCCTTTGCTTGAGACAATGTATCCTAGAAGTTCTCGGAGGTTACTCCAAAGACACATTTCTTTGGGTTGAGTCGAACATGGTATTGTTCCAGTCTATCAAAGATTTTATCTAAGATGTGGAGATGCCCTTCTCTGGTAAGTGATTTTGCTAGTAAGTCATCCACATAATCTTCCATCATAGTATGCATCATGTCATGGAAGATGGTGGTCATTTCTCTTTGATAGGTCGCTCCTGCATTCTTTAGACCGAAAGGCATGACATTCCAGCAATATGTGCCCCATGGACATGTGAAGGCTGTCTTATGTTGATCTTCTGGTGCGATCTTTATCTGATTGTATCCTAAAAAGCCATCCATAAGAGAAAGCATGGCATGTCCTGTTGTCAGATCTACTATGATGTCAATATTTGGAAGGGGGAAGTCATCCTTAGGACAGGCCTTATTTAGATCTCTGAAGTCAGTACAAATGTGGATGCCCCCTTTTGGTTTGCCAACAGGCACAATGTTGGAGATCCATTCTGCATAATCAATTGGTCTAATGAAACCAACATCTAGGAGTTTCTTGAGTTATGTTTTGACTAGTACTGCAATTTGAGGATGCATCTTACGAAGCTTCTGCTTGATAGGTTTGGCTCCTTCTGCTACGGTAAGGTGATGCATGACTAAATCAGGATCAAGCCCAGGCATGTCTGCATATGACCATGCAAAGTTGATCTGACGCTTCTGGAAGAACTCTATAAATTTAGGCTGTTCTTCTGGAGTGAGAAGAGATGCCAGATGTACGAGGTGAGGATTTTCAGGAGTCCCCACATTGTATTCTTTGGTTTCCTCGATGAGAATAGTTGATCGTTCCTATTGTGCATTAGCAGGGAGAATGTCAAACCCTTCATCCTCAGGCGCCTCAGAGAGATTTTCACCATTGGATACGCTCTTTCTTTTTACTTTTGTTGGATCAAACAGTGCCACAGTGTGGTTTTCACTGGAAGATCCATGTTTTATTGTTATGTTTTTGCAGCTAAAAGGTTTGGCATCCACCCCGAAGTATGCTGCGCTATTAAGTTCGATGGCGAATCCAGCTTTGTGATCCCCGCTTGGTAGGTTATCCCTTAATTCCAAAAAGTCAATGATGGCCTCATCGTTGTGGAAGAGGTCAAGACATGGGGGATTTGGTTGGTTCCATTCGATGAGTTCAGGGTGGATAATGGGCATTACTTCATCGATTAGGTTAAGTGTGTTAGATGTATTAGTGATTGTTAAGACGTTATGGTGAAGGTCATTAATGGTACTCTCCCTATCAAAATCAGGCGTAGGATGAGACGTAGGGTCTGTGGAAGATGTTTCCAGTTCAGGAACCGAAGTGGTCTTTATCCGTGCTTCTCCGTAAATAGGGATGTCTTTGTGTGGTGGAGGTGGTGATGTGTCTTCCTCATCTGAAGTATTAAGCTGTACAGAATCAAATTCCCATTCATGTGAGTCGGTCTCTGAGTCACTTTCCAGCATCCGATTACTATACCATACTGGGATGTCTTTTGAGTTAAATACTGCAGGTGTGATTGGTTGATGTACCTTTGTAGTGATCGGTGTTGTAGGGTGGTCAATGGGGATAAAAGAATATGGTATTGGGAGTATTGGTAGTGTTGACTCAGTGGCTTCGGCTGGAACTGCTGGTGCCATAGATGCTGCGGCGGGTTCTGATACAGTTGTTGCTACTAATGGTGTTGCTGATGGGATTGCGAGTTTTTTTGGTGGGATGAGTGGCATTGGTGATGGTTGTGTTGGGCTTCTGAGCCTCGGTGGGGCAGTTGTGATGGTGCTCGATGTTGCTTTGATAATGAAAGGTGTCCTCTTTGCAATAGGCTGACATAATGGTTTGCTGGGTTTTCCTTTGAATTTTAATTTAGGAAAAATCTCTTTTTCAAAGCCTAGGCCTGTATTACCTTTGGGCTTTAATTCCGACAGCAGAGGTTCATGTCATCCTTGTTTGCAATATCCTAAAGCACTCTGACCATCATACCCCATTCTTTGCATAATGAGGAGGCCTTTGCCATACTGATCCGTAGGAAGTTTAACTTGCAGTATATCAGTGGTGACAAGATCTTTATAGATCCAGTCCGCTAAGTCCTCATCTTGGGTTTCTTCTTCTTGACTCTTCCCAAGGATGAAAGGTGTCAAAGTACATGCCGGCGTGACTAGTGGTTGCTGGAGTAACTGCGGTGGTTTACCATGTGTTCTAGGAGAAATGGGCATTTGTCCCACACAAAAGAGTTGACTCAAGTTGTATTCCCCAAGACCTTCCTCTGCTATCTTCATCTTAAGCTTTTCTTGCTTGGGTATAGTGGTGTTTGAACTAGCAAGAGAGGCGGGACTTATATATGATGTGGAGGAAATGGCTTCTCTATTATTAAGAACGGTAATCTCTGGTTGATGGCTGATATTATGGCAATATGCAAAGGGATTTGCATCGCCCAAGATTGTGATCTCTACACCATTATGTGGGAACTTGATACATTGATGGTAGCTAGATGGAACAACTTGCATGGCATGTATCCAAGGTCTTCCTAACAATAGATTGTATGGCAGAGGAAGGTCCAAAACCTGACAGATGATATGTTTTACCACGGGGCCCACTCGGATTGGTAGCACCATAGCTCCTTTGGATGAACGCTCTGCATCGTCATAGGATTTGATTGTGATCTTCTTATGAGGATCCACTGATTCTATTGCATATCCCAATGCTGTGACCAACTGTAGTGTACAAATATTCAGGCCTGCTCCATTATCGATCAAGACTCGTTTGATCCTATGCTGGTTGATAAAGCCTTCAATGTGTAGCGAGGCATTATGAGGTTGCTGGAAGGAAGAGTTGTCACTTTCGGAAAAAGTAAGACAAGGTGATGACTTTAGACTTCCAACCATGGCTTGAAATTGGTCTGTATTCAGATTTGCAGGGACTGACGCCTCTTGGAGTGCTTGATCCAAGATAGTTTTATGAGAGGGCGATAGGCACAATAGCTCTAAAATGGATATAAGTGCAGGTGTTTTGTCTAATTTTTCCACAAGATTGTACTGCTTTGGGATGGAGGTGGTGCCTTGTGGAGCTGCCTTTATGGTAACTTTGCTGCGACGTGTAACAACATTGCAATTTGAGTTGGGAAATTTGAAAGTTATTGTTGCAATTTGTTCACTGGCATCATACATATGATTTACAGTGTAATTATACACAGCTTGTGTATAATCAGTGGTATCAGTGCCTCGCCTAGAAGGGGAAGGACCCCTTTGATCTTGCGATGGAAGTGGATTTTTGAACATCAGATGATCATTATTGGTTGTTTTTGGGTCATGTCCTTCAATTTCAATTTATCCTCGGTCAATAAGATCTTGAATAAGATCTTTTAATCAGTGACAATTACTTGTCTTGTGTCCTCTTCCTTGGTGGAATTCACAGTGTTCGGTATCTCTCCACCATGCCGGTTTGACCTGAGGCTCATAGTTTGATAGTTTAGGTAGAGTGACCAAATTTTGAGAAATGAGTTGTCGCAATACTGTTTCAATGGGTTCCCCTAAGGGAGTGTATGTCCATTTCTATTTTTGCTGACGAGGTCTTGGTTCATCGTGAGATGTGATGCGACCTTGATTGGAAGGAACATTTGTGTTATTCTGAGGTGGAGCATTCTGTCCTGCAAACCGAACTACAGGTTGTGCATTTTGGATAGTCCGGGCATCCACAACCCCATCATTGACAATATTCTTGTTTTTATTCCAGAAGTTCAGTTTATCGCTATTGAAGCGTGGGCGAGGACCATCTTTTGGTTCATTAAAGATTTTGATGAGTCCTTTCTTGATGAGTGCCCTTTCACATTTCAAACCCTTGGTAATCATATCATTAAAAGAGTCTGTGTCTTTGACATCCAGGTGAAATTCCATTTCTTCGTTTAAGTTGGAAATGAATATTTCCACTAGTTCTCGTTCAGGTAACTGAAGAGAACGTCTGCTAGACATTTGGCGCCATCGTTGCAGGAATACTGAGAAAAGTTCACTTGGTTTTTGTTTGGTGTTGCACAGATCGGCCATGGTGATGTCGTGTTCAATGTTATGAGAGTAATGAGCTAGAAACTTCTAGATGAGTTCTTCAAATGTTCTAATGCCACCTGGTAGTCGGGAAAACCATGATGTGGTTGTTCCTCCCAAGCTTTGGGGAAAAAGGCGCATTAGGTATGTGTCTTCATATGCCACTTCAAGGCAAGCAGAATGAAATTCTCTGACATGATCACGGGGATCTCCCTTTCCTCTATATTTTTCAAATTTGGGTGTTTCGAATCCTTGTGGAAAGGGTGGCATATAAAGATTCATATCAAAAGGATAGGGACAGATGTCATTGAGTGAGAATTGGTTAGTCTTGACACCACTATGAAGCTGTTGGGCGACATTCTCGACTTGTTGCCGCAACATCTCCATTTCATTTGGAGGAGGAGGTGGTGGGTTACCTCGAGGAATGTTATATCTGATGAGATCTTTACCTCTTTCCTCTTCATGGTGACTTTGTCTTTCTGATGCTTGTCTTAATTGGGCAAGATCAAAGTCAGAGGGGAGTTTTGCTCCTTCTTGAGCGAGTCTTAAGAAGTGAGCATCCGCATTGCTCCTGAGTATTTTGTCAAAAAGTCTGTTAAAGAAAGGGTTATGCTGAGCCCTTTCTATTGTTGCAGGAGTGGGAGTACTTGGGTTTTCGTCATCTGCATTTCCTCCAAGTGCTTCTTGAAATTCATTGAGATTTTCCTCTTCTTCTTCTTCCCTTTCTATTTCTTGTTGCCTGGACTGTGATCGGGTTTGGGCCATTTTGTTTATAAGCTTTTTGTTGAAGTTGTGTGAAAATGATGATGAGTTTTTGATGAAATGAGAGATTGATGATTGGTGAATTGTGTTGCATGTGGATCTCTAGCACTTTTAAGGTGGATGTAACCGAAATTCCTTTTTTTGAATTGCTTGCTTGTTTGATAAGATTTTGATGTGATAAGGTGTAGAGAAATCTGAGATGTGTTACAGATTGAACTACCTAGTAATGAGAGGATTCACTCATGAACTAGTTTTAACCTGCGTAGATGTGTCTCTTAGGATGAGCTTATCCTAGATGTAGAAACAATCTAAAAAGTGATGTGATGTGTTTGATTTCAAGCAATATCTAGAAAGAGAACTTGGAGCAAGAACCTCCTAATGTGTTGAGAGTTGGAATGGTTTGATGATGAAGTGATGATGGATGAATAAGATGATGAATGAAATGTTTTCAACTTCAATAAAAGCTTTGTGTTACAAATGGGACAAACTCTACCTCTTCCCTTTCAGGTGTTAGTGGTATTTCTCGAGCTGTGTTGTATGTGATACAGATGTTTGGGAAAAAGTTGGGATTAATCTTACCTCCTTGGTTTTTGTGATAACTCAGAGCTCTATATTGCATAAAAGCTCTCTGGTTCAATGTCTCTGAATCAAATTCGTTTGTTTTGCTTTGAAGGTAGAGGCGCATGTGACGCAGAAAAAATCGATGGGAGACAAAGATTTGTCTATTGATATAGAAGAATTTCCTCCTTTTGATCAAAGCCTTTGAGCTTAATGGTCTTCTTTTCAAGTTGATATTCTGATGACGCTTCTTCTTTCGCAAGATGTGAAGAATGGTCATAAAATTTTGACTCTTTGTTGTTTGCACTTTGTTTTTGATGTGTTTGGTTGGATGAATACTTTGTTTTTGGAAGTGATTTTCTTTTGATGTTTCTTTGACAAGAAAACAAAGCAAGCACACAAACACAAGAATGTAGCCTCAAAGGCACAAATGAGTATGGGTCTAGATCAACCCAATCCTTGGACTTGTATATGACCCTTCCTTTTAGATGTATTTTAAGGTGTATTTCCAAAGCCTGAAGTCGGCTCAATTTGCACTTGGTCTTTAAAACGAATATACTTCAAACACTTTTCATCCCTAAGGTCAAATGGCCAGTTGTGATAAATTTAGCCCACATCTTGATATTTCTTCGACTTTGGTACTACATACCTTATGAATCCCACCGTGGTAGGTAAGGATGTGATATACTAAGTCTTGCACGAGCATAACAAATAGATGATCCCTATGATGGGGGAGTCGCCACTTTTATCAAGCCACAAGTGACTTTTCAAAAAGCTATGTTTCTACTCAAGGAAATATGTATGGTGAGTATCTTGGGAGCAAAACCATCTATGCTCTTGCACTAAATTATATCGCAAATATCCTCAATCAATAGAATGGGTGGGCTACTACTTAAAGGTGTTTAGTCATGTTCGATATTTTTGGACATAAGTTCATTCTGTAGTGACTCACTTAAGAGCCTTGTAAGTGGTGGTGGGGCCCATTTGTCCTTTCGGCCAGTTACACTGTAGGAACAGCTATACCCAAGGCTACAGCTTTCGCTCTCACCTGATTTCTATAGCGGCTCGAAGGATTTACCGCTCGAGGTCGTTCCCAAGAGTATCGATCCCTTGGCAGGCCTCTCTTAAAAAGATAAAATTTGAATGTTACTAACACTTTTCTCTTGCACCTAGGACCACGAAAGCCAAAGGAGAGGATAGTGTGTGTTAGAGGTAGGACCACTCGACTGACTTTTTGCACAAGTGTGTCAAGCACGAAAGACACTTGTTCTTTTTAATCCACCATTGCAATGTGATCTAACTATTTGGAGATGTTGCTCCAACAGCCATGGTGTTCTTTTTAACTTCAAAGGCAATGTGTTTTGTAATCTAGAATTTGGAAATCCTGGTCAACTTAATGAAAAACACGTTTGCTTGAAGTAAAATTTGTTTGCAAAAATCAAAACAAATGGATTGTGTATTTTATGTGCACCAAAATTGGAAGTGTGGATTGTAAATCTTTTTAGTTTGATGCAAGGAAATCAAATTTGTTTGTTGATTTTAAGCACCAAAAGACAAGTGATCCTAACTAGAAAGCAATGAAATTTTGTTTTTTTCAAGTTTTTAAAAGCATCAAAAGAAAAGTTATCCTAACTAGAAAGCAATGAAATTTTGTTTTTTTCAAGTTTTAATGCACCAAAAGACAAGTTTGTGATTTTTAATGGTGAGTTTTAACCTGCACAAACAACAATGTGTTAGTAAAATCGATGTCCAAGGGGGGGCTTCCACAAGCCTAAAATTTCCACTTTTTTGGTTACAAGGTGATTTTTACGACATTTTGTTACAATAGCGCTAGTTTGTGTTTGAACAGAGGCGCTATTTAACACAAAAGCGTTGAAAGAATGGGAAAGACAGAGAGGCAAAAGTGCTGAAAGATTGCAATAGCACCAAAACAACGACAAACGTGCCAAAACAAGTCCAAAAGCGCTGAAATTTGGACAATAGCGCTATTGTAAGAACAATAGCGCTAAAAACATAAGTGTCGATAGCGCTAGAACGTGTTCAATAGCGCCAAAGCGCAACCTGTGTGACACTTTCAACATTCAGACATGTTAGTTTGCTAAAAAAAAATGATATTTTTGGTGTTTCGATTCACGTCGGGTTCACCAAATGATGCCCTGCAAAATGGACAAGGTTAGTCTAAGATAAACCACACAAAACACACAAGAAACTGTTAGTGTCAATCAATCAAAAACTAATCTAAACAGACATATCAAGAGAGACACTAAAATCATGCTAATATATCTAACAAACGAAACAAAGATAATGAGGCATCTCCAAATGCCTCTTAGCATGCTCTTAGCTCCTCCTCCCTTGTTCCTCTCCTCTCCAAGTTCCAAAATAGTGTAGCTCTCAGCAGCTTTTTGCACTATGGATGCTTATGGAGGATTAAGATTTGAGTATTTTGCTTCAAATGTAAAATGAAAAACTAAAATACTAGATGATAATAAAATGATTGATTTTATCCAAAATGACAAGATATTAGTTAATTATGCTAAAATGCTCTCTTAAAATGCCTATAGCTTAAATGCATACAAGTTTTCAGGATCTAGATTATGAAGAAATGGGCTCTATTTATAGGAAAAATGGAGCAATGGATGGTTGAGATTGAGCAATCTCAACAAGGGTCAGGATTGAATGATTTCAAATCCATGTGAGGGCTTTCAACCCAATCCCAAGATGACAAGTGTCAATGTGAGATAGGTTGAGAGGGGAGGGAATAAGCATTAAATGCTTGACATGACTTTGGAAGTTAAAATCAAGGTTGGTTGAATGAATAAACTCTTTATTCAAAGAATAAAGCTTTTATCCAATGGATAAACTCTTGTGCAAATGTGAAATAGATAAATATGGTCAAAACAATAAATGTTTGAGGAGACAAATTTGAAATAACCATAAATGGTTATGTAAGAGTCATAAATGGTCATGTAAGAGCCATTAGTGGTCTTAGAAGACTTTGGGGGTTAATTTGTTGAACACACAAAGCATTAAATGTTTTTCAAAGACTTTGGAGTCTTTGAGAAGTGACTCCATTTTGCTTAGGAATGTGACAATAATTAGGGGATGGATTAGGCTAATTAGGAAGGGGTTAGAAGAATCTAGAAGGGGATTAGATTTTTGCAAGTGGATTTGGTGGGTGAGGGAAAATAGGATTTTATTAAAATAAAAATTCATTTATTTCAATAAATGTGTGCAAGTTGCATTTGTAGGAAAATGCAAGTGGGGGGGATAATGATTTAAATAAATGTTTTTATTTAATTTATTTAAAAGAGGAATAGGGGGATTTTAATTAAATAAATAGATTTTATTTATTTAATTGATTTGAATTTGATTTAATGAATTAATTAAAATAAATTGAATAATTTATTTAATTAATAGAAGAATGTTTGAAGATGAATTAATTAAATATTAATTTAATTAACTGATGGCTAGTGCATTTTTAATCAAATAAATCGAAATATTCATTTAATTAAAATGGACAGATTTGTGTGACCACATAATGTTAAATGTTATGCATGTGAAAAATTTGGACATATGGCTAATCAGTGCAGGTCAAACAATTATACTAGTTTTAGCAAAGCAATTCAAAAGAAAAATGTTACATGCTATGCATGCAATGAGGTTGGTCACATAGCTAAGTTTTGTAGAAGTAGAAATCCACCGGTTAATTATGATGGATCAAATGATAAAGGAAAAGAGAAGGTTAATGAAATCCAGCAAGATCATACCAAGAGATGGGTCAGGAAGTTAGAAGAACAATCAGTAGATGGAAATGCTCTGGTTATTCAACTGACAGAGGAGGTTGCTCCTACATCGGCAGGAAGCTCATCCGGTAACTGAGGCAGATGCCTTAGGGGTAGGCAAAATTCATGACAATACTGCTTATGCCCTGAGAAGAGGTTTTGGAAGATGTTCCAGACTTTGGAGATGCTTATCAGGCATGAAGATATTTGATCGAGATCCGGTATCTTCCATCGGAAGTCATTCATCTCAATGACGGATTAGGGTTTTTCTTGGAGGTTAAAAGGTTGAATTCACTTCATTTCTGATCACTTTGCATTCAGAGTGGTTCAGAGAGATTCAAAGCAAGTCTAAGGCAATTGAGTACAATCGATATCTTCTTGAGCAATTTCACTAGCGATCGAAAGAGTTCTTAGAGGTTTTCACCGATATCTATTCATAGGTATTTATCCTTCATCATGGAAGCGGGATCATCTTATGTACCTATGTTTATTGCAAATCCTACTATTGTTGAGGTCAAGGACCGTCCTAGGTTGACTTTCAAACAATGCCCACATATAGCCACCTTGGATGATTTGATTGGCACTTTTTCCCGTGTCCCAGAAGGAGTCGTGTATGTTGAAGATGTTAGAACTTACATTCACTGTCATATTGAGGATTTGGGAACCAGTGATATTAAGAGCATGTACATGAGCAAATTAATGGGAGATTCTGGAAAGATTAAGCCCGAGGACAAACATATTGATGATCTAGGGTTTACGGGCATTCTGGATATTCCAGAATTTGAGGATGAGATTGTTAGATATGTTTTAAGCAGAGTGCATGGAGAATTTATCTGGTTAGACAAACCGTATAAGATCTTGAAGGAGGCCATCAAGGCAATCACCGGCTTACGGCAAGCTGGACAACATCCAGAAAAGAAGGTTTCTAATGATTGAGTCAACAAGATCACCGACACAACATCTAATAAGCGATCAATGAGGGTTAGCACTATCACCGACAAAGATATCAGATTTGGAAGCATGATTATCGATTACAAGGTAGATCAATCAAGCTGATTGAATTTGTTTCTAGCTCCTACATTTATGCAACTCATAAGATGATGAGGGAAAATGAGAAATTAGATCTATGTGGTTGGATGTTGGATGAATTGTTGGTTAATCTAGGGAAGATCAAGGGAGAGAAAAAAGGAACATTCCGATATGGAAACCTAATTGTCTGTTTAATTCTATTTTTCATCAATGAAACTCCTAGTTTTGAGAAAAGACAATGGGCATTTGATATCCCGATAGGGAGGCAACTAAAATAATCAATTGCTACATTGGGTAGTCAGAGAGATGACAAAGTATGGGGTTACTTTAAGGCATTCCAAAAGGCTATGAAATCTAGGGAAAGGGTTCCAAAGCACATTGTTGAGAAGTACTCAACCGAGATATGCTTCATGGTTAAGAAAGATGAGACTTTGATGGAAGTTGTAAAACCCCTAAAGATATGGATTGAAGAGATGGGTTATGAAGTTGATGCACAGATTCTAGATGCATATGCATAGTTGCTAATTGATGCACCTATTGATGAGGTAGAAAAATCATTTGGTACTGCTAAGTAGAAAAAGCAAGAGGTTGAAACTGAGTTTAACTAGAAGAAGAGGGAGAAGCAATAGGGAAAAGCAATCAAGTTTGTGGAACAGGTTTCACAGGATATTAAAGCATTAGTTGATGTTGTTCCAAAGAAAGGGAGAAAAAGGAAAGAACCAGAAATATTCATTGAGCATATTGCAGCAGAATCTAGATTTGATGATGACACACCCTTAGCATTCAAAAGGGTATGCTACTTGTTACCGGTAATCTAACTATTATTCCACCTAAGACTTGTGCAAAATTAGTTAATGAAATCACTAAAAATGGTATGCTGAAAAATGTGCAATTTTATTATGAGCATTTGGGTGATAATGAACAAAGAGAAGTTGAGGAATCAGTTTTGTTGTATTTGGATATTTATAAGAAAGCCTTGTTATAGATTCAAAATCAACTACCGACACGGTCATATGACATATTAGATGCTAGAAGATTATAAGCAATAGAAGAGGACAAACATATAAAGATACAAGAGTTGTTAAATATTTGTGCATCCATTACTCTAGAGGAGTTGGAAAGGACTCTTGAGGTTGCAGATAGGAAGATCTTTCACAATATTCATAGAATAATTAGTCTTATGTTAGGTAGGGTCAATGAGATAGTCACTGAGACACACAAGGCATGGGCTTCATTTTTTGCTTCAAACCCGGGTTTTTATACTTCACCGGAACCTAAGACAGATACTACAAACATCTCGGTTGAAGGGAAAGGTAAAGGTATTGTGGGTACTTCACCCTCAATTTTGAAAAAATATTAAGATATTGGATATAGAGCCCCAATAGAAACTAATGCACAGGCAAATGTTGAGATACCGATAGAATCAGAGAGTGTAAAGGTTTTAAGTGTACAAGTTACTAATGTTGAGGAAAATAGTCCTCTGAATCAGAATGTATAGGATGAGGTCACAGTTCATAAGGAGGAACCGAAAGCAATTGATACTGCACCAAGTGGCGAAGCCACCAGTGCAAGTGAGGAAGCTATAAAAGTCAAACCATCAGAAGAGAAGAAAGGGGAATCCAACAGGGAACCGATAGTGAGTCCATCATTGTTGTCAATTGACACCTCACAGGTTGAACAGAAAAACATTACAGAGATGAGTTCTATTTAACTCATGATGATGGCTACACAGAAAATGATGAAGGAAGGGTCTATGGACAAAGGAGTTATTGAACAATCTATCACTATTTTGCATAGACTTGTCCCAGAGTGCAAATTTGACAAAGAAGTGAGCCCATCCGGCAAGCTTAAAATTATCACAAAGCACATTTCAAAGGAATTTCAATCTCTACATCAGATATCAAACCGACAGGCACTGGAGCGATTTACACAAGCAAAGAGAGCAACATTTGATCAGATGATTGATTAAGAGAAGAAGGAGATTAAGGATAAACTAAAGTTGATAGATAATGCTTTGAGGAAGTGTACTAATATTTATAGAGTATGTTGTAACACAGGCTTACTTATAGCTGATTTTGATAAAAGGGCTAAAGATATTTAGGAGGAGATTGTAGGTATAGTAAATTCTTTGGATGGATCACATTCTTTGACTACATCCATTGATGGTCAGATTTTGGTTTTGGAAGCTCAAGTTTATGCTCTTGAGAGGGATAAAAATAAAATTATAAGGTGAGCTCAAAGTCTTAGAGGATTGGTGAGTCCCTGGTTGGATTCATTAAGTGTACATAAGAAGGATTTTATTGATATAGTTGGTAAGCCCACACCAACAGAACTTAAAGATAAAGAGTCATATGCCCATATGCTTAATGGACTTGCATTTATTTTCGACACACTAAAATTAGGTTGGGATACTTATATAGAGCTATTGGAGAAAGCCTATCTAGAGATTTTTAAATATATTAAGCTCTGGTAAGGTATTATGGGACATTCTTTGTATAGTCTTTGTCCTGGTTTTTGTTATTTTTGATGGCATTGATGTCAAAGGGGGAGAGATATTGATGTGAAAAATACATTCTTAGCATCGGGTGATGTGGAGTATTTTGATCATGATCATAGATGGATATTCAACTCAATGGGAGCAGTCTCAGGGTGAAACCGACATATGGAAACCATTTTCATTTTTCACATGAGTGTTGCCATCAATGTCAAAGGGGGAGATTGTTGGCAGTTGACACTCATTTGGTAGGTTTCAATATGTTGTCATTGATGGCAACTTGGCAACATGTTCCGACTTTCATATTTTGGTCTAGTTGATTACCGACAGACACTTCACTAGCACCGACATCGACACCACTGGTAGGTATATTCATCGGTTGGAAGGAATTCTTTGGGTACCAACATTGCAGGCCGAGATGACTTCATCGGGTTATTGAAGGCCAACATCATTTTGTGAGATCCGACATCGGAAATTGATTTTGATATTTATGTATATATGTTATTAAGCTGACATGTATATTCATTTTGTAATTATCTTTGTAAGTCGACATAAGACATGATGGATTGTAAGGGTATATAGGTCAGTTGATTAGATCATTTTTGATATAGATGATATATGTAAGATGTATTGAGATAGATAGAAGGTGGTAATGCAAAGATTATGTAAGAGGGTATTCTGGTAAGGGTTTAGGGTTTCAAACTGGAACAGACATAGCTTAACCAGAATTATATTCAGGCATAGAAGATGCTATCTTTGCAGCTTTCACTCATTTCTCCGGATTGTAGTCTGGATTTGTATGTAGTCAGTGAGGCTCCTTTTGTGATTGAGCAGTGTGCTCTAGGCTATAAGCCTTCCTGCATGTGCAGGCCCCTATATCTTGTAATATTTTTTCATATGGCCAATGGATTGATATTGTGGGTCACAAATACCACCGTGGTTTTTCCTCTTTGAGGTTTTCCACATATAATTCTCTATGTTATGGTATTCATTTGTGTGATTGGCTTATTGGTTGCTTTACTTCTTTCAATATTATATGTATCGGTATACCGGTTGGTGAGTGCATGTTTTAATAAGGTTAAATTTGATCATTCCGGTAGAACACTGATTCACCCCTCCTCTCAGTGTTCTTGGATTCCAGCACATAGTACTCCATGACAAGCCTACATAGCCAAACCTTGATTGATGTCATATTGATATTTTCCTTTGAAGGATCAAAGTTTGAGAGCCATTTTTTGAGAAAAATAGTTGAATTCCATAAGAACTAAGTACCACCAATAGAAATACTTCCAACATACTCTTCTAAAGAGAATCAAAATATAAAAAGTAGCTTGGGTACAAATAGATATAATTCCATATCCCCTTCAATATCTCATTTCTATAATGCCCAAATCTAACAGCATCAATTTTTGGTCTTTGCCTTAAATTTTTGCCTACCAATTAATTATCCATCTTTATAGTCAACCTCTCAACCAAAAAATATAGAATATGGAGAAAATTTTGCTCAAAATCATGTCTTTCTACATAAACATTGGTGGCTCTAAGGAACAACTTTTACCTCTTTGGGCATCCAACCCCACACTACCAGAAGCTACCTTGAGGAGGTCTACCTAGGAAATATGAGTTGGACTACCACAAGACCCCACAACACCCTTAATTTTTTTTTTAGTAATAATTAAAAAAAGGCATATCCACCTCATATTAATGTGTCTTATCCTTCACTTGGGGAAAAATTTCACGAGAAAGAACTTGACCACCTCCATTTCCCCTGTACATCAAAGATTGTCTTACACAAACTCACAGACCTATTTTGTATAGAAATTGTGAAACACATATTTTCTCACCCATCTCTATCTTCGCATACATGTTCAATAAAATAAACTAGCATATGAATTTTAATTTTACTTTTGGAGGAAGGGAGAGGCATGCTAAGAGGGAGGGGATATAGAGATAAGTAGTGAGGGAAAGAGAGAGAGAGTATGGAGGGAAGGTGGTAGAGAGTGAGGCTTGATAAAAGTGGAGAGAGAGAGAGAGATAAAGATAGAGAGATTTCTAGAGATTGAGGGAGATAAAGAGAGTGAGACAGAGAAAGCGAGACAATGCTGATAAGAGCCTGTTGATTACTAAGATTTGACATTTAAAAACTTATAAGATCTTCTAAAACCTAGAATTTGCATTATAACTCCTAGAGATCTAAAACCACTCTCAAACATCCTATCAATGTATACATGAAATATAACTTAAAGTATAAGAAAGAAAAAAAACATTGAAATGTAACTCAAACTTAAGGCTTAGGATTCCAAAGTGTAACAAGATCTCATTTTGTTCTACGTTTATTTTTTATTTTTGACTAAGTTCAAAAGTTCCACAGGAAGTGGACTCATCTTCTTACTTTTACCTATATGGTGTTTAGTATTTAGGGTTTAGAGTATAGTATTTAAGATTTAGAGGTTAGGGTTTAGGGTTCAATGTATACTATATAGTGTTTGGGCTTTAGGGCTTCGAATTTAGGGTTCAATTTATATTTTTAAGGGTTCATGGTTTAGGGTTTACAATTGATGATGGGGGTTGCAGGTCTACTTATCCCTCCTTACCCCTCTCTCTGTCCTTGCTTCCCTCTCACTCTCTCCATCCCTTTCCTTCTCTTTGTCCATCCTTCCCTCTCCCTCTCTCTGTTTCTCTTCCTCTCTTCTCTCTCTAGGGTTAGGGGTTTTCATGTATTTGTGGTCAACAAACCATAAAGCGAGCACATTATAATATGCTTGCGTTATGGTCTCTATGGGCCAAAAAGTGGAGTGGTCACTTTTTGGTCCCCCATGTTTATGCATTTACTCCATCATATCTAACTCATCCCCTCAATTGAATGCTAGATCTACTTGCATCTGCAGACACCTAAAATTGTCTAGTCTAATTAAATAAATCGCTTTATTTATTTAATTACTTTAGCCTAATTCTTCTATTAATTAAATAATTTTTTATTTATTTAACCAATTTATTTATCCTTTTCTAGCCTTACTCCTCATTTAAATAAATACCTTTATTTATTTAAATTGTCCTTTTCCTAAATTAAATAAATCTTTTATTTATTTAATTGATCCCACTTCCTCTATTAATTAATTAAATCTTTATTTATTTAATTAATTCATTATCCTTTTCTACCCATGACACATCTCATTCATCTCTTAATTCCTACACTACCTACCCTCTTATTATTTTCTTATTTTCTCTACCTACCCTCTAATCATAGCCGACCATTTATCTTTTACACCTCTAAATCTTATCCCTTCATTTCTTATAGTGTCTTCTATATAAGGAGATGCTTCCTTCATTATCAAACCCCCCGGACTACTCTACACTTTCGAACTTTCATATGCGATGAATCCTACTTGCAACCACATTTCCGTTCTTTGTTGAGCTCTTGTGCACACATAAAATATGAGAGCAAATATATCAAGCAAGATCAATGGAGATAGGAAGAATGGAGATCCAAACCCTATTGGACATGTGATGGTATAATCTTTGTGATTTCATTTGATTTGCATTGCCTTAGGTAATCTTCATATGTTATGGTGGATCTTTGTTGTTATTAGGCTAGGGTTTTGTGGTTGAATTCATTTAGCCTTTCACTATTGTTGTTTCCACTTTTCACCATAAACATTTTGGCACGCCCGGTGGGACTAGATTGTCCCTTTTGCATTTAACATCTTTTGTTGCAGATTTTGTGTTTTTTAAAGTTGCAGATCTGACATTTCTGACAATATTTCGACATTTTCGTATTTGCGCATTTTGGGATCGCGTTTTTGATTTTCTGCCACGTTTGTAATATTTGGGATCGCGTCTACGTCTTCGACATTATTTTTACTTTTTTTTTGCAGATTACAGTGTCGCGTCTGTGTTCCCTAATCGCGTTTGTGAAGCATTCAGACACGTCTGTGTTCCCTAGTCGCGTCTGTGTCGAATCTAGGTGCGTTTGCGTATTTTTGTAGCGTTTGTGTTAGTGTTAACTGCGTTTGCGTTTCAACTTTTGTATTTCGATTTCTTTTGATTCTGTTTTTCGTCACTCAGATTTTAGATCTGGTTTATATTAAGCTAACATCTTCTGATCTAGCTAACGAAATTGGTGCAGCTTGTCTTAAAAGAAAAATCATTTTGTCGAAGGCCCCTATTTCACAAAGTCTTTTTTATCTAAAATTTACCTAACTTGTGCGCTTGCAGGAAGGGGTGATCATTTGAAACAATCCAAATTACTAACAAATCTTTGTTGTAGGACCCTAGAAAGGATTTTTCTTTGGATCTTTATTGTGTGCCTTGTTTTCATAGACTAGCAAACACTTCAATTGGTGCACTAAAATTGAACTAGTGTTTTTTGTGACTTGAGCAATAGGCTCTTTTTGTTTAATCTTTAGAGGGTCTGTCTCCCTGTGTAGTCATTAGGACTACTAGTGAGGAGAGAACGACCCAAGTGGTAGCAAGGAAAATCCATCCTCTTCTGAACCACTATAAACAACTGTATTCATGGTGAAAACTATGGATAATATGTGTTGATTAGTTCATACCGACACTATGTCTCCCTATAAACCCATTTGATCAAATTTATTTGATCATTTGTAGGGTGTAACCCCTACCGGCTGGGATCCTTCTGTATTTATAAAGCTGAAAGTGCCACATGTATGGCCCCATGAGCGGATGCCCTTACTAGCACCTTTCTGTTTTAGAAGCCAAAATCCTTCTAGTTGTTGGGGCAGGAGGTCGGACCTTTGGAGCGGCCCACACACATACGGTTCTTAGTAGAGATACAAAGTTCGCCATGAGGAGTTTTCGTGGGGACTGATGCTTGGTTGCCCCGGAGAAGTGAGTGCCAAGGGTGGAGCCAGTGGGGTCAAGCATCTAAGTATCTGCTCTGAATAACGTAGCCTCATGTGGGATCAATAACTATTGTCCTGGCCAACCATAAAAATTGTGCATGTCTTATTTTGAACAAATCAAACATTTAAGACCAAACATCAAAACATTGTGTCTTTTGTGTCTTCAAGTGTATGCAAAACATTTTTTACATCAAACAACACACTTTTATTGGAGTCATTTTGAGTCTAAAGTCTTCATCAACATTGAGTCTTCATCAACATTGTGTCCTCTTGTCACGAAAAACAGTCAAAAATTCAGATTGGGTCACAACAAAACAACTTCACGAATTGGAAAAATTGCAATCAGTTTTCAGAAACGCGTCTGTGTCTAACAAAATCATGTCTATGTCATATAAATGTGTTTGTGAAGGGCAAAAATGCGTTTGTGTTCTCTTGAGCAACATTGCATTTACAAAATCTCAGAAACGCGTCCGTGTCTGACAGAACCATGTCTGTGTCATAAAATTGTGTCTGTGAAGTATACAGGCACGTCTGTGTTCAGAATTGAAAAAATTTACAGTCCAGTAAACAAGAACAATCAGTCTCAAACTTATTGAGCTTCCCAGGTCATCTCTCTGAGTTTTTCATCTAGCATTCAGTCTATTTCTGGGTCTCACAAAGTCCATTGCTTTACACCTTACATTACATTTACATTTATCTAAACTTGAGTCAAAAGGTCACTTGCTTGTCCTCATCATACTTTGTCAACACACTACATACAACAACATTTTGCTAAGTGGTCCCTCATCAAGGTCTATCACCTTTGGGTCTCATTTGGTCTTACTTAGAGTCACGATCAACTTACCTCATCAAGAGAAACTATCATCTCTTTGGAAGCCACACCTACTCTACTACATACATACTTGGTCTTACACTTTGGACATTGCAAGTAAACTTTAGATTCATTTACATTTCATCCAACTCTTGGTCTTCCATACTCTTTTCCATTTTCATCTAGTCTCACACATCTTGGTCAATACCTAGTTCATGGTTGAAACCCGTTCCCAAAAATCTAGGAGAGAAGCTAAAGAGGCTCAAAAGTCCACAAACATGAGTGCCTATGAGTATGACAATGATGTCTTCTTCAATTCTGATCATACCATGTTACTTGACATGGATGCCTATAGAAACATTCCAAATATTGAGAACATGGACACTACAAACAACAATAATACACACAATAACAATATGGATAACTTTTCTGTACATTCAGTAGAACTGGAAGACTCCATTATGGATCCCCGTTTCTATCAATTGATTGAGGAAATAATGAGGAGAGATAGACAATACTTCTTACAAGTGATGGCACAAAGTGGAGCCAACATCCCTCATGATTTTGACATGTCTCAAATAATGGAAAATCGACCATTACAACAAGCTCACCCCAACATGGATCAAAGGAGGCCTAATAGTGGAAGCAATAGAGGACCACATATGGTGCCTGAATCACCATCATCTTTGTTTCAAAAACCTGAGGTCCAACATACACATGGTCAAGCATATGATATTCACCTTCGCAGACTATTATGGAGGTCTTATGTAGAAAAATATACTCAATCACATGCCAATGCTAAGGACCTACCACCAAAGCAATTGGATATCCAAAGGCATGATCAAAATTTGGACACAAGGAAACCCCGTGTCAAATTTGGGGGCAACACATTAGAACAAACTCATGACATGCCTGTAGAGTATGGTATACATGGACAAAACAGATATTCCATTCCTCACCATGACTCTATACGAAGTGGTCCATATACACAACATCATTATAGACCTCCTCCATATGAACATGTGTATGATCAATATCATCCATATATGCAACATGCTCCTCCTCCACCCGGTGCTCCAGGCATGGGGTATGGTCCAAGAAGTCGGTCTCCACCTAAGAACAATTTGGAACAACAAATCAAGGACTTACAAAAGAAAATGGAGGACATAAATACACTGAAGCCAACTTACACAATGAGAGACATATGTCCCTATCCATTTGACAAAAGCATTCCAATGCCTCCATTTCCTACACACTTTGTGACACCTAAGTTTGATAAGTATAGAGGAAAAGGGGATCCTAAGGCATACATAAGACAAATTTTCACAGCCTGCATTGACATAGCAACGGAAGAGACATATTTGATGAGATTATTCCCATAAAGCTTAGGTGATCAAGCTATGAAATGGTTCTCTCAACTTCCACCTGGAATTAAGTCATGGGGTGATTTAACAAAGGCATTTATCCAACATTTCTCATACAACATAGAGACAGATATATCAGTCACCACTTTGTGCAACACCAAACAAAAGGATGGAGAATCTTTTTCATCATTTTTACAAAGATGGAGAAATCTAGCCAGTAGATGCTCTTGTGAAATTCCACAAAAACAAATGGTAGAGATGTTCACCCAAAATTTCAACAAAGACATTGGTTATGACCTAATAAAAGCTTGTTTGTCCACCTTCAAGGACGTCATTGAAAAAGTCTTAGCAACAAAGGTGGTCCTAATTGAGCAAGGCATCGTCAAAATATTCAAGGAAAACAAAGCGGACTTTAAAGGAAAAGATAAGCCAAGATTTTGGAATAAAAACAAGAACATAGTCAATGATGGTGTTGTTTATGCCAATACAGTACGACCCAAAATCGTTTTTTCTGGATCAAGCTCTACAAACAATCAAGTGAATACTCAAACAACTTCAAAGTCACGAAGGAAGTACACCCCATTGGGAGAACCACTAGAATCAATTTTCAAGAAGCTAGTGGCAAACAAAATAATAACAATTCCAAATTTACCTCCATATGAGCCAAAGGTTAAACCAAATTGGTGGAATGATGATGAATATTGTGAATTTCATAAAAGCAAAGGTCATAAAATAGGAAATTGTCATCGGTTGAAGAACATCATACAAGATCTCATTGATAGAGGTGACATTGAGATCGAGGGACACTCATCCAATCAAGAACATGAAATGTTTAAAGAACCATTCCCAAAACATGACAAGGGAAAAGCTAAAGCCACAAATGAGCAGAATAAATATACCAGAGCATCCTATAACTATGATTCAACTATTAATCACATTTCAATGGACAATTATGTCTCTACCATTATCATCAAGGACAAAACGCCTGAAAAATTCTACCCAAAGACCCAAGGTTGTCCTAAAAGGCATTGGATCTTCTTCTGGACCTACCTCTGAATGTAATGTTACAACTCGTCGAGGTAAATTCACCTTGCAAGGTGCTCCAGCTAAAAACATTGCTTCCTCGTCAACTAAACCTAAGTGTGACCTTGTAGAACAATTAGGGAAGACACTCGCGCTTATCTCCATCCTCGAGCTCTTACACATATCCCCTGCACATAAAGCCATTCTTGACAAAACTTTGAGAGACACTTCCATCCCTATTGATCTGAACGTAGACCAGTTTCAAGCCATGGTGGGATACCTTTCCATTCCACACTCCCTTACATTCATAGAAGTTGACAACACCTCCGTGAGCCAACCATAGAATGCACCTTTACACATTGAAGCCTTCCTACACAAACATCGAATAAAACGAGTCCTGGTAGATGGAGGAGCTGGTCTCAATATATGTACATTGAACACTCTTAAACAATTGGGATAATTTGAAAAGGCTATGAATTATACAAACAAAATTACCATTAAGGCATATGATGATGAAGAGCGCTCATCCAAGGGAACAATCACCTTACCTCTCAGAGTTGGGCCAGTTACAAAGGATGTGGTTTGTCAAGTCCTAGACCTCAATCTCACATACAACATACTTTTGGGATGTCCATGGATTCATGAGATGAGCGCAATCCCATCTACATATCATCGATGTATCAATTTTTCACACAAAGGAGTTGAAGTGACCGTCAAAGTTGACCCAAATCCATTCATATATTGCATCAATATGTGACCTAGATAAAAAATAACAATTCTAGTCAATCGGGAAGCTGTTCCTTCATTAGCGTATGTTGATCCTGAATCCTTGAAAGCTTCTACATCCAAACAAACAGAGATCAAAGAAAAGTTCAAGATTAAAGACCTGGGATGTGGTGAATATATCTTTCATGTTGATCAAATCCCACTATCTCTTAAGACATTCAGTCAACAGGAACAGTCTACAAAGACCAAGGAATTGGGTGTGAACCACCTAGTGTTGTGACTACTAAGTCTGAATGCAAATCTCCTCTAGTGGTGCAAGCAACTCTTGATATCAATAGTCCTAAGAGTGGTTCCAGCAAAGAATCTATTGAGCATATCGCCAGCCCTCTTGAGAAATCACATAGCTTTACCATTTCATCCACTCATTCCATTTCCACTCCACTCCCAGACTTGGATCAACAAGAATCACAAAAGCCCTTACTAATTGGGGATCAAAAATCAAGTTTTGAAAATAAAAAATTTAAAAGTAAAAAATAAAGAAAAGTCCTTTAGTCCAAATCAAAATCAAAAGCAATTGGACTATGCAAAAATCGAGGTCAAGGATAAAAATCCTATGAAAGAAAAAGAGCAAGAGTTGATCTCCCCTAATATCAAAATAACAGGGGGCAAAAGTTCTAAAATTTTAAATCAAAAAGAATACTTGTTGATCCTAAGTCTCCATCATGCCATCCTACTTTCACTTCTTTTCGCAATCATAAGCCTTCATCACTCATCCACTTGTTTCACACATCCATTTCCTTCTGGCAATACATCATGGACCTTTAATGGAACTTACTCGAAGGATTTTGTTGTCAAGGATACCCAAACTTCTTTAGGTGACACACATATGGGCTTGTGTAGTCCACACACTAGTAATTTTATCTCAGTTCCTTTATCAAGGAAGACAGTCACTCGAGCTACACATAATTTAGTCAAAGAACAATGCATCTACAATCATAAGGTTAAGCCTCTGATATTTGAGGTGGGTGACCTAGTTCTCAAGGAATATCCTAGAAATCAGCAAGACAGAGAGAAGAAGGGCAAATTCGAACCAAATTGGCTTGATCCTTACATCATTACAACAACCTATGGATCTAGTGCATATCAGCTCTCAACTCTAGATGGTGAACCTTTGGAGGATCATATCAACAGCATGCACCTTCGCAGGTTTTACACATAGTTCTTCAGACTATCCTAATTCAAAAATACAAAAAAAAAATCAAAAAATTCAAAAATACAAAAAATAAAAAAAACTCAAAATACAAAAAAAATCATAAAAAAATTAAAAATCGTTACTTGGTGAAAACTTGGCAAATAGGTGCCTTGTGACACAAAAAAATTAAAAAACCAAAAAAAGTAATTTCGTCCAACGGTGAAAACCACTTCGGTGGCGCCTTGGGCAAGTACCATGGTGAAAACTGGGTCACTAACGCCATGTATAGAGACATTGCTCCTCCCTCCTTCAGGATTTCATTTCATCATTTCACTTTGCACACACTCACAACCTCTTCATCCATAATAAACTTACCCATTCCCATCATGGCTTGTTATTGATCTACCTAAAATTGGTTAACCATTCATAATAAACATTCCTTTTCACCCCTTTCCATCCACAATAAATAAGCTCCTATCAGTGGCTAAGGCAAATCCTACGTCTATTGATGGATGTGGAACTAAGAGCATCACATGTTCTGAGGAGTACAATTCCTTCCAATTTTCTTCAATCTATCTACGCACAATCCACAATAAAGAAGCATTTGCATCACAATCCGCAATAGAGTTCCGTCTTCTCCGCAATAAAGTATTAGTTGCATGGATTCAGTCAGTTTTAGATGAGACACAACAATAACAATGGGCTTCAACAAATCAAATCTTTCAACAGACTCAAACAACATTATGGTTCAGTGCTATCTATCCTTTTGTGAAAGTAAACATTGTGACCACAATCAAATAAGACTTATACAAGTGACAAGAGACACTAAACTTGAGGACTATAGTGGATGTTGGTGTTGAGTCTTGGTTTTCTTTTGATTTTATCTTTTTGGTGACATGTCTTTTAGCTTTTCCAAGATGTCTTTGACTAGAGATTTTATCTCCAGGATGTCGTTGACTAAAAAGGCGAGGATGGGGTATCATCACCTATTTTTCTTTTGTTGTCTGTGGATTGCTTCTTAGTAATGCTATGACTTGTCCAAGGATATGAGGACACTGTGAGTCTAGTATGAACTAGGGCATTCCTTGTTTGCAATTGTCTGATCTCCATGCAAATGGGTACAATGAATTTCTAGGTTGAACATATGCCTCGATTGTCATAACCTACTTGCCATAATAAAGTTCAATGATGATAACGCACAAGAAGCTCTTTCACTTTCATATCTTTTATCTTCCATCCCCTTTCTTGATTGACTTCCATCATCCTTCTCGAGTCTGTGTAGCCTGCTATCACATGACTGAGTATAATGACACACTAAAAATATTTGCATTTCATGTAGTTGCACCTGCATTACCACATATAAGTTTTTCATACATACATATAGATATCACAATTACATCACATCCTGCACACAACACATGTTAGCAATCTTACATTTTTATCATGTAAATAGTTATTTGCGTTATCATATTCATCTGCATTTCATACATTCACATTTGCATTGGCATAACATATAAAAACGTAAAAAATAAAAAATATTGCATTTCATTATGTACATATTTGCATCCATATCATAACCATCACATAGAAACATACATCATGAAACATCTCATCACATAGAAACATACATCATGAAACATCTTATCACATAGGTACACATGCATATAGTTGCCACAAGGATGAATCTCATATATATATATATATATAATCATAAGTGTCATGATACAATGATGTCAAAATCATATGGCTACAATCACCTGAAGGTGTCATCATATAAAATGGTACAAAACTGATACATAGGGAGCCCTCTAAGGCTATGATGAACTCCCTCATTCAGAGCCGCCTGGCCTTGACAGAGTCTGAGCCTTGGAAGGACCCGCCCTAGGATCATCTCTCCTGTCCCCTCTATCTGGTGGTGATGGAGGACCCACGACCCCACCACTCGATGCCTATCTCTTGTCCCTCCCTCTAGTGGTCGTTGTTGTCCGCAATGGTCTACGAAAGCTCCTAGCCCGCTCCTCTGGTGGCATCGCTCCATAGTATAGATCTCTCCAGTAACCTATCTCCTCCCCGACCCGCAGAACATAGGCGTATCCAACTCTTGTGTCCTCTGCTGCCTGTCTCCCTGCCCTTAGTGCTATCTCAACCTCTGTATAACGCTAGATAGCCTGATCCCTCTCCTGCTCAGTATCTCTCAGCTGTCTCTTGAGCCTATCCCTCTCCCGCTCGAGATCCTAGATCTCATCTACCTGTCCTTGGCAGATCTACCTCAACTCCAGCAACTCATCCTCCCCCTCTCCCCCCTCACCCTGTTCATGTACTTGTGGCTACGCCTGTGGCTGCCCTTGTCCTTGCCCCTGTCCTTGTACCTGTCTGGGACTCTATGCTGCTGGCACCTGTAAAGACAATCCGCCTTTGCCCCTCACCATGTGAACCTGTCGATCCTACCTCTCCTCTCCACCCTCCCTCCTCGGAGCCACTCTCCTCTCTCCTACTATACCCCACCTCCTTCGCTGACCTCTACCTCCGCCATCTCCATCATCATCTCCATCACCTCCGCCATCTCCATCTATCGGCTCCCCAAGATTCGTCAACCATGGAAATGGATGCTCAACCCAATATACAATATACTCTGCATCCATCCCTGCATCCTCTATCTCTAGCCACATATCCCAAGGCAAGGGAATCATCTCTACCAGCTGCATCACTGCCTGATCATACGACAATAATGGCCCAAAGTGCTCCTGATCTCTCACTGTCCGAGCATACATCCCGGAACCCCGTGGCATCCGTTGTATCCTGTCGAACTGTCTGCCCACCCTATCCACCAACTGCCTCTCAAGAACATATGTTGTCCGCGCAATCAGATAATTGCTTTGAAATGTATATGGCAGCTCCACTGCGTCATCCTCCCACTCCTCGCACTCTCTGTACAACCTCCATACTACAGTGTCAATCTCATCAATGACCCTGCGCCAGTACTCTAATCTCCCAATCTGCGGCTGAGATGTAATCATGTCATACAAATGTACAAAACT
The DNA here is from genome assembly GCF_030272615.1 of Cryptomeria japonica. Lineage (NCBI taxonomy): Eukaryota > Viridiplantae > Streptophyta > Pinopsida > Cupressales > Cupressaceae > Cryptomeria > Cryptomeria japonica. The sequence goes on along the minus strand of NC_081409.1, from coordinate 898,445,115 downwards.
TCGCCCATGGCCCCTGCCTCTGAAATGAATCGGCTGTGTCACTGGTAGATGCTCATATGCCCACACCTGCAACAGTGTAACTTCGCAGCCTAATCCTGCCGATCCATGGTATACAAACTGATGTAGCTCATAGTACAAATGTGCTAGCAGACACGGTCCCCATACAAATCTGGTGTTCTGTGTCACCAATGTCTCTAGTGTACCACCCCAACCCACAACCAATCCTCGTGTCGCCCTATCCGGACAGAGGAACCCACTGATCACTCCTGCCAATACTGCTGATAGTGCTAATCCTGTTTGTTTCATGGTATCCCAAGCCACATGTCCAACCCTCATCTCCAATCTCCGATCCTAGAACACTCGTCTTAGTGCATCCTTATCTCCATCTTGATCATAGGGTACTAACTCCCTATCGATCGGTATCTTTAAAATCTTGTAAACATCCTCTAAGGTGACTGTCATCTCACCCATCGACAAATGAAAACTGCAAGTCTTTGAGTGCCATCTCTCAACCAATGCAATCAGCAACCCCATGTTCGCCCGAAACTCAGGCACATACAAAATATGTCGCAGACCCATAGCTTGAACCGCTGCTCTCACCTCAACTATCAGCTCTGCTTGCAAACTCTGAGTCGACGAGAATCTTTCTTGTGACTCTAGCATAGGTAGATCCTCTTGCAGTTAAGCAAATCAATTGTGTCAATCATAGTGGCATTCCCTGTTCATCACAAAATTTTGCTTTTTATCCTAGTGCTTATGACATTCTATCCTAGTAACATTCCCTGTTCATCACAAAGTGTTGCTTTTTATCCTGGTGGCACTCCCTATTCATCACAAAGTGTTGCTGATTATCCTAGTAGTACTCCCTGTTCATCACAAAGTACTACGTGTTTTGCACTCCCTGTTCATCATAAAGTGCTGCTCTTTTTAGTACTCCCTGTTCATCACAAAGTACTATTTTTTGGCATTCCCTGTTCATCACAAAGTGCCTCGATCTATCTTATCTTAGGGCCTTTGCTTGAGTGTATGCTCTCGAGCAGTTTCCTAATTGGCAACGTATGTTCTATCATAGAATTGTCAATCCTAGCCCTATTTGCTATCCTAGTCTTCCCTAGAGGACCTGCTTGAGTGTATCCTCTCAGCAGCTTATCCAATCGACAGTGTATGTTCATCACAAAACTGCTGATTCGACCTAGAAGACATAAACACACCTTTATGACATAAACACGCTTACATACTGCACATACGTGTCTGCTCTGCACAGATGCGCCCATATAGCATAAACGCGCCTGCACAACACAGACACGCTCGCATTTGACATAGATGTTGCTACATTCATAGACGTGCCTGACACAAACACAGACGTGCCTAGCCAACCCAGACGCACCTGGCACCAACATAGACGCGCCTTAGCATTTTTTGCCCCTTGCTTGACATATCTAAAATGCATTAAATGCGCTACCTAACATGCATTAATGATAACATTTATTGCGACAAAGTACAAGGAGGTTTTACGGTACTTACCAGCTCTCCTGCATTTGCTGGCCTATGAAATCGACGAACGTGAACGAATCTATGCACCAATGCCATCGCTGTTGACTGATGCTACTCTATTCTCTCTCTACACTCTGATCTCTTGGATGTGTGGATGACAATGAGGATGTTTTCCCCTCGTAGTCTATCTTATAGACTACCCTAGCCCTAGTCTCCCGAGTTAGTCTTCTTTATCCCGTGACTCTGTCACTCTATCCTATCCGGTCAGTCCATTCTATCATTTTTTTCTTATCGAGAGATTGTCTATAATCTTTCCAGACATTTTTATCCAATTTCTCGAGAGGGCATATCATTCCCATCTTGGGGCAACTTTGTATCAGTTCATCTTATCTTCTTTGAAACAACACAACAAGCTGCATTGTCTCAAAGAGGGGCAAAATGTAGACACCTAAAATTGTTCAGTCTAATTAAATAAATATCTTTATTTATTTAATTACTTTAGCCTAATTCTTCTATTAATTAAATAAATCTTTATTAATTTAATTAATTCATTTATCCTCTTCTAGCCTTATTCCTCATTTAAATAAATACCTTTATTTATTTAAATTGTCTTTTTCCTAAATTAAATAAATCTTTATTTATTTAATTTAATTGATCTCACTTCCTCTATTAATTAATTAAATTCATTATCCTTTTCTACCCATGACACATGTCATTCATCTTTTAATTCCTACACTACCTACTCTCTTATTATTTTCTTATTTTCTCTACCTACCCTCTAATCATAGCCGACCATTTATCTTTTACACCTCTTAATCTTATCCCTTCATTTCTTATAGTGTCTTCTATATAAGGAGATGCTTCCTTCATTATCAAACCCCTCGGACTACTCTACGCTTTCAAACTTTCATATGCGATCAAACCTACTTGCAACCACATTTCCGTTCTTTGTTGAGCTCTTGTACACATAAAACCTGAGAGCAAATATATCAAGCAAGATCAATGGATATAAGAAGAATGGAGATCCAAACCCTATTGGACATGTGATGGTATAATCTTTGTGATTTCATTTGATTTGCATTGTCTTAGGTAATCTTCATATGTTATGGTGGATCTTTGTTGTTGTTAGGCTAGGGTTTTGTGGTTGAATTCATTTAGTCTTTCAATATTGTTGTTTCCACTTTTCACTCATTATTAAATATTTCTTAATTAATATTTATAATTTGTTATTTTAAACATTTCTTAAATTACTTTCTAGATTGCAATAATACTTAAATAAGATTTTTAAAGGACACGTACATGAATTGAAGGCATTTCCTAGTTTGTTTCAAGCTCAACATATGATTAGACTCACACAATACATTGAAATACATACCATAAATAATGTACAACCCTTATGACCTAATAAAATGCTTCATTTTTTGCCTTTTCCTATCATGCAAAAATGAAAAAATCTTATGCTTGTGGAAGTAATGCTCAACCCTCACATTTGGTGTAGTGATAAAGCGACATTAATCTACAACAATTGTATCAATTTTCTAGTAGATCATGAGCTCATATATGGCTCCAATTGTTAGAGTGATCATTCTTTAAGAATAGATTTAGTTGGTAGATTGATTCATCATTCAAGTTATATTTATTATAAATTTGTGATAATGTCCTCTTTTGCATTTGTTGTTATTAGATTTGATATAGAGAAAGTTATGGTACTGATCATCGCACAAAGTTATGTGTCATGATTTCTCTTTCATTGCCCTTAATCACCACCCAACTTGTGGAATTATGACATTTACATCATAATCAGAAACCATGACTACCTTTTTTTAATAGGTAACATCAAATGTATTTCTTTAACTCCATTTTTCAAGTCATCCGGTAATAGATTTTTAATTAAATTTTACCTTTAATATCCTATTGACATATCCCTTGAACTTCTTATAGATGCAAATGCTAGTTAATTATTATCAAAAACATTTTTAATTATATAAAAACAAAAACAAAAAAAAGTGTTATTATTATTATTAGAGAAAATAGCTTTAAAAAAATAAAAAATAAAAAATATCAATACATTTTTAACTATATTAAATAATAATTTAAAAAAGAGTTGATAAACAATAAATGTTATTATTAGAAAATTGTTAAAACATATATATACATAATAATAATAATAATAAGAAGCAACGGAATCCATTATAATATATGATTATTATCAACAATGTCGCTGTAATAAATGTGAAATAACATATATTTTTTAAGACATCACACAAAACAAAACAAATATCCTTGTCTGAAAAAAAAATCCCTCCATTAAAGCTGTAAGACACTAAGCTTGCATGATGACATCCAACCCCATCTTTACTTATTATTATATCTTCTTTGTTTCTATTTTTTAAATCCAAGACCTGAAATCGCGGAGCACCGCTAGGCTAGGAAATCCTGTTGCTTTATTTAAATAAAACTGTTTTTTCCTTTCGATAAGAATAATAAATAAACGCAGAGTAGTGGGTATTATGGAAGCTCGTGCATGCGACGGCGGAGATGGCGTCTTATACTTATATCGATTACTGTGCTAATTAATGATGCTCTGTTAATTACACTCTTTTTTAAATTACTTTTTTGTGTAGCTTAAATAGCTCCCCGTGGTACTTGTATACCGTCACACCTCTCTACGATTTGCAGGCATTCAGGTAACTAACTGTATTTTCAGATGATTTTATGAAAGCTTTGACGAGATTTTCATTCTGTAAAGAGTCTTTTGTTTTCTGTGAGAAGAAACATATCTTTTTACTGAAAAATAAGAGAAAAAGGTTTACATGATTTTCTGTTGTAATGCATTTTTTTGTTTTTTTCATATGATTTTATGAAAGCTTTTCCATATCTTAAAGCAAAAAGTTTCCTGGATGTGTTCTGTCGTAATGCATTTTCTTAGTTTTGTGAAATTTTGGTGATATGCCATGCAAGATGAGCTGCATTGCATGTGAGTGGTTTATGAGCGTAATGTGATAAATTTAGTTTTGTTTTGAGCCTTCTTAGCTGGAGTTACCCGTAGTTAAGTGCTAGTTGATTTAGGTTTTTTAAAAATATTCTATTCCCTATTTTGACGATTTCCTAAATTTATTTTTTCTCATACGGATTAGCGGCTTTTTAGCTGTGTCGTCGAGTTGAAAATTGTTCTATTTCGGGCTTGTAAAATTGTTGCAATTTTAGGCGCATAAGAAGATTCTGGGGTTTAGGCATCTGGAAAATTTGAAGAAGGTGAAGCGTCTCTTGGGATTTGTACCGTATTTCTCCTTTTTTGACACTATTTAGTTTGTTCAGTTTTGAGTAACTGGAATTTTCGGAATGGAAGAGTGCAGAATGTGGCTAAAGTTTCAATGTCCTATGTGTTCGCAACAAATTAAAAAAAAAATGAAAAACAAAGAAAAGATCTAAATGTAAGGCTTCTCTTGGCTTTCTACTGGTGATTTGAATGAGAGAGAAAAAATTCCCCAGGTTTTGGATAGGGAGGCTTGTCTGGTTTTGCAGAATTATTTGGGAAATTTTGAATTTTGTATTTTGGCATTATTTTTGGTGAATTCCTCTTTATCATGCTCTTGCTTGAGCAGCAAGATTCGGTGAATCTATTAACTTATTAAAATTCCTAGTTACTTTTGACAAATTTGAAGGGTTTTTATTTTTCCGTTTGTTTATTTTCATATTATTCGCTGTAAATTAGGCCAACTCGAAAGCAGAGAATGACATCATTGTTTTTGACTTTGCAGGCATATTCCGAATTTCTTCCTACTTAATTTTGCTTTTCTAGCTTCTTCGGAGATCTCAAAGTTTACTGTAAATACCTCGTTCATATGTATAAAGCATTGTTTCCTCTCTACCCAAATGAAATCCCTCTTTTTGTTTTTTCGCTTTTCTAGTTTTCTAAAGAAGTTAGCTGAACCAGCCAGTAGTAATTTATTAACCATTTTGGCGCGTCGTAATCCCATCCTATAGATTTTGAATATAAAATGCGGTATGTTTTCTTTAATGATAATTAATTAACTGTTAATTTTTGTATTTGTGACTAGTATTTTATAGAATTACGCCTATTTTTAGTACGGCCTATTCTTTAATCAGCTTAAACGGTCTGCTTTGCTTAAGGTGTAATCTTGCAGAGGCGTTTGAGCAGCATACTCTGATTTTGTTTGATATGCATCAAAGCTAACTCACCCATCTGTTTTCTCTTTCCGATCATTTGCTCAGTGGTGTGTCAGATTCTTCAATGCTCTGTAAAACAATTTCTTGTATTACTGTGATTAATAGTAAATTAAATTTTTGTTTAGTGGTGTCAGATTCTTCAATATTCAGTAGACATTATTTTCTATTGTTGTTTTTAATTGTAGATTAAATTTACTCATTATGTAATTTAAGCTCAAATTAAGCTGCAATGTATGTGTTGCATGCTGGAGTTATTTATTTTGGCTGATTTGTAGTTGTTGAAAACGTAGCAAATTGATTTTGACAGTTAAATCCCTTGTCGTGGAGTTATGAAAATGTAGGTTTTATGAAGAAGTTTATGTAGCTTTGCAAATACGAGGTTCACGGTGAAATCGTCCATTTTTTCTGTATTTTAATTTACTGTTCATGGCTTAATTGGCAAGGCTGCAGGGTAATATGTGTTACTGTTCGCCATAATTGTTTTCATGGTGAGTAGGGTTTTGAATTTTAGAGGCTATATGTTGGGTTAAAGTTTTCAAGAAATATGTGGAGAGGATTTCTTTGGGTTTAAGCAGGGATATGAGCATGCAGGTGCAATGGGTGTGTATTTGGGCTCAAAAATCATTTGGAAATAAGGATTTATTTGGGGGGATCTAAGCATGCAGGTACAACTGGTGTGCTATACACCTGTATTCCCGGAAATTTTATCTTTTTGTGGATTACACCGAACTTTCGCGGTTTCCTGGCTTTTTCTAGTATACTGTGCTTTTTTGGGTTTTTGTATTTTTTCAGAGTTCCTGGATGATTTACAGTTTGCAATATATGGATGGATACCTTCTGATTTTATGTCAGAGGTGGGTGGTTTCAGATATTCTCATTCATGGAAATTGTCTTGATAGGGAATTTATGTAGGCATCGTGGGCTATATTTTGTTGGGTACCTGAGTATTGTTTTTTTAATCTTTTTTTCACGTTAGCACATTGTTTGGGAGGACGATTTCTTTGGAAATTATTACACAACGTATGGTGGATGTTTGACTTTTACAGAAATTTCATGAACTTAATTTTTTATTTATTTTTAATTCTATAGTTGTGAGGCACTAAATTTTTGTTTGACCTTAATTTTTCCAAATTCCTCGACTTTTAATCTTCTACTTAAAAATTCTGCTAGTTGCGAGGCACTGAATTTTTTATCAAAGGGGAATAGTTTTAACGATTTATATTCCAACTTTCAGGAGCTCGTATTCTTGAATTCCAGCTTTCTGCCCAGATTTAGCTGGCTCGAAGCGAGCAATTAGATTAGACAGACCGAGCTTATTAAATGGTAAATTTGAACCCGGGTCTTAATTCTAAGGTTCTAACAGTAAATCACTAGCTAATTGTGCTTGTTGGCATTGGACCTGTTTGTGAGAGATGTTACTGCGGATTTGATTTTGTGGTTTGATTGCATATTAACATCAGTAACTTGGAAAAGTGGAATAGCAAATGATAGTCACTTTACTCGCTTTTTGCCATACTTACCTAGGAGTACAGACTTGAAGAATTCTCTCTCTCTAAAGCCTCTATACTAGCCTTGACATTATAGCTTTATTTTTAAGTTCTGACCTTGATTTTGGGTAAAATGACATAAATTATGCGGAGTTATATCCACTCTTTTCTCTTCTCCAGTTCAAGTATGCTTATTTTTGAAGTCTCCAATTCTAATAACGCTTCTGAATTAAACAACTTGTAACCTGGATATGACCACTCTTAGCCCGGGAGCTTGCTTGGTAGTAAGGCCAGGATATAGAGTTCTTGGATTTGGGATCATTTACTCTTAGCCTTACTTGGTAATTAAGGCCGGGGTAATGTGCTCCTGGGCTAGGGTTCATTCACTTTAAGCCAGGGAGCTTATTTGTTGAAGGCCAGTATAGGTAGCTTTTAGGGAGACCGGTGAGTCATGGAGTTTCTCAATCTAGTACCAATCCAGCCTGCTTTGGGGGAGCTACTCATTTAGGACCTATCTATCTTAGATGCCCTTAATTGTAAACGTAAAGTTTTCCACTCAGCACAAGCAAGGTTCTAAAAAGCAGAGACATGAGATCAATATCAGGACTCAACTGTGTAGTTTCAACTCCAAAACTCAGTTTCAGACTCCTAAACTCATTGACCCATGTGTCATGAGACATGGTTCATGAGAACCCATCTATCATGAGACATGAGATTTCCAGTCTATATTGGACTGTTCATACAATACAATGTTTTAAATATAAAATTGTTTTGAGATAAATCATATTTCCTGGTCACAGGGCATACGATATTTGATGGTGTGATTCATGGTCTAAAGAACACTTGAACACCCGAGGACTGTCTCTAGATATTTTAAAACGTTTTTGTGTAATTACTTAATGGAAACTAATTGTCTTAGAAACCAAACCAAAGAAAATAATCATATAGCTAAAACATCCATCAAAATGAAGGGGTCCATGGCCCACACAGTAGAACAACGTGCTAAAAGGAAAAGTCTCATATAATTGTTTAATCATATCTCATCTTCTCATTCTGCATGCTTTCTATTCATCCTGATGATGGATCTATAGTTGGTGTTACCTCTATTCTATAATTGTTTAATCACAGTCTAATAAACCTCTCCTAAAAACAAACGGTCGATAACCCAATAAGCAGAACATTTCCGAGGCCATATAGAAATAGGAAATTGCCTACACTGCTTTAATCATAGTTTTATAAATACACCCAAAGTATGCAAACGTCCCTTTCATGCCATGATTATGGTTATATTGCTATAGTTTTTAATACTTTTAACTCTGCTAACGTACCTTTCATAGATATGGCATGACTAGTTACCTCTGTTCTATAATTGTTTAATCACACTCTAGAAAACCTCTCCTAAAAACAAACGGTCGATAACCCAATCAGTAGAACATTTCGAGGCCATATAGAAATAGGAAATTGCCTACACTGTTTTAATCATAGTTTTATAAATACACCCAAAGTAAGCAAACGTCCCTTTCATGCCTTGATTATGGTTATATTGCTATAGTTTTTAATACTTATAACTCTGCTAACGTGCCTTTCATAGATATGGCATGACTAATGAGTACATACTTCGTGAAAATAGAAAACAATATTTTTTTGGTCCTTTGCTTTACACCCTGACACTGGCATATTTTATAACTTAACAACGAGAGCTATTTACGAGTCTCGGATGTGGGTGTTTATAACGTACTAGGCAGGGACAAGATAATCACGGAACCTGCTTACAGGAAATCGAATACAAGCATTGCCTATCGAATTTGTAGAAGTACTCGCATATCTAATCCATCTGACTGTAGATAGAGCCTGGATATTATAAAAAAAATTACCTGTGACCTCTCTATATTAAACCTTTTTTTTAATTTGGTTATATAGTCCCTCTGCGATGGAGCTATCTATGCATGGCACACGGCGTTTATATGGAATAGGCGTTTGATCAACATTATTTTATAGGGTCTTGTTTAATTTGCAGAGTCAGAGGTATCAAGTGCAGCTTATCTTTGCAATTTATAGAGTGGTACTGTTGCAGTACACTGGCTTTGCGTTTTCTTAAGCTGCGTTCTTTTTTCGTTCGTTTTTTTTCAAATGCATATACTACTCGTTTAAAATTAAGACGCATGGCATGTGGCGAGCTAAACGTGTCTGTTGGTGTACTAGTTAGTACTAGTTGTATTTGAAATGTCAATGATTGCATTGGCTGTTGTTCTTTCTGAATCTTTTTGGTCTTTTCATTTTTAGCTTTGCTCCTGGGAGGTTTTTGGATCCGGTTCGGAATTGGGTATTGACATCTGTAGCTATTTTCGAAGTAAATCGAGAGAACTTGTTGCTTTTAACTTAAATTTTTGTAGCGGTTACTTTCTGGGTTGAGATTTCGTTGAGAACATGGTAAAGATTCGAGGTTAAATTTATATGTATTATCGTGTAGTTTAGGGTGATTTTTGATGCTTGGTTTTGACACGAAATTAACCTTTTGTATTGCCTGAGAAATTTCGCTGTGGCCCTTGTGCTAGGTGTAATTTTATTGAGGATATTTTTTATTGTTAAGTAAGCTTTGCATTGTATATCAGGTTTTATTGGGTATTTGGCTTTGGGTGTTCGATGCTAGATTAAAGACGTTTGCGTTGCTTTGCTTGTAAAATATCTATAGTGTATTTGAGCGCCGGGCGTGATTCGTTTAGAATATTGTGGCTTTTGAGGGTAGATTTAGCAGCACTCTATAGCAGGTTAGAGTGGGTTTTCAGCTTTGGTTTCCGAGTCTCAGTTAAGCAACATTGCATTGCTCTCCATGTGAAAAACTTTTCAGTTGTTTCAGAGCTGGGTGTAATTTGATTTGGGATATTTTGGGGTTTGACCAAACATTAAAGTGTGCTGTATTTGAGCTGTCGTAATTAAGCTTTGGTTTGTGGTTTCTGAATAAAGCTTCTGTTGCATTGTGTGTTACAGCGGTGTTTTCTGTGTTTTTAAATTTTAATGTTTCCTTAATATTGAAACGCAGTTTGCAACTGTTGTCTTCGTGGATGTTTGGTCAAATACTTGTTGTATTTGGAAACTAGCTTTTGTTCAAGCAGTTATCTCACTGTAGCCGGTGGGGTTTTGTGTCTGCTGTGTAGTTGTTAACAAGGGGAGAGATTTTTCATGAATTTTGGAGCATTATTTCTGAAGTTTAGTCACGTTAAGAATATGATGACAGGCCTGAAGGAATTATTGGATATGCTTAATAGTGTTTTGTTTTATGTGAAATCGCCTTCCGATATTGATAAGTCTTGTATGTTTTTCTGTAAGTGGTGTCATGTTTTGAAACCTTTTACCTTATAATGAATTTATCAAGCCCTTAGTAATTCTGAGGTTTTAAAATATTGTTTTTGTAACTTTTTCTGTCTTTTCTCTTTGGTCGGGTTTGATGTGAAATTTATATCTGGTTGGGTGAAATTTTAATAATATTATTCTAGCTGAGCTTAGAACTTGTCTGGTTGGGGGCTTTAAAAACTGCTCTTCAGCATTTACTTCACTGATCTTGGCTTGTTTGTACTTTTAATTTGTTCAGGTGTCTGTGTCTGGGACCTGTTAGGAGCCAAATATACACGGGACATTTTTAATTAAGAAGCTCTGTATATTACTATACAGTCGTCATACAGAGTTAAATTAGAAGCAATACATTATGTCTGGAGTTGAAGAGAATCTACCACCTCCACCCCCTAATCCACCAGGAGGCTTTGTACCCCAACAGGTACCTCAGCCCATTCAACAATCTACAGAAGGGCCCCTAGCCCCTCGCATTCTACCTATGAAAAGACCTGGTAAGGGCCAATCTGGTCGACCAATAAAGCTTCTGTCTAATCACTTCAGCGTAGCATTTTCAAATCTTCAAGATTCTTTTCACTACAATGTGAGTAAACTTTGCCTTTGATAATTCATCTGTGTTGTTTTGTTGTAGAATTCTTGTAAGCATTATAAGTTCAATGCTATTTGTTATAATTACAGGGCAAAAGATTCTTAAACATTGGCCATCATGATAGATTTTGAGCATATATTTAAAAATAATATAAATATGACTTAAGAGTTATATTTGACATTTTTAATTGCGATACAACTGTTGATTTCAGGTTACAATCAGCAGTGATCGTGGGCCTATTACTAACAAGACTTTGTTGAGGAAAATAATGGATAAAGTGAAGGAGGTCTACGGCCAGACAGAGCTGAATGGCAAGGAATTTGCTTATGATGGAGAGAAGAGCATGTTTACTGTTGGAGCTCTTCCTCAAAATAACATTGAATGTACTGTTCTTATTGGGGAGGAAGCGAGGTAAGCATTTCATGCAATGCTTAGATTGTATGCATTTTGCAAATCACGTAATAATTCTTTCCTTCTAACCGGCGTTGTTATTTATAATGAGCTGCCATGCTAATCATTTATGTTTTTTTCTCACTAATTGTCATGTGTTCTTTGTTTTCTATCAGCGGATCTGGGGCTGGTGACAATGGAAGAAAGAAAATGAGAAGAGATGACAGAGCAGAGAAATTCAAGGTGGAGATCAATTTTGCTGCAAAGATCTCAATGAAATCCCTTGAAGCTGTTTTAGGAGGTGATGTGTCTGACAAATGCCAGGATGCATTGAGGGTTTTAGATATAATTCTCAGGCAACATGCTGCCAGAAAGTATGTCGTTATTTGGCAATTCATTGAATGCTTGACTTTTTTTTGGCAATGATACAGTTTTGAAATCAATCTGGGGTTTTATCCATTTTGCCCATGTGATTAACTGCTTTCTACAGGAACTATCTGTTGGTGAGACAAAGCTTTTTTCATTGGAGCTTTGCTCCATTAGTTGATCTGGGAGGTGGTGTTCAAGGATGTAAGGGATACCATGTTAGTTTTAGGCCTTCACAGAAGGGCCTGTCTCTGAATATGGGTGAGGACTGGTTTTCTTAATATACTCTTTGCTATGGTTGGGATGATAAATATGTTTTGGATGTTGTTTCTTATGTTCTGGTTTTTTAAGAAGTATGCTCCTTTTGGTTTCTTTCACTTCACTGGTCATTGTTGCTCTTTGATTTCTACCCTTCTTTTGTTTGTTATATTCTGCAATTCTTTCCTATCAAATTTTTCGTCTTTATTCTCTTCTTCTATGTCTATCTGTGTGCATTGGTCAGACCAGGCTTTAGGTTATTCCTCACTTCATAGTTCATTTGATTTTATGCTAGATTAGAATTATTTTATTCTTAAGTGAAAAAGTCGATCAGGTTTTCTCGAGTTCATAAGCAACTATTCTGTTTATCTGTGTGATTCATGTTTTTACTTAATATACCCTTTGCTATGGTTGGGATGATAAATATCAAATATGTGTTGGATGTTGTTTCTTATGTTTTTGGTTTTTAAGAAGTATGCTCCTTTTGGTTTCTTTCACTTCACTGGTCATTATTGGTCTTTGATTTCTAACCTTATTTTGTTTTTGGTTATTCCTCACTTCATACATTAGAATTATTTTATTCTTAAGTGAAAAAGTCGATCAGGTTTTCTGGAGTTCATAAGCAACTATTCTGTTTAACTCTGTGATTCTTGTTTTTTCTTAATATACCCTTTGCTATGGTTGGGATGATAAATATCAAATATGTGTTGGATGTTGTTTCTTATGTTTTTGGTTTTTAAGAAGTATGCTCCTTTTGGTTTCTTTCACTTCACTGGTCATTATTGGTCTTTGATTTCTAACCTTATTTTGTTTGTTATATTCTGCACTTCTATCTTTCTTAGCAAATTTTTAGAGCCTTTATTCTCCTCTTCTATGTTTATCTATGTGCATTTGTCGGACTAGGCTTTAGGTCATTCCTCCCTTCATAGTTCATTTGATTTTATGCTACATTAGAATTATTTAGAGCCTTTATTCTCGTCTTCTATGTTTATCTATGTGCATTTGTCAGACTAGGCTTTAGGTCATTCCTCGCTTCATAGTTCATTTGATTTTATGCTACATTAGAATTATTTTATTCGTAAGTGAAAAAGTTGATCAGGTTTTCTGGAGTTCATAAGCAACTGTTCTGTTTATCTGTGTGATGGTTGCTTATTCTTTAATGGTATAGTATGAGCTGTGGGCTACACTTAATTGAATTGAAGTTCTAGTTTAGAAATATTTGTAATCTGTCTGTTATCTGTCAACTGAGGGTTTTCTTCCTCATCCATGATGATGAATCATGGATTACAATCTAAAATGCTGCAAAAGTATTTGTGTTTACCAGAAGTACTACCAAACATTTGGAAACGTCACGACTGTTATTGTACTTGTCTTTCTAGTTTATGGGTATCACTTGAAATTTGGTTTCTTGATTCAACTATGATCTGCACGTGAGATTTGGTATTTGTTTTAGTTATATTAATATATCTCATTCCATCTAAACATGGAGAAAGATATCGAATCCCTGAACTGATTCTCTCAAACTTAAATGAAATAATAAATGGTGGGAAGTGAGGTTTTGAAAGTGCATTTTACTGACATTTTCAAAAGTGAATGATTTGGTAGATTGCCCCTACTTGTTGAAAAACATTATCAAATGTTCCACTGGTGTGCTTTGGATTTCAGTGATATGATTCATTGAATAAGATTCTCTTTAATTAGCAACTTGACTGTTTCGTTTGTATGACTTTTCTGTTTTATTTTTACAGTATCAACTGTGGGTTTTATTTGGTTTTACTTATATCTAAAATAGTTGTTTTAACAGTCTTTTCTCTTTTATATTTTAGAAATATTTGGAATTGGTTTTTGTTAGTCTGAATTTGAGTCCTTCTAGTCAATGGGTCTCACTTAAGGTTGTTCTTTAATTTAGTTTCCTGATTTTTCTATCTGTAAAGGGCTATTGTCTTCAAGCCTGTTTTCGCTGGTATTGTCTATTGGACTTCGTTTTTTAGTTATACTTCTCCTTCCACCTACACATGGAGATTGATACAACATCTTAAAATTTATTTTTGTTAAATTATTATGGAATTAAAAATGGTTGGAATTAACACTTTTTAAAATGAATGACTAATAATTTGTTCTTGCTTGTAGAGAAAAAAAATATTGAATGTAATGATGCCATGCTTGGGCTATCATCATTTATAAATTTATCGAGGTTGTTTTGTTGTTGTGAACTTGTGAGGACAGATGTTTCAACAACCATGCTTATTAAGCATGGCTATATGATGGATTTCTTATTAGAAAATCAAAATGCTCGCCAACCATGGGATGTTGATTGGTTGAAGGTAAATTGTCTTTGCAATTTGTATTTCCAATGTTGTATTTTGTTGTATTTCAGTTTTGTATTCTTATGTTTGTCTTCATTGAAGATGTTTGCTTGCTTATTTATTGGACATAGGCTTTTCTATCTGTTGTGTTTCACTTCATATATTGCCTTGCTACAAGTATTTGAATGTATTTGTCATTTTGCAGGCAAGAAGAGTGTTGAAGGGGATCCGAATAAAGGCAGTTCACACGAATATGGAATTTAAGATTTTGGGTTTCAGTGAGAATAAATGCAAAGAACAACTGTATAAAACTCTGAGATTCCCTTCTAATCTTCCCTTCATTTTCCTTCCAAATATCTTCATATTATTTCTTTACTATGAAATAATATATTTTTTTGGTGGTTGTCTGTGCCATTTGTAGTTTTGTATTGCTAACATTTAAATATGTTCAACATTCTTATGTGAAGATTTTCTTTGAAAGTAAGAAACCCTAATGGTCAAGATACCGAATCACCACCGAAAACAATAGAGGTGACAGTTTTGGATTACTTCATGAATACCAAAGGAATGACTTTAAGATATTCAGCAGATTTACCTTGTGTGGATGTGGGTAGACCGAAACGACCTAATTATCTCCCAATAGAGGTTGGTTATAAAGTTATTTTTTAACAGGACATTTGAATGAAATCTAGCTTGGAGTTAAATTTATCTTTGGTCCAATGGGCAGCTCTGTGAGATCCTTCCTGGTCAGAGATACACAAAGGGCCTTACTACTGCTCAACGCTCATCTCTTGTTGAGCAATCTAGACAGAAACCAGATGATAGAATGGTGGTTTTGCAAAAGGTAAGCATACTTCAATCTGAGGTGATTGTGTTTCACAACACGTAAAGCAAACTGTAATTTCACTTAACAATGCAGGCAATGGTGGCCAATGATTACAATTCAGACCCACTTTTGCGAGCGTGCAATATTAATGTAAATAAGCAGTTGATGACCATAGATGGCCGCATTCTTGATCCACCGAAGGTAGGTTGCCTTGATCAGTCAATTATATTTGGAATGTCTCCTTACTACTAATAAACAGATAGAGAAGAATGGCTGGTAGATAAAGTAGATAACAAAATTCATGCACGATTGTGTGTTTTAGTGATTAGCCTTTTTATTGGATTGATTCAAAGTTTGGTATTGAACCACCATGAGTCCTGATAAATATGGGTAGATTCCCATCTAATTATTTGATATTATGTGAATTGTGCCTAGCTGAAATTTGGTCAAGGTGAAGAGACCCCACAACGGGGTCGTTGGAACTTCAACAACAAGGTATTTGTTTTTCAATTTTATATATGAATTTTTTTTTTTTAATCTGATTTGGTCTAACTGGTGGGAAAAACCTTATTTAGACCATGGTTCAACCAGCAGAAGTTAAAAACTGGGCTTTAGTTAATTTCACAAGAAGCCATGAGAATGAGTGTAGACGAATTGCTGATGACCTTAAACGGTGCTGTGAAAGAAAAGGATTGGTACGTATTCTGATAAAAAGTGAAGTCTAGTTGACAAACTTGTGTTTGCAGTATTTAAATGAAGTGTTTTTTGTTTTTTGTAGAAGTTTGATTTGGTCGGCCAAATTTTTTGTGAGAATCCAAGGGATATGCACGCTAACCCTGTGGATAGGGTGGACAGGATGTTAAATCAAATGAAATCTAGGCTTTCACAGCCACCTGTTTTTCTGCTGTGTCTTCTGCCAGAAAGGAAGACAAGTGCTCTTTATGGTGATTGGATAATTTGTTTAGCAGTTTTTCCTGTTTTAGTTATGGCGTTTTAATATGTTGACTGAACTTTTAAATATGTTGACTGAACGTTGAACATTGTCGCTCTTATCTGAAAAGGTCCTTGGAAGAAAAAGTTCCTTTCAGAAAATGGTATTGTGAATCAGTGCATAGTTCCATCAAAGAAAATGAATGATCAGTACTATACAAATGTAGCCCTGAAAATAAATGCTAAGGTATGCCCCTCTGACTAAAAATATATGAAAGAAGATAGTAGGATAACAGTGCCAGTCTAATAAATGTTATTTTCAATAATACTGGCTTTTGCTTGCACTTGATAATTTTATTTATTAAATATTCCACTGTTCATTCAGGTTGGTGGGCTTAACTCTATTCTCTCTTTAGAACATAATAGTTCTGTACCACGCATATCCTCACATCCAACAATCATTATTGGTATGGATGTTTCACATGGTTCTCCAGGACATGGTGATACACCTTCAATTGCAGCTGTAAGTATGTAGGATAATGCTATTAATGCTTCCAATTCAAATGATGTTTTCAGTAAAACTGATTAATATGGATACTTAATTACATAACTAGTGAGGCCTCCAATAAAATTAATTTATTTGGTAAAACCGAGTATTATGGAATGCTTAATTGAAATGGAATGTTGTATTTTGTAAATCTGTCAGTGATTATTAAGTTTTTAATCAAATGGAAATGTTATACAATTTTTTACATGCTTCTGATTGTGTTTTGGTTTGAGCTATATTGGATGTGTATTTAAAATGTACTATTTACATGAATGGCGAAGAATGCCTGTTTAAATGAACATGATTTATATAATATCTACATTTTTATCAGTTCAAGTTGAAAGACCTATCTAAGGGAGATTGAATTCATGGAAAATTAATGTGCATGTTTTTAGATTATGTTTGTTGGAAGGCATGCATAATTTTTGGGCTGCTGACTTTGTACTCAATTTTTGAATGCTTTAGATGGTGTGACCTGAAATAATTGTTTTCAGAAACAATTTCGTTGACAGGTCGTTTCTTCTAGAGAATGGCCTCTGATTTCAAAATACAGAGCCTCAGTGAGGACTCAATCTCGAAAGGTTGAGATGATCGAAGCTCTATTCAAACCAAAACCTTCAGAACAAGATGGCAAAATGGTTGATAGTGGCATGATCAAGTATGGCACCTTTGGGATGATAATCATCTTTGCAATGTTCTTTATTTTCAATGTGGTTGAAAAGTTATCTTTAATATTATCCATGTCATTAATCTTGCCCCAAATGGTTGATGGTGGCATGATCAAGTATTGCCCCTTTGGGATATTATTCATCTTTGCAATGTTCTTTATTTTCAATGTGGCTAAAAAGTTATCTTTAATATTATCCATGTCATTAATCTTGCCCCTTTGGGATATTAATCATCCTTACAATGTTCTTTATTGTGCGATGTGATTGAAAAGTTACCATTAATGTTATCCATGTCATTAATCTTGTTTTTACAGGGAGTTGCTGTTGGATTTTTATAAAACTTGCAAAACATCAACTTTTGGACGGAAGCCAATACAAATGGTTATTTTTAGGTACGGATGCTTTACTGCATTTTATTCTTTATTATACAGTTCAGTCGAGTTGCATGATCAAAAGAAGATTTTGTTTTTACCTTGGTTTAAGTTTGCATAGGTTTTGTAAAGATATTTTGTTTTAACAGATTCTTCATGAACAAAAGACCAGGGACCCCTAATTTTTGAAATGTGGATAGTGAATGCGATTGTTTAGGCCTTCTTGATCAAGGCTGTAGATTCTAAATAACTTTCATGATTTAAACAGAGAAAAATCAGAGTATGCTTTTTTTAGTTTTTTTCTAGAATTTAAATTTATGAGAAAATTAGACTTTGGTTAATATTTGTATAGGTATTTGTAGATTTTAAATTTAGAAAATTAGACTTAGGTTCATATTTGTATGTTTTGCTATATGTTTAGTTGTGTAATTCTCCATGATCATAAGATCAAGCGCACTCTACTGCATTGCTTAAAAAAAAAATTGTCTTCAATATTACGACTATGTTGGGATGGGGCATAGATGAATCTACTTGAAGGTTTTGGCGTACTAAATTTGTTGCTTTTTTTCCACTTTTCTAATGGAGATGGTATCAAGTCCCTTTTTTAAGGCTATACACATTCTAAATGATTTTTATGTTTTAACATGCTATGCTTGTTTTGCTTTTATTTGTAGATTTTAAATTTACAAGAAAATTAGACCTTGGTTCGTATTTGCATAGGTTTTCTTTAGGTATTTAGTTTTGTGTGATTCTCCATGATCATAAGATCAAGGAAGGACCCTACAACTTAGGCCTTGTTCATAGTAGCAAAAGGTAGTCTGGTGTGATTATCCATGATCATAAGATAAAGGACCCTACTTTGTTTAAAGAAAATTGTGCCCAATATTAAGACTGTAGGCACAGAAGACAAATCTAATTGAAGGTTTTGATGTAATTATATTTGTTGTATTTATTTTCTATTTTCTAATTGAGATAGTATCATTTCTTTTTTCTATTTCATGAAGCAACAAAAATGCCTTGTGTGTTGGTTCCCATGAGTGGTAAATGAGTCAAATGGATTTTAAACTAAAAATAAATGATTGGTTCTCTTTGAGGATGTGATTTAGTTGTGTGTTACTGATCTATATTGTTGATATCTACAGAGACGGAGTTAGTGAGTCACAATTTGATCAGGTCTTGAACGTTGAGTTACAAGCTATATTAAAGGTTGTTCTACTTTGTCTAAAGGAATTTGTTTTCTTATTAAGATTGAATTTTTTCATCCCAGTTTGCTATGTGTTAAGTTGCTTATTTGGGTGAACCATCAGGCATGCGATCATATTGAGACTGGTTATAGACCTAAAGTTACATTGATAATTGCACAAAAGAATCATCATACTAAGCTCTTCCAGGCAAATGATCCCGCCAATGTTCTACCAGGTTAGATTTTGTTTTCCGAACTGTTCTGTTCCTGAAAACAGAGCATGGTATATGTAGGACGCATGCTCTATTTATTGTGACTTGAAATTTTTTAAATGCTTGTTTTATCTGACGAAAAAGCCTAATTTATTTATATAAGGCAGCTACAGATTAAATAGTAAATGAAAAAGCTCTGGACTGAAATGGAATTTTTGCTTTAAAATGGATTTTTTGTTTTGTTTTATATGCCTTTGCTACAGGAACTATCGTGGATACACAAATATGTCATCCAAGAAATTTTGATTTCTTTATGTGCCCACAAAATGGGATGATTGTAAGTACCACGGGCTATCACATGTACTAAAGAAGTGCAATTTTGTTTCTTGCATGTGCATTTTGTTTCTTAAAACAAGAAACATCTGTTTGCTGCTCTGATTCCTCTTTTGATGATTTTACTGTAGGGAACATCCAGGCCTACACATTACCATGTACTACTAGATGAAAACAATTTTGGTGTAGACATTATTCAAAATCTTGTTCACGCGTTGTCATATGTGTAAGAGAAAATGTTGTTTTACCTAGTTACTTGCAATGCTATTTCTATTGTAGTGTTAAGTTTATTGTAACATGTATTTTCTGTTGCAGGTATCAAAGAAGTACCACGGCAATATCTGCAGGTTAGTTGCTCCCTAAAAGGCTTCTGAAGTAATTTCATTGAGTTTTGCCTTTTAAGTATTTCTACTAAATTTTCATTTCGAAAGTCATGATTCTGATGTTTATGGTTGAATTGTAAAATGAAAATTCATGATTCTGATGTTATGCTTGAATTGTATATAGTGGCTCCAATAAACTATGCCCATCTGGCTGCCACACAAATGCAACAGTTTTTAAAGGCTGAGGACCTTTCAGAATCTGCCTCTCGGTCTGGAAGAGGGGAAGGATCGGTTGCATCAGGAGGGGGCAATATTCCAGAGCTCCCTAAGTTACATATTAAAGTTTGTGATTCAATGTTCTTTTGCTGATTCCTGAACTGATCCTCGAGCACTTTTAAAGTATTTTCAGATAAACCCCTTCACTCTCGTACTAACTGATAATAGTTTTGACTTAGAAGTAGCAACAGTTTCTTTCGGTGATTTACTAGAGCTGTAGTCACATCAACTTTCAAATCAGTTTTGCCGTTCGTTATAACTTTTCAACTCTTTTTCAAGTGGGTCGTTCATGTAAAACTTGAGGTGACACGTCAAAAACTTGGAAGTGGTAGTTCTCTGGAGTAAGATTTCTTTTGTAGAACTTGTGTACTGGTTTGATGTATATATGCGTTCAGTTGGATATGCTGATTAAGGTGTTGTATGAAATTGGTGACACTGTTGGTCAGCTTTTTGGTTTGTCTTTCGATGTTACACTACGCACAGATTACAATTTGTATTTTCCATCTAGTGATTAACTATATAAAGCAAAACGGTGTAAAGGAGTGTACTGTCGATTCAACGTAATTGATTTTTCGAATTTACAGGTTTTGAACATATGGTTTATGCCTTTATGGTATTCCGTTTACTTACTTGTTTTGCCCTGCTAGCAGTTTTTGGTATTGTGTATAGAATTAATAGGTTTTATTGTGGTTTGAACGTATAACTTTATTAGGATGTTTACTACATCAAAATCTGAAATAAATCTGGTTTGTAATTGGGAATAAGGCAACTGGCGGAAAATTGATATTTCAATATTATAGGTGGGGACATGTATTGGGGTAATTAGAATATACTTGATACTCATGGATGAGGGCTATGGTGTATGTATTTCAAGCCTCACTCTGGGTTTCCAAATGTGTGGAATGCTTGTTTCAGCTGGTATTCTATTTTTGTTTTTCCCTTTTCATTTCAGTGGGATTTCACCTGCATGTTTGGAATTTTTACTCTGTAGAAACTGTTGCCAATGTATTACTGGAATGATAATATGAATGAATGAATTTTAGTGACATCCACGAGACCCAGCGGTCTTTTTGGCAATGTATTATTGGAGTGTAATATGAATGATTGAATTTTAGTGACGTCCAGGAGACCCAGCGGTCTAGGAGACCAGAAGACCTGAAAGATGTCACCAATCACCTTGTAGCAAGGTGAATAACTCAAAGATTTGTTGCTTGTAGAAAGGTCTTAGAAGTCTTTTGATGGCAGACACCTTATAATGGCATCCAGTGTCTGCGCTGGATGGGAGGTTTACTAGTGAATGTTGTATGAGGGGATCTTTTGCATGCGATGCAGTGACTGGTATGTAACACGATTTTTAACAAGCATCTATTTAGGGCAATTCTATTGCTTTTAATATGGCTTTTGATGGCATTTTAAAGACTTCCGCGTGGCAACATTTTTTGGTAGATATATGCTTATGTAATACATACATAGGCTGGACAGCACATGCATTGTGTATTCAGTGTTTAACTGGTCACTTTTGTAAACATTAAAAATGTTCCGTGGGTGGGGATGACTGGTCACTTTTGAAATTGGTACCTGAGAACCAAAAACTAATGTTTGATCACTGCCAAATTTGTATTTTGAATTGACCTATATTCTAGGATCAAATGGGTTTTTGGTTTATTGATGTTTAAAAATGACCGTATGTTTGATGTGTATTTTTTATATAAAACTCTTCAACAAAAAAACACATTCTACTTTAAAAAATAAAGATCATGTAAAAACTATATATCTTCTTTTATACACAACAGTTGAGGTGCATAAAATCTATTTTTAAATCGCTATGGCAATCTAAGTTGAAAATAACTAGTAAAACATCAGAAGTAATTAGAGGTGCATAAAATCTACTTTCAAATCGCTATGGCTATCTAAGTTGGAAAATAACTAGTAAAACATCAGAAGCAATTATTCTTACACATTTGAGTGAAAATCCACTTGTATCTTTCCATACATCCTCGATAGTGTTATGTGAACGTTCTTGAACTGGTTGGTTGATTTTTATGTCAATATATGTTTCCACTATGATGGAACCTTTAGGTACAACAAATGTCCACAATCAATAGTGGATATCAAAAGGAAGACCTCATTGAACTATGGATATATCAAAAGTCATGGTTGTGCAATTCACATACAAATTTTGACTGTATGATTATTGTCAAATGCTAAGCGATAGTACAAATTAAAAGTAATCTTGAATGGTCATGATTTTGCATTGTTACATATTAGAAGTTGACACCATGCCGTGTTTATTCTCTTATGCATAAACTTGAAGTTGAGTTTAGACATTAAACATTCTTCCGTTTCCTACAAGATATAGATATAGTGATGTGCTATTGTAACATTTATCTTGTTCCGTTTCATTTCTATTCTTCACTCTTACAAGATAGTGCTGTGCTATAGTAACATCTATTCATCTTTGTTTCATTCCATTTTTATTCTTCACTCCTATCTATAGTAACATCTATATATTTTTTAAGATGAGAGAACATACTTTACTTGTTTGAGATTTTGCAAGTAGATGCTTCTATTAGTCTCGTTTGAACTGTCGAGGAGTCCATCAAGGAGATAATGAATTATCAGCTATGGGTTATTAATAACACATTTTCTTTTTTAAAATATTAAAGTGGGCAGAATTTGCAAATTAGATCAAATTAGATTAAGGTTTCACATAAGGGGCGGGGGCGGGGGGTTAGGTAAAATAAAGGCAGACCTTTTGGATGTTTTTTGAATTGGGTTTGGGGGTGAAGGTTTGAGGCTAGTCGACCGGGCGGGGAGTTAGGTAAAATAAAGGCAGACCTTTTGGATGTTTTTTGAATTAGGTTTGGGGGTGAAGGTTTGAGGTTCATCTTAAAAGACAAGTAGATGTTCTATAAAATTATCTTACCTTTTGGATGTTTTTTGAATTGGGGTTTGGGATGAAAGTTTGAGGATCATCTTAAAAGAGAAGTAGATGTTCTATAAAATTATCTTGTAGGAGTACTGATATTATTTCATTGATATTATTTCATTTGTAAAATATTGATATTATTTCATTTGTAAAATATTGATATTATTTCATTTGTAAAACTTAATTTATTGAAAAGAAAATATGAAATCAATTGGGAGTTTTGGAAAAATGAAGGTGGGTCTTTTGGAAGTTTTTTGAATTGGAATTGGGGTGGAAGTTTGAGGTTCATCTTGAAAGAGAAGTAATTGTTCCTATAAAATTATCTTGTAGGAGTATTGATATTATTTCAATTGTAAAGCTTATATCTTGAAAATAAAAAATGAAATTGAACAATGACATCTTGTAGGAGTATTGATATTATTTCAATTGTAGAACTTATGTCTTGAAAGTAAAAAATGAAATGGAACAAATGAAATGGAACGCTGACTTAATTCAATGTTGTATTATTTCAATTGTATAGCTTATTTTGAAAAGAAAAATGAAAAAAGAAAAATGAAATGGAACATTGACTTAGTTCAATGTTGTATTATTTCAATTGTAAAGCTTATCTTGAAAAGAAAATAATGAAATGAAACAATGACTTAGTTTAATGTTGTATTATTTCAATTGTAAAGCTTATCTTGAAAAGAAAATAATGAAATGAAACAATGACTTAGTTCAATGTTGTATTATTTCAATTGTAAAGCTTATCTTGAAAAGAAAATAATGAAATGAAACAATGACTTAGTTTCAATGTTGTATTATTTCAATTGTAAAACTTATCTTGAAAAGAAAATAATGAAATGAAACAATGACTTAGTTCAGTAGTATAACTTATCTTGAAAAGAAAATAATGAAATGAAGTAGTATAACTTATCTTGAAAAGAAAATAATGAAATGAAACAATGACTTAGTTCAGTAGTGTTTAATAATATTCCAATCTCTAAAAATGAACATAAATAGGTCAAAATGCTTTGTCAACATCTAATTTGTCACAATGCAAGAATCATCACATGACATGTCCACTATGCATCTAAATTTAAAAATAAAATAAATAAAAAATAATTTATGTTTAATATTCTAATCTCTAAAAATGAGCATGACTTTTTTCACCTGGACATACGGCATAGTATTTTTGTTAAATAGGTCAAAATGCTTTGTCAACATCTAATTTGTCACAATGCAAGAATCATCACATGACATGTCCACTATGCTTTTAAATTTAAAAATAAAATAAATAAAAAATAATTTTTTTAATATAATTGTAAAGTTCATTTTAATTTGAGAAACATCGCCTTTCTCCCATCTGCATATTCATTTTGATAGTAATCTAAACATTTTGTATCTTTCATGCATTCACCTATTGAGCTACTTGCATTTCTAGTATAGAATGTGTTACATATTCATTGTGATTGTCAGACAAAAACATATTAATAATAACATTGAATACGTGTCTTGAGTTATCAATGATAATGAGAGGATTTTTTTAACTCTTAATAATAACATTGAATATGTGTCTTGAGTTGTAAATGATAATGAGAGGATTTTGACTAGATGCTTGGATGCTCATCTAGAAAAAGCATTACATTGTTTGAAAATAAATTATTTGATTTGGAAATTTATATTATGCTAGCATACTTATATTAGGAAAAATTATTTAAAAGACGCTAATAGGTATCACTATGAAACTAACTAACTTATTATTATCATATTATTATATTTTAATGTATTCTCTTTTTTAATATATATATATATATATATATATATATATATTTCCGCTAAAATCTTTAAGACCAAATTATTATTATTATATTATATCATTGTTTATTTATCTATTAAACTCTTTATAAAAACCAAAAAGTTATCAAGACTAAATTGTTATTTTATTAATATATCATATTTGATATTCATTCTTATCCTTGTGCTTGAAATAAAAGTGGATTTTATGTACGAACATTTTAAAACCTTGTGTTGTCATTGTATAATGCATATTTGTGGAATAACTAAATGATCATCATTTGTAAATTAATGTGCATTAGAGCTTCAAACCATACATATTTACTTCGCATGCATTTGTTAATCATAAAGTGATAAAATTATCTTATCTAAACATGAAAAGAAGACATTGAAAGTCATCAACATTTTTACAAAATAAATAACAATTCTATCTTCTCTCACAATGCTATTCTCTATGTGTGAGAGTGTGTGAGAGAGGAGAACACAAATTTCCTTAAGATGATACAAGTTGAATTGTTTCCAAGTTATTAAATAAGGATGATATATGTCTAAATTATACATGTCTTTTTTCTTTCTTAAATTGTAACAAAAACTTTCTTATGTTCGGAAATTGGCTTGTGTAGTGATATTTTGCCTTTGTAAATCATGGTGATCGTAGACCATTTTGAGCTAGCGTTTCTATGATAGTATCTACAAGATGAGATACATAATTAATACTAGACGAGATATATAATTAATATTATTATGTTTCATTTTATAAAGCTAAGAGTCTTCAAATTATGTTTAGTGATTATATTCTTTACATAAATTTTTACTAACATGTTACAAGTGTTTGACAAAAGAAAGATAAACGAGAAGTCTTTCAATGTCAAAATAAATAAAATATTATCATTAATGAAATAATTGTACAACTTAACCCTATCCAAATAAATTGAATTGTCTTTTCGATGCAAAACATGCTTAATGAGCAATTCCATCAATCTAATATTAAAGGAATTTTAGAGAGTGTATATGGTACATACAATTTAAAGAAATAACACATTTTTTAAGATTCTCCATTTAACTCATTCTTTTAATTTGCAAATATGAAATGTGTCATTAGTTTAACTCATTCTTTTAATTTGCAAATATGAAATGTGTCATTAGTTCATCTCATTATAAATTTCATATGTAATAGAGAAAGTTATGTGAGACACCATAATAATGCATTATGGTGGGCTTATAGCACATAAAGTGATTTAAAAAAAAAAGATGTTTAAAAGAAGAGCTCAAGGAGATTAAGAATATAAAAATATATGGTATTATGATTCATCTTTATTTAAAAGATATGAAGTAGGTTCTAGACTAATTTTATGATAGAAGCATTTTCATAAGTTATATATTTATGTTGGGAAAATAGTGTCTCAATCTTGCATTTACATGAGGTTACTATTTATAGTAAGTTTTCATTTGAGCACAAAATGGTGCAAAATTATCCTAGAAGCTTCTGGTTGGTTAGATAAGCATGTCGGTATAACTTCGTGGCAAGATCACAACTAGTTTTGAAGATATTAAAGTTTTCATTTTGGAGGGGTGCAATTAAAGGTTTAAACTTAATTTTGGAGACTTTGGACTCTTCAAAATGCCCTGAAAAGTGGGCGTAAATGGTGTAGCTATTTACAAGGCAATAGAGCACCTCACTAGCTTTCTGGTGCTTCAAACGATTCGTCAATCGAACACACTTCACAAGTTATGGTCTCCAGAAGTTTGTACTCCTGAAATAAGAAATATAATTTGCATCAGACACATCAATGAGTTGTAAAAGGGAGGGACACATGTTGATGTGTTTTTTAACACGTCATAAGACATCTAAATTGGAGATAAGGTCGGCTATACTTTATTGGGTGGTTTTAGCCCATGGTTTTGTAATGTCGTTTGACGATTTCTTCTATTGTATCTCCTATATATGAGGTGTGTGAGATAGAGGTTGTGTGTAAGAGTCTTATGACTATTGAGTTACTTCTGAATCCCTGATTAGTGGTACTCCTGTGAAGAGCTTGCTCTGCAAGTATATTGTAATCTGTGATAATCGAATAATATATTGAGTTGCTTTTGGAGTTTGGGGTTTTTCTCTTGAAAGGGTTTTTCCCACGTAAATCACTGTGCTATGGTATGAATGTTCTAATGTCTCTTTTCTGTTAAGTTTCTATAACTGTTATGACGATCTGTAAAAGTTTTTGCATTATCCTCCTCTCAAGGTTGGTGTAGGAAGTTGTTCCGCTACTTAAATTCCTTACAAGTGGTATTAGAGCCTGATCACCTTTGGTTTTAGTTGTGGGTTTCTGGGTTTTTTGAACTAATCCAGATTTGAGTGGGAGCTTGTGCAAAAGACACTTTTGATCTTGTTGTAGGAATTTCCAGATGGCAAGTTCATTAGGGAGAATAGAGGTGGAAAAATTTAATGAAAGTAATTTTGAGATGTGGAAGTTGAAGATGCAAGATCTGCTAATAGATCGAAATTCGTGGGATGTCATTGATGCGAATGTCCAAAGACCCTCAGATCCTACTGTGGTAACTTAGTATGATGTTATGGACCAAAAAGCCAAGGGTCTAACTAGACTGTGCCTGACAGACTCTTTTGATCAATGTCTATGAAGAAAACTCTGCAAAGAAGCTATGGGATAAGCTTGGTGAAATGTATCAAGCAAATTCTTTATTAAATCAAATTTTCTTGAGGAAGAAATTATATTCCTTGAAGATGGAAGAGGGTAGACGAATTGTAGACCACCTAGAAGCATTCAATATGTTGGTGGTTCAATTGTTATTTATTAGTGTTAAGATGGATGACGAAAAGAAATGCCATATCTTGCTTTGTTTGCCTAATTCATGAGATTCTCTTGTTATGGCTATCAATAGTAATTCTGTTGTTTTGAAGTCCGAAGATGTGGTGGGTGCCCTACTTGGTGAATAGATGTAGAGGAAGGTATCCATCAGTTCGAAGGAAGCCCTAAATGTTTTTGGAAGACCTAAAGAGAAATGCAAGAAGAATGAGAAGCGCAATAAGTCCAATTCCAAAGGGAGATCGAAATCTCCTAGAGAGTCCAAAGTCATTTGTTGGAATTGCGGTAAATTAGGTCACATCTGTAAGGAATGCAAAGAAGAAAAGAAGAAGAAAAAGAAGAATTCTGATTCTGATTCTGATTCTGAGTTTGAGAAGGAAGATGGTTATGCATTCATTGCAATTTTGTCGACTCATGTAAGTAATGATGTCTAGTTAATTAACTCAGGTGCATCTTTTCATATAACTTCCAATAGAGATTGGTTTTCTAAATATGAAGAATTTAATGGAGTTAAGGTGTACTTGGGTGATGATTCACATTTAGACATTGTTGGTCAAGGTAAAGTTAGAATAAGGTTTTCTGATGGTAGAATAAAAAGGATTAATGGTGTGTTGCATATCCCTGGATTAAAACGAAATCTGTTATCTGTGAGCAAACTAATAGGTGCAGGTAGTCTTTTTTGAAGCAAGATGTAAGATGATTAAGGGTGCTATGGTAATTGCAAGAGGTGTCAGGTTTGGTACTTTGTATAAGCTAGAGGCATACATTGTTGAGTGTAATAGCACTTTTGTATAACAGTAAATCTGTGGATACTTTGTTGGAAGATTTGAGGGTTTCACCTTTAGCAGATGGACATGGATTTTGGGTACCTAAGGGTGTTCTTTCTTCTGAAGCAAATTTACCTATAGAGAAGACTATGTTATGACACTAGAGGTTTGGCCACATTGGAGAAAATGGTCTAAGGACCTTGAAAAATAAAAAACTTTGTTGAAAGTTTGAATGATTGTAATATTGATTTTGATTTCTGTGAGCATTGCATTTATGGAAAACAAAACAGGGTTCAATTTTACTCGAGTTCTCATAAAACTTGTGGTGTCTTGGATCTTATTCATTCTAATGTGTTTGGTCCTATAGATGTTCCTTCCATTGGAAAATCCACATATTATGTTTCATTTATTGATGATTTTAGTAGGACATGGACATATTTTCTAAAGAGTAAATATGAAGTTTTAAGTCAATTTAAAGAATTTAAAGCAATAGTTGAGTTGCAGAATGGAAAAAAAATTAAGTGTTTAAGGATTGATAATGGCGGTGAATTTTGCTCTAATAATTTTGATAGATTCTATAAAGACTGTGACATTAATAGACAAAAAACAACTCCGTATTCTCCACAACAGAATGGAGTTGCAGAAAGAATGAATAGGACACCAATGGAGAAGGCTAGGAGTATGTTGAGTGGTGCTGGTCTAGAACAAAATTTTTGGGCTAAAGATGTTGCCACTTCTTGCTATCTAATTAACTCTCCTACATCAACTCTTGTTGATAAAACGTCATAGAAGCATGGTCATGTCAAAAGCCTTCATTGAGACATCTTAGAGTTTTTGGTTGTGAGACATATGCACATGTGCCAAAGGAGAAGTGGACAATGTTGAAGAACAAGGTTGTGAAATGTATCTTCATTGGGTATAGTTATGGTGTGAAAGGATACAAGCTTTGGGACTCTGTTGCACAAAAGGTAATTCATAGTAGAAGTGTTATATTTAGAGAAATTAAATCTCCTTCTGATACATTGCAACCAGAACATAATAAACAACAAGATGTGATTCAATTCCCTTCTACACCTGAAAGAGTTGAATCAAGACCTCTAGATAGGCAAGATGTTGAGGAGAGCTCGTCTAGCTCCGAATCTTCAGAAGAGGAGAAAGAACACCCAACTCAGCTTGTTTGAAGGTCTACAAGACATAGACAACCACCTGAAAGGTATTCACCTGATGATTGGAGATGTATTTTTGTTTTGAATACTAATGTGGATGAACCTAGATTTGTAGAAGAGGCGTTAAGTATGAATGACGCAAAATCCTGGAAGATTGCTATTGAAGAAGAAATGACAGCTTTGAAAAAGAATGACACATGGGATCTTGTACCATTGCTTGAAGGATGGAAACTTGTTGGTTGTAAATGGGTGTACAAAAAAAATATTGGTTCGGATGGAGGCATTGATAAGTATAAAGCAAGGTTGGTTGCAAAAGGTTACTCTCAGGTTGAGGGTGTTGATTATGGTGAGATATTTTCTCCTATTGCAAAAATGACATCCATTATATTTTTGCTTTCTATTGTTGCTACTAATGATTTAGAGTTTGAGAAAATGGATGTGAAAACTACTTTCCTTCATGGTGATTTGAAGGAGAATATTTATATGACACAACCAGAGCACTATGTGGTGAAAGGTAAAAGTAATTTAGTCTGTAAATTAAAGAAATCTTTGTATAGCCTCAAACAAAGTCCTAAGATGTGGTATAAAAAATTTGATACATATGTGTTAATTTTGGGATTTGAGCATTCTAAATCAAATCATTGTGTTTATTATAAATCTGATGGTGATCATTTCCTATACATTGCATTATATATTGATAATATATTTGATAATATATTATTCATTGGTAAAGGGAAAAGTATGATTTTAGAACTGAAGTCTTAGCTCATTGTTAAATTTGAATTAAAAGATCTTGGTGAAGAAAAGCACATTCTTGGGATGAAAATTAGAAGAGATAGAGTGAACAGAAAGATATGGCTAGGCTAGAGTAAGTATGTGAATTCAATGTTACAGAGGTTCAACATGCAAGATTGTAGACCATTGTGTGTTCCTTTTATAGTTGGAACAAAATTATTTGTTGCAGATTGTCCTACATCTCCATCGGAGATAGAAGACATGAGAAAAGTGACTCACCAAAATGTAGTTGGAAGTTTGATGTATGCTATGGTCTGTACTAGACCAGACATTGCCCAAGCAGTGTGAGTTATTTCCAGATATATGTCTAATCTTGGTAGAGTTCATTGGGATGCAGTCAAAAGGGTCTTCAGATATTTGGAGGGTACCTCAAAGTATTCTTTGTGTTATCATGGTAATCTGGTTGAAGCCATGATTTCCCTTGATATTCATGGTTATGTGGATTCAAACTGGGTAGGTGATATTGATATCAAAAGATCCACCAGTACTTATGTGTTTACTTTATTTGGTGGTGCAATTAGTTGGATGATTAAGCATCAGACTATGGTTGCTTTATCCACTACTGAAGTAGAGTATATGACAACTACTCATGCTTGTATAGAAGCCATTTGGTTTAAGAGACTGTGTTCAAATATTGGAATAAAGCAAGGAGTAATGACAATTTATTGTGACAGTCAAAGTGTGATTTGCCTAGCTAAGAACTCGACATTTCATGCCCGGATGGTCAAATACATTGATGTTCAGTATGATTTTATTAGAGTTATGATCGAAGATGGCAGGGTGAAGCTAATTAAGGTAGAAACTTTGATGAATGTTGTAGATTCTTTAACTAAGGTTGTGAGCATAAAGAAGTTAAGATGGTATTCCGAGTCTATGGGCCTTATGACCTATAGCAATTAATTTATTGTGTTGATCTCCCTTTGCTCTTGGAAGGTGTTCAACAAGTGGAATAACATTGGGAAAATGGTTTCTCAACCTTGCATTTTGTTGGTTAACGAATTTATCACCTAACTCTATATTCTCACGCCCACAAAAAGTGATAAATGTAACCACAGTTGAACTAATCTAAACAAACTAATTACTGACTGATTCTCTGCTTATTTTACAAGGTGATAGCTACCTGTTGGTAAACAGATTTGTCACTGTAAAATCTCCTTCAAAATTGACCCCGTTTGCCCAAAGAGAAGTGACAACCATTCCAATAGTTGGAGAGATTGTAATCAAACTACAATCTTCCTCTATATTTGAGAGGGGCAACTCCCTCGTATGATGGGGTTTTTTTTGGGATTTTTGTGTACTTTTGACCTAAAAGTACAGAAAGTAAGGAAAACACAAAACTAAAGAAAGTAGATAACAAAAACCCTAATGTCAGACACACGAATACACACTGAGATTCCACAATAGATAACCATTACAATGGGGTTTAAGCATAAGATGGGTTTAAAAATATGCAATGATGATGAAAGAAGCACAACAACTCTCAACATATGGAGAGATAGGATATACTAGCACAGACAAGTCAAGATACCAAGAAATGACGTGTTTCATCAAGTCAGTTACATAGATTATTAAACTGAAAAACCAATAGATTCCACTGATACACAAAGGGATTACTAATTTAACATATGAGAAATTAGTAAAAATAAATCATGAATACATTCACCGCATATGAACTCAATGCATTCTTCATTATTCTTTTGAAAATATACAAGTCCAAAAGCTTTGTGTACAAAATGTGAAAACCAAAAGTTCTAAAAAAGTTTCTCTACAAAATTCTCCAGCGTTTCTCCTTCATAAGAGTTCCCCCTTACAAATGAAATAGCCTTGTATTTATAGGCATTTTGCAATAAATAATTCATAACCACTTTTGGTAACCACTTAATCTAACCACTTTGTGTAACTACTTAGAATAACTTCCTAAATAGCCACTTAAGATAATTACTTTTGGTAACTACTTAGGACAACCAACTTAGGAAAACTACATAAATAAACACTTAGAATAACTACCTTTTGAAGACAAGCTAGGATTTACCTAACTTTTACAAAAGTAAATTCAAAAGGCTAACTTTAATTACAATAAGTGACATAAGTCACTTTTTTTCAAAAGGCAATTGAAACCCATTACATTGAAGAAACAATCTCGATGTCAATTGTGTTGAGATGGCCTCCATGTCTTCTTCTAATCTATGAGTAGTTTTCCCATCAATAATTTGATCATGTGAGTTCAAGCAACTGTGAGCTTGCATGCCCAATTCCTTTCTTGAAAGCACCACAAGTTACAAGTTAGCACTAATATACTAGATCTTGTATCGTGATAGCCTTTGATCATAACAAAGAGTTTGCAAATACCCTCAAATAGTGAATTGTGATCCATCAAGTTCACTAAGCCTGGTAAGAACAAATGCAAAAATATTTTTCAATTCAACTAGATAAAGCTGGTGAATAAATGTAGCTTCGTATATAAAATCATCTCCATCTCTAAAAGTTGACACCTTCACCAATGACTTTGTGACATTACGATTTTCTTATCACATATCCATTTTGTAGAACTCATGATGCTCATGGAAAGAGATTTAACCAGTCTTACCAATGAGGAATTAATGACTCAAATACTTCCACGAAAATGTTCTATGAATTTTGTTGGTTCATTTTATAACAATTGCTTGAAAAACATCATCATTTATGGAAGTTGATTATAAAGCTCCAATAGAAGCCTTCTAGTGTCATGCCTTGATAGAACAACATTCACTGATCAATTTAAATCACTCCGAGAGCTTCCTTATGCAATCCATCCAATAAACATTTTGCAGTTATTTCACTTCATTTCTTGAGGAGACAGTTTCTCGAGGCACTTTATCAGACAATTCGGTTGCAATGCCTGTGATTCGATATTTTACATGCATGTTAACGAACAATATTGTATTCATATTCTTTGGATTTATTTTGAAAGTCTACTATATTACAAGCATGAATAGCATAGTGTATTGCTAAAGCTGACAATAACTATAACATCTGATGAAAGTCTCCCCACTGTTTCGCTTTAACGTATTCCATACTTCTTTTACAAAGATCTTGAGGTTACACATCCAAGTAGAATACTTAGGATATCCATTGTGTTAAGCTTCACAAACCGATGTACTTGCATATGTTTGAAGGCTTTTGAATCTTTTTCAACATTATCAGTTCATATTCATGTAAAATCTGCATGCACCAAGAGAGGACGTCCACACAATGAACCACATTTCTATATGGCACCGAGTGTCCTCAAGAGAGACAACACGAATACGAAGGTCAACCATGGATAGCTGGTTGTGCTTCCACATTTTGCACGTAATTATACAAAACCATTTTCAACTATAACCTCACAAAATTTATAATGATGTATGCACATACGTTGTTCCAAATACTTCATTTTGACATGAATAGAGAGAATACTAGTATTGTCAAATACATCTTCTTGAAAACCCACAATTGTTGTGTTCCACACAATGAAATATTTATGTATCATTTAGGCATTACATAAAACATTTTAGTTGCATTGTCTATGCTTATCCATTTTGCATTCGTGTTCGGCGAGGCATTTGCATTTGCTTGAAAGTTTCTAAAGTCTTTGGAACAAAGGCATTTTGTGTATATTCTACAATCATTCCCTTCCATAAAATGATGTCTTTGAGAACCATTCTATCAAAGAATTCAGGCACATTATTTATGATTCATGCATGTCTAGCAGAGCATCTCTATGAGATGACATCTTATCTATCTTCATAACTTTGTTGCACATAGAGAGGAGGTGAGAAAATTGTGGATTTGAATTGGACGTGGCCACTTGCATTTTCTTGATAGTTTCTAGAGCTGTTTCATCAAATGAATGAATAGTACATCTTGCAATCATCGAATTCCATTTTGTTAGGATATATGAGTTAGTTAGGATAACTAACTTCTCATGGGCTTCTTCCTTTAGAGAAAAACTTTTCAATAAGATTGATGAGATTAAAACTCTTCTTGATTCAACAATTCTCACAAGATCGACAACTTGTGGATAAACATGAACTTGGCGATAAAATTTAAATATCAACTGTATTTGAAGGGCAACTTTTAAAATGAACCAACTAACTTTCCTCATTTCATGACCTTTATGAATTTGGAAACTTTTCTAAGCAGCACAAAACACCGACGTTTCTTTCATTTGATTTTGTCTATGCTGCAATCTTGGCATTTCATAGGTCAAGTTCTTAGTGAGGATGGTGGGGATTTGTAACAATCTTCAAATTAGTTATAATAACCGACTTTTCAACCATAGATGTATCGGTATTTTTAAATACTTGGCCAACCTACCGATAACAATCTGAATCATGATAAGTTTGAAACTTCTTCACATCCTTGCTTATACTTGATCAATATTTGACTATATTTTACAAAGTATAATAACTTATGGTGTTGTCCATGGATTGTGCTTTTTGTAATTTTTAACAAGTTCAACAACTTGTGAAAACACACAAACTTACCGATTATATCGATAAAATACCAATTGAATCATCTTGAGAATGCGTCGGCTCTTATGTAAATTGAGACAACTCACTACTCCACTTATTTCAAAGTCTATAATTGTTTGGCAATGAAATTTTTTTTGAAAACTTGACCCAAAATTCTAATTGGTGATTTAGCCAACTTTGACAACAAGGCTGAAGGGGTCAACACTCTTTGTTGTATTATTAATATGCAAATTCCATCAATCACCAATAATACATTTAGTTTTCATGCGTGCAAGGGTATCTAGGAGCTCATTTGTTTGGCATTTTAGCTTCAATGTCAACACTAACTTGATCAAGGTGGTGCATGATTGACTTGAGATCTCTCATTTCGAATATGATTGAAACAATTTTTTTTTAATTTGATGTGTTTAAAATAGGGGCTAACAAATGGCTTTGAGTGGGGACAAGGAATGTAAGGGATGGAGGATGAATCCGGGATCTCTTCACTAATGAGTTCATTATTCATTGGGTAACAGAGTCACACAAAGAGGAGACAAGATGAGAGAGTTATTGGAAAGGCTAGACAAAAACCAAAAATGGGACAAACACAACCAATAATTTTAACTAAAATATGCACATGGTAGGTACCCCTGCCTCAAACAACTCCAAAAATATCATACAAAGCCATTTATAGGCTGGGAGAAATAGGCACCTCTAAGGAAAAGTGACATGCATCCATGTAACACCTGTAAGCTCGATAGGTTGGCAACATTGACAAATGTTCGATGTGGAAGAATTTTGAACAACCACCCGAGAAACCATATCTCATCATAAAATTGTGACTCCTCTTGAATGACATTGATACCAAATTGAATATCATTGATCATAACTTCAGGCGTCCTGTCAAGTATACCAATATCCTTTGTCTGAAGATCCTTCTGATAGTTTGGATTGGATGAAATCAAGCCTCTATTTGGACATCCTTTATATAGTTTATGATGTGAAGAAGCCTTTGTAGGTGGAATCATTGAATCTTGTTTCTGAATATCAATTTCCAATAGCAGAGGATCATCCTTTATCGTAATATTTTCTTCCTCTTTTGCCATAAGAATTTTGAAAAATTATTTCTTTGTAGAATGTGAAAATGTAGAAGAGTAGAGCATATTTGCATGCATAGAAGGTTCACTTGTCATTTCCTCTTCATCAATTACAACAAAATATTGACTACTAGTCTTCAAATCTTTGACTTCATCAATGGAGTTATCCTCTTCAATAATTAATCATGGGCAAATAGGAATATCTTCTCCACAAAGGAAGTCATCATTAGAAGCACGACGACACCAATTTGGAATAAGAACCGTATGAGGTTCATCTTTATTCCTCTCCCCTTCATCATTTTCTTGAAGCTTTGGTTGCATGGAAGTCTTGAAATCATTTATTTCTCTTTCAAGCTCCTTGTTTCCAAGTTCATGGAAGACTTCTTCCTTGCTGTGATAATCTTCATAATGCTCATGGCATCCATGGATGTAATCTTCTTTTTCTTCATCACTCACTTCCTCTTGATCTTTCTTTTGACATGAATCCTTATGAGCTGATATAACTTCATCTTCCTTGACACATGCATATTGTGGTGGGTCATTTCCAAAACTTGGATCACAAGACATCTCATCAAGAATATGTTCATCTTCAAGAAAACAATTCTTTCCCTCATCTTTTTGTTCAATCTCTTGCAATGTTTGAAGTGAAGAAGGATACACTTTGTTAGGATCAAGTTGCCTATTACCATAGAAACTCTTCAAGAAGTTAACTTGTCCAGGATTATCAAGATTTTGATTCTGTTGAGCAACTGGTATAGGAGAAAGATCACTTTTGTCTTCATTTTTCTTGATTATTATTGATTTGGATAAATGATCACAAGCAAGAAAACCTATCTCTTTTCCATACTCTTCTTCAATATCTTGCAACACTTGACATAAGGAGGGGTGAATCTTATCAGGAGTAAACTGCATGCCACCATAGAAGCTCTTCAAGAATTCAACTTGTATGGGCACATTAGGAACTTGCTTCTTTTGATATAAATAGTCTTCATCGTCACTTTCACTGTCACTTTCCAATTTTCCTTTGTACTAAACCATTGTCCTGAAATCGATCTTTCAGATAGAGTCACCAACCTTAATTCTGAAGAAGGTACCTTAAAATTTCCAAGGAACAAAATACACTGGTATTTCGAATCCCTAGTAGAGTCGCCAAAAATCTATTATTAAACAGATTTGTCACTGTGAATTCTCCATAAAAATTGACCCTATTTGCCAAAAGAGTAGTGACAATTGTTCCAACAGTTGGAGAGATTGCAATCAAACTACAATCTTCCTCTACGTTTGAGAGGGGCAACTCCCTTGTATGATGGTTTTTTTTCTTTGTATTTTTGTGTACTTTTGACCTGAAAGTACAAAAAGGAAGGAAAACACAAAATTAAAGAA
Source organism: Cryptomeria japonica (assembly GCF_030272615.1). Taxonomy (NCBI): domain Eukaryota; kingdom Viridiplantae; phylum Streptophyta; class Pinopsida; order Cupressales; family Cupressaceae; genus Cryptomeria; species Cryptomeria japonica. The sequence continues at coordinate 898,407,813 of NC_081409.1, read as the reverse complement.
AGTGTTAGGATAACCGGTGAACAACTGAGAGCGGGGGGGGGGGGTGAATCAGTTGTTAACAAATTATATCAATCAAACCACTTAATGATTTTGCATTTTCTATCTATAAACTGAAGTTGGAAACCGTTGTCCAACAATTGACCAACACTTAAAAGATTATGCTTTAAACCTTCTACATAATAGACATTATTGATGAATACTAAGAGGGGGGGGGGTGAATTAGTATACCCAAAAACTTAAACGAACTCTTAAGTAGTTTAACGACAAACCGGTGTAGCAGATTAAACAATAAACCAGTTAAAACATAAACAAGCCAAATAGAAAATAAAGCATTCACCCACAAAAGCACAATCACCATAACACAAGATTTTTTGACGTGGAAACCCAAATGGGAAAAACCATGGTGAGTAAAACTCACAAGTCAACTATCTACAAAATAGTAACCAGACTGGTTGAGGCCTTACAACGTTCTTCACCAGAATAGATCCTGTTAGGAATCCAGATCTTTGTTAGGAGATAAGTCCTATTAAAGACTACCCTGTTAGAGGACTTCAGATCCACAACTGTGAACCACCTTGTTAGAGGATTTACAATAGGCTTGGTTGGGCCTACCTGATTAAGGGTTTTAGACTTGTCGAAGATATTAGTAATCAACAAGTGAATGATCTAGACAGTAGCACAAAATGCTTGATTAGATCCTTGACAACTCCTTGTTAATGCATTCCAACATTACTTTAGTCTCCTATATTTTGCACTCTCAATCTCTGTTGTGAGATACCTTTTCTCGCACAAACCTAATCTTCTCTACAACACTCGCACACATCAACAACATTAAAACCCTACACATGATGTCCTCATATAGGAACCTGATTTCATGTCAGTCCAATAAGATTAGACTACAATTTCCTAGGTACATTTCATCTAGACACATTTGGTAACACGACACAGAAGCACCACCAAAGTGTCGGTGGATGATAACTCATCACACATTACAATTATACCGGTTAACAAAGTATACCGATTACCGGTTAACAAGTGAAGACTAGAAAACTGGAACATAGTGTTTCGGTCAAAAGATTAACTACCGCTCGGGGTCTTCGTTCCGCTTGAGGTCTTCATACCGCTTGGGGTTTTTGGTCATGATTTGATCGGTAAGCATCTTCTGTAAAACACCGAGTCTTTAACAAACAAAGACTATACAATTAATGACATACAATACTGGTTGGAACAACTACCGATTGAGAATAACTTATACATCAAATAAGTGCGTATCCATCAATGACAATCACAACTAATCATCATCAAAATACCAACAATCTCCCGCTTTGGCATTGATGGCAACACTTAGGAAAATTTTGACATCTAAGTGCTTACAAAACAAAAATAGATGCCATAATCAAAATTACTCCCCCTAAGCATATACACTACTCCCTTTGCAAAGATTACAAGTATGTGCATGAAATTTTACTACTCGCCAAAATTTTAATATACACTACTCCCCCTTTGTCAATGATGACAAAGTAATGCAAAATATTCCCTTTTTTTGCATAATATAAAAAAAGAGTATATGTTCATGACAATAAAGAGTAAAACTTCTCAAAAAGAGATTTAAAGTTTTGCATAAAATTCTTCATGTCTGAAGACCATGACTCAAGAAGTGAGGCAACAATTTCACTCTCGGTCTTCATTTGGAAGGTTAATTCTTCCATTGCATCGATGGTGCACATCTCCTGTGTCACAGTAATAGCCTCCAAGTTCAGGAAGCACTTTTCAAGAACCTGCAATTTTGGTAATAGGAGCAACTGGAGCTCTTGCAGATCTCAAGTCCGATTGCAGATCTTGAGTCCGATTGCAGATCTCTAAGTCAAGCTTTGCAATCTGATGCTGGTGAGTATGGACAGTCTGTCCATATACTGTGAACAGATCATAGGGAAGTTTGAAGTTGCCGATATACTTCTATAACTCCGATTGGAGTTGAGTCTTCTGTTTCAGAGCATCTTCACAAAATAGGTGAGGTTGGCAGATTTTACTCAAGAGTAGGTTACCTTCACCCATAGTTGAACTTATATCATCTTTTTGCTTAATCAATTTTTCCCTGTCTTCATCCATTTGCTTTACTAAGGCAACTTTGAGTGCCTTTTAATGGTTTTCTTTGCAGTGCCCTAAGCAACATCTTCCAAACATTGTACCTGATCATCCACTACTGTGCAAAGAAGTTTGAGTTTGGCCAGCGAGGAATCGGTACTGAGGAGGTTAGTACAGGGGATTAGATTGGAAAGAGTGTCAACAACAAACTAAATGACATCATGTTCTTTCTTTTTCCTTAGTTCTTCTAATCTCTCCTGCGCTAGTTGAATGCTCTACAGTAGCTCAGTCTCGTCAACTGATTGAGTTAGACAGGCAAGAGTCAGATCAGTGGGATCAACCTGCTTGGCTTGATCTCTGGTTGCCTTAGGAGTCTGTCCTCCTTCCTTTGCCTTGATCTCCGCTTGTCTTTTCTTCTTCTCCTCTTCTTCTTTTTCTTGGGCTACCTTGGTGGCCTTCTCTTTCTCATCTTCCACTCTCCTCTTCTCTTCTTCTTTCTTCCGCTCTTCTTCCCTCTATTTCTCCTCTTCATTTTTCTTCTCTGCTTCCTCCTTCTTCTTCTCTTCTTCCTTCCTCTTCTCTTCTTCTTGTTTCTCTTTTTCCACTTTCTCTTTTTCCTGTTTCTCTTTTTTCCACTTTCTCTTTTTCCTGTTTCTTTTTTTTCTACTTTCTCTTTTTCCTGTTTCTTTTTTTTCTGCTTTCTCTTTTTCCACTTTCCCATCCTTTTCTTTCTCCATTCTCTCCTTTCATCTTTTTCCTTGTCTGGAGTGATATCCTCAATATCCAGTGCATCAACATCAATGGGATCATTTTGTTCTGCTATTCTTTCACCCAGACTGTCAAAGACTTCATCCGGTTTGGCTGTGGATAGGTCAGGCTCTTGCTCAGCTTGCCGATTAGCTTTAGATACTTGTTGCATTTTGACAACAACTTTAACCTGCAGATGGGTGTCTTTTTCTACTTCAGAAGTTTTGCCTCCGAGTAGCCGAAGTCTTCTTCTTTGCATGAAGAAAATGCCTTTGTACTTGTCAATAATCTTAAACAATTCTGAATTTGAGGCATCTGGAAAATATTGCGCAAATATTTTCTCCCTGATGTCTTGTTCCTTTTCAATGACAATGTGCCATTTGTTGTCCAAAGAATCATACAAAGATTTAGAAGTAACTGATTTAATTTCGGTAGGTGACCGATCATTAATACATAAATATTTAATAAGTTCTTGTTCAACATCCTCCTTTTCACTATCATTGAAATCATCAAAATATTCTTTTAAATCATCAAGAACTTTCCTTTTAATATTTTTTATGGTCCTTTGACAATGTGTCATAGGCTTGTAAGAGGAAATATCTATATTTACCGGTGCAGAGGTTGCTGGTACATTACTGGTTGACTTCGTCTTCTTGCTTGATTGCCTTGTCTTCTTCATTTCTACCTCTAGTTTAGTGTCTTCTGAATCTGGTGAGTTATTCCTGGTTTTCCTCTTCCTTTCGAATACCTTTGGCGGAATAGCCTCTAGTTTCTTTTTCGCTGGTGAGCTCTTGGTCACTTTAGGACTGGCAGCAGATGTAACCGATGCTGATGCCGATGGCACCGCTTTACTTTTTTTCTGCTTCGGTACCTCAATAGGTTTGATCCTCTCTAAGTAAGTACCAATCCTCTTCTTCTTGGGATCTAGTGGTGAAGTAATTAGGGTAGAGGCATACCCTGTCAGTATATTATTTACCACTTCATAGCCCATAGGCTCAACTACATCTTCTATGGGTTCAACCACTTCCATTATGTAGTGATTTGTTTTGATTGTAAACCATATGTCATCTTCATATTTCTTAACTAAATCACCAGATATTCTCATTCTCTGGTTCATCTTTAGTCTAAACTCATCAAAATATCTGTTCAGAGTCTCCAGATATGCAGTTCCCACTACTTGCAGACTCTCCTTTATTTGTATGGAAACCGGTAGGTCACTTGACCATTGAATGCCACCGACTCCAGGAAAATATCCTTGAAAGTAGAAAAATAAACCAACAAGCAGTTGACCAAACTTAAACCTCAGGGTTTTGTCCAATTTGATCGACTTCAGGTTATCCATGAGTTGTTTATGCATGCAGGTACATAAGTCAGATTCTGAATTCTCTTTGATCATCCTATAAGCGACATGCATCGTAGTTGTAGGAACAAAATTCATTCTGCTAGCATAGAATATTCTTTACCCGATTACCATGCATGCGTATTTTACCAAGTCATATTTAATGGTGTCAATAGTCATTGCCCGTTGGTCACTCACAGAACCAGTGAGCTCTGTCACTTTGGTTTTGGTGATCTTTCGAAGAACAGGGACTTCCCCAACATTGCAGAAACCGGTCACAACATGAATTGCCTTCGGTGTAATATCATGGGTTCACTCAAGGTACATCTTATCACCATGAACCCTACTAAGGATAATCCTGATGTGTTCTTCTGTAAATTCTTTGAGAAAGTATACTGCATTATGAAATTTCTTCTTCTCTATTATGCTGTATTCAGGTTTAATCTTCTTATTGTCTCCACATAAAAGACTCAGCTGGGAGTGAATCACTAGGGACCCTAGGTCTTCTAGTTTGGAATCAATATATCCCGAAACATCGCCTTTGATAATAACTCCAATGAGAATTTGAGATAGGGCATTATATTTCATCTTCTTTTTAAGAAACTCAGGTGATTCCTCAGGTTCATTAGAACTAGAAGGGTTTGTAGATGCAGAAGCCACATCTAGAAGATTCCAAATGATAAGAATGTTTCAATGAGAAATACATTCACACTCTGAACTAGGGTTTGTTGATGACGAGCACAACACACTTCTTCAGAATCTTGTTTACCACTTTGTCTTCCACACTGATAGCTTGAGGTGGCCGCAAAATCTTGTGCAAGATTCCTTTCTCAATTATTTCGAATGCAAGATGAATCGCTCTGGTTGCGTTGCTGAAGCTAGAAACATTCTTCTCTGAAAACAAGTAAGTAAAAATGATGATAAAAGTCACTTTTAAACATGCTCCCACCTACCATAATAAATGCATCACCATTAGGGCTCAAACCCTAATTTTACTTTTTACCACTTCATTTCTTCTGTCGGTTGACAGGTAACAAATATCGATAAAGGTTCTTTCCCGATATACTCTGGGGGTTTGAAGTATTTTTACCGATATGTTCCCCCTAAGCTTTTCGAAGCTCAGTTTTTCAATTCAGGGATCTCCACACTGGGTGCAGACACTGGTACATCCTGTGGCTTTTCTTCAGATTTCTTTTTCCAAGTTTTATCCATATCCTCCTGAACGGTTTCAACATCAATCTTCCCTTCTGGGTTGATCGGTATGTCTCCCGATGGATTCTTTCTCAGTCTGCATGCTCTAGCAATGTGTCCCAGTTTGTTACAATGATAGCATACCATTCTAGGTGTTCTCCATGGTCCGATGTTCACATTTCCATTCTTCCTTCTGCATGTTGCAGCAGTGTGATCACTACCACGATAGTTAAAAAAGGTTTCTCTCCAACTGGTTGCTGCTCCATAACCATTTGACTGGTGGTCATAGGTTTTGTACCGGTTTGGGTTCTGGTTTATAGGAAGCTCGGGGACAACTCCTTTATATCTTGGTGCATAACTTCCAGATTTATTCATAACCGACCTGCACTCAAAAGCTCTATGCCCAAACTTGTTGCATGCATAATGGTGACCATTAAATCTACTAGATCTAGCCACATTGTTTTGAAAGTAAGGAAAGTTATTGTAAGCCTTGCTCCTACATACATTGGCAGTATGTCCTTCTTTAAGATAGTTAAAGAACACAGGTTTAAACATTTGCTTACCTTTACTCCTGATGTTGTTTTTAGGTGTCGATTGCTCCTTTAGTGCATCACTCTTGGTTCCAGAGGTCTCACCTTCCTTGTATCTAGAGAAACCAAGTCCAGTGATATCCTTTGATGGCTTCACCGATTCCATATTTTGTTCCAACTTAGAAGCACTCCGATTAAACTTAGCAAGTATCTCCTTTGTCTCAGCATGTTCCTTGGAAAGAGCATCATTGGTCTCCATCAAGGTTTCATTCTGAGAAATAGTTGCATTCAGTTTAGCTTGTATTTCTTCTTTCTCTTCATTACCCTCTTGCAGATGAGTGATGATGGTTCCAATCTCTTGCTTCAACTTAGAGATCTCACGCTCCTTGTCCTTCACTAAACCTTTAGCTTTTCTTCTATTTTCTAGCTCCCGACTCATCCTGATAGAAAGTCCTTCCAACTCCCTCCTTAGGTTAGTTTTAGATTAATTTAGTTTCTCCACTTCTCCAACTAGGGCCTTCATGTCTGCTTCATCAGAAAATTTGTTTTTAGTAAATTCCATCAATTGCTCAACAAGTTCTCTTCTCTTGGCTAAAGAGGCTTTATACTTGATTTTGAGTTCATCATAGGCTCTCTCAGGCTCAGTAAGACAGTGAGTGAGTTCCCTCATGCTGTATTCCCCCATATCTCCTTCCAAGTGGTTAGACTTATAGAAAGGTAGGCTCTGATACCAATTGATGAATTCTAAGAGGGGGGGTGAATTAGTATACCCAAAAACTTAAATGAACTCTTAAGCAGTTTAACTGCAGACTGGTGTAGCAGATTAAACAATAAACCAGTTAAAACATAAATAAGCCAAATAGAAAATAAAGCATTCACCCATAGAAGCACAATCACCATAACACAAGATGTCTTGACGTGGAAACCCAAATGGGAAAAACCACGGTGAATAAAACTCACAAGTCAACTATTTGCAGAATAGTAACCAAACCGGTTAAGACCTTACAACGTTCTTCACCAGGACAGATCTTGTTAGGAATCCAGATCTCTATTAGGAGATAAGTCCTGTTAAAGACTACCTTGTTAGAGGATTTCAGATCCACAACTGTGAACCACCTTGTTAGAGGATTTGCAATAGGCTTGGCTACGCCTACCCGATTAAGGGTTACAGACTTGTCGAAGATATTAGTAATCAACAAATGAATGATCTAGACAGTAGCACAAAATGCTTGATTAGATCCTTGACAACTCCCTGTTAATGCATTCCAACATTACTTTAGTCTCCTATATTTTGCACTCTCAATCTCTATCGTGAGATACCTTTTCTTGCACAGACCTAATCTTCTCTACAACACTCACACACATAAACAACATTAAAACCCTAGACATGATGTCCTCATATAGGAACCTGATTTCATGTCGGTCCAATAAGATTAGACTACAATTTCCTAGGTACAGTGCATCTAGACACATTTGGTAACACGACACAGAAGCACCACCAAAGTGTCGGTGGATGATAACTCATCACACATTACAATTATACCGGTTAACAAAGTATGTCGATTATCAGTTAACAAGTGAAGACTGGAAAACTGGAACATAGTGTTTCGGTCAAAAGCTTAACTACCGCTCGGGGTCTTCGTTCCGCTTGAGGTCTTCATATCGCTTGGGGTCTTCGGTCATGATTTGACTGGTAAGCATCTTCTGCAAAACATAGATAGTCTTCAACAAATAAAGACTATACAATTAATGATATACAATACCAGTTGGACCAACTACCGGTTGAGAATAACTCATACATCAAATAAGTGTGTCCATCAATGACAATCACAACTAATCATCATCAAAATACCAACAATTATCAATATTATGCTTGCCATCCAGATAAATAATACCTCTACCTTTGATCATACATGCTTTTTCATCTCCAAATCTAACTTGACCGCCATTGTATTCTTGCAGGGAGATAATTTTTTTTTTTATCTCTAGTCATATGATGTGAGCATCCACTATCAATTACCCATTCATCCTTGTCTTCAACTTTTTCTGCCAGGGCCTTTTCTTCATTCATGATAGCCGGTTCTAATTCATCTTCCTTTAAAGCATAGAACACCCATTCCTTTCCATTGCTAGATCCACTAGTAGAGTCTGCTACCGGTTCATCCTCAGAGTCATCACTTACTCCTTCCTCATCCGCTATGTAGCATTGTTTGCTTTTCTTGAATCTATATCTGTTCTGATTAGGTTTAAATGATTTCTTAACTCTTTCATCAAATTTTGCATTCCTTTCAGGAAATCTAGATATAAAATGACCAATCTTATTACATGCAAAACATTTAAAAGGTGATTTTCCTTCATACTTACTTCCTGTCGGTCCTTTACGTACTCTTCTAGCAAATAAGGCTTCAAGTTGCTCAAATTTTCCATCCTCTTTCCTCATATCTTCCAATTCCTTTGCATATAAGGATTTCCAATCACTTTTACCGGTAGATGATGATGCATGAAAAGCAAGTTCAGACTTTGCAGCTCCAGAAGGTCCAAATTCTTCAAGCTCAAAAGCAGATAATTTCCCAATTGGAATTTCTCTATTAACTGAAGTGTTTGCCATTGTCCTCAATTCATTAATTGCAGTTGCCTTCATCTTGTAAGCCAATGGAATAGCTCTCAAGACTTTGGAAACTATTTCATCTTTACTCAGAGATCCTCCACAACATTGAATTCCCATGACAATCTCATTTACTCTTTCCATAAATGTAGCAATTCTTTCATTATCTTCCATCTTCAAGTTTTCATACCTTACCCAGTAAACATCAAGTTTATCATTTTTTACAGTAGGATCACCTTCATTTAGAGTTTGCAATTTATCCCACATAACCTTTGTCAATGATTTATCAGTCAGTCCCATGATTTGTTGATCAGTAAGTGCACACAAGAGGGCTTCTCTAGCTCTGCAATCATTTTCAATATTCTTGTCTAGGTCTGCAGGAGCAGGATTGCCAGATGTCGGATCATAAGGTGTATATCCTTTCTCAGTGATCTCCTAAATATCCTTGCCAAGACATCTAAGATGAATCTCCATTCGGATTTTCCATATCCCATAATTTATTCCATCAAGCTTAGGGATTTCTCTTTTGAAAATAGTTGCTGGTGGATTTGAAGTATTAGCTACCATAGGATCTATCTCAAGCGGTTAAACTTCTGCAAAATAGGACCAAAGCTCTGATACCAATTGTTAGGATAACCGGTGAACAACTGAGAGGGGGGGGTGAATCAGTTGTTAACAAATTATATCAATCAAACCACTTAATAACCTTAAACTAGAGCACATAAACATTGAATACCAGAATAGCAGAAAGTGATACCGGTAAGCAATAAAACTTAAGAATGAAACAAATAATTAACACAATGCAACCATACCATATAACACCATGATTTGTACGTGGAAAACCCAGTAAAGGGAAAAACCATGGTGGGAAGCCTACCCACAGTCAGATGATACTTTTGCAAAAAGTATGTGATACAATGAGGAGCCTGCACATGTAGGAAGGCACACTGCCTAAAGCGTACTTCTCATTACAAAAGAGTCTCATTGACTACAAAGAGGTTATAACCACCTCAAGATAATTGGACAATAATCCAGAATAATGAACTTCCAGAGATAGCATCTACCGTGCCTGATTACAGTCTTGGTTAAGCCCAATACTAGAGGCATTTGACCTCTTCCTTAAACCCAATTCGATCACCTATGATTGATCAAATCTCCTTCGCATATGATATTGCATTCCACGACCACGACACACAGTTTACAATGAGATCTTACATCAATTTATACAAACCTTAAGTCCTAAACCAATTAGGTGGTTGATCTAAAAGATATTACAATAAGATCATTACATACATCTTTATTACAATGATATGCCATGTTGGCTTTAGACCAAAACAATAATAACCAATCCATAAATCATCCCGGTAACATCTAGAGAACACATTAACATGATACTGATTGATAACCTAGATAGGTACCAAACCTAATCTGGGTCCACCACGCTAAAGCGATGTCTCCAATCAATTGAGGCACAATCAAGGATCACCTTCTGCATCCTAAATTCCATCTAGAAGTTGCACCAACACCACTTAGCATTCTGTCAAGATTTCTCAGTGAAAGCTCTATCGGTTAAACCTTAAACCCATACCGGTAACACAAGATCTTCTACCGGTAACCAAAACCTATCTGCCGATAACCAAAACAGTAACAACTAGTGTTGACATCAATGACAAAACATCAATGCAACACATAATCAATTCATCCATATTGCCAACAATCTTCCCATTTGGCATTGATGGCTACACTAGATGTGAAAAACATCTAAGAACCAAGAAATGCCAAACAAGTCTCCCCCTTGTGGAAGATAACCAACATTCTCCTGATTATCAATAACTCTCCCCCTATGAATATTATTTCTGTAAATTTTTGAATTTATTTTTCACATAACTATCTCTCCCCCTTTGACATCAATGCCAAAAATCTGACAAAAATATCAAAGCAATAATATAAGCCTCTGAATCTCAAAGCGTCACTCCCCCTGAGTAGTAGCACCACTCTTCAGTGTCGGAATGAATAGTATCTCTGATAATTCATGCCAAACTGATGCCAAACTGCATCAATCAAGTCTCTACCGGAGGGGCAAAAATCCCTAACCTGTCTCTCAAATACTCAAATGATTCCTTAGACAGTGGTTTAGTGAATATATCTGCAATCTGCTCTTTAGTGTTCACATAAACCAGTTTGACTTTCTTTTCTTCCACCTTGTCCTTCAGAAAGTTATATTTTATTGATATGTGCTTAGTCTTAGGGTGAAATACCAGATTATTAGACATGTCAATAGCTGCAAGGTTATCACAATAGATAACTACCGATTCACTACAATTTACCTTGATATCCTTCAACATTTGCTTCATCCACAAGACTTGAGTGCAATTAGTTGTTGCTGCAACATATTCAGCTTCTGTAGTAGATAAAGAAATGCATGACTATTTTTTGCTGATCCATGAAACCACTTTCTTTCCAAGAAAGAAAGCTCCACTAGAAGTGCTCTTCCTTGTTAGGTCCTGGAGGCAACTGAGAGGGGGGGAGGTGAATCAATTGTCCAATACATACAAACCAAAACTAACTTAACGAAACTTAATGCTTAATGCCGATAGATAGTTTAACAGTTAATTGCAGTATCGGTAAAGTTTAATGCATGAAACAAAAAGACAAATAACATACACAACACATAACATAGTTATTTGTACGTGGAAACCCTATAAGGGGAAAAACCACGATGGGAAAGCTTACCCACAATTAGATGATACTACTGCAGATAGTATGTGTGTACAATATGGAGTCTACACATGCAAAAAGGCCAAGTGCCTAGAGCTCACTACTCAATCACAAAATGGGAGTCACACTGACTACAGTTGGATGGTTAAATCTAATGATAATGTACTTCTCAAAATAACATCTTCATATGCTGGATTCAGTACCGGTTAAGCTCTGATTTGCCTTCTTCAAACCTTACTTCAATCTTGAATGATGTCTACGTGTATAGATTTGCTTATATTCGTATATACCGAATATTACAACCTTATAAACCTTTTTCGCAATCCTATATTAATCTCATAAATGAGATCTTACATTTATACCATAACCTAAGACCAAATGCGTAGGTCAGCTCACTAAAGGATATTACAATAAAATCAATTACAGATGAATCAATATGCGATGCATGATGTCGGCTTAATACATTGACAATAGTAATAAATCATCTTCATGATGTGTCGTGCTGATCTGGATTAGATATGCTTGCCGGTCCATAACCTAGACCTATTTACCGGTAACAACAAATATGCAAACTTGATTATATCAATGAATAAATTACCAAAACAAAGTGTTCAAACAATGTCTTCAACATAACCAAGTAATCTCCAAGTCATTCCAAGTGCCGGTGAACAATATAACCTGTATGCGGGAAAAGCGGGTTGATAGAACTCAAAATGTGTGAAATGTTCCAAAATACCTGTCCACACACACACACAGGACTTCTTGGTGCAAGCTATGGAGTAATGAAGTATCACTCAGCTTCCCAAGGATGGTTCTCTATCTTACAATGTCCCTCAAACCAATGTTTTTGCTCTCAGATCACTGAGCAAAATGGTTTAGGGATGGCAAATGCAAGAACGAGGGATGCTTTTTGTTGATTTAATATGAGATGCATCCTAAGCTATGCATGATTCTAGAAATGCAATAAACTAACTATAAAATGACAAGGTTAGTAAACAAACTATCCTAGCATACTATATTAGTTCAATGATTTAAACTAATGATAATAGAAAGTATTCTAAACATGCATATTTAGACTAATTCCTAGTTAAGGAGAGGCTAAAATGATGAGCATAAAAATGATATATGAAAGCTTGAATGTATTTGAGCATAAGTGTGATACTACAAACTTGGATTCATCTATATCTGAAAATGGAGGGATGAGAGCTCTATTTATAGCAAAAATAGGGCAATGGATGGTCAGGATTGAATGGTTTAATCAAGGGTTGAGTTTGAAAGTTGGGGATCCATGTTTGCAATTGGCACCAATGAAATGGTGACAAGTGTCAACATAGGGTTGGGTTGAGAGAAGGGGTTGGAGGCATTAAATGCCTGAGAAGACCTTATGGTTATCTAGATGGTAAGGGTTAAGCTTAAGTTAGGTTTACCCACTAGATTAAGAGTTAATCCAAGGATAAACCTTTGTGCAAATGATTAAGAGATAATCATGGTCAAAGCATTAAAGACTTGATGAGACCCTTGGGTTGGATGAAGGTTGAGTTAAAATAAATTCTTTAACCATGTAAGAGGGTTTGAGTTAACCATTAATGGTTATGAAGACTTTGGGGAATTAAGTGGTTGAAGACTTGAAGCCTTTAATGGTTATCAAAGACTTTGAGGTTTTGAGAAGTGACCTCCCTTTGCTTAGGGATGTGACAAAGTTTAGAAGATGGGTTAGGCTAATTAGAAGCGATTAGAAGAGTCTAGAAGAAATTAGGAAGGGGTTTAGGAAGGCAAGTGGGAGATGTAGGAAAGTGCAAGTGGATGGAGGAATAATAGGATTTAATTGAAATAAAGTTAATTTAATTCAATTTGGTTGCAATTTTGGGGAAATTAAATAAATTAGATTTATTCAATTTAGGATAACTTTTTAATTAAATTTGAATTTAATTAAAAGTGAATAGGGGGGGTTTAATTGAATAAAATGATTTATTCATTAAATGGGTATAGTGAATTTAATTTAAATAAATTGAGTAATTTACTTAATTAAATAGAGGAATGTGGGTAATTTAATTAAATTGGATTTAATTAAATAGAGAAATGAACATAAAATATTCATTTAGGAATATGGTCAATTTTATACGTCTACATAACCTACCGGTGAACCAGATATCGGTGACTGTGCATAAGTCACTGAACATGCTGGTGAACATAACCAAAGATCTCCAAGTGCTGATAAGTGTTGACAAGTGTTGACATCAATGACAAAACCATATCAACATATCCAAAATACCAACATTCCTGTCATCAGTATCTCCTGCCCAATTTGAATATATATATGCACATAAAGTGAAGTTATCATCTCTAAAATACCACAAGCCATATTCTGTTGTTCCTTGTAAATACCAAAATATCCTCTTTACTGCACATTCATGATTTTCTTTAGGATTACTTTGATATCTTGAAACAATACTTACTGCATTCATAATATCTGGTCTAGTCTGAGTTAGATATAACAAGCCACCAATAATAGACTTATACCTTGTCAGATTTACCGGTGAAGATGTATCTTTGATAGATAATTTCTCACTTGTCACCATAGGAGTACTTACCGGCTTGGAATTATCCATACCAGACTTCTTCAACAACTCCCTTAGATACTTAGTTTGACAGATAAAAATGCCTTTGTCAGTTTGAGTAATCTAAAAACCTAAGAAAAATCTCATCACACCAATCATGGACATTTCAAAGTCATTCTTCATATTATTAGAGAATTCCATGCACAATTTATCTTCACCTCCAAAAATGATATCATCAACAAATACTTCAATAATCAAAATATCATCATTAGTGATCTTATAATATAAATTACTATTAGCACTGCCTTTAGTAAAACCAAGTTTCAAAAGATATTTATCCAACCTTGCATACCAAGCTCTAGGATCTTGTTTCAATCCATATAAAGCTTTCCTCAATTTTCAAACCACATCTTTATCATATGTCGGTGAAAATCCATTAGGTTGCTCAATGTATACCTCTTCCTCAAGTTCACCATTCAAAAATGCACATTTAATATCCATTTGATAGACCTTACAGTTCTTATAAGCTGCATAGGCAAGAAATAGTCTAACAACTTCAATTCTAGCTACAGGTGCATATGTCTCACCATAATCAATTCCTTCCATTTGAGAATATCCTTTACAAACCAGTCTAGCCTTGTTTCTTACAACTTGACCATCCTCATTTAGTTTATTCCTAAAAACCCATTTAGTTCCAATAACATTCTTATTTTTAGGCCGAGGAACTAAAGTCCAAGTCTCATTCTTCTCTATCTGATCTAATTCATCTTTTATAACCTTTAACCAGTGTTTATCTTTACAAGCTTCAATAACAAATGACAATTCAAATTGAGAAATAAGACATACCTCTTCATTTTCCAGTTTTCTTCTTGTCATAACTCCTTTGTTCCTATCTCCAATGATTTGATCTTTAGAATGATTTAACCTTACATACCTTGGTGTCTTCTGAACTTCAGGTTCACTATTCTGATCATCAACCATAGTTGAATTTTCTAATTGTATTGGTGTAACTGTCTCAGTATCCTGTACCGGTTGAGGCATTGCTTGTTCAGTTATGAACATTTCCACTGCCAGTTCCCTGTCATATGATATAGATTGATTTCTGTATTGCTCATCCACTTTCACATTTACACTCTCCACAATTTTCTACAATCTTTTGTTTGTTGGCAATATAGCATTATAACAGACAATGAAAGATTGTTGACATTTCAATAAGGATATTGAGAAGGTTGTTGATGATTATGGATATAACTGATTAAGGATGTTTACTGTTGTGATATTATTATTTTGTCATTGATGTCAAGAAATTGATTTTCTAACTCAGTATGATGTTGCCATATCTTGAGAAGTATGATTTAAAGAGTATAGAGACGTCGGTAAAAGACACATAAAGAATATGATGAATAAGGGGATGAATAAGGTATTCAATGGGGCAACTATTACCGAGTCAGACAATGATGAGATTATGATGTTTAGATTGTTTTAACATCATACATATGTTGTAAGTTATAAGGTTAATACTATACTATGTTATCAAGCAAAGAACCTAGTCGGTAAACCCTAAGGTTATCGCTATCAGTTAATGAAGGCGGAATGTCTACCGAGTAAAGTTTAGTATTTACCGAGTTGTAACCGAGCTATAACAGAATGCATTAAATGTTTACATGCGTTATTTAATGAAAGAGGCTGATGAGCTGGAACTGATTAAATGATTGGTATGCCATAAATATAGTTTGTTAATGAATCTATGGCAAAGGAAAGTCGACATGAAGATCTACAGTTCAGATTGAACCGCAATACCCTAGCACAAGTTCCAAGAAATATATGCAAGTTCCTAGGCAGGGTAAAATGTTTTCAGATCGAAAGATGCATTGAACCTGGACAAGATTGAAGATCTGATGGCTATGATTGATCATGGGAAATGTGATCAAGGAGATTAAGCGGTTAGCTAATTGTTTATAAATAGGAAACTGTTGATAAACAATGTATGCGGGCAAGTGTATGCACAGGGATGCTACATAGTGATTACCGAGCACAAAAGCTTGAAGACCTATTTGAATAACAGAGTATAGAAGCCCAGTAGATGGACAAGATTAGTTCTATGTCTAGATTGTATTGAACAAATAAGAATTTGCTTTAGCATTTTAGATGTGAAGTTGCAGATAGATTTTTATTACAGTTATTTTGTGAAAGTGATAGAAAATCTCTTAACCGAGTGGACTTAACAGTCTTATTTGTAAAACCCTCTAGCAAGGTGACATTCTGATTGAGTCTTTGAAATCCTTTAACAAGGTCACTTCTAACAAGGTGAAGATCCTAATAGATCTGAGGGAAATCCCTTAACTGGGTCACATCTAGCAATGTGTTTGTAATCTTTAACATGATTTGCTTTTAACCGAGCATACTCTAGAAGAGTATATTTCTTAGTGGGTTCGAAATCCCACAGTGGTTTTTCCCTATTTGGGTTTCCACGTTAAATCTGGTGTTATGAGTTTTATGATGTTTAAATGCTTTTGAGTTTGCATGATTAACAATTTTGGGTTATATTACTAAAGTATATGTTACCAAGGTTGAATTTGATGTTTTTATGGAAGATTAAGTTTGTATGATTCACCCCCCACCCTCATCTTGTTGGATATTGGATCTGTACTTATATTAAGTATCAGAAATATCATTGTTATAACATCTATATACTTTGCTTTGAATTGAATATCCAAGAAATATCCCTTCATCACATCTAGGATCAAACTTCCCAATTGAATCATCCTTTTCGATATAACATTCACTTCCCAAATTCTAAAATATTTAACAATAGGTGTATGTCCAAACCATAATTCATAAGGGGTCTTACTGGTTTCACCTTTGATGTGAACTCTATTGACTGTTGTACTCACTGCTTCTCTCTAGTAGATGTGAGGCAATTTGGCTTCCATTATCATAGTTCTTGTTGCATCCAAAATGGTTCTGTTATGTTCTTTCCACTACTCCATTCTGCTAAGAAGTCTGAGGTGCAGATAATTGTCTCCTAATTCAATTTGTCTCACAATAACTATTAAATTTAGGAGAAGTGAACTCACCGCCTTAATATGATCTCAGACATTTGATTTTCAATCCATTTTCTATTTCTACCTTAGCTTTAAAGATCTTGAATTTCTCAAAGGCTTCAGCTTCTCCCTTAGAAAAGTCACCCACATCATCCTAGAATAGTCATCAATTATCAGCATGAAATACCTATCACCTTGAAAACTTCTAGTCCTCGCTGGACCACATACGTCAGTGTGAATCAAATCAAATACATCATTAGATTCATCATGTATGCTCTTAAAATAAGTTTTGACTTGCTTTCCCAATTGACATTCCTTACATATCGGATTATGAGGCTTCATAATCTTAGGTATATCTCTAACTGCCTTTGTTGAACTAATCTTGACAATACAATAAAAATTTACATGACACAACCTTTTATGCCATAACCAACTCTCATCAATATGAGCAATCAAACATGTCCTATCACCAGTGTTCAAGTGAAAATATAACCTCCAGTCTGAGTACTGGTTGCAATCTTCAAACCAGTTTTGTTAATGATTTTGCATTTTCTATCTTTAAACTGAAGTTGGAAACCCTTGTCCACCAATTGACCAACACTAAAAAGATTATGCTTTAAACCTTCTACATAATAGACATTATCAGGTATTATGCTTGTCATCTAGAGAAATAATACCTCTACCTTTGATCATACATGCTTTATCATCTCCAAATCTGACTTCACCACAATTGTATTCTTGCAGGGACATAAATTTTCTTTTATCTCTAGTCATATGATGTGAGAATCCACTATCAATTACCCATTCATCCTTGTCTTCAACTTTTGCTGCCAGGGCCTTTTCTTCATTCATGATAGCCACTTCTAGTTCATCTTCCTTTAAAGCATAGAACACCCATTCCTTTCCATTGCTGGAACCACTAGTAGAGTCTGCTATCGGTTCATCCTCAGAGTCATCACTTACTCCTTCCTCATCTGCTATGTAGCATTCTTTTCTTTTCTTGAATCTATATTTGTTCTAATTAGGCTTAAATGATTTCTTAAGTCTTTCTTCAAATCTTGCATTCCTTTCAGGACATCTAGATGCAAAATGACCAATCTTATTACGTGCAAAACATTTAAAAGGTGCTTTTCCTTCATACTTACTTCCTACCAGTCCTTTAGGTACTCTTCTAGCAAATAAGGCTTCAAGTTTCTCAAATTCTTCACCCTCTTTCCTCATCTCTTCCAATTCCTTTGCATATAAGGCTTTCCAATCACTTTTGT
Organism: Cryptomeria japonica; assembly: GCF_030272615.1. Taxonomy (NCBI): domain Eukaryota; kingdom Viridiplantae; phylum Streptophyta; class Pinopsida; order Cupressales; family Cupressaceae; genus Cryptomeria; species Cryptomeria japonica. The sequence goes on along the minus strand of NC_081409.1, from coordinate 898,389,731 downwards.
TGGTAGATGATGATGCATGAAAAGCAGGTTTAGACTTTGCAGCTCCAGAAGTTCCAAATTCTTCAAACTCAAAAGCAGATAATTTCCCAATCAGAATGTCTCTGTTAAATGCAGTGTTTGCTATTGTCCTCAATTCATTAATTGCAGTTTCCTTCATCTTGTAAGCTAGTGGAGGGCTCTCAAGAATTTGGAAACTATTTCATCTTCACTCAGAGATCCTCCACAACATTGAATTCCCATGACAATCTTATTTACTCTTTCCATAAATGTAGCAATTCTTTCATTATCTTCCCTCTTCAAGTTTTCATACCTTACCCATTAACCATCAAGTTTAGCAATTTTGACAGTAGGATCACCTTCATTCAGAGTTTGCAATTTATCCCACATAACCTTTGCCAATTATTTATCAAGCAGTCCCATGATTTGTTGATCAGTAAGTGCACACAAGAGGGCTTCTCTAGCTCTGCAATCATTTTCAATATTCTTATCCAGGTCTGCAGGAGCAGGATTGCCGGATGCTAGATCATAAGGTGTATATCCTTTCTCAGTGATCTCCCAAATATCCTTACCAAGACATCTAAGATGAATCTCCATTCAGATTTTCCATATCCCATAATTTGTTCCATCAAGCTTAAGGATTTCTCTTTTGAAAATAGTTTCCGGTGGATTTGAAGTATTAGCTACCATAGGATCTACTTGAAGTGGTTAAACTTCTACAAAAGAGGACCAAATCTCTGATACCAATTGTTAGGATAACCGGTGAACAACTGAGAGGGGGGGGGGGTGAATTAGTTGTTAACAAATTATATCAATCAAACCACTTAATAACCTTTAACCATATTACATAAACATTGAGTACCAGAATACCAGAAATAGATACCGGTAAGCAATAAAACTTAAGAATGAAATAGAGAATTATCACAATGCAACCATACCACATAACACCATGATTTTTACGTGGAAAACTCGGTAAAGGGAAAAACCATGGTGGGAAGCCTACCCACAGTTAGATGATACTTCTGTAGAAAGTATGTGATACAATGAGGGGCCTGTACATGTAGGAAGGGACACTGCCTAGAGCGCACTGCTCATTACAAAAGAGTCTCACTGACTATAGAGATAATTGGACAACAATCCAGAATAATGAACTGCTAGAGATAGCATCTACCATACCTGATTACAGTCCTGGTTAAGCTCAATACCGGAGGCCTTTGACTTCTTCCTTAAACCCAATTCGATCACCTATGATCAACCAAATCTCCTTCGCATATGATATTGCATTCCACGATCACGCCACATGATTTGCAACGAGATCTTACATCAATTTATACAAACCCTAAGGCCTAAACCAATTAGGTCGGCCACTTAAAATATATTACAATAAGATCATTACATACATCGTTATTACAATGATATGCCATGTCGACTTTAGACCAAAACAACAATAACCAATCCATAAATCATCCTGGTAACATGTAGAGAACACGTTAACATGATACCAATCCATAACCTAGATAGGTACTGGACCTAATCTGAGTCCACCACGCCAAAGCGATGTCTTCAATCAATTGAGGGAAGATCAGGGGTCACCTTCTGCATCCTGAATTCCATCTAGAAGCCGTACCAACACCACTTAGCATTCTGTCAAGGTTTCTCAGTGAAAACTCTATCGGTTAAACCTTAAACCATTACCGGTAACACAAGATCTTCTACTGGTAACCAAAACCTGTCTTCCGTTAACCAAAATCATAACAGCTAGTGTTGACATCAATGACAAAACATCGATGCAACACATAATCAATTCAACCATATTACCAACAAAAAGTAGATAACAAAAACCCCAATGACAGACACACGAATACACACTAAGTTTCCACAATAGATAACCATTATAAGGGGGTTTAAGCATAAGATGGGTTTAAAAATATGCAATTATTATGAAAGAAGCACAACAAATCTCAACATATTCTAGCATAGACAAGTCAAGATACCAAGACATGATGTGTTTCATCAAGTCAGTTACATAGATTATTAAACTAAAAACCAATAGATTCCACCGATACACAAAGGGATTACTAATTTAACATACGAGAAATTAGTAACAATAAATCATGAATACAATCACTGCATACAAACTCAATGCATTCTTCATTATTCTTTTGAAAATATACAAGTCCAAAAGCTTTGTGTACAAAATGTGAAAACCAAAAGTTCTAAAAAAGTTTCTCTACAAAATTCTCCAGCGTTTCTCCTTCATAAGAGTTCCCCCTTACAAATGAAATAGCCTTGTATTTATAGGCATTTTGCAATAACTAATTCATAACCACTTTTGGTAACCACTTAATCTAACCACTTTGTGTAACTACTTAGAATAACTTCCTAAATAGCCACTTAAGATAATTACTTTTGGTAACTACTTAGGACAACCAACTTAGGAAAACTACATAAATAAACACTTAGAATAACTACCTTTTGAAGACAAGCTAGGATTCACCTAACTTTTACAAAAGTAAATTCAAAAGGCTAACTTTAATTACAATAAGTGACATAAGTCACTTTTTTCAAAAGGCAAGTTGAAACCCATTACATTGAAGAAAGAATCTCGATGTCAATTGTGTTGAGGTGGCCTCCATGTCTTCTTCTAATCTGTGAGTAGTTTTCTCATCAATAATTTGATCATGTAAGTTCCAACAACTATGAGCTTGAATGCCTAATTCCTTTCTTGAAAGCACCATGAGTTACAAGTTAGCACTATAATATAAGATCTTATATCGTGATAGCCTTTGATCATAATAAAGAGTTTGCAAATACCCTCAAATAGTGAATTGTGATCCATCAAGTTCACTAAGCCTGGTAAGAACAAATGCAAAAATATTTTTCAATTCAATTAGATGAAGCTGGTGAATAAATGTACCTTTGTATATAAAATCATCTCCATCTCTAAAAGTGGACACCTTCACCATTGACTTTGTGTAGAAGCCTTCTAGTGTCATGCCTTGATAGAAGAACATTCAATGATCAATTAAAATGACTCCGAGAGCTTCCTTACACAATCCATCCAATAAACATTTTACAGTTATTTCACTTCATTTCTTGAGGAGATAGTTTCTTGATGCACTCTATTAGACAATTCGACGGCAATGCCTGTGATTGAATATTTTACATGCATGTTAACGAATAACATTGTATTCATATTCTCTAGATTTGTTTTGAAAGTCTACTGTATCACAAGCATGAATAGCATAGTGTATTGCTAAAGCTGGCAGTAACTATAAAATTTGATGAAAGTCTCCTGACTATTTCTCTTTAACGTATTCCATACTTATTTTGTAGAGACCTTGAGGTTACACATCCAAGTAGAATACTCAGGATATCCATTGTGTTAAGCTTCACAAACTGATGTACTTGCATATTTTTGAAGGCTTCTGAAGCCTTTTCAACATTATCAATTCATATTCATGTAAAATCTGCATGCACCAAGAGAGGACGTCCGCATAATGAACCACATTTTTGTATGGCACTGAGTGTCCTCAAGAGAGCCAACACGAATATGAAGGTTAACCATGGATACTTGGTTTAGCTTCCACATTTTGCATGTAATTATGCCAGAGCATTTTCAACTATAACCTAACAAAATCTATATAATATATGCACATAGGCTATTCCAAATACTTCATTTTGGCACGAATGGAGATAATACCAGCATTGTCAAATACATGTTCTTGAAAACCCACAACCATTGTGTCCCACACAATGGAATATTTCTGTCATTTAGGCATTATGTAAAACATTTTAGTTGCATTGTCTATGCTTCTCTATTTTGCATTCAAGTTCAGCGGGGCATTTGCATTTGCTTGAAAGTTTCTAAAGTCTTTGGAACAAATGCATTTTGTGTATATTCTACAATCATTTCCTTCCATAAAATGATGTCTTTGAGAACCATTCTATCAAATAATTCAGGCACATTATTTATGATGCATGCATGTCTAGCAAAGCATCTCCATGAGACGATATCTTATCTATCTTCATAACTTTGTTCCAGATAGAGAGGAGGTGAGAAAGTTGTGGATTTAAATTGGATGTGACCACTTGCATATTCCTAATAGTTTCTAGAGTTGTTTCATCAAATGAATGAATATTATATCTTGTAATCATTGAATTCCATTTTGATAGGATATATGAGTTAGTTAGGATAACTAAATTCTCATCGACTTCTTCCTTTAGAGACAAAACTTACCAATAAGATTGATGAGATTAAAACTATTCTTGATTCGACAATTCTCACAAGATCGGAAACTTGTGGATAAACATGAACTTGCCGATAAATTTAACTGTATTTGAAGGGCGGCTTTTAAAATGAACCAACTAACTTTCCTCATTTCATGGCCTTTACGAATTTGGCAACTTTTCTAAGCAGCACAAAACACCGATGTTCCTTTCGTTTGATTTTGTTTATGCCACAATCTTGGCATTTCATAGGTCAAGTTCTTAGTGAGCATGGTGGATATTTATAAAAAATCTTGAAATTAGTTACAATAACTGACTTTTCAACCATAGATGTATTGGCATTTTTAAATATTTGTCCAACCTACCGATAAAAATCCGAATCATGATGAATTTGAAACTTCTTCACATCCTTACTTATAGTTGATCAATATTTGACTATATTTTACAAAGTATGATAACTTATGATGTTGTCCATGGATTTTTATTTCGGTAATTTTTAAACACACAAACTTAGTGATTATATCAATGAAATACCAATTTACTCATCTTGAGAATGCGTTGGCTCTTATGTGATAACTCAATGATGAATGAATAGTACCAAACCGGTACTGAGAGGGGGGGGGGGGGGTGAATTAGTACAGATAAAATACAGTCCAAAACCAGTTTGACAATAAATACTCCAAATGACTAGCAAATAGTGACACTGGTGAAACAGAGTGCAATCGGTAAGACCCATAACAACTAAAACAATCATAAACCAGTTACTCACTTAGCTTTCCTCTTAGCTCAATACTATAGTACCATTACACCCTCATGCATGAACAGGTAAACTATCATCAGATCTTCACAATAGTTAGTTCAATATGTTTTATAGACAGGCATAAAACACAGAACCATCATATGCTTAACAGTTAATAACAAAGCATCACAAGATAAAAGCATCACACATGACACACATATTTTTCACGTGGAAACCCAACTGGGAAAAACCATGGTGGGGATGAATACCCACAAGCTTCTTTTTGAACTCTTTAGAAGTCCGCTCTGTTAGGAGCCTTGTCTGGTTAAAGACATTACAATAGGTTCTGTTAGGAACTGATCCTGTTAGGGATCACCCAGTTAAGGGATGGCTATAATACTTGGTTAAGGGTTAAACCTGGTTAGGGTTACCTTGTTAGAGGATTTCAAGAACTCAATAGCTAAAGGATCTCTAGAGCTCTATAGCTTCCCAGAACTCAATAACTTCAAGTTACCCTATTAAAGGATTTGTATCAAGCCGGTTAAGGCTACCCTGTTAAGGGATTTCACAACTGTTGAAGTGGTTAAAGATCAACATGAATTACAATGATCTGGTAACATCACTCAATGCTAATGCAGATCCGTTTTGGCTCCTCTTCAGCTTCTGCACATTCACTTGGCAAGTATCTCTTCTCTCTTTTGGTCTGGAAGAATCACGTATCACTTCCCTTGGATACACACATACAACTTTAGAAAGAAACACAACATTGACCTTATAGGAAACAGACAGGTTGGTAGCAAAAACCCTAAACCTGTTAGATTAAGCAATTCAAACGGTTCAATCCAGACTGTTGAATCATACTGCATTAAATGCAACAATCTTGAATCGATCTCAAGACATTCTTCATCGTCTATTATCCACCAATTTCATGGCGGCTGAAAACCCATCATGCGTTATCACTATTTGACAAATTTTGCACATTCCCAAGGTGGATAGGGATAGTCTTCTTCATGCAAGATCCTTCACACGCATAGGGCTTACGTGGCAACATGATCTGTTCTTCGTTATACTGCTAACTCATCACACAAAGATCACCGATTGAGTCACACAGGCTTAAGGTACTCCAACCGGAAATCCTGAAGTGGAAACTATCTACCAACCGGTAGTCATACAATGCTTCCATGTGCCGGTTCCCATAACTACATGCCGGTTCACCTTGACATGCCGGTTCATCTTGAACAAATATACCGCTTCACTTTGGCATATATACCGGTTCACACATATGTCGTTTCTCTCTTCTCACATATCACATATGCCAGTTCACATCATATCACATATTGACATCAATGACAACATACAATATCATTATGTCCTCATACTGGTTCACATAATGCCAACAATCGCCCCCTTTGGCATTGATGGCAATATACAAAGATATCTCTCTGCTTCACATTTTCTCCCCCATTTTCTGCAGATATCTTTTCTGCTTCACTCCTTCTCCCCCTTTGACAACAATGCGAAAGTGGAGGCACAAGTATCCCTGTTCCATTATGTTGCTCCCCCTGAGGAGTAGCATCCTTCAACACATCAATCAACAAAAAATTGACTATGCAATACTTGATTGATGTGGAACAAATACTTTTAGTTCACCTCCTGAAGGGGCAGTACCCCCAATTCACCTCTTAAATGCACAAATGTAGTCTTTGGGAGAGGCTTGGTGAATATGTTTGCTAACTGCTCCTTACTGGAAACATGTTCTAGTGCAATCTCTTTATTCTGAACCTTTTCCCTCAAGAAATGATACTTAAGCTCAAAATTCTTGGTTCTAGAATGTAAAACCGACTTCTTTGAAATATTGATAGCACTTGTGTTATCACAGAATATACTTACCGGTTTAGATACAGGGATTTTGAAGCCATTTAAAACATGCTTCATCCAGATTGTCTGAGTGTAGTTCATGAAAGCTGCAACATACTCCGTTTCTGCTGTAGACTGAGAGATACAACTCTACTTTTTACTCATCCATGAGACCAGTCTACCACTGAGAAAGAATGTACCACCGATTGTGCTTTTCCGGTCATCCACATTACCTGCCTAATCAGCATCTGTGAATACTTTCAGAATGAAATCATTGCTGTATGGGTACCACAATCCATAGTCAACTGTTCCCTTCAGATACCTAAGAATCCGCTTGACTGCAACCAAGTGGGATTCTCTTGCACTTTTTTGGAACCTTGTAGTAATGCCAACTGCATGTGCAATATCCAGTCCGCTATGTACTACATAATGCAACTTACCAATCATTGATCGGTATTCCTTCTCATCAACCAGTGCGGAATCATCCTTTTTTGACAATTTGCAACTGGTCACCATCGGTGTACCAACTGGTTTTCTATCTTCCATGCCAAAGGTCTTCAACACCTCTTTGACATATTTGGACTGAGTGATAAAGATTCCATCTTTCATCTGCTAGATCTGTAGTCCAATGAAGAACTTAATCTCCCCCATGAGTGACATCTCAAACTCTTTCTTCATCTCATCGGCAAACTCATGACTCATCTTGTCATCTCCACCAAGATAATGTCATCAACAAAAACCTCACAGATCAGGATCTGATCTCCTTCAGATTTCAAGTAGATATTGCTATCTTCACTTGTTCTCTCAAATCCAATCTTCACAAGATGAGAATGTAGGCACTCATACCATGCCCGAGGTGCTTGCTTTAGACCTTATAAGGCTTTATGTAGCCTACATACCATGTCACTATCTTCAGATAGGGCAAACCCATCCGGTTGCTCAATATACACCTCCTCTTCAAGTACACCATTTAGGAATGCAGATTTTACATCCATTTGATATACTTTGAACCCTTTAGAAGCTGCATATGCAAGAAGCATACGAACTCCTTCCAATCTGGCTACAGGAGCAAAGTTTTCTCCATAGTCTTCTCCTTCTTCTTGAGCATATCCTTTGCACACCAATCTGGCTTTATTCCTAATCACTGTGCCATCCTCATTCAGCTTGTTTCTGAACACCCATTTGGTGCCAATGACATTTTTATGCTCTGGTCTGGGTACCAAGGACCATGTACCATTTTTCTCTATCTGGTCAAGTTCCTCTTCCATTGCCTTGATCTAGTCTTCATCTTTATGAGCCTCTTTGAATGATTTAGGCTCAAATTCAGAGATCATACATGAGTTTTGTCTGATCTTTCTTCTTGTAAGGATTCCTGCATCCTTATCTCCTATGATCTACTTAGGATCATGATTTAGCTTGACATACCAAGGAATGGTCTTGACTGGTTCTTCTTGCTTTTCCTCTTCATCCTCATCTTCATCAGTATCAGCATTCACCGGTTCAGGAACACTTTTACTGGTACTTGGTTGACTGACAACTAGTTCCCAAAAGGTTGCAACTGGTTCATTTACTATTTTCTCACTGTTGGTTTCCTCAGTTTTCTCAGAGGATTCATCAACTCTTACATTGATACTTTCCATAATTCTTTGAGTCTTATTGTTGTAACACTTGAGAGCTTTACTCTTGGTGGAATATCCTAGGAATATTCCCTCATCGCATTTAGCTTCAAATTTTCCCTGATGTTCACTTCTCTTGATGTAACATTTGCTACCAATTACCCTAAAGTAGCTAACCACAGGTGTCTTACTGGTCCAATACTCATAAGGAGTTTTGTCCTTACCTTTCTTGATGAGTACCCGATTCATTGTGTAGACTGCAGTGCTCACTGCTTCTCTTCAAAAGGTGTGAGATACCTTTCCTTGAATCAACATGGTTCTAGCTGCTTCAACCACAGTTCGGTTATTCCTCTCAGCTAGGCCATTCTGCTGTGGAGTCCGGGGGGCAGACAGTTGCCTCTTGATGCCAAATTCTTCACAATACTTGTTGAATTCACCGGAAGTTAATTCCCCTCCTTGATCAGTTCTGAGACACTTGATCCGTTTACCACTTTCCTTCTCCACTAATGCTCTGAAAACTTTGAACTTCACAAAGGCTTTAGAGTTGTCTTTCAAGAATGTGACCCACATCATTCTTGAGTAGTCATTAGTGAGAATCATGAAGTACCTATCACCCTGTACACTTCTAGTTTTCATAGGACCACACAAATCAGTATGCACAAGATCAAGCAAGTTTTCAGCAGTGAATGATTTACCTTTAAAGGTTGAGGAAGACATTTTCCCCAATTGACACTCTTTGCACAAGGTATTATCTGGTTTGCTTAGCACTGACAATCTTCTAACTGCATTGATCTTACTAGCCTTCACAATGTTATCAAAGTTTACATGGCAGAGTCTCCTATGCCATATCTAGCTATCATCAAACTTAGTCATAAGACATGTACTTATATTTGCATTCAGATGAAATAGGTTACCTTTGGTCTACATGCCGGTGGCCACCAATTCACCATCTTTTCCTTTGATTCCGCAGACTCCATTCTTGAATTCCAGAGTGAGGCCACTGTCATTCAACTGGGCAACACTTAGAAGGTTGTGTTTGAGACCATCAACCCAGTATACATTATCAGCACTGCTCTTTCCATTCAGAGAGATGGACCCTCTGCCTTTGACCATGCATGGTGCATCATTGCCAAAGTGAACCACACCTCCATCATACTCCTCCAAGGATAGAAACTTGCTCCGGTCACTAGTCATAAGGTGAGAATAGCCACTGTCAATGATCCACTCATTGGAATTATCAAACCGGGAGACAAGAGCCTTCTTATCTGACACATCTTCTTTGACAGCAACAAACACAATATCTTCATTTTCTTCATCCTCTGATTCTTCATCTGTGACACCTTTATCAACTGCCACAAAACAGTTTCTCCGGTTTCCTCCTTTGAATTTCCTGAACCTTTCTAGTTTGTCCTTGTTATCGCCATTAGGATAGTTTATAGCAATATGTCCTATCTGGTTACAAGTAAAGCATTTTAAAGGTAGCTTACCTTTGTATTTACCGGTTCCTTTAGGAAGCTTCCTGACAAGGAGAGCTTCAAATTCCATCAGAATCTCCTCATCATCCATTTCTTTGCTCTGTCTAGGTTCACCATTGGTGCTAGCTTCTTTTCATTTTTTGGATGGTATAGCAGAGGCTTTAAAAGCTAATTCAGTCTTTTGAACACTACCATCAAAACTATTTAGCTCATAGGTTGTCAACTTGGCTATGATGGAATCCAAGGATACCTTAGTCTTGTCTATTGATCTCAGCTCCTGAATAGCAGCAACCCTTATTGCATAGACCGGCAATAGGGATCTCCGGACTTTTCTTACCATAGTGGAATCTTCTATTTTACCACCTGCACTCTTGATTTCTCCAACAATTGTTTTGATTCTTATTCCATACTATTGGATGGTCTCTCCTTCAACCATCCACATATCTTCAAACTTCCCTCTCAGGCTTTCTTCCTTAGCCTGTTTTACATGTTCATCACCACCATAGATATTTTCAAGAGCATCCCATACCTCTTTGGGATTTACCTTGTCCTGAACATCAATAAACTCAATGTTAGATAGACTACTAATAAGGGCTTCCATGACTTGCCCATTTTCTTGTATCTCTCTCTTTTGGTCATCGGTGAGAGCACTGGTAGGGACAACATAGACATTCTCAACATAACTCCAGTGTTGAGCACCCATGCTTCTGATGAATATCTTCATCCTATCTTTCCATATACTAAAATTCTCCCTGTTAAACTTTGGACCTTCCCTCTTCATCATTTGACTGGGATCTTTACCTCAAGCGGTTAAGCTTACAACACAAAGGACCTAGAGTGCTCTGATACCAATTGATAACTCAATGATGAACGAATAGTACCAAACCGGTACTGAGAGGGGAGGTGAATCAGTACAGACAAAATATAGTCCAAAACCGGTTTGACAACAAATACTCCAAATGATTGGCAAATAGTGACACTGGTTGAAACAAAGTGCAACCGGTAAGACCCAGAACAACTAAAACAATCATAAACCAGTTACTCACTTAGCTTTCCTCTTAGCTCAATACTATAGTACCATTACACCCTCATGCATGAACAAGTAAACTATCATAAGATCTTCACAATAGTTAGTTCAATATGTTTTATAGACAGGCATAAAACACAGAACCATCATATGCTTAACAGGTAATAACAAAGCATCAAAAAATAAAAGCATCACACATGACACACATATTTTTCATGTGGAAACCCAACTAGGAAAAACCATGGTGGGGATGAATACCCACAAGTTGCTTTTTGAACTCTTTAGAAGTCCGCTCTGTTAGGAGCCTTGTCCGGTTAAAGACATTACAATAGGTTCTGCTAGGAACCGATCCTGTTAGGGATCACCCGGTTAAGGGACGGCTATAATACCCGGTTAAGGGTTAAACCTGATTAGGGTTACCTTGTTAGAGGATTTCAAGAACTCAATAGCTAAAGCATCTCTAGAGCTCTATAGCTTCCCAAAACTCAATAACTTTGAGTTACCCTGTTAAAGGATTTGTATCAAGCCGGTTAAGGCTACCCTGTTAAGGGATTTCACAACTGTTGAAGTGGTTAAAGATCAACAGGAATTATAATGATCTGGTAACAACACTCAATGCTAATGCAGATCCGTTTTGGCTCCTCTTCACCTTATGCACATTCACTTGGCAGGTATCTCTTCTCTCTTTTGGTCTGGCAAGAATCATGTATCACTTCCCTTAGATACACACATACAACTTTTGCCAACAACTTTAGAAAGAAACACAACATCAACCTTATGGGAAACAGACAGGTCGGTAGCAAAAACCCTAAACCCTAAACCTGTTAGGTTAAGCAATTCAAACGGTTCAATCCTGACCATTGAATCATACTGCGTTAAATGCAACAATCTTGAATTGATCTCAAGACATTCTCCATCGTCTATTATCCACCGATTTCATGGCGGCTGATAACCCATCACGCATTATCATCGTTTGACAAACTTCGCACATTCCCAAAGTGGATAGGGATAATCTTCTTCATGCAAGATCCTTCATGTGCATAGGGCTTACGTGGCAACATGATCTGTTCTCCGTTATACTGCTAACTCATCACACAAAGATCACCGATTGAGTCACATAGGCTTAAGGTACTCCAACTGGAAATCTTGAAGTGGAAACTACCTACCAACCGGTAGTCATACAATGCTTCCATGTGCTGGTTCCCATAACTACATGCCGGTTCACCTTGACATGCCAGTTCATCTTGAACAAATATACCGGTTCACACATATGCTGGTTCGCTCTTCTCACATATCACATATGCCGGTTCACATCATATTGCATATTGACATCAATGACAACATACAATATCATTATGTCCTCATACCGGTTCACATAATGCCAACATTATGTAAATTAAGTTAACTCATTTCTCCACTTATGTCAGAGGCTATAATGGTATGGCAATGAAAATAATTTTGAAAAGTTGACCCAAAATTCTAATTGGTGATTTAGCCAACTTTGACAACAAGGCCAAAGGGGTGAAATCTCTTTGTTGTATTGTTAATCTGCAAATTCCATCAATCACCAATAATACATTTAGTTTGCATGTGTGTAAGTGTATCTATGTTCTCATTTGTTTGACATTTTAGCTTCAATGTCAACACTAACTTGATCAAGCTGGTGCATGATTGACTTGAGATCTCTCATTTTGAAGATATTTGAAATAACAAAATTAAAATTTGATGTGTTTAAAATAGGGGCTAACACTACCTTCTGATGATATGCAATGAATAGAAATTAACTGAAATGCCTTTAACGAGAAAACAAATAAGCAAAGAGATTTTAACCATAAAGCTTTGAAAATGCATGCATAAAAGACAAATATTTTTTAGATTTTCCAATATTTTTGAAACAACTAGGTTGCTACAAAATACCATTAAAAGGTAATATATTTGTGGCAATAGAAAACTTAAACCATTCACCACATCAAATATAGATTCATCTACTAATAACCATTCAAAAGAATATAAAGCATTTACAGACCATAATTCAAAGATTACGAATATCTGAAGCCACCAACAAATTTTCTATATTCAAAACAGTAAACAAAAATATGCTTAAAGAAGTTTTCGTTCTTAAGAGAAAAAAAAAGTTTTCCCAAAATATCCTAAAATGAAAATAAGTCATGATATTTAAAAAATTCAGAGAAACGATTTCTTGAAGATAATCGTTATTTTAGAATAAGTCTTTTTGGGTTCTAAGCCAATATTCAAGAAAAGCAATTAAAACAGTAAAACTATGAAACTGTCCCCACCTATTTAACTTCTGGTTCATTATCGCCAATGATCTCCACGTCTTGGTCAACACGTTCCACCTCCTGAGCCTTAAGCCTTTATCTATACTCATGGTACTTGTTCATAATCGGCTCCAAGGTCGAATCCTCTAGTATTGTTGTGATGCACAGTCTTGTTCTCCATTTTGAAGTCAACCCATCGGTAGTGGCAATGTTATTGTGCATTTCATCCATCTCAGTTTCAAAGGTAGTAGTGTGCATTTGTAAGTGACACAATCCCTTAAAGGATTCCAAATAAATATTTTGAGGGTCCCTGATGTTGTTTTGATAATTCTCTTTGAACTAGCCCATCATTTCACCAAGTTCTCACACATTCTCCTCAAAGCTATCCATAAGATCAACATCGAGAGCACAAAGATTATTCTTTATTTTCAGCACATCATTCAAATATCATTATAGGGCATGATCAATGTCACCAATATGATCATGGTAAATTATTTATTTCCACTCCAAGGCTTCTTGCCAAGTAAGATCAATTTCTTTAGGATGTGCTACTATATTTTTGGTCATGTCAGAATGGCAGGGTTTAATGTGGTGAGATTAGTAACCTCTTTCAAAAGCATGAACATGCTCCGATGTTCTTTTCTAACCTGTTGTAGCTCAACTAACAATTCCTTTCTTTTATTCCAAATATTCACATACAACACCCTGGACTTGGTAATATAGCTAACACCAATCCTATACATTTCATCTATCCATTCAGTGACATCTTTAGCATATCCTAAATTACCTTTGACCTTTTTCATAGTATCTGGATCTAGTCCATGTATATATGAACTTGAAGCCTCCCTAGTTGCAGGATTTATAATAGATGAAATGAAATCCTTCAATGACTGCACTTGGGATTGTAGGTCCAGATTCTTTTTCTTCTGTTCTTGAGCCCTCTTAATCAACGCATGGACTAAAAAGTTAGCATGGTAGATGTCCCCTTCCAAAGTAGAAGGTCCCATATCCAGACGACTGATCTTATAATATCCTTCTCTGTTATATCATTTACGCTCACATCTTTAATAGGATTAGTGATCTCTAGGAGTTAAAGACCAGATATAGGATCATAAATGATCTGAGACATTCACTTAGCTTTTTTAGGCTTATGAGAACTCTGTAGTAGCAGTGCATCTATATCTATCTCACTGGAATCAGGAGTGGACACTCTCCTTTTCTTCTCTACCTCTATCTTCAGCCATGCTGGAGAGGTTGTTTCAAGTCTTGACTCTTTATTAACAACATTGGGGGTAGTTTATACAAGAGAGCAGGGAATTTTAAGAAAATTAGAAAAAGAATGATCATCAATTATCTTTTGGTAAATACCTTCAGAATCAACAAGAGGGGTTTTTCCTCTAGATGTCGTAACTCTATCATCCCGCTCACATGTTAATTTTAGCCTACCAACAATTTCTTTAGGATTTTCCCCATCGCTGCCTGATTGAGAACCTTGGGTTGGTAACTTATATGTAGATTTGGCTGTTGATGCTGGAACAGGGGAAGATGAAACTGCCCCTTTCTCTCTACGGGATGATAACCTTTGGCTTTGTGAGGAGATGACATATTGTTTCCACTTACCATTTAGCATGTCAGATGTTATTCTCAATACTGGAGCAGTGCGAACCATTAGGTTTAAGACCTCCTCTTTGGACCAATCAACTTTTGTGGGGGCTGCATTGACAAGAGTATGATAATATGGGTCTAAAATGGTCTCATCTTCATTCACATCATCATGAACATTGAAAGAGACACCAAGGGTGTTGATTTGCTGCAAAAAAGTTCTCATGAAACATTTTTTGAATAGTTCAACATCATCTAAACAATCTTCCCAAAAATCTTTGAGTTCAGGTCAATGCATATAACCTTTGGCTCCATACAAATTGTGCTTCACATATCCCTTGCTGTCAAAACTATTTCTAGATGGAAGAGGTTGAAAATGAAACTTCTCTAGAATTGTTTCCACACTCTTAGTGGCACCATTTGTTTTGCAAGGGAAATGGGGTGTGGAAGAGGTATTCTTTCTTTCGTATGTTCAGATATTTAACATTTGGTGGAAACTGAGAACACTAAGAGGGGGGGGGGAGGGTGAATCAGTGATCTACCAAAATGGAGAATTTAACCTTATTAATACAATAACTCAAAAACCGATAAACATAAAATCATATAACAATAAGCAATAATGAAACCAAAAATATGAACACCATAATACCATAGATTTATACGTGGAAAACCTCAAGGATGAAAAAGGGGCCTACACATGCACGAAGACCAATAGCCTAGAGCACACTGTTCATCACAAAAAGAGTCTCACTGACTACATAAAGCATTAGACAACAATCCAAAATAAAGATTGAACTACAAGAATAACTTCTCCTATGCCTGAGTATAGTTCGGGTTAAGCTCAATACCAGAGGCCTTAAACCTCTTCCACAGACCCAATTCGATCACCTATGATCGACCAAATCCTCTACATGAATGATTACAACATTATTCACTCGCATACATCCTTATCATTATCCCTTCTATTTCTACCATGATCTACAAAGAGATCTTACATCATATTTATACCAACCCCAGACCTAAACAATTAGGTCAGCCACCTAAAAGATAATACAATAAATTCATAACTTAAACCCATAATCAAATGATCAACCAAGTCGGATTAGGCCAAAAATAATACAAACCAATCCTTAAATCCCGTCAATAACATATCAAGAACATCCTCCAACACGTTACAAATACTAGTCCATAACCTAGATAAACCAAGACCCATTTTAGGTCCACACACGCTAAAGAAATGATCCCCATCAACCAAGTCTCAAACACGATCACCATCAGCATCCCGAATCTCCACTAAAAGCCACACCAACACCGCTTATGCATATCATCAAAGATCTTCATCAAAGTTCTACCGGTTAAACCCTCATCGGAAAAACAAACCAAGCTTACTAGCATACATGATACCATCCGATCACCAAATCAAGACCAAATGAATGTGATACACATCAAGAACACATGAACAACCAATCCAAACAACTTCCACAGACCAAAGCATACTGGAGCATACCAGATCAACAACCATAAACCAATCATCCTACTAGGACCATAAGGATACCGGTAAACAACCAAAGCAACTAGCACAACTGGTGTTGCCAGTGTTGCCATAAATTACAAACAATAATGCAACACATAATCAATTCCTCCAAATTGCCAACAATCTCCCCCTTTGGTATTGATGACAACACTAGATGTGAAAAACATCTAAGTGCCAAGAATTGCTAAACAAGTCTCCCCCAATGGAAGACAACCAAAAATAACCCACAAAATGATATGACAATAAAATTATGAACCAATTAACTATCCATAGACTTGAACCAAAATCCCCCAATGGGATACCACCAATCTGAAATTTTGTTCCTCCAATAATCTTCCCCTTAGACTGATATCTTTGTTAAGCTCTTTTTTACACATAAGTATCTCTCCCCTCAATGTATATAACTCCTTAACTTTTTCACATCAATATCTCCCCCCATTTGACAACAATTACATAAATCAGACATAAATATCAAAGCAAAATCATAAAACACTGAATCACAAGACTAACTACTTTATGAATAATGATGAACAACAGATACCCCAACTGATACTGAGAGGGGGGGGGGGTGAATCAGTATAGGCAAAACAAAAAATTTCTCAACAACTTATCTAGTTAAAGCAATACCAACTGGTTGACACCATTACTAAACTTAACCATGGCAATATCGGTTAAACACAGTAAGACATCAGATACCATAAATTGATAAGTCTGAACACTTCAAATACGATCAATACTTGATATCAACTTCACCTATAAACATATGAATGCGGTATACAAGTAATACCTTAAACTATAAACTCTACATGCATAATCTCAAAACCAAATAATTCATAAACATCACATGAAAAATGCATAACACATAAAACAAATTTTTCACGTGGAAACCCAAATGGGAAAAACCACAGTGGGAATGAATACCCACAAGCTTGTTTTTGAACTCTTGAGAAGCTCGCCCTATTAGGAGCCTAGTCCGGTTAAAGACTTTACAATAAGGTTCTATTAGGAACCGATCATGTTAGAGACCACTCGGTTAAGGGATGGCTATATACCTGGTTAAAGGTTGAAACCCTGTTAGAGGTTACCTCGCTAGAGGATTTGAAGAACTCAATGATCTTGAGTCACCTAGTTACAGGTTTTACAATAAGCCCGTTAAAGCTACCCGGTAAAGGGATTTTCCATCTATTGAAAGGATTAGAAGACAACAGGAATTTTTTTGATCTGATAATAGCACTACATGCCAAGGCAGATCCTTTTCATTTCCCCTAATCTGTAATCACACTCTGCAGTTCTCCACTTACTGGTCTGGCAAGTATCTCATCATTCGGATACACACACAACTTTTTCCAACCGCTTACAATAACAAACATCATTGACATTATAGACAACAGATAGGTCGGTAGCATAAACCCTAAACCCTAAGCATCTTAGGTTTACAAACATAGGTGGTACAATCCTGACCATCCAAACATATTGCATAGAGTATTACAATTTCAAACAGATCACAAGACAATCTGCATCTTGGACTCTTTTTACAATCATGCCTCCTAGGAGACTAGAATATGATACACCTTTCCTCCTTTTATTCTCATCCTTCTTCAGTGACCACATGAATAGAGAAACATTATCTTTGCTGAAGGTCACTCCTTCCATGGGTTTAGTTTCCTTCCTTACTGCTTCAAGAACCAGAGCATCAGCTATATCCCATTCAGGGAGGATTAAAACACCAGCCTTAGACACTATCTCTCTTCCCTTCTCAGGAGTAATGGTCTTAAACTCTTCAATCATTTCTTGCGTCACCTCTTATTCCACTCGAGTTACATCTCTGTGAGGCTATTCACTCTTCTTTCACTCACATCTGGCTTTGAATTGTTCCATATTTTGCTTCCACACAAATTGCATGAAAGCCCCTGTTGTAACAAAATTACTGTTAGCCAGGAATTCCTCACTGGCTTGCTTGACAGTAAGGTCTAACTCTTTGCCTTTTAGCTCACCATCAGTCAAGTTCATTTTAGCACTAGGTGGCTCTTCTGGCATCCCCTATTTTGTCTCCTCATATGTGTAGGCAATCTCCTCGAGACTCCCTAACTGTAACAATTGTTTGGCCACCACTTGCTCATCTCCTATGTGGATAGGGGATTGATATGGAGAATAGAGAGGTTCACCAGTTTGCACTTCCTTCCCCACTCTTTGCCTTTTCAGGGAATCTTGGATGTCATTGATATCTTCTATTGCTCTTTTCCCTCTTGAAGTGGAAGGCTCAACTATCATTGGCATCATCACACTGTACTTTGATTTCTTATGCATCACATAATCACCAGGTGGGATGGCCTTAGAAAAGGAAGGCTTAGCTAGGACCAATTTAACCCTGTCAGGATCATTTTGCATTATAGCCTCCCTTTTTTCTTTCAAGGTTTGCATGAGGTCTTCAAAATAAAGAATTAAGAATTTTATTTTTTCCTCAAATGCGTTAAAGCTAGAAAGAGGGTCATAACTACTATTAAACTGATGAATGAAGTCAAGAGCCCTTTTATATGATGCTCACTTCTCTTTCCTCAGTTCTTGCTCATCCAAACTGAATTCATTCCTATTTAAATCCTCAGGGAACTGAAATTGGTGAGGCCTACCTTTACACACTGCCCTCTTTGTAAACATGCCGTTGAAAAGGTCCACAGGGTCTGCACATCTTGAAACTACAATTGACAACCTATATGGCTTCAACAATTCTTCAAAATATTTCCAGCCACCTTTAGTGATTACAAAATGATGAGCCATAGTAATGGTTGGGAAAATGGTCCCTTTACCCCTATTTGTCAGCTCTGCCTCTTGTACACCTCCAATTTGCCTCAAGACTTTTGCAATCCCTATCTTCAATGGGACCTTATAGGGTAGTAAATAGGGAGTACATCTAAAACTATATACTCTGAAAATGGTAGAAACAGGGTACAAATACATATCTTCCCAATTGTGAACAATCTTAATACCCTCAACAAACTCTTTAGGCCTGAGGAATTCCAAGATGACCTTAGGAATCCTAGGGTTTTATGTGCACAAAAGAATCCTAATTTTAGATGCAAAACATCTATCAAACTTTAGATAGCTAGCATCCTCTCTATCCTAGGATAAAAAAATGCTCCAAAGTTGAACATGCATCTCTTCCTTATCTTTCACCTTAACCAAATCCATTTCTTTTGCAAAATAGTCAGCACCCTTGAATAAAAACATGCGCATTAAAAGAGAGTACCATCCAAATGGTCTATCCACCTTACTGTTTTTTATCCCTACTAGCCCTGCATGAATTGTATCAGTGAGATAGGGCACACAATCAAATTTTATTGCCAAGTAGGGGTTTAGAATCTATGCAATCATCAACATGTAATGGGTTGGCATGTTTTTCTGAGCATCTTCTTCAAAAATCCGACAGAGTGCCTAATACATGCCCTTAGCTCTCAAAGTAAACAAATTCAAGGAGAAGGGTTCCATGGTACCGGGGCCTACAACAATTAACCCTCCTATCTTAACAAAGAACTCTTTCAATGGGCCACTCCTAAGGTGATCCCTTTGTGCATCATAAACCTGGGCCATTGATTCAAAATCAATAGGTTGTAGTAGATTTGAAGCTTCACTGAGCTTAAATACATTTCTGAATTCATCATCATTTATTTCAATCAGGGCTCATCCCTTCACATTTTTGATATATCTAGCTACAGGGTCATAGTTTTGTGCAATCGGGGTCAACAAATCTATATCCATGAATACACCAGGGACCACAAGCTTCCCCACATCCAATTCCCAAATACTATTTAAGGGGGCAAGGGAATGTCTCTGACCAAAACCTACCTTGAACAATCCTAAACCTGACATCCCCTATTTTTGGATCCCTCAACCAATTGCATTTGTCATATAAGCCATCCCCAATTCTCAGACGAGGGTTCTTTGGTACCAATTCTTTAGCCTTGGCCTTGACATTGGTAGACATAGTTAACTATTCCAAAAAATCATCACAAATATTCCTATCCTAGTAATTTACTTTTCCTGTTAATTCTCTTCTTGGTGTCATCTTTTTAGAGCAACTATATCAATTGATATTTGCACAGACTCCTGATGAAATAATTTTCACAACAATCACTGACTTTCAGACTCCAATTATGAAGAAAAAGCACAAAAAACTTGTTATTTCGCTTGAAGAAAATGCTCTGTACCAGTTGCTCTGCAACAGACTCGTTGAAATGATGCCAACATTCAAGCTGATGGGGACCCTAATATTGCAAGTTAGCATTGAATTTTGGAAATTAATTCTGCATGCTTCGACCATCACCTAGGAATTGAATTCACAAATCGAATTAAAAAACGAGCTCCAACGGATCATAAGTTTTTTGAGTATTCCCTCTATTTTGTTGGTTTTCTATTTCTCAAAGCTTAAAACACCCACACTTTTCTTTCGCGAAGCAATGACAACCGTTGGATCACAGGAACTTGCACTGCTTTTATTCCGTCCGGTCTTTCTGTGTTAGTAATAGGCCCTACCTTCTTTTCGTTATTTCGTGGGCCTTAAAACTTGTACAATTTTCCTTTACAAAGAAACACCGGCCATCAGATCATGATCTACCTGCCTGGTGTTTATCTCCAAACATGACCGTTAGTCTTATTAACTAACCACACATCACCTTGACGGCTAACAGTTTTTCACCATTTCACAGAGACTAAGCTGCAGGCATATTCGGGCTACGAAACAATGACAACCATTGGATCAACCATGAGATGAACACCTTTTAACCTGCTTTAGACCTTTCAAGTGGGCCCTTTAACTGGGAGACCACTTGATTTATCTCGTCACCGGTTAACAAATGCCACGTGGCAGTCGGTCATTTGCTTAGGAAGTTGCAACGGGTTCCATTTTGAAACCGCCACGTGCATTACTTTACTATTCTCCACATAACTGCCGGTTGAACCAAGGTGGGCCCTTAATTACCCTTCAAAGCCACATGCACTTGACAAGTCACCGTTACACTCCATGGAACATACCATCTGTCCTGCCATGTCATGCTGTCGTGTGATTGCCACATCATTTCGCTATTTTGCGATCACTAATCTCCATTTGACTTGCGGCTGTGAAACCATGACAACCGTCCGATCAAATCATACTTAATCGGCTTTGAACTTTATGACCTGCCTGTCCTTTGGGCCCACCAACCCCTTTTGCCATTTCACAGAGCTTAAAACACAGGTTACTTATCTTCGCGAAGCAGCGATATCCGTTGGATCATGGGAACTTGCTCATCGGTTACCCTTGCTATGACCACCTCGCCTGGGCGCACCACCTTTTTGCTACTTCACGAAAGGTAGAACACGTGCATCTTCTAGCCGCGAATCAACGTGAGCCATTGATCTTTTCTAAACCAATCATCCTTTAACCAAAGAAACCGCTCACCTCTGGGACCCACCAAGTCTTTTGCTGTTTTGTAGAACTTATATCACGTGCATCTCGGGCTAGCGAATCAATGCGAGCCGTTGGATTTAAAGCAAGATGCAGTCCTTTAATCTGATGGTCAATGCATCTGGTCGGACCTGCCTAGCCTTTTCACTATTTCACGAACATTAACTTGCTAGCATCTTTGCCTAGCGAAACAATGACAATCGCAAGATTAACAATGAGTTGCACAATAATTAAGGGGCTCAACAAACATTAAAACAAGATAAAGGTAAAGGCGCACAAATTTAAAATATTAAGGGATAGCCTAGGGAAATAACTAATGGGGGGACACTTTTCATGATAGACTGACCTTTCTCTAAGTGGTAAAAGTAATGCAGAAATAGGACATAAAGTTTAGTTTTTTTAAAAACACAGGAAGGGTTAGAACTCAAAAACCTTAAACCCTCTTCTGACCCAAGAAAATCAGAGGCAACAAGGCCATACTAGACACATTATTTGCAGACTTCTAGCCAACTATGGAACAAGAATATCCAATTTTAAATAGTGATAACATCAGCTCTGACTGGGGATGGTTGATTTCAAGATCAACCTAAGAATTCAGAAACTCTCTGGAGAACAGGCCAAACACAAGACAAAAAAACAACAACAAAAGCAAACCTAAATATGTACAGACTAAGACCTACTGTGCATGGACATTAAGAGAAGTAATGTTTCAGGAATTGTCCATGCACGGAAATTGCTGTACCTCATCATTCATATTCTGCAAAAAATATAAATCCTTTCCATTAAGATCATAAACCACAGAGGGGCCTATCCATAATGACTAAATTTTTTTGTGGTTTCCCTTATCTTATCCTTTCGCATTCCATTGAAGAACCACATCACCAATCTGAAATTTTCTCAACAAGGTTCTTTTGTCAAATAAATATTTTGACTGCAATTGGATCTTCAAATTCCTCTTGTGAGCCAAAGTTCTAATTTCTTCTACCTCCACCATCTGAATCATCCAATCTTCCATAGGTTCAGATAACTCCATGTCTTTAGCTTGCAGAAACTTATACACTGGAAGGAGATTATTGACTAGCACCCTAGATTGTGTGCCATAAACTAATTCAAAAGGTGAAACCCCAATTGCTTTCTTGACAGTTACCCTGTCAGCCCATAAAGCTAATTTTAACTTTTGGTCCCAAGACCTTTTATTCTCCTCAAGGATTTTCTTAATAATGTTTAAGAGGCTCTTATTACTTGATTCAGCTTGCCCATTACCCTGAGTATGATAGGGCTAAGAATAGGACATAACTATTCCATGGCGGGTACAAAATTCAACAAACTCTTCTGACCTGAAGCTCATGGCATTATCCATCCCTAGTTTTACAGGGACTCCAAATCTGGTTATGACATTTTCCATCAGGAAGTCAATAACAACCTTACTTGTGGCTCTCCTAGTGGGTATAGATTCAATCCACTTGGTAAAATAATCAGTAGCTACTATGATCCACCTATGGCCTCTTCCTGATTTCTCAACAATTTCTCCAATAAAATCAATGCCCCATTGGACAAAAGAGGCTTCCACTGTGACTGGGTTGAGAGGTAAAGCTCCATCATACTTCAATTTTGATGAAAACTTCTGGCATGGGTCACATCTCTGGACATGTTCATGGGCATCTTTAAACAAAGTAGGCCAATAATATCCATCCCGAACTACCTTTCCAGCAATTGTCTTAGGAGAGTAGTGACCTCCACACACTCCATCATGCATTTCAATTAACACTCTTTTAGCTTGGGATTTATCCAAACACATTAGCAATGCCCCATCTCTATTCTACCAAAACAGATCACCCTGAATGAGGACATACTTTTGTGACTTCAACTTCAATGTTCTTCTCTGGTTATGGGTCATCCCTTCTGAAAATGTTGCATCTCTTAAAAAATGTACTATCTCTGAATACCAGGGCTATGTCTCAATACTGGTGACCAAGATGTTCTCAACTTCAAAATTATTCACTTCAACATCAAGAAGGTTTGATTCAGCCATCAGCTTAGCAAGGCCTAAACCTCTCACCAATTTAGTGATCTTAATCTCTAAATCAAATTCCTGGATTCTGGTTATCCATCTACATCACTTACCTGTGACCTTAGACTGGGATAGAATATCTCTGACAGCCGCATGTGGGACATAAGCAATTACTCATGCATTTACAAGATATGGCCTAAAAGCTTTAACAACCTTGACCAAAGCATATGCTTGCTTCTCCATAATTTCATACTTTAACTCTGCAACCTGTAAAGATTTGCTATAAAAAGCTATAGGATGTTCATATCCTTCATTATCCTTTTGTAAAAGAATTGCAACCACTGTGTGATATGAAGCAAAAGAAAACAGAGAGAAAGGCTTACTGTAGTCAAGGGACTTCAACACTGGTGCCTCCTGAATAACTCTTTTGATTTCATCAAAAGCCTTTGCAGCTTCTTCATCCCAACAGAACTTTGTATCCTTTTTAAGTAGTTTAACAATGGGCTTGACTGTCTTTGCAAAATTTGCAATAAATCTTCTAACAAAATTTACTTTGCCCAAGAAAGATTGGATACCTTTAACATTCTTCAGCTCAGGCACATTTTTTATAGCCTCAATTCTTTCAGGGTCTATTCTTACTCCTTCTTTGGAGACAATATGCCCTAGCAGCTTCCCTTCAGTAACAGCAAAATGACACTTTTTAGGATTTAAGGATACTCCAAATTTCAGAGCTTTATTGAAAACCTGTTCTAAGTGTCCATAGTGGTCATCCGCCCTTTTGGAGAAGCATGTTAAATCATCTTGATATACTACCATGATAATATTGAGGAATTCCTTGAAAGCTACATCCATTGCCCTCTGAAAAGTAGCTCCAACATTTTTCAAACCAAAAGGCATTCTGACATACACGTATGTTCCCCAAGGTGTGGTGAAAGCAGTTTTGAATTGTTTAGATTCTTTTACTAACACCTGGTTATACCCTGAGAACCCATCCATCATAGACAATAGGTCACAATCAATTACACTTTGCAACATTACTTCCATATTAGGAGAAGGGTAATTATCTTTCAAGGAAGCAACATTTAAGTTCCTAAAATCAACATAGAGTCTTATGTCCCCATTCTTCTTTCTAACTGAGACCTAATTTGAGACCCATGATGAATGCCTTATAGGCTTAATAATTCCCCCTTCCCTTAACTTGGTTAATTCTAGCTGCATTTTAGATTCCAATAGGGGGTTGATAGGTCTTTGTTTTTGTCTAAAAGGCTTAGCATCTGGAAGCAAAGGGACTTCACGCTGAAACAGATCCTATCTATACGCCTTCAGATCTTCATAAGAGCAAGCAAAGACATGCTTATATTTCTTTAATAAATTAATAAGGTTTACTCTGACATGAGGAGGCAAATTTTTTCCAATATACACCAACTTAGGGGATGATTCTGTCCCCAAGTTTACTTCCTCTAGTTCATCTAACTTAGTGGTTGATTGCTGGTGTAGATGACTATCACTATAACTAAACATACCTTCGAGTTTTACCAACCCTTTAGGTATTTCCTTAGTTTTCAATTGAACCAAGCCATTCCCAAACACAGTTTCCTTATCTTCCACTACTTCTACCAATGCGTTGCAATCATTTTTTTGTCCATCATAGTCATCAATGCATTGTATGAATCTGAGAATGGCTTCATCATCTTCAAACACTTGCCAATTATATACATTATCAAGAACAACAGGCCTAGCTTTTATCTCTACTGTAGATACATCGGTTAGTGTAATATCATCATTCTTCAATGTAACATTTGCTAAGAAATCAGCCATGATATTCTTTGACCTTTCTATCCAATTAATAGAGAATTCACTAAAATGTTCAATCACATCCCACACTGCATGCTTATATCTTTTTAGTCTATCATTCTTAGATGCATATTTAGCTCCAACCTGAGAAACAACCAATTCTAAATCTCCTAACACTTTTAACAATTGAATCCTATTCTTTTTTTCAACTTCAAGCCCCAACAACAAAGCTTCATATTCAACGGTATTATTTGTACACTGAAAGGCTAGCAAAAAGGAATACTTGAAGTTTATACCTGATGGGGATACAAATAGAACTCCTGCTCCAGATCCTTCTTTAGAACAAGCAC
Organism: Cryptomeria japonica; assembly: GCF_030272615.1. Taxonomy (NCBI): domain Eukaryota; kingdom Viridiplantae; phylum Streptophyta; class Pinopsida; order Cupressales; family Cupressaceae; genus Cryptomeria; species Cryptomeria japonica. The sequence goes on along the minus strand of NC_081409.1, from coordinate 898,363,783 downwards.
CATCAAAATACATGTGCCACAAATCATGCTATTGGGTTTCCAATTCAGTCACAATAGAATCAATATTCTTCAAATAAGGCAAGATTGGTTGTATTCTAAAATTATCTAGATCCACATCAATCATACAATTCAACATACTAGGGTCTACTTTCTCAATTACCCTAGGGGCACGTGGTTCTCTATACAACTTAACATGGCTTCCATTAATAGGGATAATAGCATATGATAGATCTGTTGTTCTCAAATTCTGATTCCCTCTAACATCCCTGGTATTAAAATAATAAACTCTGTCTATAGAAGAGAAATCAAAGAGAAGGAAAACTTTAGAGCAACATATGACAAGGTTTTAAGACCTTCTACACTTTGAACTTATAAAAAGTTCAGGTGGGTATACCCTAGGTGAATTCTTTCACACTTTTAAACAAAACCCACAGCAACATTTGTCCCAAAAACTAGTGGATTTCGTTGCCTTAGAATTGACTGAAACGGAGAAATAAAACTTAAATTCATGTTCAGTATTGACCTACAAGATATGTAGAAGAAAAATACAACAGATATCAGTGCCTTTTCCAGGCCACAAAGTCATCTAAGTTTCTACAATACTCCCACAACCAAATATCCCCACACACCCCATCACCTCGGCTTCTATAAAACCCCACATATGCCTAACATAAGTAAGAATTAACCCTTAGCAAAACTAGATTGCATTTATCAAATTCAAAGTCTTCAACAAAGAATTTACTGATAGAAGTGCTTCATGCATATTTAATTTCCCTCCTGAAGAGAAAAGATAAGAAACTCCCCTATTTAAGTTTGCCTTACAACCCATATTCAAATGAATAACCCTAGATTATTCAAATCGAAAACAATAAATATTTGCAAACACATTTGAAGACAACACAAATTCTAGGATCAAAGTTGATGGTCTGTATATTGATATTATCTCAAAAAATATTACAAAAACATTTGGATGTTCTTCATGATACTTGGAAAAGAGCTCAGATTAATTTTTGCAGCATTTCTTTACAATTCCTTGCAATCATCTTACATTGGTCCTGGTATCCATTTATATAATCATGGATGCAAACAAGCTTCAGACCATCCATTCAAAAAGTTTGTTACAAAATACTACTTCACTCAAGAAGCAGTTACATGTTCTTTTCTGCTTCAACGACTTCTTCAGTTGGTGTCTCCTCCACAATGTCCTCTAACCATTTAGGAGCGCCTTCTAACTATTCTGGAACATGTTCTAACTGTTCTAGAGCATCTTCTTCTTGAACCTCCACATCGGCCACCGCATACTTTTGGACCATCCTTGGAAAACATCATCATTAGGCCATGAGTGGGCAATAATTTCTTTATTCAACTTTAACAACTTTTTCTAGGTGTTCCTCACTTTCCTTACCTCTGAATCCAAAAACCCATTATGAGATTTGATCTTCTCTATTTCCTCAATTGTTTTAACAAACAAAGAGGTGTCATCTTTATTGATTATCTCATTTACCCTTAAGGATAAATTATCCCCTAACTCATCTAGCCATGCCTGTTTATCCTTTATCTGATTCTGGTTGACAAAACCTCTAGGGAACAATGCAAATTTATGCTCGGTATATTCTTTCCGATGAAAATTAGCTTTTCTTTCCACATTAGCTCTTCCTTTAGCCAACTTTGTCAATCCTTTTGCCAACTTACATGTAGACTTGATAGTGACATCAACCCCTGCCTCATCATATGATGCACACATCAGTTCCAAGTCCACTTCCCTGGGCAACCATTTATTCATAATAGGCTCTAAAATAGCCTTATCCTCAATCAACTCATTAAGAGTATCCAAAATTCTTTTCATATTGAGATTTACTGTAGGAGCATCAACAGTGTCAGCAAAGCTTAAAATTGTTGTCTTTATCTTCTCCTCATACTTGCTTGCAAATAAGGCCTGGTCCTGTTGCAACTTTTCCAATTCATGTTGATAAGTCTGAGCCGGTTGGAAACCAAAAGGCATAGGAGAAGGAGGGAATTCTATAATTGGACTAGTAGGTGGGGGTCTTGCTAGAGAGGAAGTAATCATCAATGTTGAAGGCTCACCTTGATGATGTTGACTTGCCAATTGGCTCTGGAGTTTAGTGATGATGTTGTCCCTATTGGCTATTCCTTCCTTAGCTTCATTATAAGATTTTAAAATAGTCTCTAATTTCAATTGGAGAGTAGTGTTTTCTTGGGCTTCTTTCTCTGCTGCTGCCACATTAAACTTTGCAGTTTCTAGAATAGTACTAGCTGCCTCCACCACTCCTGTGTTCTGAACCCTCTTGACAATCATTCCTCCAAAGAGGCTACAATCTGAAGCATTTTTCTTCCTCCTATTCTCATCTTTCTTTAATGACCATAGGACAAGAGAAGCATTATCCTTGTTGAAGGTCACACCTTCCATTGGCTTTGTTTCATTTCTTACGGCATCATGGATCAATGCATCAGCTATGTCCCATTTAGGGAGAATTAACACACCAACTTTATCTAACATATCCCTCCCTTTCTCAGGGGTGATTGCTTTGAACTCCTCCATCATTTCTTGCTTAACTTCTTCTTCTACTTGGGCTGCATCTTTGAGAGGCTGATCATTTACCCTTTTCTCACATTTGATCTTGAATTGATCAATGTTCTGTTTCCAACGAAATTGTAGAAAAGCTACTGAAGTGACGAAGTTGCTGTCAGCTAGGAATTATTCACTAGCTTGCTTAACAGTAAGGTCCAATTCTTGGCCCTTTAACTCACCATCAGTTAAATCCATTTCAGCATTTGGTGGCTCTTCGGGCATACCTTCTTAGGTCTCCTCATAAGTATAGGCAATCTCACCAAGACTCCCTAACTGCAACAATTGTTCAGCCATAGCTTGTTCATCTCCAATGTGGATAGGAGACTGAGATGGGGAATATTGAGGCTCATCGATTTCAATTTCTTTTCCCACTTTTTGCCTCTTAGGGGAATCCTGAATGGCTATAATATATTCAATTTTCCTTTTCCCTTTTGAAGAGGAAGGCTCACCTATCACTGGCATCATTACAGTGTACTTTGGTCTCTTGAGCATTGCATTGTCACCTGGTGGGATTGCTTTAGCAAAAGCAGGCTTGGCCAAGACCATCTTAACCTTATCAGGATCATTTTGCATTATGGCCTCCCTTTTTTCCTTTAGGGTCTACATTATATCTTCAAAATAAAGAATCAAAAACTTTATTTTCTCCTCAAATGGAGTGAAGCTAGACAGAGGGTCATAACTAGTGTCAAACTGATGAATAAAGTCAAGGGCTTTCTTATATGCCACCCACTTCTCCTTCCTTAGTTCCTTTTCATCTAATCTAAACTTTTTCCTAATCAAATCCTCTGAAAACTGAAATTGATGAGGCCTAACTCTGCACACTGCTCTTTTCTTGAACATGCCATTGAAGAAGTCCTCAGGGTCTGCACATCTTGACATTGTAGTTGATAACCTATATGGTTTAAAGAAATATTCAAAGAATCTCCATCCACCGTTAGTGATTACAAAATGGTGGGCGGCCATGGTAACAGTTGGGAAAATTGTCCCTTTACCTCTGTTAGTCAACTCAGCGTCTTGCACCCCTCCAATTTTTCTTAACACTTCTGCAATCCCTATTTTAAATTGGACCTGATAGGGTAGTAAATAAGGGGTGCCTCTAAATCCAAACACTCTGGAAACAGTAGACACGGGGTACAAATAGATGTCTCCCCAATTGTGACCAATCTTGATATCCTCTGCAAACTCCTTAGGTCTAATAAATTCCAAAAGAGCTTTAGGGATTCTAGGGTTTTCTCTACATAAGAGGATTCTGATCTTAGATACAAAGCATCTATCAAACTTCAGATAACTTGCATCCTCTCTATCCCATGATAAAACAATACTCCACAATTGTACTGGCATTTCCTCATTATCCTTGACCTTAACCATGTCCATCTCCTTTGCAAAGTAATCGGCACCCTTGAACAGGAACATGTGCATTAACATAGAATACCATCCAAATGGCTTGTCAACCTTACCATTCTTGATTCCTACTAACCCTTTATGAATGGCATCAGCAAGTTATGAAGCATAATCAAATGTAATGGCCAAAGAAGGATTCAAAATTTGGGCAATCATCAGCATATAATGGGTTGGCATATTCTTCTCAGCATCTTCCCCAAAGATCTGGCATAAGGCCCAATACATACCCTTAGCTCTCAAGGTGAATAAATTGAGGGAGAATGGTTCCATTGTGTTGGGGCCTACAACTGTCAACCCCCCTATCTTCACAAAGAACTCTCTTAATGGGCCATTCCTAAGATGATCCCTTTGTATGTTGTAAATCTAGGCTAATGATTCAAAATCAATAGGCTCTGACAAATTGGAGGATTCACTGAGCTTGGAAGCTTTTCTGAATTCATCTCCATTGATTTCAATCAGGACTGACCCCTTTATGTTCCTGATGCACCTTGCCACAGAGTCATAATTCTGTGCAATCAAAGTTAACAGGTCTATATCCATAAAAACACCTAGGACCACAAACTTTCCTACATCCCATTCCCATATGCCATTCACAGGAGCTGGGGAATTTCTTTGCCCATAACCAACTTTGAAAAGTCCTAAGCCTGACATTCCTATTTCAGGGTCTCTCAACCAATTACCCTTATCATACAAGCCATCTCCAATTTTTAGACGAGAGTGTTTGGGTACTAATTCTTTGATCTTAGCCCCAGCATTGGTGGACATAGTTAATTGTTCTAAAAAATCATCACATATATTTTGTTCTTGGTAGTCCACCTTCCTGGTGAATTCTCTTCTAGGTGCCATTTTGGACGAGCAACTACACCACTAGCAACTAGCGCAGACCTCTAACAAAGTAATTCACATGACAAATATTGAGAACAAACCAGAGTTATCAAGAAAAGCACAAAAAACCTGATTGTTCGCCTGAAGAAAATCGCTCTGCTACAATTCGCTCTGCAACAAACTTCGATGAAATGATATTAGCAATCAAGTTGATGCAGACTACAGAAGACAAGTTGGCATTTAAGTTTTTTTAGGAATTAAGTCCACATGCTTCGTCTTTCTTTTCATAATTGAATTCACCAAATTGAATTCAAAACTGACTCCAATGGGTCATGATTCCTCTGAGTCTTTCCTCTATTTCACTCTTTCGTTATTTCGCAGAGCATAAAACCCGCGCTCTTTTCTTTCACGAAGCAACGCTGGCTATTGGATCATGGGAACTTGCATTATTTTTACCTCCGCTTAATCTCTCTGCTTGAGTTCTGGGCCCTACCATCTTTTCTCCACTTTTCAATACTTAACAATCGAGCACTTCCCCTTCGCGAAGCCGTGCCAAGCATTAGATCTAACTCAAGTCACCCAGCCTTTAATTCCAACTGGGACCGTCAATCTTTCTAACTAACCGCGCCTCATGCTGACGGTTAGCGGTTTTCGCCATTTCGCTGAGGTTAATCTGTGGGAATCTTCGGGCCATGAATCAACTAGAATTGTTGGATCAATCTTGAGATGAATGCCTTTTAAGTGGGCCCTGCATCCGGGAATCACTTACCCCACCTTTTCATTAGTAAATACATGCCACATGGCAATCGGCCATTAGCCATGGCAACTCGCTTGGGTTCCATTCTGGATCTGCCACGTGCCATCTTTCATTACTCCCACATAACCGCTGGTTACACCTTGGTGGGCCCTTAACAATCTTTTAGAACTACGTGTCACTTGACATGTCCCTATCGAGCTCCACAAAAGTAGCAGCTATTTTGCCACATCACACCTACGTGTGACTTCCACCTGTCTTTCGCAACTTCGCGAACACTAATCATCATTCAACTTGCAGCCACAAAATCATGAAAACTGTTGGATCAAAACAGAGTTAATCGGCCTTTAACTTTGTGCTTAGCTTGCTCTTTGGGCCCTCCAACCCTTTTCGCAACTTCGCGATGAGTAAACGACAAGAATCTCTTGGCCATGAAACAACGTGAGCCATCGATCTTGGCCTGAGCTAATCACCTTTTAACTGAAGGGAAAGTCTTCATTGCTAGGTCCTGCCAAACCTTTTCGCCACTTCGCGATGAGTAAACCACATTTAGCTTGATCTCATGAAATCACGCTATCCGTCCGATCAGATGGGACTTGACCAGTATTTAACTTTGGCTCGAACCTATGTGCCGGGTCCACCTTTCTGCCTTTTTCTACTTCACGATAGATAAATTGTGAGCACTTTTAGGTCGCGAATCAACGCAGACCGTCAGATCAACAAAAAGTTGCATGATGCTTACAAGGGCCGACAGACATTTAGAAAAAGGCATATTTAAAAGTGGGAATTAAAACATTTGAAGGGACTGCCTAGGTAAATTACAAGGGGGGGAACATTTTCATGACAAAGGGACCCATTACTTAAGTGAATAAAGTAATGCAGAAACAGAAGCCAAAGGGATTTTATCAGTCATTAAAGCAATGTAAAACCTAAACCCTAAACCCATTTGGACTTGAAACTGTCTTGAAGCAACAAGAGCATACTAGACTCAAAAAACATTATAGACTTAGCCAATAATGAAAAAAGCATACCCATTTTTTAAACAGTGATAATAGCGGCTTTGACTGGGGATGGTTGATCGCAAGGTCAACACAAGAACTCAGAAAACTCTAGAGAAATAGACCAAAACACAAGCCCTAAAAACAAGCAACATAAAGCAAACAAATATATACAAACAGAGGACCTACTGTGCATGGACTTCAAGAGAAGTAGTGTTTCAAGAATTGTCCATGCACTGGAAATTCCTGTACTTCATCATTCATATTCTTCAAAAAATATGAGTCCTTTCCATTTTGATCACAAACCACAGAAGGGCCAATCCATAATGACTCAAACTTTTTATGCTTTCCCTTGTCTTTTCCTTTTGCATTCCACTGAAGAACAACGTCACTGATTTCAAACTTTCTCAATGATGTCCTTTTATCAAACAGATATTTAGACTGCAATTGGATCTTCAGATTTCTCTTATGAGCTAGAGTTCTGATCTCTTCCACTTTCACTATCTGAATCATTCAGTTCTCCATAGGTTTAGATAGCTCCATGTCTTCAACTTGCAAGAATTTATAGACTGGAAGAAGATTGTTTACTGGCAGTCTAGCTTGTGTACCATAAAACAGTTCAAAAGGTGACATTCCTATGGCCTTCTTGACAGTTACTCTGTCAGCCCACAAGGCTAATTTCAACTTTTGATCCCAAGACTTCTTGTTCTCTTCTAGGATTTTCTTGATGATGTTCAAGAGGCTTTTATTACTAGATTCAACTTGTCCATTTCCCTGAGGATGATAGGGTGAAGAGTAAGACATGATTATTCCATGACTAGTACAAAATCCAATAAACTCTTCTGACTTGGAACTCATGGCATTGTCCATTACTAAATTCTGAGGGATTCCAAATCTAGTTATAACATTATCCATCAGGAAGTCAATGACAACTTTACTTGTAGCTCTTCTTGTGGGAATATCTTCAATCCATTTAGTAAAATAATCAGTGGCTACTATGATCCATCTATGACCTCTTCCTGATCTCTCAACAATCTCTTCAATAAAATCAATGCCCCATTGGGCAAAAGGGGCTTCCACTGTGACTGGATTTAGGGGTAAAGCTCCTTCATACTTCAATTTGGATGAAATTTTTTGACATGGGTCACATTTCCTGACATGTTCATGAGCATCCTTGAATAAGGTAGGCCAATAGTACTTAGCTCGGATTATCTTACCAGTAGTTGTCTTAGTAGAGTAATGGCCTCCACATACTCCATCATGCATTTAAATCAACACGCTTTTAGTCTGGAATTCATCCAAACACATTAGCAGTTCTCCATCTCTTTTTCTCCAAAACAGATCACCTTGAATGAGAACATATTTTTGTGACTTGAGTTTTAGAGTTCTTCTCTGATTATGTGTCATTCCTTCTGAAAAATGTAGCATCTCTTAAAAATCGGATTATCTCTGAATACCAAGGTTGCCTTTCAATACTAGTGACCATGGTGCTATCAACTTCAACATTATTTACCTCGATATCAAGAAGATTTGATTCAGTCATGAGCTTTGCAAGGCCTAAACCTCTTACCAATTTAGTAATCTTTATCTCTAAACCAAACTCTTGAATCCTATTTATCCATCTGCACCTTTTTCCTGTGACCTCAAATTTGGATAAAATGTCCTTGACTGCAGCATGTGGAACATAATCAACTACTTGTGCACTTACCAAGTAGGGTCTAAAAGCCTTGACAACTTTAACCAAAGCATATGCCTATTTTTCCATGATTTCATATCTTAATTCTGTTGCCTGTAAAGACTTGCTATAGAAGGCTATGGGATGTTCATGTCCCTCATTATCCTTTTGCAACAACACTACAACTACTGTATGATATGAAGCAAAAGAGAACAAAGAAAAGGGTTTACTATAATCTGGGGACTTCAACACAGGTGCTTCCTGAATGGCCTTTTTAATTTCAGCAAAAGCCTTTGAGGCTTCTTGATCCCAACAAAACTTGGTATCCTTCTTGAGCAACTTGACAATGGGATTAACTATCTCTGCAAAGTTTGCAATGAATCTTCTAACAAAATTTACTTTGCCTAAAAAGGATTGAATACCTTTAACACTCTTTGGTTCAGGCACTTTGTTTATTGCTTCAATTCTTTCAGGGTCTATTCTTACCCCTTCCTTGGAGACAATATGCCCCAACAACTTCCCTTCAGCAACAACAAAATGACACTTCTTGGGGTTTAATGACACACCAAATTCTAAAGCTTTGTTGAACACCTTTTCCAAATGTCCATAGTGATCATCAGCTCTTTTGGAGAAGCATGTTAAATCATCTTGGTACACTACCATGATGATATTAATGAATTCTTTGAAGGCTACATCCATAGCTCTCTGAAATGTGGCTCTGGCATTTTTTAATCCAAAAGGCATTCTAACATAAACATATGTTCCCCAAGGGGTGGTGAAAGCGGTTTTGAATTGCCCAGATTCCTTCACTAACACCTGATTATAACTTGAGAAACCATCCATCACTGACAAAAGATCACAACTAGTTACTCTCTACAGTATAGCTTCCATATTGGGAGAAGAATAATTATCCTTCAAGGAAGCAAAATTTAAATTTCTGAAATCAACACACAATCTTATGTCCCCTTTCTTCTTTCTTACTAGGACCAAATTGGAGACCCATGAAGAATGTCTTATAGGTTTAATAATCCCTCCTTCTCTTAGCTTGGATAATTCTTGCTGCATCTTATCTTCTAACAAGGGATTAATAGGTCTCTGCTTTTGTCTGAAAGGCTTAGCATCTGGAAGTAAAGGAACTTCATGCAAAAAACAAGTCTTGTCTATACGCCTTTAGGTCTTCATAAGACCAAGAAAACACATGCTTATACCTTTTCAATAAATTAATGAGATTAGTTCTTACATGAGGAGGCAAGTTTTTTCCAATGTATACCAACTTAGGGGATGATTCAGTCCCTAAGTTTACTTCCTCCAAGTCTTCTGACTTGGTAGTAGATTGCTGATGCAGGTGACTATCATTATAACTGAACATGCCCTCAAGCTCTACCAACCCCTTAGGTATCTCATTTGTTTCCAACTGAACCAAGTCATTTCCAAATACTGTCTCTCTGTTATCAACCACCTCCACCAATGCATTGCAGTCAATCTTCTGTCCATCATAATCATCTATGCATTGTATGAACCTAAGAATATCTTCATCATCAGCAAAAACTTGCCAATTATACACATTATCAGGGATGGCAGGCCTAGACTTTATTTCCATAGTGGATATACCAGTTAGTGTTGCATCATCATCCTTTAATGCAACATTAGCTAAGAAGTCTGCCATGATATTCTTTGATCTTTCTATCCAATTAATAGAAAATGCACTAAAATGCTCAATAACATCCCAGACTGCATGTTTATATCTTTTCAATCTATCATTTTTTGATGCATATTTGGATCTTACCTGAGAGACAACCAATTCTGAATCTCCTAAAACTTTCAACAGTTGGATTCCATGCCTCTTTGCAACCTCAAGCCCCAATAACAGGGCTTCATACTGTACAATATTATTTGTGCACTGGAAAGCCAATAAGAAAGAATACTTAAAAGTTATACCTGATGGGGATATAAAAAGAACCCCTTTTCCAGATCCTTCTTTGGAGCAAGCTCCATCAAAGTACATTTTCCATAGACCATGCTGTTGTGATTCTAATTCGATCACAATAGGGTCAGTATTCTTTAACTAAGGTAAAATTGGTTGTAGTCTAAAATTATCAAGATCTACATCAATCATACAATTGAGCATATTAGGATCTACATTTTTAATTACTCTAGGAGCACGTGGTTCTCTATACAAGTTGACCTAATTCCCATTGATTGGGATGGTAGCATAAGATAAGTCCAATTGGACATTTCCTCCTACTGCCGCTGCCCACTGCCTGGATAACAACATGCCATAATGAGGCTTAGTATTAGTGACAATAACATCCATTTTATAGGTTGCTTCAAGGAATGCTGCTATTTTCACTTCAACATCTTTCATTGTACCTATCGCAGGCACTTCTCTGTTATCCATAGCATAACATTTCCCATACACTATAGTCACTGATAATCCTAATTCTTTCATAACACCACAAGGCATTACATTAGCAGCTGCACCTGAATCTATCATACAATTTTTAATCAACCGGTTATTCACTAATAAAGTGACATAAAAAGGATCTACCTGTGATGGTTCTTGAGTAATAGTTGTTCCAACATAAACCTCTGGGGTTTGGAACTCCTGATCCTTTCCATTTTTAACTGAACCGGTGGGTAAAACTGTGTTACTGTCAGATATGTTAGAAAATAAAGACAATGTTGCTTCCCTATGTTCTTTTATTTTCAATAATTCTATTAATGGGACAATAACTTTCATTTGTGTAAGAGCTTGAGCCGTGTCAAATGTGGAATTACTACTCAATTTAGTATTAGCTCTAACTCTTTCTTCCTTAGGCTGACTTTCCTTCTTTGTTGTGGCAGCTCCTTGTGTATCATTGGTATTATTATCACCTGTACTCTTGGGTACATCTTTAATTTGATCTTTCTTTTCTTGACCCATTTGAGGGGGAATGGCACTACTTGTTGTCTTTTTCTGAATAACCTCTTTTATAAACATGGAACCGGGTTCACCCTGATCACTATCCTTTCTGGTGCTCCTTAGGTTGTAATTGTGCTTTGCCTTAGCTATAGCAGCCTTGGTGAGATTTTTCACTTCTTCATCACTAGGTCTTATAAGATGAACTTCTTCATCTTCAATGGTTAGCACATTCAGTGTAGGATGCCAATAAAGTGTTAGTTGTCCTTGGTAGGACCTTTTACTGTCCAACACATCACAATCACTAAATTCACTCTGCAGAGACTCCTCATCACTTTCTATAATGGTCTCAAACATGTTAATATCAGGTTCAGCCTCTTGTTTCATGGACTCTTCTAAGGCTTGAGCAACTGCACACTGATGAGGGGAATGTGACCCGTCACAAGCAATACACCAAGGAGTGTTCTCCATGTTATGAACATTTTTTCCTTTCAAAGGATCAAGGGTGTCTTGACTCTGAACAATCTTAGGCTTCTCATTATGAGGCTTACCATCCTTCCAGTTGGTGTTATAAGGCATATCATGCAATCTAGGAGTTCTATCTTTCCAATTGTAGTAAGGCTTATCATTCTTATTTACCTTAGCAGTTAGATCTTTCATAGCAGTGACTAACTTTTCTATCTTATCTTCCTCCTTAGCAACTTTGTTTGATTGCTGTTTTGTTTCTTGCCACAGTCTACCATCAATTCTTCTTCCCAGTTTTCCAGATGCTTTCCTATTGCTCTCCACATTGATAGCAATTTTGAATGTATCTCTCAAGCTATGTGAATTTTTATCCCTCAGGATATAAGCCATTTTGGAATCAAATGCATTGTAATAAGTGTTCAGGCACATGTTATCATCTAACCTCATTACCTGATACAACCTATGCATGGCTTTCTAAAACCTAGCATCGAAACCAGTGACCATTTCATTATCAGATTTTCTGATATTATTAAATTTATTAAGCATGAAACCCACATTTATTTTGTCACCATAGTACTCTTGAAAGCAATTTTTAAAATCCTCCCAAGACCCAATGCTACTAATAGGGAGACCTCTATACCAATCTCCCGCAACATCTATTAGGGACTGGACAAATAGTTTCATTATGACATCTTCATCTACTATCTCATAATCATTTATCAGGTCACCAAAAGATTTTAAATGTTCCTCTACACTTATTGCATTATTTCCAGCAAACTTAGGGAGTCTGTCTCTTAACTCAGTTGGAACATGGTTAGGATATCCAGGGATTCCATTAAAAAATAACTGCCTGTACTGCTCTAAGTTGATGGGTCTTCTCTAGAATGGGTTAACGACATTATTATTACCCATGTTCATTTTTATATTGGGGGCTTGAGGTTGAGAGATCTGGTTATTGTGATTAATAATAGGGGCTTGACTAACTGTTTCTATATTAATAGGCAATGTTGGTTGGATTTTAACAGGAGGGAGGGAAACTTGCTGAGGTATAGGTTTATTCAGACCTTCTAATGGAAACATAATGGGTGGAGCTTTTAGATAGCCAATTTTTCTTGTAACCTCTTGGTTAGCAGCCTCTAACTCAGCTTTCTCCAATTCCATTTGTAAGTCTTCTTTTTCTTTCCTCATTCTTTCCATCTCCCTTTCATGTGCTAATAATTTATGAGAGATTTCCACTATAGTTTTAGATCCTGACTCATCTTCCATGCATTTATGCTTCCCTTTATCAACCTCATTTCTGATAGGCTGTGGGTCACTAAAAACCTCCCTATTTGGTTGGGTTACTGAATTACATGCTGGTTTGGCCTTAGGGACTAGAATTTCCCTGATCACGAGACCTTCATCCTCACTCTTTGCCTTTTCTTGAGCAAGGACCTCAAGATCTGCAATCTGTCTCAAAAGCCTGTCTCTTTCCATCAATTTGGCTTTAACTTCTCTCTCTTTATTGGCTTCTTTTTGGGTTCTCAAAGAGATAAGATGATGGACTTTTGTATTTAGGTCCTCTATCTCTTGGGATATCTTATCTTCATTGGGGAAAACTTCTTTTGAGTTTGATATATTGACTTGATCAATATCAATCAAGCTAATGTTTCCATCAATTGTCCTAGGTATAGAACTCCTGACTATATTTGAACTAGTTTTGTCTCTTCCAGAGGCACTAGTATGAGATATACCTTGATTTAAAACATTAATATCTTCTACATTTCCAAACAAACCAGAATGGAAACCAAAAACATCATGTTCAGATTCTCTTGAAGAAGAATTTGATCTAGCATAGACATGTCTTTTAGATATCTTACCCATATTATTGTTTTTCTGGACCCAAGCAGCATTCGACGACTCATGCAACACTGACCTTTTATGACCCCTTCTTGACTGTTCAGGTAATCCTTCCTGCAATGTTTCACGAGGATGTTTTTTCATGAAAGATCGAGTATGCTTTCCTCCTTGCATTGCAGTTGTTTTCTTTTCAGAATTTCCTTATTCCTAAAAGGACTGGTTTAAACAAACAGAGTCGCCACCCACAAATCTATGGGAAATATGAAAACAAGCTGGATTTCATAGTATGACTCTCCCCAGCAAAGTCGCCACTTTTGTTGTTCTCAAATTCTGATTCCCTCTAACATCCCTGGTAATAAAATAATAAACTCTGTTTGCAGAAGAGAAATCAAAGAGAAGGAAAACTTTAGAGCAACATATGACAAGGTTTTAAGACCTTCTACACTTCAAACTTATAAAAAGTTCAGGCAGGTATACCCTAGGTGAATTCTTTCACACTTTTAAACAAAACCCACAACAACCATTGTCCAAAAAACCAGTGGATTTCATCGCCTTAGAATTGACTGAAACAGAGAAATAAAACTTAAATTCATGTTCAGTATTGACCTACAAGATATGCAGAAGAAAACGACAACATATATTAGTGCCTTATCCAGACCACAAAGTCATCTAAGTTTCTACAATACTCCCACAATCAAATATCCCCACACATCCCATCACCTCGGCTTCTATAAAACCCCACATATGCCTAACATACATAAGAATTAACCCTTAGCAAAACTAGATTGCATTTATCAAATTCAAAGTCTTCAACAAAGAATTTACTGATAGAAGTGCTTCATGCATATTTAATTTCCCTCCTGAAGAGAAAAGCTAAGAAACTCCCCTATTTAAGATTGCCTTACAACCCATATTCAAATGAATAACCCTAGATTATTCAAATCAAAAAATAGTAAATATTTGCAAACATATTTGAAGACAACTCAAATTCTAGGATCAAAGTTGATGGTCTGTATATTGATATTATCTCAGAAAATATTACAAAAACATTTGGATGTTCTTCATGATACTTGGAAAAGAGCTTAGATTAATTTTTGCAACATTTCTTTACAATTCCTTGCGATTCTCTTACATTGGTCCTGGTATCCATTTATATAATCATGGATGCAAACAAGCTTCGGACCATTCTTTCAAAAAGTTTGTTACAAAATACTACACTCAAGAAGTAGTTACATGTCCTTTTCTGCTTCAATGGCTTCTTCATTTGGTGGCTCCTCCGCAATGTCCTCTAACCATTCAGGAGCACCTTCTAACTGTTCTGGAACATGTTTTAACTGTTCTGGAGCATCTTCTTCTTGAACCTCCACATTGGCCACCGCATACTTTTGGGACCATCCTTGGAAAACATCATCATTATGCCATGAGTGGCCAATAATTTCTTTATTCAACTTTAACAACTTTTTCTAGGTGTTCCTCACTTTCCTTACCTCTGAATCCAAAAACCCATTATGAGATTTGATCTTCTCTATTTCCTCAATTGTTTTAACAAACAAAGAGGTGTCATCTTTATTGATTATCTCATTTACCCTTAAGGATAAATTATCCCCTAACTCATCTAGCCATGCCTATTTATCCTTTAACTGATTCTGGTTGACAAAACCTCCAGGGAACAATGCAAATTTATGCTCGGTATATTCTTTCTGATGCAAATTAGCTTTTCTTTCCACATTAGCTCTTCCTACAGCCAACTTTGTCAATCCTTTTGCCAAATTACATGTAGACTTGATAGTGACATCAGCCCCTGCCTCATCATATGATGCACACATCAGTTCCAAGTCCACTTCCTTGGGCAACCATTTATTCATAATAGGCTCTAAAATAACCTTATCCTCATTCAACTCATTAAGAGTATCCAAAATTCTTTTCATATTGAGATATACTATAGGAGCATCAACAAAGCTTAAAATTGTTGCCTTTATCTTCTCCTCATACTTGCTTGCAAATAAGGCCTAGGCCTATTGCAACTATTCCATTTCATGTTGATAAGTCTCAGCCGGTTGGAAACCAGAAGGCATAGGAGGAGGGAATTCTATAATTGGACTAGTAGGTGGGGGTCTTGCTGGAGAGGAAGCGATCATCAATGTTCAAGGCTCATCTTGATGATGTTGACTTGCCAATTGGCTCTGGAGTTTAGTGATGATGCTGTCCCTATTGGCTATTCCTTCCTTAGCTTCATTATAAGATTTTAAAATAGTCTCCAATTTCAATTGGAGAGTATCTTTTCTTGGGCTTCTTTCTCTGCTACTGCCACATTAAACTTTGCAATTTCTAGAACAGTACTAGCCGCCTACACCACTCCTGTGTCCTGAACCCTCTTGACAATCATTCCTCCAAAGAGGCTAGAATCTGAGGCATTTTTCTTCCTCCTGTTCTCATCTTTCTTTAATGAACATAGGACAAGAGCAGCATTATCCTTGTTGAAGTTCACACCTTCCATTGGCTTTGTTTCCTTTCTTACTACATCAAGGATCAATGCATCAACTATGTCCCATTTAGGGAGAATTAACACACCAGCTTTATTCAACATATACCTCCCTTTCTCAGGGGTGATTGCTTTGAACTCCTCCATCATTTATTTCTTAACTTCTTCTTCTACTTGGGCTGCATCTTTGAGAGGCTGCTCATTTACCCTTTTCTCACATCTGATCTTGAATTGATCAATGTTCTATTTCCAAAGAAATTGTAGAAAAGCTCCTGATGTGAGGAAGTTGCTGTCAGCTAGGAATTCTTCACTAGCTTGCTTAACAGTAAGGTCCAATTCTTGGCCCTTTAACTCACCATCAGTTAAATCCATTTCAGCATTTGGTGGCTCTTCGGGCATCCCTTCTTGGGTCTCCTCATAAGTATAGGCAATCTCACCAAGACTCCCTAACTGCAATAATTGTTCAGCCACAACTTGTTCATCTCCAATGTGGATAGGAGACTGAGATGGGGAATATTGAGGCTCATCAGTTTCAATTTCTTTTCCCACTTTTTGCCTCTTAGGGGAATCCTAAATGTCTACAATATCTTCAATTTTCCTTTTCCCTTTTGAAGAGGAAGGCTCACCTGTCACTGGCATCATTACAGTGTAATTTGGTCTCTTGAGCATTGCATAGTCACTTGGTGGGATTGCTTTAGCAAAAGTAGGCTTGGCCAAGACCATCTTAACCTTATCAGGATCATTTTGCATTATGGTCTCCCTTTTTTCCTTTAGGGTCTGCATTACATCTTAAAAATAAAGAATCAGAAACTTTATTTTCTCCTCAAATGGGGTGAAGCTAGATAGAGGGTCATAGCTAGTGTCAAACTGATGAATAAAATCAAGGGCTTTCTTATATGCCACCCACTTCTCCTTCCTCAGTTCCTGCTCATCTAAGTTGAACTCTTTCCTAATCAAATCCTCAGGAAACTGAAATTGATGAGGCCTAACTCTGCACATCTTGACACTGCAGTTGATAACCTATATGGTTTAAAGAAATATTCAAAGAATCTCCATCCACCCTTAGTGATTACAAAATGGTGGGCCATGGTAATAGTTGGGAAAATAGTCCCTTTACTTCTGTTAGTCAACTCAGCTTCCTGCACCCCTCCAATCTGTCTTAACACTTCTGTAATCCCTATTTTCAATGGGACCTGATAGGGTAGTAAATAAGGGGTGCCTCTAAATCCAAACACTTTGAAAATATTAGACATGGGGTACAAATAGATGCTCCCCAATTGTGACCAATCTTGATATCCTCTGCAAACTCCTTAGGTCTAATAAATTCCAAAAGAGCTTTAGGGATTCTAGGGTTTTCTCTACATAAGAGGATTCTAATCTTAGATGCAAAGCATCTATCAAACTTCAGATAACTTGCATCCTCTCTATCCCATGATAAAACAGTACTCCACAATTGTACTGGCATTTCCTCATTATCCTTGACCTTAACCAGGTCCATCTCCTTTGCAAAGTAATCAGCACCCTTGAACAAGGACATGTGCATTAACATATAATACCATCCAAATGGCTTGTCAACCTTACCATTCTTGATTCCTACTAACCCTTTATGAATGGCATCATCAAGGCATGAAGCATAATCAAATGTAATAGCCAAATAAGGATTTAAAATTTGGGAAATCATGAACATATAATGGGTTAGCATATTCTTCTCAGCATCTTCCCCAAATATCGGGCATAAGGCCCAATACATACCCTTATCTCTCAGGGTGAATAAATTGAGGGAGAATGGTTCCATTGTGTTGGGGCCTACAACTGTCAACCCCCGTATCTTCATAAAGAACTCTCTTAATGGGTCATTCCTTAGATGATCCCTCTGTATGTTGTAAATCTGGGCTAATGATTCAAAATCAATAGGCTCTAACAAATTGGAGGATTCACTGAGTTTGAAATCTTTTCTGTATTCATCTCCATTGATTTCAATCAAGACTAACCCATTTATGTTCTTGATGCACCTTGCCACAAAGTCATAATTCTGTGCAATCAAAGTTAATAGGTCTATATCCATAAAAACACCTAGGACCACAAGCTTTCCTCCATCCTATTCCCATATTCCATTCACAAGAGCTGGGGAATTTCTTTGCCCAGAACTGACTTTGAAAAGTCCTAAGCCTGACATTCCTATTTCAGGGTCTCTCAACCAATTACCCTTATCATACAAGCCATCTCCAATTTTTAGATGAGGGTGTTTGGGTACTAATGCTTTGATTTGAGCTCGAGCATTGGTGGACATAAAATCATCACATATATTTTGTTCTTGGTAGTCCACCTTCCCGGTGAATTCTCTTCTAGGTGCCATTTTGGACGAGCAACTACACCACTAGCAACTAGCGCAGACCTCTAACAAAGTAATTCACACAACAAATATTTGAGAACAAACCAGAGTTATCAAGAAAAGAACAAAAAACTTGATTATTCGCCTAAAGAAAATCGCTTTGCAACAATTCACTCTGCAACAAACTTCGATGAAACTATATTAGCAATCAAGTTTATGCGGACTATAGAAGACAAGTTGGCATTTAAGTTTTTTTAGGAATTAACTCTGCATGCTTCAGCTTTCTTTTCATAATTGAATTCACCAAATCGAATTCAAAACTGGCTCCAACGGGTCATGATTCCTTTGAGTCTTTCCTTTGTTTCACTCTTTGGCTATTTCGCAAAGCATAAAACCCACACTCTTTTCTTTCACGAAGCAATGCTGGCCGTTGGATCACGGGAACTTGCATTGTCTTTAGCTCTGCTTAATCTCTCTACTTGAGTTCTGGGCCCTACCATCTTTTCGCCACTTAGCAATACTTAATAATCGAGCACTTCCCCTTTGCAAAGATGCGCCAAGTGTTAGATCTAACTCAAGTCACCCGGCCTTTAATTCCAACCAAGACCGTCAATCTTTCTAACTAACTGCGCCTCACGCTGATAGTTAGCAGTTTTTGCCATTTAGCTGAGGTTAATCTGTGGGAATCTTCGGGCCACGATTCAACGAGAATCATTGGATCAATCCTGGGATGAATGCCTTTTAAGTGGGCCGTGCATCCGGGAATCACTTACCCCACCTTTTCATTAGTAAATACACGCCACATTGCAGTCAGCCATTAGCCATGGCAACTCACTTGGGTTCCATTCTAGATTTGCCACGTGCCATCTTTCATTACTCCCACATAACTGCCGGCTACATCTTGGTGGGCCCTTAACAATCTTTTAGAACTACGTGTCACATGACATGTCCCTATCGAGCTCCACAAAAGTAGCAGCTATTTTTCCATGTCACACCTACATGTGACTTCCACCTGTCTTTCGTGACTTTGTGAACACTAATCATCATTCAACTTGCGGCCACGAAATCATGAGAATGGTTGGATCAAAACAGAGTTAATCGGCCTTTAACTTTGTGCTTAGCCTGCCCTTTGGGCCCACCAACCCTTTTCACAACTTCGCGATGAGTAAACCACAAGCATCTCTTGGCCACGAAACAACATGAGTTGTTGATCTTGGCCTGACCTAATCACCTTTTAACTGAAGGGAAAGTCTTCATTGCTGGGTCCCACCAAACCATTTTGCCACTTCGCGATGAGTAAACCACGTTTATCTTGATCTCGCAAAATCACGCTGTCAGTCCGATCAAATGGGACTTGACCGGTATTTAACTTTGGCTCGAACCTATGCGCTGGGTCCAGCTTTCTACCTTTCGCTACTTTGTGATAGATAAATTGCGAGCACTTTTAGGTAGCGAATCAACGCGGACCGTGAGATCAACAAAAAGATGCATGATGCTTACAAGGCTCGACAGACATTTAGAAAAATGCATATTTAAAAGCGGGAATTAAAACATTTGAAGGGACCACCTAGGTAAATTACAAGGGGGGGAACATTTTCACAACAAAGGGACCCATTACTTAGGTGAATAAAGTAATGCAGAAACAGAAGCCAAAGGGTTTTTATCTTTCATGAAAGTGATTTAAGACCTAAACATTAAACCCATTTGGACTTGAAACAGTCTTGAAGCAACAAGAACATACCAGACTCAAAAAACATTACAGACTTAGCCAATAATGGAAAAAGCATACCCATTTTTTAAACAGTGATAACAAGATCCAACTGAACATTTCCACCTACTGTTGCAGCCCACTGTCTAGATAACAACATGCCATAGTGAGGTTTTGTATCAGTTACAATAACATCCATCTTATATGTTGCTCCAGGAAATGTTTCTATTTTCACTTCCACATCTTTCATTGTACCTATCACTGGCACTTCTCTGTTATCCATGGCATAACATTTCCCATACACTATACTCACTGACAATCCTAATTCTTTCATGACACCATAAGGCATTACATTTGCAGCTGCACCAGAATCTATCATACAGTTTTTAATTAACTGGTTATTTACTAACAAAGTAACATAGAAAGGATCAAACTATGAGGGTTCTTGTGTAACATTTGTTCCAACATATACCTCTGGGGTTTGCAGCTCCTGATCCTTTTCATCCTTAGTTAATCCGGAAGGTAAAGCTATGTTACTGTCAGATATTTTAGAAAATAAAGATAAAGTAGCTTCTCTATGTTCCTTTATTTTCAATAATTCTATCAATGGGACAGTGACCTTCATTTGGGTAAGAGCTTGAGTCATATCAAATGTGGAATTATTAATCAACTCAGTATTAGCCTTAACTTTATCTGTCTTAGGCTGACTTTCCTTCTTCATTGTGGCAGTTCTTTGTATGTCACTAGTAGCTTTATCATCCATACCCTTGGCTACATCTTTAACTTGGTTCTTCTTTTCTTGGCCATCTTGAGGCAGGTTGGTATTACTTGATGCTTTCTTCTGGGATACTTCTTTTATAAACATTGAGCCAGGTTCACCTTGATCCCCATCCTTCTTAGTACTCCTCAAATTGTAATTGTGCTTGGCTTTGCTATGGCAGCTTTAGTGAGATTTCTTACTTCTTGTTCACTAGGCCTTCTGAGATGAACTTCTTCATCTTCAATTGTTACCACATTCAAAGTGGGGTGCCAATCAAGTGTTAACTGTCCTTGGTAAGACCTCTTACTATTTGGCACATCACATTCACTAAGTTCACTTTGTAATGACTCGTCATCACTTTCTATGATAGTTTCAAACATGTTTATATCAGGCTCAGCCTCTTGTCTCATGGATTCTTTAAGGGCTTGAGCTACAACAGATTGATGAGGAGAATGTGGTCCATCACAAGCCATGCACCAAGGACTATTCTCCATGTTATGAACATTTCCTCCTTTTAAAGGATCTGGGGTATCTTGGTTCTGAGTATTCTTTTGCTTCTCATTTTGAGGCTTACCATCCTTCCAAGTAGTGTTGTAAGGCATGTCATGCAACCTAGGAGGCCTGTCTTGCCAATTATAATGAGGCTTATCACTTTTACTCACCTTGGCAGTAAGATCTTTCATGGACGTCACTAGTTTCTCTATTTTGTCTTCCTCTTTAGCAACTTTATTGGGTTGCTATTTTGATTCTTGCCACAACCTACCATCAGTTCTCCTCCCTACTTTCCTAGATGCTTTCCTATTACTCTCCACATTGATGGCAATTGTAAATGCATCTCTTAGACTATGAGGATTTTTATCCCTCAGAATATAGGCTATTTTAGAATCAAAAGCATTGTAATAAGTATTTAGACACATGTTATCATCTAACCTCATTACTTGATAGAGCCTATGCATTTCTTTCTAGAATTTATCATTGAAGTCTATAAAAATTTCATTATCAGACTTTCTAATATTGTTGAACTCATTGAGCATAAAACTCACATTTGTCTTATCACCATATTGTTCTTGAAAGCAATATTTAAAATCTTCCCAAGACCCAATGCTATTCTCAGGGAGACCTCTATACCAATCCCTTGCATCATCTACTAAGGACTGTACAAACAATTTCATGATGACATCTTCATCTATAATTTCATAGTCATTTATTAAGTCACCAAAAGATTTGAAGTGTTCTTCTGCACTGATTGCATTATTCCCAGCAAATTTGTGAAGTCTATCCCTCAATTCTATAGGAACATGGTTAGGGTACCCTGGGATTCCATCAAAAAAGAACTGCCTATAAAGTGCTAATAGGCAAGGTTGGCTGAATTTTAACTGGAGGGAGTGAGGCTTGCTGAGGAACAAGTTTATTTGGGTCTACTGAAGGAAACATGATAGGAGGAGCCTTCAGATAGCTAATCTTTCTTTTAACTTCTTGATTGGCTGATTCTAATTTAGCCTTTTCTAACTCCATTTTTAAATCTTCTTTCTCTTTCTTCATCCTCTCCATCTCTCTTTCATGTGTAGATAACATATGAGAAATTTCTGTTGTAGTCTTAGATCTAGATCCATCTTCCATGCATTTCTGCTTTCCTTTGTCAACATTATTTCTAATAGGTTGTGGGTCACTAAGGACTTCCCTACTTGGTTGAACCACTGACTTGTATGCAGGTTTGGTCTTGGGAACTAATATTTCTCTAATGACTAGACCTTCTTCCTCGCTTTTAGCCTTTTCTTGGGTGAATAATTCAAGGTCAGCAATTTGTCTTAGAAGCCTATCCATCTCCATCAATTTTGCTGTAATTTCCTTTTCTTTATTTGCTTCCTTTTGTGCTCTTAAGGAAATTAAATGATGGACTCTTCTATTGATGGTTTCAATCTCTTGGGATACTTTATCTTCATCAGGGAAGATTTCTTCAGAGTCTGACACATTGACTTGGTCAATATCAATTAGACTGATGTTTCCATCCACTATCCTAGGTACAAAATCTCTCTTAATATTTGAACTATTCCTGTCCTTTCCTGACAAACTAACATGGGAGATCCTCTAATCTAAAACTTGTACATCTTCAATATTCCCAAACAAACTAGAATGGAAGCCTAAAATATCACAATCAAATTCATGAGAAGAAGAATTTGAATTTGCATAGACGGGTCTCTCAGATGACTTACCCGTATTGATACTCTTATGTACCCAAGCAGCATTAGATGGCTCATGTAAGACTGACCTTTTTTGGCCTCTTCGTGCCTGTTCAGGTAATCCATCTTGCAATGTCTCATGAGGATGCTTCCTCATGAAAGACCTGGTGTTCCTTCCTCTCTGCATTAAACTTGCTTTTCTTTAAAAAGTTACACTTATTCAAAAGGACTGGTTAAAATTGTCAGAGTCACCACCTACACAAAATGTGGGGAAATGAGAAAGAAAGCTTAACAAATCTCTTGCAAGGACTTTGAAAATTAGGAGAATTTCCAGAGAAGAGAAAAATACACAAGAGAGAAAATAAGATCTGCCACAAACACAGATATTCAAATAAATTTTGGAACTAATCTCCGGCACCAGTCTACTGCATGTAACACACTATGACTCTCCCCAGCAGAGTCACCACTTTTGTTAGTCTCAAATTCTAATTTCCCTTTTATCCTCTGTAAGAAATGAATAACTCTGTCTGCATATGAAAAGATCAAGGAAAAATGAACCTTAGAGTAACATATAACAAGATTTTTGAGAACCTTCTACACTTTGAATTGAAAAATTAAAAATAAAACTTGTATACTTCTTCAGTATTGATCTCCAAGAAAATTAGAAAGAATCTCACAACAAGTACCGATGCCTTATCCAAGCCACATAGTCACCTAAATTAAGCAATAATTTTCAACAACTGAACATTCTAATACACCTCATCATCTCAGCTTTCATGAACCTCATACATGCTTAACATATACGTAGATCCTTTCCCATTTAGCTAAAATAACTCATCAGATTCATGGCAACATACAATAGATTTGTTGACAGAAATATTCCTTGCACATTTAATCCCTCTCCTAAAGAGAAAATCCAGAAATAATGTCTATAAGACCGCCTTACAATCCATGGTCATTCGAACAATCCTAGATTATCCAAATGAAACTAGCAAATTACAGAATGCATACTAGAAGACAAAGAAATTTTAGGCCTGAAACTTTGATTTATATATTTATATTCATTCTTGAAAATATTACATCATCTAGAGTCATCTCTTGGAAACTAGAAAAGACCTAAATATATTTTGCCAGAGTTTCTTTACAAAATTCTTGTGATTTTTTTTTCACTAGTCCTGGTATCCATTTATAACATTATGGATGCGTACAAGATTTAGACATTCCTAGAAAGGTTTGTTACAAATCGTAATGTTCTTCAAGAAACGGTTATAGGTATTTTTCAATATCAACGGCCTCTTCCATTTGTTGTTCTACTGCAACCTCTTATACCTGTTCTGGAATACCCTTCTTTTGTTCAATATATTTGTCCTTCCACTCCTGAAACACGTCATCATTTGGCCAAGCAAAGGTAATAATCTTTTGTTTCATCCCTTCTAGCCTTTTCCAAGTGACCCTTAACTACCCAATTTCTGTTTCTATGAAGCCATAATGTGATTTCACCTTTTCAATCTCTTCAATTGTCTGGACAAATAAGGATGTGTCATCAGTGTTAATGATTTCATTAACCCTTTGGGACAATTCTCCTCTTTTAATTGAATTGGACCAACAAACCCCCTGGAAACAATTCATATTTGTGATCTGAATACTCTTTTCTATATAGTTGGGCTTTTCTTTTTACACCTGCCCTTTCCTCTGAGAGCATATTCATTTCCTTTATAAACTCACTAGTGGACCTAAGATTGTCATTTTCCTCTGCATCTGCATGGGATGAAAACATGAGCTCTAACTCCTTACCTCTAGGCATCCATTTATTAAGAATTGGTTCCAAGGTGGTTTCATCCTCTCTTAATTCAATCAGAATATTCAGGATCCTTTTCATAGAAATGTGTACAACAGAGGCCTTGACTGAATCAACAGACTTCAAAATTGTGGCTTTTACCTTCTCTTCATACTTGCTTGCAAACAAGGCTTGAGCTTGTTTCAACTTTTCCAACTCATGTTGGACAGTTTTAGCTGACTGGAAACTAGAAGGCATAGGAGAACGGGGATATTCTAAAATGTGACTGGTAGGTAGAGGTCTTGCTGGAGAGGAGGCTATCATGAGAGTAGAGGATTCACCTAGATGGTGCTAACCTGCCAACTGACTCTGAAGTCTAGAAATAATGTTGTCTCTATTGGCTACTCCTTCTTTGGCCTCATTGTAAGCCTTTAAGATGGTCTCCAATTTTAATTGGAGATTAGCCTTTTCTTTTGCCTCCTTTTCTGCTACTGCCACATTAAACTTTGCAGTTTCCAACACTGTGCTTGCAGCTTCTACCACCCATGTATCTTGGACTCTTTTTACAATCATGCCTCCTAGGAGACTAGAATCTGATACACCTTTCCTCCTTTTATTCTCATCCTTCTTCAGTGACCACATGACTAGAGAAGCATTATCTTTGCTGAAGGTCACTCCTTCCATGGGTTTAGTTTCCTTCCTTACTGCTTCAAGAACCAGAGCATCAGCTATATCCCATTCAGGGAGGATTAAAACACCATCCTTAGACACCATCTCTATTCCCTTCTCAGGAGTAATGGTCTTAAACTCTTCAACCATTTCTTGCTTCACCTCTTCTTCCACCTGAGTTACATCTCTGTGAGGCTATTCACTCTTCCTTTTCTCACATCTGGCTTTGAATTGTTCCATATTTTGCTTCCACACAAATTGCATGAAAGCCCCCGTTGTAACAAAATTACTACCAGCCAAGAATTCCTCACTGGCTTGATTGACAGTAAGGTCTAACTCTTTTCCTTTTAGCTAACCATCAGTCAAGTTCATTTCAGCACTAGGTGGCTCTTCTGGCATCCCCTCTTGTGTCTCCTCATATGTGTAGGCAATCTCCCCAAGACTCCCTAACTGTAACAATTGTTCAGCCACCGCTTGCTCATCTCCTATGTGGATAGGGGATTGAGATGGAGAATAGAGAGGTTCACTAGTTTGCACTTCCTTCCCCACTCTTTGCCTTTTAGGGGAATCTTGGATGTCAATGACATCTTCTATTGCTCTTTTCCCTCTTGAAGTGGAAGGCTCACCTGTCACTGGCATCATCACACTATACTTTGATTTCTTATGCATCACATAATCACCAGGTGGAATAGCCTTAGCAAAGCAAGGCTTAGCTAGGACCAATTTAACCCTGTCAGGATCATTTTGCATTATAGCCTCCCTTTTTTCTTTCAAGGTTTGCATAAGGTCTTCAAAATAAAGAATTAAGAATTTTATTTTTTCCTCAAAAAGGGTTAAAGCTAGAAAGAGGGTCATAAATACTATCAAATTGATGAATGAAGTGAAGAGCCCTTTTATATGCAACCCACTTCTCTTTCCTCAGTTCTTGCTCATCCAAACTAAATTCATTCCTAATTAAATCCTCAGGGAACTAAAATTGGTGAGGCCTACCTTTACACACTGCCCTCTTTCTAAACATGCCATTGAAAAATTCCTCAGGGTCTGCACATCTTGAAACTGTAGTTGACAACCTATATGACTTCAAGAATTCTTCAAAATATTTCTAGCCACCTTTAGTGATTACAAAATGATGAGCCATAGTAATGGTTGGGAAAATGATCCCTTTGACCCTATTTGTCAGCTCTGCCCCTTGTACACCTCCAATTTGCCTCAAGACTTCTGCAATCCCTATCTTCAATGGGACCTGATAGGGCAATAAATAGGGAGTATCTCTAAAACCATATACTCTGAAAATGGTAGAAACAGGGTAAAAATACATATCTCCCCAATTGTGAACAATCTTAATACCCTCAGCAAAATCTTTAGGCCTGAGGAATTCCAAGAGATCCTTAGGAATCCTAGGGTTTTTTGTGCATAAAAGAATCCTAATATTAGATGCAAAGCATCTATCAAACTTTAGGTAGCTAGCATCCTCTCTATCCTAGGATAAAACAATGCTCTAAATTTGAACAAGCATCTCTTCCTTATCTTTCACCTTAACCAAATCCATTTCTTTTGCAAAATAGTCAGCATCCTTGAACAAAAACATGTGCATTAAAAGAGAGTACCATCCAACTGGTCTATCCACCTTACTATTTTTTATCCCTACTAGCCTTGCATGAATTGAATTAGTAAGATAAGGTACATAATCAAATGTTATTGTTAAGGAGAGGTTAAGAATTTGTGCAATCATCAGCATGTAATGGGTTGGCATGTTTTGCTCAATATCTTCTCCAAAAATCTGACAGAGTGCCCAATACATGCCCTTAGCTCTCAAAGTAAACAGATTCAAGGAGAAGGGTTCCATGGTACCAAGGCCTACAACAGTTAACCCTCCTATCTTAACAAAGAACTCTTTTAATAGGCCACTCCTAAGGTGATCCCTTTGTGCATCATAAACTTGGGCCAGTGATTCAAAATCAATAGGTTCTAGTAGATTGGAAGCTTCACTGAGCTTAAATACATTTCTGAATTCATCATCATTTATTTCAATCAGGGCTCATCCCTTCACATTTTTGACACATCTAGCTATAGGGTCATAGTTTTGTGCAATCGGGGTCAACAAATCTATATCCATGAATACACCAGGGACCACAAGCTTCCCCACATCCAATTCCCAAATACTATTTAAGGGGGCAAGGGAATGTCTCTGACCAAAACCTACCTTGAACAATCCTAAACCTAACATCCCTATTTGTGGATCCCTCAACCAATTACCTTTGTCATATAAGCCATCCCCAATTCTCAGACGAGGGTTCTTTGGTACCAATTCTTTAGCCTTGGCCCCGACATTGGTAGACATAGTTAGCTGTTCCAAAAAATCATCACAAATATTCCTATCCTGGTAATTTACTTTTCCTGTTAATTCTCTTCTCGGTGCCATATTTTTAGAGCAACTATATCAATTGATATTTGCACAGACTTCTGACGAAACAATTCACATAGCAATCACTGACTTTTAGACTGCAATTATCAAGAAAAAGCACAAAAAACCTGTTATTTTGCTTGAAGAAAACACTCTGCACCAATTCCTCTGCAACAAACTCGTTGAAATGATGCCAATGTTCAAGTTGATGCGGACCCTAATAGGACAAGTTAGCATTGAATTTTGGAAATTAATTCCACATGCTTCGACCATCATCTCAGAACTGAATTCACAAATCGAATTAAAAAATGGGCTCCAACGGATCATAAGTTTTCTGAGTATTCCCTCTGTTTCATTGTTTTGCTATTTCACAAAGCTTAAAACCACTTAACTTGGAGACCACTTACTTTATCTTGTCACTGGCTAACAAATGCCATGTGGCAGTCAACCATTTGCTCAGGAAGTTGTATCGGGTTCCATTATGAAACCACCACGTGCTTTACTTTACTATTCTCCACATAACTGTCGGTTGAACCAAGGCGGGCCCTCAATTACCCTTCAAAGCCACATGCACTTGACAAGTCACCGTTACACTCCACGGAACAAACCATCTGTCCTGCCATGTCATGCCGTCATGTGATTGCCACATCATTTCGCTATTTCACGAACACTAATCTCCGTTTAACTTGCGGCTTTGAAACCACGACAGTCGTCTGATTAAATCATACTTAATTGGCCTTTAACTTTATGACCTGCCTTTCCTTTGGGCCCATCAGCCCCTTTCGCCATTTTGTAGAGCTTAAAACTTAGGTTACTTATCTTCGCAAAGCAGCGGTATCCGTTGGATCATGGGAACTTGCTCGTCGGTTACCCTTTCTATGACCACCTCACCCGGGCCCACCACCTTTTCGCTACTTCGCGAAAGGTAGAACACATGCATCTTCTAGCTACGAATCAACGAGAGCCATTGATCTTTTCTAAACTGATCATCCTTTAACCAAAGAAACCGCTCACCTCTGGGACCCGCCAAGTCTTTCGCTATTTCACAGAACTTATATCACATGCATCTCGGGCTAGCGAATGAACATGAGCCATTGTATTTAAAGAAAGATGTAGTCCTTTAATCTGACGGTCAATCCATCTGGTCGGGCCCACCTAGCCTTTTTGCTATTTCGTGAACATTAACTTGCTAGCATCTTTGCCTAGCGAAACAAAGACAGCAGCAAGATTAACAATGAGTTGCACAATAATTAAGGGGCTCGACAAACATTAAAATAAGATAAAGGTAAAGGCACACAAATTTTAAAAATTAAGGGACCGCCTAGGGAAATAACTAATGGGGGGACACTTTTCATGATAGAGCGACCCTTCTCTAAGTGGTAAAAGTAACGCAGAAATAGAACATAAGGTTTTTGAAAAAAACAAACATAGGAAGGGTTAGAACTCAAAAAACTTAAACCCTCTTCTGACCCAAGAAAATCAAAGGCAACAAGGCCATACTAGACACATTTTTTGCAGACTTCTAGCCAACTATGGAACAAGAATATCCAATTTTAAATAGTGAGAACACTATCCTTCCATATCTTAAAGTTATCTCTATTGAACCTAGGACCTTCCCTCTTCATCATTACAACAAGATCTTTTACCTCAAGTGGTTAAGCTTATATCACCAAGGATGTAGAGTTGCTCTGATACCAATTGATGAATAATGATGAACAACAGATACCCCAACCGGTACTGAGAGGGGGGGGGGGTGAATTAGTACAGGCAAAACAACAAATTTCTCAACAACTTATCTAGTTAAAGCAATACCAACTGGTTGACACCATTACTGAACTTAACCATGGCAATACCGGTTAAACAAAGTAAGACATCAGATAGCATAAAATGATAAGTTTGACACTTCAAATATGATCCATAATTGATATCAACTTCACCCATAAACATATGCATGTGGTATATAAGTAATACCATAACCTATAAACTTTGCATGCATAATCTTTCAACCAAATAATTCATAAACATCACATGAAAAATGCATAACACATAACATACATATTTTTCATGTGGAAACCCGAATGGGAAAAACCACGGTGGGGATGAATACCCACAAGCTTGTTTTTGAACTCTTTAGAAGCTCGCCTTGTTAGGAGCCTAGTCCGGTTAAAGACTTTACAATAAGGTTCTGTTAGGAATTGGTCCTATTAGAGATCACCCGGTTAAGGGATGGCTATATACCCTGTTAAAGGTTGAAACCCTATTAGAGGTTACCTCGCTAGAGGATTTGAATAACTTAATTATCTTGAGTCACTTGGTTATAGGTTTTACAATAAGCCTATTAAAGCTACCCGATAAAGGGATTTTCCATCTGTTGAAATGATTAGAAGATAACAGGAATTTTTTTTGATCTGATAACAACACTACACGCCAAGGCAGATCCTTTTCATTTCCTCTAATCTGCAATCGTACTCTGCAGTTCTCCACTTACTGGTCTAGCAAGTATCTCATCACTCAGATACACACACAAGTTTTTCCAACCGCTTACAATAACAAACATCATCGACATTATAGACAATAGTTAGGTCGGTATCATAAACCCTAAACCCTAAGCATCTTAGGTTTACAAACATAGGCGGTCCAATCCTAACTGTCCAAACATATTGCATAGAGTGTAGGTCCCGGAGACAACTGAGAGGGGGGGGTGAATCAGTTGTCTAATAAATTCAAACCAAATACTTATTAACCAACTTAATGCTTAATACCAGTAAATCAGTTAAGTATGCTGGTAGACAGTGTTAATAGTAAATTACTATACTGGTAAGAATTAATGCATGAAACATAAGCACAAAGTCATCCACAACACATGACACCAATATTTGTACGTGGAAACCCTATAAGGGAAAAACCATGGTGGGAAAACTTACCCACAATCAGATGATACTACTACAGATAGTAAGTGTACAAGAGGGGTCTGCACATGCAGATAGGCCAATAGCCTAGAGCTCACTGCTCAATCACAAATGGGAGTCACACTGACTACAGTTGGATGGTTAAATCCAATAAGAATGTACTGCACAAAATTGCATCTTCATATGCTGATTTCAATACCGGTGTAATGCTGATATGCTTCTACAAAAACCTAACTTCACCTTCAAATGATGTCTTCATGTATGCCTCTGCTTTATCTTGGATATGCTTTCACTTGAATCTTTTTCGCATTCCACACTTGATCTTACAAATAAGATCTTACATTTATACCATACCCTAAGACCAATTTTAGTAGGTCAGCTCTACAAAATATTACAATAAAAACATTTTACAAACAATACAATATCCGATGCAATAACTGATTGAACATGTCGGCTTAATGCATTTACAATAATAATAAATCATCTCCATAGCGTGCCATGCTTATCTGGAAAAGATAAACCTGCCGGTGTAACCCTAGATAACTTGGACCTATTTGCCGGTAAAAACAAATATGCAAATAAGAATATACCAATGATTATTACTTCAAAATAAAGTGTCCACATGATGTCTTCGACATTACCAAGTGTCTTCCATGTCATTCCAAGCACCGGTGAACATTATATCCTGCCGGTTAATGATATACCAGTAACTGTTGCACAGTTTATGTTTGCCGATGAATGTTGCTGGATCTCCAAAGTAGGTGTATTTAGTAGGTGTTGACATCAATGACAAAACCATACCAAAATACCAACATAGAGTATTACAATTTCAAATAGATCACACGATAATCTGCATCATTCATTCATCACCACACATGGGAATCAGTAACCAATCACACTTTCTTCTCATACCACTAAGAAGAACGATCATTCTTGAGGTAGACATTAAACGCAGTCGATCTTCTCATGCAAGATCCTCAAGAAAATCCTTCACATGCACAAGGTTGACATGGCACATCGATCTCATTCAAATCTCTTAGCTAACTCATCGCAGAGTATCATCGGTTTCATCGCACAAGATGGATCGCCAAACCGATAACCATAGAGCTGAGACAACCAACCGGTAGTCACACTTAATGAAACCCCAACACCGGTTCACTACATCTCTTCATGCCTCTTCATACCGGTTCACCAACTTCTTTCAATCTGCATACCGGTTCAATTACACTTATTGACATCAATGACAACATACATTATGATCATATCAATATGCCGATTTTGTTGGCAAATGCAGACTCCAATGAGACATTGTAGGTGATTGAAGGTTTTGTCATTGATGGCAACCTTACAATCCTATGACGCTAGCAAGGCATTCCACCGACACTAGCAAGATCAGAGTCTACACCGACACTCAAACCACTGGCAGTGGCAATGAAAGGAAGCATACCGACATAGAGGCCGACAAGAATTTTGTTGTAACATATTTTGTTTATTATTGTAAAAACATTGTAGCTGACTTGGCAAGATGTAAAATGACTCTTATATAAGAGAGTTCATTATAGAACATTGTAAGGATGTAGGATTATTATGGAAGAATGTAATTAGGTGAAATAAGGCAGACCTATTATGTGAATTATAGGTTAAGGGTTTATGTAAGAAGCAGAGTAGAAACTGTTGGCATTTGGCATTATAACATACAAGAAGAGATTGTTGGCATTTCAATAAGGATATTGAGAAGGTTGTTGATAATTATGGATATAACTGATTAAGGATGTTTACTATCTTAATATTATTATTTTGTCATTGATGTCAAGAAATTGATTTTCTAATTCAGTATGATGTTGCCATATCTCGAGAAGTGTGATTTGATGAGTATAAAGATGTCGGTAAAAGACACAGAAAGAATATGATGAATAAGGGGAGAAATAAGTTATTCAATGGGCAACTATTACCGAGTTAGACAATGATGAGATCATGATGATTAGATTGTTTTGATATCCTACATATGTTATTAATTGAAAGGTTAATACTATACTATGTTACTGAGAAAAGAACCTAGTCGGTAAACCCTAAGGCTATCGCTATCGGTTAATGAAGGCTATGATTAAATGATTGGTATGCCGTGAATGAAGTTTGTTAAAAAATCTATGGCAAAGGATAATCGGCAAGAAGATCTACAACTTAGATTGAACCGCAATACCCTAGCACAATTTCCAAGAAATATATGCAAGTTCCAAGACGAGGTAAAACATTTTCAGATCGAAGGATACATTGAACTTGGACAAAGTTTGAAGATCTGATGACTATGATTGATCATGGGAAATGTGATCAAGGAGATTAAGCGGTTGGCTAATTGTTTATAAATAGAGAACTGTTGATAAACAATGTATGTGGGCAAGTGTATGCACAAGGATGCTACATAGTGATTACCGAGCACAAAAGCTTGAAGACCTGTTTTGAATAACAGAGTATAGAGTCCAGTAGATGGACAAGATTAATTCTATGTCTATATTGTATTGAGGAAATAAGAATCTGCTTTAGCATTTTAGATGTGAAGTTGTGGATAGATTTTTATTACTGTTATTTAGTGAAGTGACAGAAAATCTCTTAACCGAGTGGACTTAACAGTCTTATTTGTAAAACCCTCTAGCAAGGTGACATTTTGATTGAGTGTTTGAAATCCTTTAACAAGGTCACTTCTAACAAAGTTAAGATCCTAACAGATTTAAGGGAAATCCCTTAACCGGGTCACATCTAGCAATGTGTTTGTAATCTTTAACAGGATTTTCTTTTAACCGAGCATATTCTAGAAGAGTATATTTCTTAGTGGGTCCGAAATCCCATGGTGGTTTTTCCCTATTTGGGTTTCCATGTTAAATCTGGTGTTATGAGTGTTATGATGTTTATATGCTTTTGAGTTTGCATGTTTAGTAGTTTTGGTTATATTATTGAAGTATATGTTACCGAGGTTGAATCTGTTGTTTTTATGGAAGATTAAGTTTGTATGATTCACCCCCCCCTCTCATCTTGTTGGCTATTGGATCTTTACTTACATTAAGTATCAGAACTATCAATTGGTATCAGAGCTTTGGACTCCGGAAGAAAAATTTTAAAGGTACTTGAGGAAAAGATCCAAAGATGTATAAGAGGGATGCACCGAAGCTGAACAAGTCAAGTTTCTCTACATGGCAGAAAAGGATGAAGCTGCACCTATCAAGAGTTGGAGAATATGTTGTTTATTATCTAGAGAATGATTTCATCACACTGAGCACCTATCCATTGACAATGGAAGAGATAAAAGCAAAGCAAGAACATATTCAAGCAATTATTGAAATAACATTTGCATTGACTGATTCAAAGTTTAATGATCTAGAAGGCTGCAATGATGCAAAGGCTATGTGGGACAAACTCATATCTGTGTATGGAGGAGATGAACATGTTCAAAGAGAAAAAGTGGATAGTCTAAGAGGACAACTTGAATCTATGAGGATGACTGAAGGCAAGAACATAACCTAGTACAGTACAAGACTCAAAGAGATTGTCAATCAAATCAAAGGAGCAGGTGGAACTATTGAAGAAAAGGATATAACAAGTAAGTTGTTAAGAACCCTTCTACTGGCTTATGCAATCTGAGTCTATGCAATCAATGAACTAAGGTCTGTACCTAATATGCCAGTTTCTTCAGATGCTACTATTGGTAAGCTACATGCATTTGAGTTAAGTAACTTTGATAATAGTGGGTCATCGGTAAATAAAGTTGAATCTGCATTTAGTTCTTTTCATATTGGTGAATCTGATGATTACAATGATAGAATGAGTAAGTACACTAAAGGGGATCACAGTGGAGCAAGTGAAAGATTTCACAAGAACATGGAGGAAGTACACAAACTGTATGAGGAAATCAGAAAGCAAGAAGAGTTTGAAGCACTATTAGCCAGAAGGTTACCGAGAGGCAAAGGTAAGTATAAAGGAAAACTACCTTTGAAATTTTTCAATTGTGATAAGATAGGACATATGGCTTCTAACTGTTCTGACAAAGACTCTACCAAAAAGAGAGATTATCGAGATGATAGACAGAAAGATAATCATTACAGAGGACACCGAGACTTCAGAAGAAGAGATAGAAAGTCATGCTTAATAGCTGATGAGGAATCCAATGATGATAAATCAGATGAAACTGATACAAAGGAAGTAGTTTATGTGACTATCAAAGATGGATCAGATGAAGAAAGGTATGAAGAAAAAGCCCTTATATCTCACATAAATACTAATGATTCTTGGATCATAGATAGTGGATGCTCACATCACATGATAGGTGATAAACATAAGTTTGTTATGTTAGAAGACTATGATGGAGGCTATGTAAGATTTGGTAATGATGCACCATGTCTGGTAAGAGGTAAAGGATCCATAACACTTCTTGATAATGCAAGATGCAATGATGTTTATTGGGTTGAAGGTTTGAAATACAATTTGTTGAGTGTAGCAAAACTAAACAATACAGGATACAGAATAGAATTTCAGAAAGGAATTGTCAAAGTTCATGACAAGCATGAAAAGTTAGCTGCTACCGAGACACAAACAAAAGGTAACACATTTCACCTTGACTCAACTCAGAATAAATGTTTGTATGCAAAGATAGATGATGCCTGGTTATGGCATAAAAGGTTTTGTCATTTAAATTTTGATAATCTGATCAAAATAAGCAAGAAGCACCGAGTAAGAGGTCTACCGAGTCTTGAAAAACCTGAGAATGTTATGTGCCGAGGATGCCAGATGGGTAAAATGACAAGATCAAGCTTTACAAGTAAGTCTTACACTTCTAAGGGAATTTTAGATCTTGTGCACATTGATCTTTGTGGTCCTATGAAAGTTCAAAGTTATTATGGTGTTAAATATTTCATATTATTTGTGGATGATTACTCAAGGATGATGTCAGTAATGTTTTTAAAAGAAAAAGCAGAATCTTTTCAAATGTTTAAATGGTACAAGGCAAGAGTTGAAAATGAAATAGGAAGACAATAGAAATGTCTTAGATCAGATAGAGGAGGAGAGTTCACATCTAATGAGTTCAACTTATTTTGCAATGATCATGGTATAAAAAGACAAGTCTCTGCACTGAGAACTCCACAACAAAATGGGATTGCTGAGAGAAGAAACAGATCTATTATGGATTGTGCCAGAACCCTGATGATTGAAAAGAAAGTGCCACAAATATTTTGGAGAGAAGAAATAAGCACTGCAGTTTACACCCTGAACCGAGTACAACTGAAGAAAGGTACTCTGAA
This sequence comes from Cryptomeria japonica, assembly GCF_030272615.1. Classification (NCBI taxonomy): domain Eukaryota; kingdom Viridiplantae; phylum Streptophyta; class Pinopsida; order Cupressales; family Cupressaceae; genus Cryptomeria; species Cryptomeria japonica. The sequence goes on along the minus strand of NC_081409.1, from coordinate 898,327,828 downwards.
GACACCATATGAAATTTGGTATGACAAGAAACCTAATGTAAGTTATTTTAAAATCTTTGGAAGTAGATGCTATGTACACAAGGATGATAGAAATGGCAAGTTTGATCAGAAAAGTGAAGAAGGAACATTTCTTGGTTATTCTTCTAGAAGTAAAGCATTTAAATGTCTGATCAAATCATCTAACAAAATAGTAGAAAGTGCAAATGTGAAAATTGATGAATTTGCAGAAAGAAATGATGAAGGAAACTCCAAAGAACCATAAGATTATGATAAATTTGTCTATGTTCAACCAACAAGTCCTATCGAGACAACTGCAGAAGGAAATGAAGAGAATATCTAGTTACTGAGTGATGAAGAAGATCATACAGAGCCTACCAAGCCTGTATTAGCCAAGTATGTCAGAAGACATCATGCACCAAGTCAGATTATAGGAGATAAGCAAGATCCAGTGATGACAAGGAATAAAATGAGACAAAACACATCTCTGATATCTGAATTTGAACCGAGAATAATGGAAGAGGCATTTAACTGTGAAGATTGGATAAATGCTATGACAGAAGAGATTGATCAAATCAAGAAGAATGACACATGGACACTGGTCCCAAGACCGAAGGACAAAAATGTAATCGGTACAAATTGGATTTTCAGAAACAAGTTGAATGAAAAAGGAGAGGTCATTCGAAATAAAGTAAGACTAGTTTGCAAAGGTTATGCCCAAGAAGAAGGAATTGATTATGGTGAAACTTTTGCACCTGTGGCAAGACTTGAAGGAGTAAGAACATGTTTGGCATATGCTGCTTACAAGAATTTCAAGATATATCAGATGGATGTTAAATCTGCATTTCTGAATGGAATATTAGAAGAAGAAGTTTTTATTGAAGAACCTGAAGGATTTGCTAAAGACAATAATAAAGATCAGGTATGTAAATTGAACAAAGCTTTATATGGTCTGAAACAAGCACCTAGAGCATGGTATGAAAGATTGCACTCTTATTTGATCAAGATTGGTTTTATAAGAACAAGTGAAAACAACAATATTTACATGAAGAATGATGAAAATGGAATACTGATCTCAGCCATATTTGTTGATGATATTATATTTTGTGGGAATGACTCTTTATGTAAGAACTTTGGAAATGAAATGAGCAAAGAATCTGAGATGTCATTAATTGGTGAGATAAATTACTTTATAGGTTTACAGATACTGCAACTGAAATATCTGAAGCATTAGTACAGGGACAAAAAATACCGACAGAGCAAATGCAGCACCTCACCGGTACAGTTCAAAGAATAGAGGCAACAATAAAAGATAGTAAGAAGTTTCTTGAAAGCCTAAATTTAATTTTGGTGGATCTTTTTCAAATTGTAACCACCCGGTTACAAGGTTGAGACAGAAAACCACACTCTATTGACACCTTGACAACCTTTGTCATTGATGCCAAAGGGGGAGTAGTGGAATGAGAAAATAATCAGCAAAGGACTCATCTACTCAGGGGGAGTTCATATATTTTTGGTAACATATTTTTGGACTTCAATTTTTGGACACACTTTTGAATTTACCTCATGAGTGTTGCCATCAATGCCAAAGGGGGAGATTGTTGGCAAATGCACACTCCAATGAGACATTGTAGGTGATTGAAGATTTTGTCATTGATGGCAACCTCACAATCCTATGACACCAGCAAGGCATTCCACCGGCACTAGCAAGATCAGACTCTACACCAGCACTCAGACCACCGGCACCGGTAGTGAAAGGAAGCATACTGATAAGAATTTTGTTGTAACATATTTTTTTTATTATTGTAAAAATATTGTAAGACGACTTGGCAAGATGTAAAATGACTCTTATATAAGAGAGTTCATTATAGAACATTGTAAGGATGTAGGATTATTATGGAAGAATGTAATTAGGTGAAATAAGGCAGACCTATTATGTGAATTATAGGTTAAGGGTTTATGTAAGAAGCATAGCAGAAACCGGTACTGGATCTGGCATTATAGATGTTATTTTGAAGTAGTACAAGACATTGGATTTATATAATCCATTTTGTAAGTCAGTGAGACTTCCCATTTTGTATTTGAGCAGTGAGCTCTAGGCACTTGGCCTTCCTACATGTGCAGGCCCCTCTTGTAGCAGTAAAATACTCTTATTGGCCAGTAAGTGAATATTTTGGGTCACAAATCCCACCGAGGTTTTTCCCACATCGGGTTTCCTCGTTAAATCATTGTGTTATGGTGTGTTTTTCATGTGGTTACTGTTATATCTATTTATTGCATTATTTTCTGTTTATTGTTACACAATATTAATATGTTCTGCATGTTTTAAGTTGAAAAATTGCTCATACCAGTTAGATATTGATTCACCCCCCCTCTCAGTATCTGTGGGAATCCTAACAGGTTCATCATATGCCAATGATATCCAACACTACTCCCCTAGAGTAGTAACATACCTACACCAATGTTTTTGATTAATGAAAAAGTAGGTTTTGAAGGGGCCCCTAAACCCTTTACAAGCAAGACAAAAATAGCAAAGCCACGAGAAACAGAACAAAAGGAAAAAACCAGCAAAAAACCGAGGAAAACCCACAAAAGCCCCTAAAAGCCATCAGGCCATCCAGAAATCAGATTTTATCCAAGGCTTTAGCCAGGGTGCTGTTAATTTCTTGCAGCTCTTTGATGTTGTCTTTGAGGTTGGGAGGGTCCTTGGCCGCAGCAGCCACAACTTTCTTGATACTAGCCCTAGTTCTCTTTGCAGTTCCGCCCGCCGGGGTAGCATCACCACCACTTCTAGTTTGGATGGTCTCCTCCTCCAGGTCAAGATCCACAACCAGTTTAGGAGTATGGTCAAAGACCTTGTCAATGTCTTCCAGGTTTTTGGTGACAACAAAGAGGATACTTGGGATAATTCCCATCAGATTTTTCATCGCTTCTTTTCCCTCTTCCAACGATTTTACCTACACCAATGTTATTCATTCCAGATTGAATAACATCTCTGATAATGCATACCAGAGTGATACTAAATAACATCACTTAGGTCTCTATCTCAAATTCTCAAATAATCAATCAAACCAATCTTACCTTATTTTCTTCCACCAACTCCTTCAAAAAGTTATACTTGATAGAAATACCAGAAGACAAACCAATGACAATAGTAGCAAAGTTATTACAGTGAATAACTACCAGTACATTACAATTCAACTCAATATCCTTTAACATATGCTTTACCCACAAAACTTGTGTACAGTTAGTAGTAGCAACAACATACTCAACTTCAACAGTAAATAAAGAAGTACATGAATGCTTCTGTTGATCTATAAACTAAGATTATTTCCAAGAAAGAAAGCTTCACCAGATGAAGCTATCCGGTAACCTATATCTCTAACCCAACCCAATCCACATCTGAACATTCTCAAAGTGTAAAGTCATCATAAAACAAAATCCATACTAGATAATCCTTGAAAACATTTGAAAATCCTAGCTACCAGAGCAAGGATTCAACATAATCAATTCCTTCCTTCTGAGAATATCCTTTGAAAACCAATCAAGCCAGGTTCCAATAACATCCAAGACCATGAGTCCTTTTCTAACTGATCCAATTCCTCTTCCATAGCTTCATCCAATATTCATCTTTAATAACTGATGCTGGTACAATTAAAGAAATTAAGTATACCTCATTAGTTGCCAACCTTCTCTTTGTCCAAATATCTGATCTTCTAAATGATTCAACCTTACATACCTAGAAATATTCCAACTCTCTATTCCTCTTCCTTGATCTTTAGTTACTGTTGAATTTTTTGATACTGTCGGAGTAACTAGTTCAACATTCTTTTCTGGTAAAGGTGTTACTGGTTCAGTTAAGATCATTTCCACTGTCGGTTCTCTCTCATAAACTCTGATTTGACTTCTACACCGCTCATTTATCTTGACATTAACACTCTCCAAAATTATTTGTAAACTCTTGTTATAACATCTATATGCCTTGATCTCATTAGAGTAACCAAGAAAAATTCCTTCATCACATCTAGAATCAAACTTGCTAATGAAATCATCTCTCCTGATATAACATCTACTACCAAAGATTCTGAAATACTTAACTGTAGATGTATGACCAAACTATAACTCACAAAGTGACTTACCGGTCAATCAAACTAGATCCAAGATCCAACAAGTCTTGTCGGTTGACCTCCAAACCGACTTCCAAAGATCCGCAACAGGCTTTCAGAACACCACCAGGGGCAATACAAGATCTGTCATCAATTTTATTCCCCCTAAGACAAATGCCTTAGTTACCAGATGAGTTTCCTACCGGTGCAGGAACATTCTACTCTACTGGTTGAGTAACTGGGTTATATCCTTCAACTAAATGAACATCAGGGGAAATTGATTCTGTTAGTTGAGCCTTAGATTTCATAACCCACTTCTTCTCATGCTCCTTCTGAATGCCATCAACCTTCTTCTTTTGTTTCTCATCACTTCCTGTCGGTGGATTCTTGCTTCTACAAAATTTGGCAATATGTCCCACTTTGTTGCATGCATAACATGTAACATTGTTCTTTTGAATTGCCTTACAGTAACCTTGACCATTCCTTGACCTAGATTGATTAGCCACATGTCCAAACCTTCCACATGCATGACATTTCACATTCATTCTATAATCTTCTGTCCTATCACCATACTTCTTGCTATTTGCACATTGACCGGGAATTGCATTATTATTCTGATTTGCTCTATTTCTACAGTGTCTAGCCATATGACCAAATTTATTATAAATAAATCATCTACCATTAAATTTAAATGTATTGGGTTGCCTTACCAGTGAACTCTGATTCCGGTTGACCTCTTGATCTTCATTTGCAACACCAGAGCACTCTCCATGCTTAAATCCAAGACCACTAGTATCTTTGGTGTCCCTCTGATCCTTCAATAATTCATCAAGCTTAGCAGATCTAACCTTGAAATTATCCTTGTATTAATTTGCAACATCCAGATCTCCTCTAAGTATTGTTATTATTCTTTCTAATTCTTGCTCATTGTTTTGTGATTGCACCAATTCAGTTCTCAACACATCATTCTCATGAACCAACCTTATACATTCCTCAGATTTATCTTTAAGAGATATAGTAATATTTTCTTCCTTCTTCTGGTCTTCAATCTCCTTTGACATCCTCATAGTTAGGGCTTGCATTTCATTTCTTATGATTATATTCTCCTAAATCAGTTTCTGACATTGTTCCTTAAGGGCATCCTTCTCTTCATCATCCTAATTTTGTAAATGTTCCTTCCTCCTAGCTTGTGTAGTTGACAACCTCTCTTGCAGAGTAAAAATGATTTCTTTTGTAGACCTCAACTCATCTTGCAACTTAATGTTCCTCAACCTTTAAGAATCATAGTCTTAAATAGCTACTTGAAGTTCCTTCCTTAAACATATCTCCATAGATTCTAGATACAGGATCTTCCTCAAACCGTTAAACTTCCTCTAAGGCACCAAGCTCTGATACAAATTGTTGGAAACCGAGAGCACTGATAGGAGGGGGGTGAATCAATGTTCTACCAGAATGGAGAATTTTAACCTTATTAATACAACTCAGAAACCGGTAAATATAAAAGCACATAACAATAAGAAATAATGCAACCGCAAAGATGAACACCATAACACCATAGATCTATACGTGGAAAACCTCAAGGAGGAAAAACCATAGTGGGATTGGAGACCCACAATATCTATCCACTGATCAAATGAATAAATATTACAAGAAGGAGCCTGCAAATGCAGAAAGGCCAACAACCTAGAGCACATTGCTCATCACAAAAGGAGTCTCACTGACTATATGAAGCATCAGACAATAATCCAGAATGAAGATTTAACTACAAGAATAACATCTCCTATGCCTATGTACAATTCTAGTTAAGCTTAATACTGAAGGCCTTAAACCTCTTCCATAGACCTAATTAGATCACCTATGATTGACCAAATTCTCTGCATGAATGATTACAACATTATTTGCTTGCATGCATCCTTATCATTATCCCTTCTATTTCTACCATGATCTACAAAGAGATATTACATCATTTTTATACCAACCTAGGACCTAAATAATTAGGTCGGCCACCTAAAAGATAATACAATAAATTCATAACTTAAAATCATAATCAAATGATCAACCAAGTCAGTTTAGGCAGAAAACAATGTAAACCAATCCTTAAATCTTGTTGGTAACCTATCAAGACCATCCTCCAACATGTTATAGATACCGGTCCATAACCTAGATAAAACAAGACCCAATTTAGGTCCATGCACACTAAAGCAATGATTCCAGTCAACCAAGTCTCAAACATGACCACCATAAGCATCCTAAATCTCCACTAAAAGCCGTACTGACACCACTTATGCATATCATCAGAGATCTTCATCAAAGCTCTGCCAGTGAAACCCTCATCGGAACAACAAACCAAGCTTACTTGCATACAAGATAGCATTCGATCACCAAATCAAGACCAACTAAATGTAATACACATCAGGAACACATGAACAACCAATCCAAATAACTTCCACAGACCAAAGCATACCAGAGTATACCAGATCAACAACTAGAAACCAATCATCCTACTAGGACCAGAAGGATACCGATAAACAACCAAAGCAACTAGCACAACCGGTGTTACCAGTGTTGCCATCAATGACAAACAACAATGAAACACATAATCAATTCCTCCAAATTGCCAACAACATTCACCACAACCATCTGGCGGAAAAATTCCAATAAAACATTATAATCATATGGAAAACAAGGCAATTTCAATGGGGCCTTTTCAAAACCCCCAATTCTAAGGTATGTGAACCTATCAAATTGGGTAAAGAAACTTCCAAACTTCATCACAAAGGTAGCAGAGTCATGGGAAATTTGTAAACCAAAGTTTCCTTCTAGTTTTCTAACCATACCCATGAAGAATACATCATTGACATAAGAAAAAGCCAGCATACCCTTACACATGGTGAGATGGGGAAATTTCTAGTAGATGGGTGCAAATGTAGGGAGAGAATGATGCAATCCTAGCCCCAACCAAGAAAGCTCTTGACTAGCTAGTATGAAAATCAGATACAAATACATATGAAAGGCAAGGGATTGACGAAAATTCCACAATTGTTCATGCAAATGATAGCTAATGATTGAAGCCTAGTCAATGAAACTCCCAAGAGCATAAATCACCAGAATAAAATGACACATCTAGAATTCAAAAGAATGAGTGCAAGCACTCCCTACAATGTGATGCAAAAGGACTATAATATCTACAAATTCATCCTTGAAATTCATTCTTTTCAATTTGGTGGGTAATTGAGACCCTCCTTTTTCATACTTCAACAAATTTTTGGCAATGCAGTTCATACACTAGTCTCCATGCATTCTAAAATACTCTTCGCCAACTAGAATGGACATCTTTTTTAGAGGCTTTCCTCTTAGGGAGGCACAAAGCACGAGAGACTCTTTCAACATTAATCTATGCTACAAACCGACCCTTGTCTAATCGGATCTCTTGTGTCTCTGGGTTGTATCTTTCAGAGCATGCAATAATTAAATCTACACAAGTCACGACAGTCAGAAAACCAGCTGTGAAATCCAAACCACACTGAAGAATTCTTTCCCGCAACAGAGTTCTCCTATCTCCTTCAAGCTCTTGTAGGAAAGTCTCTAAGTTCAATTGTTCAATCTCTATGTCTCTCACACTTGACTTGTGGATTTGCATCATGCTCTGCATGGACACAAGCTAGATAATGCACTCGCTGAAAACTCAAAAATGAGAGCTGATTGAAAAATTATCTGCCACCTTATTTGTGTCCTCAAGTGATGTGACATGCATTAAATGTTGCATTTACTTTGCTTTTTAAAACAAAATTATTTTGGATTATTCCTATTGATAAGGTAAACAATGTTAGTCTGTACAACAACTTTATGCAAAGGCAATGCCCCAAGACCTAGGTGATACTGACAAGTTGCTCTGTTGGGAAAAATATGAACTTATGAACCTATGGTCGGGACTTATAAACTTTCCACAACTTCCGCTAGAGCGATCAAAGCATAAGACAATAGAAGATCAGATGATCAAATAGTTTTAGAAATTCATAACCACGCAACAAGATTGGAAAAGAGACAGTTCATGCGACAAGACTTTGAAAACTCATAAATCATGCGACAAAGATCTTGAAACATGATGTGATAAAGAAACACTTAGAAAAAATTTAGATGGTACTTCCAAAAATAAAAGGGGGGGCAACATATTGGCTCTGAATGGGGACAAGGACTTTTATGATGTAGAGGATCTAGAGAAACTTGGCATAAGTCATTAATTGGGAAACAAAGATGAAAGAAATCAAAACACAATAGACTAACTAGGAAAAAAAACTATGTACAAAGGGGACGACACTGCTTTAATTGAAGATTTTCAAATCGTTCCCATTATAGGCAAGAGGTAATGAAGTACCATAAGGATAGCCCAACATACAAGCATTGTTGCCAAGGACATACCTGATCTATAAAGGTCCCTTCCATAATGAATCAAACTTCTTGTGTGAACCTTTTGGTTCTCTCCTCTTGTCCCAAAGATGTACTATGTCTCCAACTGTAAAATTCCTCTGCCTGGCTCTCTTGTCAAATATCTTCTTAACCATCTATTGGTGGTGAGCAATTTTGTTGCGTAATCTCAACCAGGGCTAGGATTGAAAATTATCAATCCATGTGAGGGATTCAATTCAATCCCAAGTTGATAAATTTCATCTTAAGAGGGCTTGAGAGATGCTAAGAAAGAATTAGATTCTAATTGAGCATTAGGGAAGGCTTCAAGGGGTGACATCATTGGATAATGCTTTCATCCAAGGAAGGAGGCTATTGTCCAAGAGGTAAACTCTTGTGCAAGGATAAAAGATGGTCAAATGGACAACCAACATGGGTTAGGGGTGCGGGCTTGTAACAGCCTTAAATATTCTTTGAAGACTTTAGGGGTTAACTTCTCTCAAGAAGAAAACCACTAGTGGTCTAGGGGACAACTTTGTAAGAGCCTTACAAATTTGGGCGTATTCAATAAGTTACCTTGTTGAAAGGAGAAGGTCTTAAATGAATTTTGAAGACTTTCTCCAAATTTGGGGAAGTGACTCCCCTAAATTTAAGGATTGAACATGATGAGGAGAAATAGGCTAAGTAATGGAGGAATAGAGGGATTCTAGAAGAAATTAGGAGGGCAAGTGGGAAATGTTGGATTTGGCAAGTGGGTGAGGGAAAATAGGAATTTTAGTAAATTAAAAAGATTTAATTTAGCCAAAAGAGGATGCAACTTGCATTTGTAGGATTTTGCAAGTGGGGGGGTGGGGGGGGAGATTTAATTAAATGTAAACTTAATTAAATAGAAAAGAGGATTTTAATTAAATAAACGAGATTTATTTAATTAAATGGCTAAGGGTATTTAATCAAACCTTAGTTTAATTAATGGATTAGGTTTTAGAAGAAAGGGGTTTAATCAAATCTTTAATTTGATAAATAGGCTAATTAGAAGAATAGGGATATTAATTAAATTTTAATTTAATTAATTGGAAGAATTAGGGATAATTAAAGGAATAAAATTCACTTAATTTATTGTGCCACTTTTAGTTGTCTACATTGTTCCCCTCTTTGAGTTAACGTGTGACCACATGTTGATTCAAAGAAAATGTTTAATTTGTCATCAAAAGTTTTCGATATGATGTTATTGCCAAAGTTGTATATGATTGCTTGGCTATGAAAACTTGATTTGATATGAAAAGTCAATATGAAGCTAGTGTTGATATGAGACTGATATGAAATTGATGTTGATGCCCCCTCGGGAGATGAATTGAGAAAATTATGATTTTCGAGGTAGTGACACAATGATTTTCAAAAGTTTGGACAATTTAAGTTTTTTGAATTTTTTTGAATTTTTCAATATCTATCTGTCGATAAATTTTATTAAAAAGAATATTGAAGAAATGAGGAAGACTAATGTGGGCATAGTGCGCACATGCCCCACACGTCCACCGAGGTCATGCTGGTATGAATCCTGATTGTTGATATGGTTCAAGTGTTGATATATTCCAAAGGTCGATATGGGTCAATAGGTTGATATGAGTCACTAATAAATTTGGTCTAGAATTCTGACAGAGGTTTCCGACAGAGAAGGTAGATTGTGACGAAATTTGATTTTTTTTTGAAAAATGCCCGAATTCATCGGAATTCCGACGATAATTTCACATTTGTTTTCAATGGAGAAGGCATTAGTAATGAGATTTAAAAAAAAAAAAGTTCCCTCGTTCATTGAAATTTTGATGGTAACTCATCACGCGCAGGCTTCGTCGACCTCTGGCAACCCTTGGCAAGATCAAACGACACTCACCATCGAGATTATTTCGCACACTCACCATTCAAGGTAGAATCTTCACCTTCTTTTGCAACCCTCATGTTAATTTCTATTGGAATGGGTGGTAGAATTTTACACGAGTTCATCTTACATCTCGTGTCTACCAAGGGTAACCTCTACAACATAGTATTTATCTTACATCTTGTGTCTACCAAGGGTAACCTCCAACCACATAGGTAATAGGGAAGATCATCGTGAAGTGTTATACTAGATTGGGTTCAACAATGATATCCTGGTTCAACACCCATAAGTGGACTTCTATAACACTTAGCTAAGCAGAGGTTGAATACATGGCAGCTAGTACTACCAGAGGCTATCTGGCTTTGCAAGTTGCTTGTGGATTTTGTGATTAGGAGTTGGCTCTCACAATCAATTATTGTGATAAATAGAGTTGTGTCAAAATTTATGAGAATATAGTGTTTTATGAAAGGTCTAATTACATAGAGATCAAATGTCACTTCATTCAAGATAAGATTTAGAAACAAGCAATTAAGCTCTATTATATTTCTATAGATCAATACATAGTTGATATTCTAACCAAGCCCTTAGCAAAAGGGAAGTTTGAAGCATTCAGAGACAAACTTGGATTGGTACAAAATTTGTTTCTTGCTTAGAGGAGTGTTGAGTTTTCAACTTGAATGGGAACTTCTGTACAGGTTCACTGCGAACATGTTGGAAATGGTTTGAGTTATTCTGTTTTGTATTTCACTTTTAGTAAAAAAGTGAAAGTCTTTTATTTGAATAATTAAGTCTAATAAAGTCTAGATATACATTAATGATTTAAATGTATCTTTAAACTCATCTATTGTAAGAGATTAGAAGCTTTTTCAAGATTAGATATTTGGTAAAAGCCTAAATAGTATAAAGATGGGCACAAGATACAAGAAACATATACACTGATAAATTATTGTGCAGTTGTTTGGGGAACAATTTTAGAGGTTTACTTGTAAGTTTTTGAATGAATGAAAAGCTTATTTGAAGGTGTAATTATTTGTGTAATTTTTTTTTATGCTTTCATAGTTCAAGGTTTCACTTTCAATTGTTGTATGATTGATGCAATGTTAAAAGAATAATTCAGGTCATAGAACATTAGTACTTAAGTTGTCTTGGTTGAAATTCTTCAATATTTATTTGAATGGTTGTCATCAAATCTTCCATTAGAAGAAAATGGTCTCCGTAACTGAGTTCAAGTGATTTCTCCAATAAAGGCCATATGGTAGACACTAGCACCTAACACCAAAGATTCTAGGATAACCAGATAACAAAGCAAAGAACATGCGGTGACTATAGAGTTGATAGAGAGATAAGCACTTGTCTGGGAAGTGATACTTGGGTTCATTTATGATATAATATCACCAACCCTACTACCAGATGATTTGTACAACCAACCTTCAATGTGGAGCTAGGCTTACCTTGCTCTCATGAATCCACACACTTTCAATCCCTCGCCAATCCAATAGCCTATCATTTGAAATGATGGCTTTCAGCTGCTCCACCCTAATGATTTGATAAGTAGTTTGTGAGCTTATTCCCTCCCTATATTAATGGGAGATTGAATATTACTTTAGTAAATCGAGAAGCTCCAAGGTTTCTTTTAAGATGTATTGTATTTTATTGTTTAAAGGCTATCTTTTTCTAAGGCAGAGAATTATTACAATCGAATCACCTTTGATAATCACCTTATTTGTGTTGAAATGTGATAGCTAGATCGGATTATGTTGATTAAATTTTAATGTTGCCTAAGTGGCAATTAAAATTTAATGTATATTGTAATAACACAATATCATGAGAAATTACTTGTAAAGTATTGGGCTGGGCCCAATTAGAGAAAATAATGTAACATGTAGTTCAATTATAATCCCAAATTTGGGTGCCAATATAAAGGAATAAAATATGAAATCAAGTTGGCCAAATAGGTCAGCCGACTTGGGAAAGAAGATGATTGAATCTTGTATATAACAAGATTCAATATTGTCATCCAAGAATTCCATCATCAGCAAATATGTGCTCTGCTATCTATGGTCTTCTATTAGCGAATTTTTCATCCTAATTAATGCGAATCTATTCTTGTGGCTGGGCGAATTAGTATGGAATCTGAGTTGTGAATCTACCTTATATCTGGGCAAACTATTGATCATTCTGAGCTCCATTCCAGACTCAAATCTGATCACCATTGTGGAGAAGACTTGTGCAAATTATGGGCGACTATGGTGGGTGATATTGAGTTGTCCAACTCATTAATTTTGAGGTATTGGGACCTAATTGTGAAAGTTTGAGGAAAAGTTGTCATTTTGCCATGACAACTTTTGCATTTCTTGTAGCAACTTCTTAAAAATATGGCTGGAAAGTTATTTTATGGTGGTTTGAGGTTGTAACCCACTTGGATGGGAATAAATAGGCCTTTGGCATGCCATCCAAGAGTTTTCCTTAATGAAATTGGGTTTTTTTGTGCATTTTTGAACGTTTCGGTCTGATTCTCTTTATTTTTCATTGTGAAAATCATCATAATTTGATGGGGCCTAAGAAAAGTCCACATTAGGTTTTTTCTCACATTTATTCATATTGAATTGCCTCTAAACATGCAATAAAAGGGGGGCCTAAGAAAATTTCATATGAATAGGGCCACAACAACAAGCATTTACTCAATTGCAATAGAAGTTTTGTTCAATACCACTCTTTGTTTTGTTTGATTTGTAGCAATCTTTTGAGATCAAAATAGATGCCTTGGAGCATGTATGGGGAGCAATCTTGGCTAGCATTATCATCTAGTTTCCTACCATAGTGAGATGTTTTCTAACATAGTGTATAGGCACCTAAAATATGACAGACATTTATGCTATTGTTTAGGTCTGCATACAATGAAAGGACTACATATTGGAAGGAGACAATCATCCATACTTATCACAAGCTTCTGCATTCTCTCATGATTCTAAGCATCCTACAATTTCACCCTTAGTCCTACTCAAGTAAGGACAAACTCTTCAATTTCTTAGCGACACACAACTTCTCACACCAATGGCCTTCATCTAAGACACTATTCCAACTTGGTTCACCTTCCACTCACCATCCTTGCTTCCTCAAACTCTGATCACAACATATCTGATGCATTTTTCCTCTTGAACACATACCTTTCTTGACTGGTTGCATTCTCCCTTTCCCTATGACAAAATCACACATATTAAATTTTACAAAGACACTAGAGGTTATTCTCTCTCACCCCACTCATGGTATTCCCAAACCCTTATAAGGCCTTCTCAATACCTAACAACGCTAATTCCCTCACACATTGAACATTCAATGGACTGCGACTGTCCCATTTCCACATTCCTACAACCTTTGCACTTTGACATCTCTACCTTGTATTAACCTTATACCCCTAAGACTCAACCCTCACACACCTCCATAAACCATAAAATAACTTTGTACCAACCACCCCAAGGTACTATGGTATTCAAGGTTAGTAAATACAAGTTACAACCTACTGTCCACTGTGATAGTCAACACAAATGCATTAAGACAGTCACCAAACAAGCATAACAAAGTGCCCAACCTTTACAACCCACTTGGACACACTCAACATACCACATAACACTCCTTCAATACATTATCTTCCTCCCAAGTACCCCTGATCACGTGGGTAATCAACCAAACCACCATATCTCTGTCTTATCATAGTCTGAGACAAGAATCATAGTCTTCCTCCATCCAATACACATGCAGACTATTGCATGGTTCCCTGTAGACGTAAAAGTATAAAGTACACATCCTTTCCCATCATTCTACTAAGTTAGAGGACTTGGTGAAAGTGTATGAATAAGATATTACATTTCTTCAACCACTGGATACCCTAGGTTGAGGGTTTGGCAGATTTTACACAAACTTGAATAAATTTATGGAAACTCAATGAAATCAATTAAAACAAAGGAAAAAATTTAATGGATTCAAACCTCCATCAACCCGACTGAGTGAAGAATTAATAATTCAAGTCTTTTACCATGAATAAAGAATGCAACCAAACTGTTACACTGAACAAAAAAAGGAAATATGCAGAAAACCAATACTCTATTCCACATTCCACATTAGGTTTTTGCTCACATTTATTCACATTGCATTGCCTCTAAACATGCAAAAAAATTGGGGCCTAAGAAAATTTCATATGAATAGGGCCACAAAAACAAGCATTCACTAAATTGAAATAGAAGTTTTGTTTAGTACCATTCTTTGTTTTGTTTGATTTGTAGCAATCTATTGAGATCAAAATAGATGCCTTAGAGCATGTATAGGGAGCAATCTTGGCTAACATTAGCATCTAGTTGCCTACCATAGTGAGATGTTTTCTAACATAGTGTGTAGGCACCTAAAATATGACATAGATTTATGCTATTGTTTAGGTCTGCATACAATGAAAGGACTACATATTGGAAGGAGACAATCATCCATACTTATCACAAGCTTCTGCAACTCATGTAGACTCAAGGTGAGTTTCAAAATGACCATCAAAGGTGCTCCATATACCTACAATGGTGAGCCATTTCTAACATAGTGTCACCTGAGACTTTTTCTATTTACCATAACAAGATGTTTTATAACATAGTGGGTAAGTACCTAAAATATAACAAAGAGATATATGATTGGCTTATCTTTCATCTGCAACTTTGATAACAACACTTGGTTCTTTCAAGCATGAAACATTAGAATGACCTTAACTTAACATTAGAGATCTTCAATTCTTTTACATATACCAAAAATTCACAGTTAGGTGGTAGGTTCTTGATTTTCACATAGAAAATGAGCTCCTATGCTACATGAGACACATTTGTATTCTCACTAAGGAACCACCAAATATGATTTGGGACTTTCACTATAGTTGGGTGAAAAGATAGTGCTATTGATAATTTTATAAAATTATTCCTATTGTCACTAAGGAACCACCAAATATGATTTGGGACTTTCACTATAGTTGGGTGAAAAGATAGTGCTACTGATAATTTTATAAAATTATTCCTATTGTCTGCAATAGGGTCATAGAAGTGTAGTCTCAAGTGACATATGTAAAACAAGAAATTGTAGATAAAAAGCAAAACAAATGAATAGGGATAACCTCCTCCTCTTAGTTGTCTTGTTATAATTGTTTTTTGTTTTGAGCTATTGTCTTGTTTGGAATTTGGGATGTGACTCTTTCCACTTACCTTTCTTTTTGTGAATATGCATAATACTATTTTGGAAATGATAATATAGATCCTCATCCATTAAAAAATAATTATAATGGTAAAATTTATACTGGTAAAATTCATAGACCTTGTGTAGGGTCCTCCAAGCTTAGAGTAAGGATTGTGAAGCCTAGATACATTGATTTGGCCTTGTCATGGCCATCAATGAGTGTGAATCATGTCTTCACAAATTATGATCAATTGCCATGATACGTTACCCTATCCTCATGGTGTTGGCTCAATTCATATTAGTTTTCCCAATCCTAGAAGCCAATTAATGTATCCAAGGGTGTCTAGAAGAATGGATTGTATTATCATTGAATTTTTATATTGAAACCATTATACATGCCCCTCCATTGAGGGTATTGAGGAAGATTGGGATCGAAATAGTGAGTTTTGTTGAAGAAACATGATGTGAGAAGTTTGATGCAGAGGCAAGGGTAGAACTTAGTATTTCATATTAGGACAACAACCACATTGATTAGGCAAGTCAAATAAGGTCTCTCCAATGTTTAGGATAGACAAGGAAAACATTAGTCATGTAAGTATGCATGAGCATGGGAATAGATAGTTACTTTCCTTTTTGACTGATTTGGATAGTATTGAGAGGATCCTATAAGGATGACTATCACCATACTCTTGACGACTTCACAACATTGATAATGAATTAACATTATACACTGATGAATTACCCCAATTAGACATTAGTCAACTTAAGATATGATACAAGAATTGCATTCCACAAAGCCATTAACATATCACCTGCTCTAAATCACCACAAAGCCATTAGATATGTTTTGAGATGAAAAAGAAGAGTTAAATGGTTTTGGTTCAATTTGCATAATTTCTATGTGCAAGTAATTTAATTTGGTATATTATACTGAAATGTGATTTCATAACTAACATTTCAACTTCTATATAACTAGTTCTATAGCCCGATTTTTTTGCCTGTGAAGAAAGACCATGTTAGACAATATCAACGAAATTGCTAGATTGTGGTCTAACTTGAAAATAAAAGGTGATGGAAAATTTTATTGTCCCTGCAAAATTTGTAAGGGGTTAAAGACTAGAAGACTTCTAATCAAAACAACTAAGAAACATTGTAGGTTGCATGGTCACATTGAAGGGGGACATGATTATCATCCATTGGTAAGTTTTTCATTATATCATTTTAACAATTTATATACATAAGAAATCACTCGATGATGAGATCATGATCATTGTTTATTTATGTTTATCAATTTTATATATGTCAAGCACCCCGGAGCACATGATATGGATCAACATAACCCAAAGAATATGGTTTTTGAAGTGGATGAACATGGAGGTCTAAATATCGAAGCTGAAGATAATGATCCCTTGGAAGATGATGATCATGAGCCAAAAAACACAATTGAAGATGATGGTACAAATACATTGATCCATGACACATTTAGTACTGGTGTAACTGATCATGATGATGAAGATGACCTTGATGTTGTTCATGATTTACCTCTACTTGAGAAGGTATTTGAGGCCCTTTACGAAGGCTCCCAGACAACTCTTCTCTTCGTTGTATTGTTGTTGGTGAACTTGAAGGTTATGAATGGTTTATCAAACATAACAATCTCATGTATGTTAAGGTATGCCATATATGTCATTATAGTTAATAAATGGTGAATCATGTACCATTGATATTCTTTATATTAACAAATCATATTTTTTTGCTATTAAACTTCCACAAAAAGAGGACTTAGCGTTGATACTAATTGTTAGGACCCGAAGGCAACTGAGAGGTGGGGGGGGGGGGTGAATCAATTGTCTATTAATTTTAACCCAAATATAACTTAACCAAACTTAATGCATAATACCGGTAAACCAAACTTGATGCCGGTTGACAGTTTAAAAGTTAATAACAATACTGATAAAGTTTAATGCATGAAATAGAAAGACAAATAACATCCACAACACATAACATAGATATTTGTACGTGGAAACATTGTAAGGGGAAAAACTATGGTGGGAAACCTTACCCATAATTAGATTATACTACTGTAGATAGTATGTGTGTACAAATTGGGTCTGCACATGAAGAAAGGCCAATTGCCCAGTGTGTGTGTGAAAAGTGGACCTGTATCTGTAAGCCCAACACTTCAATCAAGTCATTACATGCATGGTTAGACAGATATAAACATGAATATGAAAACCATAACAAATCGACCCATTTCCTTCTAAAAGATGCGAGTATAAGATCGCTCTCATATTGCTAAGCTATCCAATGACTAGACTACACCAAGATGAAGGATTTAATCTATATGAGCATGATATTAATGCTAGATGGATGCATGATTAATCTAACAAGATTTAAGCAATAAATGAGATAAATAATCTAAATATGTGCAATATTCTCAATGAACCTAGAGCAAAAACAATATAATAACAATATATTCTCCAGGATTTTTGAATGAGAGATGAGAGCTCGAATTTATAGAAAATTCAGAAAGAAACCAAAAGCTGAGATCAAATGATGATGAGCGGTCAAGATTTTCCAAGAGGAAGTACAATCTAGGTGAATTGATGTGATTGGATGCTTTTCTCAGTTTTTAAAGGAAATTGAACTAAAATTAAGATAAAATCAAGAAAAAACTGACTTATTCTCTATTTCATTCAATTTTGAGATTTATTTATTTTAATTACTTTCTTTGAGATTATATATCAATTTTTAATTTATTTTTCAAGATTATCTCCAATTTATTTCTTTTCTCAAATTTTTAATTCTTGCTTGGTCAATTAATTCCTTTTTTGATTTATTTAATGGCAAACTGATTTATTTAATTAAATATGCTAGGATATTTAATAAAATAAATAAGATAATTGTTTAAAATGATTTAATTAATTAAATAAATATTTAATTAATATTGAGTTATTGATTAATTTGCCATGTGACATTTGATGATTAAAGAATTAATTGTGTGCTCAAGATTTATTTAATTGCCTTTGGTTAGGACCTTGGTGATGTTGTCTAGATTAGGGGCTCATGGTTTAGATGACCATTTTTAGGGTATTACATTTGCCCCTCTTTGAATTAATGTGCAAGCAGTGCGTTGGTTCAAAGAAAATTTGATGTCTAGGAGATACCAATTCTGAACTTGATTGATCACGAACTAGATGAAAAGCGAGGTGTTTAGCTTGTTTCGAAGCGATGAAGCTGAATGAAGTTTGATTAAAGCGATACCATTCTTGAACTTGATTGAACTTATGAATGATAGAAAACAAAAAGATTCCAAACTTGAACTTGATTGATCAAGAAGAGAATCTTACTGATCTAGAACTTGATTGATCTAGACACGGCGAGTGATGATAAAAATCGATCTTGAACTTGATTGATCAAGATACGATGAGCGAAGATAAATTGTCCAGCTTGATCCAAAGCGATGAATATTGAACACCTGCTTAGATTGAGTTTGATCAAAGATACTCTTTAAACCCTTGATTGAGTTTAATGAATAATCAACTTGATGAAAAGCAATGAAATTGATTAACGTTAAGAGATTGATTCAGATAAAAGACAAATATCAGCTTGATATGAAGTGATGAAACTGATATGTCCCTAGAGATTTATTTGATTTAGATGATCGAGAGATCTCAACTTGATATAAAGAGATGAAGTTAAGATGCCCCTAGCGATTGATTTGATTCAGATGATCGAGAGATCTCAACTTGATATAAAGCGATGAAGTTGAGATGCCCCTAGCAATGAGGTCTTATTTGATTAATTTTCTTTAGTTGAAAAAGATGTTTTTTTGCTCGACTTTCGATGAAGATTTGAAAATTTTATTGACATTGAAGAATGTGAGGTCATAAGGTCACGAGTATGCCTCCTCGGGAGCGAAATCGAAAGGTAGTGAGGGTTCATGATGATAGGCAATTTTTTAGTGATGATAAGTTGTTTGAGCACAAATTGATTTAGAGGATTTTAGCAAGAAATTGAGCGCAATTAGAAGAGAGAATGAGCTTTTGATGAAAAGCACTAGGTGGTCCAAATTTTGTGAAATTTCGATGAGAGAGTTGACATCAGATTTTGATTTCGATCTCGAAAATGGACTCAGGATAGCCGATTTACAAGCTCGTGATTTGATTTCATTGTACTTGTGTTGATGGATTATGAGATGTTGTTCTATATGCTTTATTCTATATGTATGAATTTCTTTTCTGTATAGATGAATGAATGCAAATGAAATATGGGTTTTTATTTTTGTTTCTTTTTATGCAAATAAATGATGATGCAAATAAATGAGGAGAATGAGTAACTAGTAATGCAAATGTTTATTTTTCTTCATGCAATAATATGAATGCAAATAAGTATAAAATGAAATGTATGGATCTATATAAGATGCTCATGTATGCAGCTAACATCTTAATACACAAGTACTCGATCGAAGAAACGATGATGAAAAAGAGACCACTTAGTTGAGAAATGATGAAGCTTCCAACTTCTCATTTAGAAGATAAAGAAATCATTGTTACCGTACCGAAATGACTCTAAATTCACAAAATGTAGGATGAAATGCAAAATGCAAACTAAACCTAGGCATTGGATTTTGAAAAGCTTAATTGTCATCATTGAGTGTTTTACAAACATAGCAGGCAGATTAGAGTTCCTTTCTTTTCATGTGCAATATTAATTATCTTGTCCGCAATGACCCTTTTTCCTCATTCATATCCTTGGACAGATTACGCATGGACCCAGACTGCACAATAAAGAAATTCTCTGAAAACAGACAAAGAAATGTTGGGAACCTCCCTGTAGCATTCAAATAAGTGGAGTCGAGGTATGTGTGGTGATTTCACCTTAATGTGAAGGCACTTATCACAAACACCCAGCTGATTAGATGTTTTCAGATCATCGGAATCATTCCTACAAGAAGAAAACAAAGAAAATATTATGCCCCCAATCCTTGCTCCTCTTAGTCATGATAGACTTCCTCGAGTTACTTAGAGGGATAATAATCGAAAACCAATATAAAAGATAGCACACAAAGAAAATTTTCATTCATAGCTCAAATTGTTTAGTGATTGTTTTCTGATATGTTGTTTTGCTTGTTAACTCAGTGATAAAACTCTTCAATAGTCAGGGGATAGGTAACTGACTCGTAGTGGATGACCAGGTTTCACTGACGTAAGGTTGACTTGGTTGACACTGCTTAAGACATGTAATGTACTCTTGTCGATTAACCTAAGACTATGACAATGATCGGTTTCAAGCCATGAGGGTTCCAATGAACCAGGATATCACAAAAGTGACCAAAAGATATGTACAAGCAAAAGAAAAGATGCATGAAAGCGGGAATGCCAACATTGTGTTGATAGATGGAGCGCTTGAGTACAAGAGGCGCCTATTTTCCAGGTTTTCACGTGCTTGTTAGAGATGCATATATATATATTTTTTACCAAGGTGCCTGTTTACCAGGTTTTCACTAGGGTATTTTCTCTCCTTTTTTCCTTTTTTTTTTTTTTTTTTTGGAATTTCTTCAGGACTTTTCTTGATTTTTATGATTTCTTCAGGACTTTTTCTGATTTTTAGGATTTTTTTCAGGACTTTTTTTTATTTTTAGGATTTTTTCAGGACTTTTTCTGATTTTTCGGATTTCTTCAGGACTTTTCTTATTTTTTTAGGATTTTTTAATGATTTCCCCTAGTGTCTAGCAAGGCAAAAGGGATTTTGAGTACATGAATGGATAAGCAAATGATGGTGGATGCTTTCAAGGACTATCTCACAATGTTAATCCAAGCACAGGGTCCAGATATAGCAATGTAAACCAAGGATTTTAGTGATGTAAAGCAAGGATATAGCGTAGCAAAGAAAGGATATAATGTAACGAAGCCATATGGTCCAAAGAAGTGGCCATGTCAAGAGGTTTGTGGAAAGCATGTTTTTGCATTTTGTCCATAGTGTTGATCAAGATCAAGGGATAGATTTGGATAGGATACCGATATGATAAGCAAGATCAAAAGGGATTAATGAAGGATGTAAGTGAGAAATGGATAGGAGCTAAGGGGTCTGGATCAAGTGTAATAGATAGGACACATGAAGCCTGCAAGGATCCTTAACCTTGTCAAGATCAAAGGTGGAAAAGGCATATGAATGTAGATAGAGCGGATGAGGGATAATGGAGGATGACGGATAATGGAGGAAGAAAGATAATAGATGGATGTAGATGGATGGAACTTGCCCCCAGTGTAAAGTGCAAAAGGATACTGGATTATGCATGACGCCCGTTTGCTAGGTTTTCATCATGGTACTTGCCCAAGGCGCCACAAGTGTTGGCATTACAACAAAAAAGGAGATTGTTGGCATTTCAATAAGGATATTGAGAAGGTTGTTGAAGATCATTGATATAACTGAAGAAGGATTATTACTATCTTAATAATATTATTTTGTCATTGATGCCAAGCAATTTATTTTCTGACTCATAATGATGTTGCCATATCTTAAGAAGTATGTTTTCATGAAAATTAAGAGGTCGGTAAGTGACTCAAAAAGAATGTGATATTGAAGGAGAATAATAAGTTATTCAATGGGAAACTATTAATGAGTTAGACAATGATGAGATCATGTTGTTTTGATTGTTTTGATATCCTACATATGATGTTTAATATTGTACTATATCATCGAGCAAAGAACCTAGTCAGTAAACCCTAAGGTTATTGCTATCAGTTAAAGAAGGCAGAATGTCTACCGAGTGAAGTTTAGTATTTACCGAGTAACAACCGAGTTATAATAGATCGCATTGGATGGATAAAAGAATTATTTAATAAAGGATGCTGATGAGCTGGAGATGAATAAATGATTGGTATGCTGTGCATGAAGTATGTTGAGGATCGACGACATGGAAAATCAAAGAGGAAGATCTACATCACAGATTGAACCGTAATAACCTAGCACAAGTTCCAAGGAAGGAATGCAAGTTCCAAGGCAAGGTAAAACATTTTGAGATCGAAGGATACAATGAACCTAGTCAAGTTTAAAGATCTAATGGTTAAGATTGATCATGGGAAATGTGATCAAGGAGATTAAGCGGTTGGGAACTGTCTATAAATAAGGAATTGTTGATGAACAATGGATGTAGGCAAATGTATGCACAATGATGCTACAGTATTGTTTACCAAGCACAGAAGCTTGAAGATCTAATTGAAGAACAAATTGAGAAGCCCAGCAAGCCCAACAAGGGACAAGATAAGTCGTATGACAAGATTGTTTTGAGAAAATAGAATCTGCTTTAGCATTTCAGATGTGAAGTTGCAGATATATTTTATTACTATTGTTTATTTTGTAAGTAACAGAAAATCTCTTAACCGAGTGGACTTAACAGTCTTATTTGTAAACCTTCTAGCAAGGTAACATTCTAAATGAGTGTTTGAAATCCTTTGATAAGGTCACTTCTAACAAGGTGCAAGACTCTAACAAGTTTAAGGGAAATCCCTTAACCAGGTCACATCTAGCAATGTGTTTGTAATCTTTAACAAGATTTTCTTTTAACCGAGCATACTCTAGAAGAGTATATTTCTTAGTGGGTCCGAAATCCCACAGTGGTTTTTCCCTATTTGGGTTTCTACGTTAAATCTGGTGTTATACGTGTTATGATGTTTAAGTGTATCTATTTATAAGTATTGAATGATTTACAGTCTTAGTTGCATATCATTAAAGTCTACTGAGGTTGAATCTGTTGAATATATTGGATTATAAGTTTTTTATGATTCACCCCCCCCCCTCTCTCATCTCAACTAACAATTAGTATCAGAGCTTTGGACACCGGAAGAAAGCTAACAATTTTGTTAACTCACCTGATACATTATCAGTTTTTGAGCAAAAGGTAATAGGTTTAAAAGAAGAATTACTTAAGATAGAAAGAGAAAAGGAGACAATAATAAACAAGGCTAAGAATCTGAGACTAAGATTAAGTCCAAGACTGGACTATCTAGCATCCTTGAGGAAAGAAATATCTGAGGTATTAATACAAGGACAGAAAACACTGGTAGAGCATATGCAACAACTCACCGGTACAATTCAAAGATCAGAGGTAGCATTGAAAGACAATAAGAAATTTATGGAAAGCATAAATTTGGTTTTGGCAAATATTTTTCAAATTGTAACCACCTAGTTACAAGGTTGAGACATGAAACCATACTCTATTGACACCTTGACAACCTTTGTCATTGATGCCAAAGGGGGAGTAGTGGTATGAGAAAATAATTAGGTAAAGACTCATCTACTTAGGGGGAGTTCACACATTTTTGGTTCACATATATTTTGACACAATTTTTTTGGATGACACTTTTTTGGATTTTCTCATGAGTGTTGCCATCAATGCCAAAGGGGGAGATTGTTGGCATTTGCACACTCCAATGAGACATTGTAGGTGATTGAATGTTTTGTCATTGATGGCAACCTTACAATCCTATGACACCAGCAAGGCAATTCACCGGCACTAGCAAGATCAGACTCTACACCGGCACTCAAACTAGTGACACCGGCAGAGAAAGGAAGCATACCGACACAAAGGCCGACAGGATTTTTGTTGTAATATATTTTATCTATTATTGTAAAATCATTGTAAGCTAACTTGGCATGATCTAAAATGACTCCTATATAAAGAGAGATCATTATAGAACATTGTAAGAAGATATAAGTGAGATATGGAATGTAATTAGGCAGACCTATTATGCGAAATATAGGTTAAGGGTTTATGTAAGAAGGAGAGCAGAAACCAGTACTAGATCTGGCATTATAGATGCTATTTTGAAGCAGTACAAGACACTGGATTTATACAATCCATTTTGTAAGTCAGTGAGACTTCTATTTTGAGCAGTGTGCTCTAGGTACTTGGCCTTCCTGCATGTGTAGGCCCCTCTTGTAGCAATAATATTCTCTTATTGGCCAGTAAGTGAATATTGTGGGTCACAAATCCCACCGAGGTTTTTCCTACACCGGGTTTCCTCGTTAAAACATTGTGTTATGGTGTGTCTTTCATGTGGTTGTTTATATCTCTGTTTATTAAATTACTTATTGATTACCAGTACACAGTTTTAATATGTTCTACATGTTTTAAGTTAAGAAATTTGATATACTGGTTAGATACTGATTCACCCCCCCCCCCCCCGCCCTCCCCCTCTCAGTATCTATGGGAATCCTAACAATATAGCCATGTCCAAGCCCAGTGACAGGGCCTTAAATTCTGAAAAATTATTAGACTTATACCCAACAGCATGACATCTAGCCTGGACAATATTCGCATGATGATAAAAAATCACCATACCTACCCCTGCCAAACTAGGATTTCCACGAGAAGCACTGTCAAAATTCAACTTAAAATGCACATTAGGAGGGGGCTTCGAAATAGTTAAATGTCTTTTGGTTAAAGCATTACTGTTTCTCAAAATGGAACCATGAGAAGGCAAGATAGATAATAGCTTCTAGACCCTAGTCACCCTACTCTCCCAATGTGAAAAAGAAGAGATATTTTTGAGGTTCTTGAAGATATCAGACAAGACAACTTCTGAAATAGAAGATTCAATTTTCAGTAAAACCTCCTCAAGAGAAGAGCTAGTCTTTTTAAAGATCCTATTATTCCTTTCTAGCCAAATGTTCCATATTAATATGGAAGGGGAAGCAATCCAAAGACAAGCATAGAAAGATGAAGCAAACAAAAGATGCCAAGCTCTGAAGTGTGAAATAAGATCTTTCCCTATTACAAAAGATAGGTTCAATTTGTCAAAAATCCACTGCCAACATTGAAATGCAAAATCACGGTGAAGGAAGAGATGAGAGGAGGTTTCCCAATTTTTTTTGCATAACACACAAGAAAAAACATTAGTGATACCAAGTCTATCCAAGCGCATGCCTGTAACTACCCTATCCTGGACTGCTAACCAGGCGAAAGAACCAGCTTTCGGAAGACAGGCCGAATGCCAAAAAAGCTTATGTGGCCAAGAGGAAGAGTCGTTGGCCGACACAAGAGAGTTATATCCATCCTTAACCGTATATTTGCCCGAGATGTTCCTAGTCCATACAAGTTCATCTTCAGAGTTAGATAGGATAATCGTTCTTTCTTCCAAAACCTTTGCAAAATGCAGCTTGAGATCATTCTCAACATCCAAGAATTCAACGGACTTCCATTTTTTCCAATTTCGGATCACCATTATGAATTACCTTGAATTAATCTGCCACAAATACCCCCCAAAGGGAAGAAAAGGTAGATATCAAAGGGGACCAATCCCTTATATTTTGTAAGGGAGTATGACCATTCCACATTTCATCCCAAAATCTAACCTTTTTCCCATTATGAACAATCCAAGAAAGATGTGGCAAGATAACATTCCGACATTTGCAAATAAAATTCCACATAGCCGAACCTAAAGGTAGATTTGATATCTGAAAGACATACTCCCTAGGTCCATTATTCAAGTATTTTGCAAACATTATTTGTGCCCAAAAATAATCAGGTTTCTCATACAACTTCCAGACCAATTTAGCTCCTAGAGCCAGATTTTGTTTATACAAATTTCTAATTCCTATACCCCCCTGTTCCTTGGGCACACAAACTTTATCCCAAGCTACTAAGGGTAGTTTATTCTTCCCATCTTTTTTACTATTCCAAAGAAAGGACCTAAGAGTGTCTTGCAGACTTACTAACACCAATTTAGGGGTGCTTACTACTGACATAAGATAAATAGGGACCGAATTCAACACAAATTTAATCAGTACAATTTTTCCTACAAGGCTTAACCATTTATGGCTCCAGGATAAAATCCACTTTGAGATGACCAAAATGAGCTTTTCCCAAAAGGATAGATTATTTTGTTTAATGAAAAAAGGTATACCCAAATACTTACAAGGAAGGATACTAGGATCAAAACCCCAAAAGGTCTGCAATCTTTGCTGAACTAATTGTGATGTGTTAAGGAAGAATATTTTTGACTTCTCAATGTTGACTTTTTGGCCAGAAAAAGCCGCATACTTTTGGATAATCCCATTTATAGTATTAGCCTCCCTTAAGGAAGCTTGACCAAAAAGAAGAGTGTCATATGCAAATAAACAATGTGAAATAGGAACAGGAACCCCATGGATCGCAATCCCCTTCCATAAACCTTTTGATTTTGCAGCCTTAATTGCCCAACTAAAAGACTCCGCTAAAAGGATAAATAGGAAAGGGGATAGAGGATCCCCCTACCTCAATCCTCTTGAAGAGGAGAAAAAACCACAAGGAGACCCATTAATTAAAACCAAAATTCTGGCAGTGGAAATAACAGCCCCCATCCATTTGACCCAAGCCTTAGAGAAACCTAATTTGAGAAGAACACAAACTAAAGCCTCCCACTCAACCCTATCATAGGCCTTCATCATATCTAGTTTGAGAATCATAGATGGGACCTTCTGAGTATGGATAGAATGTAGCACTTCGTGAGCCACAATGGCTCCCTTCGGTGTTTCCCTACCAGGAACAAACCCACCTTGCTCTAAGGAGATGATTTTGGGAAGAAGTTTTGCCAATCGAAGGGAAATTGCCTTAGTAAATATTTTATACAAAGTATTGCATAAAGCAATAGGACAAAAGTCAGCAAAGGTCTTAGTGACTTCTTTCTTCGGGATAAGGGCAATCAAAGTGGTATTAAGTTCTTTTAACATTGACCTATTTGTCCTAGCCTCTTCAAGAGCCAAAAGGACATCTTTGCCCACAAAGTCCCAACACTTTTGGAAGAATAAAGTGATAAACCCATTAGGCCCCGGAGCCTTGACAGGATTCATATAAAAAATCACACATTTAACCTCTTCCAAAGAGAAAGGAGACATCAGCATCCTATTATCTTCCAAGGACACTAAAGGGGGAATATCTGAAAGAAAACCATTCGATCCACATCCACCCTCCGAGGTCAATAATGATTTAAAGAAATTAACTACTTCTGATGCAATGTCTTCTGATTCAGTAAGCAACTTCCCATTGGGATCCTCTATGCAAGATATCCTATTTCTACTCCTTTTTAGCTTGGTGGAAGAGTGAAAAAACTTTGTTTTTCTGTCCCCATCTGAAAGCCACACTTCCCTAGATTTTTGTCTCCAACAAGATTCTTCCCTAGCTAATACTTCCTCTAATTCTAATTTTAAGGATTTTAATTCATCAAACACATGTGAAGCCATACCATGAGTAAGAACGTGTGTATTTAAACATGCAATCATATCTTGGATTCTTTGTTTCTCATGAAAAATATTCTTAAAATGTGAAGAATTCCACTCTCTGATATTTTTCTTCAAAAAACTAAGTTTCTTAACAATTTGAAACATTCGAGACCCTGGACAAAAGGGGGCAGAGTCCCACCATACCCTTAAAAGGGGTGAAAATGAGGGGTCCCTGAACCACATAGGTTCAAATTTAAAAGTAGATTTAAAAGTAGGAATACCCTCCAAGATAGTTAATGAGATCGGAAAATGATTAGAACCTGACAAAGGAAAAATAGAGGAAAAAAACTCAAAATCTGATTGCAACCAAGATTCTGAGAGCAAGAAACGATCTAACCTCTCTGCTATTTGAGAAAAGTCTCTCCTCATATTTGTCCAAGTGAAAACCCCATTTTGAAATTTACAATCAAAGAGGTTCATGTCAAAAATAAAATTCCCAAAATCAACCATAGTTTTCTTAGCCAGAAGAATTCCTCCTCTCTTTTCACTAGAATCTATGATTGCATTAAAATATCCCCCAAATATGACTAAAGACCCCTACCCTAATGGAGAAGCAATCCTTTTTAAGTCACCCCACAACTTACATTTAGTCTGAATCGTAGAAGGAGCATAAACATTAAATAGCCAAATCTTAACCTTAGAAATCTTGCTAAGAATCAAAAACAACATCCAGTTTGCAGCCGAAGTTACTAACTGGACATCTATATTGAAGTTATTCCATAGTAATGCTAGGCCTCCAGAAGCCCCAGTAGCTGGGTGAGAAACAAAATTCCACCTTTTCCAAGATGAAAAAAGCACATCAGCAGAACCCTGAGATAATTTAGTCTCTTGTAACATAATTATATCACACTTAATTAAATCCAATTGGGATTTAATCAAGCGGTTCTTGTTAGGGGCATTTAAGCCCCTAAAATTCCAAGAAATAATCTTCATTGTTCTCGAGGGGAGGCTGAAGCTCCCCTCATCTCAATAACTAGAGCTTTGGTACTATTACCAAAACAACTTTGTAAATTTCTTTTAACAGCCCCTGATCTAGTCACTGGAGGACTAGTCAACAAAGGATTCCCCTTTTTCTGTTTCCCCTTTAAGGGAGTCGAGGTAGATTTTTTAGGTCTTCCTAGGGAAAGAGTCTTTCTCCCGTGACCCATACTAGGAGAAAGGGACAAAGTTTTCTGTACCCCTGCATCAATTTCTATTTGAGTCTGAGCTTTCTTAGGGGGTCTACCTCGTCTAGGCGAACCAACTGGTGGAGTTAAAAGTAAAGAATTTTGAACGATTGGCAAAGGCTTACCAGATTTTGGAGAAGCTAAGACATCTGCCATAATAGACCCCAAATCCTTAGAAGCCAGGAGCTCAAAAGGATTAGTTGTTAAATTAATAGCAAGGGAAGAATGAATCTTACCTAAATCAGTATCAATTGAATCAATAACTCTATCAGCAACTTCCCCTATAGACTGAGGGGCATGCTTAATGAACAAATCATTCACCTATTCAACCAAATCTGTATCAGGCACAACCACTTCCGGCATCATATTACAATCCAAATTTACATCCTTATCACCAACATTTTGCCCCTGATGGGCAGGAGAAGAAACAAGATTCTGAATTTCAGAGATTAGAATTGAATCTTGTAGAGTTACAACATTTGGAACCTTAGGACTAGGTTGAAAACCTATATCCTTCCTACGAGGATCCAAAGGCTTAGCTTTTAAAGGCAAAACATTATCCTGATTCAGAATTTAATTAAATAATAAAGATTATTTAATTTAAAGGATTACATCATAATTAATTAAATAATAAATATTTAATTAATATTTAGAAAAGGGTTGAATGATTAGATGATTAGAGATAGAAATTGAATAATTCGTAATTTATTTAAATAATAAGGATTATTTAAATTAAGGAATTAATCAGAATTAATTAAATAATAAATATTTAATTAATATTTAGAAAATAGTTAAAATGATTAAATCATGATATAAATAGAAAATAGAATAATTAGTAAGATTATGAGGAAATATGAAATTAGAAGAATAAGATTAATTAACTTAATTAAATAATTAAAGAAGTATTTAATCAATTAGAGGAATAATTAGTACATGATCAATGAGACATTTTTAGGTGTCTACACCTAGATATCTGAAAGGAACAGTTGACTATGGATTGTGCTATACATATAATGGTGACTATAACCTCAAATTATATACCAATGCCATTGGGCAGGTAATGTGGACGACCGGAAGAGAACAACTAGTGGAGCATTCTTTCTTGGTGGAAGACTACTCTCGTGGACAAGTAAGAAGCAGAGTTGTATTTCTCAGTCTACAGCTGAAGCAGAATATGTGGTAGCATTTATGAACTACACTCAAGCAATCTAGATGAAACATGTATTGGAAGGTTTCAAAGTATTTGTATCTGAACCGGTGAATATATTTTGTGACAACACAAGTGCAATAAATATTTCCAAGAATCTGGTATTGCATGCTAGAACTAAGCACATTGAGCTTAAGTATCACTTCTTGAGAGAAAAAGTTCAGAATAAGGAGGTTGTACTACAACATGTTTCTAGTAAGGAGTAGCTAGCAGAAATATTCACTAAGCCCTTACCAAAGACTACATTTACCTATTCGAGAGGCGAATTAGGGGTTCCGCCCCTTCATGAAGTCAAATAGAGTTGTGTGCTCCACATCAATCAGGTAATATAGTGTCAAATCTTTTAGGATTGATGTGTTGAAGGATGCTACTCCATAGGGGGAGCAACATAGTAGAGAATGGAAGCTTGTGCCTCCACTTTGACATTGTTGTCAAAGGGGGAGAAGATATCTGATGTATGGGGAAAAGATATCTGATGATGCAGAATACACTCATCTATGATGTCTACAGTGTAAGTGAACCGATATGCAGATTGAAAGAAGTTGGTGAACCGGTATGAAGAGGTATGAAGAGATGTAGTGAACTGGTGTCTGGGTTTCACTAAGTGTGACTACCGATGTCTCAACTCTAGGGTTTCTCGTTTGGCAATCCAACTTGTGCGATGCAACTGATGACATTCTATGATGAGTTAGCTAAGATATGAGGATGAGATCGAGGTGCCACATCATCTTTTTGCACCTGAAGAATTTCCTTGAGGATCTTGCATGAGAAGATCGACTACATTAAAATTATACCTCGGGAATGAACATTCTTCTTGGTGGTATGAGAAGAAAGCGTGATGAGTTACTGATTCCCATGTGTGGTGAAGAATGGATGATGCAGATTGTTAGAATATTTAATCTTTACTTAGCTTAGGTTTATTTGTATTTAGTTTAGGATATTCCTTTGGAATTCCTACATGTAATTTGTCCTCTAGTACATGTGTGAGGACAAGTCATTTCTTTTATTTTCCTTTATTAAGGAATATTAGATTTCCTCCATAAGAGGATGTGGACACATGGCACACACATTTTATGAATGGTGGCATTCATAGATTTGGGAGTTACTTTGTAACTCCTCTCCTCATCTCTATTTAAGAGATGTCTCCTCTCTCATTTCTACTTAATGACAATATTGTAAAGAGCTTCTCTCTCTCTCTCTCTCTCTCTCTCTCTCTCTCTCTCTCTCTCTCTCTCTCTCTCTCTCTCTCTCTCTCATTTTAGGCATTGCCTCATTCATAATATCACAAGGGGTTTTTCTTTGCTTTTCCCCTTTCAAAAGTTCTTGTGCCTCCTTCTTCACATTTGGGTGATGCTCCAAGGTTTTTGCTTTTCTCTTGGTAACAATTACTTCATCATAAACTTTCTTGGATTTTATTTTCCTTTCCTTGCTCTTGTATTTCCTTTCATGGTATCAGAGCAGGTTTCTAATCCTTGTTTTAAGTTGACATTGATGAAGGTTACCATTCTGTGGAGTTCACCTTGTTGGAGGCATTCTTGAGAGGAGAAGAAGTTCTTTTTCTAATATTTTCTATTGTGCAGGTTTTGGTTTCAGATTTTAACTTTTTTTTCAAACTTGTTAACAAGTTTGCCTGCAGGTTTAATCTTCTATTCTAGTTTTTTTTTATTAAAAAAAGGGCTTTGGAAGGCTTGCCGCCAAAGTTCCTCCTTTCTAGTTTAAATTTAATTATTTTTAAAGTTTTGGAAGGCTTGCCACCAAAACTCCGGTGCTAACTTCTTTTCCTGCATACTTTAGATTTCATATTCATTTGTTTTGGAAGGCTTGCCGCCAAAACAGTTTCATCATAAAGTTGTTTCTCTGATTCATATTGCAGGTTCTCACATTTTGTTTACTTGCAAGCTTTTTTGATTAAAAAAAAGAAATTTAAGCTTCCTTGTAGGATTTTGTTATCAAATTTTCTCATTTTCTAACCTCATTCACAGAATACTAACTCTTTTTTTTAATATCTATTGATCTATTTCAATCTTTGTTTGTGCTTATTTCAGCCTGGTTTACTTTACATAATAAATCTTACATTTTTTGTGTATCTAGAAACCATTTCATTTTAGTAGCTCTTGAGTGCATCTATAAGTCCTGTCTGCAATTCTGGGTAAGCTTGGCTTGCATTCTTGTGTGGGTTAAGTTTGGGTTAAATTTTTGTCCCCGGTTCACGTTCTAACGTCACCCATCAAATTCAGGTCATACTCATCTGTTTGCCTCACAGACTCTTATTTCCGCTACAGGTGTTTCACTCCTATGTTTATCCCATTGTCATTACACATGAAGCCCTTGAACTACTTAAAATCACTACAGTTGCGTGATTGAGTTAGTTTTGCAATTCCCATTTGGACCTTCATACATAGTTGCTCCCCCTTTGATTGTGTGGGCCTTCACTGCCTACACACCAGGTCTGTAACACCTCCATTTTTTTGTCATTCAACGTCTCTAAATTCCATGATACAACCGGCTGTGAGTCCCCGAAGCAAACTTATTGCCTATGAACAACTGAGACATATCAATACTCCATTCTGATCTGCCTCCGAAAGGTTCTTCACCACTGTAGGATTCCAAATAATGTGACCAAGAACCCACTCTTCTAAGCTTCTTTTTCACACACTCTATAATTTCCACAGTTTGGCTGTCCACAGGAAGAGACCGAGTGCCATTCAATCTACTCCTGGGATAAGCAGCTGCAACAGAAGAAATTTTATTCGTATTATCAGATTTAGCTTGCTTCGAATTTGATTTAGAATAATGGTGCTTTCCTGCATTGTTCAACAAATTAAGAGACTTGAACGTAGAACCTGAGGTAATGTGTGTTCTATTGCTCCACGTCTCCCTGTGGTCTCTACACTGTAAGTTAGTTGGGGTAGGATTTCTCAGGGCACTGTAAATTCCTTGCAAGAAATCATTTGTTTACAGGTCTCTGTTCTCTTTGTTCCATATTCTCTACAAAATAACGTTTCTATCATCTTACACCTACCTCAAATTTTGCAGCTCTGTTACTTGTTTATTCATATCTGAAATATCCTTGCATTGGTCACAGTCCATTCTTAGGCTTCTATTATTAATTCTCTTACGTTTTAAATTCATTCATAAAAAATTTCAGTTTAAAACTTTTCTTTATCTTTCACGTGTATTCTAAAGTTTAAAAGAGTTATAAGTTTTTTACATATAAAAAAAAAGTTTAAAGTATTCATGCATAATAAAGTTAAGTTTATATTCAGACTTAAAAAAAAAAAGTTTATAAAGTTTCTTTTAAAAAAAGTTTTAAATATATAAAGTTTTGTTAATATAAATTATTTTATTTTATTATTAATAAAGATTTAAAGTTCTTTTAAAATACAAGTTTGTTTTAAAAAATTTAAATTTGTTATTTAAGATTTGAATATAACATTTTTTTTTATATATAAATTTTGTTATAGTTATTACTCAAATCTGGTTTATTTTGAAATCAAGGAGGATATTTTTTATTTTTTTTTAATCAAAGGGGTAATTTTTTTTTACTAACTATTCTTTTGCTATCATGTCTACATTAATTCCGGAAATTAAATTAAATAGTTCCAATTATCATTCATGGAAAACACATATCTCGTTTATTTTTCGTTTCAAACACCTTTTGGATGTTGCGACTGATAAAACCTTTGAACCCGCTACATCTGCTCCTCAAGCCGACCTAGATAGATGGAAGGCTCAAAATGAGGAAGCACTTGGTTTAATTGGTATTTCAATGGTTCCTGATTTGTATGTTTTAATTGGAAATTGTACAAAAGCGCATGAAGCTTGGGAAATTTTAAAAACAACTTATGATAGCTCAAATGAATCCCGAAAAATTCAACTTCAAGATCAACTTGAAGATATAAGGTATACGGATTTTAAAACTATGGATGAATTCTTATTAAAGTTTGATTCTGTTAATAGTCAATTAACTGGTTTAGGAGTTACTCTAGCTGATTTACGTTTAATTCATCTTATTCTTAAAAAATGTCTTCCTCGTCAATTTCAACAATTTATTACGAATATTCATGCTCAACTTGCTATTCCTAGCTTAGCTACTCAATTAACATATGATATTTTTCGTAATTTATTGCGTCAAGAGGAAGCTAAATTAATTCAATTTGGTACTCTTAAAAGTAGTGAACATGCTTTTATGTCTAAAAATCAAAATCATAATAATAATTTTAGATCCAATAATAATAAACATAATCATAATCATAATAATAATCATAATAATAATCACAAATCTTCTAATTATCAATCTCATTCTAAATCCTATCCTAACAATTCTCATAATAATAATCATAATAATACGTACAATAATCAAAGGAATAATTCTCAAACAAGACCCCATTGCGCATATTGTGGGAAAGATGGACATATTACTAATAATTGTTTTAAGAAACAAAATGGTAAAAAGCCCATGAATCAAAATAATCAAAATAATCAACATAAACCTCATTATAAGAAAGGTAATAATAATGGTAATTCATCTCGTCATGCATTTACATGTACTTATAATGTTTCTCAACCACTTGAGTGGATTATTGATTCTGGTGCATCTCAACATGTTACTTCTCATAAAGAATGTTTTGAATCTTTGCATCCCGATACTTCTAATATTCCTGTTCAATTAGCTAATAATCATAGTTGTAAAGTTGAAGCTATTGGTGATGTGAATGTTCCTAATGGGAAATTACATGATGTTCTTTATGTTCCTGAATTAAAATCAAATTTGATTTCAGTTCCTAAACTTTGTCAAGATTATAAGATTAACTTTTATAGGGGCATATGTTATATCATTGATCCAAACACTAATCACGTTATTGCTACTGCTAAAATGGATAGTGATAACTTATTCAAGTTCTATGAATTTGCTCCTCCAAAGTATTCTTTGCTTACTACTGTTGATTTTACTATATGGCATGAAAGACTTGGCCATCTCAATTCTGATTATATTTCATTGATGCAAAAAGCACATATGGTTGATGGATTGCCTAGTATTGTTCCTTCTCAAATTGTTTGCAATGGTTGCATGAGTGGTAAGATGCATAGGGAACCCTTTCCTCATGGTCAATCTTGGAGGGCATACACTAAATTGCATCTAGTTCATAGTGATCTCTTGGGTCCCATGGAGAATCCCTCCATCCAAGGTTCAAGATATGCACTTACCTTTGTTGATGATTTTTCAAGGAGAACATGGATATATTTCCTTCATAGTAAGGATCAAGTGCTTGATGTGTTTACTGAATTTCATATGTTTGTAGAAAGGCAATCTGGTTCTAAAATTAAGATTCTTCGTACTGACAATGGAAGAGAATATGTCAATAATGCATTTAATGATTATTTGAAATCTTTTGGAATTAAACATGAGCTTACCGTTCCTTATACACCACAACAAAATGGTGTGGCAGAACGGAAGCATAGGACAATTGTTGAAATGGCTAGATGTTTATTGCATGCTAAAAATATGGATTACAAGTTTTGGGCTGAAGCTATGGCTTGTGCAACATATTTAATTAATAGAACACCTACCAAAGCCTTAAAGGATAAAACTCCTGAAGAAGCTTGGTCTGGTAGAAAGCCTAATTTGCAGAATTTAAGAATTTTTGGTTCCATAGCTTATGTTCACAAACCTAAGGAGAAAAGAAAAAAATTAGATGCTAAATCTTCTCCTTTTATTTTTGTTGGTTATGATGAAAATACTAAAGGTTATAGAGTTTACAATCCTATTACTAACAAGGTAAAAGTTGCAAGAGATGTTTGTATTGCAAAAAAAGGCATTCATGATTGTTCTAAAGTGGAGGATGATGAACTTGGTCAAACCAAAGTTGTGCTTGTGGAGGACCAACCTCCTTCTCTTAACCCTACTCCTAATGCATCTCTTTCTATTCCTTCTAGTGATAGTGATGATGATAACAATAACTCTACTCCTCATGACTCTTCTTCTAGTGATGAATCCATTACTTCTAAAAGAAAACCTAAATGGTTTAAATCTTTAATTCAAGATAGTGATGAATACTTAGCTAGAATGGATAAACTTCAAGCTAGGAGAGTTAATTATTGTAATTATGCTTTAATGACTACTATTATGAATTCTAATGATCCTAAAACATTTGATCAAGCTAAAAATCAACCACATTGGCAAAAAGCAATGAAGGAAGAATATGATACTTTAACTTCTAACCAAGCTTGGGATTTAGTTCCCTTGCCTCATGGTAAAAATCTTGTTTCTTGCAAGTGGCTTTATAAAACTAAACTGAATGCTAATAATCAAGTTAGTAAATTTAAAGCTAGATTAGTTGCTAGAGGTTTTTCTCAAATTGAAGGCTTAGATTATACAGAAACTTTTGCTCCTGTTGCTAAAATGCCTACAATTAAACTTGTGCTTGCTTTAGCTTCTAGAATGAATTGGCCTATTCACCAAATGGATGTTAAAAGTGCTTTTCTTAATGGTGATTTACATGAGGAAATTTATATGTCTCAACCTCCTGGTTTTATTAAAGAAGGTAATGCACACTTAGTTTGTAAATTAAAGAAATTGATTTATGGATTAAAGCAATCTCCTAGGGAGTGGTATTCAAAGATTAATGAATTCTTTCTTTCTCAAGGCTTTATTAGAAGTAAAAATGATCCTAACTTGTATATTAAACATAGTGAAGATGATATTATAATTATTATCTTGTATGTAGATGATTTGATTCTTACTTCAAGTTCCAATACTTTGATTTCTGATATTAAGTTTCAACTTAATCAAAAATTTCAAATGACTGATTTAGGTCTTTTACATTATTTCTTAGGAATGCAAATTTGGCAAACCTCTAAAGGAATTTTCTTATCTCAAAGTAAATATGCTCAAGATCTCATAGATAAGTTTAAAATGAATGATGCTCATCATGTTTCAATTCCTATTGAATTAGGCACTAAGTTAATGCTTGATATGCAAACTCCTCTTGTTGATCCTACTTTGTATAGACAATTAGTTGGAAGTTTAAATTATTTAACTCTTACTAGGCCAGATATTGCTTATAGTGTTGGTTTGGTTTCTAGATTCATGTCTAAACCTCAACAAACACACTTTAAAGTTGCTAAAAGAATTTTAAGATATATTAAAGGAACAATTAATGTAGGTTTGTTTTATGATGCAAATTCTGATTTTACTTTAAAAGGTTTTACTGATTCCGATCTAGGTGGAGATCCCAATGATGGGAAATCTACTTGTGGTTATTGTTTTTTTGTTGGTTCAGGAGTAATTTCTTGGAATAGTAAAAAGCAACACTCTACCTCTCTTGGATCCACTGAAGCTAAGTACAAAGGATGCACTAATGCTTCCAAAGAAGTCTTGTGGCTTAGAAGACTACTTGAAGATTTGGGTCTACCTCAACACGAACCAACTCCATTGTATTGTGACAACCAAAGTGCCATTGCCTTGGCTAAAAATCCAATTTTCCATGCAAGGACAAAACACATTGCTCTCCAACACCACTTTATTAGAGAACAAATTGAAGACAAGCAAGTTTCACTCCTCTATTGCAAGGGGGAAGACCAAGTTGCAGATATTTTGACCAAGCCACTTTGTAAAGAAAAGTTCCAATTTCATTGTAAAAATCTTGGATTACAACCCATTGAAGGGTTTGATGTAAGCTCCCCAAGTAAAGCTTAAGGGGGGGTGTTAGAATATTTAATCTTTACTTAGCTTAGGTTTATTTGTATTTAGTTTAGGATATTCCTTTGGAATTCCTACATGTAATTTGTCCTCTAGTACATGTGTGAGGACAAGTCATTTCTTTTATTTTCCTTTATTAAGGAATATTAGATTTCCTCCATAAGAGGATGTGGACACATGGCACACACATTTTATGAATGGTGGCATTCATAGATTTGGGAGTTACTTTGTAACTCCTCTCCTCATCTCTATTTAAGAGATGTCTCCTCTCTCATTTCTTCTTAATGACAATATTGTAAAGAGCTTCTTGCTCTCTCTCTCTCTCTCTCTCTCTCTCTCTCTCTCTCTCTCTCTCTCTCTCTCTCTCTCTCTCTCTCTCTCTCTCTCTCTCTCATTTTAGGCGTTGCCTCATTCATAATTACACAAGGGGTTTTTCTTTGCTTTTCCCCTTTCAAAATTTCTTGTGCCTCCTTCTTCACATTTGGGTGATGCTCCAAGGTTTTTTCTTTTCTCTTGGTAACAATTACTTCATCATAAACTTTCTTGGATTTTATTTTCCTTTCCTTGCTCTTGTATTTCCTTTCACAGATTGTCTTGTGATCTATTTGAAATTGTATTTCTCTATGCAAAGTGTTTGGATGGTCAGGATTGGACCACCTGTATTGTAAACCTAAGATGCTTAGGGTTTAGGGTTTATGCTACTGACCTAATTGTTGTCTATAAGGTCAATGATGTTTGTTATTGTAAGTTGTTGGCAAATGTTGTATGTGTATCCGAGTGATGAGATACTTGCCAGACCAATAAGAGAAAACTGCATAGTGTGATTGCAGAAGAAGAGGAACTGAAAATGATCTGCCTTGGCATGTAGTGTTGTTATCAGATCAAAGTTTTTACCTGTTGTCTTCTAACCATTTCAATAGTTGGAAAATCTCTTTACTGGGTAGCTTTAACAAGCTTATTGTAAATCCTCTAACTAGGTGACTAAAGATCATTGAGTTCTTTAAATCCTCTAGCAAGGTAACCTTTAATAGGGTTTCAACCTTTAACAGGGTATATAGCCATCCCTTAACTGAGTGATCTTTAACAGGAACGGTTCCTAGCAGAATGTAATGTCCCCTATCTGATGTATTTCAATATATTAAAATTGATTGATATTCTTCAATTAGTTATTAACAAGTACTTATCTATTTTCCTCATTAGATGATTAATATCATTATTAATATAGATATCAAACCCTGCTACTACTTCAGTTTTAAGGGAGAAGGGTTTATGTATGTTACCAAAGCGCTTAGAGACCAAATACAATAGGTTCCCTCAAAGTTTACAGATCCAAGCCCTTACCTATCTTGGGTCTATACCCTCAAAGCTTATGGGTCACTGATCCCCACCCTATCTTGGAACTTAACCTATTGCTTGGATTTAGACTGCCCCTCTTTGGAACATCTCATTCCCATCTTCTTAAATACTGATAGTAATAGCATGATATAGACTATAAGTATACTAATTTCTTATATCTTATGAATATATATGAAATTAAGTATGACTATCATACATATTGCAGTCCATGTTAATATTATTATTAATTATGTGTAAAAACATTATCAGGTTTCATATATTAAGCATACATACTCAACTCATCCCCATGCATACCACCAATAACAAAGATGTTACTGCTTGCAACTTAATAACAGTTCTAATCTTATCAATCCATGGTGGTGTTATTGGATGCTTTTATTCCTTTCCTTTATATCTCTCAATGTGAGGGAGAGGTCACAACTCTTCATCATGCATGCCCTTTGGTAAGAGACACACCCTTTCACCATTAGCACCTTTTGAAAGAGTGCAACTCTTCATTATTTCTGCCCTTTGAAAGGGACATAACCTTTCATAATCAGTTATGCACTTCTTATTTAATTCAGATTTGCACTTCTCATTTTTCAAATTATCCCCCCTCTCAAAAGAGGTTCTCTTCTCCCTTTTATATCTCATTGTTGAGAGAGTCGCAACTTTTCCTTTCATGTCTTTTGACTTTTCATTAACTTAATTAATTTTTAATTAATCATATTTAATTATTTTTTTTCTATATTTTAATTTAATTTTTAATGTTTTGATTTTATTATTATCATTTATTATTAAATTTGATTTCAAAGTGGGGACATTACAGTCCACCCCTCCCAAATTTGCTTGTCCTCAAGCAAAGTCGATTTTAAGTTTCTCAAACTAAGCCATCTACCAATATGAATCAAAAACACGAAGCATACACATGAAAAATATGAAGCATACACATGGATAATTGCAAACATGAAGCATACAAGTGAATACACGTATTGTCAGATTTCTTCTTATTGACTAGAATGATTCAATGATTCATCTTTACCCTACAGGATGGCAGGATCATAGCTGTGATACCATTTGTAATGTCCCCTATCTGATGTATTTCAATATATTAAAATTGATTGATATTCTTCAATTAGTTATTAACAAGTACTTGTCTATTTTCCTCATTAGATGATTAATATCATTATTAATATAGATATCAAACCCTGCTACTACTTCAGTTTTAAGGGAGAAGGGTTTACGTATGTTACCAAAGCGCTTAGAGACCAAATACAATAGGTTCCCTCAAAGTTTACAGATCCAAGCCCTTACCTATCTTGGGTCTATGCCCTCAAAGCTTATGGGTCACTAATCCCTACCCTATCTTGGAACTTAACCTATTGCTTGGATTTAGACTTCCCCTCTTTGGAACATCTCATTCCCATCTTCTTAAATACTGATAGTAATAGCATGATATAGACTATAAGTATACTAATTTCTTATGTCTTATGAATATATATGAAATTAAGTATGACTATCATACATATTGCAGTCCATGTTAATATTACTATTAATTATGTGTAAGAACATTATCGGGTTTCATATATTAAGCATACATACTCAACTCATCCCCATGCATACCACCAATAACAAAGATGTTACTGCTTGCAACTTAATAGCAATTCTGATCTTATCAATCCATGGTGGTGTTATTGGATGATTTGATTCCTTTCCTTTATATCTCTCAATGTGAGGGAGAGGTCATACCTCTTCATCATGCATGCTCTTTGGCAAGAGACACACCCTTTCACCATTAGCACCTTTTGAAAGAGTGCAACTCTTCATTATTTCTGCCCTTTGAAAGGGACATAACCTTTCATAATTAGTTATGCACTTCTTATTTAATTCAGATTTGCACTTCTCATTTTTTAAATTATCCCCCCTCTCAAAAGAGGTTCTCTTCTCCCTTTTATATCTCATTGTTGAGGGAGTCGCAACTTTTCCTTTCATGTCTTTTGACTTTTCATTAACTTAATTAATTTTTAATTAATCATATTTAATTGTTTTTTTTCAATATTTTAATTTAATTTTTAATATTTTAATTTTATTATTATCATTTATTATTAAATTTGATTTCAAAGTGGGGACATTACACGGAACCTTATTGTAAAGTCTTTAACTGGACTAGGCTCCTAACAGAGCGAGCTTCAAAAGAGTTCAAAAACAAGATTGTGGGTATTCATCCCCACCATGGTTTTTCCCATTTGGGTTTCCACGTGAAAATTTTGTATGTCATGTGTTGTGCATTTTTCATGTGATTCATTGTTTGAGTGATTATGCATGTAAAGTTATTAGGTTATGGTATTACTGGTATACCACTTGCATATGTTTATGGGTGAAGTTGTTATCAAGTATTGAATGTATTTGAAGTGTTTAGACTTATCAGTTTATGTTGTCTGAAGTCTTACTGTGTTTAAGCGGTATTGCCATGGTTAAGTTCAGTGATGAAGACAATCGGTTGGCATTACTTTAACTTGATAAGTTGTTGAGAATTTTTTTGTCTATATTGATTCACCCCCCCCTCTCAGTACCAGTTAGGGTATATGTTGTTCATCATTATTCATCAATTGGTATCAGAGCGACTCGAGGTCCTCAGTGATATAAGCTTAACCGCTTGAGGTAAAAGATCGTCTTAATGATGAAGAGGGAAGGTCCTAAGTTCAATAGAGATACCTTAAAAATATGGAAGGACAGAATGAAGATCTATATAAAGAGTTTGAGTGCTCAATGTTGGAGCTATGTTGAGAATGCCTATGTGATTCCCACTGGCACTCTGACCGATGATCAGAAGAGAGAGATTCAAGAAAATGGGCAAGTCATGGAAGCTCTTATTAGCAGTTTGTCTAATATTGAGTTCATTGATGTACAAGATAAGGACACTCCTAAAGATGTATGGGATACATTAGAAACAATTTATGGCAGTGATGAACATGTAAAGCAAGCTAAGGAAGAGAGTCTTAGAGGAAAATTTGAAGACATGAGGATGGTTGAAAATGAGACCATTCAGCAATATGACATAAATTAAGACTATTGTTGGAGATATCAAGAGCACTAGTGGAACAATTAATGATGCCACCATTGTCAGTAAAGTCTTGAGATCATTGTTACCAGTCTATGCAATCAGAGTTGCTACTATCCAGGAACTAAGGTCTATTGATAAAACCAAGGTATCCTTAGACTCTATCATTGCAAAGTTAACTGCATATGAGTTAAATAGCTATGATGGCAGTGTTCAGAAGACTGAGTCAGCTTTTAGAGCATCTGTTGAACCAACCAGAAAAGGAAAAGAAGTAAGTACCGGTTATGAATCCATGCAAACAAGAGGTATGGATGATGAAGAAATTTTGATGGAGTTTGAAGCTCTTCTTTCCAAGAGACTTCCAAAAGGTACTGGAAAATATAGAGGTAAGCTTCCTTTGAAATGTTTTTCCTGCAATAAGATAGGACATATAGCTCTTAACTTTCCTAACAATGAGAATACGAATAAACCAAAGAGGTTTAGAAAGTATAAATGAGGAAATAGAAGAAATTGTCTTGTTGCAGTGGATGAAGGTGTTACTGGTGAAGAATATGAGGATGAAGAAAATGAAGACATAGTGTTTGTAGATGTAAAGGAAGAAGTGTCTGACAAGAAAGCACTTGTCCCTCGCATTGAAAACTCTAATGAGTGGATAATTGATAGTGGTTGTTCTCACCACATGACTGGTGATAGGAGAAAGTTTCTGTCTCTAGAAGAATATGATGGAGTTGTTGTCAGATTTGGCAACGATGCACCATGTTTGGTGAAAGGTAAAGGATCCATCTCACTGAATGGAAAGAGCAGTGCAGATGATGTCTACTGGGTAAAAGGTCTTAAGCATAACCTATTGAGCGCTGCTCGGCTTAATTTTAAAGGACTCATTCTGGAGTTTAAAGGTGGAGTTTGTTGTATAATTGGAAAGAATGGTGAGTGTATTGCCACTGGTAAGCAGACCAGAGGTAACTTATTTCAGTTGAATGCCAAGATAAGTCGGTGTCTAATGGCTAAGTTTGATGACAGTTGGATATGGCATAGGAGACTTTATCATATGAACTTTGATAATATTGTAAAGGCTAGTAAGATCAAGGCAGTAAGAGGATTGCCTTTGCTAAACAAACCAGAGAATTCCTTGTGCAGAGAATGTCAACTTGGGAAGATGTCTTCCTCAACTTTCAAAGGTAAGTCTTTTTCAACAAAAAACTTACTTGACCTTGTGCATACTGATTTGTGTGGTCCTATGAAAACTAGAAGTATTCAAGGAGATAGGTATTTCATGATTCTTACTAATGACTACTCAAGAATTATGTGGGTCACATTCTTGAAAGACAAGTCTGAGGCGTTTGGAAAGTTCAAAGCCTTTAGAGCATTAATAGAGAAGGAAAGTGGTCCAAAAATAAAATGCCTAAGAACTGATCAAGGAGGTCAATTCACTTTTGATGAATTCAACAAGTGCTGTGAAGATAGCAGTATCCAGAGGCAGTTGTCTGCCCCAAGGACACCACAATAGAATGACATAGAAGAAAGGAATAACAGGACTGTAGTTGAAGCGGCTAGAACAATGCTGATCCAAGGAAAGGTTGCTCACACTTTTTGGAGAGAAGCAGTGAGCACTGCAGTCTATACTATGAACCGGGTACTTATTAAGAAAGGTAGAGTTAAAACTCCTTATGAGTATTGGACTGGAAAAACTCTCACTATGAGTTACTTTAAAGTATTTGGGAGTAAGTGCTATATCAAGAGAGGTGAGCATTTGAGCAAATTTAATGCTAAAAGTGATGAAGGAATATTTTTGGGATATTCCACTAAGAGCAA
The DNA here is from genome assembly GCF_030272615.1 of Cryptomeria japonica. Lineage (NCBI taxonomy): Eukaryota > Viridiplantae > Streptophyta > Pinopsida > Cupressales > Cupressaceae > Cryptomeria > Cryptomeria japonica. The sequence goes on along the minus strand of NC_081409.1, from coordinate 898,283,702 downwards.
AGCTCTCAAGTGCTACAACAATAGAACACAAAAAATTGTTGAGAGTACCAATGTCAAGGTTGATGAATCCCCTAAGGAACCTGAGAAAACCTGTAGTGAAGAAGTGGAAGATGAATCAGGTATAGCCTTCTGGAAACCTGTTAAGAAAGAAACAAGTAAAGATCTCAGTGTTCCTATACCGGTAGAAGCTGCAGTAGGAGAAGAAGAAGAGGTAAGTGAAGAAGAAGAAGAAAAGCTAGCAGATCAAGCAAGAGTCATTCCTAGATATGTGAAACTACATCATGATCCGAAGCAAATCATAGGAGATAAAGATGCAGGGATACTCACAAGAAGAAAAGTGAAAGAAAACTTTTGCATGATTTCTGAATTAGAGCCCAAGACTTCCAAAGAAGCACTTACAAATGAAGACTAGATTAAAGCAATGGAAGAGGAGCTAGACCAAATAGAAAATAATGCAACATGGTCTCTGGTACCTAGACCAGAACACAAAAATGTCATAGGTACCAAATGGGTCTTTAGGAATAAGCTAAATGAAGAAGGCACAGTTGTAAGGAACAAGGCAAGACTTGTATGCAAAGGATATGCTCAAGAGGAGGGAGAAGACTATGCAGAAACCTTTGCTCCTGTGGCTAGACTAGAAGGTGTCTGAATGCTAATTGTATTTGAAGCATTCAACGGATTTAAGGTTTATCAAATGGATGTGAAGTCTACATTTTTTAATGGAATCCTAGAAGAGGAAGTGTATATTGAGCAACCGGAAGGGTTTGCCTTATCAGAAGATAGTAACATAGTGTGTAGATTACACAAAGCCCTGTATGGATTGAAACAAAAACCTAGGGTATGGTATGAAAGGTTACACTCTCATCTTGTGAAGATTGGATTTCAGAGAACAAGTGAGGATAGAGACATCTATCTAAAATCTAAAGGTGATCAGATTCTAATCTGTGAAGTATTTATAGATGACATAATCTTTGGAGGAGATGATAAAATGAGTCATGCTTTTGCAGATGAAATGAAGAAAGAGTTTGAGATATCTCTGATTGGAGAGATAAAGTTCTTCATTGGTCTACAGATTTAGCAAGTGAAAGAGGGTATCTTTTTTACCCAGTCCAAGTATGTCAAAGAGGTATTGAAGACCTTTGGCATGGAGGAGAGCAAACCGGTTGGTACAACGATGGTGACCGGCTATAAACTGACTAAGGAAGATGATTCAGCGTTGGTGAATGAAAAGGAGTACTAGTCAATGATCGGTAAGCTGCACTATATGGTGCACAACAGACCAAATATTGCTCATGCAGTAGGCATAGTAGCTCATTTCAGAAATGTCCTAGAGAATCCCACTTGGTAGCTGTCAAGAGGATTCTTAGATATCTAAAAGGAACAGTTGACTATGGATTGTGGTATCCACATAATGGTGACTATAACCTCAAAGTATATACCAATGCCGATTGGGCAGGTAATGTGGATGACCGGAAGAGCACAATCGGTTGAGCATTCTTTCTTGGTGGAAGATTAGTCTCGTGGACAAGTAAGAAGCAGAGTTGTATTTCTCAGTCTACAGCTGAAGCAGAATATGTGGCAGCATTTATGAACTGCACTCAAGCAATCAGGATGAAACATGTATTGGAAGGTTTCAAAGTATTTGTATCTGAACCAGTGAATATATTTTGTGACAACACAAGTGCAATAAATATTTCCAAGAATTCGGTATTGCATGCTAGAACTAAGCACATTGAGCTTAAGTATCACTTCTTGAGAGAAAAAGTTCAGAATAAGGAGGTTGTACTACAACATGTTTCGAGTAAGGAGCAACTAGCAGAAATATTCACTAAGCCCTTATCGAAGACTACATTTACCTATTTGAGAGGTGAATTAGGGGTTCTGCCCCTTCATGAAGTCAACTAGACTTGTGTGCTGCACATCAATCAGGTACTATAGTGTTAAATCTTTCAGGATTGATGTGTTGAAGGATGCTACTCCATAGGAGGAGAAACATAGTAGAGAATGGAAGCTTGTGCCTCCACTTTGGCATTGTTGTCAAAGGGGGAGAAGATATCTGATGATGCAGAATACACTTGTTTATGATGTCTACAGTTGCAGTGCTACACTGATTATTGTCATCAATGCCAAATGGGGAGATTGCTGGCATATGGTGAACCGACATGTTGATATGATGATAATTTATGTTGTCATTAATGTCAATAAGTGTAAGTAAACTGGTATACAGATTGAAAGAATTTGGTGAACCGGTATGAAGAGGTATGAAGAGATGTAGTGAACCAGTGTCGGGGTTTCACTAAGTGTGACTACTGGTTGGTGGTCTCAGCTCTAGGGTTTCCGGTTTGGCAATCCAGCTTGTGTGATGCAACCGATGACATTCTATGATGAGTTAGCTAAGAGATGAGGATGAGATCGAGGTGCGGTCAGCTTTGTGCACCTGAAGGATTTCCTTGAGGATCTTGCATGAGAAGATCAACTACATTAAAAGTCTACCTCGGGAATGAACATTCTTCTTGGCAGTATGAAAAGAAAGCATGATGAGTTACTGATTCCCATGTGTGGTGAAGAATGGACGATGCAGATTGTCTTGTGATCTGTTTGAAATTATATTGCTCTATGAAAAGTTCTTGGACGGTCAGGATTGGACCGCCTATATTGTAAAGCTATGATGCTTAGGGCTTAGGGTTTGCACTACCGACCTAATTATTGTCTATAAGGTCGATGATGTTTGTTATTGTAAGTTGTTGGAAAATGTTGTGTGTGTATTCGAGTGATGAGATACTTGCCAGACCAATAAAAGAAAATTGTAGAGTGTGATTGCAGAAGTAGAGGAACTGAAAAGGACCTGCCTTGGCATGTAGTGTTGTTATCAGATCAAAGTTTTTACCTATTGTATTCTAACCATTTCAACAATTAGAAAATCCCTTTACCGGGTAGCTTTAACAGGCTTACTGTAAATCCTCTAACCAGGTGACTCAAGATCATTGAGTTCTTTAAATCCTCTAGCAAGGTAACCTTTAACAGCCCGTTCCAACCTTTAATAGGATATATAGCCATCCCTTAACCGGGTGATCTTTAACAAGATCAGTTCCTAGTAGAACCTTATTGTAAAGTCTTTAACCGGACTAGGCTCCTAACAGAGTGATCTTCAAAATATTTCAAAAACAAGCTTGTGGGTATTCATCCCCACTATGGTTTTTCCCATTTGGGTTTCCACGTGAAAAATTTGTGTCATGTGTTGTGCATTTTTCATGTGATTCTTTGTTTGAGTGATTATGCAAGTAGAGTTATTAGGTTATGGTATTACTGGTATACCACTTGCATATGTTTATGGGTGAAGTTGTTATCAAGTATTAAATGTATTTGAAGTGTTCAGACTTATCAGTTTATGTTGTCTGAAGTCTTACTGTGTTTAACCGGTGTTGCCATGGTTAAGTTCAGTGATGAAGACAACTGGTTGGCATTGCTTTAACTTGATAAGTTGTTGAGAAATTTTTTGTCTGTACTAATTCACCCCTCCTCTCAGTACTAGTTAGGATATCTATTGTTCATCATTATTCATCAATATGGGCCACCATGGCTTGGAATCGATTAATATCCAAATTATTTGGAACGGTTGTTTCTATAAGAGCTTGCTCCAAGATATCCTTGTGTTTTGGCAAAAGTTTTAGTAACTCAAGTATAGATATGTGAATGGGAGATCTCCGTAGTTGGGTGACCGAGTTATATTGAGTCTTGGGGAGAGTTGTTAATGTTGATGTGTTCCCTTTGAAGACATATCTTTATGCTCTTTTTGTCACATTTATCGATGCATGTTCTTGTTTGTGTTTAATATTTATGCCATTTACTTGATTGTCACATGCTGATATGTGATTGATAGTTTTTTTGTATATGTGATTAATACAAGCTCCTTTGGTATTGTTGGACATTGATGCTCCTCCCTTGTCATAGTTGGGAAGAGGATTTTTGAAAGCTTCATGGTCACTATTGGTTTTATGACCATCGACCATTAAGTCGCCCTTATCTATCATGTCCTAAACTATGTTCTCCAACCTTGTGTAATCATTTATATTATGCCCCTTGTTTCGATGATAATCACAATAATGTCAGTCATTCCACCATGGTGGTTTGACTTGGGGATCAAATTTGCTTGTGGATGGCAATGTGATGATCTTATTTGCCAATAACTCCCGAAATTATAATTTTAAGGTTTGTCCTATGGTGTATATATTCGTCGATAGGGGAAAGTATTAGTGTTTCCTCTTTGGTTTGTGTGGTTCCCTTGGTTGTTGTTGTTGTTGCCTTGGTAATTCTTGTTGTTATTTGACGTTGAAGTTCCTTAGTTGGTATTTCATTGATAAGTGTCAGTGCCTTGATTAGCACTGTTTTGATCATTATTGGATGGTGGGTTGTGTTGGGACTCACTAAATTTGAGTAATTTGAGAGGTCCATTTCAAAATTTTGCTATTTCATTTTTAGAAAGGCACCTAATCTCATTCAGGTGGCCTAGTTAGAGAGAGAGTAAAATGGAGCCAGTTAATTTTCAAAGGGTGAGGCTTGGGAAATGTGTCCTACACCTTTTATTTGACCTGTGAATTTTTCTACAACTTTCAGTTTTCAGTTTGGATTAGTATATCAACTACCCATTTCAAGGGGTGAGCTGAAAGTGCATCATTGGTGCAAATGCAGATTTTATTAAGTAGCCTACTTTGAGCGCCTATAACTTTTGACTAGTTGATTTTCATGGTGAAATTCAAGGTGTATTGAATTGTATGCACAAATTTGAGTCAACAAGCAAAATTTCAAGTCCCTGTGAATCCATTTGCTCAGTTTGGTAAGCTCAATCTGTTTGTAGTTTATGGTTTGCACAAGTCCCTATTTCGACAGCTAGTCAGAGCCTCACTTTGCACATGTGTAAAAGTTGCCCCGATGAGTTTCATATCAAAATGTTTATTCCGGGCTATTGTTGGTTGTAGCGTCCTAAAATTGTGACACTTGCAATTTCGACTGCATTTGGGTCTTCACGATGGCGATGCAACACGGAACCTAAATGGAGACCCCGAAACTTGTTCATGACATCAAAAACTGCATTTTTCAGCACCCTGGCCCGATCCTCCTTGCACCCTGCTATCCCTGGAGGTGGGACCATGGCACCCAGCGCCTTGGTCCTTCAAGACTAGGGCACCCAGCACCCTGGTCCCCCAGGACCATGGCGCCCAGCGCCCTGGTCCCTGGCCCTATTTTTGGGCCCGGTCTCTTTTGGGTCTTGGGTCTTTATGTTTGCAAATTGGAAAATAACATTTCCTGGTCGGCCTAAGGTCGGGAAAATCAGTCTTTTAACCCTAATTGGCAAGTATATAAACTACATTTCCTCTCTCAAAAAGGGAGGAGGACATATGTGAGCAAGGGGGAAAAAGGCGAAAGCGATATTCAAACATTCAAGCATTCAAGCATTCAAGCATTCCTTCAAGCAATTGAGCATTCTAAGTCTCCATTCAAGGCTAAGTGTTGCATTCAAGACAAGGATTCAACCATTGAAGAGGAGATCACTTACAACACATTACATACTACATACATTACACCTTCGCATGTAAGAATACAAAAATTCTTACAACAAGGTATCAGTACTTGTTTACATTACAAACATTTACATTTGCAGCATTCTCATTTCTTGGTTAATTCCAAAATTGGGGTTTGACCTAAAGGCAAACCCCTCATCCCTAACCCCCCAATCGTCCTCTCTTTTTTGTGTGTAGGTTGCAGGTACGCGGCTGTAATTGAAGATCTGGAATCCTTGTGCAGAGACGAACAGATCCCCCTTCGTTTCGCGGATTTTTCGGAGGACCGTGTGCACGCCGGGCGCCATCGTCCCATCAACTTTCGCTCAAATTTGCAGAACAGCACCGTCTCGACATTTTACTGCTAATTCCAGGTCCGCAGCTTCATATCATATCCCTATCTCTGTTTATAAGTGAATATTTCCCACTTTACATGTATTCCTAGTTCAATCTTTCTATCTACATTTCTTTACAAAAGAGGGTATCCTTGCTATCACAACCCTTCAAACTCATATAGAATCCAATCTTGCATTGCGTGGGATTGGATCTTGTGGGTTTCAACCCCTCTTTTGAATGTAAAGTCTCTCCCAAGTGAAAACCATCAACCCTAGAGACTCTCCCTTCTCTCTCCTCGGAGTTGGGGAGGGGAGAACGACTAGGGTTCGATTTTTCCGCTTTACATTTTGGTGAACCCGACGTGAACATCCTCATTCTGATTATTCATGGTTAGATCTGAAAAATTGGCTTCCTTAATTACATTTCCATGTTTGATCTTTTGCAAATTTTAGAGGCTAATTGCATAAAAACCCTAAAATTTTCTTTTTAGTAATTAAGCTTGTGAAATGTCTAAATGTTAATGCTTGTTTCAGATCTACCCTTCTATTGCAAGTTGTCAATTCATATTTGTGCTTTAATTCTGAAAATTAAATGGTTAAGTGTCAAAACCCTAATTTTTAAAACCTTCTTGATTCAACCTTTGACTGATAATTTCACTAATCAAAACACCTCCAAATCGGCTGTAACTTTGGATTCCGCAATAAAATCACAATATCTTTCATCCCTGAAAATTTGGAAAAAAGTTGCGAGGACCGTGTGCACCCCGAGCGCCATTGTCCCCGACATTTTTTCCGAAATTTCAGGAGCTAGATCTTACTGTATTTTTCTGCTAAAATCCAGAATTTTGGCTGATTTTATCAATTTTAACACTTTCAAAATTACAGTCAAAGTTGGTCTAGTGATCGCTTGTATTGAGACTTCTAATCATTCAAAAATTGTTGAAATTGAAATTCATATCAAAATTGTGTTTCTTACAGTCCTAAATCTGAAAAGTGTGTTAGCATTCATTCGAAATTTCAGTGTTTTATTCAAATTTTTGCAATTTGTGACTTTTGAAATTAAGTGTCTAATTGCAACAACTTTGATTTCCACTTTCAAATTTGAATTTTGCATGAAATCGAGTCAACTTTTAAATTTCAAAGCCTGCATTGCTTTCAGTATTCCCTCTAAAATCATAAAATTCAAAATTTCAGTTTCCCTCTCTTTTTCAAAATTCAAATTTTGCATTTTTCAACAATCTTGGTAGGGTTCAATTTTGAGATTGCAAATTTAATTTGGCCTATCTACAGATCGTAAAATCACTCAATTTTTTCAGATTAGCTTTAAAATCATCATTACTTTCATCCCTGAAAATTTCAAAAAAAGTTGCGAGGACCGTGTGCACTCCGAGCGCCACGGTCCCGGACATTTTTTCTGAAATTTCGGGAGATTGTCCTGATTGTATTTTATAGCTTAAATCTAGGAGATTGGCTGATTTTATTGAAATTGCTACCTCTAAAATTCAAAATCTTCTCTCTCTCTTTAGTGCATGAGTTTTACGACAATAAGCCCTACTTACACTATTCCCGTTAGACGAAGCCTTAGAATTAAGTCTTTCCAAGGTGTAATTACCGAGGAGATGGAACCTAATTTGAATGGCCTTTTTAACGAGGACATGGGTAATTCCTCCAATCCTCTTAATGATGAAGAAGCTCTCCATGAGGTTTCTGTAGAACAACTTTCAAAGTTGGATAACCAATTTGATGATTTTCGACAATGGATGTCTCAAGAATACCCCGATAGCGAAGCTCTTTCATTAATTGAGGGTCTAAAACGTATGGTTCAAAGTGATAAGAATGGAATTGATATTTTGCATGGTATCGCACACATTGTGGATTCAAATGTGATGCCTATGAAGAGTTGTGCTGAAACTTTAGGTTATACACAACCTCCTACTCAAGTTAATCATTCTATTCCTTTGACAACTCCTATTGCTAGTATACCTACTTTTACATCAAACATAATGACTACGTCAACACAAGATATTCCCCCTATGATCACCAGTCATGGGGGCAATCCCTCTTCTTCAATCAACCCTCTTCCTTCATTCAATCCAACTTCTTCATTCATTCCTTCAGTGAGTGTTCCTATTATATCTCCACAAATGAACATGATGCAAGGGGGCAATTCGTTTAATCATTCCATTCCTCCTTGTAGTGTTCCTCCTGTCCAATCATCTCCTATGACTAACTATCATAGTGTCCCACCACCTTACTCTCTACCTTCTTTCAATAACATAACACCTCCATCACAATCTAACACATCTAATATGAACTCTTCGACTGAAGCGACCATTAACAATCTTGCACAAACTGTCTCTTCTTTACAGCAACAAATTGCCTCTATGAATCAATCTAAGTTTAGTGTGCCCACATTTGATGTTGCGAGCCCACTTTCTCTTGACATTGTTCGAGCTATCCCCCCTAAACATGTTGAAATTCTGCATTTGGAGCTTTATAATGGTAAGGGTGATCCTCTAACACATGTTAAGACGTTTCAAACAATATGTACTAATTTTGCTTATGACCAAAGGTTGCTTGCAAAACTGTTTACTAGAACATTAAGAGATAAAGCCCTACAATGGTATTTCTCGTTGCCTTCTTATTCTATTACTTCTTTCGAACAACTTACAAATGCTTTTATTCAACAATTTCAAAACAATATAAGTCCTAAAGTTACTTTGATTGATTTAATGCATTGCAAACAAGGTGTTAAAGAAAAAGTGACTGATTTCATTGGTAGATATAAGCATTTGTATGCTCAAATTTCTTTTCCAGTGCCTGACAATGATATTCAAAGAATCTTTATTTCTAATTTACAAAAAGACATTAGAGAAAAACTCCTGTTTTCTGAGTTTACTTCTTTCCAACAGTTGTGCGTAACTCTTCACAATTATCAACTGACTGTGAGTCAAATGGAACAAGCAAATCCTATGGCTCCGAGTGATAAGGGTGATAGTAGTCAACAACCATTTGGGAAGTTTAAACCGAACAGAGAGTCCATTAAATTCAATGAAAACATCATCAACAACCATGTGAATGCAGCATCAGGTGTGCCTCCTATTTCTAAGTTTTTCAAGAAAGAAAGAAAGTTTACTCCTTTGAATGAATCATTGCATAGTATTATGAATAAGTTATTGGAACAAAATGTGCTTACCCTTCCTCCTATAAGGAAAATAGATCTTGCAAAGATTAATTCACCCTATTTTGATAACAAATCTTTTTGTCAATTTCATCGTCAACCTGGGCATGATACTGAAAAATGTTTTGCTTTAAAGGGTAAAATTCAAGATTTGATTGATAATAATACTATCTCTGTTTCTGGTGTGAATGATAAAGGCAACACATCTGTAGCTCCTCCTAACCAAAATCTTCAGATTTTTACTGATCCATTGCCTTCTCATACCTCTAATGCGATTGATACTACTGAATCCTCTGTCTCACCTGATGATCTCGTGTCTATGACTCCGAATGTGATTAACTTGGTAGACCAGCAGAAAATCCCAAAAGAACCTTCCATCACATTTGATTCCAGTGAAACTATCAGGGCACCTGATGGTCCTTTATATATAGTTGCAAAAGTCAAGAATACACCTTGCCGTGGAGTGCTTATTGATCCTTCTTGCATGGTTAATGTCATTACTAAAGAATTTCTTTTTACTTTGCAATTGAATCAAGTAATCTATGATGAAACAAATGTGGTTGTGAAACTATTTGATGCATTTTCTTCTCCTGCAATTGGTTCTATTACATTACCTATTGAGGTCCCTAACAAATCCCTTGATGTGGACTTCGCTATTATTCCATCGTCCGAACAATTTCGTGTGAAGCTAGGCTATCCTTGGCTATCTTCCATGAAAGCTATTGCTTCTCCTATTCACAAGTGTTTGAAATTTCCCCATAATGGTGAAGTTGTTACTGTCAATCATAGTCTCTTTAAACCAGCTGAAAGAACTCCTAGTGTTCCTATTGATTACCTTTGGCCTAAACAATTCCAATCTCTTCCACCGCGAAGTGATCATCTTTTCAAATCTTATCAAAAGTGGAAAAAAGACATGATCCTTTCTCTAAGTGAACCTAGAACACCCAAACTTAACATTCCTATCATTCTTGAGAAGGAAGTTCTTCCTTTGAAAGATAAAACTAATGTCTTTCCTCAAGAAGATTCCCAACCCATCCCTATGGATGTAACTATGCCTATGTCTAATAAACTTTCTAAAAGTAGACCTATACCTCCTCGTCATGATGGACTTGGTCTCCTTCCTAAACGAAATATTCCTCCCTTATATGGAGCAGTTCCTCCTCCTTCCTCTTATGGAGAGAAGAGACCTTCCTCTTCTCCTATTGTTCAACCTAAGAGACCACAACCTAAACACCCAAGTGATAAGGATGAGAACATTCCTCCTCCTCAATCTCCTCAACTTCCTACTAAGACTAGACGAAATCGTTCTGTACGTGAACGCTGACGAAAGCGTCGTCTTAGAGCTCAGGCAGCTGCTTCTCAAACTTTGCAATCCCCAAAAACACCTTCAACTAATATTATTCCATTTTCTCCTCTGCCGACGATTGAGCCGAAATCTCCTAAACATAAGATGCATGATGGTCTTGATCCTGTGCGAGTTAAAGATCCTATTTTTATAAATCTTGATGATGATATAGATGAAAATGTTATTCATGATGAAAATGTTACTCCTGTTCATTCTGATAGTGAATATGAATATGTTGATGTTGATAACCATTTATCTAACGCATTTTCTAAAGCACTTATCCTAGCTCCTAGACAAGAACAACGTGGCTTGGAACACGAACATAGCCCTTGTTTGGATCTTGTGATAGCTCCATTTGCTGTGTTGGATGTTCCTCCTCTAGCGTGTTTCCTACCTTCCCGACATATTGATCAGCAAGATCGGGGGGTAGATGACGTGCTAGACTAGTTTCATTAGCATAGCAGACTCTCTCCTCCTCTCTTTTGTTACTTCTTCTATGTGTTATTCTCATTCTTCTATTTGTTGTCCTTAGTGTTGTCTACTTGAGGACAATGCAAAGCATTGAGATCTCTTTTGGTCTCTCTCATGTTGACTCAAAAGACACATGTGTTCCCTTCTTCTAGGTGACCTTCCTTGATTGGGGAATGAAGAACAATTATGCATACATACATATGATATACATGAATTATCATACAGCATACTGACCCCGAGGAAAGCGAAGCCACCTTGTGCTTTGTGTTTTGTGTTTATTATCCTTGGGCTTATCTCACACTTGGGGGCTAAATCCTTGTGATAACGTGCTCCTCTCCTTTCTCATTTCTTATATGTATCACTACCTTAAAGCAGTCACCCCCGGTGAGGTGTGTGCGATCGCTTTAACGTAGGGGGGCATACATCCCGTTCATATCTTTTCAAGATACTTAAAAATTTCTTGACAAATTTAGCTTTGCCTTGAAAATTTTTGATATCTTTCTTGCATGACTCATAGTGAGGGAACCTTACTACTGACAGTCATGGTTCTCCCTCATGATCTTCCCTTTTACTTTGTCAATCGAAGTCGTAAGATCCTTAGTCCACTAGGGGCTTGGTGTATGTTGCCTTCTTGACGTGGTGAAAGTCTTTCAATGTTGTTTCCTTGTACTTTACCGGAAGTATTGGCGTACGCTTATACTCCCACTAAAGTGGGGGCTAAATGTAGCGTCCTAAAATTGTGACACTTGCAATTTCGACTGCATTTGGGTCTTCACGATGGCGATGCAACACGAAACCTGAATGGAGACCCCAAAACTTGTTCATGACATCAAAAACTGCATTTTTCAGCACCCTGGCCTGATCCTCCTTGCACCCTGCTGTCCCTGGAGGTGGGACCATGGTGCCCAGCGCCCTGGTCCTTCAGGACTAGGGCGCCCAGCGCCTTGGTCCCCCAGGACCATGGCACCCAACGCCCTAGTCCCTGGCCCTATTTTTGGGCCCGGTCTCTTTTGGGTCTCGGGTCTTTATGTTTGCAAATTGGAAAATAACATTTCCTGGTCGGCCTAAGGTCGGGAAAATCAGTCTTTTAACCCTAATTGGCAAGTATATAAACTACATTTCCTCTCTCAAAAAGGGAGGAGGACATATGTGAGCAAGGGGGAAAAAGGCGAAAGCGATATTCAAACATTCAAGCATTCAAGCATTCAAGCATTCCTTCAAGCAATTGAGCATTCTAAGTCTCCATTCAAGGCTAAGTGTTGCATTCAAGACAAGGATTCAACCATTGAAGAGGAGATCACTTACAACACATTACATACTACATACATTACACCTTCGCATGTAAGAATACAAACATTCTTACAACAAGGTATCAGTACTTGTTTACATTACAAACATTTACATTTACAGCATTCTCATTTCTTGGTTAATTCCAAAACTGGGTTTGACCTAAAGGCAAACCCCTCATCCCTAACCCCCCAATCGTCTCTCTTTTCTATGTGTAGGTTGCAGGTACGTGGCTGTAATTGAAGATCTGGAATCCTTGTGCAGAGACGAACAGATCCCCCTTCGTTTCGCGGATTTTTCGGAGGACCGTGTGCACGCCGGGCGCCATCGTCCCGTCAACTTTCGCTCAAATTTGCAGAACAGCACCGTCTCAACATTTTATTGCTAATTCTAGGTCCGCAGCTTCATATCATATCCCTATCTCTGTTTATAAGCGAATATTTCCCACTTTACATGTATTCCTAGTTCAATCTTTCTATCTACATTTCTTTACAAAAGAGGGTATCCTTGCTATCACAACCCTTCAAACTCATATAGAATCCAATCTTGCATTGCGTGGGATTGGATCTTGTGGGTTTCAACCCCTCTTTTGAATGTAAAGTCTCTCCCAAGTGAAAACCATCAACCCTAGAGACTCTCCCTTCTCTCTCCTCGGAGTTGGGGAGGGGAGAACGACTAGGGTTCGATTTTTCCGCTTTACATTGGTATAAAAGACAAGCTATGTTTCAAATTTCAAGCTCCTGCCAATCTGTTTCATCAGTTTTCAAAATGATTTCTTGAGCCACTTTATTCAATGTTGCGTATTTTTATTGCTACATCAGTTAAAGTGGCTGTTTTCATGAGCGTACTATTTGTACCCTATCAGCTTCCCGGTCGAACTGAGCATTCTAAGTTTTGATCTATACTTCAAGGTACCTATGCCTTAGATTTGAGGGTCTACAGAGATCATTTGATATTTTTAAGAAAGGCATCATGAGTTCCCTGCGCACTGACTTTATCAGGTTCACAGTGCTGACAAAGTGAGTTGGTCATCTTTGACCATTAATATTTCTTCACCCTGAGATTTGTCTTGAGAAACGGCTTGGCAGAGTTTATGTTTGTATATCAGAGTACATGCCTGTCAGTTTGCGAAGTCCAAAAAGGTGTTTTGACCAGTTTGAAAAATACGTCTTTGGGATTGAATGTGAAAATGTGGCGCAAGTGCCTGAAAGTTGCAAAACTCCGTTTAATGATCAAACAATGTTTTCGATCAATTCCAGAGGCATGTTCGAGGTTCCTGAGGTGTTTTCAAGGGTCAGTTGCATGAAAACAAATTTTTTTTTTGGGTCGGACCCACTTTGGGACTCGACCTGACTTGCCACTTCATGTGTCTTTTAAGTAAGATTTAAATTATTATTTTAAATCATATCTTATATGATTTAAGTATAATGGAAAAGGAGGTTTGATGTATTTGTATAAGAAGGATAACATGTTTTTGTTAGGTCTCGGAGACAACTGAGGGGGGGGGGGGGGGTGAATCAGTTGTCTAATAGATTCAAATCAAAAACTTATTAGCCAACTTAATACTTAATACCGGTAAACTAGTTTAGTATGCCGGTAGATAGTGTTAATAGTAAATTGCTATACCGGTAAGAATTAATGTATGAAACATAAACACAAAGTCATCCACAACACATGACACCAATATTTGTACATGGAAACCCTGTAAGGGGAAAAACCACGGTGGGAAACCTTACCCACAATCAGATGATACTACTACAGATAGTAAGTGTACAAAAGGGGGTCTGCACATGCAGAAAGGCCAACAGCCTAGAGCTCACTGCTCAATCACAAATGGGAGTCACACTGACTACAGTTGGATGATTAAATCCAATAAGAATGTACTGCACAAAATCGCACGTTCATATGCTGAATTCAGTACCGGTGTAATGCTGATATGCTTTTACAAAAACCTAACTTCACCTTGAAATGATGTCTTCGTGTATGCCTCTTCTTTATCTTGCATATATCTTCACTTGAATCTTTTTCGCATTCACACTTGATCTTACAAATAAGATCTTATATTTATACCATACCCTAAGACCAATTTTAGTAGGTCGGCTCTACAAGATATTACAATTAAAACATTTTACAAATAATATAATATCCAATGCAATAACCGATTAAACATGTCGGCTTAATGCATTTACAACAATAATAAATCATCTCCATAGCATGCCATGTTGATCTGGAAAAGATAAACCTGCCGGTGTAACCCTAGATAACCTGGACCTATTTGCCGGTAAAAGCAAATATGCAAATATGAATATACCAATGATTATTACTTCAAAATAAAGTGTCCACATGATGTCTTCGACATTACCAAGTGTCTTCCATGTCATTCCAGGTACCGGTGAACATTATATCCTGCTGGTTAATCATATACCAGTAACTATTGCATAGATTACTGCTTGCCAGTGAATGTTGTTGGATCTCCAAAGTAGGTGTATTTAGTAGGTGTTGACATCAATGACAAAACCATACCAAAATACCAACAATCTCTCCCTTTGGCATTGATGGCAACACAAGATGGAAAAACCATCACAGTGCCAAAACAGAAATGCCAAGTACAAAAACCAACAATCTCTATTTCTCCCCCTGGGAGTAACAATACCAATCTTTCATGTGTTTTTCAAAATCTCTCCCCTAAAATCTCTTTTTCTTACCAAAAAGATAATGTGTTTTTCCATAGATATCTCTCCCCCTTTGACATCAAATGCCAAAGTCACAAAAAGTCAAGTTCATACAAAATACCAACCAATTCAATATACCAACTACTCCCCCTGAGAAGTAGCTTCCTCATCAAATACCGGAATAAAAGATTTGTCCATTTAATTCTCTCGGTTGATGACAATTATCAACTATGTAAGTCACTACCGGTGGTGGTATGACTCCGAGCTAATCTCTGAGATACTCAAAAGTATCCTTAGGCAAAGGTTTTGTGAAAATATCTACAAGCTGTTCTTTAGTATTCACATAAACCAATTTTATCTCTTTTTCTTCAACTTTTTCCCTTAGAAAATTCAGTTTGGTAGAAACATGTTTTGTTTTAGAATGTAATACCAGATTTTTAGATATATCAATTGCTGCAGTGTTATCACAGTATATAGAAATAGGTTCCTTGCATTTTACCTTTATGTCTTTCAACATTTGTTTAAGCCAAAGTACTTGTGTACAATTTGTTGCTGCTGCAACATATTCTGATTATGCTGTTGATAAAGTTGTACAACTCTGTTTCTTACTCAACCAAGAGACTAATCTTTTTCCAAGAAAGAATGCTCCTCCAGTGGTGCTTTTCCTATCATCCACATCTCCTGCCCAATTTGCATCTGTATATGCACATAGATCAAAATTTTCATCTTTAGGATACCATAATCCAAGATTTGTTGTGCCTTGTAAGTACTGGAAAATACTTTTTACCGTTGATTCATGATTTTCCTTAGGATTACTCTGAAATCTAGAAATTATACATACTACATTCATAATATCAGGTCTGGTTTGTGTCAAGTATAGTAAACCTCCTATCATAGATTTGTATCTAGTTGGATTAACAGGTATAGATTCATCCCTTTGAGATAATTTGTCATTTGTAGTCATAGGTGTGCTTACTGGTTTAGAGTTCTCCATTCCAAATTTCTTTAGTATTTCTTTCAAGTACTTAGATTGACTCAAAAATATACCTTTATCAGTCTGTAAGATCTGCAATCCTAAAAAGAATTTTATTTCTCCAATCATAGACATTTCAAATTCTTTGCATAATTCATCTTCTCCTCCAAAGATTATATCATCAACAAATACTTCAATAATCAAGATGTCATCATTAGTTACTTTGTAATATAAATTGCTATCTGCATTTCCTTTAGTAAAACCAATCTTTAAAAGATACTTATCCAATCTTGCATTCCAAGCTCTTGGGGCTTGTTTCAATCCATACAGAGCTTTTCTTAACCTGCAAACCATATCATTGTCATCTATCAAAGAAAATCCATCAGGTTGTTCAATATAGACTTCCTCTTCAAGATCTCCATTCAAAAATGCACATTTAATATCCATTTGATAAACTTTGTAATCCTTGTGAGCTGCAAAAGCCAAGAATAATCTAACTGCCTCAATTCTGGCTACCGGTGCAAAGGTTTCATTGTAATCAACTCCTTCTTTCTGAGAATATCCCTTACACACTAGTCTTGCTTTATTTCTGACAACCTTACCATCTTCATTAAGTTTGTTTCTAAATACCCATTTGGTTCCAATTACATTTTTATTTTTAGGCCGGGGAACTAATATCCAAGTATTATTTTTCTCAATTTGTTCTAATTCTTCTTCCATAGCTTTAATCCAAACTTTATCTTCACATGTCTCATTGATAGTTAATGGTTCAATTTGAGAAATAAGACATACCTCTTCATTTACCAATCTTCCTCTTATCATAACTCCTTTAAATTTGCTTCCAATTACCTGATCTTCAGAATGATTCAGTCTTACATACCGGGGTGTCTTAGTCTGTTGTTGTTCTTCAATTACTGTGGAATCCTCTGATGATACCGGAGTAACTGGATCATCATTATGTACCGGTGGATTTATTGTAGGTTCATTTGTCATAATTTATGTTTCCAGTTCAGAGTCTATATATCTTGAAGTTCCTCTGAATTGTTCATCAATCTTTACATTTGTACTCTCAACAATTTTCTGTAATCTTTTATTAAAACATCTATATGCCTTGCTCTTAGATGAATAACCAAGAAATATTCCTTCATCACTTCTAGGATCAAACTTGCCAATATACTCATCTCTTCTAATATAACATTTACTTCCAAAAATTCTAAAATACTTAAGAGTAGGAATATTACCAAACCATAGTTCATGAGGGGTCTTACCGGTTTCACCTTTGATGTGAACTTTGTTGAATGTATAGACAGCAGTGCTTACTGCCTCTCTCCAGTAAACATGTGGTAGATTTGCTTCTGATAACATACTTCTTGTTGCATCCAAGATAGTTCTATTTTTCCTTTCAACAACTCCATTCCGTTGTGGTGTCCGAGGTGCTGATAACTGTCTTTTGATTCCATTCACTTCACAGAATGTATTAAAATATTTAGATGTGAATTCTCCTCCTTGATCTGATCTTAAACATTTGATTTTCTTACCGGTTTCATTTTCAACCATTTCTTTGAATAGTTTGAACTTCCCAAGTGCTTCTGATTTTTCTCTGAGAAAAGTAACCCAACACATTCTAGAGTAATCATCAATAATTAGCATGAAATATCTATCACCTTGTAAGCTTTTAGTTCTAGCTGGACCACATAAATCAGTGTGAATAAAATCAAGAGCATTATTGGATTTTTCTGGAATACTTTTGAAACTAGCTCTAACTTGTTTTCCAAATTGACATTCCTTGCAAATTGTATTCTGAGGTTTCACAATTTTAGGTAGATCTCTAACTGCCTTAGAAGTACTGATTTTTACCATGCAATCAAAATTTACATGACATAGTCTCTTATGCCATAACCAACTTTCATCAATATGTGCAATTAAGCATGCCTTTTCATTGTTATTCAAATGAAAGATATTACCTCTAGTCTAATTACCGGTTGCAATTTCCAAACCAGTTCTATTCATGATTTTGCATTTTCCATTTTTAAATTGTAACTGAAAACCTTTCTCAACTAATTGACCAACACTTAAAAGATTATGTTTTAATCCTTCAACATAGTAGACATTGTCAGTGTTAGGTTTACCATCAAGAGATATTGAACCCTTACTTTTGATTGAACAGGCTTTGTCATCTCCAAATCTTACTAAACCTCCATTGTATTCTTGAAAGTTCAAGAATTTACCTTTGTCTCCAGTCATATGATGTGAGCATCCGGAGTCAATAATCCATTCATCCTTTGATTCAAATTTAGCTGCTAGGGCTTGTTCTACCGGTTGAGCAATAGGTGCCGGTTGATCTTCTGTTATAGCAACAAAAACTCATCCATTGTCTGTTGGATCCTCATCAGAATCATCAGTCACACCTTCATCAACAATGTAACAAGATTTATCTTTGTTCTTCTTAAATCTATATCTCTGATATTCAGGATTAGGCTCGTATGTTCTTCTAGCTTCTTCTCTTAGTCTAGCATGTCTATCAGGGCATCTTGAAGCCATATGACCAATCTTATTGTAGTTAAAACATTTAAAGGGTGCTTTACCTTCATACTTACTTCCAATTGGACCTTTTGGCATTTTTCTTGCAAATAGTGCTTCAAGTTATTAAAGCTCTTCATTCTCCTTCTTGGTTTCTTCAAGTTCTCTTGCATAAAAGGCTCTCCAGTCTAATTTGTCAAATGATGGAGTAGATGATGTTGATACTTTAAAGGCCAAATCAGTTTTTATAGTAGCAACAGGACCAAACTCCTCAATTTCAAAAGCTGAAAGTTTTCCAATCAATGTATCCCTAGTTACTGATGTATTAGGCATTGTTCTCAACTCATTTATAGCAGTAACCTTCATTTTATATGCCAGTGGCAAACCTCTTAAGATTTTTGAAACAATCTCATCCTCATTCAAGGTTCCTCCACAACATTTGATACCCAAAACAATTTCATTTACTCTTTCCATAAAAGCATAAATCCTTTCATCTTCTTCCATTTTTAGATGTTCATACCTGACTCGGAAGCTTTCAAGTTTTGCAATTTTGACTGTGGAGTCTCCTTCATTCAGTGTTTCCAAATTATCCCAAATAGCTTTAGCAATAGACCTATCTAATAATCCCATGATTTGTTGATCTGATAATGCACTCAAGAGTGCTTCTCTTGCTTTGAAATCATTTTCTTCATCTTTAGCTAAAGTAGTTGGAGCAGTCTGACCAGCTACAGTAGTAGTATAACCATTCTTAGTAACTTGCCAGATGTCTTTACCGATGCAATTCAGATGTGTCTCCATTCTGATCTTCCATATCCCATAGTTGGTTCCATCAAGTTTAGGACTATCCTTCTTGAAATAATTAGTAGACATTGGATCTCCTCAAGTTGTTAAACTTCTGCAAAAGAAGGACTAGGCTCTGATACCAATTGTTAGGTCCCGGAGACAACTAAGAGGGGGGGGGGGTGAATCAATTGTTTAATAAATTCAAATCAAAAAATTATTAACCAACTTAATACTTAATACCGGTAAACTTATTAATGTATGAAACATAAACACAAAGTCATCCACAACACATGACACCAATATTTGTACGTGGAAATCTTGTAAGGGGAAAAACCACGGTGGGAAACCTTACCCACAATTAGATGATACTACTGCAGATAGTAAGTGTACAAAAGGGGGTCTGCACATGCAGAAAGGCCAACAGCCTAGAGCTCACTGCTCAATCACAAATGGGAGTCACACTGACAACAGTTGGATGATTAAATCCAATAAGAATGTACTGCACAAAATCGCACCTTCATATGTTGAATTCAGTACTGGTGTAATGCTGATATGCTTTTACAAAAACCTAACTTCACCTTGAAATGATGTCTTCGTGTATGCCTCTGCTTTATCTTGCATATATCTTCACTTGAATCTTTTTCGCATTCACACTTGATCTTACAAATAAGATCTTATATTTATACCATACCCTAAGACCAATTTTAGTAGGTCGGCTCTACAAGATATTACAATAAAAACATTTTACAAATAATATAATATCCAATGCAATAACCAATTAAACATGTCGGCTTAATGCATTTACAGCAATAATAAATCATCTCCATAGCGTGCCATGCTGATCTGGAAAAGATAAACCTGCCAGTGTAACCTTAGATAACCTGGACCTATTTGTCGGTAAAAGCAAATAAGAAAATATGAATATGCCAATGATTATTACTTCAAAATAAAGTGTCCACATGATGTCTTCGACATTACCAAGTGTCTTCCATGTCATTCCAAGTACCGGTGAACATTATATCCTGTCGGTTAATCATAACAGTAACTGTTGCACAGATTACTGCTTGCCAGTGAATGTTGCTGGATCTCCAAAGTAGGTGTATTTAGTAGGTGTTGACATCAATGACAAAACCATACCAAAATACCAACAGTTTTATGGTGGATATGGAATTGTTGGAGCACACTTTCTGCTTGGATGTGGTCTGGCCTTTGCCCTTAAAATATAAAAAAAGTACATGGACTATCAATTACTTTTTATGGTGATGGTGCTGCAAATTAGGGGAAAGTTTATGAAGCTCTTAATATGGCCACTTTGTGGAACTTGCTTGTGGTTCTTGTGTGCGATGATAATCATTATGACATGGGTACAATAGAAGGGCAAGCAACGAAATCCTCTATATATTACAAGTACAAATATTATGTTCCAAGTCTTAAGATTCTGGAGAATGACTTAGAAACCAAGCAAAATGCCATCCTCTTCATTGCCAGTGGCAAATGCAAAAGGTGTTAAAACTTCCAAAAGAAAGAAATTGTCCCATACGTGGTATGATGGAGGATGTGGCATGGTGATGCCAAAGAGAGCAATTCATGTGTTTGTTGTAGCTGCAGCTATCATTTTGTCCCCAAAACACATTAATTTTTGTGCATGTGAGCCTTCCTCTGCATGGTTGAAGAGGTTAAAAGAGGTTTCAAAAGGCATATAACCTCAACCAATTGCAATTTGGCAAGTGTATCACTAGAGACTCCCATTCAGTGTGGCAAGATAAGGAGTAAAATTTTTAACCAAATGCAAATGAGATTGAAGATTGCAATTTGTAGGTGTAAGAACATGTCACCTTTATTCTGCGCAGGAAGTGTCTGGTTTGAGGCAATTAAAAACTTCCAAGTAAATTTGTTGGCAAAATGCATAAAACCCCATGCGTAGTGTTTGGAGAGAGGCAGCCATAAAATTTAAAGTAAATGCATTTTGGTAGGTTTAAAGCCAATGCCCTCTTCGCATGAGGTGAAGTGTGGCATTCAAAGTCCATTAACTTCCCAACAAATACAACAGCTGGCATAAAGCCAAATTCCACAATCTTTGCCCATCTCTCTTCTGCGTTTGGTGTAGAAGCAGTCATTTAAACTCCAATTAAATGCAGTTCATAGGCCTAATGCCTCCTTTCCTCTACGTTGAATAGAAAGTTTTCTGCAAATGCATTGAAGAAGCAATTAAAACTTTCAGAAAGTGCAGTCCCAAGCAAAACCATATACCCCACATTGACTGGGCGGGGATAATTTTGGCATTTATATACAAAAACAAACACAACCATAGTGTCAAAGCCTTGAGGCTTTTGACGCAAGGTACTGATGGGCATCTAGTGGACCCCAAGCGTGCGTGCATGAGCCCTGAGGTGGTGTAGAGATAGTTGGTGACCAGGTGGACCCCACGTATGCATGGTTCTTGAGGTAGGCGGGTTTTGCAGAGAAAGAAAAGATTAACAAGTGAGCAAGTTCAGAGATGATCGACGACTGGCGTTGTTTCGCGAAGCGAAGATGCACGCCAATTACCCTTCACAAAATTGTGAAAAGATTAACGAGTGAGAAATTTCCATGGTGATCTACAACTGGCATTGTTTCACGAAGCGAAGATGCATGCCAGTTACCCTTCGCGAAATGGCGAAAGATGATGTGACAGGTCCAAGTGGCAGTCCAGCTGGTAGGTCCGAATGAGGTGGTGATGACGTGGCCAACAAGTGGTGGATCATTGAGGTGTCATCCTAGTGGACCCCATGAGTGAATCCCAGGTCACCACGTGGTCGGACGCAGGCCAAAAATCAGGCTATTGGAAAAAATGCAAAAATTTAAATGATGGATCCATTTGAGTGATTAATTCGCCCAAGAGGTATTTTTGTCCAAATATGCAAGTATTATATATCATCGGAAAGCTCTTAAGACAAGGAAATCACCCATGAGGTTTGTTTCTACAAACATGAGATATTTTGAGTGCAATTTTGATGGGAAGGATGAAGAGGAATATTTTCAATTGGGGAAAGTGACACATGACAATTGTTGATGCAGACCTAATCTTTTTCCCTCCTCCTTCATATTCCCATTTCTTCTCTTTTGTAAGGGTTACAATTTTTTGGGAAATTCTTTATGGGTTATTTCCAAGAGGGGTTCCAGTCTTGTGCATTTTAATTTTTTGGGTTGTAATTGTTGATGTTCTCATTCTTTCTGTCATTGAATAGATGCATTTAGCTGTAAATTCCTAGTTGTTGGCCATATATATGTAAGGCATATATACATTTCAATTGGATTGTCTTCGGGCATTTTTTCAATTTCAATAAATTCAGTCTTTAAGGGATTTTGAATTTATCTTCTCCAAGGGAGAGTGTAATTCCTGTTCTTAGGCATCCTTTACATAAAGGATTTAAATTCGATGAGCAAAAATTGTGAATTCTGAATTAATGTTTGGATTTTTATGATCTTTTGATTTGAAGTTCAGAATGTATTAATGTCAGGCATTAATATAGGGATATCTTTGAGTGAATCTGATCTGCAACTTGGATTTCATTTGTGGCCATTTGTGTTGACTCTATGCCCAAATGAAGACATCGATCTATTACAATTAGGAGTTATTTGCACAAGAAATCTAAAATCAAATCAGAATATATTTTGCTTCTTGTTCTATGGTAGTATTCCATCCATCTCATGATTCAAACATTGTTGAGTTGTAAGTGTAGATCTAGCCAATCTACAGTACCCTACTTTTTTTAACCTTTTGAGATTCATCTTCTTTTGTTGATGTTGTCATAGCTATGTAATGGGATTAATTTTAAGCATCAAAAGGGTGTCCCCCCCTAGGTCTAGCAGAACCTGAAGTGCAGGAGGATCAATTAGGGTCCTATGTTATGTTGTCCAAGTCCTGATATGTTCCATAGATTGAAATTGGCCATTTCATAGAAGGATTGCAGGTGAACTTGGGTTAACCAGATTTGGTGAGCAACAAAAATGGTGACTCTGCTGGTTCTTTAGGCATTCCTTCTTGCAACTCCTCATAAGTGAGAGCAATTTCCCCTAGGCTTCATAATTGCAACAGTTACTCTGCTACTACGTGTTCATCCCCTACGTGTGTTGGGGATTGGGGAGGGGAATACAAGGGCTCACCTATCTCTACTTCTACCCCTACTTTCTTCCTTTTAGGGGAGTCTAGAATCTCAACAATATCTTCTAATGCCCTTTTACCTTTAGAAGTAGAAGGCTCTTCCCTTATTGGCATTAGTACACTGTACTTTGACCTTTTATGCACTGCATATTTCCCTGGGGAGATTACCTTGGCATAGGAAGGGTTAGCTAAAACCAATTTGGCCTTTTCAGGATTGGCCTTCATCACAACCTCCTTCTTTTCCTTCAAGGTTTGCATCAGATCCTCAAAGTTGTTAGGTCCCGGAGACAACTGAGAGGGGGGGTGAATCAGTTGTCTAATAAATTTAAACCAAAAACAACTTAACCAATTTACTGCTTAATACCGGTGAACCAGTCTGTTATACCGGTGGACAAATTTAACAGATAATTGCAATACCGGTAAAGATTAATGCATGAAACAAAAATACAAAGTCATCCACAACACATAACACCAATATTTGTACGTGGAAACCCTGTAAGGGGAAAAACCACGGTGGGAAACCTTACCCACAATCAAATGATACTACTGTATATAGTAAGTGTACATAAATGGGGTCTGTACATGCAGAAAGGCCAAGCGCCTAGAGATCACTGCTCAAACACAAATGGGAGTCACACTGACTACAATTGGATGGTTAAATCCAATAAAAATGTATTGCTCAAAATAGCATCTTCATATGTTGGATTCAGTACCGGTGTCATTCTAATATGCTTTCACAAAAACCTAGCTTTACCTTCAAATGATGTCTAAGTGTATAGCTCTCCTTAATCTCACATATACCTTCTTACAACTCTTTTTCGCATTCCACATCCGATCTTACAAATAAGACCTTACATTTATACCATAACCTAAGACCAATTTTAGTAGGTCGGCTCTACAAGATATTACAATAAAATCATTACAAACAATACAATATTCGATGCAATAACCGATACAACATGTTGGCTTAATGCATTTACAACAATAATTAATCATCTCCATAGTGTGTCGTGCTGATCTGGAAAAGATAAACCTACCGGTGCATAACCTGGACCTATTTGTCGATAACAAGAAATATACAAATATGAATATGCCAATAAACAATTCTCCAAGATAAGATGTCCAAACAATGTCTTCAACATTACCAAGTGTTTTCCATGCCATTCCAAGTGTCAGTGAACATTATATCCTGTTGGTGTACCATATACTAGTGACCATGAAAAAGTCACTTGCTTGCCAGTGAAAGTTGTTGGATCTCCAAAGTGCTAGATTTTTAGTAGGTGTTGACATCAATGACAAAACCATACCAAAATACCAGCAATCTCCCCCTTTGGCATTGATGGAAACACAAGATGGAAAAACCATCAAAGTGCCAAAGCAGAAATGCCAAATACAAAAACCAACAATCTCCCTAAAGTAATAATCTCTCCCCCTAAGAGTAACATGAATTTCCTTATGTTTTTCTGTACCAATTTCTCCCCAAAAGATAATATGTTTTTCCATAGATATCACTCCCCCTTTGACATCAAGTGCCAAAGTTACAACAAAACCAAGTACATATGCAAAATACCAATCAAGTAAATATACCAACTACTCCCCCTGAGAAGTAGCTTCCTCATCAAAGCCGAAGTAAAATATTTCTCTGTTAATTCTGTCGGTGTACCATATACCAGTGACTGTGCAAAAGTCACTCGCTTGCCAGTGAATGTTGTTGGATCTCCAAAGTGCTATATTTTTAGTAGGTGTTGACATCAATGACAAAACCATACCAAAATACCAACAAAAGTAACCTACCAAAAACTTGATGTTTTCCTAAAAAGGATGAAAACTAACCAAAGGATCATAATTACTATCAAAATAATGAATGAAATCCAAAATATTCTTAAAGGCTAACCATTTTTCCTTCCTAAC
This sequence comes from Cryptomeria japonica, assembly GCF_030272615.1. Classification (NCBI taxonomy): domain Eukaryota; kingdom Viridiplantae; phylum Streptophyta; class Pinopsida; order Cupressales; family Cupressaceae; genus Cryptomeria; species Cryptomeria japonica. The sequence goes on along the minus strand of NC_081409.1, from coordinate 898,258,522 downwards.
TTCTTGCTCAGCTAAATTGAACTCATTCCTTATTAAATCCTTAGGGAAGTGAAACTAGTGTGCTTTACCTTTACATACAGCCCTCTTCTTGAACATACCATTAAAGAAATCCTTTGGATCGGCAAATCTTGCCACTACAGTAGACAACCTTTAAGGCTGAAATAAATCATCAAAATGTGTCCAACCACCCTTGGTGATTACAAACTGATGTGCTACGGTAACAGTTGGAAAAATTGTTCCTTGACCCCTATTCGTCATTTTTGCTTCTTGCAAACCTCCAATTTGCCTCAATATCTCAGCAATTCCTATCTTCAATGGGACTTGATAAGGGAGAAAATATGGAGTTCCTTTGAAACCATAAACTCTGAATACAGTAGAGATAGGGTATAGATATATATCACCCCAGTTGTGCACAATGTTGATGCCCTCAGCAAAATCTTTAGGCCTAAGGAATTCAAGGAGAGTTTTAGGAATCCTAGGGTTTTGTGGGCATAAGAGGATTCTAATCCTAGATGCAAAACATCTATCGAACTTCAACTTGCATCTTCCCTATCCGAAGACAGAATTGTGCTCCATAATTGAACAGGCATCTCCTCTCCATCCTTTTCCTTGAGCAGGTCCATTTCATTAGCAAAATATTCAACACCTTTAAATAAAAACATGTGCATAAGGAGAGAATACCACCCAAAAGGTCTGTCCACCTTAGCATTGTTTATCCCTATCAATCTCTCATGAATGGCATCAGTGAGATAAGGTGCAAAATCAAAAGTTACTGCCAGAGATGGGTTCAAAATTTGTGCTATCATGAGCATATAGTGGGTTGGCATAGTAGTTTCTGCATCTTCCCCAAGAATCTGACATATGGACCAATACATCCCTTTAGCCCTCAAAGTAAATAGGTTTAAAGAGAAGGGTTTCATGGTGCTAGGGCCTACAACTGTCAATCCTCCTATTTTGACAAAGAATTCCTTCAAGGGGCCATTTCTGAGGTGGTCTCTTTGTACATCATAGACCTTTGCAAGTGTTTCAAAATTGATGGGCTCTAAACAATTTGATACCTCACTAAGTCTGAAAAATCTCTTGAACTCATCATCATTTATTTCAATTAGAGACCCACCATTTACATTCTTTATAGTCCTGGTATTGGGATCATAATTATTGGCAATTTGGATTAACAGGTCCACGTCCATGAAAACCCCAGGGACTATGAGCTTCCCAACATCCAGTTACCATATACTATTCATAGGAGTAGGGGAATTTCTTTGTCTAAAACCCACTTTGAAAAGTCCCAAACCTAATATTCCTATCTAGGGATCCCTCAACCAATTCCCTTTATTGTATAGGCCATCGCTAATTCTCAGGCGGGAAGCTTTAGGCACTAATTATTTCATTTTACTTGGAGCATTAGTGGACCTAGTTAATTGCTCTAAAAAGTCATCACAAATGGCTCTCTCCTGGTAATTAACCTTCCCCATGAATTCTCTTCGTGGTGCCATCTCCGAATTACAATTATTTCAATTAAATCTTAAACAGATTTCTTGAGAAATCAAACACCCAGTGATACCAATTCAACTGTAAATGTTAAGCAATTTGCAGAAACTTACTTGTTGCTTGAAAATTTTTGCTCTGTGCATTGGTTCCTCTACAAGATTCTTTGAATTGACGCTAAAGTTTCAACTGGTGTGAAGATTATTACGACAATTGAGCATTGATTAGAAACAATTAATCCACATGCTTCGGCAATTAATTCATAATTGAATTCAAAAAATGGCTCCAATGGACGAAATTTTCTGAGTGTTTTTCCTTTTCACTGTTTTGCGAAGAGTAAACTTCCCGCATCTCCGCAATGTGAAACAATGCCTGCTGTTAGATCATGCAAGATGTGCATGTTCTTTACCTTACCTGAGTCGTCCTTCTTTAGAAATGGGCCCCATCATCCTTTCGTCATTTCACGAAGAGTAAACTTCGCGCATCTCCACAATGCGAAGTAGTGCGCATCGTCAGATCAACTTCAAGTTTCTTGGCCTTTAGCCTTCACCATGACTGCTTGTCCTTATAAGCATGTGTAACCGCCACTGCTAGTGGTTTTTCACTATTTCGTGAAGATTAAACATCTTGCACTTTCGCATTGCGAAATAGCGCACGACATCCGATCAACTTCGAGATGCTCGGCCGTTAACTCCTTTAGCCTTCGAAGTGGGCCCTCTATGCAAATCCACTCATGTGCAAACTACTGGCTAATAACTCCATGTGGTCGTCACTTATTAGCTCAAGAATTCTATCAGGATCCACATCTGAACTGCCACATGCCTCACTAAACCGTGAATTTCATCAACACTGCCACTTTATCGAGCGAACCAACTCATAATCCAATTGGAGCCACGTGTCTTGTTGACAAATAATTTTCCTTTGTAGTCGTACATCTAGGTGTATCGCCACCTAATCCACCACATCACAACTAGCTCTGTTTCACTATTTCGCAAAGGATAAATATCGTGTTACTTTTCATTGCGAAACAACATGCGGCGTCCGATCAACTTCAAGTTGATCAGTCTTTAACTCTGGAGCCACTTACCTACCGGGCCCATTACCTTTTCTTTGCTTCACAAAAGGTAACCATCTTTCACCTTTTCAATGCGAAACAACGCCAATTGTTAGATCATGTCGAAGATGCATGTTCTTTATTCTTGGAAGTTGCTTCCCTGCCGAGCCCACCACCCTTTCACTACTTCGCGAAAGATAAACTTCTTGTTATTTCACAATGCAAAACCACACACACTGTCAGATCATCTTGGAGATGCATGTTCTTTAACTCGCAAGACAATCTATCTGTCGGGCCCACCTCCCTTTCGCTGCTTCACGAAAGGTAAATAGCACACATCTTTGCATAGTGAAACAACGCCAACCGTTACATCAACAATAAGATGCATGTTCTTTACAACACCTGACAGACAAAAATAAAACGAAATAAGACTTAGGAAAAGGGCATTAATCAAAATAATTTTATATCCCGTTAAGGCAAAGATCTAAAAATGGACCCCTTCTCTAACGATGGACCGGCCCTTCCACTTAAGTGGAAAAAGATAACAAGAAAATAGAACGCAGGGCTTACAAGATGGAAAAAGGGCGAAATTGCAAAAACCCTAAACCATTAGACAAAAAACCCCTTAGAGGCAGAATGAAGTACTAAACCCTTGCAGACTTTAGCGGATTGAAAGAAGAAAAATCCCAATACTCAAAATACAGACAACAACGGCTCTGATTGGGGATGGTTGGATGCGAGACCAACACAAGAACATAGAAAACTCTGGAGAACATATCAAGAACAATCCCAAAAGAAATAACAAAAGCAAACCTAATTATGTACAGACTACAACCTACTGTACATGGACTTGTTATAAAACTTAAGAGAAGTAATACTTCAGGAATTGTCCATGCACTGGAAATTTCTGTACCTCACCATTCATTTTTTGCAAGAAGTTTGAGTCTTTTCCATTAATATCACAGACAATAGAAGGGCCTATCCACAGTGACTCAAATTTTTTGTGCTTGCCCTTATCTTGTCTTGTTGCATTCCATTGAAGAACCATGTCACCAATTTGAAACTTCCTTGATGTGGTTCTTTTGTCAAAAAGATACTTGGACTACAACTGAATCTTCAAGTTTCTTTTATGAGCCAGAGTCCTGATTTCTTCCACTTCCACCATCTGAACCATTTTGTCTTCCATGGGTTCTGATAACTCCAACTCCTCAGCTTGTAGGAATTTATATACTGGGAGAAGGTTATTAACTAGCACCCTAGTTTGTGTACCATAGATCAATTCAAACGGTGACACACCAATTGCTTTCTTAACAGTAATCTTGTCTGACCATAAGGCCAATTTTAGTTTCTGATCCCAAGACCTTTTGTTCTCCTCAATAATTTTCTTGATAATATTCAAAAGGCTTTTATTGTTGGATTCCGCATGGCCATTGCCTTGTGGATGGTATGGTGAAGAATAAGACATGATTATTCCATGGCTAATACAAAATTCAGTGAATTCCTCTGATCTAAAACTCATGCCATTATTCATTATCAGTTTTATAGGAACACCAAATTGTGTTATGACATTATCCATCAGAAATTCAATGACAACTTTACTAGTGGCTCTTTTAGTAGGTATAGCCTCAATCGACTTAGTAAAGTAATCAATGGCCACTATGATCCATTTGTGACCTCTTCCTGACTTCTTAGTTATCTCCCCAATAAAATCAATGCCCCACTGGACAAAAGGGGCTTCCACTGTAACTGGGTTAAGGGGCAAAGCTCCTTCATACTTTAACTTGGAAGAAAGTTTTTGGCATGGGTCACACCTCTAAACATGCCCATGGGCATCTTTAAACAAAGTGAGACAATAGTATCAAGCCCATACTATTTTGCCAGCTGTGGTCTTGGCCAAGTAATGACCTCCACATACTCCATTATGCATTTCAGTTAACATCCTTCGAGCTTCAGATTTATCTAGGCACATTAGCAATGCCCCATCTCTATTTCACCAATATAGATCACCTTGAACAAGGACATACTTTTGAGACTTTAGTTTCAATGCCCTTCTTTGATTAGGAGTCATTTCCTCTAGGTAAGTTGCATCCCTCACAAAATGTACTACTTTTGAGTACCAAGGTTGTGTCTCAATACTTGTGACCAGGGCATTCTCAATTTCAACATTGTTAACTTCAACATCAAGGAAATTTGATTCAGCCATCAACTTAGCAAGGCCTAACCCTCTTACTAATTTGGTAATCTTGATTTCTAAATCAAACTCTTGAATCCGAGTTATCCACCTGCACCTTTTGCCAGTGACTTTGGATTGAGATAAGATGTCTTTAACAGTTGCATGTTGGACATAAGCAACTATTTGTGCATTTACAAGATATGGCCTAAATGCTTTTACAACTTTAACTAAGGCATATGCTTGATTTTCCATGATTTCATATTTCAGCTCTGCAGCTTGTAGAGATTTTCTATAGAAAGCAATAGGGTGTTCATACCCCTCAGCATCCTTTTCAAGAAGGACTGTTGCCACTGTATGATAGGAAGCAAAAGAGAACAATGAAAAGGGCTTACTGTAATCAGGGGACTTCAACACCGGTGCCTCCTGAATAACCCTTTTAATTTTGTCAATAGCCCTTGGAACTTCTTCATCCCAAGAAAACTTTACATCTTTCTTAAGGAACTTAATAATAGGTTTGACTATTTCAGAAAAGTTAGCAATGAATCGTCTGACAAAATTTACCTTGCCCAAGAAATACTAAATACCTTTGACATTCTTTGGCTCAGGTACATTGTTTATGGCTTCAATCCTTTCAGGTTCTATTCTAACCCCTTCCTTGGAGACAATACACCCAAGAAACTTCCCTTCAGTGATTGTAAAATGACACTTTTTTGGTTTTAGGGAAACACCAAACTCCAGAGCTTTGCTGAAAACGTTTTCCAAATTACCGCAGTGGTCATATACCCTTTTAGAGAAACATGTTAAATCATCTTGGTACACAACCATGATGTTGTTGATACATTCCTTGTAATCTATATCCATTGCTCTCTGAAAAGTAGCTCCAACATTTTTTAAACCAAATGACATCATCACATATACAAACATCCCCCAAGGGGTGGTAAAAGTAGTCTTAAACTGTTCAGGCTCTTTTACCAAAACCTGATTATATCCTGAGAATCCATCCATCATGGACAATAGATCACAGCCAGTTACTCTTTGCAACATTGCCTCCATATTGGGGGAAGAATAGTTGTCTTTCAAAGAAGCAATGTTTAAGTTTCTGAAATCAACACAAAGCCTTATGTCCCCATTCTTTTTTCTAACAGGGACTAAATTGGACACCCATGAAGAATGTCTTATAGGCTTAATAATCCCCCCCTCTCTCAACTGGTTAGTTCTTGTTACATCTTAGTCTCTAAGAGGGGGTTGATAGGTCTTTGCTTTTGTCTAAAAGGCTTAGCATCTGAATGTAGAGGAATTTCATGTTGAAATAGGTCATGTCTATACGCCTTTAGGTCCTCATAAGACCAAGCAAAAACATGTTTGTATTTTCTTAATAAATTAATAAGGTTAGTCATAATATGGGGAGCAAGGATCTTTCCAATATATACCAACTTAGGGAGTGATTGAGTTCCCAAGTTCACCTCCTCCAATTCTTCTAACTTGGTGGTTGACTGTTCATGCAAATGACTATCACTGTGACTGAACATACCTTCCAATTCTACTAATCCTTCGGGGATTTCATTGGTTTCCACTGGACCATGTCATTTCCAAACACCATTTCTCTATCATCCACTACTTCTACTAATGCATTGCAATCAATTTTTTGTCCATCATAATCATCAATGCACTGTATGAATCTAAGAATATCTTCATCATTTACAAACATTTGCTAGTTATATACATTATCAGGAATAGAAGGCCTAGCTTTTATCTCAACTGTAGACACACTAGTTAATGTTACATCATCATTCTTTAATGCAACATTAGTTAAAAAATCAGCCATGATGTTATTTGATCTTTCTATCCAGTTAATAGAAAATGCACAAAAATGCTCAATCACATCCCAAACAGTATGTTTATATCTTTTCAAACGATCATTTTTTTATGCATATTTAGACCTTATCTGAGAGACCACCAACTTTGAATCCCCAAATACTTATAACAATTGAATGCCATGTTTCTTAGCAATTTCCAGTCCCAATAACAAGGCCTTGTATTCAGCTGTGTTGTTTGTACATTTGAAAGCCAATAGAAAAGAATACTTGAAAGTTATACCTGATGGAGACACAAAAAGCACTCTTGCTCCAAAACCTTCATTCGAGCAAGCTCCATCAAACTACATATGCCACAAGCCTTCTTGTTGAGATTCCAATTCATTGACAATGGGATCAGTATTTCTCAATTGAGGTTGAATTGGTTGTACTCTGAAATTGTCAAGATCCACATCAATCATACAATTCAACATATTAGGGTCTATCTTCTCAATTACCCTAGGAGCATGTGGTTCTCTATATAACTTAACCCGGCTTCCATTTACTGGGATTGTTGCATATGAAAGATCTAATTGCATGTTTCCTCCAACTGCTGCAGCCCATTATCTGGATAATAACATGCCATAATGGGGTTTTGTGTCAGTTACTATGGCATCCATTTTATAGGTTGCTTCAGGAAATGCTGCTATCTTTACCTCCACATCATTCATTGTACCTACCACAAGTACTTCTCTATTGTCCATAGCATAATATTTCCCATACACAGTACTTACTGATAATCCCAACTCTTTCGTGACACCATATGGCATCACATTTGCAGTAGCACCAGAGTCTATCATACAATTCTTGATTAGCCTATTATTGACTAATAAAGTCACATAAAATGAAAAATTCTCCCATTTGGGACTCATTAAATTTTGAGCCATTTTTTGAGAAATTCTCTATGGGAGATTTCCAAGAGGGGTTCCAGTCTTGTGCATTTTAATTTTCTGGGTTGTAATTGTTGATGTTCTCATTCTTTTTGTCATTGAAGAGATACATTTAGCTGTAAATTCTTAGTTGTAGGTCATATATATGTAAGGACTCATTAAATTTGAGTAATTTGAGAGGCCCATTTCAAAATTTTGCTATTTCATTTTCAGAAAGGCAGCTAATCTCATTCAGGTGGCCTAGTTAGAGAGAGGGTAAAATGGAGCCAGTTGATTTTCAAATGGCAAGGCTTGGGAAATGTGTCCTACACCTTTCATTTGACCTATCAAGTGTTCTGCAACTTTCAGTTTTCAGTTTGGATTAGTTTATCAAGTACCCATTTCAAGGGGTGAGTTGAAAGTGCATCATAGGTACAAATGCAGATTTTATTAAGTAGCCTATTTTGAGAGCCTATAACTTTTGACTAGTTGATTTTCATGGTGAAATTCAAGGTATATTGAATTGTATGCATAAATGTGAGTCAACATGCAAAATTTCAAGTCCCTGTGAATCCATTTGCTCAGTTTGGTAAGCTCAATCCATTTGTAGTTTATGGTTTGTACAAGCCCCTGTTTCGACAGCTAGTCAAAGCCTCACTTTGCACGTGTAAAAGTTGCCTCGGTGAGTGTCATATCAGAATGTTTATTCTAGGCTATTTCTGGTATAAAAGACAAGCTATGTTTCAAATTTCAAGCTCCTGCCAATCCGTTTGATCAGTTTTCAAAAGGTTTTCTTGAGCCACCTTATTCAGTGTTTCGTATTTTCATTGTTACCTCAATTAAAGTGGCTATTTTCATGAGTGCACTATTTGTACCCTATCATCTTCCTAGTTGAACTGAGAATTCTAAGTTTTGATTTGTACTTCAAGGTACCTATGCCTTAGATTTGAGGGTCTACGGAGATCATTTGATATTTTTATGAATGACATCATGAGTTCCCTGCGCATTGACTTTATCAGGTTTGCAATGCTGACAAGGCCAGTTGGTCATCTTTGACCATTAGTATTTCTTCACTCAGGATTCATCTTGAGAAATGGCTTGGTAAGGTATATGTTTGTATATCAGATTACACATCTGTCAGTTTGTGAAGTCCAGAAAGGTGTTTTGACTAGTTTGAAAAATACGTCTTTGGGATTAAATGCGAAAATGTGGTGCAAGTGCCTGAAAGTTGCAAAACTTTGTTTAATGATCAGAAAATGGTGTCGATCGATTCCAGAGGCATGTTCAAGGTTCCTGAGGTGTTTTCAAGGGTCAGTTGCATGAAAATGAATTTTTTTTTTGGGTCGGACCCACTTTGGGGCTGGACTTGACTTGCCACTTCATGTGTCTTTTAAGTAAGGTTTAAATTGTTATTTTAGATCATATGTTATATGATTTAAGTATAATGGAAAAGGAGGTTTGATGCATTTGTATAAGGATAACATGTTTTATGGTGGACATGGAATTGTTGGAGCACACTTTCCGCTTGGATGTGGTCTGGCCTTTGCCCTTAAAATATAAAAAAAGTAGATGGACTATCAATTACTTTTTATGGTGATGGTGTTGCAAATCAGGGGCAACTTATGAATCTATTAATATGGCCACTTTGTGGAACTTTCCTATGGTTCTTGTGTGCGAGGATAATCATTATGACATGGGTATAGCAGAACGGCGAGCAATGAAATGCTCTGCATATTATAAGTACGGACATTATGTTTCAGGTCTTAAGATTTTGGAGAATGACTTACAAACCAAGCAAAATGCCATCCTCTTCATTGCTAGTGGCAAATGCAAAAGGTGTTTAAACTTCCAAATAAATGAAATTGTCCCCTACATGGTATGATGGAGTATGTGGCATGGCAATACCAAAGAGAGCCATTCCTATGTTTGTTGTAGCTACGACTGTCATTTTATCCCTAAAACACATTATTTTTTGTGCATGTGAGGCTTCCTCTGTGTGGTTGAAGAGGTTAAAAGAGGTGTTGAAAGGAATATAACCTCAAGCAATTGCAATTTGGCAGGTGTATCATCAGAGACTCCCATTCAGCTTGGCAAGCTAAGGAGTAAAACTTTTAACCAAATGCGAACGAGATTGCAAATTGCAATTTGTAGGTGTAAGGCCATGTCTCCTTTATTCTGTGCAAGAAGTGTCTGGTTTGAGGCAATTAAAAATTTCCAAGTAAATGTGTTGGTAGAATGCATAACACCCCTGCATAGTGTTTGGAGAGAGGCAACAATAAAATTTAAAGTAAATGCATTTTGGTAGGTTTAAAGCCAATGCCCTCTTTGCATGAGGTGAAGTGTGGCGTTGAAAGTCCATTAACTTCCCAGCAAATACAACGGCTGGCATAAAGCCAGATTCCACAATCTTTGCCCATCTCTCTTTTGCATTCGGTGTAGAAGCAGGCATTTAAACTCCAATCAAATGTAGTTCGCAGGCCTAATGCCTCCTTTCCTCTGCATTGAATAGAAAGTTTTCTGCAAATGCATTGAAGAAGCCATTAAAACTTTTAGAAAGTGCAGTCCTAGGAAAAACCATATATCCCACATTGACTGGGTGGGGGACAATTTTGGCATTTATATACAAAAACAAACACATCCATAGTGTCAAATCCTTGAGGCTTTTGACACAAGGTGTTGATGGGCGCCCAGTGTACCCCATGCGTGCGTGCACGAGCCTTGAGGCGGTGAAGAGATAGCTAGCGACTAGGTGGACCCCACGTATGCATGATTCTAGAGGTAGGCGGGTTTTGCAGAGAAAGAAAAGATTAACAAGTGAGCAAGTTCAGAGATGATCAACAACTGGCATTGTTTCACGAAGCGAAGATGCACACCAGTTACCCTTTGCGAAATGGCGAAAAGCTTAACGAGTGAGCAAGTTCCATGGTGATCTACGGCTAGCGTTGTTTTGTGAAGCAAAGATGCATGACAGTTACCCTTTGCGAAATGGCGAAAGATGATGTGGCAGGTCTGAGTGGCAGTCCAGCTAGCGGGTTTGAGTGAGGTGCTGATGAGGTGCTGATGACGGGGCCGACAAGTGTCGGATCAGTGAGGTGTCATCCTAGTGGACCCCATGAGGGAATTGCAGGTCGCCACGTGGTAGGGCGCAAGCAAAAAATAAGGCAAAAAAATAAAATTAAATAGTAAAGTCCAAACTATTGGAAAAAATGCAAAAATTTAAATGATGGATCCATTTGAGTGATTAATTCGCCTGAGAGGTATTTTCGTCCAAATATGCAAGTATTATATATCATCGGAAAGCTCCCGAGACAAGGAAATAAGTCATGAGGTTTGTTTCAACAAACATGAGATATTTTGAGAGCAGTTTCAACGGGAAGGATGAAGAGGAATGTTTTCAGTTGGGGAAAGGGACACATGGCAATTGTTGATGCAGACCTAATCTTTTTCCCTCCTCCTTCATATTCTCATTTCTTCTCTTTTTTAAGGGTTCCAATTTTTTGAGAAATTCTCTCTGGGAGATTTCCAAGAGGGGTTCCAGTCTTGTGCATTTTAATTTTTTGGGTTGTAATTGTTGACGTTCTCATTCTTTCTGTCATTGAATAGATACATTTAGTTGTAAATTCTTAGTTGCAAGCCATATATATGTAAGGCATATATACATTTCCATTGGATTGTCTTCAGGCATTTTTTCAATTTCAATAAATTCAGTCTTCAAGGGATTTTGAATTTATCTTCTCCAAGGGAGAGTGTAATTCTTGTTCTTAGGCATCCTTTACATAAAGGATTTAAATTCGATGAGCATAAATTGTGAATTCTGAATTAATGTTTAGATTTGTATCATCTTTTGATTTGAAGTTCAGAATGTATTAATGTCAGGCATTAATATAGGGATATCTTTGAGTGGATCTTATCTAGAGCTTGGATTTCATTTATGATCATTTGTGTTGACTCTATGCCTAGATGAAGGCATTGATCTGTTTCAATTAAGAGTTATTTGCACAAGAAATTTAAAATCAAATCAGAATATCTTTTGCTTCTTGTTCTATGGTAGTATTCCATCCATCTCATTATTCAAACATTACTGAGTTGTAAGTGTAGATCTAGCCAATCTACAGTATCCTCCTTGTTTTTGAACCTTTTGAGATTCATCTACTTTTGTTGATGTTGGCATAGGTGTGTAATGGGATTAATTTTAAGCATCAAAAGGGTGTCCCCCCTAGGTCTAGTAGAACCTGAAGTGCAGGAGGATCAATTAGGGTCCTATGTTATGTTGTCCAAGTCCTAATGTGTTCCATAGATTGAAATTGGCCATTTCATAGAAGGATTGCAGGTGAACTTGGGTTAACCAGATTTGGTGAACAACAAGTTTCCCGATAAAGTCAACACTAGTTGTTTAGACTTTACATTGTTGGCATTGATTACCCCATCATTAACAATGTTTTTGTTCCTTGTCCAAAATTTGGACTTGTCTGAATTGTTGTTATTGTTTTGATTGTTAAAGGTGTTATTGTTTGATGAATTAACACCTTCCTTAAAGAACTTCAATGTTCCTTTCTTGATGGAAGCTTCCTCTACTTGGATACCATTTTCTATTAATTTTGTAAAAGATTGTATACATTGTAGTTTGAGATGATAACTCATTTCACTATTCAAATTGTCTATGAAGATTTCCATCTTTTCCTTTTCAAGCACATCTTGTGGATATCTTGCGACCATGCATCTCCATCGTTGTAGAAAAACCATGAATGTTTCATTGTTTTTTTGTTTTGTGTCACACACATATAGCATGGTGATTGCATGTTGGATGTTATAGGAGTATTATGTTATGAATTTGTTCACTAACTCATCGAATGATTTGATGGGAGGTGTGAGTTTTTACAACCACTCCATTGTTTGCCCTCCCAAAATTCTTGGGAATAATATTATTAATTATGTGTCATTGTGAGCAAACTCTAAGATCATGGTACAAAATTATCGAATGTGATCATAGGGATCACTCTTACCATCGTATTTATCATACTTTGGTATATTTGAATTTGGGGGAAAAGGTACCATGTTCAATCTCCTATCAAAAGGATAAGGACAAATATCATCTAATTAATATTGTACTGTGGTCCCTTGTTGCTTGTCTTGCATTTGTCTTTGAAGTGTTTGGAGTTGTTGTGTAAGAGAGGCTACGGAAGCATTTGTCCTTCGATTGGGAGCTTCACCTCATTCATTAAGATTGTCCCGATCATGGGCATGGTCTTGTTCGTGAGTGTTGTCTTTTTCATGGGTGTGATCTTGGTTGCGAATGTTTTCTTTATCATGTGTCTCTTCTTCTCTCTATTGTTCTTGATAAGCATAGTTTCTCGCTCTTGTTCTTGAAATTCTCTCATCTATATTCCTTAAGTTTTCTGTGTCAAAATCCTAAGGAATATTGACTCCTTTGCTAGTTAGCATGAGTAGATATTTTTCCTTATCCACTTCTATAAGTTTTTCTACAAGTTTTTGGAAATTTGTGTTCTCTTCACATCTTGGAGAAGTTCGTCGATGATCTTTGTTTCTCCCATATTTACATATTCATCAAAAAGATTGGACAATCTATGACTCATACTTGATTCTAGTTGTGATTCCTTCTTTTTTCTTTTCTGAGACCGAGTGACAACGGGCATTAATATATCTCTACCGTAATGAATTCTTCTTCTTCTATTGGGGTTCTTGGTGGAGTTGGTGGCTCAAGATGAGCTTCGTTGTAAGTGATAAGAAACTTTGGAAACAATGTGGGGTTAATCCTTCCTCCCCTATTAAGGCGTTGTTTGAATGTTGCTTTCTAAATGTAAGCCCTAATTCTCAAATATTATTTGTTAAATTCGTTGATTTTTCCTTGGATATACAACAACATATGACACAAGAATGCATGATGTGATGTAAAGAGTTGATGGTTGATATAGAGAAATTTATTCCTCTTGATAAGTGACTTAGAACTAGGTTGTCTCTTCTTCAACTTAGTCTTTTGATGAAGACTTCTTCTTCTCAAAATGTGGGGAGTGGTCATACACAAATGATCAATGTTGATGTTGGTGTTGGATATGGATACTTCGTTTTGGAAACTCAAGTTTACTTGTCAAGTAGAATTTTAGTTTGTTTCACTTCCACGAAAAAGTGTGTCAAATGATATGAGTCAAGTCTCACTATGTAGAAACTTAATTTGACAGCTTGAGAACCTAACTAGGTATTTATTTTAATAGGATTTGTTGGATGGTGGAACCTATGATCAATGTTTTGATACTCCTCAATTTTGTTGGATGAATTCTAATCTCAAGATAGTTGAAAATTCGATACATTTTTCTAAGGGTGCTTAGTTGGATTTGGAAATTCTCTTCTAGCTAAGGTTTCTCTTTTCTCTTTGTTTTTAAATTGATTATTGTATTGATTTATTTGCAAGATATTTTAATGTTTATGAAAATAAGACACAACACACATGAAAACAGTATGCTAAACATTGAGTGTATGTTTTGTGAGTATATTTTCAAATCCCCGATGTTATCACTGATTTGACTTACAACAAAAGACACATCAGAAAGACTTTGTATTCAAAGGTCTTGATAATATCATAGCCCACTAGTCTCGATACTCCATCAACTCAAACAACTTTGTCACCCACTAGACAACGCCCATTTTTTTGCCTTTTCTCAGACATTAACCCAAAGTGAATTACTTCACATTTGGGTATTTATCTTGGGAGATATATGGTGAGTAATCTTAGGGGCAGATTCTTCCCCACCCTTGCACTATGATATTGCCAATGTTTGGCAACTGACTCAACTCAAAGTCTCTATTGCTATGGTTTGTAATCATGCTTCCATTTGGTCTTCGGTGATAAACTCCCTCGGGAGGCTTCCCAACCTTTAGAACAAAGGCTTTATTTATCTTAAAGATATTGGGGGAAGGCAAATCACCGAGAAAAAACATTGGAGGGGACTTTCATCAGCCTCCACATTTGATTATAGTGGGTTGGAATACTTGGCGGTAAAGCCATTTCCCACTTAGGCCATTCCCCTCTCACCGGCCTTAATGGTGCCCTAAGGGGAACTCGGGAGGGCATGCCTTCTAAAGGATTTAATTTATTGAAGTAAAAGAAACCATAAAAGAGTGGGTTTGGCATTTTGATCACCCAATTAATGGGAGAGCATATACCTACCACTTTCGAGGCAAGGCAAACAATGTTCTTTTTATCCTTCCAAAGCAATGATTGGCTAAGACCTATTTGGAGATGTTGCTCCAACAAGCATGGTGTTATTTTTTGTCCCACAAAGAAATTTGTTTGTTTAATCTAGGAAATGAAATCCTGGTCAACTTTAAATAATGCACATTGCTTTGAGATGGAAATCGCTTTGCAAAACGAAATGTGAATTGTTCTTTTTAATCTTGCAAAAAATTATTACTTGTGAATTTTAACCTTTGCAAAAAAATAAAATATTGTTGTTCTTTTTATAACCCCAAAATTTGAAGTGTGAACCTAACTTGCAAGAAGGAAAATGTGAAGTTGTTGTTATTTTTAACCTTGCAAATTTGATTCTTTTTAAACCCCTAAATTGAAATGTGAGATTATTTCACCAATTGAAGCTTAATGAGATTCTTTTTAGTTTGAAAAGAAAATGAGTTAATTTTAGCTAACTTTGAACAAACTAGAAAATTAAATGCAAATCCTACTTTAACTCCTTCAATCCAGCATCAAATTGTTAGACCTACAAGAAAACACAAGTTAGAAAAATAAAAAATCATATGGTGGGATTCTCCAAGCCTAATTTTAAATATCGTTTGCAAATATCCTCTGTTTAAGAAGAAACTCATACGAGGTTTCTCACCTACTTGTACGACAATTCCTATACTCCCATACGAAAAAATATTTTACTCGTACAACAAAATAATTTACTTGTGCGGGTTCAAATATTAGCTCGTACGAGCTGAAAAAAGAGACAAAGGATAGAATAAAACAGAAAATAGATCTCTGTTTTCACCATAAACTCGTATGAGTTTCTTTACAGGCCCATAAGACAAATGGTAGGTTCCCATATGACAAAACAGAAACACTCATTTAACACCCATACGAACTTGCGTGAACCTGCGGAAAAGTTGTTAGAAAAATTGGATTTTAGGGGTCTTGTCCCATGATGGACACCAATTAATGTGTGACTAAAATGTGGGCGATAGCACATGCAAGAAAACACAAATCACACACACACATGAGACATTACGTTAGTGAGATCAAGAAATTGAAAATGCAAACTAATCTAGTTGTTAGTCCAAGAAATCTCAAGATTGTTAAACCCATCCCATGCTCCTCTATCTCTAAAGATCTCCAAGATTCAAGGTGGCCCTCACTTAGAAGAGCACATGATCCTCAAGATGACAACCTAGAGAATGAGTTATGAATAATGACTCTAGGATCAAAATGCATACAACTAAGATCCTAGCTAAGATGAGATGATGGATGGAGATGCAAGATGCAAGATGAAGATATGAAATGAGTTCCAAATTGAAAGACTAAGTGAACTATTTAGGCTAATATAAGGATGAGATATGAGAATGTTATGAAAATGATATGAATTAAGCTAGCAAGATATTCTAAACATGTATTAAAAAAAACTAACCTATAATGCAATTAAGATGGCCTAAATGCTTAGTGATGGGGATTGAGCTCCTTGATAACCTGCACAACACAATTAGACTATAGATTGGATGCAATGGAAGTGGATCCTAAGAATGAGGAATGAGAGCTCTATATATAGGGAAAATAGGGAAATGGATGGTTGAGATTGAGTAATCTCAACAAGGGCTAGGATTGAAACCTATCAATCCATATGAGGGATTCAATCCAATCCCAAGTTGACAAATTTCATCTAAGAGGGCTTGAGAGATGCTAAGAAAACATTAGATTCTAATTGAGCATTAGAGAAGGCTTCAAGGGGTGACATCATTGGATAATGCTTTCATCCAAGGAAGCAGGCTATTGTCCAAGAGATAAAATCTCGTGCAAGGATAAAAGATGGTCAAATGGACAACCATCATGTGTTAGGGGTGTGAGATTGTAAGAGACTTAAATGGTCTTTGAAGACTTTAGGGGTTAACTTCTTTCAAGAAGAAAACCACTAGTGGTCTAGGGGACAACTTCGTAAGAGCTTTACAAATTTGGGGGTATTCAGTTCAAGTTACCTTGTTGAAAGGAGGTCTTAAATGCAATTCGAAGACTTTCTCCAAATTTGGGGAAGTGACTCCCCCAAATTTAGGGACTAGACATGATGAGGAGAAATAGGATAATTAATGGAGGATTAGAGGGATTCTAGAAGAAATTAGGAGGGCAAGTGGGAAATGTAGGATTTGACAAGTGGGTGAGGGAAAATAGGAATTTTAGTGAATTAAAAAGATTTAATTTAGGCAAAAGAGGATGCAACTTGCATTTGAAGGATTTTGTAAGTGGGGGGGGATTTAATTAAATGGAAAAGAGGATTTTAATTAAATAAATAAGATTTATTTATTTAAATGGCTAAGGGTATTTAATCAAACCTTAGTTTAATTAATGGATTAGGTTTTAGAAGAAGGGTTTAATCAAATCTTTAATTTGATCAATAGGGTAATTAGAAGAATAGGGATATTAATTAAATCTTAATTTAATTAATTGGAAGAATTAGGGATAATTAAATGAATAAAATTAACTTAATTTATTGTGCCACTTTTAGGTGTCTATAGTTATAATATGAGTATGTCTGACACAAGAATGTGGATTGATTGGGCCTATAAAGTCGATGCCCCACTATTGGAAAGGCTCGTCAATCACAATAGGTCTCAAGGGTAACACAAATAAATGAGGTCTACCAGTAAACATGACACACTTTTCACACTTGGCTACCCATTCATATGTATCTTTGGACATACCTAGCCAATAAAAATTTTGAAGATTGTTACATAGGAAAAAAAATTGACCACCACATGCCTCATTGTGAAAGAATTCCAACAACTTCTTCTATTGTTCCTTGTCTACACATCTCAAGAAAGTACCATCAACTCCTCTTTTATACAAATTTTCTTCCCAAAGAATGTACCTTCTAGCTTTGAGTTTCAAATTCCTTTTCTCCTTTGAGGATAAGTGAGAGGGACAATCTCCATACCTCAAGAATTATGATACATCCAAGAACCATTCATCTGTTGTGCTAGTAAACAACACCAATGGGAGAATTTATTCCTTAGAGGGTTTACTTTTTGTAATTAACTTAGCCAAGCCCTTTCCCCTAACCAAATTAATAGGTTTAATATCCTCATCATATTCATGCACTTTGGCTATCCAAGAGCCCCTCTTATTACACCCAATCTCGTGCTGAGTAAGGATACTTTTCATAGCTTCCTCGGATATAACAAAAACAACATGAGAGTGCAGAATATAATACCTAAAGCTCTTAAGAGCTTTGACTACAAAATAAGCATGTTTTTTAAAAGGAGAATAATTCAACTCATACTTCTTCAGAGGGATACTCATAAAGATATTGGGGCTTTAATACCTGGTTCATTCTTATGCAATAATATAGTTGACAAGGTATGTTCTGAGGCATAAGAATATATAATGAAACCCTTGGTGAAATCAGGATGTACCAGGGTGGGTGCATTTGCAATCACCAATTTATGTCTTCAAAAGACTATTTTCCCTTGGGGCTCCATTTAAGGGAAGGAAGGTTTGTCATCATCTCTTCAATAGACTTAGTCAACTTAGCAAAATCAGAAACAAACCTTCTTAAGAAATTCACTTGACCAAAGAAAGACCTAACACCATCTTTGTTCATCGGTAAGCTCAGCTGGATAATTTCCTTCACTCTCTCAGGATCGATCTTAATTCCTTCTTTTAAGACAATATGACCTAAGATTTTTCCTTCAGTCACGACAAAGACAAATTTATTGGGATTTAAAAAGATACCTTCCTCCCTGCACCGCTATAGAACTACTTCCAAATCATGCAGATTATCGTCTCTCTTTTTGGAGAAGACCTTCAAGTTATCCAAATAGAATACAATGAATTTATTTTTTAAATCTCCAAAAGACAAGTCCATAGCCCTTTGGAAGGTGGCACCGACATTGATAAGACCAAATGACATTTTATGATAAGAAAATAATGCAATAGGAGTAGTGAAAGCGGTCTTATGTTGATCTTTAGGAGCTACTTCAACCTAGTTATAACCTAAGAAGCCATCAAGAATATACATCATCTCTGGGCCTACAACTGTTTTCAAAATGTGGTCCATGACAGGCAAGGGATAATTATCTTTTAAAGAAGCTTGATTCAGATTTATGAAATCAACACGTATTCTTATTTCCCCATTCTTTTTTTCTGACAGGAACAATATTGGAAACCCATGTGGAATGATGAATATGGTAGATGATATTTGCATTTCACATCTTCTCAATTTCAGTAAAGATTGCATCAGCAATCTTGGGATTGTAAGTATGGTGTTTCTACCTGAAACGTGTGACACCAGGTTTCAAAGGAATTATATGTTGGAAACTGCCATTTTTTAATTTCTTTAGGTCAGCGTAGCTCCAAGAAAAGACATCTTGATAACAAAGAAACAAAGTAATAAGCTTCTCCCTTTCTTTAGGAGAGCAGCATTTACCAATACAGACAATCTTTGGATTCTCCTCAGTCCCAATGTTGACCTGATCATATTCAACAGAGGAGGGGACATACTTGTTCTTGTGCTTTAGATATTGATCATGCCTATTGAAAATATCCTAAATAGAGACTAATCCTTTAGGTATGTTATTTCCTTTCAACTATACTACCTCTATTTCTTTTCCTTCAAAATCGATAACCTCATCTTCCAACACTTCATTACTCTCATTAGCACCCCTTCCAAAATAACAATGAGCAAAAGACTTATAATTCTCAAAGAATTCAATTATTTGTCTATCATCATTAAACACTTGCCAATGATCAACATTATTAGGGACACTTGGTTTATATATTACTTCCACTTGGAAAGTCTTATCTACAAAATTAGGATGGGGAAAGAGTAAAGAGGCCGAAACAGCTAACAGATCAACTCTTGTGTCCTGGCTTCTCAGAACATATTCAATTGAGAAGGAATCAAATAATTCCATACAGTCCCAAACCCTATTTCTACAATGTTTAAGATGAATGTTCTTCATAATATAAACCTTTCTGACTTGTTTGACAACCAACTCAATATCACCAACAACCTTCAACTATTTGATTCCATTTTCTTTAGCTAATCCTAAACCAAGAAGCAAAGCTTTATATTCTGCAGTATTATTGGTATTAAAAAATTTGTTTGAAGGCGTAGGGAAACTTGTAGCCATCCAGTGAGATTATTACTACCCTTTCTCCTAACCCAACATTAGCACAACTTCCATCAAACACAAGTGTCCATAACTCGTCCTTTAGACTAGGGGTGACTTGATTTGAACTATCATGAGGATTTGATGAACACATATAGGTGCCATGCCTAGTTTCCACAAATAAAATATCAACTCTAGGGTCTCCAGATTTTAATACAGTAAACTTGGCTTTAGGCTTAGGGTTAAGGCACATCTTCTTCCCTTCAAGTGGAATCAAAGAGTGGGACCAATATAATTTGTACTACTGAAATAGGAAATATAATTTGTATTAGACACATAAATGAGTTGCAAAAGGAGGGACACATGTTGATGTATATTTTAACACGTCATAGGGCATCTAGATTGAAGATAAGGTTGGCTATATTTTATTGGGTGGTTTTAGCCCATAGTTTTGTAATACTGTTTGACGGTTTCTTATATTGTGTCTCCTATATATGAGGTGTGTGAGATAAAGGTTGTGTAAGATTTAATGGCTATTGAGTTACCTCTAAATATCTGATTAGTGGTACTCCTGTGAAGAGCTTGCTCTGCAAGTATATTGTAATCTATTATTGATTACTGAATAATATATTGAGTTGCTTTTGGAGTGTGGGGGTTTTCTCCCGAAAAGGTTTTCCCCACATAAATCACTATGTTGTGTAATGAATGTTATTATGTCTATTTTCTGTTAAGTTTATGTAGTTGTTGTGATGATTTGTTGAAGTTTTTTCATTATTCTCCTCTCAAGGTTAGTGTAGGAAGTTGTTTAGCTACTTAACTTCCTTACAATTTAAAATTAAGATTATTAATTATCAAGGAGAACAATTAGTAAAATTGGCGTTCATGAATGAAAATGCTTATGATGTCACTGCAAAGCTTTCCATCTTCTTCTGCTACGAAGGATAGGGATTTGTAGATTCGACCTCACAATGTAGATCTCGTGAACTCCTTTTTTTAAGTACTATGCTCAGTTTCCTTCTTGGACAAAGTTGTCTTCTATTTTGTGTGCTTGCAAGGAACTACTAGGTGGAAATGAGGTATTCTTTAGGGCTGGTAGTAGGAAGTATAGGGGAAATGGATTTGGTGTGGGTAGGTTGGATGATGGTGAGGCTGGGAATGTTGAACCAGAAGGATGTTTCCCTTTGAAATTGGATGAGCCTTTGGGGCACAGGATGCAAATGGGAGATTTCATGACCTTCAAAAAGGGAGAGGCATCCTCAATAGCGAGTGTTGAAGGTTTCATTCATCGGGAATATGCAAATTAAAGGGTCAAATATGGTTCCATCCTTAAGAGAGTCTTGCAAGATTTTAGGGTTGAGAAGGCCAGTGAAAGAAGGGGAAGCAATAGCTATGTAGTGGTGGTGTTGAAAGAGTGCAATAAAGAGGGTTTGGGAAAGATTAGGACCGAACCCCTTTAAAATAAAATGATGGTTAATTTAAATAGAGAAATTAGAGCCATGAAAGCTAAAATGAGAATTTTTATATAGAGATGGGTTTGATGGGGAGGTTTAAAGGCTTCTAGCCCAACCTTGGTGAGCTTTATAAATGGATCTCAGAGCAATGGAGCCCTATTTTGGAAGGGGATGTACAGATTTACCCTGATGCATGAGGCTTTTTTGTGGTGATGTTTGATAATGAATTGAATAGAAATAAGAACTTGTGTGAATCTTGATGGAGTCGAGAAAACAACTATATGCTCCTACTAAAGCTCTGGTGCCCAACTTTCAATCTGTCTACTGATTCCTTCAACAAAGTTCCATTATGGGTAAGAATTTCAAACTTACTACTTTACTTTTGGTTTGAATATTGTTTCAAGGCTATTGGGAATTCTTTGGGTAGTTTTATGGTGGATAAGGGTTCCCAAGAATTCTTCCATACAACTTTTTCCCGCATTTTGGTTGAGATGGATTTGACAAAAGCCCTTTTGATAGAATTGTCTCTAAAGCTAGTGATAGGTGTGTGGAGACAACTTGTGGATTATGAAGGAATCCCTTTCAGGTGTAGAAGGTTCTTCCAAACCAATCACATTGCTACTAATTGTGTGATTAAAAAATCAGTAAAGAGGTGACCTAGTGGAGGGATGTCTCCCTTGAGTTATATTCAGTAGAAAAAGAGGAGTTAGTTGCTTCAAAGGGTGGATCTGAGAAAACTCATGTTGACTTCATGTAGGGTTTGAACCTTAAAACTATTAAAGGTTCTAAGGTTGAACAGGATCAGAAGGTAGTATCGAAGGCTTTGGAAAAGGAAGATAGCACTTCATTGAAATCTCGCATTGACTGAAAGTCAAGCGCTAAGGATAGGTCACCAAATCCAAACAAGGAGAGAACTGGTATATTTGTTGAAACCTCAGAACGAACATAGGTTTTTCCAATCATGAATGCAATTGAGTGTTCATGTAGCCCAGTTGGAGAGACTTGGGCCCCTTTAGAAAGTAGGCAAAAGGAGGCTTCCAAACTGGAGGAGGGCTAGCACGAAGCGAAAGGGAAGAAGGAAAAGAAGATGAGGAAGGAAAGCACTTTTGATATGATTCTTAGATCTCAGACAAAAGTTGGAGCTATTAGCAACACTTAATGTTTTGTCCTGTTAATAGGGCTATCATATGGGGGTTGTTATCAAATACTCTAGATGTATATGACCACAAGCCACTTGTGAGGCCCTACCCTGACTCAGTTTGACATTTTCAGTTATTTACATATTGAGACTATTATGGATGCTTTATTTTATGCTTTATGGATTTAGAACTTATATGATTCTGTGATTTGGATCACATTGACATATGTTGATGCTTTATTTTATGCATGATGATTATGAAACTATATATGTTGCTAGAATAGAATTATTTTGAAATGGTGAATGTCATTATTGGAATTGCAGGACTTCATTTTGATGATAGAAAAATGATGCTTGTTTTATGAATGGTTCAATTTTGTGAATTATGTGGAATCGAATTTGAATGAATGAGATATTGAATTATTGTTGCCAAATGTATGAGTGTTTGATGTGCAATGAAATCCATGTATTTAATTATGTATAATTGGGATTATTTGGAATTACTAATGTATTAATTGAGATGCGCAGGAAAATTATCCATGTGACCATGGAATTTATATGGAGAACCAAACCTAGACCAATGTACGTTTGTTAAGCCATGGGTTGTCTATTTGGAGAGACAACACCCCGTTTGTAATGTATTTTATTTGTGAAGTGTATGATGCTTGAGTGTTAAAATTAATTTTTATGTATATGTGTAATCCTACAAGAGACAAATTCCATGTGTGATTTTTATATTGTATTTTTATTGTGTCACTTGACACATGTGCTGATTAGTGTCATTTATTTTGACTTGTCTCTTGGAGGGAGTTTTGTTTCTACCAAAGCCATTCAAAAACATGAGTGTGGTCCCAAATTTGCCTTGGGTAGGGAGTCTTGGGAGTGGTCAACTCAGGTTTGACCCGTAGGTAAACTTCAGTTGGGTTTCTAAGGGGTTAAATGGATTCCTAGGGTCAGTTTTAGGGCTTTTCCAAAGGTCCAAAGGGTATACCTATGGGTTAGGGGTATTTTGAAACATGTGACTACTCCCATGTGACTGTTTAGTCACCTCAAAAAGTGGTTTTTCCAAGGTGAGCGAAAATTCAACTTAGAAAGTTCCTCCTAGGATAGACAACCTTCCCTTTTGATGTCAAACTCTCTTCCCCATCTTCTCTCACCTTTTCCCTTTCCAGTTTTAGTAATGTGTAAGAGTTTGGGAAGAGCAACCAATGGGAACTCTCACCTCACCCAAGGGGTTGGGGAGTGTGTGAGAGGCCTTCTTAGGCAAGAATTAGAGACTTAGTGAGTAATCACCCACTCTCCATTGTGGGAGATTATGCACTTGTTTTTGAAAATTAGTTGTAGCATAGAATTTTTGGGAAAGATTGGAGGAAAGTTTGTGTGGATTTGGGCAGCTCATCCCCAACTAAATCTAGCATACCTATTGGCAGAATAAGGTTGGTTTTATTTCCTCTTATTTATGTTGTTTATGTTGTTTTGTTGAAGGAAAGAAATGCTTGTTGAAAGAGATGTGTTTATGTAAATTGTTGTAGAAAAAAAAAAAGTAGTTTTCATTTCTATGTTTGGTTTATGTGATTCTTGTTTTTTTTTGGGAGTGTCCAAGATCTCCTACTCTTGGGGGAGTAGGATGGTCTTGGGGTGGAAGGAGTATGACAGCCTTGGGTGAGAGGCTCTCCTTATGGAGAGTGATCTCAAGGGTGTCCTTTGTGACCCTTGCTGCATAGCCTTGTGTATGCATTTGGGGGTCATAAGGGGAGAAAATATGGCCTTTGAGCCTTTGGGGGGCATAAGGTATGGAGATGTATCTTTTGTTGTATTTTGTATTGCCATGAGGTGGCTTGAGTTGTAAATTTTGGCTTGCAATCTCCCCAATGGTACTTAGTCCACTTCCACCCGTGGAAAGATCATCACAAGATGTGGTGAAAGTGTAGCTTGGGATGGGAAGATGTAGGTTGAGTGGTTGCCTTATTTGTTGTGTTGTTTGCTTGTTTGTACCCCGTCTAGTGCTTGGTTCTCCAAGCTCGGGGGTGGCTTCTAGTAAGCCTAGGCTGGGAGGTGAGCTCTCCATGGTCAAGTTGTGCTTTATTGCAGGTTGCTTGGGATGGGAAAGGAAGGAATAAAGAATGTTGTTGCTGTTTTATGTTGCAGAAAAGTTTAAATGACAAATGTATTTTATATTGAAGTTTGTAAAAAAAGAGAGCCATTGTTGTATTTATTTACCAAAAGAAAAGAAATGTATTCCTAGTACCATGGAAAGGAAAATATTGTTGTTTTATTTCCAAAACCATTTGTATTCATATATACTTTGTATTTACATTTGCTAAAGAAATATATATTTTTCCCTACTTGGTTAGTTTCATAAAAGGAAGAGGAAATGAACTAGTTGTATTTAAATCTTCAAAAAAAAAATGATGTTGTTGCATTTACGTTTATTTGGCAAATGAAAATTTATTTCTGTTTCTTCATGTTCATTTAGCTATATTAATGCTGCTGTAAATTTAATTAAACCTGTCATTATTTTTCCATTCAAAGCAGAAATAAATCTTATTATAGTTAGTCTATTTCTTTTTCAAAAAAAAACTAGCATTTAGTTTTAGTTTATTTGGTTATCAAAAAAAAAAAATACATATTAAGTTTGCTGTTTAGGATGCATTGTAAATGCTAGAAGTAGAATGCTATTTTTAAACAAAAAAAAAACAGAATATTCAATATATATATTTCTTCAATTTTTTTTTTTAAAAAATAGATAAATATACTCTTTCCCATTAATCAAACTACAAATAACATTAGTAAAATCCCTGCATGCATTCTAAGGTTATACAAAACAATAATGAACTCAAGAATGCCTAAGTGAATTATAATTTAAAAATGTATATATATATTTTACTCCATTTAAGTGTTCATTCTGAAAACCTGTTTATAAAAAAAAAGAAAAAAGGGGGAAAAACTAATAAGCTTGTTAATCAAGCCATTCAAATATATATATATATATATATATATATATATATCGCTCATTAATATATATATATATATATATTTATATATATATAAATATATATATATATCATTCATTATTTGTGAAATCTGTATATTTCAAATTAAAACTGTATATATTGTCATACCTTTATATTTATATATATATATATATAAATAGAAAAATATAATTAAAAATAAATAAAAAAAAAGAAATTTCGCATTTTATTTTAACCCCAAAAAAAAAGGGGGTTTTAAAAAAAAATATCGCACTGTATGTAGGGGGCCACAGCCTTGGGCAGCGGCGCCCACAGTCTGCGGGAGCCCGCAGCTGTGGGCGGCGCCGTCCACAGGCTGTGAAACTCGCAGACTGTGGGCGGCGCCGTCCACAGCCTGCGGGAGCCGCAAACTGCGGGCGGCGCTGTCCGCAGCCCACGGTACCCCGCACTGCCGACACCCCCGCACCGCCTCTCTTTGCATACTCTGCTCCGCCTTCCTTCCTCCCTCTACCACGAAACCCGCTCCGGTTCGGCCCTGCGCGCCGCCGTGAGCAATAAAAGAAATATGCCACCTTCCATGGCCGCCGCACTCCCACACCTGCACACACACACAAAAAAAAAAAAATCATTCACACACACACAGCACTTGAAAGAATAATAGATGTTAAAATATATTTGCCCTAACCCTAGATTCGGGTTAGGGCAAGCTCACTGGGTTATTTTAAAAAAAAAAAAAGAATGTGTGTGGGAATGGCTTAAAAAAAAAAGGGGTTAATAGTTAAAGTAAACTAAACCCCCCCCATTCTCTTAGAATATATATTCATGAGCATAGGTATATGACATTATAGGTAAGTATATATATATATATATATATAAGAATTTTAACTTCTATGAATATTTGAAAACAAATTAGATAGTGGTAGAACTAAGTTAAGCACGTTAAATTAGAAAATAAATGTAGAAGCATTGTGATGAGAAGATTTTAAATTCTTAGGTAGAATAGACTCTCATAATATATATATATATATATATATATATATATATATATAAACACAACGATATTTGTAGGGGCAAGTGGCCCATTTAAGTCTAAATTATAAAGTATTTTAATTTATGGGGATTTTATTTAATAGGGTTGTTAAACTTAATAACTAGGACAATTTATTGAGACCCTAGGCGAATAAAGATCTATAAGAAATGATTGGACAAATAATTTTGGAGATTATTTATTAAGTTTGAGATTATTGGCTAAGAGGGTTTAATAAATTATTAGTAGAAGATTAATGATCTCTATTTTGGGGAAATATTAGCTCGCTTATCACTTAGATCATTTATTGCCTCATTAATTTAGTTGCTTGATTTATTTGAAACATAGTTAAGACCAAACTAGATTTGCATTACTTTAATTAAGTAAGTCGTTCTAAGTTAAGTAATTTAAAAAAAAAAAATTATTCTGTTTGTGCCCAAAAGTTTGGGCATGACACCACTTTGGTGTTGGGTATGGTGATTATGGGCTTATCAAATGTTGTTTAGGTAGGGGATAGATGAATTAGAGATATATTTTATTCTCGAAACATTTTGAATTTGGTCTTGCTTGATGATGTAAACTTTTTTGGATATCAATACGAGGATGTTGCCCCTAGTAGCTATTTATTGATAATAATTTTTTTTATATATATTTTAATAATAATAATAATAAAAATTACATAGCATAAATATATTTTGGAATTTTTTTTAAAAAAACCTTCTAAATGCACTTAATGTTCTATTATGAACAATATGGTTATAATATATTTAAGAGTATTAGTGATTTGAACATGAGAAAACAAGAGATCTTCGATTGTTGGATTTTGGGGTCGATCTAACATAACTTTTGCACACTCAATAGGTGCATCAAAACCTCCTAATTATTAAATCTATTTTAGACTATTCCATCTTAAAAGATACTCCTATGTGTCATAATAATCTTACACAATTTCCATGTCTACATTAATAACTCTTCCTTAAATGCTCTTATGCATTATATTTTTTCTTACGTATCTTACATGTCATCTATGCTCTTAAATATCTTACATGATCATGCTATAATATAATTTACAAGTGGTGTAGATTGCCATGACAAAAGATAAATATTCTACGTAAGTAGGACATCCTTTTCTATGTGGGCACATTATTTATAGTTGTGTGCGGGAAAAGTGTCGCAAAGAAATGGAAAATTTGGTTTCAATAAGGTCCACACACAAATGGGACTCTTGGTGAAATTTATGGAGCTATATTGAATAGATAAACTCCCCAAGGGATGTTCCATTATTCTCTATCTCACAGAATCCCTTAATTCAATGCCTTTTCTCTTAGATCACTGAGCAAAGTGACTTCAGGAATGACAAATCCAAGAATGAGGGATATTTGATCAACTTAATATGAATGCATTCCTAGTTATGCATGATATTAAATCTAATATGATTTAAACTAGCATGGATATGATGATAAGATAAAAGATTAGTAAAAATTATCTTAACATGATATACTAATCTAACATGAGAGTGCTATGATAATGGAAATGCTTTTTAAAATGCTTATTAAGATGATTTCTATTCAAAGAGAGGCTAGATACTTGATTTAAAAATGATTATAGATTAGATGCATGAAACTTGGATATACTTAGTAAAAAGTCTATAAGTTTGATACTAAATACTTGGATGATGAAAATGAAGAATGAGAGCTCTATTTATAGGAAAAATAGAGCAATGGATGGTCAAGATTGGATAATCTTAACAATAGTCAGGATTGAAAGTTATCAATCCATGTTTACAATTCTCACCAATGAAATGGTGACAATTGTCAACAAAAGAATACTTGAGAGGAGATGTAAGAAGCATTAAATGCTTGAGAAGACATGAAGGTTACCTCAGGAGGTAAGGGTTAAGGTTAGGTTAAGGTCATCCATTGGATAAAGCTTTTATCCAAAGGATAAAATCTTGTATTAAAGGGATAACCAAGGTTAAATCCATGAATGTTTGATGAGACCCTTGGGTTAGATGAGGGTTGAGTTAGAGAGAAAGTCTCTAATCATGCAAGAAGGTTTAGTTAACCATTAATGACTAGGAAGACTTTGAGGGTTAACTTGTTGAAGACATAAAGCCTTTAATGGTTATTGAAGACTTTGAGGGTTTGAGAAGTAACTTCCCTTTTCTTAGGGATGTGACAATATTTAGGAGATGGATTAGGCTAAATTAGAAGTGATTAAAAGAATCTAGAAGGGGGTTTAGAGAGGCAAGTGGGAGATGTAGGTTTTTACAAGTGGATGGAGGGGAATTTTAATTAAAATAGATTACTTTATTTCAACAAAAATAGATGCAACTTGCATAAATACAAGTGGAGAATTTAAATAAATAAATTAGATTTATTTACTTGCAAGGATCAATTAAATCAAATGTAAATTTAATTAAAAGGGGAGAAAGGGGAATTAATTAAATAAAGTGATTTATTTAATTAAAGGCTATGAAAGGCTTAGGTGAACTTAATTAAATAAATTAAGTAATTCATTTAATTAAATAGAGGAATGTGAATAATTTAATTAAATAGAGGAATGAGGTTAAAATAAATATTAAATATTCACTTAGGAAAGTGGTCATTTTTATACGTCTACATTTTGCCCCTCTTTGAAGTGACATGTGTGCACATGTTAATTTAAAGAAAATTTTGCCGGATATGATGTTTGTGTCAAAATGTCGATATGATGCCCCAAATTTGATGAAATGTGGTTGATGATGCCCCCTTCGGGAGATGAATCAAAGATTTTGAAAATATTGTTGATTTGATGAGCGTTTTGTAATTAATTGCATTTTGAAATTTCAACTGTGTTGAATGCAGTGTAATTGATTCATCTCTTGAATAATGATGTTTGATAAGGTTACAAAGTGAGAAAATGAGCAAAATACATGCCCCACCTACCAACCCTTTTTTACTTTTACCCTATAAAAGGGTAAAAAGTGATTCTATTCTTATCATTTTCACATTTGTCTCCTTGCAATTCTGACACTTTAGCTTTGACGAAAATGCCAGTTCTTTATGCTTCTCACTGATTCGAGCGCATTCGTCGATACCGGAGGCCCGCCACGTATGGTCCACCTATAAGTCATCTAAATTTTGCCACGTTTTTTAATTAATTTTGTTGATTTTGATTACGTTTTTCATTTTTTATTTTCAAATTTTCCGTTTTAGTGCGTATGCAGTCTAGGGTAACGCATACGATAAGCATCATAGTGCGTAGGGTAACCTAGCTAGGTCAGTTTCTGAGGTGCATTCTGCAATGCATCACAGGTTTAGGATAGTGCATTTAGTCTTTTAGCACATAGGGTTGATAGGTAAGCATGTAGGGGGTGTAATATAGCACATAGGGTGAACTAGCGCATAGGGTAAGCAGGTTAGCGTGATGGCAACCCCAGTTAGCACATAGGTTAGTTTAGCACGTAGAATAAAGATTATAGCATGTAGGTGAGGAAAGATGGTGCATGGGAGGGATGGTATGGTGTGTTGGTAAGAAAAATGGGTAGAAAAGACTTGGAATAATTTGTCGCGGGGGGGAAAGATGAGGTAGATGGCTTAGGAGCGGGTAGGTGCCTGTTGAGTGTTTGGGGATGAGTATTTGAGCCAATGTTTTTCTTGTTGTGATGATGTCTGAGTCTTGATATGATGATTGAGAGTCTACTGAAATTGCTTTCGTTATGAAGTGCCAAGCTGATTGATTGTTTGAATGAGGATCCTGATTTTCTGTTTGATGTGGATCTTTGATTTTTGCCTTGCAATATGAATTTGATGTCTGATATGAGTTCTGATTCTTGATTTCCGATATGATTCCTGATATGATGATTGTTTTATGGATTTTGAATTGCTTACGTTATGGGTCTTTGATATGATTTCTTGATATGATGTTTGCGTTATGGATTTTGAATTTCTTTCTTTATGGGTCTTTGATATAATTTCTCGATATGATGCTTGTTTTATGGATTTTGAATTGCTTGTGTTATGGGTCTTTGATATGATTTCTCGATATGAGGCTTGGATTTTCGATATGGTGCTTTGATTTTTGATATGGGTCTTTGATTTTTGATATGGTGCTTGATTTGATGTGTCATTGTTTCAAGTTGATTTTGTTTCGATTGGATATATCATATAGATATGGAAACTAATGATGGACATTTGGTGTTTTGCAGGAACAGCTTGGTGTACTTTAGTCACGAGAGCGATTTTCGTGAACGTGGTCATTGATACCGCGATTATCATAGGCTGATAGAGATGTGATTTGAGAGATGCGGTTTGACCTCTTTACTAGACATGACGCGGTATATCATTAACCGAGGTTTATTGACAGCTTTGGCAGAGAGGTGGCATAGTGACACGAACACCTTCCATTTGGCTACTGGCGAGATAATAGTCACACCTAAGGACTGTTATCGCATTCTGCAGATTCCGATTGTGGGGGAGTTGTTGTCAAATGAGCAAATTGACAAGGGTGGGACAGAGGCTCTCTGACGCATCTTCCAGGATGATCAAATTTGTCGATATGAGATCCCATGGCAGGAGTTTGTGGATCTTGATTATGCTCCATTACCTTATGTTCTAGTAGGTTTCATTGGTGGATTTTTATGTCCCGATCGTAGGTCGAAGGGACTAGCTATGCGATGGGGATTGGTTTTGGAGGACATGGTTACACAGGGACGCAGGTTTGCATGGGGGTCCTGCATGTTAGTGAACCTTTACAAGGAGCTGCACTAGGTAGTGTATCTCAGATACACGAGTTTATCAGCGGGGGTGAAATTATTACAGGTGTGGGCCTGGGAGCATATTCCTACAGCAAGGCCACTTGCAGATAGGGATAGGTCAGTTGGGCGAGCATATGCATATGGGTATACAGGTATAGTTGTCCAGTGTAAGCTAGGCAAACTAGAGCACTGGCAGAGAGTATTGGATGATATTGACATGGTCATCTGGAGACCGTATATGGGTTGCGAGGTGTGGGCTGAGGATGGGCTAGAGATGCCCTATGTTTATATGTTTAAATATTTGATCGGGCAAACGCCCTTTATTATTGAGCAATTTTTGCATAGCCATGTGCAGCGGCAGTATGGGAGACAGCAAGGGATACCACAAGGAGTGTTCTTAGCTTGCCAGAGATAGGATGTGCCCAAGTGGGGGCCCACAATGGATAACGTAGCATTAGTAGAGGAGTACATGACATTGGTAGGCTAGATCTAGGATTACGGAGCTGAGGTTGTTGATGTGGGGATAACAAAGAAGTTCTTGACCTACTTCCTGGCACATGCAGTGGCACGGATATCAGATCGAGTAGAGTTGTTACCTACTTTTGACGATGAGGAGAATGAGCAGCCAGAGAGGTGAGGAGGAGTTAGACAAAGAGATGAGGAGGGAGAGGAGGTCAAAGAGGGAGGTAGGGATGATGGAGAAGGTGATGGAGGAGGAGGAGGAGGATATGGAGGTGATAGAGGAGGTTTGGGGAGAGATAGAGGATGAGGGGGTGATAGAGGACGAGATAAAGGACAAGGAGGGGATGAAGGGAGAGGAGGAGGAATTCTCCTTGGTGTTGGTGGTGCTGGTAGGGTAGGTGATGTGTTAGTAGCGGTGGGGGGTATAAAGGATGATAGGCGACCTGCCCAAAGGAGGAGATCAGATGTTCTACCTCCACCGGCACCTCAGACAAGGACAAGCATGGGTGGGACCATGACACAGGTACCCGTATAGATTAGGGTACCCACCCATTGACAGGACTCACAGATTAGAGCCTTACAGGTCATAGTGCAATAGCTACAGGCATAGGTGCTAGCACAGCAGTGCCAGATTACACAGATTACGATAGAGTGGGATACAGAGAGAGAGCGTTGGGGTCTAGCAGAGGAGCTTGCAAAGAGATTATAGAGAGCGAGAGGTGGTGCCTTAATGTGGGACACACTGAGAGAGATACGGTACATGGCCATAGTGATTGAGTACTATAGGTGGTTATATGAGGATCTAGTCCCTGGAGAGCAAAGAGCTCCTAGCTATGTAGCCAGTCGATCTGCTCGGAGTCAGATAGGGACAGAGAGAAGAGGTGTTATGGGGCCTTCTCAATGGGATCCACCTGGGGGAGATCTAAGAGCTGGGACATCTACTGCGAGACCATTAGCCTTAGGAGTTAGTCATACCTAAGAGACTTATCTCTGTTGTATTTTGATCATTTTGTTGTATTTTGACAGACATGATACCCCTTTGTAAATTTTGACCATTTTGAGAGATATATATATGGCACTAATTTCTCTGATTCTCATGTGATGTGTTATGGATGATGATTTATGACATGCATTTATATGATATTTCTATGATGATGATGTAATGCTTAGATAGTAATGCTTTTGATTTTGGTTATGATGTATGAGCTATAATGATGAAAATATGATGATGCTTTGTTTATCTTGATTTTGTTAATGTATGATGTGAGATGTATCTTGAAAATGAGATGTATGATAATGATGATGATGTGAGATGTATCTTGAAAATGAGATGTATGATAATGATAATGATGTGATATGTATGTTGAAAATGATATGTATGATAATGATAATGATGTGAGATTAATGCAAGATGAAAATGTGATATGTAGCTAAATGCAAGTGTAAAATGATATGTAACTAAATACAAGTGTAAAATGATATACAACTAAATGATCGCCCTCTTTTTCTCGTTGTCATTCTTGTGTAGTCACATATTTTTTCTCTATTTTTGTTTATCATCATTGAGCTTTCAATATGTTGGAAGTTTATACAAGCATAATGGTATAATTGAACCATAATGACCTAAGTAAACGTATATGGATTTTCATATTGCAAGACGGCACAAGCATCGAGGTACAATTAAACCAAGATGACCTGAGTGTTGCTTGCATAAAAAAGACAAGAGTTAACCATTTGTATGCACAAAGTGGAATAATATCTTCAACGATATGTGTCCAATCATGTCTCAAGACAAAATTTGCACCATACAAGTGATCGCCTCATAGACTGAAAACCAAAAAAATATCAAACTCCCCCGCCACCTTCTTTAGCTCGATGCATCGTTGAGAAATTCAAGAGATCCAATGATTCAAAAATTCAAGATGCAAAATAGTCAAAAATTTATGCAAGATGTAAACAAATTATAATTCAGAAAATCATCCATCTTGTGTGTTGAATTTGTTAATGGGACCAGTGTCGTGTTTTCTCGGTTGCTGAGTTGTTGTTGACAGGGTTTCCTTAGCGTGTTGTGATTCTTGTTTACTTGTTGCTGGAATGCTTGAAGTCAGAGGAATGCTGCCCCTAGCTATAGATGCCTATTGATGTGGATATACATAGTGATTACCAAGCCATGGTGGGATATGATGAACTGATCTTCAAATAAGCAAGGACAGTGACTACGCTAAGTATGTCTAGGATAATGGTGCGTAAAAAGTGTTGGGCAATGGCCATTAGCTTTGACTATGGATGTAAAAAATATGAGTAATGATAGATAGAGGAGTTTTTCCCTCACAAAGAGTGCATGTTTCTAGGTTTTCACCACTTGTTTTTATTGCACCCTTTTGTTGTTTTTCTGATTTTTTTTGTATTTTTTTTTATTTTTTTCTATTTTTTACTTTTTCCATGCATAAGACCACTCAAGTGTAGAATTTCGTCAAATGGATGTTGTTGGTTGGTTCATCAAGCACATCTCCTTCTGAAGTTGTTAGATAATAGGCTCCTGATCCATAGGTTGGTATGATAACATAGGGACCTAACCAGTTAGGTTCAAACTTCCCCTTCTTTTCTCAATCCTGTTGATTGCTAGGATTTTCTTTGAGTACAAGATCACCGAGTTTAAAAATCCTAGGGATGACTCTATGATTGTAGCTTCTGCACATGCGCTGTTGGTATGCTTTGAGATGATCATAGGCATGTTGTCATTTTTCATCTAGAAGCTCTAGTTCTTGCAATATGTTTACCCGATACTCCTCATCTGGTATGAGGCCTTTAAAAGATACTCTGAGTGATGGAATTTTTACCTCAAGAGGTAAAATTGCTTCTGATCCATACACCAATGAATATGGCGTAGCCCCTATAGGTGTCCTGATGCTAGTCTTGTATTCCCAGAGTGTCAGATTGAGTTGTACATGCCAATCCTTACCCACATCATTTACTGTCTTCTTTAAGATTTTTAAGATTGTTTTATTTGATGCCTCTACTTGACCATTCCCCTGTGTGTAGCAAGGTGTAGAGAAATGATGTTGGATTTTGAATTGCTCGCATAGTTCTCAGATATCCTAATTCTTGAAGGGACGCCCGTTGTCTATGATGATGGAGCTTGGAATGTTGTATCTACAAATTAGATAATTGAGAATAAAATAGGCAATCTACTTTCTAGTTATTGTGGTCATTGGGACTGCTTCAATCCATTTTGTGAAATACTTTGCTGTAGTGATAATGAACTTTTGTCCATTTGAAGAGGAAGGATAAATTTTCCCTACTAAATCAAGTCCCCGCTGACAGAAAGGCCAAGATGTCGTAAATGGCTGCAACTCCTATGTTGGTGCATGGATAAGATTGCCATAATTTGGCACTTACGACATTTCTTTGCAAATTGCTAAGAGTCTTTTTCCATTGTCGGCCAGTAATATCCCATTCTCAGAATATTTTTAGATAGAGTAGGACCACTTGAGTGTGTCCCACAGATACCCTCGTGAAGCTCATGTAAAGCAGAGTCAGATTCATTACGATCAAGGCAACGAAGAAGAGTACCATCTAGACCTCGACGGTAAAGTGTGTCAGCAGTTAAGGTATAACGGGTGGCTTGCCCGATAAAGTTGTGTTTTTTTATTATGAGATAGGTCAATGGGTAGGGTATTGATTTTAAGATATTAATATATTATCCCGTATAGA
Organism: Cryptomeria japonica; assembly: GCF_030272615.1. Classification (NCBI taxonomy): domain Eukaryota; kingdom Viridiplantae; phylum Streptophyta; class Pinopsida; order Cupressales; family Cupressaceae; genus Cryptomeria; species Cryptomeria japonica. The sequence continues at coordinate 898,223,256 of NC_081409.1, read as the reverse complement.
GGAGAGGCTGAACCGATTAAGGCATAGATGATGTGAGAAGCAGAATTGTCATAGGCTGGGGAAAACAATTGCTCTACCAGGAACGCATAACAACTTTGTTGCTCTAGAATTTGTAGTAGTGAATCGATAGTGGCCATTGCATCAGCCACTTTGTTGTCCAACCTTGGTATTTGCTCGAAGGTGATGTGTACAAAGTACTGTTTGAATTCATCCACCATTCTTTTGTATGGCAGCAGCTTGTCATCCTTTATCTAATATTCATTGTTGATCTGATTTATAACTAGTTGGGAATCTCCATAGACTTTCAATTCAGTGATTCTACATTCCATGACCATTTTGATTCCTATTAGGGTCCATTGCTTGAGTGTAACAGTAAGGACATTCATATCTGGAAATTCCACTTTCATTGGTTGCTTATCTGGTAGTGGTGCTTTAGCTAATTGATCTGCAATTACCTGTCTCTTGATAGCCCGACACTCTGTGTATTGGATATCAAACTCACTGAGAATCATGACCCATTTAGCCAGTCAACCTATAAGAGCTGCTTTGCTGAGTAAATACTTCAGAGGATCAATTTTTGCTACTATCTTGATTGTGTGAGCTAGCATGTAATGTCATAACTTTTGAGAGGTGAATACCACAACTAAACAAGCCTTCTCAATGAATGTGTAATTTAGCTCATATCCATTTAATGTTCAGTTGATGTAATATATAGCTTGTTCCTTGCCTTCTTGATCTTCTTGTGCTAATAGTGCCCCCAATGATAATTTCATTGTTGATATGTAGAGAATGAGCGGCTTTCCTTCTATTGGTGGTACCAAAACTGGTGGATTCATTAGATATTGCTTGATTTGATAGAATGATTCCACACACTTTGCTTCCCATCTAAATGGCATGTTCTTATGCAACAAATGATTGAATGGTAGACTTTTATCTTCTAGCTGGGCTATGAATCACCTGATAGACTATAGCCGTCCTTGTAGAGATCTAAGTTGACTAATATTCTTGGGAGGTGGCATCTCCATGTTGGCATGTACCTTCGCTGGATCTACTTCAATGCCCTTTTTAGACACAATGTAGCCTAATAATTTACTTAATGTCACCCCGAAGAAACACTTCTTAGGGTATAGCCTGACTTGGAATTGCTCCAATCTTTGAAATGTTTATCTAATATGCCCAAATGTTCTTCCCGAGTGAATGACTTAGCCAGTAAATCATCCACATAGTCATCCATGAAGGTATGCATCATATCATGAAAGATTGTCATCATTGCTCTTTGATAAGTTGCCCTAGCATTCTTCAAGCCAAAAGGCATGACGTTCCAACAATATGTTTCCCAAGGACAAGTGAATGCTATTTTATCTTGATCCTCTGGAGCTATCTTGATTTTATTATAGCCAGAGAAACCATCCATTAATGATAGCATTGCATGGCCCACTGTGAGGTCCACAATTATGTCGATGCTGGGCAAAGGAAAGTCATCCTTTGGATAGGCTTTGTTGACATCTCTAAAATTGTGTGGGAGAAAAAGTGACACTAAGCAAACATGCCCTAATCTCACTTTCAACCACACACTTGTGGAATACGAAAGAGCCTAGAGGTATCACACAATTGGCTACTTCTTTTTGTGGAAGAGAGAGCCACGGGCTACCTATTAGGATTTCTATTCCTTTGTTGTAATTGAAAGATATAATGATGCAAGTTCAATTCCTAACCCCAAAATGCAAGTATGAACTAATGACAAGATTGCAGAATTGAACTTAAACAATGGAAAGCTATAAACACAAGGACAAGACAAGAATGTAAATGCGTACCCAGAGTCAAAATCTGAGTGGAAATGTTCGGGACGGGGGCGCGGGCGCCACTGTCTTGATTCTGCACCTGAAACTGCACCTGAAACTGCTGTTTTGCACTCTGGAAAACTGTCGGAAATGTTGTCTGTCAGGAGGACCAGGGCACCCAGCACCCCTGTCCCAGGGACCAGGGCACCTAGCGCCCCTGTCCTGGCAGGACCAGGGTGCCCACGCCCCTGTCCTGGTCTTCTGCTCCGAAACTTGGTGTGTGGTCCTGTCTCTGTCTGCTTCTTTCGGATCTGCAACTTTGCGGCGTCGTTTGAATCCTGAAATCTGCACTTATATCTGAAAAGGTGTTTTGGGCGGCTATATAGGGTTTTTCCTTAGTCAAACCCCCACTTCGGTGATTTCCACCTCCACGAATAGCCAAGTTGTATTGTAAAAGTAATGTGTGTGCAGACCTTGTGTGTGTGCAAGATCTAAAATGCAAGTAAGCAAACTAGAGCAACCTAGAAAGTAAACCCTAATTGCTTGTAAATGATAATGTAAATTCTCTAAATCAAGATGCAAAGTGATCTAAAGCATGAATAAAGGATATATTGAAGCTTATGCAAAGACATGAAAACAACATGAAATCATACCCAACCCTTAAGGGAGGAGTACAAGCCAATCTTCAGTCGGTAATCTCCTATTGTTCTTCAATGTCTCCCAAGCCCTAAATGAATGAAATTGATGAATGCTTGATGGAAGGATGTTGAATGTTATTGAAGTCTTCAAAGATCTGCTCTTTTGCTGCATATGAGGTTCCTGAAAACAAAATTTCCCTCCTTTCAAATGAAGAAAGAGAGCTCTTATATATGAAACCCTAGGTCTTAATTTCAACTTTTGGCCGACCTAGAGATTGAATATCCCACCAATTTCTTGGGGTTAAGCTTTATTTTATGATTGGATCGCGCTCCTAAAATTTAGGGAAAAATGTCTGGGACCATGTGCACGCCGGGCGCCATGGTCCTCTCCGGGCGCCATGGTCCCGACAACTTTTCACCAAATTTTCAGGGCCGTCGGATATGATGATTTTAGAGAGAATCCCAAAGTTACAGGTGATTTCGAGATGTTTTGACCCCCGAAATCAAACCCCCAAGTTCAAAATAGGACCTAATTAGGGTTTTTGATTAAATGATGTATTGGAAGAATAAAATGAAAGGGGCACACTTTAATGAAAGGGCCCAACTTTATAATGTGGAAGATGATGAAATAAGACGCTAGACCTAATTAATTTAATTAATTAAGTGCTAAAGGGGAAATGCAATGCAAAATGCAAAATGCGCCAAGGCGGGTGCTAAACTAGGTGTGAAATTGTACCACCCTAGCAAGTGCGTACAATTTACGACGCTACATTTAGCCCCCACTTTAGCGGTCATATGAACACTACGTGCATATGCAAGCTAAAGTACAGAAAAGTAAACATTATTTGAAAAAGGATATATCCATAAGTCTGTCGAACGAAGCCCCCAACGGTATCTGCAGTACACAGTTAGGAACCGCACCCTACAAAACCACATGTTAGATCACAAAATCACCTAATGCTTACTAAGGAAGGTGATGAAAATTCGAGGGTAGCTATATGCCCCCCCCTGTTTCGGCTTGCTAATTTTAGTGAGTTGAAACAGGGTATCATGTTTACCACTTTGAATTGTTAAAGAATATTGATGACAAATGCTCACAAGAAAATTTGATATGAGATCAAAAACTAATGGAGAATCATTTGGTAAGAAAGAGGACTAAATCTCAATTCCAACACAACAAAGAGTGTGAGGATTTGAGAGTTCTCTAACACAAGATGAAGGATGTAAATGGAAACAAAATACCAAGAGAAGAAAAGAAAGGAAAAAAGCATGAATACACACATTGGTGATCCATGAGAAGAATAGTGAGAGAGAAAACATGGACTTCTCACCCCTAGATCTTGTCTAGGTGATCCATGGGAAAAAGGACATGGAAAACTAGCCCCTAGAGTCTGTCTAGGTGATCCATGTAATGGAGGAGAGTGAGAAAGTCTAGCCTTATGCCGCTAGTTCCACTCAACCTCGTGCATGTGTGTGTAAGTGAGGTTAGAAGCACCTCATAGGAGTCTATGCCCAAGTATGCTACAACCTGTATATGTATAGTACAAAAGCATGACATCTCGCTCTAAGAGTATGTGCTCTGGTTCCGAGAATAATCACCTTGCATAAAAGAAAAATGGAGACATCTCGCTCTAAGAGTCTGTGCTCTGGTTCCGAGAATGACCCATTGCTCAAAAAAAGTGTAATGTTTATGTCATAAGCAAAGTAGAACAAGGATACCTACCTTCATCACAAAAGAAGATACCCCAAAAATGCAACAATGTCATAGATCCAAGAAAGAGAGTTTTGCACTCTTTAAGCAAGGATAAGATAGTTGAAAAGGGATATCTTGTAGTATGTGTAAAGGAGATCCTTAGAGGAGAAGAGATCTTTGTACAAAAGACACCTATCCCCGAGAGGAATTGTCTTAGACAAATACAACATCTTCTAGAACAATACAAAGAAGAGAATAAGAATGCAATACTTCCTTCTTTTGCGAGGTGAAAGTGATTCTTAATGAAGGATGACGCTTTTTTTAACCCAATTGGGAGAGTGAATTCATTATGGATGTATTTTACCAAGTGCAAAAGAGGTTGTAGTCAAGGAATTACACCTCTTGTAAGAGAGAGCCCTTGAACAAACAACACCAAATGCATACAAGGAATAACATCAAGTAATCAAGTTCACACCATCCACGAAATAGGAAAAAGTGGATCCTTAGATAAAAATAAGGAAAGATCATTGCCTGAGAAGAACTTACACAATCTTCTAGGGAGAGATTTAGACATAAGCAAAATGTACTACATACTCACATGAGTTCATGCAAGAAAGACATTAGTGTATGTAAAATGCTCCTCACAAGAAGTTTGTAGGATAAGAAAGAGAATACACATCTTCTCCCATATCTAGGAAAAGAGAATTCTAAAGAAAAGATGATCAATATTTCCACACTATTACCCCATAGGAACAAGAGATAACATAGAAAAATTAGGCTATTATGTTGCTTCAAAAATATGATTGCACTTGAAATTGTATCATCATGAATGACAATGAGCCCCCAGTAAATGAGCTACCAATGTCACATAATGATGAGCAACATAATAGCCATTAATGTTATTTAAAGACATGATAGATTGAATGAGGTATTTGAATATGGCATGCTAAATTCTCACCTATAAGTGAGATCAAAAACATGTATAAAATGATAAAAATTGAAGAAGAAAAGTCACAAGACATCTTAGAAGAGGGATGAGTGTAATTTATTAGAGCCTTATCCCTAGAGGAAAGGACTTTATGATGAATAGGAGATAAAGATTCATAAGTGGGTTTAGAAATCTGAGGGGAGTCATAAAGAGATTTGTTCATCGCCAAGATTTCCTTATGAGGGGAATGAGAGTTGATAGAAGTAGAAGATGATTTAGTTGAAGTGAGATCATCATCACTACTAAATATAGCATTCACATTGAGAGATGGTCTTTTAGATGCTTTGGTACGTTTGCAGGGATTATAGCCGAGTCCAAAGGCATAATTGTGAAAATTAGTCTCTAGAGGAACTTTTATCCCTTGTTCATGAGCGCCACAACCATTTCCATGATACCCATGCTTAGCAAAAATGCGAAAGCCATGACCATAACGATCAGCCATTTCAGGAAGAGAAGGTGGTTTTTCATAAGACAAAGAATCAAACTCTTCATAATCAGAGGTGTGAGGAGAAGAAGTTTGAGAAGCGGCCACAAAATTATTGCTCATAGGTTCAAGTAAGATTGATTGATTTTTAGTTTCTTCCCTCTTTTTAACTTTAAACTCTCTAGGAGGAACCCTATACTCACCTACAAAGGTGGGATTAAAGTCAAGAGATCCCCAATCGTCTTCTGCGAGAACCTTCTCAGGATCAAAAGCCTTTTTATGCGTATATTCAAGTCGAGAAGGATCTTCTTCAGGAGCTTCAGACTCATCCAAAGAATTTTGATTATCAGAGGGTAAGGATTCATCCATAGGTATCTTGTTCAAAGAGTCATTACTAGAAGAGGAAGGCTTAGATGTTTGCAAACAAGCTTGGAGATTAGTGTCACCTATCAAGGTATATGTCTTATTGTTGTAAATGAATTTAACTTGTCTATGCAATGTAGAGGGGACAGCTTGCATACTGTGAATCCAAGGCCTCCCTAATAACAAGTTGTATGTTAGATTTCCTGACATAACATGGATAGGAGTAAGCAAAGTAACAGGTCCCACTATGATGGGTAAGGTGATAATACCTAATGAAGACTTAGCCACATTATCAAAGCCTCAAATGGGACGAGAGTCAGGCTCAATAAGGGATGTATCCACATTCATCTTATGCAATAGATTAATGCTACACACATTAAGGCCAGAGCCATTATCTACCAGTGTTCGTCTTATAGCAGTGTCATTTATGATAACCACAATCATCAAGGGATCATATTGTTGTTGAATTTCACTAGTAGGCAACTCATCTTGGGTAAACACAATTTGAGCTTTAGGATTCATCACAGAGTTAACCAAAGACACTATATTACTAGATGTATTAGGTGGAGGAACATTCAAATCTTTCAAGGCATCTTGTAACATTCCATGATGAGCAGAAGAAGTTTGGATCAAATCCCAAAGGGATATCTTAGCAGGGGTATTTTTAAGTTGTTCTATGAGATCATAGTCCTTACTAAGCATTTGTGAAATACGAGGAGCTTGAGGAAGAATAGGTTGGGAAGGAGGAAGCGAAGTGGGGATAACTGGAGGAGGGTTAGGTTGTGTATTGTTTCTTGTGTTATAGGTATGGGCAACCGCATGATAACTCTCTCTAGTCAGTTGCTTAGCATACTCATAAGGGCTCTTAGTAGAATAACCTCCTTGCACAGTAATAATAGGTGTCTTAGGTGTGCAAAAAGAATCATTAGCATAACCACCTTGAACCACTAAGATAGGCTTATTTAAAGGTTGAGAATTTTGAGAAGGACAAGCACCTTGGACAGTGAAGAGAGGTTTGTTAGGTGTCTCATTCACATGTATCAAATTGATTGAGGATGGTTTAGAGGAATGAACAAAAGTGTTGGAAGAATTATTGATAGTCTTCTCTTGCACTAAAATCTTATCACGGATCAAATCAATTTTAGGAGAGAGACAAGGGATAGGCATTGATGTTCTAGTAGGAAGAGTAATACTAGGAAAGGTCATATCATCCTTTATCATCACAGGATCTACATGGGGAATAAACTCTCTAGGAGAAGGATCAACACTACTCTCTAAAGTCTCACTTTTGAGAGGGAGATCTTTGAAAGAAATGTTAACCATCTTGCTTTGAACTAGGGTTTCCTTATGAGTAGAACCAAGTTGAGGAGAGGGAGATGCTTTATTTTTAGAGGGAGAATAATTGAGATTCAAGGAAGGAGAGAAACTATCAAGGGAGTTTCCAATCTTGATTTCATCCCCTTTGGCTAGGGGTAGAGAATAATCTATACCTTCTTCTAATGGTTCATCCCAAATAGTGAGGTTGTTGAAAGGAATGTTTGAAGTATTGTCAATTTCGGGAGAGGAGATAACATTGTTTATTAATTCCGCATCCTTAGGAGGGAGAGCATCAATAGATGTGTTAAACTCATCCTCTTTCCTCAAAATATGTTCAATAGGGGAGAGAGAATTAAGGAAATTGCTTATTATTTCATCTTCTTTCTCTAAGGGATGCTTATGGGTAAGACCAACTTTAGGAGAAGGGTAAGCATTTACCATTAATTCATCATCTCTAGTGGGAATTTTGTTGGAAAAGGAAAGGCCATCACTAGGAAATGTAGGGATAATGTCATCTTCTTGCACAAAAGGATCCTCATGAAGGGAGTGTTTTTTAGGGGACACAAAGGCATCAAGGGCATCATTCAACAAAGCATGATCATATCTATTAAAAGGTTTATCTTTTGATTCAAAAGGAGATATCTCTTCATAGAGGGGATCATTGAAAACAACCATGTTACTAGATTTAGTGGAAGAGCTGATAGGAATGTACCCTTGAGAGGAATCATTCGACTTATCTTTCTCATCACAACGAAATGGCATAGTAACAATGTTTATGAGTTTTTGGTAAAATGAAGGTTTGGTATATTTAGGTTTCAAAAATTCATCTAAAGCTTCATCTAATTCATAATCATCACAAATATGAACATCTTGCAAATAAAAATCTGACATTTTGAAATTGCATAAAATTTTAAACACACAATGCAAAGAAACACACTTTTTTTTTTTTTTTTTTTTCTCTTTTTAATGAAAATGAAATGAAAACACACTAAATCTAGATCTAGATCTAACAAATGCAATGCAAGAGGAAGCAATGATAGATTCACGTCGGGTTCACCAAAATGTGTGGGAGAAAAAGTGACACTAAGCAAACATGCCCTAATCTCACTTTCAACCACACACTTGTGGAATACGAAAGAGCCTAGAGGTATCACACAATTGGCTACTTCTTTTTGTGGAAGAGAGAGCCATGGGCTACCTATTAGGATTTCTATTCCTTTGTTGTAATTGAAAGATAGAATGATGCAAGTTCAATTCCTAACCCCAAAATGCAAGTATGAACTAATGACAAGATTGCAGAATTGAACTTAAACAATGGAAAGCTATAAACACAAGGACAAGACAAGAATGTAAATGCATACCCAGAGTCAAAATATGAGTGGAAATGTTCGGGATGGGGGCGCGGGCCCCACTGTCCTGATTCTGCACCTGAAACTGCACCTGAAACTGCTGTTTTGCACTCTGGAAAACTGTCGAAAATGTTGTCTGTCAGGAGGACCAGCGCACCCAGCGCCCCTGTCCCAGGGACCAGGGCACCTAGCGCCCCTGTTCTGGCAGGACCAGGGCACCCCACGCCCCTGTCTTGGTCTTCTGCTCCGAAACTTGGTGTGTGGTCCTGTCTCCATCTGCTTCTTTCGGATCTGCAACTTTGCGGCGTCGTCTGAATCCCGAAATCTGCACTTATATCTGAAAAGGTGTTTTGGGCGGCTATATAGGGTTTTGCCTTAGTCAAACCCCCGCTTCGGTGATTTCCACCTCCACGAATAGCCAAGTTGTATTGTAAAAGTAATGTGTGTGCAGACCTTGTGTGTGTGCAAGATCTAAAATGCAAGTAAGCAAACTAGAGCAACCTAGAAAGTAAACCCTAATTGCTTGTAAATGATAATGTAAATGCTCTAAATCAAGATGCAAAGTGATCTAAAGCATGAATAAAGGATATATTGAAGCTTATGCAAAGACATGAAAACAACATGAAATCATACCCAACCCTTAAGGGAGGAGTACAAGCCAATCTTCAGTCGGTAATCTCCTATTGTTCTTCAATGTCTCCCAAGCCCTAAATGAATGAAATTGATGAATGCTTGATGGATGGATGTTGAATGTTATTGAAGTCTTCAAAGATCTGCTCTTTCGCTGCATATGAGGTTCTTGAAAACAAAATTTCCCTCCTTTCAAATGAAGAAAGAGAGCTCTTATATATGAAACCCTAGGTCTTAATTTCAACTTTTGGCCGACCTAGAGATTGAATATCCCGCCAATTTCTTGGGGTTAAGCTTTATTTTATGATTGGATCACGCTCCTAAAATTTCGGGAAAAATGTCCGGGACCATGTGAACGTCGGGCGCCATGGTCCTCTCCGGGCGCCATGGTCCCGACAACTTTTCACCAAATTTTCAGGGCCGTCGGATATGATGATTTTAGAGAGAATCCCGAAGTTACAGGTGATTTCGAGATGTTTTGACCCCTGAAATCAAACCCCCAAGTTCAAAATAGGACCTAATTAGGGTTTTTGATTAAATGATGTATTGGAAGAATAAAATGAAAGGGGCACACTTTAATGAAAGGGCCCAACTTTATAATGTGGAAGACGATGAAATAAGACCCTAGACCTAATTAATTTAATTAATTAAGTGCTAAAGGGGAAATGCAATGCAAAATGCAAAATGCGCCAAGGCGGGTGCTAAACTAGGTGTGAAATTGTACCACCCTAGCAAGTGCGTACAATTTATGATGCTACAAAAATATGTGCATATTCTGATTCTTCCGTCTGGTTTTGAAATCGGTACGATGTTTGAAATCCATTCAACATAGTTTATAGGTTGAATGAATTTGACGTCTAATAACTTCCTTAGTTCAGCTTTGACCATTAATGCTACATGTGGATTCATCTTTCTTAACTTTTGCTTGACTAGCTTAGCTCCTGGAGCAATAGATAAATGATGCTTGATTAGGTTTGGATCTATTCCAGGCATATCAGCATAGGACCAAGAAAAATTGATTTGCTTTTTTGTGAAGAATCTGATAAACTTTGGTTTTTCCTCTTAAGTCGGTGATTATGCTAGGTGTATGTTTTTAGTCGTTGCTTTTGTACCAATGTTTATTGATTGAGTTGGCTCAATCAATATGGGTGATCGTTCCTGATAGTGTTTAGGATGAGTGTCAAGTCTCCCATCCTTAGGTTCCTTGAAAAGGTTTTCACCCTCAGATGCGTCCTTTATTTTGACTTGTTTGTGATCTAGTGCTGCCATTGACTGGTTTTCAGCATTAGATCCTTTATTTCTTTCATTTTTGCGACTAAGAAACTTGGCACCCTCCCAATTACAGATATTGTTATTTTATTCATTGGTAGAGACTGTTTCAGGGTTGACTGTACATAGGTGATGGATAATGGATTCATCATCTAGTAAAATAGGCATACCATAATCTTCAAGTTCGTCCTAGTCTATCAAATCAAGAAATACGAGTGGTAGAGAGTCATTTGGTGGGTCGAGGTCAGTTGTGGTAAGTGTCATGATAGAGGTGTTGTTAAGGCTATCTGAGATGTTGGTTAAGTTAATGATATTGTCAAGGTCTTTGATGGTATAATCTTTTGTGTAGACTTGTTCATAGTGGCATTGCTCGTTTTCCTTAGCTTCGTAGATATGTTGTGGACCGAATTCAAGTAATCAAGACTCTATGCCTTGTCCCTCCTGAGAAAGGGGTGTGTGTGAATGCATATCACCTTCGGGAATATCCTCAAGTATTTGAACAACTACCCCATTCATAGTCATTAGAATTAGTTTTAGAAGTACTGTCCCAGAGTCTTTCAGTGTTGTTGACAAATATGTTGTAGGGTGAGAAGAGATCTCTGATTATTGATACCAGTTGTATAGTTTTTTTTATTCTGAATCAGAGCCTACTTGTACCCTTTGCATTTGTTCATACACTATTCCTCCTTGGGGAGTAGTGATTTCTTTAGGTGGTGACTCTGCCTAGTTTTGAATAGGTTCCTGTACATGATGCACTTTCTCATAAGATGCCTCTTCCCTTTGAATGGTCAGTTCCTCTTGTCGTTTCTCTTTTTCCTGGTGTTCTTTCTATTTCCTTGTTGTTTCTATTGCTTGGTGTAGTGGCTCTTGCCATGAGTCCTCATTTTATTTCTTCTTTGCTTCCACTGAGGTTTTTGATACTTATTTTGTTTTTGCCTTGGGGGTATGATGTGTCCATATCCCAATCCTGTTTTGTCTCGAGAAAATTGTGAAGGAGGGTCTAGTGGTTCTGTAATGCCTTCTTGACTCTTGCCTATAGGTCCTTTGTTGTTGTATCTCATATGTTGCATGTTGTGTTGATATGGCTACCTCTAGAGTAGCAACTCTGACTTCTCCCTCATCCTTGTATATCCAACTAAGGATGTCTTTCTCTTTTGATTCATTTACTAGCGTGCCCAATTGGATAAGTTTGCTATCAAACTTGGTGATGGGTTGTGTTGCTTGAAGTGTCGATGCAAAAGGTTGTCCATGAGATTTTGGTGAAGTTGGCAATTTGGATAGACACATGGGTTCGAAAGAGTATTCTCCCATGCCTTGCTCTTTGATTTTTATCTTTTATTTGAAATCCGTGGATAAAGACTTGACCTTTTCTTGATGATGATCTAATGTTGAGGGAGCTGGAGCTTCCTTGTTGTGTGGAACCAGACTATCTTGAGCTTCCCCCATAGCATTGCAATGTTGAAAGGGATTATTATTGGCAGATATGGAAATCTCCTATCCACTATATGGGAATTTGACACACTGGTGGTAGGTTGAAGGCACTGCTTGCATTTCATGTATCCAAGGATGACCCAATAGAATATTGTATGTTAAGTTTATGTCTAAGACTTGGCACATAGTGTCCCTATGTATCAATCCTACCTGAATAGGTAGTATCACTATTCCTTTGGATGATATTTCTTCATCATAATATGCGTTGATGGTGATCTTTTTGTGTGGATCAATAGACTGTTCAGAGAAACCTAATGCATGGATAAGTTTTAAAGTACAAATATTGAGACCAACTCCTCCATCTATTAATACTCTTTTAACTCAATGTTTTTAGACTAAGACTTAAATATGAAGGGGAGTATTATGTGGATGACTCAAAGAGATACTATCATGTTCGGAAAAGGTGAGATTATGATGCCCTGTCATATGAGCCACCATGGCTTGAAATTTATCAATGTCCAGATCCTGAGGCACATTTGTTCCAACGAGTGCTTGTTCTAAGATGTCCTTATGTTTTGATGAAAGTTTGAGTAACTCGAGTATTGATATCTGAGTAGAGTTCTCCGCAGTTGATTAACCAAATCATATTGAGTCTTTGAGATAGTGGTCGATGTTGATGTATTCCCTTTCAAGACATATTTTTGAGCTCTGGTTGTCACATTGATTGATGTATGGTCTTGTTTGTCCTTGATTTTTATGACATTTATTTGGTTGTCATCTGTTGATATGTGATTGATGGTGTCATTTTATAGATAATTTATGCGAGCTCCCCGTGTATCGTTTGATGATGAAGCTCCTTCCTTGTTGTAATTTGGAAGAGGATTTTTAAAGGCATCAGGATCACCATTTGTTTTGAGACCATCTACTATTAAATCACCTCTATCGATCATATCTTGAACAATATTCTTAAGCCTCATGCAATCATTTATGTGATGTCCTTTGTTTCAATGAAAATCACAGAAATGTGAGTCATTCCACCAAGGTGGTTTGATCTAGGGTTCAAAGTTGTTTATGGTTGGCCATGTGATAATCTTGTTTGCTAGGAGTTCACAAAATGCTGATTCTAAGGTTTGCCCCAAAGGTGTGTAGATGCGTCTATTTGGGAAAGTGTTAGTGTTACCTCTTTGATTTGTATTATTCCCTCAGTTAATGTTGTTGCCCTGAATATTGTTTTTGGTGTTTGAATTTGAAGGTCCCTGATTGGTATTTTGTGGATAAGTGTTAGTGCCTTGGTTAGCACTTTTTTAATTCTTGTTAGATTGTGGATTACCCGATAAAGCTAATACTGGTTGTTTGGACTTCATATCATTAGCATCAGTTCCTCCCTCATTAACAGCATTTTTTTTTCTGGTCCAGAATCTAGATTCGTCTAAATTGTTGTTGTTGTTTTGGTTGTTAAAGGAGTGAGTGTTGGATGAATTAGTTCCTTAAAGAACTTCAATGTTCCTTTCTTGATGTAGGCTTCCTCTACTTGGATTCCATTTTCGATCAAATTGGCAAAATATGGTATACACTAGAGCTTGAGTTGATAACTCATCTTACTATTTAGATTGTCGATAAAGATATCCATCTTTTCCTTTTCAGGCACATCTCGAGGATACCTTGAAACCATACATCTCTAGCATTGAAGAAACACCATGAATGTTTCATTGTTTTTCTGTTTGGTATTACATACATCCAACATGGTCATCGCGTCTTGAATATTATAGGAATATTGTATGATAAATTTGTTTACCAACTCATCAAAGGACCCAATGGGAGGTGTAATTTTAGACAACCACTCCATTGTTTTCCCTCCCAAACTTCTTGCGAATAGCCTCATTAAGTAAGTGTCATCGTGAACAAATTCTAGGTTTATGGTATAAAATTCCCGAACATGATCACGGGGATCACTTTTACCATCATATTTGTCATATTTTGGTATATCTGAATTCGGTGGAAAAGGTATCATGTTTAATCTCCTGTCAAAGGGGTAAGGACAAATTTTGTCCAAGGAGTATCACATTGTGGTCCCTTGTTGCATTTCCTGCATTTGTCTTTGTAGCATTTGAATTTGTTGTGTAAGAGCGATCATGGGTGCATTTTTTCATTGAGGGAAAGATTCCTCCCTTTCATTATCCCTAGTTCGGGCATGGTTGTGTTTAGGTATGTTATGTTGTTCAGGTATGATTTCAGGGTCATGTGTTTCTTCTTCTCTCTGTTGTTCTTGATAGGCGTAATTTCGAGTCCTTGTCCTAAACATTTGTTCATTGACCTTCCTTAAGTTTTCAGTATCAAAATCTTTAAGAAGTCTAATTCCTTTGCTAGTTAGCATGAGCATATATTTTTCCTTGTCAGCTTCAATGAGTCTTTCCATGAGCTTTAGGAATGAGGGGTTTTCTTGACATTGTTGGATAAGTTCCTTAGTGATCTCTGTATCTCCCAGATCAGTATAGTCAAAAGGGTTGGATAATCTATGACTCACACTTGACTCTAGTTGTGGTTCGCTTTGCTTGTTTCTTTGAGAGTGAGTGATAGCAGGCATCTAGTAAAAGCTTTCTGTGACAAAAGGGATAAAGTCTTCTTATTCTCGTTCAGGGGTTGGTGGTTCAGGTCGAGCTACATTATAAGTGATGCAGATCTATGGGAATAAAGCGGGATTAATCTTTCCTCCATGATTTAAGTGTTGGTTGAATGTTGAATTCTGAATGTAAGCTTTGCTTCTTAAGGGTTCTTTGTCAAACTCGTTTGATTTTCCTTGAAGATACAATCGCATATGATGCAAGAATACACAATGCGATTTAAAAAGTTGGTGATTGATATAGAGAAACTTATTCCATTTGGCAAGTTTTTTAGAACTAGGTTGTCTCTTCTTCAACTCATTTTTGTGATGAAAACTTGTTCTTCTCAAAATATGAGGAGTGGTCATACACAAATGATCAATGGTTTCCTTCGATGTTGGATTGGGATAATTCATTTGAAAAACTCAAGCTTACTTTATCAAGTAGAGGTTTAGATTCATCCCCACGACAAAGTGTGTCAAATGATATGGATAAGAGTTTCCCGATATGGAAGCTCGATTTGATAGCTCAAGGATTAAACTCGGTATTTTGCTTATGATAGGATCTGTCAGATGGTGAAACTTTGATCAATGTGATGATACTGCCTAATTTTGATTGGATGAAGTCTTATCTTGAGCTAGTTTAAGATTCGACAAATTTGTTTTAAGGATGCTTGGTTGATTTTGGAATTGTTTTCTCTGATGACTTGGTTTGGATTCTAATTGGTGAGTTTAACAAAAGGCCCAAAAGGGTGTTTAGGACTAGTGATAAAATTTTCCAAAAATGCCTGGTTTACTCTTTGTTTTTTTGTGTTTTACCATGCACTAAAACAAGACTGGATGCGCTATCTGATGATCTAGATGTGCTACAGAAAATTACCAATGCGCTAAGCTGCCTATGTTACGCGCTAACTCAGAGTTGTGAAAGTTGTTTCTGACTAGAAAGATTATGTGCTAATATGTCCCGATTAAGCGTTGTAGTTTAGACCATTCAAGTGCTAAGTTAAGCCTCCTATGCACTATTTTCATGCTCAAAATCTCTAATATGATTTCACAAAGCACCACTGGAATGTTAAACAGTATGATAAGTGTTTATACACTATTTTGACTGATGAAAATGCTAAGTTCTGGTTTGTATGCGCTATAAAATGGTCGAGACACGCTAGGAGGTTGCTCCTACATGCTAAACTGCCCCGATTGCTTTGTTGTTGGCTGTTGTTTAGAAATATTAACACTTGTTTTTTTTATGGATGATTTTATGAAAATAACTTGAAAACACAGCATGAAAGAGGTAACCAATTTTGCCTATGCTAAGCAAATAGTGTATGTTCTGCGAGGATGTGTTCAAATCCCCAATGTTTTCACAGATTTGGATGACAAGTAATACAAATCAGATAGACTCTTTATTCAAGGGTCATCAACAATACCATAGCCCACTAGTCCCGATACTCCATCAACTCAAACAACTGTGTCACCCCCTAGGGGGTGCTCGTTTTTTTGTCTTTTGCCAAAAATTAGCTCAAAGTGAATTGCTTCACAATTGAGTAGTTATCTTGGGAGATATATGGTGATTAATCTTGGGGGCGGATTCTTCCCCACCCTTGCACTATGATATTAAAGATGTTTGGATACTGACTCGGCTCAAAGTTTCTATTTCTAATGTTTTAATCTGGCTTTCGTTCAGTCTTCAATGATAAACTCCCTCGGGAGGTTTCCAAACCTTTAGAGCAAAGGCTTTACATATCCTAAAGATACTGGGGGAAGGCTAATCATTGAGAAAAACCATTGAAGGGACTTTCGTCAACCTCCACTTTTGATTATAGTGGGTTGGAACACTTGGCGATAAAGTCGTTTCCCACTTAGGTTGTTCCCCTCTCACTGACCATTTAAATGGCGCTCTAAGAGTAACTCAGGAGGGTAGGCCTGCTAAAGGTTTTAAGTACTTGAAATGAAGAAAGAATGAAAGAGTGGTTTGGATTTTTAATCACCCAGTTAAGGGGAGAGCATATACCTTCCACTTTCGAGAAAGACAAACAATCTTCTTTTTTACTTTTAAGTCAACGATTTGATAACTTCTATTTGGAGATGTTGCTCTAACAAGCATGGTGTTCTTCTTAACCTTTCATAGCAAAGTGTGTATTTCCAAAAACCTTTGAAAAATAAGCCTGGTCAACAAAGTAAATCGTGATTTTGTCAACAAAATTTAAAGTCGATAGGGAGAAGCTTTCCCTCTTTGCTTTGCATACAATGAAGATGAGGTTCTTTTTCCTTTGTACTGAAATGAAATTGATCCTTTGTACTAAAATGAAATTCATTCTTTTTCTTTTGTTTTAACCGTGCTGAAAGTAAATTTGCTTGTTCTTTTTAGAGCCCCAAAATGAAGTGTTTTTCTTAACTTGCAAGAAAGTAAAAGTGAATTTTGTTGTTCTTTTTACCTTGCAATAAAGAAAAGATGAAGTTTTATTTTAAACACCAAAAAGAAGTTTGTAGTTCATTTTAAGCATCCAAATTAAATGATGAGGTTTATTTTAACTTAAGCAAAAAGGAGAGTGAGTTCTTTTTAACTAACTTCTTTTTGAAAGAAAGCAAAAATAAAACTTCTAAACTAACTCCTATTGTTCTTGCACAAAAAGATTAGAACCTACATGAAAAATCTGTTAGCAATCAAATTTGATGTGGGCTTATACAAGCCTAAAATGATCTTTCCTCGGTTACAAATTTTGCTTCTCTGTTACATCTATGCACTAAATTGTTGAACCTATGCGCTACAAAAAATGCACAGAAGCGCTACAACATGATCTATGCATTGGACTGATTACCAGATGCGCTAGCTTGTTTTTCTAATACGTTGTGATTTTACAGTTGACATTCAGGGTATTATGCGCTAACTTATGTGCTCAATGTGCTAATGATAGAGTCTAACATGCTAAACAGTAAACTGGATGCGCTAGAAGAAGGTTTCTAAGCACTAAAATAAGACTCCAATGCGCTAACTCAGCTTTTCTGCGTACCTGCAATATCACTCCTGCATTAAAAATGATATGTTTTATGGGGTTATGCCCCACGGTGGGCGCCAGAAATGTGTGCGGGAAAAGTGGTGCAAAGAAACAGAAAATTCAGTTTCAAAAAGGTCCACACACCAATGGGACTCTTGGTGCAAGTTATGGAACTATATTGAATAGCTCAACTCCCCAAGGGATGTTCCATTGTTCTCTATCTCACAAGATCCCTAAATTCAATGCCTTTTCTCTCAGATCACTGAGAAAAGTGACTTCAGGAATGACAACTCCAAGAATGAGGGATGTTTGATCAACTTAATATGAATGCATTCCTAGTTATGCATGATATTAAATCTAATATGATTTAAACTAGCATGGATATGATGATAAGATAAAAGATTAGTAAAACTTATCTTAACATGATATACTAATCTAACATGAGAGTGCTATGATAATGGAAATGCTTATTAAGATTATTTGTATTCAAAGAGAGGCTAAATGCTTGATTTAAAAATGATTATAGATTAGATGCATGAAACTTGGATATACTTAGTAAAATGTCTATAAGTTTGATACTAAAGACTTGGATGATGAAAATGAAGAATGAGTGCTCTATTTATAGGAAAAATAGAGCAATGGATGGTCAAGATTGGATAATCTTAACAAGGGCCAAGATTGAAAGTTATCAATCCATGTTTACAATTCTCACCAATGAAATGGTGACAATTGTCAGCAAAAGACTGCTTGAGAGGATATGTAAGAAGCATTAAATGCTTGAGAAGACATTAAGGTTACCTCAGGAGATAAGGGTTAAGGTTAGGTTAAGGTCATCCATTGGATACAACTTTTATCCAAAGGATACTCTTGTGCAAGGGTTAAAGGGATAACCAAGGTTAAAGCCATGAATGCTTGATGAGACCCTTGGGTTAGATGAGGGTTGAGTTAGATAGAAAGTCTATAGTCATGCAAGAAGGTTGAGTTAACCATTAATGGTTAGGAAGACTTTGAGGGTTAACTTGTTGAAGACATAAAGCCTTTAATGGTTATTGAAGACTTTGAGGGTTTGAGAAGTGACTTCCCTTTTCTTAGGGATGTGACAATATTTAGGAGATGGATTAGGCTAAATTAGAAGTGATTAGAAGATCTAGAAGGGGCTTTAGAGAGGCAAGTGGGAGATGTAGGTTTTTGCAAGTGGATGGAGGGGAATTTTAATTAAAATAAATTACTTTATTTCAACAAAAATAGATGCAACTTGCATAAATACAAGTGGAGAATTTAAATAAATAAATTAGATTTATTTACTTGCAAGGATCAATTGAATCAAATGTAAATTTAATTAAAAGGGGAGAAAGGGGAATTAATTAAATAAAGTGATTTATTTAATTAAAGGCTATGAAAGGCTTAGGTGAACTTAATTAAATAAATTAAGTAATTCATTTAATTAAATAGAGGAATGTGAATAATTTAATTAAATAGATGAATGAGGTTAAAATGAATATTAAATATTCACTTAGGAAGTGGTCATTTTTATACGTCTACGATAGTATTACAATAATTAACTAAGAAATGTTTCAGTTGAATTTGCATGGTGTACAACTCTTAGTTTTAACAAAACACTTTGTGCATTTCTTTGAAAGGTTATTATTTTTTGCAAAATGTTAAGTTAATAATTAACATGTATTTCAATGTAATTTGTATGTATAATTAATTTATTCGGATTAATCAAAATGTTCTTTTGTTGCATCTTAACAATGCTTAATTATTTAACTTACACAAAGTTTAAATTAGTTATAATAAGTAACTATTGAAAATTCTCTATTATCTAAGCATCTATGGTAGGCAAATAAAGATTTTTTTTGGATTAACATGAAATTGCTCTAGATGTGAAATTTATCTCAATAGTTTACATCATCTCAAAAATACAATGAAAATAGAAGGGACAATATAGAGAAGTCAGGTAGATACAAACAAAGGAATTGCACAATATTACATTCCTCTTATATCCATGTACCTATAATGGTAGCATGAGCCCTATAGGGAGAGCAACATACACTTACATAATCATACAAGAATACAAAGGATAAGAAAGATAGTCAATAGACAAGAAAAATAATGATTAAAGGTCTAGCTTGTTCCCTTATTAGGAATCATGAGAAAAGAATGTTTGATTCAAACTCTAGCTTATTTTTTCATGAGAAAATGAAAGTTAATTAATCACTTGTACTAGCATGTTTTATTGTTTGGTGAATGATAGACAAAATGTAGGATCACTTGGACTATCATGTTATATTACCAAGTGATCCATGATATATAGTTGTGGATCACACTCCTTGTTTAATAGTCACCATGCTCATGCTTTATTTGAAAACAACACATGTTTGTATGTATGAATGTAAATATGTGCATTTGCATATGTAATTAGAATATATGCCCCACTTAAAATAATGGCTTAAATAAATATATACAATTGATTTTAAGGTAACATGTAAGGATAAAGAAGAAGAAAGACATCGTTTAGGAAGGATGTGTTCACCAAGGTTAGTTGTTCATGCCCCCCAAAATGTAAGAATGGACAAGAAAGAAGTAAATAGTTGTGTTGTTGCCAAAGTGGGATTCTACTTGAGCTTTAAGTTGTGCCACCACCACATGAAAATGCTCTATGAGAAAACATATCATAGATGAAGATAGGCCTAGAGGCATATGAGAAAGCATGAAAAAGTAGAAAAAGAGCAAGATATAGGTAATCTCATTTTCATGTACTAGTAATTGAAATGAAAGAGGTAGTATTAATGCTACAATGGACTTGGTAATCTCAATATGATGACAAAGGTAAGATTGATGTCATAACAAATGGTTCTTAGTATTATAATAAAGGTAATCTGAATGTCATAATAGAGGGGCCTTAATATTATTATGGTGGGAAGCTCAATGTTATTATAGAGGGTCTCAAGGTTATGATAGAGGTGGTTGCAATTTCATAATAGAGATTCTTTATGGACACGTGTTATCATTGAAGATATCATAGAGTGGGAGAGACAATATTAAAATTATTGGGCTCACTGGATAGAGGTAACTCTTAATGCCTTAGCAACATGTATCTAACTAGGACAACAAGGAACATCAACAATAGATAAAAACTTCAACTTGTTAGAAAAGGTGATTTTAGTTATTGTCTAAAGAAAAGTATGAGTTTGTATAAGGGTGAGTGTAAGATTATGGGGGTCCAAAAAGTGGTGATAGGAAAAAGAATTTCACTTACCAAAAAAATGCAAAATTTAGTTTGAGTTTTTACTTGGGTCGAGCAAAAAGTACATTTTGCCATGGTAAGAACCAAAACAAAACCGATATATAATTTTTAAATAAAAAACGAATATTTTCTTTTTAGACTAAAAAATGGATATCCACTTTTGTCAAAATTTTCTTTTTAAAATTCAATATATATAATGAACCATATATATTGTAATATATATTATATGTAATATAATGTATTATATTATATTATATATTATCAATATATTTATTATATAATATGTAATGCATGGTTCACATTACCATATACTCATTAAAAAACAATTGCACAAAATAGATTTATTTCTTATACATTTTATGTAAATTCAATATATATAATGAACCATATATATATTATAATATATAATATATATTAAATCTATTAACTCTATAATATATATGTATGTATGTATGTATGTATGTATGTATGTATGTATGTATGTATGCATATACACACACATTCATGAGCACATGGTTATACTGAGAGGGAGGGTGAATTAGTATAACAACACACTTAACACCATAAGCATATAAATTCAAAACTTTATTAATCATAATAACATCATTAACTCAACTTAAATTATCATGCATATGAGGAAAATACAATAACACAAGATATTTACATGGAAACCCTTATGAAAGAAAACCACAATAAAAATATTGCTTTTATTAATCCTCTTTTACAAATATTTTAGGCACCAACTCATTCAATTTCTCCTCTAAATTTTGCTTTAAACTTTCACTTATTTTTTCTCAACCTCACCTTATATCTCTACTCCAAAAACTCCATCACATATACTTATGAATTTACCATTATTATCCTTCACATCTATACTACAAACTGCATAAAACCCTCTTATAGATACATATGCATATATTTTACACAAAAAATTGTACATTTTTCAATTCATAAAACCTTTGTAGAGATTCGCATATAAATTTGGTTCATGTTCATCAAATATGATTGCTCATGTTCCTCAAATACAATTGCACAAATGCTTCATGATTGGTTTATCTTCTATTTTTCAACATTATTCTTCCATAGTGAATGATCTTCATATATTTCCTTTTCACTCTAAACCACACACTCCATATGGTCTTTTATGCCTTCCAAATACTTCATCATAGGAAGAGTATACACATCCACTAAAGAAAGATAATTGAGTAATATAGATGAGAAGAAGGTCCATCATGAAATGGAAAATGAAAGAAGTTGATAAATTAGAAACCAATAGGGCCTCACAAGTAGTTGTGGTATAATTATAAATAAAAATATCAAAAGTCACGTGGTCAATAAATATGATCAACTCAAAGAAGAGGATCACCATTGCTAGGGAGGGAAGAAAATAAAGATCCATAATTTTGTGAGAGATCAAAGAATTTTGAAGATGTGGTCATTGGTTATTACTATATTGATATAAGATAATTTTTTACCTTAGAGAGCTTTTTATTAAATGACAACACTATTCATGTGAGATATGACGAAAACATAGTGATTAAAAAATAGAATTAAATGAAGAAGATGAATAAAACATATAATTATTATGATCTAAACAAAATTTAATAGTCAATTACTTCTCTAAAAAAAATTATCCAAAAAATAGAAATATAATAAGATCAATTTATGCAAATAAAAAGTACGTTTTTTCTTAAGAAATATAAATTAGAAAATAAAAAGAAATAAATTGGTTTTTGACGATTGCAATTTGAAAGCCAAAGACCAATAACAACTAAAACTATCTATTAAACAATTGCAAACCAAAAACACAAGGCAAGATGCTAGGAGTGAGAATAATGGTAGAAATTGAGATTAACAAAATGGATTATGAAATGTTATTTGTATGTTAAAGTTATACTCTACGAATTAAACTTGCATGATATTGAAAGAAGTGTGTTGGTAAACAAATTTGTCACTTTGAATTTCTTGACAAAGTGCCCAATGTTGGAATGAAAAATTGCCCACAATAGTTAGAGAGATCATTTCTTGAATATGACCTTCCTCTACGTTTGAGAAGAGCAAATCCACCGTATGTGTACTTTTAGTGTATATATATATATATAAACTAACACATAGAAAAAACTCCTAACAACAAAGATACAAGTGTCGTACACGCTTCATGAAAAGTATATCAATTTTATTCACTGTGAAGGGAAAAGTGTACACATAGGACTTTCAACAGTGGAAATATATATAATCTTTGGTATTTTTTCTTTGAGGTACCAAGAAAAAAACACACCAAAGGTTCTCTTGAATTTGATCTTTAATGCTTGCAATTTAACTCAAGAAACTCAAAGACTACTATTAGCAACAATATACGATGGACCAATAACATTTGAACACAAATAAATTTAAGAAACACTTCAAAAAGTGGCTTGTATTCATTTTAAGGAGTTACACAATTCCACAATATCTTTGTCACAATTTATAAAATGCCAAAAGTCCTTTCACATTGCTATATCTCTTGTATATATGGACCTCTTGTCATAACATTTTTTTTGGGTTAGCAACCAACTAAGTTATAGTGTGGAAGTTATTCATGCTTTTACAACCAACTCTACTTTTACAAAATAAAAGTCAAAATCCTAACTTTAACAGAAGAAAAGTCAAAATATTAACTAAAACTCAAAATTGACCAAAGTTGCAATATTTATAAAATATTTACATAGATATAAAAATTGCAACTTTATCCAACTTGTTCAAAGAAGCCAACCATGGAGTAAGGTGACAGACAACTTTCAAGTTTGCATTTAGGCACTTATGCTGGCATATCCAATTAATGCTCCTTGACTTGCAGGTTGTGGTTGTTGTTGTGAAGGATTTGCTTTATATGCTCTGAACAATTTGATGGCTTAAACTAAGGATTTATTCCTAAGAATGATCACACTTTCCATCCTTAGTTTCCATTTGTCATGATTTCATTGAACTTCATCTAATTCTTTGTTGCAGTTGGGTAGGTGTAGAGAATGATGATGTAGAAGGTTCAACTGATACAAGGATGTTTGAAACCAAAGGTGAAATAGTTTGATCATTCACAATATTTGTAACTGGAACCTCTTGAGAGAAATTGACATCACCAGGAGTGATTGTAGGGGAAGAGATAGAATGAATTATCTCTTCAGAGAATGGTGAAGGCAATGAAATCATTTCTTGAGATTCTACCATCATCTCTTGTATTGGATTCAAATTCTTCTCCTTTGATTTTGACCTTTTATTTCTCATTATGGGATTGGTTTCACATATTGCAGCAAGGTCTATTCCTTTATTAGGATCTTCATCGTCACCTCCACCTTGAGCACTTTGCTGCAAATTAGTAGTTGAAGATGAAATATGAGGAGCATATGACATAGATGAGCCTTCGTGTGTATCATTTTGTTTAGAGGAATTACTTCTTATTGGCCTAGTGTTTGTGGCTTCTGTAATTTTCTTTTTAACCCATCTTTCTATCCTTTTAATAACATATAAAGTCTTTTCCTTCAAATCTTTCAATTCCCAAAGTGACCAACCAATGAAGGGTAATGGTAATAATTGGATCCTCTTGAAAAGTAGAAAGGATCAATCAAATCTAATTCGTCCTCATATATATCAGTCACATCCCATCCCAATTTCAAATCAATAATTTACCTAATTGTGAATCTCATCCAATCCCTTCTTCTCACTTCAGAGTCATCTTCACAGTCTTCCCAGAAGTCTTCCATTGTTGGGAAGTGAAGATATCCTAGCCCTAGCTCTAAATTGTCTCTGGCATATCCTTTACTATCAAATGAAAACCTCTCATCATAAAACTATAGAGTGAGTTTGACAATAGACCTTTCTATGTTTTGTGCATCTGATGAAGAGTTACAACTGTAATAACCCATGCCAATTGGGAAAGGGATAAGTTTTGCTCGCCTGTTTCGACACTTCTTATTAACTTGGCCAATATGCCTACAAACTTCAGTCATCACAAGTTTATCATCTACAAATCGGGGAAACATGAATGGGCAACCAACAAAGCCTTGAATACAGATATAGGTAAAGCAAGGGAATTGTATGAAGTAACTCCCTAATTGCTAGACAAGATCAGCTGCTTTGAGTGATATTCGAAGTCCGATGTTTCCTTGAAGCTCTCTAACAGTGAGCATTGTGAATGCATCATTTACTCTACAGAAGTGTACATAGCTCCGCCCAACTACAACTACGAGTAATATTGTAGATTTGAGTTGTGTCTCCATATACCCCACAATTATCAAGTCTAGACCAAGGTTTCATCCTTGCGATGACATACATGATGATTGAGCTTGAATTGTGTCAACAGGTTATGAAAGTTATTACTAATTATTTCCTCCCAATCAATAAACCACTTGTGTCTTTACTAAAGACATTTTCTAATAACAGGGGTATAGTGGATGGTAATCCCCCGATGAATGGAGTAGATCATCCATTGATGATAGATTGCCCTAAGATGCTAAATAATCACACAAAGGGTAAGGATGACAATTTGTCTTCATGCACTCAAAAGGAGGTTTTGGATTCTTCAAAGAATGTGAATTTAGATAAAAATGTAGTGGTTGATATGGAAACTATTAAACGGGTACTTGCCATAGGTTTTCCTAATGATACTTCTTTAGTTCAGGAAATTAAGAATTTGGTGTCTAATAATTCCCCTCTGAATGTTGAAATTAATATGGATAATTAATCTTCTTTAGGGAATAGTAATCCATCAGAGGTTGTCCCTATTATTATGCCAGATGAGAATCTGGTTCAGCAAGTAAATGATATTTTTAACAATCATGCACATCAGATGGATGAGGGTATTAGTAATAGAGTTGTTTGTTCAATTGAGAATGATTTGGGGGTTATAAACTTGACCCTTCCAATTTCTACATCTGTTAATCCTTTTGCGGTTTTGGCCACAATAGAGTTGGGTTTTGAATATAATCCAATTATCCTGGCTTCTCCAAAGTCATGCAAGAGTTTACCAATTGTCCAAACAACTCCAGTTTTTCACCATCGGTGGTTTCTCCTAGGAGAGGTAGGCCTCCAAATAATCTTAAGACTCAAATGGAAATTGATGTTGGAATTCAAAAGACTTTGTCCCTTTCTCCTGTTGGTGGGCAAGGGAGGCATTCAGTCTCTCTTGGTAGGCCTAAGAAAACATGCCTAACTCTTGTAAGTGTAAAAACAAAGAGGAGTAAAAGATCTGTGACTAGTCCTTCTGTGACAAGATCAAGTGCTGTGAAACGTAATTTGCAAGGTTACTTTGAGGAAAGCAAAAGTTCTCCGATTAATGGGAAGAGGGGAGCTTCGGCCTCCCCTCGAGGACAATGAGAATTATTTCTTGGAATGTTAGGGGCTTAAATGGCCCTAAAAAGAGACGCTTAATTAAGTCCCAGATGGAATTAATTAAGTGTGATATTTTTATGTTGCAAGAAACAAAGTTGTCAAAGGAGTCTGCTGATTTGGTTTTTTCATCTTGGAGAAGGTGGAATTTCTTTCTTCTCCTGCTTGTGGTGCTTCAGGAGGTTTGGCATTGCTTTAGAATAATTATAATATTGAGGTACAGTTAGTGGCATCTACTACAAATTGGATGTTGACTCTAGTTATAAGCAAGATTTTGGAGGTTAAATTTTGGCTTTTTAACATTTATGCTTTGTCAAGAATTCAAGGGAAGAGTAAGTTATGGGGTGAATTAAAGAGGATTTATTCTCCCTTAAAACATGGTTCCTTTATTATCTTCGGGGGTGATTTTAATACTATCACTGATTTAGATGAGAAAAGAGGAGGTGTTTTCCCTAATAAAAGGATTATGGATGACTTTGGGGATTTTATTTCTGATATGAGCCTTTTTTATTGTAAGTCTCATAATGGGGTTTTCACATGGACAAACATGAGAAGGGATTTTTCTCAGATTGCTAAGAGATTAGATCAGTTTTTGTTATCTGAGAATTGGATTGATTCAGATTTTGAATTATTTTCCTCTATTCTATAGGTCTCGGGTTCTGATCATTTTCCAATTTCACTTTCAGTTATTGAGGATAGGGGTTCTTCTAACTCTCCATTTAAATTTGAGCCCATGTGGTTTAGGGATTCTTCCTTTTTGCCTCTTCTTATGAAATGGTGGAATTCTGCTCCTTTTCATTTTGGGTCCTGTATGTTTTAGATTGCTAAGAAGTTAAGTTATTTGAAATTGAATATTAGGGAATGGAATATCTCGCATTTAAACAATATTTTTCAGGAGAAACAAAGGATTC
Organism: Cryptomeria japonica; assembly: GCF_030272615.1. NCBI lineage: Eukaryota > Viridiplantae > Streptophyta > Pinopsida > Cupressales > Cupressaceae > Cryptomeria > Cryptomeria japonica. The sequence goes on along the minus strand of NC_081409.1, from coordinate 898,196,256 downwards.
AAGATATGATTGAGTGTCTTAATACTCATGTGCTTCAACATGGTATGGTGCCACAAGTTTTTGATGAATTGAAGTCACTAAAATTATAGCTTGAGGAGGTGTTAGCTAGAGAGGAAATCTATTAGAGATAGAAATCTAGAGAGCTATGGCTTTCAGATGGTGACAGGAACACAAAATTTTTTCATTCTTCAACTAAGATTAAAAGATGTAAGAATAGGATATCTTGTATTCAGTGTCAGAATGGGAATTTATTGACAGAGCTAGAGGACATTGCTTCAGAGGCAATTAGGTTTTTTAAGTCATTATTAATCTTCGGAAAATGGAAATCTCAGCAATGATATTATATCTAATATTCCTACTTTAGTATCTTTGGAAGACAATAAGATGTTGATGTCTCCCTTTTCCTTAGAAGAAGTTAAGAGTGTTGTCTTTGCCATGAATCCGGATAAAGCTCTGGGACTAGATGGTTTTACTCCTTTATTTTTTGAGAAATGTTGGGATTTTGTGGGAAATGATATTTTATTGGCTCTCGAGGAAGCTAGGAGAAATAGGTTTGTTTTAAAAGAACTTAATACTACAATGATTGTAATTATTCCTAAAAAAGAGGATACTAAGACTTTTGCTGACTTCCACCCCATTTCTTTATGTAACACTTTGTATAAGATATTTACAAAGGCAATTTCCCTTAGGTTGGCAAAAATTCTACCTAGGATCATTTCATTGGAGCAAGGTGGTTTTGTTCCCGGAAGGGAGACGACAGAGGGTGCAATTGTAGCACATGAGGTGTTGCATTCTATTTCTACCTAAAGAACCTTGACCATGATACTTAAACTAGACATGATGAAGGCTTATGATAGAGTAGAGTGGGGGGCTTTATGTGTTGTTCTTGAGAAGTTAGGTTTTTCCAAGGCCTAGGTCAAATGGATTCGTGCATGTATTTCTTCTGCAAGATTCTCGATTTTAATTAATGGTTTTCCTTGTGGTTTTTTCACTTCCTCTAGTGGTTTGAGATAGGGAGATCCCATTTCTCCCTTTTTGTTTATTCTCCTAGTTGAAACCTTTAGTTGGGCTATTAGGGCTGCTAAAGTGGGGGGCTTTGGAAAGGTATAAGGATTCCGAATATTCTCCAAAGTATTTCTCATTGTCTTTTTGCAGATGATACTCTATTATTTGGACATGCTTTGTTAGTTGAGGCAAAAGTGATTAAAGGAATAATACAGAATTATGCATCATTTTTTGGTCAGAAAGTGAATGGTGATAAATCAAAGATTTTTTCCTTAATACATCACAACTGGTTCAGCATAGGTTGCAATCCTTTTGGAGATTTGAGATTGGAAATCTTTCATGTACCTACCTTGGGAATCCTTTCTTTTTTAAACAGGATAAGATTGGTTTTTGGGATAAGATTATTTCGGTCATTTCTAAGAGAATTCTCTCATGGAATCATAGATGGTTAACTTTGGCGGGTAAAATTGTTCTCATCAAGTCTGTTTTGAATGTTGTTCCCATATATCTCATGTCTGTTTTGAAGTCTCCAAAAGCAGCTATTGTTAGTTTATAGGATACTCTTAGAGATTTTCTTTAGAACAATAATAAAGATGGAAAGAAGAAACTCCCTTTAGTTACATGGGATAAGGTATGTTTGCCTAAGGAACTTGGGGGAATAGGAATTTGGAGTTTGGAGAATCAGAATTTAGCCTTAGGTGCTAAGTTGGTTTGAAAATTATATGACAAGCCTAGCTCCTTGTGGGCACAGATTATGTTTGCCAAATATTTAAATAAAGGACCGAGAGAATACATTTTTAAAGTCTTAAATTTGCCTTCGGGTTCTGCTATTTGGAATTTCCTTTGTAAATGTAGATGAGTTATTTTGCCCCATCTCTCATGGATTGTTCATAATGGTAGAAAGGTTAGATTCTGGGATGAAGTATGGAATGGACACACACCTTTGGTGAATATTAGGGATTGGTCTCCTCTGATCACTATTCTTTCCTCCCTTTGGGGTATTTTTGTAGCAGATTATTTTGAAATTGTGACTAGTGGACCCCTTAAGCTAGCTAGATGGAAGTCGATTGATTTCTTAGATGTTGATCAAAGTATGAAATTAGATTTTGAGAAGATTTTGGGGGATAGAATTGTATTTCTTTCTGATTCTGAGGATGAACTTATTTGGACAAAGAATATTTCTGGTAAGTACACTGTTAAAGATGGTTACAACCCTCTTATGGTTGCTAAAGATTTATCATCTTGGCCTTATAAGTTGTTTTGGCATTTGGCTTGTCTTCCTAAAGCTGGAGCCTTTGCTTGGTTGGCAGTTTAGGATAGAGTCCTTACGGGTATGAGACTAAACAGGCTTGGTATTACTGTTGTTTTCCCTTGTGTCCTTTGTAACAAAAATTTGGATTCTTCTTCACACCTGTTCCTACATTGTGATTATGCTTATGAATGTTGGCAGTGGTTGTTTGAGAAGTTAAATATATCCTTTGTTATTGGTAAGGATCTCATTTGCCATTTTAGATCTTGGCCCTTTATGTTTGCCTCATCTTTTTATGTATGTCTTTAGATCATATCTCCATCTATTGTGATTTGGAATGTTTGGCTAGAGAGAAACAACAAGATATTTAAAAAAGCAAGTTCTCTTGTGTCTAAGGTTATATTAAAAATTGAGTCTTCAATCTCTGAGGTAACTTTGTCATTTATTTATAAGAATTTGGAAAATCTTACTTCTTTTTCACACTGGGATAATAGAGTTACTAGAGTTTGGAAGATGCTGTGAGTTTTACCCTTTCATGGTTCAATTTTAAAAAAGAATGATGCAATAGGTAAGAGATGCTCTGCTAGATGGAAACCTCCTCCACAGGGGCACTTTAAACTGAATTTTGATGGGGCCTCTCGTGGTAACCCTGGGCCAGCTGGAGTAGGCATGGTAATTTATGATCACAATGCAAATTTTATTCGAGCTAAGTGTCATGCTATTGGTTTTAAAACTAACAATTATACGAAATTTCATGCTTTGTCTTTTGGATTGGATATGACAATCTCTTTGGGAATTAAGGACTTATAATTGAAGGTGATTCTATGGTGATTATTCAATGTGTTATGAAAAAGAAATAGAATTGTTGGAATTTGCATTATATACTTGATCCTATTTTACAAAAATTAGAATTGTTTGAATCTTTCTTGTTATCCCATTGTTATAGAGAAGTTAATAAGGTTGCAGATTGTTTGGCAAATTTAGCCATTGATAGCAATGCTAATCAGCGAGAGGTGAGTTTTGAGGAAATTCCTTCTAGGGTATGGGAAGTTTTGCAACAATAGTTATGTGATTTTCTTGAGTAATGTTGATGTAAAATTTTATGATGATAATTATTCCCGCTTTCCCCTTTCATTTCAAGTATTCATGTTCGTTGTTGGAGGAGAGTTCGAGCTCATGGTATTTGATACAATAGTGTTTTTCTTTTTTGGCAGGAAGGTTTTTGGCTCATGGGATTTGGCATAGGGCTTTGGAAAATTTTGTCTTCTTCCATTGATAGTAGCTATGGACTCTACATTTAAAAATTATCCGATGGGTTTTTTTGGCAAATTGTCATATGGGCTCTATGCAAAATTGATATTATATGTGTTGTGACCGCATTTTGTATGTGGTTTTGGGTGGGGTGTATAAAGTGATCTATTATATACTGTAGGTTTATTTTATGAGCTATGACTGGAGGTTTTCTTCCCAGGGTTCTTTCCTCCGGTATGCTCTTTGAATCCTGTGTAAAAAATAAAAAATATTAATAAAAAATTTGGTGGAATAATCCACTTTTATTGAAATAAAATAAAATAAACTACTTGCCAATACATATTGTATTGATATACAAGAACATCCATTCATAAAAAAATTTAGAATTTTCATTTCCAATCATCCTATTAAGAAAAATCACCATGTTTGATATGTCTTCAATAAGAACATCCATTCATAAAAAAATTTAGAATTTTCATTTCCAATCATCCTATTAAGAAAAATCACCATGTTTGATATGTCTTCAATAAAGAGTGCTCTGCGGAGTGTCCTAGGTAACTATGATTATCTTTCCTTGGCAACACTGACCAGCTTTTAGCCACGGTAGTCAAGCATTTCTTTTTGCCCCTGGCAAAATATGATTCAGCACTTTCTTTAGTAATGTTTGCAAATTCTTCTCTAATCAACAGCCTGAGATAGATCCCAATGGATATAGGATCAAGCCTCACTATGACCTTACCTTTTGTTGTCCTAACTTCTTAGTGTTTGGATCATGTCTTTATGCATTCAAGAATCAATTCTGAACACTGAATTGCTAACGGATGACCCGTAGCGTGTGCTAACCCACTGTCCAATATCTTTTGAGCCAATGGTGTCTTTCCTTCTTTTTCCATCTCTTCCCAGAAGTCACTGATGCTCACATAACCCAACTTTGTATCAACTATCTCTAGGACTGTGCTTTTGAGTATGGAAACCAGTTCTTACCCCTAAGATTTAAACTTCATTTTGGAAAATGATTTCACTGACTCCACTTTGATGCCAAACCTATTATGTATATCCAATTGACACTTGACCACCTTTTTGATGATTTTGAAAGAATTATGAATCAATTGCTTGAGAAAACCCTAAAGTCATGATGATTCATGCCTTAACATTCAACCTACATTCTTCGCAAGGCATTACCAATTGTAACACTCCTCATTCGACACTTTCATGAACACTCATATTTTGGTCTAGGGCTACTTTGGTTCTCCAGTTGCAATAACTGAAATAACACCTCATTCAGATCGTTTGTCACACAATGTGGTCTTTTAGTTATGTTTTGTAAGGAGTGAAGTTGTAGAATCAATCTGTCACATGCATTAGCTTGAAAGTATCTACCACTTTCTCACCAATTCAACTTTATGCACACGCCACAATCATCGGATTTCCTGTTACCAGATTTCTTTGAGGTATTTTGTCAAATAGTAGGCGCACTGTCTCTGCTTTCACATTTTACATGCACATTAGCTGAGGCATCCATATGCTCTCCATTAATTGCAAAGGTGGTGGAGTTTGGATTTACGTCTGTTGATCGCATTAGCTTGAATACTTCTATCAGATTTTCAACAAATTTGTTTAGTGCATATCCCGTGACCATGGCATTTCTTGAAAAACAGATTTTGCATGCGTGATTTGTATGCATGTCTACCAAAACAACAACAATTACAACATCTCAATACAAAAATTCTACCATTATGCTTCGATGGATGTCTATATTCTGATTCAAACCTCCCACTCTAGCGCAAATAAAGATGATGTTGGCAAGAGGTCGAGTGAATTAAGAATTACATTTGCTTGAAAGTTTATCGAGCCTTTTCAACAAATAAATTTTGTGCATTTCCTCCTGTCATTGCGAGCCATCTCAAGAGGCATTCTGTCAAATATTTCATGTCTTGTTTATGATTCAGAATTTTGTATGCATGTTTACAGAGCATTTCCAACTTTAATATCTGACAAAAATCTCTCTCATTACGTCGCAGGTGTTTCAAACTTCTCATATATGCACTAGTAGAGATGAGTACCGGTGTAGATTGGGGAATTCAAATTGGCACCTTAAAGCATTAAATCAAACAGTTCATGGAATCTACTTTACAACTGCATAGCCATTTCATCAAATTCATTTTAGTGTATATATCTTGCAATGATGGCATTTCACGAGATTATATGGTCCAAATTATGGATTCGGATGACAATACCTGAGAACCTGCGGTATTATAAATTCTGTTTACAAGAACCAGAAAGCCTAGAATTGAAGCAAGCCAAAAAGTAATCTATTCTATTCAAAAATCTAACATATAGAAGTTCATGAGATTCCAAGGGTCACAAAAAACCCTTGAGAATCGATGTCCAACAGTCACATTTGTTTATTACATAATAAAATCTAAAACTATGTAATTTTTCAAAAAACTATATAAAATTTGTCTAGGCATGTTCTTTCCACTTTCAAGGGCTAAAAATTCCCTGATGACCTTCAAAAATGTCATTTACTAATGTCAAGAAAAACTAAAAAAATATGAAAATATTTTTTCAACTATTTCAAATTTTCTTCTGATCATTATATTTCTTTGAGGTATTTTGTCAAAAACCTCGTGCGATCCTGTCATTATTTCCACCTTAAATTGCATACATGTCTACGAGGGCACTCACAAAAACATATTTTCTATTGTGCTTTGATGGGTGTGCACATACTGTTTCAAAGAGTCACATTTTTCTACATTACAAAGAGCACTATTAAACTTTGGGGTATTTGTTTTTACACTTACCAATTGCCCTTTCTTGAAAGTCTCTGAAACTTTTTCAACAAATCGATTTTGTGTCCATCCTACAATCGAGAATCATCACCAAGCTTTTCTTTCAACACAATGTGAGAATAATGGTAGCATTTGCAGAAACCTCTTGCTTTCCAACTCTTTGAAAGCTTCTTGAAAAACGATTACAAGCTCTTGAAACAAAGATTTGAAAGTTAGTAATTTTAACTTCCAAACACAAAAGTTAGGATTTTGGGACATTATTTGCCAAAAGTTAGGATTTGGGGTTTTCAAAGTATGGAAGTTAAGGTTTGAGAAGATTTTGCACAAAAAGTTAAGGTTTGGATTTCAAATTTAGAGTTTGGAGCAAAAAGACGCATGGAGTTAAGGTTTTTGAAAATTTTATATAAAAGTTAAGGTTTCAGTGGAATAAACATGATAGTTGTTGTTTGAAGTTCCAAAAGTGTGAAAGTTAAGGTTTAGGATATCTTCAGCACATAAGTTTAAGATTTTAAAAATTTTGCATAGGCAAGGGAAATTGACTTGGAATTTTATACAAGGGTAGTTGCAGGTACAAAGATAGGGATCAAATGACAATATTATGCAAGGAATGCTCAAAAAATAGATCTTCAAAAATCTCGAACGGGGAAGAACCAATTGGACACAATTCAAACTTGTGGATTTAAAAGTTCAAATTTGTAGTTGTATAAAAATGGCAACAATCGGCTCTAACTAGGGAGGAGGACTATGAGGGGCGTTGAATGAACCCACGATCTCCCAAAAACCAATGTGTTATGCAATGGGCAATAGAGTCAAAATGAACAATGTGAAACTCCATAATGAACGAGACTACAACACAAAACCCAAAATTGAGAGAGAAGAACACACACTAAGTGAAATTGAAACAAATAAAAAAACTCCAAGTTAAACTATATACAAAGGTGAAGTACAATTTGCCTCGCTAATTATATAATTTCAAGTGTTGCCCACTCTAAGGAAGGGGCGAGCGTGTACCATCCAAGTAGGCAAGATAGAATGAATTTTCGCCACAAGCTTCTTTGATTTGGAAAGGTCCATTCCATTGAGAGTTGAATTTGCCATGCATTCCCTTTGGCTCTGTTTGTTTATCCCACAACAAGACAATATCACTTGATTTGAATACCCTATTCTTAGTCTTTTTGTCAAGTAGCCTTTTCACTCAAGTTTGATGCTCTCTAATTCCATCCACCTCAACTTCTCTCTCCTCTTCCATTTTTTTCAAGTATAGTATTCTCTTTTCCAATGCTTCATAAAATTCATGATTTTCCAATACTTCCTATAATTTGAGAGAAGACAACTCCAAATGAATAGTCAATCTAGCCTTAGTGCCAAAAACTAGTTCAAATGAAGACCTTATGATAGCTCTCTTCTTTGTTGTATAGCCTACCCACAATGCTTCATATAGTTGTTTATGCCACGTCCTTTGATTTTTTATCAACCAACTTTCAAGGGATGGTGACAATGTTCTTATTACTAGCTTCAGCTTGACCATTCCCCTGAGGGTAGTAGTTGGATGCATGAGAGAGAATAATTCTATACTTGTAATAGAATGTCGATATCTCATGAGAAAAGAAATTGGTGGCATTATTTGTGATGATATTATGTGGGACTCCAAACCTCACCAAGATTTTTTGCTTAATGTAATCACAAACAACTTTTGAAGTCATTTGTTTGACTGGGGTAGCTTCAACCCATTTCATGAAGTAATCTATCGCTACCAAAATATGAGTATGATTGGCACTTGAATGAGGATTCATGGGTAATGCAAAGGGTTTGGTGTTGTACACAACTTGATTGGTTTCACCCTTCAAAGGTCTTCAATAAACACCATCCAATGGTGTATTGCCTTTAGCCTTCCCAAGGCTTGGTATCATTCTATAAGATCACTCACAATAAGGCAACTACAATTTGACAAGGATTCTTCTACTCATATGGTCTCAATCCCTCCAACCAAGAACACCTAACAACCCCAAACCCTTAGCATATAGGATCTTTTGCTCAAGTAGTGAAGTATGACATTTGTGGATGAAAAGCTATGTGAGACGTGGCATTTTCATTGAATTGTACCTCTTGAACAGATTCTACAAGATCCCCAATATCGTTTACCCTTTTGAGACCTAGTAAGGGCTACAAGCAATTAGGCCTCCTATTTAGGTTTTCACTCAATTACTTCCATTCTCCCTTAACAACCCCTAGAAAAAATTTCATATTTGAATACCCTTTTGGACGCCCTTAGAAACTTCACACTCTGGCATCTGGGTTTTGAGTTTAAGAGGTCTGTCCACACTACCCTCAATTAGGCCTATCTAGTCGGTATTGGAGATATGTCACCAAAAGCCTTCACTAGTCATATCATAAGGAAGATTGGGAACTTTTAGAATGTATTCACATGTTAAAGGGTACCCCTCATGCCAAAATTTCACACCCTTCTATCCTCTTATCAAGGGTTTCACCCACTTCTTTTGTTGCACAGGCTTGCCACATAGTAGATGTCAAGCCTATGGCTTCATCTTAAAAATATCAAATGACACTTCCCGCCTCTCAAACCACTTGGAAAATTTATTATACAACTCAATTCAACATTCCCCAAGGTTTCAGGCCATTCCCAAGATGGAATGTTGAATTGTGACCCGTCTAGCATCAAAACCCTGATTTTAAGGGTTTCTCAGGCCAACAACAAACAATTTACTCTAACTTTCAAAATAAAATGCTTCAAGACCTCACTCAAACTTCAAATGAAAGGTGATTAACAACCCAAATTATCCTTATCTCAATTCATTCCTAGCGTCCGTACAAATCCGTACAAGTGCATAAAACTCAAGGAAAATGGGAAAAAAATGTAGTTTTTGATTGGTTTGGAAATAAGAATTTCATTACCAGCTTCTCCTAACCTATTGGCATCATTCCTTAGTATTATATCACGCCAAGGAAATCCTCAAACCACCCCCAATGTGTACATTCAACCAACTAATCGTTGGGTAACCAAAAATGCAAAAACTTGTCAAAGTTGCTCATGACAACATTGCAACTTTTGACCATTATTACAATCTTCCTCTTGCCTTCACACCAAAAGGCCAAGAATGAACACACAACACATATAAGACTCCTAAACACCAAAAACACAATTAAAATGCCCATATAAGGCTTTGGACCAAATTGACACCTTTTGGAGCCTTATGGCTTATTACATTATCTTGGGACCACCATGGACATCACCATGGATCAACACACATCCTACCACAAAACATCACCCTAGAAAAACACAAAAATGAATAATGCCAACATGTCTCCTTATGCCCTTGCACCAATGGGACCAATAAAATCAATACCCCATTGTTGGAAAGGTTCTTCTACAATTACTGTCTTCAGTGGTAGGGCAACAAGTTGTACGTTTCCTTTAAATTGGTGGCAAGAGTCACACTTCTTTACCCATTCATCAATATCTTTGAACATTCCTGGCCAATAGTTGCAATTTATTAATATCTTGAATGCTATCATTGAAGAAGAAAAATGTGTTGGAATTTGCATGAAGATTGCACTAATGATATGTTATGTTGTCATTGATGTCAATTAACCGATAATGATAATGTTGATATTGTTGATATTGTCTTGTAACCGGTAGGAAGAGATAAGTGAAGGAAACTGTAAACTGGTATGTAAGTTTGTTAGTTAAACTGGTAACCGGTAAAACCCTATCTATTGATGTAATCAGTAAACCCTACCTGTTGTTTTTGTTAAACCCTAACTGATTATGTTTGGTGAATTGGTTATGTTGGTTTATTATCTGATGATGAGCGGTAATGATTATGACACGTATGATTGTTAGGCCCAATATGGAAAGCTAATGTACTAAGAGGGGAGGGGTGAATCAGTACTCCAAAACTTTTCTTGAATGATATCTTTACTGTTATGCATAAACCGAATAGTGCAGTAACATAAAATAAAGCTAAAACAAATAGATAACAATCATACATGATTCACTCCATAACACATATATTTTGGTTACGCAGAAACTCTTGGTTAGAGAGAAAAACTGCGGTGGGGATGGCACCCACAACTTCACTACTGCAATAATAAAAAGTGCTCGGTTAGAGCTACATGTTTAGCTATTTCTGATAGCTTACCCTGTTAGGAGTAACAAGATCTATTAGATCTACCTTGCTAAAGGATTTTACAACACTTAATATAAATGTTGCACCTGGTTAGAGGCTTTACAATTTATAGATTTGATTAGAGTCTTTTACCCTATTAAAGGTTTCTCTTTCAACTTCACAATATTACTTTAAAATCATTACAAATATCTGCAACTTTACATCTGAAATGTTATAGCAGATTCTATGTGCTCATAATAGATTACCTTGCTTATAGCATACCTCAGTAACCCATATAGTAACTCGGTAAACCCTTCTGTTTACTCTGTTCTTCAACTATTCTCTGAATACCTTCTCGGTGACCTCTGTGTCTCTGTAACAGTCCTCTTACACTCATGCACACACACTTAACTCATGTTGTATAAATAGATCTCTTAAGATGGTGATCCAATTTATTGCTTCGATCTTACAAACATGATTTATTGAATGAATAACCATGCAAATTATTTCATTGGTTAGATGACCTCAAAATCATACACAATCTTCAAGTGCAATTTCCAATGTGATAACGGTTAGATGTGCCTCGATCTTGTAACATGTTTTCATATGCATGTCTAGGTTCAATGAATCTGGTAACACATTTCACTCGGTGTATATCAACTCAGTGTGTCATCTTTGCTGCTCGGTAGACAGCTCGATGTATACTGTGTTCTATGACTTCTTTCTACTGTAACCGACTAGATTGTGCATACCGATAGAATATTTTGGTAATAGTAACTGACTAGAGTATATAGTATAACTTTGACATAAAACTAATGGCAATCTGATAAGTAGTAACAATGATTATTGTATGAAGACAATTTCAAGTGTTTTTGGCGCATTGATGTAATGGTTTTTTGTCTAGGGAATGAGCAAGTGTATTGTATATAATGCAAATCGCGTGATGAGTTACTAAGATCGATGAAGCGGTGATCAAGGAGTGGTTGAGTCTCTCTTGATTAATGTGCAGAGATTGCTATGTAATCCAATAGTCATACTTGAACCGACTTGTTTTTAATCTCTATGAGAATTAGATTTTTGTTGTGTTACCGACCTAATTGATTTGTTATAAGGTCAATGAGTTGTTTAAGTTTAGAGAGTTGGCAAAGATCAGTTGAGTGTGTGGTTTCTGAATCAGATGATGTATTTGTAGTTTGAGTAAAGGCAAATAGGAGTATGAAAAGGATCTTATTGAGCAAGTGTAGTGATATTCAAACAGATCAGCAACCTCCTATTGTTTTCTAACAATTACAACAAAATTAAAATCCCCTAACCGGGTAAGCTCTAACAAGCTTGGTGACTAGTAAGATCCTCTAACAAGGTGATCCATTAGCTTGGATTTTCAAATCCTCTACCCAAGTTACTCCTAACAGGTTATTGCTTCTAACAAGGCATTTGTAGTCAATCCCTTAACCAGGTGGTTCCTAACAGATTAGTTCTTAACAGGACTTTTGTAAATCTTTAATAGGCTTGGTTCCTAACAGGGCGAACTTTAGAAGAGTTCAGATAGTTATACTGTTCTGTATACTACTCGGTTCACTATTCTGGGATACTCTGCTTACTCTGCTCGGTATACTACCCCTGTATACTATACTCCGAATACTATATCATTCTCTCAATCAAAACTGTATCACTCCCCAAATATATTGTATCACTCCCCCTTTTGACAAACATCAAAAACTTAATTTCCATTCGGGGGCGGTAACTGGTCAAAAATAGATTTGTACTTGTTCCGGGCATCGGTGAGAGTGACAGAGAGTGCATCCTTTACACTGTCCATTAAAGAATTTTGTGCTTGATTATCAGCCAATAGTGATATTAAGCCATCAAGAGTGCTTCCCTCTTGTGTAGTAGACAAGTATGTGGCTCGGTTGATCTGTTCTTGGACGGATGAAAGATGAGGAAGGAATAATGTCTAAAGTGTCATTATGTCCATTTGGATCTTGTGTTCTTCATTTCTTAAGTCCAATTGTTGAGCCATGAGCTGTTGTAACCTTGTATAAAAATTTTGAATTGAATTTGGCTCTGTGGTCAATTTGCTTGAGAGATTAGTGATCTCTTTCTCAATTGTCTCTGTTTTATTCTTAATGTCTTTAATGAATAAAGAAAATGTGCAGAGTTTCTGAAATAAATAATGAATGTGCTTGAGTTGAGGAGTCAACTCAGCAATAAATTTGACAAGTTTTACTTTGCCAATAGCTATAGATTTTTGTACCTCTTCTATCATTTTGGCAGTGAGCTCTTTGTCTTTTAGCTTGCTCAAATACTCAGATGCATCAACTCCGGATGTTTCTATTTGATTAAGGAGTTCATCCAGTTGAATATGGATGGCTGCATCAGTTGACACTATAGCTGTAGGTAGCATATCTGATAGCAGTGTCTTCACCTTCTGAAGTACTTTATTCTTCTTTTGTATGGCCATCTATTTTTCTTGTTCGGCCTTAGCTTTGCACAGTTCACCAAAATCAATGAGTGCTTGCCCCTTTAATTTTGATATATCCACATTGGGCAACACTATTGGTTTAGACAAATCAACTTTGAAACTATGCTTTTTCACTTTCTTTTCTTTAACTTTGGTCGGTTGGACCAAGACAATAGCTTGGGAGGCTTGCTGATCCTCGATAGGTTGCTCGGTAGAGGCAACACTTTGGTCAGTTCCTTTAGCCTCTATGGCATCTTTTGGTGTCTCGGTACTGGGTGTCTCAACTGCAACATTTTCAATGCTCGAAGGTGCTTGAGAGGTCTATTCTAGAGTAGTACCTTCTGCTGTAGACTGGTGACCTTCGGTGCCTTATGCTATATCTTGAGGAGTTTCGGTAGAGATAGGTTGATCAACTGGTGGATAAGGCTGAACTTGTTCTAAAATGGATTCACTAGATACAAGTTTTGCATATGTAGTGCCTTCTATCATTTCCTGCTTCGGTGCTTCTACATCCATGACATCTTCATCTATTTGAATAGTGTCAGCAGGGTCTTGTTTGGTAGCATCAGGACCTTGCTTGGTAACATCAGGATCGTGCTCCGTGACATCAATGATTTCAACTGTAGTTTGTTCACCGGCATCCTTGATTTTGAAGATTTCCTGCCACTTTGCTTTTGTCTCATTTTCTACATCAATATATAGCCCATTCATCAGTTTTAAGGCTCTCTGTTTGACAAGAAACCTTGAATTGTAGGTTGTCAAATGTTCCTTTATTTCAGCTACTGACATATCGGGAAAAAGATGGACTAGACTTCTTTCTTTGATTTGTTTCTCTAAGTCCATTGCATACTTCCACCTATTATCAATATGCAAGTAAAGTTCATTTGGAAGTGACTTTGCTAGTTCCAATGGAGCTAACCGGAACTTTAGAAGTGTGCAAATGACAGCTTCTTCAATTTGTCTCTTTTCATCATTGTTCCTGGTTTCATACTTAACAAATCTAAATGAACTAAATCCTCCATATTCTTTCAGATTAGCATAGAATTTTTCAACACTATGTATATTTACCTTCTGGCTCTTGACAATCTGGAATTTGTTTGCATCCTCAAATTTTGTATCACTAGACTCTTTTTCCAAGATGAGTCTCTGAGTAGATTTCTTATATGTTTTTGTTACCTTGGGAGCAGTAACACTCTTCTGTTTCTTACTTGGTGATGCTGCAGATGCTCTTGTATTAGGTCTCTTTGTTGGAGGAGTTGGTAGGGCCTTTGAAGTGTCCTGTTTCTTTCTCTTCAACACTTTACCCTTAGGCAATTTGGTGCTCAGTGTTATTGCTGCCTCTTGAGCTTTAGATTCCTCTTCGGTGATGGCAAGAGTGCCTTTGATAGGTGTAGAGGAAGTGTCTTCTCTGAATTTCTCTATCAATGCCTTAATTGTCTTTGTTGCCTTTCTTGTGGCTTTGGGTACTACAATGCTCATTTTTACCTTCTCCTTTACTTCTTCATAGGTTCCATATCTTATCTCAGTAGCATGCCTTGGTAATGTAAGGAATGCATCAATTTGTTGTTTTGTGATGTCAAAGTCAATCTCGTAACCCATAGGAGGCAAAGATTGAGTCCTTGGTTCCACAGCATTCACATAACAGTAATCGGTGTCAACTTCAAAACATATATCATCTTTTTATTTCTCTACTAGCTAGGGTGGTATCCTATATCTGTCATGCATTTTCTCTTGAAATTTACTGAAGTAATCATCCATGATATCATTGAAATTATCTCCTAACTTCTTGATGAAGTCATTAATCTGATGGGTGATTGGTCGGTGTAGCTCCCAAACTACTTTACCGACTATTGGAAAGAATTTTTCAAAGTAGAAAAACATGCATACCAATAGTGATCCAAACTTTAGAGTATTAGCCGAGTTGTTCTTCTTCGGCTTCTTGACTATGTTCAGGTTCTCAAACAGATTCTTCAATAACACTTCACACAAGTCAATTTTCATTCCCTTTTTCACAATTTTATAAGCTAAGTCAACTGCTGCACAGGGTACACTGTTTTCCCTTGCCGATTGGAAGAAACAGTAACCAATTACTCTAATAGAAAACTTAAGTTCTGCATCAATGACATTGTTCAGTTTCAGTCCTCTGTAGTCAGATTCTACTCCAATTAAACTGATCAATTCCTTCTGCGATATCATCTTCTGGGCTCGGGCATGATCATAGATAGGGTAACTGATAATCAAATGAATGATTTCCTTGGTTACCTTGAATGATTGCTCTTCTAGCCACATGAAATCATCATGAACTCTGCTCAGAACAAACTTGACCCACTGGGGTTTGAACACACGAGGATAGGTTAAGGCTTCAGTTAATCCTTTGATTTTTATGTGTTCATATTTGTTGTTCAATTTACCATCGGTACATAGCTCATCATAGGTGTCTCTGATTTCAACATGACCAAGTTCTTCAACATGACATTTGGTGAAGAATATCACATCTTCGACTAACAACACTTTGTCTGGGATGAGTGAAAAGGTGGTTTTGTCATCAGGTTCAGAAGCAACTTTGGGAGTCAAAGAGTATTTCAGTGAGGGCTTCTCTACATTCTTGACAACTATGGGATCTTGGATCTTGGGCACCAGTTAAGATTTCAGGTAAAAACTAGTAAAGAGTCCTTAGGGTTTCAAGATTTCAAACAACAAATGCTTTAAACTTAGCAGATAATGGCAACTAGATAAGATCGGTAAACTAGCTAACAATACATTGAGATTTGATGTAAATACCTTGGATTTTCTTTGAATGAGGTTTTGGTCGCCTTGGAATCGCTTGCTCTGCTCTCTTGAAAACTTGGTAAGTGTAAATGACCACGAAAATGCTTTTAAGGACACAAAATACCTTATCGAGCTCCATGCGGGTTAGGTCAAAAACATTAAATGCACTCGGTTCCTCTTTAACTGATTTACTCTCCTTTTTGTTTTGACCGAGTAACCAAGCTTCCTTCATTTACTAGCTTGACGGGCTTCTTGTATTCACCGACTTGACAGGTTTCCTATAAAGTGCTTCAAAAGACTTTGATAGAATTTCAAACTTACTAATCTTAACTGTGCAGATTTTGAATTTAGTACATAATAGAATAGGAACTGTTATGATTTTAACCTTCAGAGAATGCAGTCCCTTCATACCTTTACCAATTAATTTGGAATTGGTGCACCTAACTCGGTAGATAAGGTGCTTTCTTTATTTGACACAATTTCCTTCTTTTTCCAAATCATCTATAATTTTTCTTTTATTTCTTCAGTGTCTTTTCTAGGTTGATCTCTGCAATCTCCAGCTAAGTGTCCAACTTTGTGACAATGAAAACATGCCATACCAGGATTTCTCCATGATCTTTAGTTGTTCATTCCAAACCTTATAAAACAGTTAGCACTAATATGTCCATATTTTCCACAACATTCACACCATATCCTTGTATTGTAATCCCATGGTACTACTGCATACTGTCGGTAAGGATCTGTGTGTGTCCTAGCTTTTGCTTAGTGTGCATACCATTTGTGGTTCTTTTTCTTAAACCAACACTTCTCAGTACTATGACCATATCTATTGCAGTTTTTACAAAACCCTTTGAATGTTGCCTTCTGATAATTGTTAACAGATTTTGTCCTACATTGATTAGATGTGTGACCATATTTATTGCAATTGTAACAATAACCATTGGACTTAGTGACATTCGGTTGCTTACCTTTTCTGATTTGGCATATATTGGCAGTGTGACCTTGATTTCCACAGTAGTTGTAAATAGGCTTCTTTCTTTTGATGTTATTCCTATTTCCAGCTTGCTTTGATGATTCTCCTCTCTCGGTAGTATGAATTCCTTTCTCAGTAGAGTCTTTTCCTTTGTAACCGAGTCTTGCATTTTTGTTGGGTCTTCTTGTATTCAATTGCTCATCCAACATCTTTGATGCTTCATAACTCTTCTTCAGTGTTTCTTTGGATTTCTTCTCTGTTTCAAGTTCATCAGTCAACCTTGATACTTCAAGTCTCAATTCTTGGTTCTCATCATTCTTCAGAATTGCTTCATGATGTGCATAACCTAGTTGATCTGATAGGTTTTCTTGAATTCCAGTCAATCTTGAGATTTCATCATTCTTATCAGATACTAAGACTTCAAGTTGTTTCTCTCTTTCTAGATCTCTTACTTTATCCTCAACTATTCTTAATGCATCTAGATTTTCAGTCATATGTGTGCTAAAATGTTCATGTTCTCTTTTCATTGCTTTTAGTTGATTAGTCAGTACTTTGTTCTTTTCTTTCAATACTCCAAGCATTTCTTCAGTCTCTTCAAATATACTATTTTCAGATGATGTCTCAATTTGTTCCACTAACTCTTGAGAGTCCTGCAAATCATAAGATAATCTTCTTCTCACTTTCAGAGATTTTTGCATTTGCCTTTGCATGTCTGCAATCACTTGATTATCATGATCCAACTCTTCTTGCAGATACACAATCCTTTGAGATTGTTTATAGCCTTCCATTGATAAGATCTTTCTCTTTAGGTAGTTAAACACTTTTCCAAGATTCTGGCTCTGATACCAATTGTTAGGCCCAATATGGAAAGCTAATGTACTGAGAGGGGAGGGGTGAATCAGTACTCCAAAACTTTTCTTGAATAATATCTTTACTGTTATACATAAACCAAATAGTGCAGTAACATAAAATAAAGCTAAAACAAATAGATAACAATCATACATGATTCACTCCATAACACGTATATTTTGGTTACGTAGAAACTCTTGGTTAGAGAGAAAAACTATGGTGGGGATGACACCCACAACTTCACTACTGCAATAATAAAGAGTGCTCGGTTAGAGCCACATGTTTAGCTATTTCTGATAGCTTACCCTATTAGGAGTAACAAGATCTGTTAGATCTACCTTGCTAAAGGATTTTACAACACTTAATCTAAATGTTACACCTGGTTAGAGGCTTTACAATTTATAGACTTGATTAGAGTCTTTTACCCTGTTAAAGGTTTCTCTTTCAACTTCACAATATTACAATAAAATCATTACAAATATCTGCAACTTTACATCTGAAATGTTATAGCAGATTCTATGTGCTCAGAATAGATTACCTTGCTTATAGCATACCTCGGTAACCCATATAGTAACTCGGTAAACCCTTTTGTTTACTCTGTTCTTCGACTGTTCTCTGAATACCTTCTCGGTGACCTCTGTGTCTCTGTAACAATCTTCTTACACTCATGTTGTATAAATAGATCTCTTAAGATGGTGATCCAATTCATTGCTTCGATCTTACAAACATGATTTATTGAATGAATAACCATGCAAATTATTTCATTGGTTAGATGACCTCAAAATCATACACAATCTTCAAGTGCAATTTCCAATGTGATAACGGTTAGATGTGCCTCGATCTTGTAACACGTTTTCATATGCATGTCTAGGTTCAATGAATCTGGTAACATGTTTCACTCAGTGTATATCAACTCGATGTGTCATCTTTGCTGCTCAGTAGACATGAAAAGATACTCGGTGTATACTGCATTCTGTGACTACTTTCTATTGTAACCGACTAGACTGTGCATACCGACTGAATATTTCGGTAATAGTAACCAACTAGAGTATATAGTATAACTTTGACATAAAACTAATGGCAATCTAATAAGTAGTAACAATGATTATTGTATGAAGACAATTTCAAGTGTTTTTGGCATGTTGATGTAATGGTTTTTTGTCTAGGGAATGAGCAAGTGTATTGTATATAATGCAAATCGTGTGATGAGTTACTGAGATCGATGAAGCGGTGATCAAGGAGTGGTTGAGGCTCTCTTGATTAATGTGCAGAGATTTCTATGTAATCCAACAGTCATGCTTGAACCGACTTGTTTTTCATCTCTATGAGAATTAGATTTTTTGTTGCGTTATTGACCTAATTGATTTGTTTATAAGGTTGATGAGTTGTTTAAGTTTAGAGAGTTGGCAAAGATCAGTTGAGTGTGTGATTTCTGAATCGGATGATGTATTTGTAGTTTGAGTAAAGGCAGATAGGAGTATGAAAAGGATCTTATCAAGCAAGTGTAGTGATATTCAGAAAGATCAGCAACCTCCTATTGTTTTCTAACGATTACAATAGAATTAAAATCCCCTAACTGGGTAAGCTCTAACAAGCTTGGTGACTAGTAAAATCCTCTAACAAGGTGATTCATTAGCTTGGATTTTCAAATCCTCTACCCAGGTTACTCCTAACAGGGTATTGCTTCTAACAAGGCATTTGTAGTCAATCCCTTAACCAGGTGGTTCCTAACAGATCAGTTCTTAACAGGACTTTTGTAAATCTTTAATAGGCTTGGTTCCTAATAGGGCGAACTTCAGAAGAGTTCAGATAGTTATCTTGTGAGTCTCAAATCACCATGGCTTTCCCCATTTGGGTTTCCATGTCAAAAATATTTGTGTCAAGTGGTGAATTTTTTTGTGGTTATGATCTTATGGTTGATTTGATTAACTACTTAACTACTTTGATAAGTCATGATAACCAGAAGCATTGAGAAATGAAGTCTATTGACATATGATAAAGCATTTGGATGTTTATGAGTTTGATGTTGTTTACTATTAATTTTTTGTAATAGTCAATTGGTTTTGTTGGGATCCAAGAACACTGAGAGGGGGGGTGAATCAGTGTTCTGTTAGTATGAATAGTTTTTTATCCTTTTATACTATGCATATATAAACCGGTAAACAAATAAACATATAACAAGAAGCAAATAAATCATCCACATAAATGAACACCATAACACACATAATTTATACATGGAAAACCTCAATGAGGAAAAACCACGGTGGGATTTGTGACCCACAATATCAGTTCACTGGCCATATGAAAAGATATTACATATAATAGGGGCTTGCACTTATAGGAAGGCACACTACCTAGAGCATACTGCTCATCACTAAAGAGTCTCACTAACTACAAGCTTTCTGCTAAAGTAAATTACTAAAAATGAACTAAAGAATCCATCTATTATGCCAAATAGAGTTTTGGTTCTAGCTCTGTTCTGTACCGGTTCATAAACCCTGAACTACTACCGATATCTCTTCTCCTCCAAGAATGCTCTCCAAGCTATCTACAGATCATTGCATGATATAAGATTTGTATAAAAAATGATCTTCATACATATATTTCTCATTATTTAGTTCTACTATATTCTCCTACATCACGCTTCTATATTCTGTATTTTCAAAATAACCTAGCAGACTGACCTATATACCTATTACAAATAATATGCCTCATGTTGGCTTACAATATATTTATAAAATATATTCAATTCCGGTCTTGGCAATAATTACAAAATGATTTATGAAGTGAATCCTCCTTGATGTTGGCTTCCAATGAAGTAATGATGTCAGTGTCAGTGTAGCCCTAAATGCTCCAAAGTCGGTATATGCCTCCTAGTGCTGATTAGTGACTTTCATCTGATCTTGTTGCCATCAATGACAACAAAATGAATCCAATGAGTGTCAATTACCAACAATCTCCCCCTTTGGCATTGATGGCAACACTCATGTGAAAAATAGATTCCCTGTTAGTATGCTCCCCCTGAGCAATACATTCCATGTGATATCCTTCCCATGTGTTTCTCTGATATTTTTCACATATATGCATACTCCCCCTTTGACATTAATGCCAAAGACCTGTGAAAGAATTGAAAGAATAAGAGAATACTATTAGTTTATTGTAGCTTAGTCATCTTCAATATTTCCAGGTATGCCTTTTGTAATAACCAAAGATATGTATCCCAGTCGGATTTGAAAGTATCAGAAATGGATGCTAGTCAACTTAGTAAGTGGGCAAGTGTTTCCTTCTCTTTGACATCTGTCGGTGTGGGTTTAGCTATCATGTCCATGTACTCTTTCTTATGAACACCCAATGAATCTAATCTAGGACTTACCAATCCTCTCAGACTTCTTTCTCTTTGCATGATTTTATCTCTCTCCTTCTCAAAAGCAAAAATTTGGTTCTCTAAGGATAAAATTTGTCCATCAAGAGATGTGGTTAGTGCATTCAATCCATCAAAAGAATTAGCAATTTTAGCTATCTTATCATATAACTCCTTTAATCTGCTATCTACATTAACCATAAGAATTTCTATGTTACAACACACTCTGTAAATATTTGTACATTGTTTTAAACAAACCTCAATAGGAATGAGTTTGTCCTCAATTTTCTTCTTTTCTGTGTCTATAATCTGATCAAAAGCTCTTCTCTTAGTTGCTATGAATTTATCCAAAGCCTGTCGGTCTGCAATCTGCCTTAGAGTTTGAAAATTGATGGAGATATGCTATATTAGAGTTTTGAGCTTGTCCGAAGAGCTTGCTTCATCTTCAATCTCACAGTCAAGTATTAATCTGTACAATACTAAGATTGATTGATCAATTATCCCTTTATCTATAGTACCTTCCTTCAGTAATTTCTGAGTAGCCATCATCATCAATTCAGTTGGACTCAACTCAAAGACTGATTTCTTCTCTACCTGAGAAGTGTCAATTGCCAAAACCTTTGTTGGGGAATCAATTTTACCTACCGGTATGGACTCAATAGCTTTTATCTTGTCCATCTCAACCTCTTTTGCACCGGTGGCTTCGCCACTTAGTGCAGTGTCAGTTACTGTCGGTGGAGTATTATCCACAGTATTTCCAGTGTCTGTACATTGCCTTTCTTAAAAATGGTTTGTGTCGATACAAACTGTACACTCTCCTTAACTACCGATGGTGTTTGAATATCTATAGATACTGTCGGTTGTGTTAAAACTGGAGTTGAACTGCCCAAAATACCTTTCCCTTTTGATTTGTCAGAAATGGTGGAAGTTGTTGCCTTTGCAAATTCTTCTTGAGATGTGATAAATTATGGGTTTTTCTGAAAGAATTTAGTCCATCCCTTACTTGTCTCATTTATCACCTCATTTACTCTCCCCATCATAAGGCTTATCTATCAGGATTTACTACTGAAAACAGTCTTGTTTGTAGTATCAATGCATCTTTTCATTTCCTCATTATTTAAAGCACCACACAATTCCAAAAGTGCTACTTCCTTAATTTCCCTATCTCTCTTGATAGCGTCAAGTCTTCTAGCCTCAAGTTTATCATACAAGGATAAAGGTATCTCCTTCAAAATTTCAACTAAGGCTTTCTTATAAATGTCTATATACAACAAAATAGCCTCTTCTAATTCATTTTGCTCATTGTCTTCTAAATCTTCATAATATTTTGATACATTTTTCAATATTCCATTTTTTTGTAATTTCATCAACAAGCTCAGCACAATTCATTGTGGCCTTACCAGTTTTAGTATCATCACCCTTCTTCTTTTTGCTTGTGGTTGCCAGTGTGACTAGTTTCCTCTTTTGCATAGGCTTCCTTTTCGATGATGGAGGTGCAGTAGGCTCAATTGCCTTTCTAACAAGTCTCCTCCTAGGCTTTGCCTTCTTCTGCTCTACCAATGGTTTTACCACATTCTTCCTTTGTACCCTTTTGAAAGCGAGAGGCTCATTATCCTCAGAGCCAGAATCAGAAGTGATAGGGTAAATGTGAACTTGTGGCTTCTTCACTTCTGCAATACCAACCTATGTCAGTTTAGCTGCCTTTTTGGATCCTGAACCTAGTTGAGTGTCTATCTTATGAGTTACATCCTGTATATATGTAGATACCTTTTCTATTTTCTTCTCTCTTCTCTTCCCATTAAAACTAGTTTTTACTTCAAGAGCCTTCTCTCCTGATGTACCAAAATGCTTTGCTTTATCATCTAATGGGGCATCTAACTATTAGTTAGGATGAGAGGGGGGGGTGAATCATAAAAACTTACAATACAATATATTTATCAGATTCAACCTTGGTTGACCTTACTGATATGCAACTATGACTATAAATCATTCAAACTCATAAACAGATACACTTAAGACATCATACCACATTTAACACCAAATTTAAAGTAGAAACCCAAATAGAGAAAAACCACTATGGGATTTTGGACCCACTAAGAAATATACCCTTCTAGAGTATGCTCAGTTAAAAGCTAATCCAGTTACAGATTACATAAACACATTGCTAGATGTGACACGGTTAATGGATTTCCCTTAGACTTGTTAGAGTCTTGCACTTTGTTAGAAGTGACCTTGTCAAAGGATTTCAAACACTCATTCAGAATGTTACCTTGCTAGAGAATTTACAAATAAGACTGTTAGGTCCACTCGGTTAAGAGATTTCCTATCACTTACAAAATAAATAACAGTATAAAATATATCTACAACTTCACATCTAAAATGCTAAAGCAAATTCTATGTGCTCAAAATAATCTTGTCATAAGACTTATCTTGCTCATTGTTGGGCTTCTCAATCTGTTCCTTAATCAGATCTTCAATCTTCTATGCTCGGTGATCACTACTATGGTATCATTGTTCTTCTTTTAGCCCGCATTCATTGTTTATCAACAATTTCTTATTTATAAACAGTTCCTAACTGCTTAATCTCCTTGATCACATTTCCCATGATCAATCTTAGCCATCAGATCTTTCAAACGTGACTAGGTTCATTGTATCCTTCGATCTGAAAATGTTTTATCTTGCCTTGGAACTTGTATTCCTTCCTTGGAACTTGTGCTAGGTTATGACCATTTAATCTGCGCTGTAGATCTATCTCCTGTGTTTTCATTGTTGTAGATCCTCAACAAACTGCTTGCATGACATACCAATCATCTATACAACTCCAGCTCATTGGAATTCTACATTTAATAATGTATTTATCCATCCAATGCATTATGTTATTACTCGGTTGTTACTCGGTAAATACTAAACTTTACTTGGTAGATATTATGTTGTCTTTAACCGATAGCGATAACCTTAGGGTTTACCGACTAGCATCTTGCTCGGTAACATAGAATAGTATCAAGCCTTAACTAATTCTATGGCTTGAAATCTTTTCTCCTTCTTGTTCAGTCTTCGAATACTCATATATAGGATATCAAAACAATCAAAACAATAAGATCTCATTACTGTCTAACTCAGTAATAGTTGCCCATTGAATAACTTATTACTCCCCTTCATTGTAACATTCATTCAGTGTCACTTACCGACATCTTTATACTTATCAAAACATACTCATTAAGATATGGCAACATCATATTGAATCAGAAAATCAATTGCTTGACATCAATGACAAAATAATATTATTAGGACAGTAACCATCCTTTCATAGTTATATCAACAATTTCCAACAACCTTCTCAATATCCTCATACCAACAAACTTACTGAGATGTCAACAATCTCCCTTTGTGAAAATGCTAACAATCTCCCCCTTTGGCATTGATGGCAAAACCAACTTTAATGGCAATACCAGCTTGATTTATTTCAATTGATTCAGATTTGGATTGCTGTTAAAACGTCTCCTAAAATTTTTTGGAATTCTCCCCCAGTCATTAGTCTTCTCCTATTAAACCCTTGCAAATTAGTCTTCTCCCCCTTTGACAACAATGCCAAAAAGTAAAACTAATTCATGATTTCTTCCTTTGTGAAGTAATTTCCTTGCATTCTCATTCTCGGTCAGAGCAGTTTTGTCTTCAATCACTATTTTCTCACAACTTTAGGTAACCTCCTAAAGTGTGTAAAACAGCATCAACTCATAAATAGTTATCCTGTAGATTCATATAATTGATGCTTTCACCGAACTTTGCCAGTGAATACTAGATAGGGGTAGGACACCTAACTTACTCTTGAGATACTCAAATGTGTCCCTTGGCAGTGGATTTGTGAAGATGTCTACTATTTTTTCCTTTGAACTGATATATTCCAACACAACTTTCTTCTCTTGAACTTCTTCTCTGAGATAATGATACTTTATAGAGATATGCTTTGTCTTAGAGTGCATTACCAGATTCTTTGAAATGTTAATGGCACTAGTATTATCACAGAATATAGTTACTAGCTCGGTAACTTTCTCATTCATACCTTCCAACAGTTGTTTGATCCATGCTATATTGGTACAATTCAATATTGCAGCGACATATTCAGCTTCAACTGTTGACTGTGAAATGCATCCTTGTTTCTTGCTAAGCCAACTTACTAGTCTGTCTCCCAAAAAGAAAGCTCCACCGCTTGTGCTTTTCCTATCATCAATGTTTCCTGCCCAATCAGCATTAGTATAGACTTTTAAGTCAAAAACATTCCCTTTTTGATATACTAAGCCATAATCTTCAGTGCCTCTTAAGTATCTGAAAATTCTCTTGATTGTTGTCATATGGGTTTCTTTGGGATCTGTAAAAAATCTTGCAACTATACCTACTGCATGTGCTATATCTGGCCTACTGTGAACCACATATTGTAACTTTCCAATCATAGATCAGTAAAGTGTCTCAACAATAGATTCAGATTCATCACTCTTTGATAGTTTACAATTGGTAGTCATAGGAGTACTTACAGGTTTATAATCCTCCATTCCAAATTTCTTCAAGATTTCCTTTATATACTTGGATTGAGTAATGAAAATCTCATTTTTCATTTGCAGTATCTGTAGACCTATAAAATACTTTATTTCACTGATTAATGACATTTCAAATTCTTTGCACATTTCATTTCCCAAGTTCTTGCATAAAGAATCATTTCCACAAAAAATAATATCATCAACAAATATGGCTGAAAGCAGTATTCCATTGTTCTCATCATTCTTCATATACATGTTGTTGTTTTCACTTGTCCTTATAAATCCAATCTTGATTAACTAAGAGTGTAGTCTTTCATACCATGCTCTGGGTGCTTTCTTTAGACCTTATAATGCTTTGTTCAACTTACATACCTGATCTTTATTCTTGTCTTCAATAAATCCTTCAGGCTATTCAATATAAACTTCTTCTTCTAATATACCATTTAAAAATGCAGATTTAACATCCATTTGATATACCTTGAAATTTTTGTAAGCAGCATATGCCAATAATGTTCTCACTCCTTCAAGTCTTGCAACAGGTGTAAAAGTCTCACCATAATCAATTCCTTCTTCTTGAGCATAACCTTTGCAAACTAGTCTTGCTTTATTCCGAATGACCTCTCCTTTTTCATTTAGCTTGTTTCTGAAAATCCACTTTGTACTGATTACATTTTTCTCTTTTGGTCTTGGGACCAGTGTCCATGTTTCATTCTTCTTGATTTGTTTAATCTCTTATGTCATAGCATTTATCCAATCTTCATTACTAAATGCCTCTTTTACTATCCTCGATTCAAATTCAGATATCAGACATGTGTTTTATCTTAGTTTGTTTCGTGTCATCATTGGATCATCCTTATCTCCTATAATTTGACTTGATGCATGATTTATTCTGACATACTTAGCTAATATAGGCTCGGTAGGCTCTATATGATCTTCTTCATCACTCGGTAACTAAGTATTTTCTTCATTTTCTTCATCAACTTTCTCGGTAGGACTTCTCGGTTGAACATATACAAACTCTTCATAATCTTCTGGTTCTTTGGAATTTCCTTCATCATTTCTTTCTGCAAATTCATCAATTTTCACATTTGCACTTTCCACTATTTTGTTAGATGATTTGATCAAACATTTAAATGCTTTATTTCTAGAAGAATAACCAAGAAATGTTCCTTCCTCGCTTTTTTGATCAAACTTTCCATTTCTATCATCTTTGTGAACATAACATCTACTTCCAAATATTTTAAAATAACTTACATTAGGTTTCTTGTCATACCAGATTTCATACGGTGTCTTCAAAGTTCCTTTCTTCAATTGTACTCGGTTCAGGGTGTAAACTACAGTGTTGATTGGTTCTCCCCAAAATGTTTGAGGTACCCTCTTTTCTATCATCAAGGTTCTGGCACAATCTACAATTGATTTGTTTCTTCTTTCAGCTATCCCATTTTGTTGAGGTGTTCTCGATGCAGACACTTGTCTCTTTATACCATGATCATTGCAAAATAGGTTAAATTCATTAGAAATGAATTCTCCTCCTCTATTAGATCTTAGACATTTCAACTGTCTTCCTGTTTCTTTTTCAACTCTAGCCTTATACCATTTGAACATTTGAAAGGCTTCTGATTTCTCTTTTAAAAACATAACTGACATCATTCTTGAGTAATCATCCACAAATAATATGAAGTATTTATCTCCATAGTAACTTTGAACTTTCATAGGACCACAAAGATCAGTGTGCACAAGATCTAAAATTCCTTTAGAAGTGTAGGACTTACTTGTAAAGCTTGAATTTGTCATCTTGCCCATCTGGCATCCTCAGCATATTACATTCTCAGGTTTTTCCAAGCTCGATAGACCTCTTACTCAGTGCTTCTTACTTATTTTGATCAGGTTATCAAAATTTACATGAAAAAACCTTAACCAGGTATCTTCTATTTTAGCATACAGACAATTGTTCTGAGTTGAATCAAGATGAAATGTATTACCTTTTGTTTGTGTCCCGGTAGCAGCCAGCTTTCCATGTTTGTCATGAACTTTGACACTTCCTTTCTGAAATTCTATTTGGTATCTTGTATTGTTTAGTTGTGCTACACTCAACAAATTATATTTCAAACATTCAACCCAATATATATCATCACATTTAGCATTGTCAAGAAGTGTTATGGATCCTTTACCTCTCACTGGACATGGTGCATCATTACCGAATCTTACATAACCTCCATCATAATCTTCTAATTTAACAAACTTGTGTTTATCAGCTGTCATGTGATGTGAGCATCCACTATATATGATCCAAGAATCATTTTTATTTATATGAGATATTAGGGCTTTTTCCTCATACCTTTCTTCATCTGATCCATCTTTGATAGCCACATAAACAACTTCCTTTGTCTCAATCCCATCAGATTTATCATCATTGGATTCCTCATCAGCTACTAGGCATGTCTTTCTATCTTTCCTTGTGAAGTCTCGGTGTCCTCTGTATTGGTTGTCTTTCTGTCTATCATCTCGGTATTCTCTCTTTTCACTAGATTCCTTGTCAGGACAGTTAGAAGCCATATGTCCTATTCTATCACAATTAAAACATTTTAAAGGTAACTTTCTTTTATACTTACCTTTGCCTCTCGGTAACCTTCTGGCTAATAACACTTCAAACTCTTCTTGCTTTCTGATTTCCTCATATAGTTTGTGTACCTCTTCCATGTTTTGTGAAATCTTTCACTTGCTCCACTGTGATTTCCTTCGGTATACTTATACATTCCATCATTGTAATCATCAGATTCACCAATATGAAAAGAACTGAATGCAGATTCAACTTTATTTACCGAAGACCCACTATTATCAAAATTGCTTAACTCAAATGCATGTAGCTTACCGATAGTAGCATCCAAAGAGACTGGCATGTTTGGTACAGACCTTAATTCATTGATTGCAGAGATTTGAATGGCATAAGCAGGTAGAAGTGTTCTAAGCAACTTACTTGTTACATCCTTTTCTTCAATAGTTCCTCCTGCTCCTTTGATTTGATTGACAGTTTCCTTTAACCTTATACTGTATTGGGTTATGTTCTCACCTTCATTCATTCTCATGGATTCAAGTTGACCTCTTAGACTATCTACTTTTTCTCTCTTAACATGTTCATCACCACCATACACAGATATGAGCTTGCTCCACATTGCTTTGGCATCATTGTAGCCTTCTAGATCATTAAACTCTAAGTCAATTGATGCTGATGTTATTTCAATCATTGCTTGAATATGTTCTTGCTTTACCTTTATCTCTTCCATTGTCATCAGATAGGTGCTAGGTGTAATGTAATCATTCTCCAGATAATATGTTGCATATTCTCCAATTCTTGATAAGTGCAGCTTCATCCTTTTCTGCCATGTGGAGAAACTTGACTTGTTCAACTTTAGTGCATCCCTTTTATACATCTTCGGATCTTTGCCTCAAGTACCTTTAAACTTTTCTTCTAGAGTCCAAGGCTCTGATACCAACTGTTAGTTAGGATGAGAGGGGGGGTGAATCATAAAAACTTACAATACAATATATTTATCAGGTTCAACCTCGGTAGACATTACTGATATGCAACTATGACTGTAAATCATTCAAACTTATAAACAGATACACTTAAGACATCATAACACATTTAACACCAGATTTAACATGGAAACTCAAATAGGGAAAAACCACTATGGGATTTCGGACCCACTAAGAAATATACCCTTCTAGAGTATGCTCGGTTAAAAGCTAATCCAGTTACAGATTACATAAACACATTGCTAGATGTGACCCGGTTAAGGGATTTCCCTCAGACTTGTTAGAGTCTTGCACTTTGTTAGAAGTGACCTTGTCAAAGGATTTCAAACACTCATTTAGAATGTTACCTTGCTAGAGGATTTACAAATAAGACTGTTAGGTCCACTCAGTTAAGAGTTTCCTGTCACTTACAAAATAAATAAGAGTATAAAATACATCTGCAACTTCACATCTGAAATGCTAAAGCAGATTCTATGTGCTCAAAATAATCTTGTCATAAGACTTATCTTGCTCATTGTTGGGCTTCTCCTATTCCTCAATCCGATCTTCAATCTTTTGTGCTTGGTGATCACTACTGTGGTATCACTGTTCTTCTTTTAGCCCGCATTCATTGTTTATCAACAATTTCTTATTTATAAACAGTTCCTAACTGCTTAATCTCCTTGATCACATTTCCCATGATCAATCTTAGCCATCAGATCTTTCAAACGTGACTAGGTTCATTGTATCCTTCGATCTAAAAATGTTTTATCTCACCTTGGAACTTGTATTCCTTCCTTGGAACTTGTGCTAGGTTATGACTATTTAATCTACATTGTAGATCTATCTCATGTGTTTTCGTTGTCATAGATCCTCAACAAACTTCTTGCATGACATACCAATCATCTATACAACTCCAACTCATTGGCATTCTACATTTAATAATGTATTTATCCATCCAATGCATTATGTTATTACTCGGTAAATACTGAACTTTACTCGGTAGATATTCTGTCGTCTTTAACTGATAGTGATAACCTTAGGGTTTATTGACTAGCATCTTGCATGGTAACATAGAACAGTATCAAGCCTTAACTAATTCTATGGCTTGAAATCTTTTCTCCTTCTTGTTCAATCTTCGAATACTCATATATAAGATATCAAAATGATCAAAACAATAAGATCTCATCACTGTCTAACTCAGTAATAGTTGCCCATTGAATAACTTATTACTCCCCTTCATTGTAACATTCATTCAGTGTCACTTATCGACATCTTTATACTTATCAAAACATACTCATTAAGATATGGAAACATCATACTGAATCAGAAAATCAATTGCTTGACATCAATGACAAAATAATATTATTAGGACAGTAATCATCCTTTCATACTTATATCAACAATTTTCAACAACCTTCTCAATATCCTCATACCAACAAACTTACTAAGATGTCAACAATCTCCCTTTGTGAAAATGATAACACTAACAACATCTTTTCATAGAGTTCAAAAATGCTATCATCCACCTCATATCCAAGCTCAATAATCCAGATTTGCCTAGGTTCAACTGCTTCCATAAGAGTTTCATCAGTTCTTACCATGAAACAAATATCAGTGGAATACTTCTCCATAATGTTCTTTCATATTCTTTCCCTTTGCCCCATGTTTTCTTGAAATGTTTTAAAATACCCCCATAGTTTCTCATCTTTGTCGGTACCAAGACCGGTGATTGCTTTCTTGATCTACATACCTACCGATATGTCATGAGCCTAACGCTTCTTCCCTAGACTGGGTAGCTCATTTAGGAAGTAAAGCATTAAACAAACAATCAAATTTTCCTATCTAAAAGTGCCTTTCTTAATTCCTTTGATCTTACCAAGGTTCAACATCAACTCACTCCTCATCCATTCACATTAATCATACTTCACATTGTTCCTTAGCATCTGATATGCAGCATGAATGCATGAACTAGCAATAGAATTCAATCAGTTGGATTGAGTTACCCTATAACCTATGATCATGCTTGCAAACTTTATATCCGTGTCGGTGATTGTTCTTATCCTCATTGATCTGTTATCAGGTGTAGCATTGGTGAGTTTCTCAACCTCTATGTTGGAAATTTTCTTGCCAGGTTCTTGACCGACCTTGGGTAAGCCAGTGACAGCTTGAATAGCCTCCTTTGTGATCATGTATGGCTTATCCAGCTAAATAAATTTGTTGTGAACCCTGCTCAGAACATATCTGATAACCTCATCATTGAATTCTGGTATGTACAGATTACCAATTAACCCTAGATACTCAATTGCTTTGTATTTTGGTTTGATGGTTCTGGAGTCTCCTGGTATCACGAATTGATACATTCTTTTGATGTCTTATGTGCCCAAATCTTCTAGGGTGTAGTGAATGTATGCCCTCACATCTTCAACATACATTACATCGTCATAAACCCTAGAAAATGCTTCCGCAAAGTCTTCCTTTTTAGTAATTTTGGGAACCTCCTTAAATACTGACCTTAACCTATCCTTGACTTTGACAATGGAGGGATTTGCAATAAAATTAGGAGTTGAAGATCTAGATGCCATTTCAAAAAATACCTGAAAGTGAATGTGGGTGGAAGATTGAGTGTTTCAGATAAGTGCTCGAAATTCTTTCTCAATGCTCTTGATTTCTCTTAACTCACCTTTACTTCACTCTGAATGCTTGAATGCTCAGTGAGTAAAAATGAATTCACTTACCCACTTTTATTAGTGAATAAAACCCTAATTTTTTGAAATAAATGCTTTACCAACAACCCTACGGATGTCGGTTTCACAGTCATGTGTCGGGTGAAATTTCATCGATGATGAACACAACTCTCCAAATCTGTTTTAGATCACCTTAGGTCTCTTCTAGGGTAATATGCAAGATTTAGCAATGAATTTGCCAACCCCTAAGGCTTATGCCTCAGTTACCAATGGAATTTCCTGTCGGTGGAGGAATACCCTGTTCTACCGGTGGAGTTACCAATGTAGATCCATCTCCACTTGGTTCTTCAGATTTTCTAACTGTGTGATCTTGTTGTATTTCATCTACCTTCTTCTTTCCTTTCTCATTATTTTTATGATTTTGAACCGATTGAGTCTTGCTTCTGCAGTACTTAGCAATATGACCCATTTTGTTGCATGCATAACATATAACATTGTTCTTCTAAATCGCTTTGACATATCCGGTATCATTTCTTGACCTACAATGATTAGAAAAATGTACAAACTTTCCACATGCATGACATTTAATATTCATTCTGCAATCTTCTGATCTATGACCATATTTCTTCCAATTTGTGCATTGACCAGGAACAAAATTGTAGTTTTGATTTGCTTTATTTCTACATTGTTTAGCCATATGCCCAAATTTGCTGTAAATGAAACATCTACCATTGAATTTATAAGCATTATATTGCCTTACCGGTTTCCTCTGTTCTGATCAAATCTGCATACCGGTTGTCTGATCTTCATTTGCAGTACTAGAGCTTTTACCTTGTACAAATCCAAGTCCTCTAGAATCATCAATTTGTCTTTATCTTTTCAATAAGTCATCCAACTATGCAGTACTGATCCTAAACTTTTCTTTATACTCACTTGTAGTAGTCAGATCATCTCTTAGAGTAGTTATTTGTCTTTCAATTTCATGTTCATTGTTACAGGAGTGTGCCAAATCAGTTCTCAGCAAATTATTCTCATGAGTCAATCTGCCACATTCATCAAATTTGTTCTTCAAAGACATAAAAATATTATCTTCTTTCTTTTTTCTGTCATCAATATCTTTTGATAACCTCATAGTCAGATCTTGCATTTCATTCTTCTTGAGCATTTTTGCTTGACTTAGTTTCTAACATTGCTCCTTGAGTGCATCCTACTCCTCATCATCTGGTTTTTGCAAAAGTTCTTTTCTCTTGGCCTGAGCAGATGATAACCTTTCTTGTAGGATAAGAATGAATTCATTTGCAGAATTCAATTCTTCTTGCAATTTATGTTTCATCATCCTTTCAACATCATAATCCTCAAGAGCCATCTCAAGTTGCTTCTCCATAGCCATGTTCAAAGATT
Organism: Cryptomeria japonica; assembly: GCF_030272615.1. Lineage (NCBI taxonomy): Eukaryota > Viridiplantae > Streptophyta > Pinopsida > Cupressales > Cupressaceae > Cryptomeria > Cryptomeria japonica. The sequence continues at coordinate 898,163,283 of NC_081409.1, read as the reverse complement.
CTGGTTTTAGGATCTTCCTCAAGTTGTTAAACTTCTTCCGAGGTACCAAGCTCTGATACCAATTATCGGGATCCAAGAACACCGAGAGGGGGGGTGAATCAGTGTTCTACTGGTATGAACAATTTTTATCCTTTTATACCATGTATATATAAACCAGTAAACAAATAAACATATAACAAGAAGAAAATAAATCATCCACATAAATGAACACCATAACACACATAATTTATACATGGAAAACCTCAATGAGGAAAAACCACAGTGAGATTTGTGACCCATAATATCAGTTCACTACCCATATGAATACATATTACATATAATAGGGCCCTGCACTTGCAGGAAGGCACATTGCCTAGAGCATACTACTCATCACTAAAGAGTCTCACTGATACAAGCTTTCTGCTAAATTAAATTATTGAAAATAAACTCAAGAATGCATATGCTATGCCAAATAGAGTTTCGGTTCTATCTTTGTTCCATACCCATTCATAAACCCTAAACTACTATCGGTATCTCTTCTTCTCCAAGAATGCTTTCCAAGCTATCTACAGATCATTGCATGATATAAAATTCATATACAAAATGATCTTCATACATATATTTCTCATTATTTAGTTCTGCTATATTCTCCTACATCACACATCTATATTCTATCTTTTCAAAATAACCTAGCAAATTGATCTATATGCCTATTCCAAATAATATGCCTCTTGTCAACTTACAATATATTTACAAAAGATATTCAATGTTGGCCTTGACAATAATTACACAATGATTTATGAAGTGAATCCTCCATGATGTCATCTTCCAATGAAGTAATGATGCCAGTGTCGGTGTTGGATGCCAGTGTCAGTGTCGGTGTAGCCTTGAATGCTCCAAAGTTGCCGATATATACCTCCTAGTGTCGGTTAGTGACTTTCATCTAATCTTGTTGCCATCAATGAAAACAAAATGAATCCAATGAGTGTCAATTGCCAGCAGGTTTATCTTATGATTTTTTATCTTGACAGTGGTATTTCATTGATAAGTTTACTTTCAAAGATTGATTTTGAGATTGGTGAGGTTTGTATCAATTTTTCTATTTACTGATTCACCCCCTTTCTCAATAATTGACCGGATACTTATTCTTTCATCATACCATCAATTGGTATTAGAGCTTGCTTAGGTCCTCTAAGATCTAATCCTAACAACTTGAGGTAAAGATCTTGCAGATCGTGATGAAGAAGGAAGGCTCTAAGTTTAATAGAGAGAACTATAGGATATGGAGCGACAGAATGAAAATTTACATCAAGAGTTTGGGAAGTCAGTATTGGGAACATGTCAATACTAAATATGTTGCACCTACTGGGATTTTGACTCATTATCAAAAGAAAGAGCAACAAGAAAACCATCAAGAATTAGAGGCTATTATTAGTTCCATGTCTAATGTTGAATATGTAGATATTCATGGTCTAGAGACTACAAATGAGGTAAGGCAAAAACTTCAAGAGATTTATAGTGGTGATGAACATGTTAAGATTTCTAAAGAAGAGAGTCTAAGAGGAAAGTTTGATGACATGTGGATGGCTAAAGGCGAGAATATCCAATAGTATGGTCAAAGGATAAAAGAGATAGTCAATGAAATTAAGAGTGGAGGAGGGAAAGTGGAAGATGCCATAGTGATCAGTAAGGTACTGAGAACCCTACTACCATTCTATGCTATCCAAGTTACAACCATTTAGGAGCTGAAGTCCATTGACAAAACTAAGGTAACTCTTGACTCCATCATTGGAAAACTTACTATTTTTGAATTAAACGGTTATGATGGTAGTGTACAAAATTCTGAGTCTATATTTAGAGCTTTTGTTTCTAACCCATCTATGAGAAAAAGTAGAGATACTAGTCACAGTTATGAATCCAGATCTAGCAGAGAAGTTGATGATCAAAACAGTTTAGTTGAGCTTGAAGCATTTTTGGCCAAGTGGTTGCCCAGAGGCACTGGTAAATATAGAGGTAAATTACCTTTAAAATGTTTTGCATGCAACAAGATTGGACACATACCTGCTGATTGTCCTAATGGTGAAAATGAACACAAGCGAGAGAAATTCAAGAAGTATAAGGGAAAAGGAAAAAGAGATTGTCTTATTGTTGTTGATGGTGGTATCACTGATGAGGAATCTGATCGTGATGCTAATGAATATATTGTGTTTGTAGCTATTAAAGAAGAGATATCAGACTAGAAGGCATTAGTATCCAAGATGGATAACTTTGATGATTGGATCATTGATAGTGGTTGTTCACATCATATGACCAGTGATCGGAGAAAATTTATTTCTTTGAAGGAATTCAATGGTGGATTTGTAAGATTTGGTAATGACTCACCCTGCATGGTTAAAGGTAAGGGAACTATTTCTCTTAATGGGAAGAGAAGTGAAGATGATATCTACTGGGTTGAATGTTTAAAGCACAATCTTTTGAGTGTGGCACAACTCAATGATAGAGGATACCCACTGGAGTTTAAAAATGGTATGTGCAAAATCTATGGCAACAAAGGTGAACTAATTGCAACCAGGAAGCAAACTAAAGGTAACCTGCTTCACCTTAATCCTAAAGTCAGCAACTTTTAATTGCAAAAATAGATGATAGTTGGCTTTGGCATAGGAGATTTTGTCATATAAACTTTGATAACATTGTTAAAGTGAGTAAGTTCAAGATAGTGAGAGGTTTGCCTCAGTTGGACAAATCTGTTAATGCTCTTTGCAAAGAATGTCAGTTGGGAAAGATGGCAACCTCATCTTTCAAGAGAAAATATTTTTCAGTGAAACATTTGTTAGATTTGGTTCATACAGATCTTTGTGGACCAATAAGAACAAAAAGTATTCAAGGTGACAGATATTTTATGATCTTCACTAATGATTGCTCAAGGATGATGTAGGTCACATTCTTGAAGGATAAGACTGAATCTTTTGGTAATTTCAAGGCATTTAGGGCCTTAGCTGAGAAGGAGAGCGGTAAAAAGATAAAATGTTTGAGGACAAATCAAGACGGTGAATTTATTTCTAAGGAATTCACTAGGTATTGTGAAAATAATGGTATCAAATGACAACTTTCTGCACCAAGGACACCACGGAAAAATGGTATTGTAGAGAGGAACAATAGGTCAGTTGTTGAAGTTGCTAGGACAATGTTGATACAAGGAGGTGTAGCGAAACATTTTTGGAGAGAAGCTATCAGCACAGCTGTCTACACTATGAACTGGGTTCTAGTAAAAAGAGGTAAGGACAATACTCCTTATGAATACTGGTATGGAAGATCACCTAATGCTAGTTATTTCAAGATATTTGGAAGAAAATGTTTTATTAAGAGAAGTGATTATATTAGCAAATTTGAGGCTAAAAGTGATGAAGGTATATTTCTTGGCTATTCCACCAAGAGTAAGGCCTACAAGTGTTTTAACAATCGGACACAAAGAATTATTGAGAGTGTTGATGTTCGAGTGGATGAAAATCCTGAAGTCTCAAAGGAAACCAGTTTCGAGAAGAAGGATAAATATCCTTGCATTTTGTTTTTGGAACTAGAAACTGTGAAATTTGAAACCGAAAAAGCAAATTCTAATGCACTAGTTCAATCATAATAGATAAATTTAGAAGATGATGATAATGATGAAGATGAACCTGAAGATAATGACCATGTTATTACAAGATATGTGAGATTGAATCACAATCTTGAATAGATTATTGGGGATAAGGATGTTGGAGTACTAACCAGAAGAAGAATCAGAGTAAATTCTTGCATGATCTCCATCATTGAACCAACAACTGCTAAGGAAGCATTTGGTGATGATCATTGGGTTAAAGCTTGTTGGCATATGTGCAGAGTTTAATGACATGATTGTTGGTATTTTGGTATGGTTTCGTCATTGATGTCAACACCTACTAAACACTTATCAACTTTGGCACTTTGGAGATCTAGCAACATTCACTGGCAAGCAAGTGACTAATACATAGTCACTAGTATATGGTACACTGATAGGATATAGTGATCACTGGCACTTGGAATAGCATGGAAGACACTTGGTAATGTCAAAGACATTGTCTGGACATCTTATCTTGGAGAGTTGTTTATCAGTATATTCATATTTGCATATTTTCTTTAACCGGCAAATAGGTCCAGGGTTATCTAGGGTTACACCGATAGAATTATCTTTTCCAGATCAGCATGGCACGCTATGGAGATGATAAATTAATATTGTAAATGCATTGAGATGACATGTTCAATCGGTTATTACATCAGATATTGTATTGTTTGTAAAATGATTTTCTTGTAATATGTTGTAGAGCCGACCTACTAAAATTGGTCTTAGGTTATGGTATAAATGTAAGATCTTAAATGTAAGATTGAATGTGGAATGCGAAGAAGGTTGTGTGTGAAGGTATATGCGAGATTAAGGAGAGCTATACATGAAGACATCATTCAAAGGTAAAGCTAGGTTTTTGTGAAGCATATCAGCATTACACCGGTACTAAATCCAGCATATGAAGATGCTATTTTAAGAAGTACATTCTTATTGGATTTAACCATCCAATTGTAGTCAGTTTGACTCCCATTTGTGTTTGAGCAGTGAGCTCTAGGCGCTTGGCCTTTCTGCATGTGCAGACCCCATTTATGTACACTTACTATCTGTAGTAGTATCATCTGATTGTGGGTAAGGTTTCCCACCATGGTTTTTCCCCTTACAGGTTTTCCACGTACAAATATTGGTGTTATGTGTTGTGGATGACTTTGTCTTTTGGTTGCATGCATTAATCTTTACCAGTATTGCATTTATCTATTAAATCTGTCCACCGATATTGCAGACTGTTCCACCGGTATTAAACAGTAATTTGATTAAGTTGTTTTTGGTTTAATATTATTAGACAACTGATTCACCCCCCCCCCCTCTCAGTTGTCCCCAAGACCTAACAATTGGTATCAGAGCCTAGTCCTCTATTTGTAGAAGCTTAACCGCTTGAGGAGATCCAATGTCTAGCAATTATTTCAGGAAGGATAGACCTAAACTTGATGGAACCAACTATGGGATATGTAAGATCAGGATGGAGACACATCTGAACTATATTGGAAAAGATATCTAGGAGGTTACAAAGAATGGCTATACTGCTGCTTCTACAAGTCAACCTAATCCACAAAATCTAGCTAAAGATGAAGAAAATGATTGCAAGGCAAGAGAAGCACTTCTGAGTGCATTATCAAACCAGCAAATCATGGGACTATCAAATAGGTCTACTACTAAAGCTATTTGGGATCATTTGGAAACATTAAATGAAGGAGATTCCACAGTCAAAATTGCAAAACTTGAAAGCTTTCAGGTCAGGTATGAAAGTCTGAAAATGGAAGAGGATGAAAGAATTTATGCTTTTATGGAAAGAGTAAATGAAATTGTTTTGGGTATAAAATATTGTGGAGGAACCTTAAGTGAAGATGAAATTATTTCAAAAGTTTTAAGAGGATTGCCACCGGCATATAAAATGAAGGTTACTGCAATAAATAAACTTAGAACAATGCCTAACACATCAGTAACTAGGGATACATTGATTGGAAAATTATTAGCCTTTGAGATTGAGGAATTTGGTCCTATTACTACTATAAAGATAGATTTAGCTTTCAAAGCATCAACATCATCTGCATCATCATTTGACAAATTTGATTGGAAAGCCTTTTATGCAAGAGAACTTGAGGAAAGCAAGAGAGAAAATGAAGAACTTGAAGAACTTGAAGCACTATTTGCAAGAAAAATGCCTAAAGGTCCAGTTGGAAGTAAATATGAAGGTAAAGCACCCTTTAAATGTTTTAACTGCAATAAGATTGGTCATATGGCTTCAAGATGCCCTGATAGACATGCTAGGTTAAGAGAAGAAGCTACAAGGACATACAAGCCTAATCCTGAATATCAGAGATACATATTCAAGAAGAATAAGGACAAATCTTGTTATGTTATTGATGAAGGAGTGACTGATGATTCTGATGAGGATCCGGTAGACAATGGATAGGTTTTTGTTGCTTTAACAAAAGATCAACCGACACCTACAATGCAACCGATACAACAGGCCTTGGCAGCAAAAGTTGAAGTAAAGGATGAATGGATCATTCATTCAGGATGCTCACATCACATGACTGGTGACAAAAGTAAATTCTTAAACTTTCAAGAATATAATGGAGGTCTAGTAAGATTTGGAGATGACAAAGCTTGTTCAATAAAAGGTAAGGGTTCAATATCTCTTGATGGTAAGCATAACACTAACAATATTTACTATGTTGAAGGTTTAAAGCATAATCTTTTGAGTGTTGGTCAATTAGTTGAGAAAAGATTTCAGTTACAGTTCAAAAATGGAAAATGCAAAATTATGAACAGAACTGGTTTAGAAATTGCAACCGGTAATCAGACTAGAGGTAATATCTTTCATTTGAATAACAGTAAAAAGACATGCTTGATTACACACATTGATGAAAGTTGGTTATGGCATAAGAGACTTTGTCATGTAAATTTTGATTGCATGGTAAAAATTAGTACTACTAAGGTAGTTAGAGATTTACCTAAAATTGTCAAACCTCACAACACAGTATGTAAGGAATGTCAATTTGGAAAACAGGTTAGAGCTAGTTTTAAAAGTATTCCAAAGAAATCAAATGATGCTCTTGATTTAATTCATATTGATTTATGTGGTCCAGCTAGAGCTAAAAGCTTACAAGGTGATAGATATTTCATGCTAATCATTGATGACTATTCTAGAATGTGATGGGTTACTTTTCTCAAAGAAAAATCAGAAGCACTTGGAAAGTTTAAACTGTTCAAAGCAATGGTTGAAAATGAAACCGGTAAGAAAATCAAATGTTTAAGATCAGATCAAGTAGGTGAATTCACATCTAAGGAATTTAATGCATTTTGTGAAGTGAATGGAATCAGAAGACAGCTATCAGCACCTCAGACACCACAGCAGAATGGAGTTGTTGAAAGGAAAAATAGAACTATCTTGGATGCAGCAAGAAGTATGTTATCAGAAGCAAACTTAACACATGTATATTGGAGAGAGGCAGTAAGTATAGTAGTCTATACATTCAACAAAGTTCACATAAAAGGTGAAACCGGTAAGACCCCTCATGAACTATGGTTTGGTATTACTCCTACTCTTAAATATTTCAGAATTTTTGGAAGTAAATGCTATATTAGAAGAGATAAGTATATTGGAAAATTTGATCCTAGAAGTGATGAAGGAATATTTCTTGGTTATTCATATAAGAGCAAACCATATAGATGTTTTAACAAAAGATTGCAGAAAATTGTTGAAAGTACAAATGTAAAGATTGATGAACAATTCAGAAGAACTTCAAGGTATATGGATTTTGAACCGGTAATAGAAATTCTATCAAATGAATCTACACTGAACCCACCGGTATAGAATAAAGATCTAGTTACATCGGTATCATCTGAAAATTCCACAGTAACTGAGGAACAACAACAAACAAAGACACCCCGGTATGTAAGATTGAAACATTCTGAAGATCAGATAATTGGAAACAAATATAGAGGAGTTATGACAAGAGGAAGATTGACAAATGAAGAGGTATGCTTTATTTCTCAAATTGAACCATCATCAATTAATGAGGCATGTGAAGATAAATTTTGGATTAAAGCTATGGAAGAAGAATTAGAACAGATTGAGAAGAATAACACTTGGACATTAGTTCCCCGACCTAAAGATAAAAATGTTATTGGAACCAAATGGGTATTTAGAAACAAACTTAATGAAGATGGTAAAATAATTAGAAATAAAGCAAGAATAGTGTGTAAGGGATATTCTCAAAAAGAAGGAATTGATTATAATGAAACCTTTGCACCGGTAGCTAGAATTGAGGCAGTTATATTATTTTTGGCTTTTGTAGCTCATAAGAACTACAAAGTATATCAGATGGATATTAAATGTGCATTTTTGAATGGAATTCTTGAAGAAGAGGTTTACATTGAACAACCTGATGGATTTTCTTTAACAGAAGACAAAGATATGATTTGTAGGTTAAAGAAAGCTTTGTATGGGTTGAAGCAAGCTCCAAGAGCTTGGTATGCAAGATTAGATAAGTACCTTTTGGAGATTGGTTTTTCTAAAGGTAATGCAGATAGTAATTTATACTGTAAAGTGACTATTGATGACATCTTGGTTATAGAAGTTTTTGTTGATGATATAATCTTTGGAGGAGAAGATGGATTATGTAAAGATTTTTCTATCAAAATGCAACAAAAATTTGAAATGTCTATGATAGGAGAAGTAAAATTCTTTTTAGGATTGCAGATTTCACAGACTGACAGTGGTATATTCTTGAGTCAATCAAAGTACTTAAAGGAGCTACTAAAGAAATTTGGGATGGAGAAATCTAAACCGGTAAGTACACCTAAGACTACAAATGACAAATTATCACTAAGAGATGAGTCAACACCTGTTAATCCAACCAGGTATAAATCTATGATAGGAAGTTTATTGTATTTAACACAAACAAGACCAGATATTATGAATGCAGTATGTATTGTTTCAATATTTCAAAGCAATCCTAGAGAAAATCATGAATCAGCAGTGAAAAGGATTTTCTGGTACTTACAAGGCACTACAAATCTTGGCTTATGGTATCCTAGAGATAACAACTTTGAATTATGTGCATATACAGATGCAAATTGGGTAGGAGATATAGATGACAGGAAAAGCACCACCGATGGAACATTTTTCCTTGGAAACACATTAATTTCTTGTTTAAGTAAGAAACAGAGTTGCACATCTTTATCAACAGCAGAATCAGAATATGTTGCAGCAGCAACAAACTATACACAGGTATTATGGCTTAAACAAATGTTAAAGGACATAAAGGTGAATTGTAAGGAACCTATAACTATCTATTATGATAACACTGCAACAATTGATATATCCAAGAATCCTCTACTACATTCTAAAACCAAACATGTTTCTATCAAGCTGAACTTTCTGAAAGAAAATGTTGAAGCAAAACAAGTCAAACTGGTTTATGTGAACACTAAAGAGCAGATTGCAGATATTTTCAATAAACCTCTACCTAAGGAGACTTTTGAAAATCTAAGAGAACAGCTTGGGGTCATACCCCCAACAGTAGATACTTAGAAAGTTGATGTTTGTCATCAACCGGCAGAATTAACAGAGATATATTCTTAATCCAGCTTTGATGAGGAAGCTACTTCTCAGGGGGAGTAGTTGGTATTTTGTATATGAAACTAACAAGTGGTATTTTGTTGTAACTTTGGCATTTGATGTCAAAGGGGGAGAGATTGGTATGGAAAAACATAGAAAGAAACACAGAAAGATACATGTTACTCCTAGGGGAGAGATTGTTTATTTTGGTTTTTGAACTCTGTAATGATCTTTTAGGAAATTGTTGGTTTTTGGTATTTGGCATTTCTGTTTTGGCACTTTGATGGTTTTTCCATCTTATGTTGCCATCAATGCCAAAGGGGGAGATTGTTGGTATTTTGGTATGGTTTTGTCATTGATGTCAACACCTACTAAACACTTATCAACTCTGGCACTTTGGAGATCTAGCAACATTCACCGGCAAGCAAGTGACTAATGCACAGTCACTGGTATATGGTACATCGGCAAGATATAGTGATCACCGACACTTTGAATAACATGGAAGACACTTGGTAATGTCAAAAACATTGTCTGGACATCTTATCTTGGAGAGTTGTTTATCAGTATATTCATATTTGCATATTTTCTTTTACCGACAAATAGGTCCAGGGTTATCTAGGGTTACACAGGCAGAATTATCTTTTCCAGATCAGCATGGCACACTATGGAGATGATTAATTAATGTTGTAAATGCATTGAGCAGACATGTTCAATCGGTTATTGCATCAGATATTGTATTGTTTGTAAAATGATTTTATTGTAATATGTTGTAGAGCTGACCTACTAAAATTGGTCTTATTTTATGGTATAAATGTAAGATCGAATGTGGAATGCGAAGAAGGTTGTGTGTGAAGGTATATGCGAGATTAAGTAGAGCTATACACGAAGACATCATTAGAAGGTAAAGCTAGGGTTTTGTGAAGCATATCAGCATTACACCGGTACTGAATCGACCATATGAAGATGCTATTTTAAGCAGTACATTCTTATTGGATTTAACCATCCAATTATAGTCAGTGTGACTCCCATTTGTGTTTGAGCAGTGAGCTCCAGGCACTTGGCATTTTTGCATGTGCAGACCCCATTTATGTACACTTACTATTTGTAGTAGTATCATCTGATTGTGGGTAAGGTTTCCCACCATGGTTTTTCCCCTTACAGGGTTCCCACATACAAATATTGGTGTTATGTGTTGTGGATGACTTTGTCTTTTGGTTTCATGCATTAATCTTTACCGATATTGCATTTATCTATTAAATCTATCCACCGGTATTGCAAAATGTTCCACTGGTATTAAACAGTAATTTGATTAAGTTGTTTTTGGTTTAATATTATTAGACAACTGATTCACCCCCCCCCCCCCCCCCCCCGCTCTCAATTGTCCCCGAGACCTAACAATGATGATATTGTATGTTGTCATTGATGTCAATATACTAAAGTGTGAACCGATATATTAAAGTAAGCAAACTGGCAAGAGAACCGGTATGATGATGTGAACCGGTATATGTGAAAAAGTGAATCAGTATGTTGGAATGTGAACTAGTATATGGAAAGTTTATATCGGGGGTTCTTTTGGTATGACTACCAGTTGGTAGTCTTAGCTTCAGGGTTTTCGGTTGATACATTTCAAGTCTATGTGATTCGACCGATGACATCCTGTGATGGGTTAGCATTGAAATGAAGATCAGATCATGTTGCCACATCATCCTTGTGCACGTGAAGGATTTCCTTGAGGATCTTGCATGGAGATTGATCCTATCTACCTTGGGAATGTGTAAAGTCACTGTAAACGGTGGAGAGTCCGTGATGGGTTATCAGCTTCCAGAAGCGGCAAAGAACGAATGATGGAGAATGTCTTGAGATGTGTTCAAGATTATTTTACACTATGCAAAGTGTTTGAATGGTCATGATTGGACCGATTGTATTGGTAACCTAAATGTTTAGGGTTTAGGGTTTATGCTACCGACTTATCTATTTCCTATAAGGTCGATGATGATTTTCATTGTGAGGTTGTTGGCAAATGTTATGTGTGTTTCCAAGTGAAGAGATACTTGATTCTTGCCAAACTGGAGTAGTGTGTTGATACCTGCAGAGTGTGATTGCAGAAGCTAAGGAGCTAAAGTGGATCTGCCTTGGCATTATGTGTTGTTATCATATGAGTGCATTACCTGTTGACTTTTAATTATTTCAGCAGTTGAATAATCCCTTAATCGGGTACCTTTAACAGGATTTTATGTAAATCCTTTAACAGGGTGACTCAATTCAATGAGTTCTTCAAATCCTCTTCCGACCTCTTCCGAGGTAACCTTTAATAGGGTTCTAACCTTTAACTGGGTATTTAGCCATCCCTTAACCAAGTGATCCCTAGTAGGATCGGTTCCTAGCAGAACCTATTGTAGAAGTCTTTAACCGGACAAGGCTCCTAACAGAGCGGACTTAAGAAGAGTCCAAAGAACATCTTGTGGGTATTCATCCCCACCGTGGTTCTTCCTAGTTGGGTTTCCATGTGAAAAATCAGTGTATCATGTGTGATGTTTTTCATGTGATGGTTTAGTGTTTTATGTTAAGTGGTAATGCAAGTTGATTCAATGATCATAAGTATTTCTGATATATTACTTGCTTAATCTTTTGGGTGAAGTTGTGATAAGGTATTAGGTCTTGAATTGATCTAGGTGTTACCAGTTTGTGGTTTTCACAGTCTCACTATGTTTTACCGATAATGCCTTGACTTAGATTAGTAATGTTGTTTACTGGTTAGTGCAGTCTCTGCTGTTTGAGTTGTGGAGAAAGTTTTTGTCTGTACTGATTCACCCCCCACCCCTCTCAGTACCTGTTCAATAGTTATTGTTCATAATTATTCATCAAATCTATGGAGGAGGAATTAGATCAAATTGAGAAGAACAACACATGGACCCTAGTACCTTGACCGATAAATAAAAATGTATTAGGTGCTAAGTGGGTATTCAGGAACAAGTTGAATGAAGATGGTGTTGTAGTTCGCAACAAAGCTAGGTTGGTTTGCAAAGGTTATGCACAAGAGGAAGGAGAAGATTATGGTGAGACTTTTGCACCAGTGGCAAGATTGGAAGGTGTCATAACTTTACTTGCATTTGCAGCTCATAAGAAATTCAAGGTATACCAAATGGATGTTAAGTCTGCATTTTTGAATGGGATATTGGAAGAAGAAGTATACATTGAGCATCCAGATGGTTATGCTTTGATTGATGAGAAAGACATTGTATGCAGATTGCATAAGGATTTATATGGATCAAAGCAGGCACCCAGAGCATGGTATGAAAGGCTTCATACATATCTGATGAAGATAGGCTTTCTGAGAACCAGTGATGATAGTAACATATATCTCAAATCTGAAGGAGACAAAATACTGGTTAGCGAAGTATTTGTAGATGATATCATATTTGGAGGTAATGATGTCATGAGCAATAGCTTTGCAGATGAAATGAAAAATGAGTGAGAAATGTCTTTAGTGAGTGAAATAAAAAATCTCATGGGCTTACAAATACAACAAATGAAGAATGGTATTTTCATCACACAGTCTAAGTATGTGAAAGAGGTCTTGAAGATATTTGGCACGAGTGACTATAAACCAGTTGGAACACCAATGGTTATAGGTTGTAAATTGTCTAAGGAAGATGAATCTACATCTGTTGATGAGAAGGAATGCAGGTCAATGATTGGAAAATTGCACTATGTTGTTCACAGCAGACCGGATATAGCTCATGTAGTTGGTATAGTTGCTAGATTCTAGAAGAATCCTAAGGAAAGACATTTGATAGCAACAAAGAGGATTTTTAGATACTTGAAAGGTACTATTGACTATGGATTATGGTATCCATATGGAGGAAACTTTGATTTGAAAGTGTACACAGATGCAAATTGTGTAGGAAATGTTGATGACCACAAAAGCACAACCAGTAGAGCATTTTTTCTTGGAGGAAGACTTATGAAGCAGAGAGATATCTTTATATATTTCCATCAATGCCAAAGGGGGAGATTGTTGGCATATGTGCAGAGTTTGATGACATGATGATATTGTATGTTGTCATTGATGTCAATATGATGAAGTGTGAACCGGTATATTAAAGTAAACAAACTGGCAAGAGTACCAGTATGATGATGTGAACCGGTATATGTGAAAAAGTGAACCGGTATGTTGGAATGTGAACTGGTATATGGAAAGTTTTATATCAGTGTTTCTTTTGGTATGACTACCAGTTAGTAGTTTCAACTTCAGGGTTTTCGATTGATACATTTCAAGTCTGTGTGATTCGACCGATGACATCCTGTGATGGTTTATCATTGAAATGAAGATCAGATCGTGTTGCCATGTCAGCCTTATGCACGTGAATGATTTCCTTGAGGATATTGCATGGAGATTGATCCTATCTACCTCGAGAATGTGTGAAGCACTGTAAACGGTGGAGAGCATGTGTTGGGTTATCAGCTTCCAGAAGTAGCAAAAAATGAACGATGGAGAATGTCTTGAGATGTGTTCAAGATTGTTTTACACTATGCAAAGTGTTTGAACAGTCATGATTGGACTGATTGTATTGGTAACCTAAATGTTTAGGGTTTAGGGTTTATGCTACCGACCTATCTATTTCCTATAAGGTCAATGATGATTTGCATTGTGAGGTTGTTGGCAAATGTTATGTGTGCATCCAAGTGAAGAGATACTTGATTCTTTCCAGACCAGAGTAGTGTGTTGATACCTACAGAGTGTGATTGCAGAAGCTAAGGAGCTAAAGTGGATCTGCCTTGGCATTATGTGTTGTTATCAGATCAGTGTATTACCTATTGACTTCTAATCATTTCAGTAGTTGAAAAATCCCTTAACCGGATAGCTTTAACAGGATGACTCAATTCAATGAGTTCTTCAAATCCTCTTGCGAGGTAACCCTTAACAAGGTTCTAACCTTTAACCGGGTATTTATCCATCCCTTAACCGGGTGATCCCTAGCAGGATCGGTTCCTAGCAGAACGTATTGTAAAAGTCTTTTACCGGACTAGGCTCCTAACAGAGCGAACTTCAGAAGAGTCCAAAGAATAGCTTGTGGGTATTCATCCCCACCGTGGTTTTTCCCAGTTGGGTTTCCACATGAAAAATCAGTGTGTCATGTGTGATGCTTTTCATGTGATGGTTTAGTGTTTTATGTTAAGTGGTAATGCAAGTTGATTCAATGATCATAAGTATTTCTGATGTATTACTTGCTTAAGCTTTTGGGTGAAGTTGTGATAAGGTATTAGGTCTTGAATTGTTCTAGGTGTTACCGGTTTGTGGTTTTCACAGTCTCATTGTGTTTTACCGATAGTGCCCTGACTTAGATCGGTAATGTTGTTTACTGGTTAGTGTCGTCTCTGTTGTTTGAGTTGTGGAGAAAGTTTTTGTCTGTACTGATTCACCCCCCCCACCTTTCAGTACCTGTTAGATAGTTATTGTTCATCATTATTAATCAAAGCTATGGAGGAGGAATTAGATCAAATTGAGAAGAACAACACATGGACCCTAGTACCTCGACCGGTAAATAAAAATGTATTAGGTGCTAAGTGGGTATTCAGGAACAAGTTGAATGAAGATGGTGTTGTAGTTCGCAACAAAGCTAGGTTGGTTTGCAAAGGTTATGCACAAGAGGAAGGAGAAGATTATGGTGAGACTTTTGCACCAGTGGCAAGATTGGAAGGTGTCAAAACTTTACTTGCATTTGCAGCTCATAAGAAATTCAAGGTATACCAGATGGATATTAAGTTTGCATTTTTTAATGGGATATTGGAAGAAGAAGTATACATTGAGCATCCAGATGGTTATGCTTTGATTGATGAGAAAGACATTGTATGCAGATTGCATAAGGATTTATATGGATCAAAGCAGGCACCCAGAGCATGGTATGAAAGGCTTCATACACATCTGATGAAGATAGGCTTTCTGAGAACCAGTGATAATAGTAACATATATCTCAAATCTGAAGGAGACAAAATACTGGTTAGAGAAGTATTTGTAGATGATATCATATTTGGAGGTAATGATGTCATGAGCAATAGCTTTGCAGATGAAATGAAAAATGAGTGAGAAATGTCTTTAGTGAGTGAAATAAAAAATCTCATGGGCTTACAAATACAACAAATGAAGAATGGTATTTTCATCACACAGTCTAAGTATGTGAAAGAGGTCTTGAAGATATTTGGCATGAGTGACTGTAAACCAGTTGGGACACCAATGGTTATAGGTTGTAAATTGTCTAAGGAAGATGAATATACATCTATTGATGAGAAGGAATACAAGTCAATGATTGGAAAATTGCACTATGTTGTTCATAGCAGACCGGATATAGCTCATGCAGTTGGTATAGTTGCTAGATTCCAGAAGAATCCTAAGGAAACACATCTGATAGAAACAAAGAGGATTTTTAGATACTCGAAAGGTACTATTGACTATGGATTATGGTATCCATATGGAGGAAACTTTGATTTGAAAGTGTACACAAATGCAAATTGGGCAGGAAATGTTGATGACGACAAAAGCACAACCAATAGAGCATTTTTTTGGAGGAAGACTTGTTTCATGGAGTAGTAAGGAGAGTTGTACTTCACTATCTATTGTTGAAGCTGAGTATGTTGCATCTTACATGAATTGCACACAGGCTATTTGGATGAGGCACATTTTGAAAGGTTTTAAGATGAAGATTTTAGAACCTATAAAGATTTTATGTGATAATACAAGTGCCATAAATATTTCCAATAATTGCATGCACGAACCAAGCATTTTGAGTTGAAGTATCATTTTTTGAGGGAAAAAGTGTAGAGTAAAGATGTTATCTTAGAGCATGTTTCTACCAAGGAGCAACTTGTAGATATTTTTACTAAACCTCTACCTAAGACTACATTTCAGTATCTTAGAAGTCAGCTAAGGGTTGTACCCCTTCATGAGGTTAGTTGAGCATGATGTAGATTACATCAGTCCCTTAGCTACTTGTAGAATTTTATAGAAGGATTGGTATAGAAGTGAAAGTTATTCCATAGGGGGAGCATCAAAGTTTCAGGTTGTTCATGTTGCACAATGAAATATGACATTACATGTTTTACTTTCAATTTGACATTGTTGTCAAAGGGGGAGACGAATTATGTGATTATGAGGAGGAGAACTAGTGACAAGTTGAAGACATGGAGAGCATGGTGAATACTTGGTAATGTAAACCAAGATTCATATTCACAATCGCAACAACAATCAATGGTATTGATATTTGTATTGCCATCAATGCCAAAGGGGGAGATTGTTGGCATTTGCATGAATATTTTATTAATGATATGTTATGTTGTCATTGATGTCAATTAACCAGTAATGATATTGTCGATATTGTCTTGTAACCGGTAGGAAGAGCTAAGTGAAGGAAACTGTAAACTGGTATGTAAGTTTGTGAGTTGAACTAGTAACTAGTAAAACCCTATCTATTGATGTAACTGGTAAACCCTACTTATTGTTTTTGTTAAACCCTAACTGATTATGTTTGGTGAATTGTCTATGTTGGTTTATGATCTGATGATGAGCGGTAATGATTATGAAACATATGATTATTGTATGAAGACAATTTCAAGTGTTTTTGGTATGTTGATGTAATGGTTTTTTATCTAGGGAATGAGCAAGTGTATTGCATATAATGCAATTCGCGTGATGAGTTACTGAGATTGATGAAGCAATGATCAAGGAGCGGTCAAGGCTTTCTTGATTAATGTGCAGAGATTGCTATGTAATCCAGTGGTCATACTTCAACCGAATTGTTTGTAATCTCTATGAGAATTAGATTTTTGTTGCGTTACTGACCTAATTGATTTTTTTATAAGGTCGATGAGTTATTTAAGTTTAGAGAGTTGGAAAAGATCAGTTGAGTGTGTAGTTGCTAAACCAGATGATGTATCTACAGTTTGAGTAAAGGAAGATAAGAGCATGAAAAGGATCTGATCAAGCAAGTATAGTGTTATTCAAACAGATCAACAAACTCTTATTGTTTTCTAACAATTATAGCAGAATTGAAATCCCCTAATCATGTCAGCTCTAACAAGCTTGGTGACTACTAAAATCCTCTAACAAGGTGATCCATTAGCTTGGATTTTCAAATCCTCTACCCCGGTTACTCCTAACAGGGTATTGTTTCTAACAAGGCATTTATAGTCAATCCCTTAACCGAGTGGTTCCTAACAGGATCAATTCTTAACAGGACTTTTGTAAAGCTTTAACAGGCTTGGCTCCTAACAGGGTGAACTTCAGAAGAGTTCAGATAGTTATCTTGTGAGTCTCATCTCATTGTGGTTTTTCCCATTTGGGTTTCCACATCAAAACTATTTGTGTCAAGTGGTGAATGTTTTTGTGGTTATGATGTTATGGTTGATTTGATTAACTACTTTTATAAGTCATGATAACCAGAAGCATTGAGAAATGAAGTTTGTTGACATATGATAAAGCATTTGGATGTTTATGAGTTTGATGTTGTTTACTGTTAATTTTTTGTAATAGTCAATCGATTTATCTTATGATTTTTTATCTTGCAAGTGGTATTTAATTGATAAGTTTACTTTGAGAGATTGATTTTGAGATTGGTGAAGTTTGTATCAGTTTTTCTATTTACCAATTCACCCCCCCTCTCAGTAATTAACCGGATACTTATTCTTTCATCATACCATCAAAATGTCCCCACACGCTTCATTATGGAACAACTAGAGAATTTTGCCTCTTTGATCTTTATCTATGCATCATAGAAACATGTCATCAATACCTTTCTTGTAAATAACATCATCCCAAATGATGTATCTGGTTTCCTTTATCTTGATAGTTCTTTTCTCCTTCGAATTCAAATGAGTTGGGAATACTCCATATGTGATAATATATGCTATATTCAAGAACCATTCATCTGTGGTGCCAACAAAAAGAACTAAGGGCAATTCTGGTTCCTGAAAAATCTTCACCTCTTGATTAATTTTCTGCCATTAACTTTCACAGTCCTCTTCATCTCATGAATTGAGTGGGCTTGATTTCAATATTATACTCTTAAACTTTAGCGATCCATGAAGCTCTTTTGTTCATTCCAATTTCTTGTTGGGTGAGTATTGTCTTCACAGTAGTATCCAGAACATATATAATATAGTGGAAATTCAGTATGTAGAATTGGAATTGCTTCATAGCCTTTACTACTACATAGACCTACTTTTCAACAAGGGAATACTTCAGCTCATTCTTTTTTAGGGGGATGCTCATGAAGGAAATTGGTGCTTCAATGTTGTCTTTATTATGCTGAGTCGGAATAGAAGACAATGTGGTATCAAATGCATAACAATAAATATTAAAAAATCTTATTGAAGTCTGGATAAGCCAATGTTGGTGCATCGTCTATAGTTGACTTGATTTGATTGAAATCCTTCTTCCCTTTTTCATACCATTTGAAGGTGACATCTCCTTTCATCATCTCAACAATGGATTTCATGATTTCAAAAAAGTCGAGAACAAACTTTCTTATAAAAATTATCTGACCAAAGAATGAGTGGACACTTGGCTTGCTAGATGGAAAAGGCAATTGTTGAATGGCCTTGACCTTTTTTGGATCAATGTAGATGCCTTATTTATAAATAATATGTCCTAACAACTTGCCCTTGGTTACTCCAAAAATTAATTTCTTTGGATTTAGTTAAATACCTTGCTACTTGCAGTGTTGTAGTACACATTCTAAATGGTAGTCGGTCTCTTCTTGCTTTTTTGAGAAGTTTTTCAAGTCATCTAAGTAGATAAAAATGATCTTATTTTTTAGGTCACCAAAGGATAGATCCATCACTCATTGAAAGGTAGTGCCTACATTTATTGGTTTGAAAGGTATTCAGTTGTAGGCAAAGGTTCCCCATAAAGTAGTCAAAGTCATCTTATGCTAGTCCTCCAATGCTACATCGATTTGATTATAGCCAGAAAAACCATCAAGTATTGACTTCATCTCAGAGCCAAAGATAGTTTCAAGGATATGATCCATAACTGGTAGGGGGTAGTTGTCTAAGAGACACTTGATTGAGATAGTGAAAATCGACACTCACCATTGTTCTTCCTAATAGGTACTATATTTACAACCCACTTGAAATGATGAATAGGGTAAATGATCCTGGCTTTAAGCATTTTATCGACTTCTATAAAAATAATGTCCACTATCTTAGTATTTAATTGTCTCTAGGCCTTTGCCTAAATGGAGTGGAATCAGGCTTAAGAGAAATATGGTGCTTAAAATTTCCATCCATAAAATATTTTAGGTCATCGTAGCACCAAGCAAAGACATCAATAAATTTTGTCAATAAATCAATGAATATGTTCTTCTCTTTGGGGGTAAGACATTTCCTAATCAGAACAACTTTACAATCACTTTCAGACCCTATGTTTACCTTCTCACAATCTGAGGAACCTAAAGGTCGTTGTTCGACTTTCTTCTTAAATATTTATTGATCATGTTTATTGAAGAGGCTTTCTAGGGAAACCAATCCTTTAAGGATAGTGTTACCTTTCAATTGTAGAACCTTGAGTTCTTTCTCTTCTTCATCACCAGTTTGTTGTCTTGTTGAGGATTAAGTCCCATTGAAAGACGGATTTGAGAAAGATCTGCTTCCTTCTAAAAAAAAGATGACATGTTTGTCATCATCAAAAACTTGCCAATTTTGGTCTTTATCTAGAATGCTAGGCGAGTGGATCATTTCTCTACTATGTTGATGTCCTTTTGAAATTTGGGGTGAGGTATCAGTAAAGAAACCAAGACAACAAGACAATCCACTTTAGTATTCTGCTCTCTCAGGATTTGTTGTCTAGAAAAAGCATTGAAATATTCAATCTCATCCCATACTTTGTTCTGATACATTTTTAGCCTCTTTTTCTTTGTTTGGTATTGACTTCTCATTTGATTGACCACTAACTCAACATCACCCATGACTTGAAGTTTCTTGATTATTTTTTCTTGAGGCAAATTCCAGTCCTGGGAGCAGAGCTTTGTATTCGGCAGTGTTATTTGTAGTGTTGAACACAAGGTTATAGGCCTTTGGAAACTTCTTTCCTTGAGAAGATATCAACACAACTACTACTCTTGAACCATAAGATGAGGAGCTTCCATCAAACTGTAATGACCATTGTTTGAAAGATATACCAGGAGCAATAATTTTAGGAATTTTTTCCTCCTTTGATGATATCATGTATGTACCTAGGTCGGTCTCAACATACAATATTTTTTCTCTCGGATCATTGGACTTGATAACCATGTACTTTTCTTAAGGCTCTGGGTCCAATTGAACTTTCTTGTTGCCGAGTGGTATCAAAGCATGGGACCAATCTAACTAGATTTCACCACCAAGGTCCTTACAAAAACTCTAACTTAGAAACATTTCACAACTCGTCAAAATATCTACAACCAAAATACTGAGTTTCAACTGCTTTTGAAGGTAAGCTGCCAAAGTGACTTGAGCATCTTTTATTTGTCTGACAAGGGGTACTTGCTTTGACTCCATTAAAAATAATTTACCCTTTGTTTTATTCAAATATAATCCCAAAGCATGAGCAACTTTAGAAGGCATCACATCATCAGATGTACCAAAATCAATAATACAACTGCTTAACTTGCAGCTGACTATATACAAAGATATGTAAAAAGGATCTGGCTTGTTAGAGAATGAAGCTATAACAAGGGATTGTTTTTTCAATATGGTTTCCTTTTGATCATCAGGATCAAAAAGGTCACTTGACTCTTGGTGGACAATGAAAACTGGTTGCTAAAGAACTTTCTAGATGTAATTTACTGGCTTGTCTAATTGTTGTAGATTCTTTTTATGGTACTCAAATTGAGAGATTTGTATCGTAGTCCTTTTGCAATGATCTATGAAGTCAAAAGAATCTTCAGTGAGAATATTGAAGAATACATCACACTCGAGGATGAAGCTAATCAACAATTTGGCCCACCTATAGTGAACTTCTTGGAGTATGAATCCAATGACGAGGAAGAGAAGGCATGTGACATAAACAATCATTCATGTAACATCTTCACAAAGAATTGGCATCAAAAGAAAGAGGAAAAAGCCAAGTTTAATGCAAGGGATAAAGAGGCAGATGATATTCCTAATCAGATTCTTTCAAAAAAGCAAAGAAGATCCAGTGTCGTCAATTAAAATAGAGCCAAGTGTTGATCATGGTGAATATTTCATCTGCATGATCCTATTCATCTCAAGACATGAAGATCCATCATGTCCTGTTGTGAGATGAAAATTGCACATTGTAGTGATTAGACGATTGCTTGTAGATGGATGCTCAATAGCCAATCTTTGCGCATGAGGAGGAATTTTAGCTTGTCGATTTTGCTGATATGGTATATAATTGCTTCTAGTAATATCCTAATACAAAGGTGGTGGATTTTGTGGCAAGTGCTTCTTTAATTGAAGTAGATCATTGGCCAACTTTTGAATCATCGAATCTATGGTTCCTAGATTAATTTGTTGCATCTTTCTTTTCTGTAATTATTTTCTCCATTTACCTGCACTTAATAGGTCATCCCCAACTTTAATGGCCAACGTTTGTGTTGTTACATGATCAAATACTCGTCCTCTTCTTATTTGGAAACTAATGTCAAGAGGTTGTGCATTAATGAATAAACACTTTTGGTTTTCTTTTGTGGGTCTCTTATTAGCTACAAGTCTATTGGCAATTTTTTTTAAATGAGCCAAAAATTCTCGCATAGGCTCATGTATTTCTTTCTTCATCTAGGTCAACCAAGCAAGAAGAAAATGTCCATCATCTACGGTTTTCAATCTATATTCAAATTTTTGTATCAAATTCACCTAATTGTTTATTGAACCTATTGGGGCAATTGTAGCAATAAAAAGAAATCTGCAAGCATTAATGATAAAGATTGAGAAACATGATTGATTCCACAAACAATAATATTAAACAAAAATCCATAAATCCATAATAATAGGCTCAAAGATGAAGACCTTGAATGGTTAATGTCAATTTTTAACACATAACTCTGTTGGAAAATAATAACTAATGTCATATACTTTGTATATGTTTGACAAGAATCTTGCCAAAAAAAATGATTTCACTCTCTTTTCTATTTACTTTTTTTATATTAAGGATCAAACAGGTTTTGAGGGGACCCGACCCCTTACAATAGGTTTTAAAGGGACCTAAAACCCTAGGAATTTTCATAGGTCCAAAACCCAAAGAAGAAAGTTGCAACAAGATACAACATAGACAACCTGCAACCCAACCACAACCTAATAAAAAAGAATAAAATTTTAAGAACCAACTGAAAGAGAAAAAGGTCTAAACCATACACAAGAATACTAAGATAAACATGACCTTAGGGTTTTTCAAGGCTCCCTTAACCTTAACAATGGGTTTTAGCAAGGCTCTCATAACCTTAACCTTAAGCTTGAACAACACTAATTTCACTTCACCCTTCAAGATCTCTACCTCAATAGGAGATAAAGGAAAGAAGTCTAAGGGAAGGGAAAAAACAAATCCCTTACAATCAAGAAATAGGGCACCATGAGCCCCCCACAACACCTCCTACCAACTCCAAAAGCATCCATCTCCACCTCAATAGGAGATAGGTCCACCTCAATAGGAAAGATTAGAGGAAATTGAAGAAGATGAAGCAGAAGCAAAGAGGTCAAAGCTAGATACACTGATCTTGCCACAAAAAACAAGGACAAGACCCTTAACCAAAAACAACAACCACTTGCAAGGGCACACCCAAAAGGAAAAAAAGGGATCAAGATAGAGAACTCATTAGAATCCCTTCTAGAAACATCTTTACTACAACCAAACAACAACCATGAAGAGGTCAAAAAGAAAAAAATAGTAGACAAAGGAGCCTCCATCCAGAGATACTTCCAAGACCAAAGTAGCTACCAAAAAGAAACCCTGAAAAGGCTTCCAGATCTGTACCAAACCAAACCAAAAGTCTAGGGTTTGAACAAAGGAAGCCAAGAATGAAAAACCATGAGTTGAAAGATAAAACACAAAACCTCAAGAAAGGCCTGCATTGGGGCAACAACCAACCAATCACACTCCATTGATAAACTCCAACAAGCCCCAAGAGTCATGCCTTCGTTAGCATTTGAAAAATTGGATTTGTGAAAAACAAAAAGGACATCCAAAAGAACACATGCAACTCCAAACAACGCCAAGAGCATCACAAGTGAGAGCACAATTCTGATAGCAGGAAGAGGACCCCTCACACACCCCCAAGCATTAGAGATAACAAACCCCCAGGATATAGAGAAGGGTGTGTATTGATGATCATATGTTATCATTAATGGCAACTTGAGTCAGATACCGAATCTGCAGTTTATGATTGATTCATTCCAGAAGATTGATTGAGGTCTAGTGAGGTCCAGGAAGAAGAACAATGTATCTGGCAGTGTACAGTTTGGTGGTCAAAGGATTATTTTGGTTGAGAATTTTTCTTTGCGGATCTGGGAGATGTATTATGGATATGCAATTTACCTTATTCCACATTTGTGGCATCCGATGTTAAGTTTGGTATTGGTTGGAAGATCCGGTAGATGATTTTTCTAGTATAATAGTGTTTTGGTGTAGTAGCCTGTGAAGATTCGTTGTGTGGATCATGTGGAGTAATTTTGATAGTTGTTTGTGTGTTCGAGGTCAATGAGCCGACATATGGGAAGCATGTGGACATCTTATTTTGGTCCACGTAGTTGTTTTTGGTTTAGATTAAGCCAACTTGGGTAACACGTTTCTTGTTGTGTGTTATGTTGTTTTGGGGCCATCATGAAATTGATTTAATTTGATGGTGCAAATATAATAGTCTGATTGATATGATCATTTGGTGTGTTAATGGTAATGGAAGAAGCATGTATGAGCGATTGTGCATAGTTTCACTTGCACAGTTGAGATATTTGTGCTCTGGTATAATGCAGAATATCATAACAGAGCAGAGTAGTAGAGAAAAGTGTGATCATGTATTTTGTGTTTAACCAGAACATGCATTTTTTGATGCTATTAATTAGTTCAAACTCTCTTGTATCTCTTATAATCGTTTGTAAGACAGTGAGCCTTTCGGGTTGTAGCCCTTATTTGTAATTGAGCAGTGAGCTCTAGGTAGTGTGCTTGAATGCATGTGCATTCCCCTTTTGTAATATTTTTATACTTCTAACAAAGTATATTAATATTATGGGTTTGAATCCCGTCGTATTTTTTCCCTTAACTGGCTTTCCACGTAAAAATATTGGTGTTATGGTGTTGGTGATGTTGTCTTTGTGTTTTTGTACTTACTTTTCTTCATTTACATAAAGTAGTTGTAAGATCGGGTTATTAAAGCTAAATTTGTTGAGCACTAATTCACCCCCCCTCTTAGTGTTCCCTTGATTCCAACAAGGCGGTCCCATTCCCAACAACATTGCCTTCCACCACGGACATAGCTGGTGAAAAATAACCCATCTGACATCTCCCCACAAAAAAGAACTCCAATTCCTTCTTAGGATAGGGGAAAGAAGAGAATACGACAAAGAAAATTTCCCCTCACATCAAGCATTGGAAGAGGTGAAGAGGGCATGCACTGCAAAAGACAACAGAGCACACCCACCATTGAAAGGGATAGCTCCAAGGCAACCAAACACCAACCACCGGTGACCAAACAGCTACCGAAGAACTTCCCATCTCTCCCAACATCGTCTACCTTGTCTACTTCATCTTCATCTCCCTCTGCATCAAAACCCCTACCACCGTGCCCACCACTCCCACCTCTCACTGCCATTTAAAAAAATTTCAGTTATTTCATTTGTAATATTTTTTATGTGGTTTGTTTTTATTTTTGTTCAATCAAATAAAATGATTTAAAAAAATAAAAAATAAAAAAGTTTAGGAAGAGATGAGAAGAGAAGAGAGATATGAAAAATAAATATTTTTAATGATAGAGTAAAGATAATTAAATCTTAAAATAAATTTTTATTAAAGATAAGATGATTAGAAAAATTTTAATCAATCAACAGTAAGTTAAAATAACTAAGAAAAAATTTTAAATCAATTTGTGTATTTTTTTAAATGGTGAGATGATAGTGCGATTGTAAAGATGTTTATAGGACTGGACAAACATTTGAAAGATATGATGAATTTCAAGCATGTCAATTTATAAACATCAAATGGAAAAAATCAAATAAGTGGGCCTTAAGATTCACTATAAGAAAAAATGTCAAGATAGACACAACATGCAAATGCTAATATTGAAGAGTGTGCAATATTTTATGAATAAGCCATATTCAAAAAATTAAATTAAATTAAATGATAAAATTAAATATCCACAAAAATGATTGCGAGAAATGCATACAGTAAAATATGTAGGACATCCAAAGAAAAGATGAAAGTGCAAAGGGCCAAGCTCAAACACAACATTAAAAAATCAAGAAACTAATGCAACACTAATAGGAGGGGATCTTTATCATTAGGTTTTACACATACATCATTGTGGGTAAAATTGTCACCATTCACCTTTTAGCCAATGAGAGTGCCCTAATCAACTAAGAGCACCATACCCATGGGAAGAGGCATAAAGGGGTAATCAGGTCTAAGATCAATAGTGAAAATCATCATGTTTATTTTTAGCAACTGAGAGCCATGACTAGGATCTGTGGTACCTTCTAGTGATTGGTTGCAAACTCACCAACACCCTTGAGGAGGAGAAAAGTAGGGAGGTGGAACTCTGACAATAGTTGTTAAAGCATATTTATCTATTAGTTCCTTTTTACAACTAGTTATTCTTTTTTGCTTAAGTTCACTTAGGAGTGCTTGCTTCTAATTTAGCTTTTGTGTATCTAGTTGAGCTTTATTTAGAGGTAGGCTTTATTTAGCTCCTCATGCTTGCACGTCAGTTATCCTTGTAGACACCTAAAATTGTCCTATTCCAATTAAATAAATATTTTATTTATTTAATTATTTTATCCTATTAAATGGTTATTTATTTATTTAATTAATTCATTAATCCTCTTCTAGCCTTTCCTTATTTAAACAAATATTTTTATTTGTAGACACCTTAAATTGTCTTGTCTAATTAAGTAAATATTTTATTTATTTAATTATTTTATCCTAACTCTTCTATTAATTAAAAAAATATTTATTTAATTAATTAATTCATTAATCATCTTCTAGGCCTTTCCTCATTTAAATAAATACTTTTATTTATTTAAATTATCTTTTTTTCTAAATTAAATAAATATTTTATTTATTTAATTGATCCCACTTTCTCTATTAATTAACTAAATCTTTATTTATTTAATTAATTCATTAGTCTTTTCTACCCATGACACATGTCACTCATCTCTTAATTCTTCTCTTACCTACCCCCTTTATCATTTAATTATTTCATCTACCTACCTTTTAGTCCTAGCTGACCATTTATCCTTTACACCTCTTAATCTTATCCCTCCATTTCCTAAAGTGTCTTCTATATAAGAGGATACTCTTCTTCATTTTCAACCCTATTCATCTAATCACCTAATGATACAATCAAGCCTTCTTGTGATCAAGCTATCAACCGCAATCCATTCTTTGTTGAGCTCTTGTGCACACATAAAATCAGAGAGAAAATATATCAAACAAGATCAATGGAGATAGGAGACAATGGAGATTTAAACCCTACTTGACATGTGAATGGTATACTTGGTTTATTTTGTTTATTTGCATGGTCTTAGGTATCTTCATTTGTGTATGGTGGATTGCTTTCATTGTTAGGCTAGGGTTTTGTGGTTGATCCTTGTTTGTCTTTCAATATTGTTGTTTTCACTATCACTTTTCATCATATACATTATTTATTTAAATTATTCTCTTCCTAAATTAAAAAAATATTAATTTGCCCCACCTCTTCTATTAATTAAATAGATCTTTGTTTATTTAATTAATTCATTAGTTGTTTCCCTCTATGACACTTGCCATTCATCTCTTAATTTGCCTCTAACCACCTCTCTAATATTTTCCTATTTTCTCTACCTATCTTTAATCCTACTCGGCCATTTATCCTTCCACCTGTTAATCATTGATGAATAAATGATGAACAGTTAGTACCAAACCGGTACTGGGAGGGGGGGCGGGAATCAGTATAGGCAAAAATCACTTTCCCTTCAAACCGGTTTGACTGAAAACTCTGCACTTGACTGGCAAGCAATAACACCGGTCTAAACTAGATTACTGTTGGTTAACCACAATAAGAATGTGAAAGACATAAACCAGTAACTCTTTACTTTCCACACAATCTAACATCTTATTTCCACTTCACCCATATGCATACACTAGTGATACATCAACAATGTGAGATTTTGCCAAGATCAAGAGCTCAATGAAATATAAAAAATAGAGACACAATATAGGACAAGAATAAACTGTATTCTCATCAATAGAAAATGATCAATAATAATGACTACATACAATGTAAATGAGCTTGCTTATATAGGCAAGGCTAGGGATATGTGAGCACACAAACATGACATGTGGCTCAATAAGAAACAAGGGTAGGTAGGAAATAGGTGTGGGTAGGTAGGAGAAATAATATAATAGTCCACATGAGGTGGATCACCCACCGAAGGTGGAATTATCACTCCACAATAAGTGGATATGATAAAGTAGTAACAAGATCAACACCATAAAAGGTGGAATTTCTCCTACACAAACTATTCCAATGTGGCACAAACACCCAAGTGTCTCATACCCAAACTACTACTATGAAATGCATTTCCTAAGTAAACTTAAGTAAGTGTAATAATATCCAAGATGAATAATTATTTATACCAACACCCCCCCTTAAGTGCAACTTAGGGGAATGCACTTAAGTCTACAATGCAACTAAGCAATGCAAGATGGGTCCCGGCTATGAGGCCATGTTAGGTACCCATGTACAAATGCAAATGCATGCAAACCAATGCAACGAAATCTCTCACAAAGTGGGGAAAGAGAGAAAAACCCAATGGAAAAAAACCCTCCCCCAAAAGAGAGATGAAATACAAGAGAATTCTCATAGAAGAATGTGAAGAACAAAACCCCATGTGAGGAAAAAGTCCCCCCCATATGAGAGAAGAAGAGAAGCTAGGAAGCCCCCCCTCAATGGAGAATCTGCACCAATGATAGAAGCTCGATGTATGAAGAAACTGCTCCACGAACGTCAAACAACATTCCTCCCCTTAGGAAGAAACAAAACCAAAGGTGTATCCATGAAATCTCCCCAATCATGAAGGGAAGATGTATGAAGAAAACTCATGATGAAAGGAATCTCTGAAAAACTACTCAAGTGTCCCC
Source organism: Cryptomeria japonica (assembly GCF_030272615.1). Taxonomy (NCBI): domain Eukaryota; kingdom Viridiplantae; phylum Streptophyta; class Pinopsida; order Cupressales; family Cupressaceae; genus Cryptomeria; species Cryptomeria japonica. The sequence continues at coordinate 898,134,780 of NC_081409.1, read as the reverse complement.
ATGTCGATGCTAAAAGATACCTCCTCCAAAGGTGGTAAACTGTGCCACACTGCTAAAAAAGGCACTCCAACATCTAGTGGAGATGGATGTAGAACATGTCCCAAAGACTCACATGTCTCCTCAAAACATAAAGAGACCTCCTCCAACTACTGTACATAAGTATCCACAATCATGTCAACCTCGAAAGAATGATCATGTAGAGAATGAACAAGAGGGTCAGAGTGTTCCCTCGCAACAATCGAAGAAGGATCATCTTCATCAAAGAGAAGATGAATGTCATCAATGATGTCTCCCAAATCTGCAATGTCTGTCAAGTAATCATCCCATGAATCTGAAGCTGGAAGACAATGAATATCCTGCTGCACTGAATCACATGAAGGCAAAACTATCACACTATCTGCATCATCAGGTGCAATAGGTGATGTGATATCAATATGAGGAGATGAAATATAAGACTCAAGAATGGGGTTACATGTGAGAATCCCCATGTTCAAGTGTCCAAAGTTCTCCTCAAAATCTGAACCATCACAAGAAGTGTGATCAATATGTGTAGAATCATCAAATGTGAAATCATCATCATCAACAAAATCTGAAAAGGAGTATAACCGAGATGCATGATCAACCACCCCAATTGCAATGATAGCTCTAGTCTCCAAGTCTCTAATGAAAACTGAGTCAGGTGTGAACTCCACAACTCTCTTAGTTGCGCCATGTGTGAATTGATAGATAGAAAGGAGATTGTTTGTCAAGTGGGGTACACACAACACATCATTGAAGGAGTTATCCCCAGTGTCAATAGATCCTTTCCCAATCACATCCACGTATGTATGATTGCCCATCAAAATCTGTGACATGGTGCAAGGCTCAAATGTAGAGAACATAGATTGCGAAGATGCCATATGATGAGAAGCCCCTGAATCTAGAAGCCATCTCTCTGAATCATGACTGATAGTAGCACATAGAGCTTTTCCTTTTCTTGTTCCAAAAGAGTGAGTCTTCCCACTTGTAGAAGCCATGAATGCTTGCCCTTTTCCTTTTGAATGTGAGGAAGTGGAAGTTGATGAATCATCCTTCTTGTAGACTTTAGGCAAATCAATGTTATGCTTTTTGATGATATGTGTGAGCTCATCAATCTTCTTAGAATGGCAATGATGCTCCTCATGACCAATCTTTTTACAATAAGAACAAGTAGGTCTCTCCCTCTTTGGTGAATTATCTCTCTTGGAAGAGGATGAATCTCCTTGTTTTGCAGAAGATGGTGCTTTTTCTTTAGGCGTTGATTGCCATTTCTTCTTGTTTGAGTTGTCCTTTCCTTGATTTCCTTTGTTCCCTTGATTTGCCACTAATGCTTGAGACTTAGAAGCCTTAAGAATGCCCATGCTTATCAACTTAGTTTGTTCCATCATCAACATTTCATTGAAAGCATCAAATGTAGGCATTTTGTAGCTTGAACCCATTGTCATCCTATGTGTTTGGAAACTAGAAACAAATGCTGCATATTCTTGTGGAAGCTTGCCTATCAAGTTGAATATCAATTGAGTATCCTTCTTATCAATGCCACAATCTTTGAGTTGTGCCCTCAACTCATTTGCCTTAGTGACATAATCTTGTATAGTATCAAAGTTCTTGGGATCTAACATGGTGAGATCACTATCAATTTGATATCCCCTAATCTCATCAACTTGACCATACAAGTCTTGAAACTTTTGCCAAGCATCCTTGATTAGAGTACATTTCTCAATATGAAAAATGAGATCCTTTGATACATACTTTCTTAAGGTACCAATTGCCATGATATTTTTAGTGAGCCAATCCAAGTGACCAACTGGATCAACCTTAGGATCAGCGGGAGCAACAATAGTTCCATCAATGTAATGAGTGAGTCCTTTTTCCATAAGTTTACTCCATGCATCAATTTTCCAAGTAGCATAATTATGAGGAGTTAAGAGAGGAAACTTAGAAGAACCCATAGCAACAAAAAGGAAGGAACACAAGAGCACAAAAGCATAAGAGACACCCCCCAAATTCAATCAATCAAAGTACCCCCCCCCCAAAGTGATGATTTTGGCACTTTATACTTAGTGCGATTACAATGAGCCACTTGCAAAACAAGGCAAAGTGGACTTATGATGCAAATTTTACAACTTCTCAGATGAAATACAAGAGACTTCAATCAATAGTGCAATGAATCTAACTGAGATTCAAGCAAATATACAAGTACCAAAAGAGCCAAAAATGGCCAAAATCTGAAAGTACAATTTCTAATTACAATGGCATCAATCTGATAGCATCATGTGAAAGTAGATGAAAAAATATGTACTTTCAAAAAGAACGGCACCTAAAAAGGAGATCATATGACCCTAAACGAAGCCTCTGAAGTTGCAAAAACTAGGATTACTCAGGTACAGTCACCAAAAACTGCATTTTTTGAAAAATCCATGCATCAAAATCAAAAAATTTCTTCACCACTACGGAGAGCACAAAATTCTAGCCCATTTCACAAAAAATTGCACCCAAAAAGGAGCAAAAATGAGCAAGTTATGGCCATTTGAAGTTGAACTGCAAAATCAAAAAGCTCCATAAGAGGGGCCTGCAAAATTTTTGAAAAATGATGACGTGGCACTGACGTCAGCAAGTCACTGTGTTAAATTTGACGACCATATGACCGTTGCAAAAACTTCGCCTCCCTGCTGACTGGGCATCCGTACTGTATGGACTGCTGACTGGGCAGGTGACTGTGAAGGCCGTACGGAGGTCTGTGTGGTGCAAGTGACATGACAGTTGACTGGGCTACCATATGGAGCTGATGTGTCAGACAGAGGTGGCCACGGGCCAGTGGCCTCCTGCCACGTGGCGGACGTGGATCGTCGATTCCCTTGCGGAGTCCGCGTGGCAGAGGAGCTGGCGGCGGCAGGTGGGCCGCTGGTGGCAGCGGCCGGTGGTGGTAGAGACCGGCGGGAGGAGACCTGGGCCAGTGTTGGGAGGAACCAGCGCGGCGGCGGCGACACAGCAGCAGCGACGGTAGGGTGTGGCGATGGCGGGGCATGGTACCGGAGAGGAGGAGCGACCGCCGGAGAGGAGAGAGCTCGGGACGGCGTGCAGAGTGAGGCGGCGACGGCGGGACCGGTGCTGCAGGCGGGCGGTGGTCTAGGCGTCGTCGGAGGCGGGAGCAAGTGGAGCCGGAGAGTGGCGTCGGGAGCCGAGGCGACAGTGGGAATCCTAGGCGCCGGCAACGGGAGACAGACGGCGGCGGCAGCTCAAGAGGTATAGGCACGGGCTGGCAGTGGCAGGTATAGGTGCGGCGTCCGGAGCAGTCGGGGTGCTGTAGACCTGCAGGGTACGGCAGGTCACGGGGGGGTCTGCGGACCCCCCAAAAATTGTTTTTTTGATTTTTTTTTTATTTGATTTTTTTTTTTTCAAATTTTTTTTTTTTTTTTTTCGAAAAAAAATTCAAAAAATGAATTTTTTTTTTAATTTTTTTTGACGAAATTTTTTTTGATTTTTAATTTTCAGAAAATATAAAAAAAATTTCGAAATTCACACAATAATAGTAAAATTGGTGAAAAAAAATTTCTCACCAAAATAGGCCGACTTTATAACCAAAATTCATGGAAACGGCCTTCTGGATGCAATGGCGATGTCGGATCTGGTCTAGGACGCCTCCAAAAGATGTTGCTCCTCAGATCTGCCTCTTGAGGTCGCAATAATGTCTCTTCAAGACGAATCAATGAAGCCCCAATAGCTCTGATACCATCTGAGATTTTGCCAAGATCAAGAGCTCAATGAAATGTACAAAATAAAGACACAATATAGGACAAGAATAAACTGTATTCTCATCAATAGAAAATGATCAATAATAATGATTACATACAATGTAGATGAGCTTGCTTATATAGGCAAGGCTAGGGATATGTGAGCACACAAACATGACATGTGGCTCAATAAGAAACAAGGGTAGGTAGGAAATACGTGTGGGTAGGTATGAGAAATAATATAATAGTCCACATGAGGTGGGTCACCCATCGAAGGTGGAATTATCACTCCACAATAAGTGGATATGATAAAGTAGTAACAAGATCAACACCATAAAAGGTGGAATTTCTCCTACACACACTATTCCAATGTGGCACAAACACCCAAGTGTCTCATACCCAAACTACTACTATGAAATGCATTTCCTAAGTAAACTTAAGTAAGTGTAATAATATCCAAGATGAATAATTATTTACACCAACAAACAGAAATGTAAAGACTTACTGGTTCAACATGCTTTACCACTTGACAGAAAATAACAAAACATCACATGAAAGAGAATCACACATAACACACATATTTTTTCACGTGGAAACCCAACTGGGAAAAACCACGGTGGGGATGAATACCCACAAGTTGTTCTTTGAACCCTTTTGAAGTCTCCTCTGTTAGGAGCCTAGTCCGGTTAGAGACTATTACAATAGGTTTTGTTAGGAACTGATCCTACTAGGGATCACCCGGTTAAGGGATGGCTAAAATACCCGGTTAAGGGTTAAACCCTGTGAAAGGTTACCTTTTTAGAGGATTTCAAGAACTCAAAGATTTTAAGTCACCCTGTTAAAATATTTATAGCAAGTCGGTTAAAGCTACCATGTTAAGGGATTTTTCAACTATTGAAGTGGTTAGAGGTCAACGGGTATTACAATGATCTGATAACAGCACTTCAATACCAATGCAGATCTGCTTTAGTATGCAAATGATCAACTGGATTAACCAATACAATGAATAGAGGCCTACTTATATAGGCAAGGCTATATGGATGTATGAGCATACAAATATGACATGTGGCTCAATGAGAAACAAGGGTAGGTAAGAATACTAAGGGTAGGTAGGAGAAATAATATAATATTCCACAAGAGGTGGATGACCCATCGAATGTGGAGTGTAACAATAAAATAAGACCACAAAAGATGGAATTTCTCCTACAAGCTCTATCCCTATGTGCACACTTTCCTAAGTGTCTCAAATCCAAACTACGAAGAGATGCATTATCCTAAGTTAACTTAAGTAAGTGTAATAATATCCAAAATAAATATTTATTTACACCAACACCCCCCCTTAAGTGCAACTTAGGGGAATGAAGACTCAAGTCAACAATGCAAGATGGGTCCCGGCTACTAGGCCATGATAGGTACCCATGTACAATATGCAAATGCAAGCAAAAACTATGCAATGCAATCTCTCACAAATGGAGAAAGGGAGAAAACCCAGTGGGAAAAAACTCCCCCCCAAAAGAGAGATGAATGTACAAAAGACTCTCAAAGAAGAAGGACAAAACCTCAAAGAGGAAAAAGTCCCCCCCCATAAGAGAGGAAGGAGAAGTTAGCTGACCCCCCCTAATGACACATCCCTCACCCCCAACAGAGCTCGCAACTACTGGAACTTACTCTCGGTGACAGGTTTGGTGAATATGTCAGCAACCTACTCTGTTGTAGGACAATACTGCAAATCAATGACCTACTCCTAGATGAGCTCTCGGATATAGTGCATATGAATCTTGATTTGTTTGGTCTGCTAGTGCTGGATCGGGTTCTTCGAGATCACAATAGCACTCTGATTGTCACAATGTAGAACTGTCGGCCGTGGAGTAGTGAAACCAAACTCTGTGAGGATCTACAGGAGCCAAATGGTCTCAGTCGCTGCATTAACAGCGCCTCGATACTCAACCTTAGTCAAAGATAGAGCAATAGCATGTTGCTTCTTGCTCTGCCAATAAATGGGGCCTGAACCAAGGTGAAAATTGTAACCAGAGGTAGACTTACAATCATCAAGATTGCTAGCCCAATCGGAGTCTGTGTAACCAACCAAGCGAAGTCCTGTGCCTGCTGCATAGTGAATCCCATAGTGATGTGTACCTTGGATGTAATGAAGGATGTGTTTGGTGGCTTTCCAATGAAGCTCATGTGGTTCCTGCATGAAGCGGGAAACCATGCCAACTGCAAATGAAATATCAGGGCGTGCATGAGTCAAGTAGATGAGACTACCCACAAGCTGACGATACAAAGTGGCATCAACTGGTGGAGAAGAACACTGAGCCTCAAGCTTGACTCCTGAAAGAAAGGGAGTCAGGGCAGGCTTACAATTAGCCATATGAAAGCGTGCAAGTAGATCAAGAGCATACTTGGGATACGATAGTGTAATCCCAGAAGGTGACTGTGAAATCTCTATCCCGAGAAAGTAGTGCAAAAGACCCAAGTCAGTCATAGCAAATCTGTCATGCAAAGCAGATTTGACCCTGCTAATGATGGATGAAGTACTCCCTATAATGATCAAGTCATCAACATAGAGCACAAGTATCAAGTGAGAGTCATCATGTTGCAAAATGTAGACATTCGGATCAGAATGACACCTGGTGAACCCTACGGAGAGAAGAAAGGAATCCATCTTGGCGTACCAAGCCCTAGGGGCCTGCTTAAGGCCATAGAGATATTTCCTTAGTTTGCAAACCAAGGAAGTATCCTAGATGAAACCCTGTGGCTGCTCCATATAAATCTCCTCATCAAGATCACTATGAAGAAAAACACTCTTCACATCCATCTGATGTACAGCCCAACCATGAGCTGCAGCAATAGCAAGTGTCAAACGAATGGAGTTCATCTTGGCTACGGGTGCAAAGGTCTCAGTATAGTCAACACCTGCAACCTGCGAGAAACCTTTCGCAACAAGCTGAGCCTTATACTTATCCACACTACCATCCAATGCAAACTTGGTCCGATAGATCCACTTACATCGAACCATCTTTCTCCCCTTAGGGAGATGGACTAGATCCCATGTGTTTTTCCTCATCAAAGAACTATACTCTTCCTCCATAGCTTGGTCCCACTCAGGAACCCCTAATGCTTCCCTAAATGTCTATGGATCAGAAGCGGTAGCAATGAATGCATGTGGAAGATCCTGATGTTGTGATCGAGTTCTTTGTGTATCCAAAGGATCCCCAACAAGAGAACCTACGGACTCAAGTGTCTATCGAGCCCAACGAGGTCTAGTTGGAGGTGGAGAACGAGGCTCCTCAACTTCAAGTGGACCCTACAGAGGTGTAATCCTGTGATTCAGAGTTGAAGGAGTCTCATCATCTGAATCTCTAACATCACTATCCACAATGGAGGAAGGTGGAGGAGGTAGAGAGGCTAAGCTAGGAGAGCTTTCCTCAAAGTGAACACTCCTCTCAATGAATACCTCATGTGTCTCTGGATCCATCAATCTATATGCTTTAACACCCTCAGGATATCCAACAAATATGCAAGGCTGACTCTGAGGTTCCAATGCCTTGTGTTTCTGTAGAGGTATGCGAGCCCATGTTGGACACCCAAAGACTTTGAAATATCTCACAATCGGTTTCGTACTATCCCAAGCTTCAAAAGGAGTAATACCTTGCAAAGCTTTGTGAGGAACCCGATTCTGGATGTGTGTGGCATAACTGATAGCCTCTACCCAAAAGATGAGATCAAGAGAATGTGCATGTATTATGTAGCTAGCCATTTCTTTGAGAGTTCTATTCTTGCGTTCTGCAACCCCATTCTGCTGTGGAGTGTATGCAATAGAATGCTGAAGATCAATCCCCTCAAATGTGCAAAAATCCTCAAGTCTCTTGTTCACATATTCCCTTCCATTATCTGTGCGAAGAATCTTGACCACTTTCCCTGATTGCTTCCCACAGGAGTCTTGAAGTCCTGAAATCTGTCAAATACTTCACTCTTATGAATGAGAAAGTAGACCCAAGTGAAGCGGGAGTAGTCATCAATGAAGGTGAGAACATAGCAGGCCTTACTAAATGAAGGTGCTGGAAATGGACCTGCTACATCACTGTGAACAAGTTGAAGAACTTCCAAAGCTCTCCAAGTTTTCCTTTTGTCAAACTTCTCTTCGGGATGCTTGCCCATGGAACAACCTAAACATACACCCTCTGAAAAACTAATTCGAGGTAGACCTATGACCATGTCTTTAGTGCTTAGCTACTGAAGATAGCAGTAGTTGAGGTGACCAAACCGCTCATGCCATAGCTTACTTTCTGAATTTGAATGAGTAAGCAAGGCCTTAGAAGGTGAACTTGGCACAAAGTGAGAAAATGAATAAAGCCTTGAGTTGTCATTGACTTGTCCCACTGCTACCAAGGCATCATCATCAAGTTCCTTTACCACAACTGAATCTGGTGTAAACTCAACCTTTTTCCCATTCCCATAGTGAGTGATTTGGTAGATGGAGAGAAGGTTGGTAGACAAGTTAGGAACATAGAGAACATTCTCAAATGTTCCATCATCCATGTCAACTAAACCTTTCCCTTCAACCTCTACTTGTGTGTCATCACCTATGTAAATGTGAGGTACCTTAGATGGCTCCAATGAAGAAAACTGCTCCTTTGTAGAACCCATGTGATATGAGGCACCAGAGTCAAGTATCTATTGCTGTGAAGAACTTGCTGTAGCCACAAATGCTTGCCTTTTTCCCTTAGACTGTGAGGAAGAGGAAGGAGATGAATCCTTCTTTGTGTAGGTGGATGGCAAGTTGATGTTGTTTTTCTTAAGAAGATTGGTTAACTCATCAACTTGCTTTGCGTGGCATCGATGCTTATCATGACCATACTTCTTGCAATATGCACAAGTTGGTTTATCCTTCTTAGGTGGTGTCCCCTTCTTGGAAGAGGATGAAAAATCGCCTTGTGATGGAGAGGATGATTGCCCTTTTTCCTGGTGTGGCTTAGACTTAGAGTGCTTCTTCTTCTTGTTGGAATCTTTGCCTTGACTTCCTTGATTTCCTTGATTTGCTACGAAAGCCTTGGACTTTGAAGACTTGAGAATTCCCATGTTCAACAACTTAGATTGTTCCAATATTAACATTTTTGTGAAAACATCAAATGAAGGCATAACATAGGAACTCCCCACTGTCAAACGATGAGTTTGGAAGCTAGACACAAATGCTGCATATTCTGGTGCAAGCTTATCCAACAAGTTGAATATCAATTGAGCATCCTTTTTGTCAATTCCACAATCCTTAAGCTTTGCTCTTAGCTCATTTGCTTTGGTGACATAATCTTGGATTGTATCAAATCTCTTGGGATCCAAGTTGGTGAGCTCATTGTCAATCTGATAGCCTCTGATTTCATCAACTTGTCCATACAATTTCTAAAATATATCCCAAGCCTCTTTGATTGTTTTACACTTCTCAATGTGAAAAATGAGGTCATCTGATACATGCGCAAGGTTCCAAGAGCCATGCAATTCTTTGTGAGTCATTCTAATTGAACATTTGGATCAGCCTTAGGATCAGGTGGTGTTGTTATTGTTCCATCTATGTAGTGTGTGAGACCCTTTTCCATTAATTTACTCCATACTTTAATTTTTCATGATGCATAATTATGTAGAGTTAAAGGCGGAAATTTATTAGGACTCATTGCAATAAAAATGGAAAGAGCACAAAGAGAGGCACAATCACACAAGACACCCCCCCAAATTCACTTAATCAAAGAACCCCCCCAACTGTGATGATTTTGACACTTTATAAGTAGTGCGTATACAATGGGCCACTTGCAAAAAATGGCAAAGTGGACTTCTAATTTACAATTTTACAACTACCTCAATAAGGCCAAAAGAGCCTCAAATTGATAATGCAAGAGATCTAACTAAGATCCAAGCAATTTACAAGTACTTAATAGGCCAAATAAGGCCAATATCTGAAAGTACAATTTCTACTCAAAATCTCTAAAATCTGATCATAGATTATGAAAGTAGACAAAAAAATAAGCACTTTTAAAAAAAATGGTACTTGAAAAGGAGGTTGTATGAGCTCAAACGAGGCCTTTGAAGTTGCAGAATTGAGGATTGGACAGGTATAGCTTAGAGAATCTAAAAATTTTGAAATACCTATGCACCAAAATCAGAAAATAACCACACCACTACGAAGATCATGAAATTTTAGCCAATTTCAAAAAAAATTGCCCCAAAAAATGAGCAAGTTATGGCCTTTCAAAGTTGGACTGCAAAACTGAAAAGCCCAATGGAGAGAGGTCAAAAAAATTTCAAAAAGTTGCTGATGTGGTGCTGATGTCAGTAGTTTACTGTGTTAAATTTGATGACCGTATGATCGTCGCAAAAATTTTGCCTCCCTGCTGACTGGGCGTCTGTACTATACGGACAGGCTGATGTGGTAGATGACTGTGCAGGTCGTACGGATGACATGGCGCGGGTGACGTCGCATATGAAAGTCTACGGGTGTGCCACGTGGTGGGGTCTTGGCAACTGACTGGGCTCCGCGTGGTGGTGGTTGGTGACGGGGCGCTGCTGGAGGTTTCTGCCAGCAGATTCTGTGTCCCGGCCGACGGGAGGGGGCTGCCTGAGGCGGAAGGGAGACGATCGTCGGAGGGTGGTCTAAACGACCAGCGGCGGCGTCGTTGATGGCGGGAGTACATGGTGAGCGAGGCATCGACGCAGGTCTCAGCGGCACGGAGGAGATCGACGGTGGCGTTGGTAAACTGCTCGGTGGTGGCGAGAGGGAAGTCAATGGTGGGAGCTCTTCGGCGACGGTGGGAGGTTCCCGGGTCTCGGCGGCATGGGAAAAAAAATGTGGTGGCGGTCTGACAACAGGTACGTCCTGCAACATGATACAACCTGCTACACGGTACTGCAGGTATAGGGGGGTCTACGGACCCCCAAACACAACAACTAAAAAACTTTTTACTTTTTTTTTTTTTTAATTTATTTTTTTCGTTTTTCATTTTTTTTCAAAAAAAAAAATTTTGAAAAATAAATTTATTTTTTTAAAAAAAATTCGAAATCTATATGATAATAGCCAAAATGGGGAAAAAAAATTTCTCACCAAAATAGGTCGACTTTATAGTCAAAATTTATGGAAACGGCCTTCCAGATTCAACGGTGATGTCCAAATCGCTGCATGACGCCCCCAAAAAATGAAGATCTCCAAATCCGAAAATAGAAGCCTTCCACGATGTCTCCAAAAACTAATCAATGAAGCCCCAATAGCTCTGATACCATGTATGATTTTGCCAAGATCAAGGGCACAATGAAAGCATAAAAGAGACAATAGAATGACAAGAACAAACTGTATTCTCATCAGTATGCAAATGATCAACTGGATTAACCGATACAATGAATAAAGGCCTACTTATATAGGCAAGGCCATATGGATATATGAGCACACAAATATGACATGTGGCTCAATGAGAAACAAGGGTAGGTAAGAAATACTAAGAGTAGGTAGGAGAAATAATATAATATTCCACAAGAGGTGGATGACCCACCGAATGTGGAGTGTAACAACAAAATAAGACCACAAAAGGTGGAATTTCTCCTACAAGTTCTATCCCTATGTGCACACTTTCCTAAGTGTCTCAAATCCAAACTACAAAGAGATGCATTATCCTAAGTTAACTTAAGTAAGTGTAATAATATCCAAAATGAATATTTATTTACACCAACAATATCATTTCACTTTTTCACAAATACCGGTTCACACTATCATATCAGTTCTCTTGCCAGATGCTTACTTCAATATACGGGTTCACTCTTTAGTCTATTGACATCAATGACAACATACAATATCATCATGTCATCATACTCTGCACATATGCCAACAATCTTCTGTTAGGGTTTCAAGCAGATCTGAAGCAAATATGAACTAACAATTATATGCAGATTTAAATACAAAAGATAAAGAAATAAAACAGGACACAGATAACACAGAGATTTAACGTGGTTCACCCAGAATGAGTTACGTCCACCATACACAGCCGTCCAATCTTTCTTATTATCTAGCAAAAATAGTACATCAACCTTACAATGCCTTAAGCATCCCAGTCGCTTATAACATGCATTTTTAGGGCAACAAACAAAGTCGGCCTTTTTAGGGTTTTATTACAATGTCGATTTTCATCAATGAAAAAAAATGGCAAAAATTTTTTTTCTCACGTGTTGAGTGTACAGTACTTTGCTGATCAGTCACCACATTTCAACAATCTCCCACTTGGAGACTAATCAGGCTCCACACCGAACAATCTCCCACTTGGAGACTGATTAGGCTCCACACCGAACAATCTCCCACTTGGAGACTGATACTACACGACACCACTGTACATGCAACATCTGCTAGATAAAACACTAGGACTTGACTGGTATAAATTCCACAATTATCAATCAAGAAGACCAATAGAAACTGATGAAGAAAACAGCTTCTCTTGTGGAACTGCCTTTGTGAACATATTGGTAGGATTCTCACTTGTGTGAATCTTCTCAAGCCGTAACTGACCCTCCTCCAAAATAGTCCGGATGAAGTGGTACCGGAGCTGAATGTGCTTTGTCCTTGAATGAAAAACAGAGTTCTTTGCAAGATGAATGGCACTCTGGCAAACAGTATACAAGGGGCTATCCTCTTGTGTCTGACCCAATTCCTTCAGAAAACATTGCAACCAAATCATCTCTTTGTTGACTTCTATAGCAGCAACATACTCAGCTTCAGTGGTTGAAAGTGCAACAATCTTTTGCAGCCTAGAAATCCAACTGACTGCAGTTCCCCCTATAGTAAAAACATACCCTATAGTACTCCTCCATGAATTAATATCACCCGCCAGATCAAAGTCAACAAATCCACTTAGAGTAGCATTAGATCCTTTGAAACATAATGCCTTCGTAGTAGTTCCTTTCAAATACCGAAGAATCCATTTCACAACATTCCAATGTTCCATACTCGGATTACTCATAAACCTGCTCACAACTCCCACTGCATGTGCAATATCTGGCCTTGTGCATACCATTGCATACATCAGACTGCCAACAACTGATGAATATGGGATGTTAGACATTTTATTAACCTCTTCCTATGCCTTTGGGCACATCTCCTTGGTCAATTTGAAATGACTAGCCAAAGGTGTACTAACTGCTTTTGCATCCTGCATGTTAAATCTTTTCAACACCTTCTTTATATACTCACTTTGGGACAAATTCAAGGTTCTATTTTTCCTGTCTCGTGTAATCTTCATACCGAGAATTTTCTTAGCTGGACCCAAATCCTTCGTAGCAAATGACCTGGCTAATTTCTGTTTAAGATTATTTATATGTTGCATGTTAGACCCAGCAACAAGCATGTCATCAACATAAAGCAATAGGATAATATAACTGCCATTATCAAATCTCTTAAAATATACACAATGATCAGAATGACATCTATGATAACCATGTTCAGCCATGAAACTATCAAATTTTAAATACCATTGTCGGGGTGCTTGCTTTAGGCTATACAGACTTTTCTTCAACCTGGACACCAAGTTCTCTTTACCTTTGACCTCATATCCCTGTGGTTGCAACATGTAAATTTCTTCCTCCAAATCTCTATGGAGAAAAGTTGTTTTGACATCTAATTTTTCAAGATGTAAATCATCTATAGCCACAAGACTAAGTACAGTTCTAATTGAAGTCATTTTTACAACTGGAGAAAATATTTCATCATAATCTATACCCTTTTTCTATGCAAAACCTTTTACCACAAGTCTGGCCTTATATCTTTTCTAACCTCCTTCCTCCTCCTTCAGCTGATAAACCCATTTGTTAGGCAAGGCTCTTTTTTCTGCAGGTAAAGGGGCTAAGTCCCAAGTCTTATTTTTCATCAAGGAGTCCATCTCCTCTTTCATGCCTAGCTGCCACTGTTGTTTGGCATCCACCTGCATTGCTTCTTCATATTCTTCTGGTTCACTAGAATCTGTTAATAAAATAGAATACAAAGAAGGAAAAAATCTTTCAGGGGGTCTACTTGTCCTCATAGAATGTCTAACACTTGTAGGAGTTTGTGGGACAATCTGTTGTTGCTGAGCATCAGGTACCTGTGGCATTTCATTTTCAGGAATCTCATCCAACACCACATATTCTTGTTTGTCCTGTTCATGCTTCTTTTCCTGCATCTGTTCTTTATACATAACCTTCTCATTGAATATAACATCTCTACTTCTAATTATTTTCTTATTTTCAAAATCCCATAACCGATAGCCATATTCATCCATCCCATATCCAATGAAGGTACATTTCTAAGATTTAGCATTAAGCTTGGTTCTGTTTTCTTTATCAACATGGACAAAAGCTTTGCAACCAAAAGTTTTTAGAAAAGAATAATTTACCTTTTTACCAGTCCATGTCTCCTCTAAAATACCACCATCCAAAGGGGTTGAAGGTCCTCTATTTATCAAATAGACAGCAGTATGTATAGCATCTGCCCAAAAATGTAAGGGCAATCCAGCATGCAATCTTATGCTCCTCGCACGTTCCATGATGGTCCTATTCATTCTCTCTGACACACCATTTTCCTATGGAGTTCCTGAAACTGTCTTCTGCTTTCGAATCCCATTTAAGGAATAGTAATCTTCAAATGCTTTGTTGCAATACTCACCTCCATTATCTGATCTGAGACACTTCAACTTTTTTCCTGTCTCATTTTCAACCAAAGCTTTCCATTTCTTAAAAGTTTCAAAAATATCTAATTTTTGTTTTAGGAAATATACCCATGTTTTTCTAGTTGAGTCATCAATAAAAATAACATAATAACAAGAGCCACCAAGAGATGATACCTGAGCCGGTCCCCATACATCTGAATGTACAAGTTCTAACTTCTCACTCTTCTTCTCTTTCCCAACCTTGAGAAATCTGACTCTTTTCTGTTTACCATAAATACAATTTTCACATAACTCTAAATCAATCTTCTTTAGTCTTGGCAATAGATTTTTGGAGTGAAGGATTTTCATCCCTTTCTCACTCATGTGCCCAAGCCTATGGTGCCACATTATCGAATCTGTTCTTGCAACATTTATTGTTGTTGTTCCTGTAGTAACTTTATCTGTAGCAACTAAAGTAGAGTAAGTGTTACCAGTACACAGATATAATGTGTCTACCTTCGCACCTTTAGCTACTACTAATGATCTTTTAGTGACCTTCCACATATTGTCTGAGAAGGTAACTATGCAACCTTCACTACCTAGTTGCCCTACAGAAATTAAATTTCTTCTTAAATTAGGAACATGTCTTACCTCTTGTAGAAACTAGTCATTACCATTCTGCAACTTGATCTTTATCTTTCCTTTTCCAACAATTTGACAGGGCTCATCATCACCTAAATATCCCTGTCCAAAATCACCTTGAACATAATCTAGAAAATATTTTCTATGGGGTGTAGCATGAAATGAAGCCCCAAAATCTATTACCTAGGAATCATTAACATTATCCAAACATAAGATTAAAGCATCTTGTAAAGTATTACTTGCAATATTAGCTTCCTTACTATCATTTTTATTTTTGTCTCCTTTGTTTTTCCGAGACCAACAGTCTTTCTTTAGATGACCAGGCTTTCCATTGTACCAGTAATTTTTCTTTCCTCTAGATTGAGAGCGTCATTTCTTTGACTTCCCTCGTGACTTCTCATTCCTAGGGCCTTTTCCTCTTTCCTTTGATCTTCCTCTGTTCTCCACATTCAAAACACTACCCGATGATGTTGAAGTCTCACCTGTGTTTTTCCTCGCTTAGGATAACACCAACAATATCATCAAATACCAAAGTATTTTTACCAAAGATAGAGTTACTTATAGTCATAACCAAACTATTCCAGCTTTCTGGCAAAGAACATAAAATCAAGAGAGCCCTAACCTCTTCTATAAAGGTAAATTTTACCGAAGACAATTGACTAGTAATTGTATTAAATTCATTTAAGTGCTCCGCTACAGATCCTCCCTCACTCATTTTCAAATTAAATAAACGCTTCATAAGAAATACCTTATTCAAAATCGAGGGTTTCTCATGCAACTTAGCCAATGTTGTCATCAAATCTACAGTCATTTTTGCTTCTGTTATATTGAATGCTACAGACGACGCAAGGCACAATCGAATGGATCCCAGTGTCTTTCTATCTAAAATGTCCCACTCTTCATCTGATATTGTGGTCGGTTTCTTTGCCTTTCCTTCCAATGGCCACCACAAATCCTTTTAATACAGGTAATCCTCCATCTACATTTTCCATAACTGATAATTCTGGTTGTTAAACTTTTCGACCTTGAATTTGGAATCCTCCATTGCTCCCACTCAAATCTGAAAGTCCTGCCAATTTACAAAAAACCTCGCTCTGATACCAATTGTTAGGATTTCAAGCAGATCCGAAGCAAATATGAACTAACAATTATATGCAGATTTAAATACAAAGATAAAGAAATAAAATAGGACACAAATAACACAGAGATTTAACGTGGTTCACCCAGAATGGGTTACGTCCACCATACACAGCCGTCCAATCTTTCTTGTTATCCAGCAAAAATAGTACATCAACCTTACAATGCCTTAAGCATCCCAGTCACTTATAACATGTGTTTTTAGGGCAACAAACAAAGTCGGCCTTTTTAGGGTTTTATTACAATGTTGGTTTTTATCAACGAAAAAAAATGGCAAAAAAAAATTTTCTCGGGGGTTGCCGCCCCCGAACCCCTGCCCGAGGCCCAGCCTGGCCTCGGACCCCGACGAGGATACGTGTTGAGTATATAGTACTTTGCTGATCAGTCGCCACATTTCAACATCTCCCCCTTTGGCATTGATGGCAATATACAAAGATATATTTCTACTTCAACTTCACATCTTCTCCCCAATACTACAGATATCTACTCCACTTTACATCTTCTCCCCCTTTGACAACAATGCCAAAGTGGAGGCACAAACAACTATGTCCCACTATGTTGCTCCCCCTAAGGAGTGGCATCCTTCAACACACCAATCCTGAAAAAGATATATCAATGTAATTCCTGACAGATGTGGAGCACACACCTTTAGTTCACCTTTTGAAGGGGTAGCACCCCTAATTCACCTCTCAAATAGGTAAAGGTAGCCTTCGGTAGAGGTTTGGTGAATATGTCTGCTAACTGCTCCTTACTAGAAACATGTTCCAATACAATCTCTTTGTTCTGAACCTTTTCCCTCAAGAAATGATACTTAATCTCAAAGTGCTTGGTTCTAGAATGTAAAACCAGATTTTTGGATATGTTAATCGCACTTGTGTTATCACAAAATATACTTACTAATTTAGATACAGGAACTTTGAAGCCATTTAATACATGCTTCATTCAAATTGTCTGGGTGCAGTTCATGAAAGTTGCAACATACTCCGCTTCTGTTGTAGACTAAGAGATACAGCTCTACTTCTTACTCATCCATGAGACTAGTCTACCACCAAGAGATAATGCACCACTGGTTGTGCTCTCCGATCATCCACATTACTAGCCCAGCCAACATCTGTAAACACTTTCAGGTTGAAATCATTATTGTATGGATACCATAATCCATAGTCAATAGTTCCCTTCATATATCTCAGAATCTGCTTGACTGCTACCAAGGGGATTCTCTTGGGCTTTTCTGAAACCATGCAGTAATGCCCACTGCATGTGCAATGACCGGTCTGCTATGTACTACATAGTGCAATTTACCAAACATTGATCGGTATTCTTTCTCATTTACCAACACTGAGTCATCCTCCTTTGATAAGCTACATCTGGTCACCAGCAATGTACCAACCAATTTGTTGTCTTCCATGCCAAAGATCTTCAACACCTCTTTGACATACTTGGACTGAGTGATAAAGATACCATCTTTCATTTGTTGAATGTATAGTCCAATGAAGAACTTAATCTCCCCTATAAGTGACATCTCAAACTCCTTTTTTATCTCATCTACAAAATCATAACTCATCTTGTCATCTCCTCTGAAGATTATGTCATCAACAAATACCTCACAGATTAGAATCTAATCTCTTTCTGACTTCAGATAGATGTTGTTACCTTCACTTGTTCTCTCAAATCCAATCTTCATAAGATGGGAGTGCAAGCATTCATACCATGCTCTAGATGTCTGCTTTAGTCCATACAAGGCTTTATGTAGCCTACACACCATGTCACTATCTTCTGATAGGGCAAACCCATCTGGTTGCTCTATATACACCTCCTCTTCTAGTATTCCATTCAGGAATGCAGATTTTACATCCATTTGATACACTTTGAATCCCTTGAATGCTGCATATGCAAGAAGTATATGACCTCCTTCCAATCTAGCTATAGGAGCAAAGGTTTCTCCATAGTCTTCTCCTTCTTCTTGAGCATATCCTTTGCACACCATTCTGGCTTTGTTTCTTACCACAATGCCATCTTCATTTAGTTTATTTCTGAAAACCCATTTGGTACCTACGACATTTTTGCTTAGGTCTAGGTACTAAAGACCATGTACCATTCTTTTCTATCTGGTCAAGTTCCTCTTCCATTACCTTGATCCATTTTTCATCTTTATGTGCCTCTTTGAATGTTTTAGGCTCAAATTCAAAGATCATGCAAGAGTTTTCTCTAACCTTTCTTCTTGTAAGAATTCTTGCATCCTTGTCTCCTATGATCTGCTTGGGATCATGATTTAGCTTTACATACCTAGGAATGATCTTATTTGTTTCCTCTTGCTTTTATTCTTCATCCTCATCTTCATCAGCATCAGCATCTACCACTGTAGGAGCATTATTACTGGTGCTAGACTATTTTGCAAGTGGTTCCCAGAAGGTTACTACCAGTTCATCTCTTACTTGCTCACAGTCGGTTTCCTCAGGTTTCTCAGAGGTTTCATCAACTCTAAGATTGATGCTTTCAACAATTCTCTAAGTCCCATTGTTGAAACATTTGAGAGCTTTGCTCTTGGTGGAATACCCTAGGAATATTCCCTCATCACATTTAGCATCAAACTTGCTCTGATGTTCACTCCTCTTGATATAACATTTGCTACCAAACACTCTAAAGTATCTTACCACTGGTGTCTTACTAGTCCAATACTCATAAGGTGTTTTATGCTTACCCTTTTTGATGAGTACCCAGTTCATTGTGTAGACTACAGTGCTCATCGCTTCTCTCCAAAAAGTGTGAACAACCTTCCCTTGGATCAACATAGTTCTAGCTACTTCAATCACAGTCCAGTTGTTCCTCTCTACCAGGCCATTCTGTTGTGGAGTTCAGGGGGCAGACAGTTGCCTCTTGATGTCATTCTCTTCACAGTATTTGTTAAATTCACTGGAAGTGAATTATCCTCCTTGATCAGTTCTTAAGCACTTAATCCTCTTACCACTTTCTTTTTCAACCAGTGCTTTGAAGGCTTTGAACTTTCCAAAAGCTTCAGATTTGTCCTTCAAGAATGTGACCCACATTATTCTTGAGCAATCGTCAGTAAGAATCATAAAATACCTATCTCCCTGCACACTCCTAGTTTTCAAAGGACCACACAGATCAGTATGCACAAGATCAAGTAAATTGTATGCAGTGAAAGATTTACCTTTGAAGGTTGAGGAAGACATTTTCCCCAGTTGACACTCTCTGCACAAAGGATTTTTTGGTTTTCTCAGCACAGGCAATCCTCTAACTGCCTTGATCTTACTGGCCTTCACAATGTTATCAAAGTTTACATGGTAGAGTCTCCTATGCAATATCCAGCTATCATCAAACTTGGTCATAAGATATGTACTGATATTTGCATTCAGCTGAAATAGGTTATCTTTGGTCTGCATACCGGTGGCCATCAGTTCACCATTCTTTCCTTTGATTTTGCACACTCCATTTTTGAATTCCAGAGTGAGTCCACTATTATTCAATTGGGCAACACTCAAAAGGTTGTGTGTGAGACCTCCTACCCAATACACATTATCAGCACTGCTTTTTCCATTCAGAGAGATAGACCCTCTACCTTTTACCATACATGGTGCATCATTACCAAAACGGACCACACCACCATCATATTCTTCCAGAGATAGAAACTTACTCTGGTCATGAGTCATATGGTGAGAATAGCCACTATCAATAATCCACTCATTGGAATTATCAAAGTAGGAGACAAGAGCCTTCTTGTCTAACACATCTTCCTTGACTGCTACAAACACAATGTCTTCACTTTCTTCATCTTCTAATTCCTCATCAGTGACACCTTCATCAACTGCTACAAAACAGTTTCTCCGGTTTCCTCCTTTGAACTTCTTGAACTTTTCTAGTTTGTCCTTATTATTGCCATTAGGATAGTTTATAGCAATGTGTCCTATCCAGTTACAAGAAAATCATTTCAAAGGGAGCTTTCCTCTATATTTACCGGTTCCCTTGGGAATTCTCTTGGCAAGAAGAGCTTCAAATTCCATCAGGATCTCCTCATCATCCATTTCTCTACTTTGCCTTGGTTTACCACTGGTACTAGCTTCTTTGCCTTTTCTAGATGGTGCAGTAGGTGCTCTGAATGTTGATTCAGTCTTCTGAATACTTCCATCATAATTATTTAGCTCATAAGTTGTTAACTTTGCAATGATGGAGTCCAGGGATACCTTTGTCTTGTCTACAGACCTCAACTCTTGAATAGCAGCAACCC
Organism: Cryptomeria japonica; assembly: GCF_030272615.1. Taxonomy (NCBI): domain Eukaryota; kingdom Viridiplantae; phylum Streptophyta; class Pinopsida; order Cupressales; family Cupressaceae; genus Cryptomeria; species Cryptomeria japonica. The sequence continues at coordinate 898,114,357 of NC_081409.1, read as the reverse complement.
TTATTGCATAGACCAGTAATAAGGATCTCAAAACTTTGCTAACAACAATGGAATCTTCCATTTTACCACCTACACTTTTGATATCTCCAACAACAGTTTTGATTCTTATTCCATATTGTTGAATGGTCTCTCCTTCAACCATTTGCATGTCTTCAAACTTTCCCCTAAGACTTTCTTCCTTATCTTATTTCACATGCTCATCACCACCATAGATATTCTCAAAGGCATCCCATACTTCTTTTGGGATTCTCTTTATCCTGAACATCAATAAACTCAATGTCAGATAAACTACTGATTAGGGCTTCCATGACTTGCCCATTCTCCTGAATCTCTCTTTTTTGATCATCGGTGAGAGTGTCGGTAAGGATAACATAAGCATTCTCAACATAGCTCTAGTGTTGAGCACTCATGCTTCTGATGTATATCTTCATTCTGTCCTTCCATATTTTAAAGTTGTCTCTGTTGAACTTTGGACCTTCCTCTTCATCATTAGAGTAGGATCTTTTCCTCAAGCGATTAAGCTTACAACACAAAGGACTTGGAAGATGCTCTGATACCAATTGATGAATAAATGATGAACAGTTAGTACCAAACCGGTACTAAGAGGGGGGGGTGAATCAGTACAGGCAAAAATCACTTTCCCTTCAAACCGGTTTGACTAAAAACTCTGCACTTGAGTGGCAAGCAATAACACCAGTCTAAACTAGATTACTGTCGGTTAAACACAGTAAGAATGTGAAAGACATAAATCGGTAACTCTTGACTTTCCACACAATCTAACATCTTATTTCCACTTCACCCATATGCATACACTAGTGATACATCAACAAAAATGTAAAGACTTACTAGTTCAACATGCTTTACCACTTGACAAAAAATAACAAAGCATCACATGAAAGAGCATCACACATAACACACATATTTTTTCACGTGGAAACCCAACTGGGAAAAAACATGGTGGGGATGAATACCCACAAGTTGTTCTTTGAACCCTTTTGAAGTCTGCTCTGTTAGGAGCCTAGTCTGGTTAGAGACTATTACAATAGGTTCTGTTAGGAACCGATCCTGTTAGGGATCACTCAGTTAAGGGATGGCTAAAATACCCGGTTAAGGGTTAAACCCTGTCAAAGGTTACCTTGTTAGAGGATTTCAAGAACTCAAAGATTTTGAGTCACCCTGTTAAAGGATTTACAACAAGCCAGTTAAAGCTACCCTGTTAAGGGATTTTTCAACTATTGAAGTGGTTAGAGGTCAACAGGTATTACAATGATCTAGTAACAGCACTTCAATGCCAATGCAAATCTGCTTTAGTTCCTTTCTTCTGCAATCACACTCTACAGGTATTTATTCTCTTATCTGGTCTGGCAAGAATCACGTATCTCTGTACTTAGATACACACACAACATTTGCCAACAACCTCAACATGAAGAACAACATCGACCTTATAGGAAACAGATAGGTCGGTAGCATAAACCCTAAACCCTAAACATTTAGGTTAAGCAATTCAATCGGTTCAATCCTAACCGTTGAACATATTGCATTGATTACAACAATCTTGAACAGATCTCAAGACGCTCTCCATCGTTCGCTCTTCACTGCTTCTTGGAGGCTGATAACCCATCACGCATTATCCACTATTTACAGAGACTTTGCAAATTCCTGGGGTAGATAGGATCATTCTCCTTCATGCAAGATCCTTCACGTGCACAAGACTGACATGGCAACATAATCCATTCTTCATTACAATGCTAACTCATCACACGATGTCATCGGTTGAAACAAATAGGCTTGGAATACTTCAACTAGAAACCCTAAAGCTAAGACTACCAACCGGTAGTCATACCACATACAATATACTGGTTCACATTCCAACATACCGGTTCACCTTGAACAAACATACCGCTTCACTTTTTCACAAATACCGGTTCACACCATCATACCGGTTCTCTTGCCAGTTGCTTACTTCAATATACCGGTTCACTCAGCATATTGACAACATACAATATCATCATGTCATCATACTCTGCACATATGCCAACAATCATATCCCTCCATTTATAAGGTACTCTCTATATAAGAGGATTCATCCATCCTTTTCCACCCTAATCTAATCAACTAATTAGCTAAGGTGGTCTATCAACTTTCATGCCATCAATCACTCAAGCATCTACACAACCACAATCCGTTCTTTGTTGAGCTCTTGTGCACGATACAAAATTTGAGAGCAACCATATCAAACAAGGTCAATGGAGACAAGAAACAATGGAGATCAAACCCTACTAAGCATGTGAATGGTATAATCTTTCATCTTTTTGATGTTTTGCATGTTTTAGGTTCTTCATTATTGTATGATAGATTTTAAATTGTAGAACTAGGGTTTTATGTGGTTGGATCTTTGTTGGTTTTACAAAAGTTTGTCATTCAATTTTCACTGTATACACTCCTAAATTTAACTTTATACTTTCTTTATAAGCACCTTATTGTACAATTGTAATTCATTCTATATTATTTGATTCTGAGTAATATAGCATTCTCTTATGCAACTCTCGTTTGTAGAAGGTGTTTCATTTTTTATTTATTCTTGCATGTGCTTGTGTTGCAAAACTCAACATGGTATTAGACTATTTTTTTAACATGTTATCAAAATGTGGATTCAACAAGCCCCTTCTCAAGCTTTGAGGGTTTTCATTGCTCAGAAGCATTACAAGGTCACAAATTTGCTTTTTTGTGGATTTGGTGGTGGGAAATTTTTTAATCAACTTTGGAGAAAAACAGGCATCACCATCATGTCCACAATGTTAAAAAATCTGAAGATTGATTGTCAATTCATCAAAATTGGAGCAATTGAAAAATAGGATCAATTTGGTTGAGGGCACAAAAATTAAGGCAAAATATAGGGGTAGTTGAAAAATCCAAGCAATTTAGAGCAAAAAAAAGGTCATCGTTGCATTCAAGAGGTTCAAGAACCCTAAAAAGTGCCTATCAATTTGTCAAAATTGGAAGTCGGGGAATTTTTTGCCAAAAAATATAGAAAGTTTCCATTTTTGGAAATTTTGTGTTCAGAAAGTTTCTATTTTTAGAACATTTTTGGAAACTTTTTGTTTTTGGAAACTTTCTATTTTTGGAAATTTTCCAATCTCAAAAAAAATCCATTTTTGGGAACCCTCCAAGCCTTCCAAACCATAAAAAATAGCAGTTGGTTTTTTGCCCATAACTTTGTCATACATAGTCAAAATCAAGCAAACAAGATATCATCCGAAAATTGATTTCAAAGCCAATCTAATATTATAGGTATTTTTGTCAAATTCTACTCCTAGTGTCTGCTATAGGTTGTTGAAGTCAACCTTATTTTTCACACTTTCCAGGCCATAACTTGGGCAAACAAATTTGTTTTTTGATTTTCACATATCATCATAAATCTCTCAGAGTTCTCTATTCATATTTTTTATTAGATTTTCTTGAATTTTCCCCAAGTATCTTTTATTTGAACCTTCTATATTTTCGCTTCATGTTAGAAATCTTGAATAATATATGAAACCCACAAATTTTTATAAGATATGAAACCCAAGAATCTATAAGAGAGATGTAAGCTACAAAAACTGAAATGCAAAATGGAAGAAAACCAATGATTCTAAGATATATGCAAAAGTCAATGTGACAAAATTTCATTAAGAGCTCAAAACTTCTATAATAGAATAACAGAGCAACAACACAATGCATTCAAGAAGATGAAACTACAAGATAGGTAGTGTTCTTATATAGAATAGGGAGAGAAGTGGAGGTGCCAACATTGACCAATGAGGAGCAACCATCTATCGAACTAAAGATAGTAAAGTATCTTCCGAAGATAGCTAATGGATGCTCACATGTAAGAAGGTGACACCTCATAACCCACTCCCTAGTTAAACATGCTTTTTAAACTAAGAAAGATTAGAAAAGGTGTAGGAAAAATTTAGGAACAAAGGGAAAATAAATAACCCAACTAGAAAATAAAAGCCTACACTAACACCCCCCCTAAAGTGTACCTTAGGTGAGGTAAAGATGGGTCCCAACAAGTGAAGCCTGATGAGGTACCCATGTACATAAAAAATCCCTCCTAAAAAGAAGAAGCCCCCATTAAAAAATAGACAATAGTCCCCCAAAATAGAGAGAAAACACCCCCTAGAATGGAGAGAGTCGAGACATTGAGTGAAAAGACTAAGAATCCCACCCAAAAGATGAAACCCTCCACACCCTTAGAAAATATCGCAAATGAATAAACATGTACTCAATGACAGTTTTGGTGAAGATATCAACAACCTTCTTGAAAGTAGGATAGTAGCAAAGATCGATGACATGGCCATGGATGAGCACATGGATGCAGTGCATGTGGACCTCAATGTGTTTGGTCCATTGATGATGGACCAGATTTCGTGAGATCTAAATGACACTCTACTTGTCATAAAATATGATTGATGACCATCTAAACTAGATCCCAAAATTAGAAAGAATATGCTAAGTCTAGATGGCCTCAGTGGTGGCATTCATAGCCCTTGATACTTGGCCTCCATAGAAGATAGAGCAATAGAAAACTACTTCTTTCTTGACCAACAAACAAAACCTGAACCAAGTGAGAAGCTATAACCTAAAGTGAAATTGTGATCCTAAGAATCCCTACCCAATCTGAACCTGTGTAGCCTACCAAGTCAAGATCAATTCATGTTGCGTAGTGAATCCCAAAGTTGTGAATACCCTAAATGTAGTGATGTATCCACTTGGTTGTCCTCTAGTGCAACTCATGGGGCTCCTGCTTGAATCGAGAGACCATGCCTACAACATAGGAAATGTGAGGTCTCATATGAGTCAAATAAATGAGACTACCAGCAAGTTGTCAATACAAAGTATCATCAACAAAAGGTGAAGAACACTAAGACTCAAGTTTGACTCTAGAAAGAAACGGAGTCAGAGTAGGCTTACAATTGGCCATATGAAACCTCAAGAGAAAATCAAAAGCATACTTAGGTTGTGTGATGGTGATCCTAGAAGAATATTGAATGATCTCAATCTCAAGAAAATAATGCAACAAGCCCAAGTCAATCATCAAAAACCTGTCATGAAGAGCAGTTTTGACTACTACAATGGCAAATGAGGAACTCCTTATGATCAACAAATCATCAACATATAGAATCGAAAATAGGAGTGAATCATTTTGTTGTAAAATATAGACATTGGGATCAAGATGACACTAAGTGAACCCATCTATCAGAAGAAAAGAGTTCATATTGGTATACCAATCCTGAGGGGCCTGTTTGAGGCCATCAAAATACTTTCGAAGATGACACACAAGTGAAGAATCCTAGACAAAACCGTGTGGCTTCTCCATGTAGATTTCCTCCTAAAGGTCATCATGAAGAAAATAACTCTTCACATCCATCTGGTGCACTTCCTAACAAAAGGTTGCATCAATGGCAAGAACACATTGGATGGAGTTCATTTTGGCAACTGGTGCAAAAGTCTCAAAGTAATCAATCCCAAGAACCTGGGAGAATCCTTTGGTGACCAGGTGAGCCTTATACTTATCAACTGACCCATCTATTGCAAAATTTGTTCAATAGATCCACCTATGTATCAAACAATTTATCTTCTATTAGGAAGGGGAACTAAATCCGAAGTATTGTTCCTCATCAAGGAACTATACTCCTCCTGCATAGTTGTATGCCACTTAGGAATACTATAAGCCTCTTGAAAAGACTATGAATTAGAGGAAATAGCATTGAAGATATGTGGAGAATCTTGGAATTATGAACAAGTTTTCCTAATGTCTGATGGATCCCCAACCCAATCTCTTATAGACTGTAATGTCTGTAAAAATTGGACCTGAGAGAGAATCTATAGAATTATCACCCTTTGAATGATGGCTAGGAGATGAAGGAGGTGAATCCTCTGAATCACTCTCAACATTAGAAGTGGAGGTAGAAGACTCCTCATCATCAGGAATCTACTCAAGTGAATCTAACTCCTCAGAAGATCTATCATATATCCCAAGTGACTTCAATGCCAATGTGAAAGGAGATGGAGAAGTGATGGAAGATCATCTTGAAGAGCCCTCCTCAAATTAAACACTTTTCTTGATGAATATCTCATGTGTAGTAGGGTGGAACAACCAATAATCCTTCACAACATCAAGATAACCTACAAATATGCAAGGTCTTCTATGTGGATCTAAGGCCTTATGTTTCTTTGTGGGAATGTGGGTCCATACAAGAGAACCAAAAACTCTAAACTACTTAATTGATGGTTTGTGACTTCTCCAAGCTTCAAAAGGAGTGACTTCATTCAAGGATTTTTTAGGAACATGATTATGGATATAACAAGAACATTTTATGACCTTTGCCCAATACTATGGTGCAAGAGATCTAGAGTCAATCATAAAATTGGCCATTTACTTGAAGGACCTATTCTTTCTTTCTACAACACCATTCTGCTAAGGATTGTATGGAATTGAATGCTACAAATCAATCCCCTCTGAATTGGAAAACTTTTCAAAGCAATGGTTGATACGTTCACCACCATTGCCAGTGCACAAAACTTTGATGGCTTTCCCAGATTGCTTCTCTACAAAAGTTTTGAAGTCCAAAAAAATGATCGAACACCTCTGACTTTGGTTTGAGATAGTATACCCAAGTGTAGCAAGAGAAGTCATCACTGGAAGTTAGAACATTTCTAGCTCTGCTAAAAGAAGGATGCTAAAATGGTCCAGCCAAGTCACTATAAACTAACTCTAGTATTTGTGAATCTTTCCATGCCTTCCCTTTGTCAAATTTTTCCTTAGGATTCTTACCAAGAATGCAGCCTTGACAAAATCCAGCTAAAAACTAAATTGGAGGCAACCCTGTGACGATGCTCTATTGGTTGAGTTGCTATAAGTAGCAGAAGTTAAGATGGTCAAACCACTTATGTCATTATCCACTCACATCATCAAAATGAGTGAGCAAAACAGAAGGAGTGGGAACAAAGTGAGAAAACAAATACAGCCATGGTTGATGATATGCTTTTCCAACTACAACTGTAACATTATTGTGCAACTCACAAACCTGCACTGAATCAGGAGTGAACTCAATTCACTTTCCTAAGACTATATGTGTGATTTGATATATTAATAGTAAATTAGTTGATAATGAGGGAACACAAAGAACATAAAAAAAAATTATCCCCCACATCAACAGACCCTTTCCCACTCACTTCAACATAAATGTCATCACCCATCAAAATAGAAGGCATAGTACATGGTTCCAAAGATGCAACTTCATCTTTAGATGAAGCCATGCGGTACAAAGCACCCAAATCCAAAACCCGAGTGGATTGTTGTGAAGCAACTGCAACAAGAGCTTTTACCTTTCCTTTCCCCTTGTTGTTATCATGTGCCTTGTCAGACCCCTCATTAGAATTTTGTTTGATACACTCGAGAACACTAATATTATTCTTCTCAAGAAAGTGTGTCATATGATCAATTTATTTCTTCAAACACTTATGCTCATCATGACCAGGAATTTTACAATAAGAACAATAGACCTTCTCTTTCTTAGGCTTTTCACCTTTAGAAGATTGGGCCTCATTCTTTGCTTTTGAAGTAATTGGTTTCCAATCCTTCTTCTCCTTTCTATTATTTTGTTTCTTATCCTTTTGATTAGTACTTTGTCCTTTTTATTCTTTTGTGCCTTGGTTGGTAGCCAGGGCATGTGATTTATAGTATTTAAGAGTGCCCATCTGGATTAACTTAGTGTTGTGACCATTTCACACATCGCCCCATCGCAAATGGGGACCCCCTCTTTTTGCTTGTTTTTCGCTCGTTTTCGCTTTCGTTTTTAGGGTTTTGTTAGTTAGTTGGTCGTCTGGGTTTAGGGTCAAACCTTAGGGTTTTAAATTTTGTCTTTTCAGGCCAAAATCCAGTCGTTTTTGAGAGCTTTTGAGCTTCCTTCTCTAGGATGCAAATTTTGAATGCAATGAATTCGCCAAAATGGTCTAATTTTCAATTGGAATGTTAATGCAGAGTTTGAATTTGTCTAAGTGTTGACCGTCAATGTGAATTTTTGTCCGATTGAATATTTTGACCAAATTTTGACTTTTTTGAATTTTGATCCTGGGCATTGGAATTGATTTGTTTTCGCCTCGTGAAGTGTTAAAATGTGAAAAATCTTGTTATTTTGGCCTGTAGGAGCAAAATCGCTCCTGTCCCTCAGTGAAGGACGGGAGCTCATTTTCAAATATCTCATCGTCCCTGCAGAGTCCAGACAAATTTCAAGTTGGAAGTGATGGAGAACGGCGAGATCTTTCCATTAAATATAAATTGAAGATTTTCATGAGCACAGAATTGCCTCCAAGAGGAAAATTGCTCCTGTCCCTCAGTGAAGGACCGGAGCTACAATTCAAATTTCGCCTTGTCCTTGCAAGATTTTGAAAACTTAACAATTTGAAAGGGTCCGAAGGAAGATACTTTGCCAAATGAATATAATTTGAGATGCAAAAACGAAGGAGAATGACCTATATTGACCAAATCGCTCCTGTCCCTCTCCAAGGGACCAGGGCGAGGTACCTTGTAGCTCTCGTCCCTCTCCCAGGGACCAGAGCGATTTCCTTCATTATGCAAAATCCAGACAAGGGTCAAGGCAAGTTTACGTTCAAAAACAAGGGAAAACATGAGATGAACGCATTGAATATAAATTGAAGATTTTTGGGACGTCCATAACAGTGTTAAATGCCTAGTTCGCTCCTGTCCCTCAGGAAGGGACCAGAGCGATTTTTGATATAATTGCTTTTCTTGCAAGGTTACAGATGATGTCAAGGCATGGACAAATGGAGTGAAGAGGGACGAATCCGTTGAATATAAACTTGGAACCTGGCAAAGTGAGATAGTGGCCACAAGGGAAGGATCGCTCCTGTCCCTCTCCAAGGGACCAGGGCGATACAATGATGATAATACTCCCTACGCAAGTTCAAGGTCGTTCCTCCGAAGTTCAAGGTCGACACAAGTCAAGACAAGGTGGCAAGGGACATTTCAAGGCATCTTCATCATGCGCGAACACTCAAAGGACGTTAAAATGAAGAAATTGACACCCTATAACATAGATCGCTCCTGTCCTTCAGGAAGGGACCAGGGCGATGTTAGATGCATTGGCCATTTCATGCAAAATTTACGTAAGGACAAGACGTTGCAATGTTTTATAGGGTCCATGGTATGATAAAAAGATGATAAACAAGAGTTTTGAACGTGAAATGATCATCATTTTGAGCATGGAGACTATATCGCTCCTGTCCCTCTCCAAGGGACCAGGGCGATTTGCTTTGGATTCCTTGTTTTGCTTCAAGATCAAGCTAAGTCAAGACGTCCTAAGATAGCATATGGTCCAAGGCATCGTTTGAAGATAATTCGCAAGGGTTTTGAACGTCCAAACATCGCCAAATAATGTAAAAGCCTCACATCGCTCCTGTCCTTTGGATAAGGACCAGGGCGATATCATCAAAAGCACGCATATTCCTTCACGATCAAAGTTAGGCGAGGATAAGCGAGGCAAGGGACATCGTTTGGAAGACATTGCAAAGAAGATTGAAGTTTAAAATTGCCAAGGTTAAGGAGAAAATGTGGATCGCTCCTGTCCCTCTCCAAGGGACAAGGGTGATGGTCCCTTTAATGCGTCCAAACACTTCGTGCAAACAAATGAAACAAACGCAAAAGGAACAAGCATAGGTATTGTTCGCCCTACAATGAAGATCGAAGATAGAAGATGCATATTGAACGTGGAAATTAGAAGATCGCTCCTGTCCTTTGGACAAGGACCAGGGCGATATGCACTTAAAGGACACCCATATGCGCACACAAGGCGATCAAATTCGAAGGACCATCAAGATGATTGATTTTCAACGTGGAGATGAAGGAGTTGGACGTAAGAAATGAAAAAGTCAAGACAAAAATGGTGAATCGCTCCTGTCCCTCTCCAAGGGACCAGAGCGATGAGGTACGTCCCTTCCTTTTTTTTTCAGTTTTGGCGCCAAATTAAACAATTCAAATTTTCCTTAAATGCTAAATCGATTTAAAAAATTGAAAATCCATTTTTATTTAGCATTTAATATGGCGTTATCTTTTATTAATTATTTTTTTCCTTTATTAAAAATCGAAATTCTCATTTAAAAAACGCAAGGCATTAATAATTAATTATTTAGTTAATATAAAATCGATTTGAAGCGCCCAATTAGGCAAGTCGGCCTTGTTATTTTATTGCAAATCATTTAAAAAATGGTTTTATTTGTCAAGTCGGCCTAAGGGGTGAAAGGATATGAGCGCTATTTATAAGGGGAGTGAAATGTTCATTTTCACATAATCATTTTTACCTTTCTTCATGCGAATCAAGAAGAGGCGAATATAGTGCGAAGTGTGTTCAAAGGTGGTGCGATTTCAAACCAAAGGTGGCGCTAGTATCATCTTGTGTGGAGTGCGAATTGCGTTGAAGACCAAAGGTGGTGCGAATTTCATTCATCCAAGGGTGGCGCTTAGTTATCAAAAGGTGGTGCGAATTTGAAGACCACACCAAGGGCGAACTTGGAGATCCATCTAAGACCACGCCAAAGGGCGAATTTGAAGATCATTTAATACCACGTCTAAGGCAATACTTGAAGATCATGTTCTCTCCAGAGGTGGCGAAGTCGATTTTGAGGAAATCATATTGAAGATTATCTTATACCTCAAATTTTGCCTAGGCGAATTTTGTTTTTGCATTCTAGAGTTAGCTCTCTATCGAGGTATGGCGATTTAATTGTTATTGCTTTATTCACTCATCGTCATATTTCAAATTTTGTTGAATTTTGAATTTTGAATCTCTTGGCTCAATCGTTGTATTTTAGGAAATGATAACTCTAGAGACTTATCATGAGGTTTCCTAAAATTTATCTCTCTTATTTACGTTATTTATTGCAAAATCTATTTCTTATAATGAAATGTTGTGTAGGTATGGCGACCCCAAAGGCGGGAGCATCCACCAGTCGCTCGGCTCTCATGAAAGAAGATCAGAAGACCGAAGAAGTAGAGACCAAGATCGTGTCTAAATGGAGCAACATTGGAGATACAAACTTGGGGACTTTAGCACGAAGAAGTTCCGGGAGGTCCCTTACATCGGCAAGCCATCACCTGTCGCCCGGAGAATAATAGAGAGTGGCATCATCAAGGCGGCCGGTTTTCCTCCAGCCATTCAGTGCCACGAGTTGATGATCGAGTGTGCCCGTCACTACAATCCACAGTCCAGGATAATTGTGTCCAATGAGGGAAACACTTTGGCGTACCTTTCAGAGGAAGCCATAAGTGAGGCCTTCCATCTTCCAGAGCACAGGGACATGATATATAAGAGCATTGAAGGGGCCAGATCAGTGTACGATGATGATCCAGATGCTTGCCTAAGCATAATCAACAAGAACTGGCTACTCAAGAGTCGTCCCCGTCTGAGCAAAGTACCGAACACACCACACAGGATTGATTTCCAGGAGGAGTACAGAGATTTGATTACCATGCTCAACAGAGTTACAGGAGCACCTCATGCCTTCTATTTTGAGAAATGGATGTTTTACTTCATCCAGGTGATTGTTCAAGGAAAGGGTACAATACATTGGGCTAGGATAATTAGCCATTGCTTAGATGTACAGTTGAGAAGACTCAGGGCTACTAAGTCCTTCCACATGAGTTCATACGTCATCTATGCCTTAATCAGGAGTGTTGAGTACGCAGGACTACCTCACAGAGGAGTGATTGGAAGAGGACCCGGCGAGGTCAGAGCTTGTGAATCCTATACCTACTTGCATCATCCACCAGGGAAGAACTACAAGTTAGTCAATGATACTTTCACGATGAACATCACAAGGACGTTGCAAGGAGGGATTCACAACAGATTATCTCAGGATGCCCAGGAGTTCATCAAGAGGTACGGTGCTTGGTTCATTCAGTTTCCCAAGTTCACTTACATTAGAGTGCATGGATGTCCTTTACCTCCATACATGTTGCCGAGGTACCCGACAGACAGAATTGTGTTACTTGAAGTAACAAGGCAGTTGGCAGCATATGTGAAGGCATTCAGACATAGACATCAGAATGGAGTTCAGGTACCTATTATTTTGGGTAATTCAGTTCAGGTATGTCCTAATGTCTTAGCCATGGATGACGCAGAGAAGGAGTTAGCCTTGTATCCTTTTTCATCTTTTGCTTGGAGGAATAGTTTTGATCCACATGGACATTTAGAAGAGACGGTCGGTAGAAGATTTAGACATGAGCACCAAATTGAAGATTTTATGATGAATCTCCTAGATGATCTCGAAGTGAAACGAAAGATGCATTCTAGATTGCCTTTGGATTTCATCAGGAAATGTAAGATTTACAGAGTGGCCGACCAAGCTCAGGACAACGACAGGCACATCCAATCTTCATATGATAGAGAAAGCAAAACAATAAGTTTGAATTGGAATGAGCTCGAGGCCGTGGATTTAGATGATTTGATGGCACCAGTCTTGTCTTGTACTCGCAGATGGGTAGACGTTCAGCATCAGAAATTGAGAGAACAAGGCATAGCCATGTCTTTTACTTTGGAAGAAATGCCAGCCGAAGGTGGAGCCAGTGTTAATGAAGGCAATCCTAATCCTAGGAATTCAGGTGAAGGTAACCTTCGATGTGCCAGTGAGGGAAATCTCCATTCGAGAGGTTCGAAGAGAAAGGAAAGATCAGAAAAGAAAGAGCCTTCCAAGAAAAAGATAGGTGCCAACAAAGATCAAGCACCAGGTACTTCTTCCAGACCAGAAGATAGAACAATTCGAGTGGAAGAGTCCATGGAGTCGATGGTACAGAATGACAGACAGGAGGAAGGACAGGCACAGCATGTTCCGTCAGATGGATCTCTCCAAGACTATGATTTAGATAATGATAATGAAGTAACATCTCCTCCCAGACAAGAAGAAATAGTACATAAAGAAATTCAAGTTCAAGAGACAAGATCGAATATCCCAGATTGGTTGAAGGAAAGATTGACTAAGGTGATCGTAATAGAGGACGAGGATAGTGCAATTGATTTAGAGAGCCTTGTTGGACGTTCACATATGACAACAGAGAAGAAGAAGGCTGTAAAGATGTCCAAGATGATTCGAGATGAGACTGGATCTAGAAAACTGCAGATAGCTACACTGGCAGCAGACAAATATGAGGGTGAGATCCTAGCAGAAGACTATCATATACAGACTATTGAGTTAGGACCATCCACAGCAGAACAGACTTTAGATGATGCCACCGACACATTTGAGGCATTGAAGGACAAGCTTAGAGAAGAAGTAGAAAAGAATAGAAAGCTTGAGAGAGAGAGAGGTGCCTGGAGGACATATTTCAGTCACATCAATGAACCTTTGGGACGTCAGGATCCAGTTAGATCACCAGTGCAGGCATTGCCCCTTCAATCGATCAATGAAGCAGAAAGATTCAGGAACCTGGTCCAGCGTACATGTAGTTGGATGGATAGATCTCATACAATGGCCTTAGAGTTTGTTACAAGGATGTCGAAGATCATTCATCAGGCTATCCAAGTTCTTGAAATTATCCACAGATTGATGGCAACAGCAGCTGCATTTGCCTATACTAAGGACGTTGTCATCCCTGTCTTGAAAGTAATAAGACACACATCCAGAAGAATTTTAACACAGGAGAGGATCTTAGAAGGTGATTCTCACAGTTTGTTTCAGTGGTCAACCTTACTCCATATAAAGAGTGTTCTCTTCGAGGACATCAGTGTTAGATGTGGTCAAGTTGAGGAGGTGATCAATCCGATCCAGGACAGAGTATTTGAGGTACTTCGTACCATTCTTGGCAGAAGGATCGAGGTCGAGACAGATGTGGATATACAAGAATTTGAGGATAGAATCAAGATCATCTTTCGCAAGGACGCAGATGTTACAGATGAGCAGTATGATCAGATGTATGCCACCATGCTCCTGATTGACAGAACAAAGGAACTTGAACCTACTTGGGACGCAGCTCTTCTAGATGCATTCGATCAGGTTATCCACTTGGAAGAGAGTATCAAGAATCTTCCCGAGATTCCAATCACAGAAATCGAAGGAATCGTGACAAAATTCATTGCATATGCTAAGAAAGAGAATTGGAAAGGGAATAAGATTCTAGATGAAAGGTTGTTACAGATGACATGACATCTTATTTCTCATTGGTTGATACCTCCTAGATTTTTGTGCCAAATTTAATATTTGGCTATGTATTTAATATTGTTCAGTAAAAAGGAGGTCATTTGTAACAAACCCTAATTAGGGTTTAGGTGTCATGATCTTGTCCGTTGATTTACTTTCAATCTGGACGTTTCATTGTAACTGGGGATGCTATTTATACCCCCATTTTTCATTTCATTTAATAATAGTGAATAGTATAATAGAAGAATAGAGTAATAGTCAATAGTTGATGTAAGAGAGATTAGAGTTAGAAGCAATTTTTATTTTGTAGCAAGATTGAGTCTTGAAGAGAGAAATTCAAGCAATTGTTGTATATGATGACTTGGAAATCAATAAAATATTGAAGTTATGGTGTTTTGTTGCAAATTTCTTAAGTTATCTTCATGGTTGTTGGATGTACTTGAATCACGCTCAATCAAAGTAGTTTGTTAATTTGAAAGACTAAGTGTGAGATTTGATATTTGGTAGGATTCGCAATCCAAACCACTAGCTTCTTGCTGATTGTAGGAACGCCTTGCGTGGTCGACTGGAAAACATTTTGAGTCCTTAACCTTCAAGCATTTTCGTATCTAGGATATGTACCTTCGTAGTAGTGTCCTTGGTCTTTGATGCATTGAACATCATTATTACCTTAGAAGATCGCACTAATTTCAATTGAGTTGTTATCTTATGGCAAAATTGAAGTTGGTTGAGTCTTGCCAAATCTCATTCATGCTAAGTCGTTCATAGGGTTAGGCTAGATTAGACTTCCTTAAACCCTATTCTTTTGCTTTTTTTTTTTTTTGAAAGTTCTTTTTAGTTTAGTAAAATCTTCGAGCCTCTGGAATCCGTAAGACACCTTGGAGGAAACAGCAAATCACATCATACCACTAAAAAGCTTGTCCACACGTGGAGACCCCACTAAAAGAACCTTGGAGTCCATCTAACTGATCCTTTTTGCAGATCTTCAGCAGTTAGAGACTATTTTCTCAAGAGAGGATAAGATACCTATTGGTATTTTATTCTGTGTATGATTGTGTATAAAATACACGTCAACAGAATTGGCGCTAGAGGGAGGGGTTAGTTTCTGAAGTTCGAAGTCCGAAGATTTTGAAAAGAGAAAAACATTGCAAACATGATCATGAAGTACGATGGTGTTGCCGAATGAAGGACTGAATCAAGTGGTGCAACCCAATTTGCAAATAGGCAATACCCAAGAAGACATCATTTCCGAATTGAATCAAGTAGCTTGGAACGCAAGGAGAAGTCAAGACAAATATAACCAAGTCAGGATCATCTTAGAGCAAGAGGAAGATATAGCCGAAGAACATCAAAGGGTCATAGCTCGAAATCTTCACAACCAAAGGAACCCACAATAATCCTTGCAAGACTTCACGCTGGATCGCATTGGTTCTTTCTCGCCCGAGAAACATCAAAGGTTGTTGAGGTCCACACCAGGCGTCAAGAATCTAAGTGAACTTCAATTTACTTCTAAGGCGAAGCGAGCTAAGAGAGAGGACACTCCCAAAGAGTTCGAACTAAGATTGGAAGGATCTCCTTAGTCATCACAAGTTCTTCAAGAACAAGTGCAAGCGGCAATCCAATCTAGTATCCAAGCAATTTCACAAACAAAGAGCCAAGCTAGTTCATCAAGTTCAGTTTCAAGGAATACAATGGCTCAACGTGCTCCACCTCCACCTCCTCCTCCTCATGTACTTAATGGTGCGACGTGGCTAGTCAACAATCCATCACCGTTGGAATTTGCAGTTTATCATGATATGCCGAAGAATCCAGAGCACTTTTGTTCCAAGTTCAATGTTAGTGATTTCCATCGCACGGTAGAAGATCACATCAAGATGTTCGAGGATCTCCTTCGTAACAGACAAATTGAATATGGAGATGTGGCATGTAGGCTTTTTCCCTACTCATTGGGAGAAGAGGCATACTTTTGGTTTATTCATTTGCCTACAGGGTCCATCAGGACTTGGGACGTGATGAAAGACGCATTCATTGCTAAATTTGGCATCCCAACTATGCTAGCGGAGTTATACAGACAATTTGTTGAGGTTCGAAGGAGAGAACATGAGCCTATTACTTCCTTCAACAACAGATTTCACCGAGCATACACAATGCTACGTCCTCCTTATCTTATTGCAGATCCAAGGGAGATTTACTATGGAGCCTTAGATCATCTCACAGCTATGTTTGTAAGGACACATCCTACTCCGAATGATCTAAATGCGGCCTATGCAAAGGCCATTGAAGTGAGTAAGCACATGGGTCAAAACATCACTGGACCGCTACTACATATGGGACCTGTCGCAGCACCAAACCAGATGCAAGCAGTTGGCACAGCTTTGGCCAACCAAACTCCAGTCATGAATCCAATCCCGCAAGCGACATATCCAAGCGTACAGCCGGCAAATCAGTTGGTCCTTCACCCAGGAGCTCCAATTTCTCAAGCCCCACCCGCTCAACCTGTGTACCTGCAAAATGCTACAAATTCGTCAAGGACACAAGAAGAGAAAGACGAAATGAAAGAGCTGATTGAACAAGTCAAGAAGTTATCAACTGAGGTCACTCATTTGAGGAACCAGAATAATCAACTCCAAAGCATGCAAAGAATCAATCACAACCAAAATTTCCAAGGGAATAATAATCAAGGATTTGGAAACAACTATCAAGGAAATAACAATCAAGGTTTCCAAAGAAGACCATGGAATACAGCTCCGAACAATGGAAATGTGGTGACGCCTTTGGACAATCCACCAAATGCGCAAAGACAAGAGAACCTCTCTTCAAGCAAAGTGTTTTTAGCCGAGGCAGCCTTGTCTAGTTGGTGCAGACTCCACAACACGAACCAACATTCCGAGTTGCAGTGTCCTGAATTCAAAATTGCAGCCGACATCTTCCAACAGGAGATGCGTACTACTAATCCACCTGAAAATCCTCCCACCACAGCGTACGAAATTGTTCCAACCACGCAGTATGGTCAAGCCATGATCGTTGAAACCTGCAGATATTCACAAGAAGAAATTGATCAAGTACAAAATGGGAGATTTCCTCCAGAATCGGCCAATGGACCGATGGTACCACCAGGATCTCAGTTTCCGCCAGCATCTGCAAATGGACCTGTAGAGGATTCAGGATACTATTTGCCACCATGCTCCTGATTGACAGAACAAAGGAACTTGAACCTACTTGGGACGCAGCTCTTCTAGATGCATTCGATCAGGTTATCCACTTGGAAGAGAGTATCAAGAATCTTCCCAAGATTCCAATCACAGAAATCGAAGGAATCGTGACAAAATTCATTGCATATGCTAAGAAAGAGAATTGGAAAGGGAATAAGATTCTAGATGAAAGGTTGTTACAGATGACATGACATCTTATTTCTCATTGGTTGATACCTCCTAGATTTTTGTGCCAAATTTAATATTTGGCTATGTATTTAATATTGTTCAGTAAAAAGGAGGTCATTTGTAACAAACCCTAATTAGGGTTTAGGTGTCATGATCTTGTCCATTGATTTACTTTCAATCTGGACCTTTCATTGTAACTGGGGATGCTATTTATACCCCCATTTTTCATTTCATTTAATAATAGTGAATAGTATAATAGAAGAATAGAGTAATAGTCAATAGTTGATGTAAGAGAGATTAGAGTTAGAAGCAATTTTTATTTTGTAGCAAGATTGAGTCTTGAAGAGAGAAATTCAAGCAATTGTTGTATATAATGACTTGGAAATCAATAAAATATTGAAGTTATGGTGTTTTGTTGCAAATTTCTTAAGTTATCTTCATGGTTGTTGGATGTACTTGAATCACGCTCAATCAAAGTAGTTTGTTAATTTGAAAGACTAAGTGTGAGATTTGATATTTGGTAGGATTCGCAATCCAAACCACTAGCTTCTTGCTGATTGTAGGAATGCCTTGCGTGGTCGACTGGAAAACATTTTGAGTCCTTAACCTTCAAGCATTTTCGTATCTAGGATATGTACCTTCGTAGTAGTGTCCTTGGTCTTTGATGCATTGAACATCATTATTACCTTAGAAGATCGCACTAATTTCAATTGAGTTGTTATCTTATGGCAAAATTGAAGTTGGTTGAGTCTTGCCAAATCTCATTCATGCTAAGTCGTTCATAGGGTTAGGCTAGATTAGACTTCCTTAAACCCTATTCTTTTGCTTCTTTTTTTTTTTGAAAGTTCTTTTTAGTTTAGTAAAATCTTCGAGCCTCTGGAATCCGTAAGACGCCTTGGAGGAAACAGCAAATCACATCATACCACTAAAAAGCTTGTCCACACGTGGAGACCCCACTAAAAGAACCTTGGAGTCCATCTAACTGATCCTTTTTGCAGATCTTCAGCAGTTAGAGACTATTTTCTCAAGAGAGGATAAGATACCTATTGGTATTTTATTCTGTGTATGATTGTGTATGATTGTGTATAAAATAATTAACTATTTCCCACCATTGAACGACAGTGTCCTAGTAGAGGGAATAAAGGAAGTGTTTCACCAATCGTCAGGAGGAGTAAACCAAAGAGTTTATCACAGGAATCAGAGGAATCCTGAACCTCTAACAACGTCGATTCCTCCAAACAATTTTTCAACTCCGCCAGATCCCCAAGCTAGTAACGTCCCTGAATATCCACAAAACACTCAAGAATACAGACAAAGGAATATTTCACCTCCCGCGGGAAATGAAATGAAAAGATTGGCCGCCTTGGTATTGGATGAACTCAAGAAAGTCAAGGTAAGCCTTCCACTCTATGAATTTCTTAAGGTGTCAGAAATTAAAGATACGGTGATCAACAGTTTGAGTGAACCTAGTGCAACGAGGTCAAATGTTCAAGCCACTATCAATGTGACTCAAGAGGAGGCCGATTCTCAAGAACAACCCGAACAAAATGAGTGCATGGTTCAAACTATAACCTTCCCAGCTAAAAAGGAAGATATGTTGGAAGGAAAAGTATTACTCAAAAGAGGCGAGACCAAGAAAGCTCAGCCTATAGTCAAAGAGAACCTCACCACTAACTTGGTTCTTCCCGAAAAGGAAGTCGCAATCAAGAAAGATGTTGTTAAGAAAGGAAAATTTACAAGCAAAGCCAGTCACTCGAAAGAGGAGAGCTCAACGAAGGATGATCATTCAAAGATTAATCAAGTCAAACATCAAGAATCAAGTGAAGAAAATTCAGGGCCTTCTCAAGGAAAGGACGAACCGGCCCCGTTCCTACTATCAGTCAGGATATTTGGAAAATTATTACACAATTGCCTTTATGATTCCGGAGCCTCAAGCAATGTCATGCCCCTGGCTGTTTGTCAAAGACTTGGAATAACTCCCGCACCTACCAAGAGAAAAGTCACTCAGCTTGACAAGACAGAAGTTCCAGTCATGGGAGAATTGAACAACATTCACATGCAATTGGCCGCAGATCCAAGAATCCAGAATTTTATAGATATATCAGTAGTGGATATTCCAGATTCATATGGAATGCTCCTGAGTCGAGATTGGTCCCGAAAATTGAATGGATATGTGTTGACTGATTTCGCACATATGTGGCTACCATGGAGAGGAGTTCCAAACCAGATTAAAATTGATAGCACCCCGAGATTGAGGTTGATGATAACTGAATATGGGGAAGACAATGAAGTCCTATTTTTAGAGTCCGACTTAGGAACGTACAAGCCCAAAGTGGAGGAAATCTTGATGATACAAGATGTACAAGATGAAAATACCCAGCAAGAGGTCATGGAGTCAACTGAGATCGTCATTGAAAGCGATCAAGGATCCGATCAAGAGGACGAAGGGATGTTTGAAAACTTCAGAAGGTTCGTACAAAGAAACATCCAGAAAAGTGTGCAACTTGGCAATCTAGCATCCGTCCGAGATTTGCTTCTTCCGAATTGGTGTAGAATTCACAATGCCGTCCACTCAGAATTATCTTGTGCTTTATGCCAGACCGCATTGGAGCAAGTAAACAAAAGAGTCCCGCAGACACTAATTATAGAAGAAACTCAAGATTCAGAGAATGAAAGCTCTACAGACACCGAGAGTTCTGTGGAAGATGAAGTTTTCCTCGACACACCAAATGAGAGTCGTGAGAGTCCAGAAATAGACAATCAAGAAAATCAGATATGGACATTAAGGTTCAACGGATCTAAGTCCAAACAAGGATCCGGAGCCGGATATGAATTGATTGGTCCTAAGGGAGAAACATACCTTGCCGCTCACAGATTGCAGTTCCCTTGTACCAACAACGTAGCAGAATATGAATCCTTAGTTCATGGATTACTGTTAGCCATCCAAAAGGGGGTGAAGATACTGCAAGTATATGGAGACTCAGAAATCACAATAAGACAAATCAGGAAGCAATATGTTTGCCATGACAAAAGGCTAACCAAGTACAGGAATCGAGTCTGGGATCTAATTGAAAGTTTTGATGCTTTCAATATCAATTCAATTTATAGACATCAGAATCAAGTGGCCAATTCACTTGCACAGGCCGCTAGTTCATTGATTCCATTAGCAATGGAAGGATTAAAGAAGTTTACAATCGAGTTAATATCAATTCCTTCAGTCCTAGACAATATTACCAATTTTCAAGTTTTCGAAGATGACAAGCACATCCTAGACTTCCTAACCAGCACGGACGTCTTCTTAACACAAATCATAGATGAAGATGAAGTGGGTGAAGCTGAGTTCGATGCTGAAGGAGTCCTGAACTTAAAGACGAACACTATTCCGAAAGGAATGGTTGAATTAGAAAGGATTTTTTATCCTGACAAGTTGAAAGAAAAGAAGAATCACAGCATAGAAGGCAATATGTGTGATGCAATCAATCTAGGTGATGAGACACAAGTTAAAAATGTTTTCATTGGAAAGTCCTACACAGCGACTGAAAAAGATGGAATCCTAAAGAACATGAGGGACTTCCCAGATGTCATTGCATGGAGCTATGAAGATCTTAAGACCTACGACACTGCGATTATCACTCACACAATCCCGTTGAAGCCAGGAAGCAAGCCATTCAGGCAAAGACAAAGACCCGTCAACCCTTTGTTAGAACCGCTGATATACCAAGAAGTGAAAAAGTTACTCACAGCCAAGATCATCTTCCCAGTAAGACATTCGATGTGGGTCGCCAACCTAGTACCTGTTAGAAAGAAAAATGGAGAGATCAGATTGTGTGTTGATTTTAGAAATCTTAATAGAGCATCAGAGAAAGATAACTATCCGCTCCCATCATTAGATGAAGTATTGCAGATCGTCAATGGATCATAGATGATGTCCTTCCTAGACGGATATTCAGGATACAATCAAGTCCTAGTCGAACCTGAAGATCGACTGAAGACTGCTTTCACCACCAAATGGGGAACATTTGCCTATAAGAGAATGCCTTTTGGACTCATAAATGCCGGGGCCACATTCTAGAGAGCTATGGATATCGCTTTCAGAGATTTAATTGGTAAAAGCATTATTATATATATGGATGACATCACAGTTTTTTCCAGACAGAGAGAAGATCATGTGGACGATTTGAGAAGAGTCTTCCAAAGATGTAGAAGATACGGTGTCTCCCTTAATCCAAAGAAATGCATATTTGGAGTCACAGAAGGAAAGCTTTTAGGACATGTCATTTCAGAAAAAGGAATATCTATTGATCCTGAAAGAGTGAAGGCCATATCTACTATCAATCTGCCAGCAAGCAAAAAAGAACTTAAGTCATTTTTTGGCAAGATCAACTTCGTCCGAAAGTTCATTACCGGATTTGCCGAGATTGTCAGACCACTAAATGAAATGTTAAAGAAAGATGCAAAGGTCGAGTGGACTCCGCAAGCCAGAAGGGCATTTGAAGAAATAAAGACCGCAATCATGGAAGCGCCAGTTTTGATTAGTCCAGATTATCTCAGGCCATTCTATTTATATTCCTTTGCTTCCGATTACACTTGTGCCGCCATTCTCACCCAAAGAAGTGAAGAGAGGGATGAAAACCCAATTGCTTTCATGAGCACCCCGTTGAAAGATGCGGAACTCAGATATCCAAACGTTGAAAAGCAAGCATACGCATTAGTAAAGGCAGTTAAGAAATTCAGACATTACCTCTTGAGAGCTAAGATTTATGCAATAGTGCCTGATGCGGCAGTCAAGACTCTTCTCATGCAAAATGAATTAGGAGAGAGAAGAGGAAAGTGGGTCGCCATTATCCAAGAATTTGATATAGAAATACAACCCATGAAACTTGTCCGAGGACAAGCTTTGGCGCAGACATTAGCAATAGATGGGCCAGGATTAGTTCAACAAATTTATGAATTAGAAGATGTCACACACGATGAATGGTACAAAGACATTGTGACATATTTGCTTAATCACAGATGTCCTGCTCATATGACACCTACACAGAAAAGAGAATTAAGATTAAAGTGTCAACATTACATGCTTCAAGGATCTGTTTTATACCATAAAAACTATGAAGGAGTATACCTGAGATGTGTTGGCAAAGATGAAGAAAAGCAGATAATTGAACATTTCCATTCCAAGTTTGGAACCGGACATGGAGCCAACCTCGCCACAGCTCACCAGATCCTAAGAGCAGGATATTACTGGCCTACGCTTTTTAAAGATACATTCAATCACATTAAGACTTGCCACACATGTCAAGTCGCAGCTATTAGAGAAAGAAATCCTGCCATGCCACTGAATCCGGTGATTGAAGCCAGACCGTTTGCCAAATGGGGAATGGACTTTATTGGTGTTATTAACCCCGCATCCTCAGCACAACACAAGTACATCATTACAGCTACAGATTATTGTACCAGATGGTCAGAGGCACAAGCACTTAAGGTTTGTTCTACTGAAGTTGTAATCAAGTTTCTAGAGGAGAACATAATCACAAGGTTTGGATGCCCTTATGCGTTGGTTTGCGACAATGGATCGACATTCACATCATTGAGATTCTCAAATTGGGCTTTTGAGTATGGAATAACCCTCAAGTTTTCATCAAATTATTATCCTCAGGGTAATGGATTAGCAGAATCCACCAACAAAAATTTGCTCAGTGTTATCAAGAAATTATTAGAGAGAAGCCCCAGAAAATGGCATACCTAGTTGAGATTTGCTTTATGGGCAGACAGAATCAGAACAAAGAGCGCATTAGGCATTTCGCCTTATTTTCTGGTTTATGGCCAAGACCCAGTCTTCCCCATGCAACTCAGGATTCCGACCTTGAGATTCATTCAGGAGTACATGGAAGACACAGATGCAGTGCAGGCCAGGTTGACACAGTTGATGAACTTAGAAGAGAAAAGAGATCAAGCACTAGAGAACTTTGCTAAACACCAAGGAGTGGTGAAGAGATGGTTTGATCGACAAGCAAGAGTCAAGGCATTCCGAATTTCAGATCTTGTCCTGTATTGGGACAAAGCACATGAGAAAAGAGGAGAACATGATAAGTTTGATAAGCTTTGGAAAGGCCCTTATCAAATTTCAGAGATATTAGGAGAGAATGCATTTAGGTTGCAGACTTTAACTGGAGAAGACATCCCGTTGCCTGTCAATGGGAGATATCTCAAACATTATTTCCAATCCTAAAATGCCAAGGCCTTCCCTTGTACATAGTTAGTTTAGTTTGCTTTCGTCGTTTTCCGTTTGTTTGTTTTCCTCGTTTTTGCTTTTGCCCTTTTGTTTTTCTTAGTTTAGGTGTTTTTGTTTTAGGTTAGTTTGTTTTTGTCCTGAGGGGTATCCATTTAACATTGGGTGATTTTGTTATGTAACGCTCTAACTTCCTGCTGGATTGTTGGATGCATTTGGAAAATCATGAGGTCTTTTGGAATTACCAAGGGAGTTTCTTTTAATGAAGCTTTGAGTCAGGACGTATTTGCATTGAAGTAGATTAGCTTATTGAACTCGCGTATTTTTGTCCTTCAGTTATTATATTTTCACATACTTATAATCTCCGAGTCATTATGGTTTACAGGCAAAGCTGTGATCAGTGAAAAATCTAAAGTCTAGCTTCAGCGCCACCGCAATCCTCAAACCCTAGTGAGTTTTCAATATTCACGAGCCAAAGAATTGACAGAACTGAAAAGTAGTATCAAATGAAAAAAAAAAAAAAAAAAAAATCAAAAGAAAAGAAATGAGCTAAAAGGAAATATCAAATTGGCTAAAGGGAATTTACGAGTAACTCCATCGGGGCTATAGACGCCTGGCTGGCAATGGAGCAATGTTCGTGAGCTTGCGGCGATAACCTCGTCAGGACTATGGACGTCTGACTGGCAGCGAGGCTCTATCCAGGATGCTTTTGGAGTTTAGACGAACTACGTAGCTTATCACAGGGGAACCTGGAGATCATGATTGTCTTGTTGAGGGGAATTAACGCATTTGCACACACATGGGTAACTGTGGACTTGATACTTTGTCTCAATATGATGGTCTCTTCTTGTAAGTGTTTCTTAACTCCTGGATTTGTTGAGGGAAGTTTTCTGAGTTTTCTTTTAGAAGGATTCATTCCCAAATGTTTTGCAACATTTCTCAGTGGTGTCGCCAGATGTTGTGACCATTTCACACATCGCCCCATCGCAAATGAGGACCCCCTCTTTTTGCTTGTTTTTCGCTCGTTTTCGCTTTCGTTTTTAGGGTTTTGTTAGTTAGTTGGTCGTCTGGGTTTAGGGTCAAACCTTAGGGTTTTAAATTTTGTCTTTTCAGGCCAAAATCCAGTCGTTTTTGAGAGCTTTTGAGCTTCCTTCTCTAGGATGCAAATTTTGAATGCAATGAATTCGCCAAAATGGTCTAATTTTCAATTGGAATGTTAATGCAGAGTTTGAATTTGTCTAAGTGTTGACCGTCAATGTGAATTTTTGTCCGATTGAATATTTTGACCAAATTTTGACTTTTTTGAATTTTGATCCTGGGCATTGGAATTGATTTGTTTTCGCCTCGTGAAGTGTTAAAATGTGAAAAATCTTGTTATTTTGGCCTGTAGGAGCAAAATCGCTCCTGTCCCTCAGTGAAGGACGGGAGCTCATTTTCAAATATCTCATCGTCCCTGCAGAGTCCAGACAAATTTCAAGTTGGAAGTGATGGAGAACGGCGAGATCTTTCCATTAAATATAAATTGAAGATTTTCATGAGCACAGAAATGCCTCCAAGAGGAAAATCGCTCCTGTCCCTCAGTGAAGGACCGGAGCTACAATTCAAATTTCGCCTTGTCCTTGCAAGATTTTGAAAACTTAACAATTTGAAAGGGTCCGAAGGAAGATACTTTGCCAAATGAATATAATTTGAGATGCAAAAACGAAGGAGAATGACCTATATTGACCAAATCGCTCCTGTCCCTCTCCAAGGGACCAGGGCGAGGTACCTTGTAGCTCTCGTCCCTCTCCCAGGGACCAGAGCGATTTCCTTCATTATGCAAAATCCAGACAAGGGTCAAGGCAAGTTTACGTTCAAAAACAAGGGAAAACATGAGATGAACGCATTGAATATAAATTGAAGATTTTTGGGACGTCCATAACAGTGTTAAATGCCTAGTTCGCTCCTGTCCCTCAGGAAGGGACCAGAGCGATTTTTGATATAATTGCTTTTCTTGCAAGGTTACAGATGATGTCAAGGCATGGACGAATGGAGTGAAGAGGGACGAATCCGTTGAATATAAACTTGGAACCTGGCAAAGTGAGATAGTGGCCACAAGGGAAGGATCGCTCCTGTCCCTCTCCAAGGGACCAGGGCGATACAATGATGATAATACTCCCTACGCAAGTTCAAGGTCGTTCCTCCGAAGTTCAAGGTCGACACAAGTCAAGACAAGGTGGCAAGGGACATTTCAAGGCGTCTTCATCATGTGCGAACACTCAAAGGACGTTAAAATGAAGAAATTGACACCCTATAACATAGATCGCTCCTGTCCTTCAGGAAGGGACCAGGGCGATGTTAGATGCATTGGCCATTTCATGCAAAATTTACGTAAGGACAAGACGTTGCAATGTTTTATAGGGTCCATGGTATGATAAAAAGATGATAAACAAGAGTTTTGAACGTGAAATGATCATCATTTTGAGCATGGAGACTATATCGCTCCTGTCCCTCTCCAAGGGACCAGGGCGATTTGCTTTGGATTCCTTGTTTTGCTTCAAGATCAAGCTAAGTCAAGACGTCCTAAGATAGAATATGGTCCAAGGCATCGTTTGAAGATAATTCGCAAGGGTTTTGAACGTCCAAACATCGCCAAATAATGTAAAAGCCTCACATCGCTCCTGTCCTTTGGATAAGGACCAGGGCGATATCATCAAAAGCACGCATATTCCTTCACGATCAAAGTTAGGCGAGGATAAGTGAGGCAAGGGACATCGTTTGGAAGACATTGCAAAGAAGATTGAAGTTTAAAATTGCCAAGGTTAAGGAGAAAACGTGGATCGCTCCTGTCCCTCTCCAAGGGACAAGGGCGATGGTCCCTTTAATGCGTCCAAACACTTCGTGCAAACAAATGAAACAAACACAAAAGGAACAAGCATAGGTATTGTTCGCCCTACAATGAAGATCGAAGATAGAAGATGCATATTGAACGTGGAAATTAGAAGATCGCTCCTGTCCTTTGGACAAGGACCAGGGCGATATGCACTTAAAGGACACCCATATGCGCACACAAGGCGATCAAATTCGAAGGACCATCAAGATGATTGATTTTCAACGTGGAGATGAAGGAGTTGGACGTAAGAAATGCAAAAGTCAAGACAAAAATGGTGAATCGCTCCTGTCCCTCTCCAAGGGACCAGAGCGATGAGGTACGTCCCTTCCTTTTTTTTTCAGTTTTGGCGCCAAATTAAACAATTCAAATTTTCCTTAAATGCTAAATCGATTTAAAAAATTGAAAATCCATTTTTATTTAGCATTTAATATGGCGTTATCTTTTATTAATTATTTTTTGCCTTTATTAAAAATCAAAATTCTCATTTAAAAAACGCAAGGCATTAATAATTAATTATTTAGTTAATATAAAATCGATTTGAAGCGCCCAATTAGGCAAGTCGGCCTTGTTATTTTATTGCAAATCATTTTAAAAATGGTTTTATTTGTCAAGTCGGCCTAAGGGGTGAAAGGATATGAGCGCTATTTATAAGGGGAGTGAAATGTTCATTTTCACATAATCATTTTTACCTTTCTTCATGTGAATCAAGAAGAGGCGAATATAGTGCGAAGTGTGTTCAAAGGTGGTGCGATTTCAAACCAAAGGTGGCGCTAGTATCATCTTGTGTGGAGTGCGAATTGCGTTGAAGACCAAAGGTGGTGGGAATTTCATTCATCCAAGGGTGGCGCTTAGTTATCAAAAGGTGGTGCGAATTTGAAGACCACACCAAGGGCGAACTTGGAGATCTATCTAAGACCACGCCAAAGGGCGAATTTGAAGATCATTTAATACCACGTCTAAGGCAATACTTGAAGATCATGTTCTCTCCAGAGGTGGCGAAGTCGATTTTGAGGAAATCATATTGAAGATTATCTTATACCTCAAATTTTGCCTAGGCGAATTTTGTTTTTGCATTCTAGAGTTAGCTCTCTATCGAGGTATGGCGATTTAATTGTTATTGCTTTATTCACTCATCGTCATATTTCAAATTTTGTTGAATTTTGAATTTTGAATCTCTTGGCTCAATCGTTGTATTTTAGGAAATGATAACTCTAGAGACTTATCATGAGGTTTCCTAAAATTTATCTCTCTTATTTACGTTATTTATTGCAAAATCTATTTCTTATAATGAAATGTTGTGTAGGTATGGCGACCCCAAAGGCGGGAGCATCCACCAGTCGCTCGGCTCTCATGAAAGAAGATCAGAAGACCGAAGAAGTAGAGACCAAGATCGTGTCTAAATGGAGCAACATTGGAGATACAAACTTGGGGACTTTAGCACGAAGAAGTTCCGGGAGGTCCCTTACATCGGCAAGCCATCACCTGTCGCCCGGAGAATAATAGAGAGTGGCATCATCAAGGCGGCCGGTTTTCCTCCAGCCATTCAGTGCCACGAGTTGATGATCGAGTGTGCCCGTCACTACAATCCACAGTCCAGGATAATTGTGTCCAATGAGGGAAACACTTTGGCGTACCTTTCAGAGGAAGCCATAAGTGAGGCCTTCCATCTTCCAGAGCACAGGGACATGATATATAAGAGCATTGAAGGGGCCAGATCAGTGTACGATGATGATCCAGATGCTTGCCTAAGCATAATCAACAAGAACTGGCTACTCAAGAGTCGTCCCCGTCTGAGCAAAGTACCGAACACACCACACAGGATTGATTTCCAGGAGGAGTACAGAGATTTGATTACCATGCTCAACAGAGTTACAGGAGCACCTCATGCCTTCTATTTTGAGAAATGGATGTTTTACTTCATCCAGGTGATTGTTCAAGGAAAGGGTACAATACATTGGGCTAGGATAATTAGCCATTGCTTAGATGTACAGTTGAGAAGACTCAGGGCTACTAAGTCCTTCCACATGAGTTCATACGTCATCTATGCCTTAATCAGGAGTGTTGAGTACGCAGGACTACCTCACAGAGGAGTGATTGGAAGAGGACCCGGCGAGGTCAGAGCTTGTGAATCCTATACCTACTTGCATCATCCACCAGGGAAGAACTACAAGTTAGTCAATGATACTTTCACGATGAACATCACAAGGACGTTGCAAGGAGGGATTCACAACAGATTATCTCAGGATGCCCAGGAGTTCATCAAGAGGTACGGTGCTTGGTTCATTCAGTTTCCCAAGTTCACTTACATTAGAGTGCATGGATGTCCTTTACCTCCATACATGTTGCCGAGGTACCCGACAGACAGAATTGTGTTACTTGAAGTAACAAGGCAGTTGGCAGCATATGTGAAGGCATTCAGACACAGACATCAGAATGGAGTTCAGGTACCTATTATTTTGGGTAATTCAGTTGAGGTATGTCCTAATGTCTTAGCCATGGATGACGCAGAGAAGGAGTTAGCCTTGTATCCTTTTTCATCTTTTGCTTGGAGGAATAGTTTTGATCCACATGGACATTTAGAAGAGACGGTCGGTAGAAGATTTAGACATGAGCACCAAATTGAAGATTTTATGATGAATCTCCTAGATGATCTCGAAGTGAAACGAAAGATGCATTCTAGATTGCCTTTGGATTTCATCAGGAAATGTAAGATTTACAGAGTGGCCGACCAAGCTCAGGACAACGGCAGGCACATCCAATCTTCATATGATAGAGAAAGCAAAACAATAAGTTTGAATTGGAATGAGCCCGAGGCCGTGGATTTAGATGATTTGATGGCACCAGTCTTGTCTTGTACTCGCAGATGGGTAGACGTTCAGCATCAGAAATTGAGAGAACAAGGCATAGCCATGTCTTTTACTTTGGAAGAAAAGCAAGCCGAAGGTGGAGCCAGTGTTAGTGAAGGCAATCCTAATCCTAGGAATTCAGGTGAAGGTAACCTTCGATGTGCCAGTGAGGGAAATCTCCATTCGAGAGGTTCGAAGAGAAAGGAAAGATCAGAAAAGAAAGAGCCTTCCAAGAAAAAGATAGGTGCCAACAAAGATCAAGCACCAGGTACTTCTTCCAGACCAGAAGATAGAACAGTTCGAGTGGAAGAGTCCATGGAGTCGATGGTACAGAATGACAGACAGGAGGAAGGACAGGCACAGCATGTTCCGTCAGATGGATCTCTCCAAGACTATGATTTAGATAATGATAATGAAGTAACATCTCCTCCCAGACAAGAAGAAATAGTACATAAAGAAATTCAAGTTCAAGAGACAAGATCGAATATCCCAGATTGGTTGAAGGAAAGATTGACTAAGGTGATCGTAATAGAGGACGAGGACAGTGCAATTGATTTAGAGAGCCTTGTTGGACGTTCACATATGACAACAGAGAAGAAGAAGGCTGTAAAGATGTCCAAGATGATTCGAGATGAGACTGGATCTAGAAAACTGCAGATAGCTACACCGGCAGCAGACAAATATGAGGGTGAGATCCTAGCAGAAGACTATCATATACAGACTATTGAGTTAGGACCATCCACAGCAGAGCAGACTTTAGATGATGCCACCGACACATTTGAGGCATTGAAGGACAAGCTTAGAGAAGAAGTAGAAAAGAATAGAAAGCTTGAGAGAAAGGTCGGTGCATGGAGGACATATTTCAGTCACATCAATGAACCTTTGGGACGTCAGGATCCAGTTAGATCACCAGTGCAGGCATTGCCCCTTCAATCGATCAATGAAGCAGAAAGATTCAGGAACCTGGTCCAGCGTACATGTAGTTGGATGGATAGATCTCATACAATGGCCTTAGAGTTTGTTACAAGGATGTCGAAGATCATTCATCAGGCTATCCAAGTTCTTGAAATTATCCACAGATTGATGGCAACAGCAGCTGCATTTGCCCATACTAAGGACGTTGTCATCCCTGTCTTGAAAGTAATAAGACACACATCCAGAAGAATTTTAACACAGGAGAGGATCTTAGAAGGTGATTCTCACAGTTTGTTTCAGTGGTCAACCTTACTCCATATAAAGAGTGTTCTCTTCGAGGACATCAGTGTTAGATGTGGTCAAGTTGAGGAGGTGATCAATCCGATCCAGGACAGAGTATTTGAGGTACTTCGTACCATTCTTGGCAGAAGGATCGAGGTCGAGACAGATGTGGATATACAAGAATTTGAGGATAGAATCAAGATCATCTTTCGCAAGGATGCAGATGTTACAGATGAGCAGTATGATCAGATGTATGCCACCATGCTCCTGATTGACAGAACAAAGGAACTTGAACCTACTTGGGACGCAGCTCTTCTAGATGCATTCGATCAAGTTATCCACTTGGAAGAGAGTATCAAGAATCTTCCCGAGATTCCAATCACAGAAATCGAAGGAATCGTGACAAAATTCATTGCATATGCTAAGAAAGAGAATTGGAAAGGGAATAAGATTCTAGATGAAAGGTTGTTACAGATGACATGACATCTTATTTCTCATTGGTTGATACCTCCTAGATTTTTGTGCCAAATTTAATATTTGGCTATGTATTTAATATTGTTCAGTAAAAAGGAGGTCATTTGTAACAAACCCTAATTAGGGTTTAGGTGTCATGATCTTGTCCGTTGATTTACTTTCAATCTGGACGTTTCATTGTAACTGGGGATGCTATTTATACCCCCATTTTTCATTTCATTTAATAATAGTGAATAGTATAATAGAAGAATAGAGTAATAGTCAATAGTTGATGTAAGAGAGATTAGAGTTAGAAGCAATTTTTATTTTGTAGCAAGATTGAGTCTTGAAGAGAGAAATTCAAGCAATTGTTGTATATGATGACTTGGAAATCAATAAAATATTGAAGTTATGGTGTTTTGTTGCAAATTTCTTAAGTTATCTTCATGGTTGTTGGATGTACTTGAATCACGCTCAATCAAAGTAGTTTGTTAATTTGAAAGACTAAGTGTGAGATTTGATATTTGGTAGGATTCGCAATCCAAACCACTAGCTTCTTGCTGATTGTAGGAACGCCTTGCGTGGTCGACTGGAAAATATTTTGAGTCCTTAACCTTCAAGCATTTTCGTATCTAGGATATGTACCTTCGTAGTAGTGTCCTTGGTCTTTGATGCATTGAACATCATTATTACCTTAGAAGATCGCACTAATTTCAATTGAGTTGTTATCTTATGGCAAAATTGAAGTTGGTTGAGTCTTGCCAAATCTCATTCATGCTAAGTCGTTCATAGGGTTAGGCTAGATTAGACTTCCTTAAACCCTATTCTTTTGCTTTTTTTTTGAAAGTTCTTTTTAGTTTAGTAAAATCTTCGAGCCTCTGGAATCCGTAAGACGCCTTGGAGGAAACAGCAAATCACATCATACCACTAAAAAGCTTGTCCACACGTGGAGACCCCACTAAAATAACCTTGGAGTCCATCTAACTGATCCTTTTTGCAGATCTTCAGCAGTTAGAGACTATTTTCTCAAGAGAGGATAAGATACCTATTGGTATTTTATTCTGTGTATGATTGTGTATAAAATACACATCAACACTTAGTTTGCTCTTAAGTAAGAGAAAAAGAAAATCATCCAAAGATGGCATAGTGAACTAAGTGCCAAGTGCACTCTTTGTAGCATAGAAGGTAGAAACAAGTACACAATGTTCTGAACTTAGCTTAGAGAGAATACTAAGAATTAGTTGTTCATATTTCTTTTCAATTCAACAATCTTTCAATTGTAACCTTAGTGACTTCAATTTGGTGAAGAAATATTGGGTTGTTTTGAAGTTTCTCAGACTTAAACTAATTAGTTCATTTTCCAACATATGATCCCTTATTGAATCTTATTTGCTAAAGAGAGTTTCTAGATTTGTCTAGATTTCATTTGATGTAACTAAAGATTCAATATGAAAGAACAAATCATTATAAATGGACAAACACAATGTTCCATAGGCTTCATCACATTAGTTAAACCACTTAGGTTTATCTTCATCTTTAGTAGGCTCCCATTGTTATCCTATGTAATCCAACTTTCCTTAAGTGAATTGTCATGTGTGATTTCCACTCAAAGTAGTTGTATGGAGTTAGAATGGGCAAAAATGTTTGATCCATGATGAAAAAATGCAGAAAAAGAAGTGTCATTGGAATCAAGGTGGATTATAGAATCCAATGGTATTATTTGTGAGGGGGAATTGGCCTCTTTCTAACTCGAGCCACACTCTTCATCTTCGAGAGGTGAAAAGAGGTCAAATGAAACATCTAATATTCACGCCTGTAAAAACAACACTAGATTTTAGTGCCTTATATCAGCCAAAATTAGTCAATAAATGTGGAAACAAAGTCTTTGGATCATAGTAGGGCTATGGGACAACCATTTGAGGTTGAAAACAATAATAATATACCAAAAAATTGATGAAAAATAATGTTGTGAAGATAAAAATGCCCCTTCAAAATAGCAATTTTTGGTAGAGGCTTTGTTGTCCAAGTATGGACAATCTTTATATGAAAATGGGGGTTTTTGGGTCTTCTAGACTCAATGGTGAAGTCCTTTTGGCCTAAAAACATCCTATAAAAAAGATGCACTGGATATGAGCTAGAAACCCATAATCCGCAACTACACCAAATGATCTCCAAATTGGATGAAACAAAAGTCAATTTTGACTTTCTCGAGCCTTCTAGATATGTGGAACAATCAGAATCACTGCCAGTATAACCAGAAATGATGCAATCACCCAGATCTCACAAAAGTTCCATGCAAAATAAAGGGATAAATGGATCTTGTTAAATCCTTTCTGATTTTGTAGATCCTTATAAAATGAAAGAGAAGATCATATGGGATGAAAAAGATATCACATAACTCAATCTCTCAATTAGGAATCAAATGATCCCAAAAATATCAAAGTAGGACTCTGATACCATGTTAAAAATGTTGAATAAGATATGAAACCCAAGAATCTGTAAGAGAGAACTAAGCTACATAAAATAAAATGCAAAATGGAAGAAAACCATAGAATAAAATGTAAGATTCTGAGAGATATGCAAAAGTCAATGTGATAGAATTACATTAAAAGCTCAAAGTTTCTACAATAGAATAACAGAGTAACAACATAATGCATTCAAGAAGATGAAAATACAAGCTAGGTAGCATGCTTATATAGACTAAGAAAAGAGGTGGAGGTTGCAACACCAATCAATGAGGAGCAACCATCTATCGTACTAATGATGCAAAGTATCTTCCCAAGATAGCTAATGGATACTCACATGTAGGAAGGTAACACCTCATAGCCCACTCCCTAATTAAACATGCTTTATTAACCTAAGAAATATTAAAAAAGGTGTAGGAAAAATCTAGGAATAAAGGGAAAATAAATAACCCAACTAGGAAATAAAAACTTACACTAACACTTGATGGTTGATTACTTGGTCTTTATGGCTCCTAAAAACTTTATGTTTGAAGTGGATGGCTTCTCTTGGGATATCCTACATGTATTTACAACACTTTTCCCTATTTAGGCATTTGAAGCATAGTTTTTATGCACTTATTTTTTTGTAGACACACTGAGATAAAGTGTCACTCTTGTGTATTGTTTTTTGGGGATTTTACACATTATGTTGTGCCTTATTTTGTACATGCACTATATTATAAATTATTATGGGAAGTTGTTTCTAGTGCATTTTGCTTTGCCATCATACCTATTGATTTCTTATAATGCCTTAGTAATAAAGATTTATTTCCTTGACCAGAAGGCTCAATTCTCTACTATCACTAACTCATTCATAAGGAATTCATTCAATTGTCAACCTGGGAATGTATACTTGAAACAAGACTACATTGTATATGCACTAAGAGACTTATGAGGAAAACTAATTCAAACTGGAAACAACTAAACAATAAAGTAGTGGAAAACATCAGATTTTAACATTCCTTCTACTAATATTAACTTGACCTATTGAATGTGAAGTTTATAATTCTATGTGACAAATAAACAAACTCAGCTAGTAACTAAAACTCTACTTTCCTTCGGCTGCAAGAATAGTCACAAAATGAAGTTTTTGTTGTTGTAGGACAGTCAACCAAAAGACCTTAAACAACAAACTTAAGCTCGATAGTAAACTTACTTAGAAAAGTATAGAAATCAACAAGTGTGGATGCTCCCCAAGTGGCCCCCCTTGGTTGAGCCTCCAAGATTCTAATTAGACCTAAAGATTATAACATCATCTCATGCACATTCAAATTCTAAACAGCAGATATGATAGAACTGAAATCTCTTGCTTTATTAAACTATGAAAAAAAAGTACATTAAGTATTTGAAAGATAAAAACTGCATTACAAACTTCATCTATAATTGTTGGATTTATAGGAAATTCAACAGGTAACTAACTACGCAACCGATCTACTCCCAACAGACTAGGAGGATGACTTTTATTGAAAGTAAAAGCATAGAAAGATGATCTCGGGACTTAGTCCAATGCACAAATATAGGCCACGACACCCTCTAGATCTTCTCAACAGACCGACACGCATTCTAAAACAACAACTAATCAACTACAACTGGGAGATCTGCTAGGGTCATCAACTACCAAATTGATTGGTTCAACAATCCTTATTTGATTAGGACTACAACTCTCTTAAAATAACAACCGATGTCTCTTCGTTGGATTAGTCTGTCTTCTAGCTGCACACACAGAAGTTAATGCACAAAAACACATACTCGAACAATATTACTTCCAACCAACATTTCATCAAGCATTCTCATATCATTAAAAGAGATTTAACATATCATTAAGGTTGTTTTAATAGATGACAAAGTTTATAGGTTCAAGCTGCAAAAAGACTTATATCCATCTTAACTAAAATGCCTACACTATAAAATGACAATTCTAACATACCATAAGTCCATATAAAAGAACCAAAAAGACTACCCATCATATCCCCCCAACCTAACTAATACTTGTCCTCAAAAATTTTAATGTTTCTCTAATGTTTCCACCCAAAAGTTTGTTGCTTCAGTTTCTCCTATGGCCTGAACATATGGATCCCAATAGAAACCTTGATTTTCCTCTATCTCCTTCCATCGAGCATCCTCAGCTTCTGTATCAGTAGTCTATAGGTTCTTCCAATCTAGAACATGATATAGTAAGAGTGGAGGATGGAATGTGAGAGGAATCCACCTCTCCTATAATGATCTTCCCATCTACACATACCTGGCTACCCTTCTCAATATGGCATGATAGTTTTGTAAAGAGTGTAGCTTTCGTTGTTTCAACTCACCTGTCAAATCATTCCACCATTGTGCAAGGTAACCAAAGGTTTTAGCCATTTTTTCATACTCCTGATATACCTACTCCTTTCTTGTCAAGACAAGAACCTTATTTTGGTTACTACTCAAAATCTGGTTCCATTCACACAATACATCATCTAAAGAAGATGTCTCAGCTCTAAGTTCCAATGGGGAAGTTAACTCTAAATCTCTATATTGTATGAATTCTTGTCCCCAATTATTTTGATTTTGTATGAAGGACATGAATGCTCTGAGATGGATGTCACCAATGTACAAAAGTGGATTTCAATGAGTATCCAATGGCATTGCATAATTATGTAAATATAATTCACAAAGCAGATTTCTATCAGCAGCACTGGATATTTTGTAGGCACACATGAATTCCTTTGGGGTTAACAAAGAAGAAAACAAACTGGAAAAATTCTCTTGATAGCTGATAGGAAAGATATAATTCCTTTAGGTATAGAGAATACACTCTAGGAAGAGGTCAGTGTTGCACAATCTGGGGAACTAACTCCATAACCTCCCCCATACTGGTTTTCAATTTTTAAATTTCCTTATCTCTCCTATCAATTTTCTTTTGCAACCTTTTCTTTTCTTGTTTCCAAGTTTCTCATTCTTACTGAATAAGTTGGAACATTTGAAATAATACTTCTTGACATATGAACGTAGGTGGTATTGGAAAATTCATCCTTACTTCAGCTTGTCCTGCATAAGGCATCTACTCTACAAGGACGACAAGCTTATCCAGGCCAACTACCTCATTAGTTTTAAGCTAATTAGGATCATGACATGGCACATTTAAATTAATTGTCATATTTATTCCTCCCTCCTCTTCCATGCCTACATTCTCTGATGAAAATTTATGAGAAGGAGATGGAAGACTTTGAGCTCTGGGAGGTGAGTTGTCATACATCAATTTTACTAACTCCCCTACAAAATTAATATCCGACTCAGTATCACTTTCAATAATCACCTAATGAGGGTCTACCTTAGCTTTACCTTTAGTTTTTCCTTGATTTCAGTTGCTACGTCTCAAATCGAAATCAGAGGGTTTGACAATATGTATGCTTGTTTTGGCTGGAAGAAAGACTACAGGTGAGGGTTTGGATTTCTTTGATTTAGGCTTTGGAGGATTTTTTTTTTAGCACCAGACACCTCTTTTATGTCAATCTCTTTCTAATCTTTGGGTATATCTTCTGATGGTGTTTTATCCTTCATAGGCTTCTTTGTTTTGTTTATTAGAAACAGAGGTTGAGGATGCTAGGGTTTCTACCTCAATTCTATTATTAGGGTTTGAAGAGGAAACCCATACAACAAACTTCCTCGACTTCCTCTTTCTAGAAGAAGAAGGTTGAGCTATAGTCCCTAAATTCTGAACTTGTTCCCCTTGAAGAAAAATATTCCAAGACAGTCTAGGGTTTATGTCCTGAATACTTACTTATTTCTAATAATAACTTAATTAAACAATGATGACACACATAATTCTCCCTACCTTTTTGTGTCTCAGAAGACATCTTTCTTAGCATGTGGTATAGGACACTCATGATGTTCATGTGTCTCCCACTGCGAATGTGAGAAAGAAGCTTGAAATGCACAACATGAAGAAGAGACTATCGACCTTCGTAGGCAATGTATTTGATGATATATACAACTACATGAACCCAGTCTGGATGCAAAGATCTCCTACTTGTCCCTTGCCCAGAAATCACTAATGGAGGATCCCCAGTATGTGTAAATTCAGCTCTGGTTGATCTTGCATCAAAAGTGTCTAAACAATTTTCCCCAACTACAGGAAGACTAATTACCTTGGCAATTCGTTCTTTCATGGCTATTATCTTAACCCCTTTTACCATGGATTCCCCTTCTTTAAATGTGGATGCAAACTCATGAGCCACAATATGATCAATATTGTTGAGCTTCATAAAATAATCCAACCATCCACAGGCTTGAAATATTGGCGCACAGTCTACATATGAAAGAATAAGCTCATGGTCTACTAGTTCATGTCTGCTTGGCTTTACTCCTTGTTTTAAGCTTGAAATCAACTAAATTAAATCTGATTAGGGAGTAAATGTTAGGATAATTGGTGGACAACTGAGAGGGGGGGTGAATCAGTTGTCAATAAATTATATCAATCAAACCACTTTACAACCTTTAACCAGAGCACATAAACATTGAATACCAGAATAACAAAAATAGATACCGGTAAGCAATAAAACTTAAGAATGAAACATATAATCAACACAATACAACCATACCACACAAGACCATGATTTGTACACGAAAAACCCGATAAAGGAAAAAACCACAATGGGAAGCCTACCCACAGTCAGATGATACTTCTACAGAAAGTATGTGATACAATGAGGGGCCTGCACATGCAGGAAGACACACTGCCTAGAGCATGCTGCTCATTACAAAAGAGTCTCACTGACTACAGAGAGATATAACCACCTCAAAATAATTGGACAACAATCCAGAAGAATGAACTGCCAGAAATAGCATCTACCATGCCTGATTACAGTCTCGGTTAAGCTCAATACCGGAGGCCTTTGACCTCTTGCATAAACCCAATTCTATCTTCAATGCTCGACCAAATACCCTTTGCATATGATATTACATTTCACGACCATGACATATATTTTCATTCCCATACCCATTCCCATAATCTACAATGAGATCTTACATCAATTTATACAAACCCTAAGGCCTAAACCAATTAGGTCGGCCACCTAAAAGATATTACAATAAGATCATTACATACATCCATATTACAATGATATGCCATGTCAGCTTTAGACCAAAACAACATTAACCAATCTATAAATCATCTCGGTAATGTGTAGTGAACACGTTAACATGATACTGGTCCATAACCTAGATAGGTACCAAACCTAATCTGGGTCCACAACACCAAAGAAATGTCTCCAACCAGTCAAGGCACGATCAAGGATCACCTTATGCATCTTGAATTCCATCTAAAAGCCACACCAACACCACTTATGCATCCTGTGAAGGATTCTCAATAAAAGCTCTGCCGATAAAACCTTAAACCCTTGCCTGTATAGGCTTACTAGAGTGTATGATAGGATCTGATCACCAAGTCAATACCAACTATCCAAAACATGCTCCAAAAATATGTAACACATAAAACCAAACATACTCCATTGATTGAAACATGTCGGAAGTGTCCAATAGATAGTCCCTTCTGTCTATAACACTAGATCTTCGATAACCAAAACTTGTCTGTCGGTAACCAACCATAACAGCTAGTGTTGACATCAATGACAAAACATCAATGCAACACATAATAAATTCCTTCATATTGCCAACAATCTCCCCCTTTGGTATTAATGGCAACACTAGATGTGAAAAAGAAAAACATCTAAGTGCCAAGAAGTGCCAAACATTTTTCATGAAAAATTGACTCCTCCTGAGGAGTGGAGTCTAATCTGAATCTCTCTCCCATAAACATTATTTTTCAATTATAACTCTCCCCCTTTGACATCAATGCCAAAGATATGACATAGATATCAAAATTATGTGAATCTCAAAGTTGACCACTCCCCCTGAGTAGTAGCACAACTACATCAATCTGGGGCAAAGGATAAAGCTGATAACCCATACCGGAATGATGTACTACACCATCAGCTAAGTTTCTGTCAGAGGGGTAGATACCCCTAACCTATCTCTCAAATATTCAAATGATTCTTTAGACAGCGGTTTAGTGAATATATCTGCAATCTAGAGTTCACATAAACCAATTTGACTTCCTTTTCTTCCACCTTGTCCTTCAGAAAGTTATACTTTATTGATATGTGCTTAGTCTTATAGTGAAATATCGGGTTATTAGACATGTCAATAGCTATAGAGTTATCATAGTAGATAATTATTGGTTCACAACAATTTACCTAGATATCCTTCAACATTTGCTTCATCCACGGGACTTGCGTTCAATTAGTTGTTGCTGCAACATATTCAGCTTCTGCAGTAGATAAAGAAATGCATGACTGGTTTTTGCTGATCTATGAAACCAAATTTTTTCCAAGAAAGAAAGCTCCACCAGAAGTTCTCTTCCTGTCATCAATATCTCCTATCCAATCTGAATATGTATATGCACATAAAGTGAAGTTATCATCTCTAGAATACCATAAGCTATATTCTGTTGTTTCTTGCAAATACCAGAATATCCTTTTTACTGCACATTCATGATTTTCTTTAGAATTACTTTGATATCTTGAAAAAATACTTACTACATTCATAATATCTGGTCTAGTCTGAGTTAGATATAATAAGCCACCAATCATAGACTTATACCTTGTCAAATTTACCGGTGGAGATGTGTCTTTGATAGATAATTTCTCACTTGTCACCATAGGAGTACTTACTAGTTTGGAATTATCCATACCAAACTTCTTCAACAATTCCCTTGGATACTTAGTTTGACAGATAAAGATACCTTTGTCTATTTGAGTAATCTACAAACCTAAGAAAAATCTCATTTCACCAATCATGGACATTTCAAATTCATTCTTCATATTATTAGAGAATTCTATGCACAATTTATCTTCTCCTCGAAAAATGATATCATCAACAAATACTTCAATAATCAGAATATCATCATCAGTGATCTCGTAATATAAATTATTATCAGCACTGCCTTTAATAAAACCAATCTTCAAAAGATATTTATCCAACCTTGCATACCAAGCTCTAGGAGCTTGTTTCAATCCATATAATGCTTTCCTTAACCTACAAACCATATCTTTGTTATCTGTCAGTGAAAATCCATCAAGATGCTCAATGTATACTTCTTCCTCAATTTCATCATTCAAAAATGCACATTTAACATCCATTTGATAGACCTTATAGTTCTTATATGCTGCATAGGCAAGAAATAGTCTAACAGCTTCAATTCTAGCTACAGGTGCAAATGTCTCACCATAATCAATTCCTTCCATTTGAGAATATCCTTTACAAACCAGTCTAGCCTTGTTTCTTAAAACCTGACCATCCTCATTTAGTTTATTTCTAAAAAACCATTTAGTTCCAATAACATTCTTATTTTTAGGCCAGGGGACTAAAGTCCAAGTCTCATTCTTCTCGATCTGATCTAATTCATCTTCCATAGCTTTTAACCAATGTTTATCTTTACAAGCTTCAATAACAGATGTCAGTTCAATTTGAGAAATAAGATATACCTCTTCATTTTCTAGTCTTCTTC
Source organism: Cryptomeria japonica (assembly GCF_030272615.1). Taxonomy (NCBI): domain Eukaryota; kingdom Viridiplantae; phylum Streptophyta; class Pinopsida; order Cupressales; family Cupressaceae; genus Cryptomeria; species Cryptomeria japonica. The sequence continues at coordinate 898,073,134 of NC_081409.1, read as the reverse complement.
TTGTCATAACTCTCGTGTTCCTATCTCCAATGATTTGATCTTTAGAATGATTTAATCTTACATACCTTGGTGTCTTCTAAACTTCGGGTTCACTGTTCTAATCATTAGTCACAATTGAATTTTGTAATTGTACTGGTGTAACTATCTCAGTGTCTTGTATCAGTTGAGAAATTTTTGGTTCATTTATGATCATTTCCACTGTCTGTTCCTTGTCATATGATATAGATTGATTTTTGTATTTCTCATCCACTTTCACATTTGCACTCTCCATAATTTTCTATAATATTTCATTATAACATCTATATGCTTTTCTCTTATTTGAATATCCAAGAAATATTGCTTCATCACATCTAGGATCAAACTTCCCAATTGAATCATCCCTTTTGATATAACATTTACTTCCAAAAATTCTAAAATATTTAACAGTAGGTGTATGTCAAAACCATAATTCATAAGGATTCTTACCGGTTTCACCTTTGATATGAACTCTGTTGAATGTGTAGATTGTTGTACTCACTTCTTCTCTCCAGTAGATGTGAGGCAATTTGGCTTCCATCATCATGGTTCTTGTTTCATCCAAAATGGTTCTATTTTTCCTTTCCACTACTCCATTCTACTGAGGAGTCTGAGGTGCAGATAACTGTCTCTTAATTCCATTTGTCTCACAATAACTATTAAATTCAGGAGAAGTGAACTCACCGCCTTGATCTGATCTCAGACATTTGGTTTTTAATCCAGTTTCAATTTCTACCTTTTCTTTAAAGATCTTGAATTTCTCAAAAGCTTCATACTTCTCCCTTAAAAAAGTCACCCACATCATTCTAGAATAATCATCAATTATTAGCATGAAATACCTATCACCTTGAAAGCTTTTGGTCCTTGCTGGACCACATAAGTCAGTATGAATTAAATCAAGCACATCATTAGATTTATCATGTATTCTCTTAAAAGAAGTTCTAACTTGCTTTCCCAATTGACATTCCTTACATACCAGATTATGAGGCTTCATAATATTAGGTATATCTCTAACTGCCTTTGTTGAACTGATCTTAATAATACAATCAAAATTAACATGACACAACCTCTTATTCCATAGCCAACTCTCATCAATATGAGCAATCAAACATGTCTTATTACTAGTGTTCGAGTGAAAGATATTACCTCTAGTCTGAGTACCGATTGCAATCTCCAAATCAGTTTTGTTAATGATTTTACAATTTTTATCTTTGAATTGAAGTTGGAATCCTTTGTCGACCAATTGACCAACACTTAAAATATTATGCTTTAAACCTTCTACATAATAGACATTATCAGTATTATGCTTACCATCCAGAGAAATAGTGCCTCTACCTTTGATCATACATGCTTTGTCATCTCCAAATCTTACTTGACTGCCATTGTATTCTTGCAGGGATAGAAATTTTCTTTTATCTCCAGTCATATGATGTGAGCATCCACTATCAATTACCCATTCATCCTTATCTTCAACTTTTGTTGCCAGGGCCTTTTCTTCATTCTTGCTAGCCGGTTCCGGTTCATCTTCCTTTAAGGCATAGAACACCCATTCCTTTCCATTTCTAGATCCACTAGTAGAGTCTTCTACCAGTTCATCCTCAAAGTCATCACTTACTCCTACCTCATCCACTATGTAGCATTATTTGTTTTTCTTGAATCTATATCTATTCTGATTAGGCTTGAATGATTTCTTAACTCTTTCTTCAAATCTTGCATTCCTTTCAGGACATCTAGATGTAAAATGACCAATCTTATTACATGCAAAACATTTAAAAGGTGCTTTTCCTTCATACTTACTTCATGTCGGTCCTTTAGGTACTCTTCTAGCAAATAAGGCTTCAAGTTGCTCAAATTTTTCATCCTCTTTCCTCATATCTTCCAATTCTTTTGCATATGGGGCTTTCCAATCACTCTTGCCGGTAGATGATGATGATGCATGAAAAGCAGGTTCAGACTTTGTAGCTCCAGAAGATCCAAATTCTTCAAGCTTAAAAGCAGATAATTTCTCAATTAGAATGTCTCTGTTAACTGAAGTGTTTGCCATTGTTCTAAATTCATTATTTGTAGTCACCTTCATCTTGTAAGCCGGTGGAAGGGATCTCGAGACTTTGGAAACTATTTTATCTCACTTAGAGATCCTCCACAACATTGAATTCCCATGACAATCTCATTTACTCTTTCCATAAATGTAGCAATTCTTTCATTGTCATCCATCTTCAAGTTCTCATATCTTACCTAGTAACCATCAAGTTTAGCAATTTTGACAGTAGGGTCACCTTCATTTAGAGATTGCAATTTATCCCACATAACCTTTGCATATGATTTATCAGTCAATCCCATGATTTGTTGATCAATAAGTGCACACGGGAGGGCTTCTCTAGCTCTGCAATCATTTTCAATATTTTTGTTCAAGTCTACAAGAGCAGGATTGCCAGATGCCAGATCATAAGGTGTATATCCTTTCTTAGTGATCTCCCAAATATCCTTGCCAAGACATCTAAGATGGGTCTCCATTCAGATTTTCCATATCCCATAATTTGTTCCATCAAGCTTAGGGATTTATGTTTTGAAAATAGTTGTCGGTGGATTAGTTGCCATAGGATCTACCTCAAGCAGTTAAGCTTCTGCAAAAGAGGACCAAATCTCTAATACCAATTATTAGGATAGTCGGTGGAGAACTTAGAGGGGGTGGTGAATCAGTTGTCAACATATTATATCAATCAAACCACTTTACAACATTTAACCAGAGCACATAAATATTGAATATCGGAATAGCAGAAACAGATACCGGTAAGTAATAAAACTTAAGAATGAAACAGATAATCAACATAATGCAACCATACCACATAACACCATGATTTGTATGTGGAAAAATTGGTAAAGGGAAAAACCACAATGGGAAGCCTACCCACGGTCAGATGATAGTTCTGCAGAAAGTATGTGATATAATGAGGGGCCTGCACATGCAAGAAGGCACACTGCCTAGAGCATACTGCTCATTACAAAAGAGTCTCACTAACTACAGAGAGGTTATAACCACCTCAAAATAATTGGACAACAATCCAGAAGAATGAACTGCTAGAAATAGCATCTACCATGCCTGATTAGAGTCTTGGTTAAGCTCAATACCAGAGGCCTTTGACCTCTTACATAAACCCAATTCGATCTTCAATGATTGATCGAATCTCCTTCGCATATGATATTACATTACACGACCACGACATATATTTCCATTCCCATACCCATTCCCATAATCTACAATGAGATCTTACATCAATTTATACAAACCCCAAGGCCTAAACCAATTAGGTCAGCCACCTAAAAGATATTACAATAAGATCATTACATACATCCATATTACAATGATATGCCATGTCGTCTTTAGACCAAAACAACATTAACCAATCCATAAATCATCTCGGCAACATGTAGAGAACACGTTAACATGATACCGGTCCATAACCTAGATAGGTACCGGATCTAATCTAGGTCCACCATGCCAAAGCGATGTCTCCAACCAGTCGAGGCACAATCAAGGATCACCTGCATCCTGAATTCCATCTAGAAGCCGCACCAACACCACTTATGCATCTTGTCAAGGATTCTCGGTAAAATCTTTGCCGGTAAAACCTTAAACCCTTATCGGTATAGGCTTACTAGAGGATATGATAGCATTCGATCACCAAGTCAATACCAACTGACCAAAAAATGCTCCAAAAACATGTAACACATAAAACCAAACATACTCCATTGATCCAAACATGTCGGAGGTGTCCAATAGATAGTCCCTTCTATCGGTAACACTAGATCTTCTGTCGGTAACCAAAACTTGTTTGCCGATAACCAACCATAACAGCCAATGTTGACATCAATGACAAAACATCAATGCAACACATAATCAATTCCTTCATATTGCCAACAGTAAAGACAATCACAAAAATCTTTAACTAATCAAATACAATCAAACATAAACCAATAGAATTAACAAAAGATAAGAATAAATTCAAATAAAGGAAACTCCCTCATCTTTCATTGTGACTTGCATTGTTCTTCTCCGAAATTGTGTGGGTGGCTCTCGGGTACTGCACTGAATTTCCTGCATAAGATTGGCAATTTCTTTCAAGAGTGTGATCTAGACTGATTTGTGAAAATGATGTTGTTTATATACATTTTTAACACAGAAGGGGTGAGGATTTGATGTCAAGTCATGATTGATAGTCAACTGAGATTAGATTGATTAGTGAACTCATCTTGATTGATTTGTTAACTGGTTTGATTGATTTGTTAACATGATTGATTCAAGAGTGAACTCAATTGATTAACGAGTAGACTAAATAGACTAGCTAGTTGACCGAATAGATGGATTAGAGGACTGAATTGATTGGAGAGGTAAGTGGATTGATTGATCAGTCAAAAAAGGCGATTGAGAGTGGAAAGGTGAGATTGAAGAGTTAACTGAGTTAACTAATTTGATCAATCAGTTATGATTTCAACATGTGTTGTAGGATTTTGGAATTTAGTTTGATTTTCATTTTCAATTTGGATTTGAATTTGGACTTTCGAATGCTGAAATGCACATGAAATTAACTGAAATTTAGATTTGGTGAAATGTGAATTTGATGATTTGGAATTAGATGAAACTAATTGAAATTTGAAGTTGGGGAATTTGAGGAGTAAGATTAATTAATTTAAATAATTTAAATGAAATTATTTAAACATTAGAAATATGGTTTAATTAAATAATAAAGATTGTTTAATTAAGAAATTAATCATAATTAATTAAATAAATAATATTTAATTAATATGTGAGATAGGGTTAACTGATTAATTAATTAGAGAAATAGAAATTGAATAATTAATAAGATGAAGTGTTGGCAAATGACACTCATCTGGTGATTTTAGGTGACATCCGGTAGTTGCATATTGGTCTAGGGTTGTCATTGATGGAAACTCTTTGTGGTGATTGGATCTGGCAATCGTGATTCATCTTATCTGGAAGATGGTGTTAACTAGTAGGCAGTTAACCAGTAAAATAGGGTATTTCAGTAATGTATTGATCCAGAATGATTTCCGATGATTGTGGTGTTTTTGGTGATTTTTTTTGTGATCTCGATGATTGGGAAGGCCCTTAAGAAGCATGTGATTATAATATTTTGGCCCAATGCTATGTTTTGTTCAAGATTGAAGCCAACTTGGAGCTACATGTTACATTTCTTGAAGCCGACATGAAGAAGATTGTTTGTTAGGTCCCGGAGACAACTGAGAGGGGGGTGAATCAGTTGTCCAATAAATTCAACCAAAATTAACTTAACCAAAACTTAATGCTTAATACCAGTAAACCATACTTTATGTCGGTAGACAGTTTTAATAGTTAATTGCAGTACTAGTAAAGATTAATGCATGAAATAGAAAGACAATAACATCCACAACACATAACACAAATATTTGTACGTGGAAACCCTGTAAGGGGAAAAACCATGGTGGGAAGCCTTACCCACAATCAAATGATACTACTGCAGATAGTATGTGTATACAATATGGATTTTGCACATGTAGAAAGGCCAGCTACCTAGAGCTCACTGCTCAAACACAAATAAGAGTCACATTAACTACAATTGGATGGTTAGATCCAAGGATAATGTACTGCACAAAATAGCATCTTCATATGCTGGATTCAGTACCAGTTAAGTTTTGGTTGCCTTCACAAAACCTTCCTTCAACCTTCAAATGATGTCTCTGTGTATAGCTCTGCTTATTTTTGCATATACCTTATTGCAATCTTTTTCGCATTCACATTCCACACTTTGATCTTACAAATAAGATCTTACATATATACCATAACCTAAGACTAATTTGAATAGGTCGGCTCACTAAAAGATATTACAATAAAATCAATTACAAATAAATCAATATCCGATGCATGATGTCAGCTTAATGCATTTACAATAATAATAAATCATCTCCATAATGTGTCATGCTGATCTGGAATAGATACGTATGTCGGTTCTTATCCTGGACCTATTTGCTAGTAACAGCAAATATGCAAACCCGAATAAACAAATAACCAAATCGCCAAAACCAAGTGCTCGAATAATGTCTTCGACATAACCAAGTAGTCTCCAAGTCATTCGAAGTGTCAGTGAACAATATATTCTGTCGGTGAACCAAATACCGGTGACTGTGTATAATTCTCTAGCTTGCCGGTGAACATAACCAAAATCTCCAGTGCTGATAAGTGTTGACAAGTGATGACAGGTGTTGACATCAATGACAAAACCATATCAACATATCCAAAATGCCAACAATCTCCCCCTTTGGCATTGATGGCAACACAATATGGAAAAACCATCAAAGTGCCAAAATAGAAATGTCAAAAACCAAAAACCAACAATCTCCCAAAGAGATCATTAACCAGAAATCAAAATACATAATATCTCTCCCCCTAGGAATAATCTCTCCCCAAAAGAAGATAATGTGTTTTTCCATATCAATCTCTCCCCCTTTGACATCAAATGCCAAAGCAATACAAAACCAAATACAATCAGTTCAAAGAACTTATCACAAAATACCAACTTATTCAATATACCAACTACTCCCCCTGAGAAGTAGCTCTCATCATCAAAGCTGGAATAAAAGATTTATCTGTTAATTTTGTCAGTTGATGACAAACATCAATTGTCTAAGTCTCTACCAGTGGGGGTAGGACTCCAAGTTGCTCTCTGATATATTCAAAAGTTTCCTTAGGCAAAGGTTTTGTAAAAATATTTGCAATTTGCTCTTTAGTATTCACATAAACCAATTTCACTTCTTTTGCTTCAACATTCTCCTTTAGAAAATTTAATTTGATAGAAACATGTTTGGTTTTAGAGTGAAGCACTGAATTCTTAGATATATCAATTGTTGTTGTATTCTCACAGTAAATAGTTATAGGCTCCTTGCATTTTACCTTTATGTCCTTCAACATTTGTTCGATCCATAATACCTATGTGCAATTAGTTGTTGCTGCAACATATTTTGATTTTGTTGTTGATAGACTTGTACAACTTTGTTTCTTTCTCAGCCATGAGACTAGTCTGCTACCAAGAAAAAATGCTCCGTCGGTGGTGCTTTTTTTGTCATCCACATCTCCTACCCAATTAGCATTTGTGTATGCACATAAATCAAAATTTTCATCTCTAGGATACCATAAACCAAGATTTGTAATGCCTTGTAAGTACCGGAAAATCCTTTTCACTGCCGATTCATGATTTTCTTTAGGATTGCTCTGAAATCTTGAAACAATACATATTGCATTCATAATATTAGGTCTTGTTTGTGTTAAATATAGTAAACCTCCTATCATAGGCTTGTATCTAGTCGGATTATCAGGTGTTGATTCATCCTTCAAAGATAATTTATCAATTGTGGTCATAGGTGTGCTTACTGGTTTACAGTTTTCCATGCCAAATTTTTTTAGTAATTCCTTTAAATACTTAGATTGACATAGGAATATACCTTTATCAGTCTGTGAAATCTGCAATCCTAAAAAGAATTTTTTCTCTCCAATCATAGACATTTCAAATTCTTGTTGCATTTTGTTAGAAAAATATTCACACAAACCATCTTCACCCGCAAAGATTATATCATCAACAAAAACTTCAATAACCAAGATGTCATCATTAGTCACTTTGTAGTATAGATTTATGTTAGCATTACCTTTAGTGTAACCAAGCTTCAAGAGATATTTGTCCAATCTAGCATATCAAGCTCTAGGAGCTTGTTTCAATCCATATAAAGCTTTCTTTAACCTGCAAACCATATCTTTGTTATTTGTCAAATAAAATCCATTAGGTTGTTCAATATAAACTTTTTCTTGAAGATCTGCATTTAGAAATGCACATTTAACATCCATTTGATATACTTTATAGTTCTTGTGTGCTACAAAAGCCAATAAAAGTCTAACTGCCTCAATTCTAGCTACCGGTGCAAAGGTTTCATTGTAATCAATTCCTTCTTTCTGTGAATATCCCTTACACACTAATCTTGCTTTGTTTATGATTACCATACCATCTTCATTAAGTTTATTTCTAAAAACCCTTTTAGTTCCAATTACATTTTTGTCTTTAACTCGGGGAACTAATGACCAAGTGTTATTCCTTTCAATTTGTTATAATTCATCTTCCATAGCTTTAATCTAATATTTATCTTCACCTGCCTCATTAATTGATGTAGGTTCAATTTGAGAAATAAGGCATACCTCTTCATTTTCCAATCTTCCTCTAGTCATAACTCCTTGAAATTTGTTTCCAATTATCTGATCTTCAGAATGATATAATCTTACATACGGGGGTGTTTTTACTTGCTACTATTCTTCAGTGACTGTTGAATCTCCAAATGATGCCGGTGTAATTGGATCACCATTTTGTACCAGTGTATTCCTAATAGGTTCATTTGTGATTATCTCTATTTCCAGTTCAGAGTCTATGTACCTTGAATTTCCTCTAAACTGTTCATCAATCTTCACATTTGCACTCTCAACAATTTTCTGAAATCTCTTGTTAAAACATCTATATGCCTTGCTCTTAGATGAATAACCAAGAAATATTCCTTCATCACTTCTAGGATCAAATTTGCCAATATACTCATCCCTTCTAATATAACATTTACTTCCAAATATTTTGAAATATTTAAGAGTAGGAGTATTACCAAACCATAGTTCATGTGGGGTCTTACCGGTTTCACCTCTGATGTGAACTCTGTTAAATGTATAAATTGTTGTATTGACCAATTCTATCCAATATATATGAGGTAGATTTGCTTCTGATATCATACTTCTGGCATCAAAAGATATAGTGCCTTTTCCTTTGATCAAACAAGCTTTATCATCTCCAAATCTTACTAGACCTCCATTGTATTCTTGAAAGGTTAAGAATTTACTCTTATCACCAGTCATATGATGTGAACATCCTGAGTCAATAATCCATTCATCCTTATCTTCAATTTTAGCTGTCAGGGCCTACTCTACCGGTTAAATAGTAGGTGTCGGTTTATCTTCTGTTATAGCAACAAAATCCCATCCATTGTCTGTCGGATCCTCATCAGAATCATCTATGATTCCTTCATCAGCATAATAACAAGATTTGTCTCTATTCTTCTTAAAATTGTATTTCTGATAGTCAAGGTTAGGCTTATATGTTCTTTTAGCTTCTTCTCTTAATATTTGTACGTGGAAACCCTGTAAGGGGAAAAACCATGATGGGAAGCCTTACCCACAATAAAATGATACTATTGTAGATAGTATGTGTGTACAATATGGATTCTACATATGCAGAAAGGCCAGCTGCCTAGAGCTCACTACTCAAACACAAATGAGAGTCACACTGACTACAATTGGATGGTTAGATCCAATGATAATGTACTGCACAAAATAGCATCTTCATATGCTAGATTCAATACCGGTTAAGTTCTGGTTGCCTTCACAAAACCTTCCTTCAACCTTCAAATGATGTCTACGTGTATAGCTCTACTTATTTTCACATATACCTTATTACAATCTTTTTCGCATTCACATTCCACACTCAGATCTTACAAATAAGATATTACATATATGCCATAACCTAAGACCAATTTGAATAGGTCGGCTCAATAAAAGATATTACAATAAAATCAATTACAAATAAATCAATATCTAATGCATGATGTCGGCTTAATGCATTTACAATAATAATAAATCATCTCCATAATGTGTCGTGCTGATCTGGAATAGATATGTATGTCGGTGCTTATATTGGACCTATTTGTCGGTAACAGCAAATATACAAACCTGAATAAACAAATAACCAAATCGCCAAAACCAAGTGATCTAATAATGTCTTCGACATAACCAAGTAGTCTCCAAGTCATTCCAAGTGTCGGTGAACAATATATTCTATCGGTGAACCAAATACTGGTGACTGTGTATAAGTCTTTGGCTTGCCGGTGAACATAACCAAAATCTCCAAGTGCTGATAAGTGTTGACAAGTGATGACAGGTGTTGACATTAATGACAAAACCATATCAACATATCCAAAATGCCAACATTGTTTTTGTGTTAAGACCAGATATATAAGATCGATTTGGCGATTGATTTTCAAAATATCAATAATGTGGTGATCCGTTTCAGTGAGATTGAGCATAGTTTCATGTGTGCACTTTGCTTTTAGATCAACCAATAGCTGACTGAGACATAAACAGAGTATTTAGCAGAATAGAGATAGTCAAAGATTTAGCACTTAATCAGAGCTCATTCTTTCATAGTCAGATGTTAATTAAGAGTTCAATTCATTATATTTTTACATTCTAAACAACTTGTAAGTCAGTGAGACTTCCCTGAAGGTTGTAGCCTTCCGACAAACTATATTTGAGCAGTGAGCTCTAGGCAATGTGCCTGAATGCAAGTGTGTTCCCCATCTATGTAATATTTATATACTCTTGGCCATATTATATGAATATTGTGAGTTCCAGTCCCACCGTGGTTTTTCCCTTTCTAGGTTTCCACATAAAAAATTTGGTGTTGTTGATTTGTGTATTCATCGTCGCATGTTTATGTTCTTTTCTGTTATGCATTTCTAACCGATGGATAAAGATAAGTTTGTGATTTTAACTTCCGATAGATCACCGATTCACCCCCCCTCTTAGTGATTTATGATTCTAACAATTGGTATCAGAGCCTAGTTCCTCTAAGGAATCTTAATGGCTTGAGGAAGATATAGGAGATTGATTCAATGGATTCTGGTTTTCATAGACAACTCAATGTAGCACTTGAGGATCTCTGATGCAGCTAGAAGTGAGGTCTATACCTTAAAGAAGAATCTGAATGTTGTTGATGTATTCATTAGTGAGCTAAAGGATCAAGCAAGTATCTCCAAAAAAAAGAGGAAGGAATTAATGGACAGGTTGAAGGAGAAAGAAGATCAGATCATGGAATACCAGGACAAAGTTAATGAGGTTAACAAGCTTGAGAGAGAGAATGCTACTTTGAAGAATAAGATGAAATCGATTGTGATGAGATTTACTAAAGAAATTGAGGACCAGAAGAAGAATGAAGAGAATGTGGAACAATCATTGAAGGAAAGAGTTGATGAATTCTTCAGGGTTACCTTTGAGAGTGATCAATTGAAGCTTGAGTTGACTCAATCAAAGAATAATGGTCAAGAACTTGAAAGACGGTTTGCTACCATGAGGGATGAACTTGCTACTACTAATGAATACAAAGACAAATTCAAAGCTAGTTTAGCAAGGCTTGATGAGATGCTGCAAAGTCAAACACATGGAAAGGATATGCGAGGTATAGGATTTGAGAAAGGTTAATCCTCCGGATCTGGATAAGGCAATGCAAAACCTAACTAGGAGAAGAGCGAGAAGCCTCCATTAATACAACCTAATGCTCATAAATTCAATGATAGATGTTTTACTTGCAACAAGTTTGGTAATATGGTGAGTCAGTGTAAAAGTAGGATAAAAAGAACACTTTTAAGTATGGTACACTCCTTATTTGCCTGGCACTATACTTCATGCATGAGATACTCGGTATCAATGACAAGGTCCAATGGGGCTATGATAGACCGATGGCCATGTAGATCAATGAAGGTCTATGGGGAATTGGTGATGGAACCATGAGGATATCTACCCTCTAGGGATATTTTGAAACCTTTCAAGCAGCAATGAAAAGCAGAGAAAGTATTCCAAAGGAGTTAGCTGAGAAATATGAGCAAACCATTTTCTTCATGGTTGATAAAGATTGGTGTCTAATGGAAGCAGTGGAGCCCTAGATAGTCTGGAGCATGCCCATGGGCATGAATTTGACTCTGTTACACTTGAGGTGTATACACAACATGTTTTGAGTCAACCGGTAGATCCCAAGGAAGGGAGATTTGGTACATTCAAAGAAAATGACCTTAGTTTGCATAAGTAGTTCACTGCCCTTGCCCAGAAGAGAAAAGTAACCAAGATGGAAAAAGAAGTAGCTACTCAAATGGGGTTAACCAAGGAGGAGGTGAAGAAAGCAAGAGAAAATATGCTCAAAAGGAGGCCAAGGTTGATTTGGTTCCCTCCAGGGAAAAACCTAAGGCAACTAAATCTGCTCCTACTCTGGTGGCACAACCTGCAAAACCTAGCCCATCCAAAAAAGGTGTGCTAAAGTAGAAGGAAAAACCCAAGAGAACCTATGTTGAAGCATCTCTAGTGGCCTTAGAAACTGAATTTGAGGAAGATGTAGGAAGAGAAAAGAAAAGGGGAGAATTTGTCAGACTGGTGAGAAAGCCTCAATCTGGTGGAGCTCAGCAGAGCAAAAAGACCAAGTCAAATTTCGCTCCTACCGGAAGAACCCAAAGAAGCAGACGGGTCAAAAGTCAACCTGACAAAGACCTTGAATCTAGGAATATACAAGGTAAGTACACAATCATTCCTCCACTATTAGCAGACCAGTTGATAGATGAGATATTAGTGGATGGTAAAGAATCTTGAAGCAAATTTTGAAAATTTTGATGATGGTGACCAAAGGAAAGTTGAGGAAGTAGTAATATTATACCTACATAATTTTAGTAAGACATTAATTGAATTAGAAAATTCGATTCCAAAGGACTTGTACAGTATTATAGATGCTTGAAGAATGAATGCAAGTAAAAAGGATAGAGAAATGAAGGAGAGAGAACTTGTAAATAGATGTACATGTATTACTCATGGTGAAGTTAATAGATTGATTTAAGAAGATTAAAAAAGGAATTTAGAAGTAAGAACAAAATTAATAGATTAATGATTGGAAATGTAGAGGAGGTAAGGAAAGAGACAGAGGAAATATGGAAAAAGATCATTTAGAATGACCCTCTGTATAAAGATGCATTCAAATCATCCCAGTTGGAAGAGAAGCAAGGTGATTCTGAAAGTCAGAAGGTTGAGACTCAATCTGAAGATCAACCAGAAGACTAAGGAAATACCACAATTGATGCTAAGACCAGTGACAATCCTCTGGTAGACTGATAGCACTGCAACCCCTATAATTCAATAGATTGATATTGGGGATAAAGGTGAGAATAAGGTTGTTGAGTCAAGATAAGCTGAGGTAGCTAAGGTGGACAAAGGTAAAGGCATAACTGATCTAGAAATTGCCACTCCTATGATTACAAGGATTCCACCTCAGATCAATCTTGATGGCTCAGTTGATCTCAGAAAGTTGTCTCCTGCACAAAAGCTTATGCTTGCTATTACATCCAAGCTCAAGCCAGCCAAGATCTGCTAAAATCAGAAAATGAAGATAAAAAGATAATTTTGATGTCCATAGATGTTTTGTAGAAGGTGGCTTCCAATGTATAGTTAGATTCAAATGACAACCCCTCTAGTAAATTATTACACTTGATTAACAGTGTAAATAATAATTTTGATTCTTCGAAGAAGACGTCTACTCAAAAAGTTTTGGACAGGTTTAAGGAAGTCAAAAAGTAGACATTCCTGGAAATGATTGAAGATGACAAGGTAACATTGAATAAGAGACTACAGACCATTTCTGACACATTGTCAGAAGTCGGTAAACTGTATAAATCTTGTCTCATTTTGCCTAAATTCACTATTGATATTGATAAACAAATAAATGGTTGTTAGGGCAAGCTTGCAATTATTTCTCAATCTTTTGATCCCAATGTAACACTAACCAAAAGAATTAAAGGACATATTATAGCCTTGAATGATCAGATCTCCAACCTTCAAGCGGATAAGGAGAAAGTTTTAAGGAAAGTGGGTGAACTCCGGAACCTAATTGCCATCTGGATGCTATGCTAAGCAATAAGGTAGACTGTATGAAGGAAATGGCTCGACCTGTACCATCAAACTTGAGAGAATTAGAAATTCATGCTACACTATTTAATGCATTTATCACAATTTTGGATAACCTAAAGAGTGGGTGGGATACTCACCTGGGATTTTTCAAGACTACCTATGCTAACTTATTCAAGTATTTGTAAAGTATCTATCATCTGTATATCAATTTTGGGAAGCACTCCATCTTTGGCATTGCTGTCAAAGGGGAGAGATGAGGTGAAAAATGTATAGACTAATTGTGTATAGAGTGTATAGTTCAATGATGCAGATTTTTGGATTGTTGATCTAAGGGGGAGCCTTAGAATTATTTTATTCTTTCCTCGAGTGTACAGGTTTCACAAGTTTCAACACTTAGCCATTTTTCATAGTTGTTGCCATCAATGTCAAAGGGGGATATTGTTGGCAATTAATGCTCATCCAGTGATTTCAGGTGGCATTTGGTAGTTGCATATTGGTCTAGGGTTGTCATTGATGGTAACTCTTCGTGGTGATTTGATCTGGTAGTCGTGATTCATCTTCTTTGGGAAGATGGTGTTAATCGGTAGGCAGTTAACCAGTAAAACAGGGTATTTCAGTAATGTTTTGATCTAGAATGATTTCCGATGATTGCGGTATTTTTGGTGATTTTTTTTATGATCTCGTCAATTGGGAAGACCCTTAGGAAGCATGTGATTATAATCTTTTGGTCCAATGCTATGTTCTGTTCAATATTGAAGATGACTTGGAGCTACATGTTACACTTCTTGAAGTCGACATGAAGGAGATTGTTTTTGTGTTAAGATCGGATATATAAGATCGATTTGGCAATTGATTTTTGAAATGTCAGTAATGTGGTGATCCATTTTGGTGCAATTAAGTGCAGTTTCATGTGCACACTTTGCTTTTAGATCAACGGTAGCTGACTGAGATAGAAATAGAGTATTCAACAGAGCAGAGATAGTCAAAGATTCAACACTTAAATGAAACTTATTCTTGCATAGTTAGATGCTAATTGAGAGTTCATTTCATTGTATTTTCACATTGTAAACAAATTGTAAGTTAGTGAGACTTCCCTAAAGGTTGTAGCCTTTCGAGAAACTATATTTGAGTAGTGAACTCTAGGCGGTGTGCCTAAATGCAAGTGCATTCCCCATCTATGTAATATTTATGTACTCCTAGCCATAGTATATGAATATTGTGGGTTCTAGCCCCATCATGGTTTTTCCCTTTCCAAGTTTCCACTTAAAATTTTGGGTGTTGTGGATTTGTGTATTCATTGTCGCATGTTTATATTCTTTTATGTTATGCATTGCTAAGTGTTGGATAAAGAATAAATTTGTGGTTTTAACTTCCGGTAGATCATTGATTCACTCCCCCCTCTCAATGATCTCTGATTCTAACATGAAGAATGATGGTTGAGTCAGTTTAGAAGGATAAGTAACATAATTAAATAATTAAAGAATTACTTAATTAATTAGGATGAATAATTAGTACATGATGAAAAAGGACATTTTTTAGTGTCTACATTTACCCCTCTTTGACACAATGTTGAAACAACATTGTTTCAAACAAAACAAAAATTTATGCCCTAGTAGCCCCGATGATGCTTTATAGTGTAAATATGACCCCTCGTAAAAAGTGGTCAAACAATTATGAAACTGAGACGATTTTTTTGATACCATGGTAATGAGAAATCGTGTGAAGTTTCATGCATTTTTGAGTTCATTTAACTGTGCTACAAGTGTGTTAAAGTTCAATTGGACCACGGTCATTGGAGAGGTTAAAAACCTAATTCTAGCTATAAATAGTGAATTGGCCCTTTTAATTTGATTATTTGCATTCATTTGATTTGTGGAGCTCTTCTTGATTTCAATACTTTTTGGAAAATTTTGAGCATGATGGCGGGCCACAGAGCAAGATTGCACTTGTCTGATCGAGTGCATGCATATCAAAGATTGGTCGGCACTGGCCGCCCAGTAAGAATACCAAAAACTGTGCTCATTTTTGCTTGTTTTTGTAAATTTTTCTCGTTTATGTCAGAGCAAAAAAGATTTTATTTGATGCGCAATTGAGTATCGTTCTGTTTGCATTTGATTATATTTATGTGCAATTGATTTTAGTATTTCGCACTTGTTAATTTGGCTTGCAAATGTGTTTTGTGACATGCAATTGTATTTAATAATTTGCACTTGATCTTAATGATGCGCAATTGAATTTATTGGTGCACATTTGTGTTAAACAATTCATATTTGACTTTATTCATTGTATCTAATTCACAATTGATATTTTATATTTTCTTCCAAAATTTATGATTTGATTTTGTCATGCGAATATAGTATCTGATATTTTCACATTTTTCATCTTGTAGGCACATTACCCTATCTTGGTTGGTAGACAGATGAGGCCAGATGATATCGAGTGTCACTATGAGCTTATCGATGAGGAGACTGCCTTGATCAGATATTTATGTTTATATCATATATTGCACTTGCCAGAGGTTACGACCAACAAGGCCATGATTACCACATTAGTCGAGCAATGACATTCTGAGACTTGTTCTTTTCACTTACCTACTAGTGAGTTATCAATTACATTGGAGGATTTGTGGCACATTCTGCATATACCCATTCATGGTGCCTGAGTTACTTTCAATCATGATGATGGTGTTATTGGACTATGTGATTTATTTGAGTGTTTAGAGGAGGATTTATCCATACGAGGTTGATATGAGATCCCATGGGATGATCTAGATTACGATGATCTTACTATCGTTTTGTGCTTTGTTGTTGTTGGCGTACTGATTCTTGGTTGAAAGACACATGGTTTCCCTGTCAGATGGGGTAGATTTATCCAAGACATGATTATTCATAAACATGTTTTTGTGTGGGGTTCATACTTATTATCCACTTTATATCACCAGATGCATGTTATTGTATACTTGGAGCATAAATCCATTGGTTGTGGTACCACTTTGCTCTAGGTATGGGCTTGGGAGCATATGGCTATCTTTTGTCTAATGGTTCATGTTGATCTTGCTGATGAGAAGCCATATGCCTATAGATACACAGTTGGCATTAGACATAGGGCATCAGGGAACACCCTTTACTGGAGACATCAGATTGATATACTACAATATTTCTCTTCAAGGCCATATCTTGATTGTCATGATTGGTCTAATGATGCACAACATTTACCTTATTGCAAGAAGTAGTGTTATCTCATTGGTTGAGATGTTGGTAGACATAGGGTTATTGACATCCATCTACTTAGTCGCGTACTCCATTAGTTTGGGGAGATATAGGGTGTGCTAGATGTGACAACTTATTTTTCTCGAATTACACGAGAGATCGGGGATTGGGGGTATTGTGTATAGCATCATGTTGCTATTGCAGAGTTTGATTCTCTTTGGCCGCTACAGTGGGGTTGGTCAGTTGGAGTTGTAGATCTTGGTGCCACACCGCAGTATGATGCTTGGTGGGTACATCATATACCAATATCATTGACAGATCCTACAATTCCTATCTCTCCTCAACAGATTCAACATAGAAGGGCATAGAGAGGGAGAGGGAGAGGGAGAGATGGTGGAGGCTGGGATGGTGGAGGTCAGGATGGGGGAGGATGATGAGGTGGAGGTCAGATTGGCTTGATTGCAGAAGTAGCAGCAGCAAAGGCATAGCGAGAGGATAGTGAGAGTGATGTAGACATTGGTGGAGACACCAAGTCTATGGGTAGCTTTGACCGGGATGGGAGTGAGAGTGATGGTTCTAAGACAGGATCACCTAGCAATGGGGGGAGTGGTGATGGGGATGGTGGTGGGCAGGACATTGAGATGCCCCAGGTTGGAGATGCACCAACCGTAGAGGGAGGTGGCGAGGAGGAGGGTGAGGATGAGAAAGTTGTGAGAGCTCAGATTAGGAGCTTAGAGGATCTAGTTTTCACATTATGACAATGCTAGATGGATGATAAGGAGCACTTCTACAAAGTATATGGTGATTTAGAGGCAGAGAGATCAAATTGTCAGAGAGAGGGATAGGGCTATTGCGGATAGAGATCATCTCTAGCGAGAGCGAGATGATGCAGTGCAAAGAGAACAAGTGGTTATGGATGCATATGATCAGTTGTTTAGCCCAGGGACCAAGGAGCAGAGATAGTTAGATAGATTTTCATTGCAGCTCGGGAGGCTATATATTACAGACAAGCATATGAGAGAGTCGTTCCTATGGATCAGATGGAGACTAGTTTTCAAACTTTTAGATCTCAAAATGGGTCTAGCAGGGACACTAGTTGACAAATGAGTAGCATAGGCATGATGGGTCCTCCTAGGGAATCATTGGGTCATCTTGGGGCAGGATCGAGCAGACAAGATCCACCTAGAGATATGGGCAGTGTCGGTTGAAATATTTTGTCTTTCATTTGTTATGATGTATTCTGACACTTTTGAGATATATATTATATGCATTTTGGTGGCGTTCTGCATGCCTTGTGTTATTTCTATGATGTATGGTCCTATATGATGTATATATTTGATGTGTGATATGTGTGTGATACCTTTTATGATACTAGTGCATTCTATTTTATGCAATGTGATGATATGGTTGTGTAACTAATGCTTCTATATGATAATTAGTATAAAATTCAATATGATATGAATATAAATGTATCTAATGCATTAAGATGTAGATGGGATTAAGCTTGATTAATAATGCAGGTGAATCTAAATAACATGCATTCAAATGCAATGTAACTAATGAACTTAAAATGATATGCAACCTATATGAATGTTTTTGTTGTGACATAATTCATTGTTGATTGTGCCTCTTGACTTAGAATAAGTGTTAGTAAGAAAGATAGACTTGGATTAAATGATGAAGAGATAAGAGAAAATGATGAATCAATTTGTTTAACTTGATATCAAAATTGATATGATATGATAGGAATGATAGTATGAGTACTCTTCTTTGCCTTTACTCATAGTGCAATACATTATCATCATTGAGCCTTATTATGTAACAATGAAGCTTAGTACATGAAGGTATAAGGAACTAGGATGTATAGATATCTCATTGCAAGAAAAAAAAACATGTAGCAGAGAAGGAATGAACCCTCCATTCTGGGAATTTCACTAGGGGTTGAGGTATGTGTTGCATTCACAAGATGAATGCTCCTATCACAGACACCCACTAGAGAAATTGCCCCACAACTTCATTGGTTCACACCAATAAATAGCAAATAAAGTAAAGGATCATGCCCATCACGGCTCCTCTAGTCACTTTTTGGACATCCTTGAGTAGTATAGAAACATGATCTTTGCCAATTGATAAAAGATAAAAACCAAATTAGACAAAATCCAACAGCTAAACTGACTATGCCTTTTCTTTGATTTATTTTATGTGATGATTCATAATGTCTGGTTTAAAAAGTTTTAGACCCTGTTTAAGACTGATCTGTCTGGTTTTGAGTGTATCTGATTCTGTCTAAGACATGATAATGATCATGTTGATGTGGATATCAACGATTGATAAGACTTGATTAGGTTGGTTCCAAATGTTTGATAAGATAGTTATATCCTTTGTTTAACTTAGCACGAAGTATTTGTTGGATATTTGCTAGGGTATTTGTTTCTCACAAGACATTTTATTGCAAGTTTTGGTTGTTTTTTATTTTTAGTTTGTTTTTGAGTTTTTTTATGTTTAGGGTTTTGTGGATCATTTTCGAATATTTTTATTTTGTTGTTTTCTGATGTTTTTGGTAAATTTTTGTTCAAGATCTTTTTCTGATTTTTAGGGTTTTCTCAAGACTTTTTACAATTTTAAGTTTTTTTGTGTTTTACACATGTTTTTGGATTTTTTTAAAAAAATTCTCTTAATGTTTTTTATTTAATTTTTTTAGGAACATTTTCCAATTTTTAAGATTTTTTTTAGGACTTTTTACAATTTTCAAGATTTTTTCAGTTATGCCCCTAAGTATGCAGACCTATGATGATGACATGATGATGCATATGAAGACAATTAATTTTTTACATGAGTTATGCTAAAGAAAGATGCATTATAAAGATGCAATTCCTATTTGAACAAGGGTGAGTGTATGCATCTTTCATTCTGAAATGCACTTATTGAATTAAAGATGTGAAACATTTTAGAGATAAGAGCTCAATCTGTTCTCAGAAGACTTTAGATCATCCAATATTAACACACTATGTAATCAAGATTTATGAATGGAGACGCATAAAACTTCTCCATTAATTCTTGAAACTTTGGTCCCCCTTTTGCCTATGTTTGTGCACTTGAGTTTATTCCAACCCTTGTAACCATTACAGACCCTTGGAATCCTATGTGGATAGCTATATGAGTTATGTTGACTTCAAAAGCATCATGGATAGAGCCTCGATGCTAGCAAGCTTTTAGGGCTCTGATGAGGTTATACATTGTAATCTCTTGAATATTGCTCCATTTCTAGTAGGCATCCATAGCCCTGATGGATTTATTCAAATGTTCCCTTAGTCAAGCTTTTATTGCACTTTTTTGCATGATATTTCAGTGCTATTTTGCCTTGAGATGGATATTTGGCATAACTTTTCTTTTTTATTTTCTTTCCTTGACTTGTAAGTAATGAAACCTACTTGGGTATGACAATTACAACAACAGTGAAGTAGAATATTGGATTTTTCACCAGCCACATGACCAACTAGGTATATGCAATGACATAGAGCTATTGATTAATGTGTGATATATAGCAATTGATGGACTTTGGGTAACAAGGCTCAATAGTTTAACCTCTACTCAACCATGGATAAAGCTTAATCACAAGGTGATGTTGGTATTCCAATTACAATGGGAGATTGTTGGCATTTTTAAGAGGATATTGAGAAGGTTGTTGAAGATTATTGATATAACTGATTAAGGATGTTTACTATCTTAATAACATTATTTTGTCATTGATGTCAAGAAATTGATTTTCTGATTCAGTATGATGTTGCCATATCTTGAGAAGATTGATTTGAAGAGAATTAAGATGTTGGTAAAAGACACATAAAGAACGTGATGAATAAGGGGAAGAATAAGTTATTCAATGGGCAACTATTACTGAGTTAGACAATGATGAGATCATGATGTTTAGATTATTTTGATATCCTACATATGTTGTTGATTGTAAGGTTAATACTATACTATGTCACCAAGCATAGAACCTAGTCGGTAAACCCTAAGGAACCTAGTTGGTAAACCCTAAGGTTATCACTATCGATTAATGAAGGTGAAATGTCTACCAAGTGAAGTTTAGTATTTACCGAGTTACAACTGAACTGTAACAGAATGCATTGGATGAATAAAGCGTCATTTAATGAAGGAAGCTGATGAGTTGGAGTTGTATAAATGATTGGTATGTCGTGCATGAAGTTTGTTAAGAATCTATGGCAATGGAAGATCGACAGGAAGATCTACAGCTCAGATTGAACCGTAATACCCTAGCACAAGTTCCAAGAAATGTATGCAAGTTCCAAGGTGAGGTAAAATGTTTTCAGATCGAAGGATACACTGAACCTGGTCAAGATTAAAGATCTGATGGCTATGATTGATCATGGGAAATGTGATCAAGGAGATTCAGCGGTTAGCAAATTGTTTATAAATAAGGAATTGTTGATAAACAATGAATGCGGGCAAGTGTAAGCACAGGGATGCTACATAGTGATTACCGAGCACAGAAGCTTGAAGACCTATTTTATTAACAGAGTATAGAGCCTAGCAGAGGGACAAGATAAGTCCTATGACTAGGAATTATTAAGCAAATAACAATCTACTTTAGCATTTTAGATGTAAAGTTGTAGATATATACTTATTACTATTATTTTGTAAAGTGACAGAAAATCTCTTAACCTAGTGGACTTAACAGTCTTATTTGTAAAACCTCTAGCAAGGTAACATTCTAATTGAGTGTTTGAAATCCTTTGACAAGGTCACTTCTAACAAAGTGAAGATCCTAACAAATCTGAGGGAAATCCCTTAACCGGGTCACATATAGCAATGTATTTGTAATCTTTAACAGGATTTGCTTTTAACTGAGCATACTCTAGAAGAGTATATTTCTTAGTGGGTCTGAAATCCCACAGTGGTTTTTCCCTATTTGGGTTTCCATGTTAAATGTGGTGTTAAATGTGTTGCAATGTTATATGTTTATGAGTTTGCATGTATTACAGTTTTGGTTACATATATCTGTTAAGGCTACCGAGGTTGAATCTATTGATTTTATGGAAGATTAAGTTTGTATGATTCACACCCCCCCCCCCCCCGCCCCTGCCCCCGCCCCCCCCACTCTCATCTTGTTGGCTATTGGCATCTGTACTCAACATTTAGTATCAGAACATAACAATTGTTACCAGAGCTTTGGACTCTAAAAGTAAAGTTTAAAGGCACTTGAGGAAAAGATCCAAAGATGTATAAGAGGGATGCCCCAAAGATTAACAAGTCTAGTTTCTCTACATGGCATAAAAGGATGAAGCTACACTTATCAAGAGTTGGAGAATATGCAACATATTATCTGGAGAATGATTTCATTACACCGAGCACCTATCCATTGACAATGGAAGAGATAAAGGCAAAGCAAGAACACACTCAATCAATGATTGAGATATCATCGGCATTGATCGACTCAGAGTTTAATGATCTAGAAGGCTGCGGTGATGCAAAAGCAATGTGGGACAAACTCATATTTGTGTATAGCGGTGATGAACATGTTCAGAGAGAAAAAGTGGATAGTCTAAGAGGACAACTTGAATCTATGAGAATGAATGAAGGTGAGAACATAACCCAGTACAGTACAAGAGTAAAGGAAATTGTCAATCAAATCAAAGGAGCAAGAGGAACTATTGAAGAGAAGGATATCACAAGGAAGTTATTGAGAACCCTTCTACCTGCTTATGCAACCTGAGTCTCTACAATCAATGAATTGAGGTTTGTACCCAATATGTCAGTTTCTTTAGATGCTACTATCAGTAAGCTACATGCATTTGAGTTAATTAATTTTGATAACAGTGGGTCTTCAGTAAATAAAGTATATAGGAAATGAGACAACCTTTTCTCCTTTCAGTGTAGCTAGGTGAATGACTCAGACAATCACCTTGTTTATTGATTCAACTATATGCAAAAGCAATACTGATATGTAGCTAGATGTTGTGAAATCTAAAATGCAACTATGATGCACTTTGAAATAGGGATATGCAACGCAATGTAGGAAAGAAATATGCAAATGCAGTACTTGAAAATTTAAATGAACCCATCCCTTAGATGTAATATCTTTTTATGTGTATATTATTCATGGGTTTGGGGAGTGGATCTCTCTCATGATTTTGTAGTGTTTTCCAAATGGTTGTTCATTTCGTAGATTTTCTAACCATTAAGGTGTGGATGGTAATGGTATTTCACAGATGTTGTTTTCCTCTGTAGTAGCAATCCAAGCATTGGGGGATGAAAGTATAGAATTTTTTGCTTTTATCTTTTCTTCCCATTGCTTTATGTCATTCACATATTCTTTCTCATTATCGGGTATCATGTCTTTGAGAAATGTCGCTTAAACCTGCTGATATTATTTGCTTCTTTCATCGAGAGATGTTATCCTATCTACCTCTAAAGTGAATCCCACTGTATAGACATTATAGGGGAGTTCAATATCCTTACCCAAAAATTCTATTATGGTATTGTCATTATGTAGACTTTAATTTCATCATCAGAATACTACCTGCAACATGTTAGTTTCACAAAATACAAAGGAAATGCTACAAGAAATCCAAACTCAACCAATGAAACTACATGAAATGGATATTAAAAAAAAATACTATTTTTACCTTCATGATTTAAGTCTCATTGTGACATAACTCCAATGTTCCTGGTTGTAGATGGTGTGCTCTTAGACAAGCACGGATAGCTTCCAAGATGGCATATGAAGAATGGACTGATAATTGATAGTTAACTAATACTATGATATGCAATGCTAAATGATTATGCTATTTGCTTCAAGACTAAAACTCACGGATGCATAAGTTTTCACAAATGATTAGCTTGAAAACTCACTTGAAGACTAACTCTTTCTCAACTCAAACTCCTGATTTTATAGACTTTGAGAGGATAAGATGATGTGGCCTGGATCAACGGTCATAATCAGATCTGCAGATTTGGATGACTATGAGCAAAGGTGATGGTTGAGAGAAAGGGGGAAGGAGAAGACAAGTGTCACTCATCTCACCTTGACTGGGTTGTTGACCGAGGGAATCTAGGGATGGTTGGAGAAGATTTAGGCATGAGAGGACAAGTGGACTCAAGTCCTTCCTAAGATGTAGGGATGTTGGAGAGAATATAAAAGAAAAATTAAGAATTATGTGTATGTACACAATATTAAATTTGGAGGTTGGAGATAAATGATGAATTAATATTTAAGAAATATTAATATCTTTAGCCACATGAGTGATGAGTTGGCAAAGGGAAGATGAAGTGGAGATGGAAGGATGAGTTGGAAAAAGAGATTAAATAATTAAGAATTATTTAATATTTGAGAATATAGGATAGAAGAATAATCATTAAATATTAGATATTCAAATGATTGGAAGAAATAATTAAATATTAGATATTTAATTAATTACAGGAATAGGATAGATGAATTAATTAATAAAATATTTCAATTAAATTAATTAATACAAAGACATGAAATGAATTAAATAATTAATCTTTTCAAATTAACTATTTAATAGAAGAATAAATATTAAATTTATATAAAATATTTATTTAATCGCTTGTAGCCAATTTTTATGTGTATACATTTTGCCCCTCTTTGAAATAATGTCAAGACAACATTGTTTCAAAGATTAAATCAAGTCTGGATAATGTGCCTGGTGGAGATTGAAAATATTGATTGTGTGCCCCCTCGAGAGATTGATCGTGAAATTGTTTAAAAATTGGATAAGCGATTGATCTCACAATAATTGAAAAGGTCTATCAATTAAATTCATTTATGAAAAATAAATATAATTGCCCCATTGAAAAACATTAATTGCCCTTCCAAATAGTAAATATTAAATTAACCAAAGTTAATTTTAATCTCATTTGCATCCTTGTCAGCTTGTGAAGAGTTTATCTTGGTGAGGTGGCAAAATGGTGATCCCGCTGGAGAACCATCGATTTGAGCACGTTCGATGATATCAGTGACCTCTTGAGTATGGGTATCCGGTATGTACTTTATCCCGATCTTTTTGCAACTTGTCATACAATTTTTCATGTTTGTTTAGCGCATTTTTGGTTATTTTTAATTTTTTTCGATTTTCAGCAATTTTGGTTAGCATTTTTGTTTTCCATGTTAGTGCTTTTGCATGTAAAGTTAGCGCATCTAATTTTTGTAGTGCATATGTTCATTTTGTTAGCACATTTGTGATGAATGTTAGCGCTTTTGCTATGTCAACGCTTTTGCTTTTAGTGTTTGTGCATTTGATGTTTAGGACAACGCTTTTGATTGTTTCATGCTTTTGTTCCAAGGTTTAGCGCCTTTGCAAAAAAGGTTCACACATATGTTGGATTTAGCACCTGTGTTCAATAGAATAGCGCTTTTGTTAAAAACATTAGCGCTTGTGTTTCAAATGAATTTGTTTGATGTTGTTCATGTTAAAATTCACTTTGATGATTGGATTTAGGCATTTTAATTTGAAATTGTGATGGATAGGTACTAGATTGATTGGTTTGATAATGTTAATTAATAAGATAAACGATTGATTGATTTGATTTGATTGGATAGATTAGCTCTAAGAAACTGATTTAGTTTTTTATGAAGAGCATAGCAGAGTTTGATTGAACTCAATGATTGATAGAAAACCATGATTGATAGGTTTAGATTGATTTGATAGCCTGATTTGCTTCATTTGAAAAGATTTACAAATTGTTGATGTGCTAGATTAGCGATTTCTTTGATTTGATAGATAGATGATTGATGATTGATTGAATTCTCATGGTAAATAGGAGAAACTTGATGTTCTCCAATGTCGAGAGAAATTCCTGACAATGCGACACTTAGTGCCAGAGCTTACACAGGCAAAGGTGAGACATATAGATGCCTACGGATTGTGCCACTTATTATACATGCCTAATATTACCCATAATAGGGGATTGTTGACAGCTTTAGCCGAGAGATGGCATAGCGAGCATAACACTTTCCACCTGCCCACGAGTGAGATTAGTGTGACGCTTGAGGATGTCTACAGGATTCTCCACATCCCAGTGACTGGTGAGTTAGTTCAGTATGATTTTTCAGGATTGTGGAGGGACAGAGGCATGCAGAGCCGTATTTGGTGATGAGAGCATTTTGAGAGGAGAGATCTGATGGCATGATATGATTTTGTATTACGAGACTCTCCTT
This sequence comes from Cryptomeria japonica, assembly GCF_030272615.1. Lineage (NCBI taxonomy): Eukaryota > Viridiplantae > Streptophyta > Pinopsida > Cupressales > Cupressaceae > Cryptomeria > Cryptomeria japonica. Next base: position 898,046,922 of record NC_081409.1, on the reverse strand, counting down.
GTGATTCTTTCAAGTTTGATTGGGGGATTTATCTATCTGGACAGGAGATCTCAAGGTTTTGTTGCTAGGTGGGGTGAGATTCTTCAGAGCATGATGCAACATCAGACTCAATATGCTTGGGGTGTTTGTATGCTCGCTCATTTGTATCATGATCTTCATCAAGTTGTTTTCGATGAGAGTGTTAGTTTGTCGACAGGATGCACACTTTTGCAGATCTGGTGCTTGGAGCACATTGCTATTACGCAGCCTATTCATCATAGAGCTCATGGTGAGAGGCAGCCATATGTTTATCGGTATGCAGGTATCCTTACTCAGCATAAGTTGGGTAAGATGGAGTATTGGTGTTGGGTTCTTGATTCACTGGATAGTGTTATTTGGAGACCTTATATTGATTGTGAGACATGGATGGATGATGCACAAACATTACCATTTATTATGCAGAGTAGATATCGCATTGGTTAGACTCCATACATTGTTGAGAGATAGTTGATTAGTCACATTCTGAGATAGTTTGGTATCATTCAGCTTATGCCTACTGGTGTCACAATATATGCATGATGGTACAGAGATAGGTGAGATTAGGGACCTTCTTTGTCATTTGAGATAGCATGTGTAGAGTTTTTGGCTACTCCTAGGGTAGCTTATGATATGAGATTGCACATTCTAGATCCTGGGGTTATTGCAGATTATGCTCAGTAAATACCTGCACATCCATTTCCTCGTATTACTGATCCAGCAGATCCTCCTCCCAGCTCAAGAGATGAGAATGATGATTTAGATGATCCTATTATTAGGAGATGAAGATGAAGACGAGAGCTTAGATAAGCTCAGGAGGCTGGAGGGGATGGAGATGAGGGTAGAGATGGAGGTGGTGGCAGTAGGAGATCCAAACGGAGAGGAGGTCGATTGAGAGTCCGTGGAGGATCATTTGGACTGGTTGGCAGGATTGGAGACCACTTCCTATGAGTGGGAGAGAGGTTGGATGGATTGGGAGGGATACTGGCAGGGCAGGTATGAGATCACCAAGAGCATTGCCCTGTATAGGAGGAGGCAAGATGACTAGATTGGATGGGGGTTGCAGGAGAGGCATTGATTTTGGTCAGATTCAGCTAGACCCTAGGGTTATTGCAGCTCATGGTGGAGAGGATGAGGATCTAGAGGATCATGTTCCACTCATTAGATGATAGGTTATGAGAGCTACTTAGACTGAGATTCTAGCGGGTGGACAGGGAGGTGGAGATGAGTGGATTGGGGGTCATGTGCCTCGGTAGGATGTGCCAGAGCAAGAGACCATGGATAGTCTTAGAGCACAAATAGATCAGCTTGGATCATAGGTACAGACACTCATGACAGAGAGAGACGGAGTTGTTAGGAGACAACAGGATACTCAAAGCCTCCTTGATCACATTCAGCAGGTTGGATCGAGCACTCTCTCAACTGATACTGTTAGAGCACTAGTTTAGGTCAGGAAGGAGAATTCCCATTAGCGATAATTATATGAGGATCTAGTTGCAGAGAGCCAGAGAGTAGGTAGCTATCATACCACTGTGAGGATGGATACTAGCAGCGGTGGAGTCATGGGACCTCCTCAGAGGAGTATTGGCAAATGCACACTCCAATGAGAAATTGTAGGTGATTGAAGGTATTTTCATTGATGACAACCTTGAAATCATATGATACCGGCAGGCACCAACATCGACAGACTCTACACCGACATACAGAACACCGGCACTAAAAAGGAAGATTACCGGCACCCTGGCTGACAGGAATTTTGTGTATTTATATTTTGTAATTAATTGTTAAATCTTTTGTAAGCCAACTTGGTGGATTGTAATATGACTCATATAAGTATGAGATCATTGTAGATCATTTAATAGGCAAAGTATGAAAAGATAATAGCAGACCTAATATGCGAATTATTGGATAAGGGTTTATGTATGTAGCAGAGCTTAAACCGGTACTGAATCTGGCATAGCAGATGCTAATTTGAAGTAGTACAAGATATTGGATTTCTATAATCCACTTTTGTAAGTCAGTGTGACTTCTTTTGTAATTGAGCAGTGAGCTCTAGGCACTTGGCCTTCCTGCATATGCAAGCCCCTATTGTATACAGTAATATTCCCTTATTGGCCAGTAAGCGAATATTGTGGGTCACAAATCCCACCAAGGTTTTTCCCTCACCGGGTTTCATCGTTAAAAAATACTATGTTATGGTGTGCTTTTCATGTTGAGGTTGTTGTTCTTATTTGCTGCATTACTTCTGGTTTACCGGTACACAGTTTTAATATTCTTTTCATGTTATAAGTTAAGTAAATTCTATTACCAGTCAAATACTGACTCACCCCCCCCTCTCAGTATCTTTGGGAGTCCTAACAGAGTAGTGATCATGTGAGACAGGCATCTGGAGGATCTTCTCACCCACAGCCATAGAGACAGACAGAGTCAGGTGGTAGTGGTACATGACACCCTTGACTTGACTTTGTATTGATGAGGAACTTGTACTTTTGATCTGATATCATTGTATACTTGGACTTTTATTGTTTTATGATGATCTATATGCAGACATGGACTCTATATGATGATGATCTTTTATTATGCATGTTACTCTATTTCATGATGATGATCTATATGCATTGATTATAAGGATGATGTTATGATCTTTTCTCTTCATTATGATGATGCTTTATATGATGATGCAATGATAAATGTTTTTTATTTTTTATAATGAAAATGAAAATGATTAACTTTGATGAAATGATACAAATGCAATGGTCTATATGGGAAAGAATGATTGATTTCTACATGATTGATGAAATGCACTTAATTGAATGCAAACTAATGCAATGATCAAAATGCAACTAAATGAAATGGATGATGATAATTTAAATGATTCTAAAGATGAATGAACCTATAATGATCAAATGCAAAATATTTTTTGTTTGTCTAAGTATACTTAATCTTTATTCATGATCATTGATCTGTGAATGAAATGAAATGCTTATAATGCAACTGACATTGAATGCTTATAATGCACATGAATAATGAGCTAATCTAAAATGATGAGCTAACTAAAAATGATACTGCCATTCTTCATATGTTATCTTGTAACAGTGCTTGATTTCATCATTGAGCTTTAAAATGTTGTAAGAAAATACAAGCAACTTGACATAATGATCCAAGCTAACCTGAGTATTTTTTACATGGATTTTAATATAGCAAGTTAATACAAGCAACTTAATATAATGAATCAAGTTGACCTGAGTATGTCTTGCAGAACAGACAAGAATTATCTCCTTTTATGAATGACTTGGAACGTCCTCCTTGATCTTTTGTTGATCATATCCTTAGACAAGTACATACCTTAATAAGAGATAAACCACATACAACAAACAAAGAAAATAATCATTCCCCATCATATCTTCTCTAGTCATGGACATCCTTGAGTCACATAGAGTACATGATTAGCAATAAAATCAAGAAATAAACACTGAATCTTGTATGTCATTCACATGTTCTCATGGTCATTAACTGATATAATCATCTTGATGAATTATCTTTGATAATCTTTCATTACTTGTTGGTTGATTCTTCATTTTCTGAGTTTCACAATTCAATTGTCATGAAATACCTTGATCTTATTTGCTTCATTGCTCATTATCTGTTTCAAAACCCTGGGTGTTTTTGGTTTTTCTAAGTTTTCCAAATGTTTTGGATTTTCAAAAATTTAAAAGATCACCTTTGCAAAATGAATTAGGATTTTGCCCCCAACAGAAACAAAACTTTATTATGGATGTACAAATTGATCAAGATCCAAACCATGAAGGGATACGAATGCAGATTGATTGATTCTGATAAAATCTAAGACAGTGACTAGGACAAGTATGTCAAAGATTCATAACTATTGGTAAGCTGAATATTTTCTGCTAATGGTTCAGAGCAATGGATGCGAAAGATGGAATGGATGAGCTAAAACAGATGGAAGCGGTAGATGTGATAGGATGGAGTGGATAGGTGCGCAAAGAGATCTCATAGATGGAAGAACTCACTTTTTTTAGATAGTGCCTATTTACCAAGTTTTCACCATCTAAATTTATTGCATTTTTTTCATATCTTGATTTTTTTAATTTTTATTTTATTTTAGGGATTTTCTGATTTTCTGATTTTTACTGATTTCTTTAGGACTTTATATCTCAAGCATAGAACTTCTTGAGATGAATAGAATTGATAGGTTCATCAAACCAATCACCTTCAGGGGTAGATAACTTGTATGCTCCTGAGCCATATGCTGCTACTATGACAAAAGGTCCTAGCCAATTTGGTTCAAATTTACCTTTCTTTTCTCAGTCTTATTGATTTCTTGGATTCTCCCTTAGAACTATATCTCCAGTCTGAAAAATGTGTGGTTGGACTTTGTGATTATAACTTCTTGCCATTCTCTGTTGATATACTTTCAAATGATCTGTTGCATTTTGGCGACGTTCCTGGATCAGCTCAAGTTCTTGGAGTCTAAAGACTCGTTGTTCTTCCTCTGGATATAAGACCTTTCAAGGAAACCCGTAGAGAAGGTATCTCCACTTCTATGGGTAATATGGCTTATGATCTATAGACTAATAAATATGGAGTCGCCCCCGTTGGTGTGTGGATGTTGGTTCAGTATGCCCAAAGAGCAGGATTTAGTTGAATGTGCCAGTCTTTTCCAGCTTCATTGACTATTTTCTTCAAGATTTTCAATATATTTTTGTTTGATGCTATAGCTTGACCATTTCCTTGTGAATAATATGGAGTAGAAAACCTATGTTGGATATGAAATTGCTCACATAGCTCCTTCGCATCTTGATTCTTAAATGGTCTTCCATTATCAGTGATAATTGTCATAGGAACTCCATAGCGACAAATTATATAATTCAAGATGAATGATGATATTTGTTTTCCTGTCACTTTTGTCAAAGGTACTGCTTCAATCCATTTAGTGAAATATTCAGTAGCAGTGAGAATGAACTTATGTCCATTAGAGGATGAAGAATTTATCTTTCCTACCAAATCAAGGCCCTATTGAGAAAATGACCATGATCCGGCCATAGGATACAATTGTTGTGCTGGAGCGTGAATGAGATTCCCATGGATTTGACATTGTTTGCATTTCTTGGCATATGTGAATGAATCTCTCTCCATAGTAGGCCAATAGTAACCCACACGAAGAAGTTTCTTAGCCAGTGCTAATCCACTTGAGTGTGTGCCACAAATACTTGCGTGAACTTTGTTAAGAACTTTCTCATATTCTTCTCGTTCAAGACATCTCAATAAAGTACTATATAGACCTCACCCATATAAGGTATCAACAATAATAGTATAGCGAGATGACTAACGGATAAAGTTTCTTCTTTGATTGCGAGACAGGTCAGGAGGAAGGATATTCTCTTTTAAGTACTGATAGGTTTGGTCGTATAAGGATTGACTGGTTCTCAATATATGGCAAATCATGTAGGTATGTTGGGATTGACTGGTAGGGGTTAAGATATCTTCCACGAGGAATTCATAATGCTGTTGATTCTCGTGATTTTGCAAGAGAGATGCTATTGTATCCATTGCGTCTGCTGCTTTGTTCTCATTTCTTGGGATTTGAGTGAACGATACTTCTTCAAAGTGTTCTTTAAATTCTTCCACCAGTTGTTTGTAGGGAATGAGCTTGTCATCCTTAGTTTGATAATCATCATTTATTTGGTTTATGATACATTGTGAATCACCATAGACATGTAATTCCTTAAAATTCCATTCAATAGCCATTTTGAGCCCAATAGTCAATGCTTCATATTCTGCAGTATTGTTTGTGCATGGAAACCGTAGTCTACATGATTTTGGAATTGTGTCCCTGAGGTGTGATGAATAAAATTCTTGTGCCTGATCCATATTGCGTATAAGAACCATCAAAGTACAATTCCCAAAATTTTGTACTTACTGTCAGAATGTCTGCATCAGGAAATTCAATGTGCAATGGTATGTCATTTTGTAAAGGTGCTTCAGCTAATTGATGACTTGTCCTTTGATAGCTTTTCAATCAACATACTTTATATCAAATTCACTCGATATCATAACCCATTTGGCTAGTCTGCCTGTCAAAATTGACTTGTTCAGCAAATACTTTAGTGGATCTATCTTTGCTATCAGTTTCATAGAATGAATCAACATATAATGTTGCAACTTCTGAGTTGCAAATACAACTATTAAACATGTCTTCTCTATTGATGTATAATTCAGTTCATAGCCGACAAGTGTTCTTTTGATGTAATGCATTGCTCTTTCTTACCCTTCTTCATCATGTTGTGCTAGGAGAGTGCCTAATGATATGTTTATCACCGCGATATAGAGCAACAATGGTTTCCCTTTTATTGGTGATACAAATACTGGAGGATTCATGAGATATTCTTTGATTTGCATAAAAGCCTTTTCACATTTTTTATCCCATTTGAATGGAATGTTTTTATGTAAAAGATGAGTGAATGGATGACATCTATCTGCTAATTGAGAGACAAATCTTTTGATTGATTGCAATCTTCCTTGTAAAGATCGCAATTGACTTATGTTCCTGGGTGACTCCATTTCCATGATGGCTTTGACCTTTTCAGGATCTACTTCAATTCCATGAGCTGATATAATGTACCCAAGAAGTTTTCCAAAGGTTACTCCAAATGCACATTTCTTTGGATTTATACTCAACTGATATCTTTCTAGCCTATCAAAGATCTTGCTTAAGATGTTCAAATGTTCTTGTCTTGTATGAGATTTTGCAAGTATATCATCTACATGATCTTCCATAAATGTATGCATCATATCATGGAAAATTGTTGGCATAGCTCTTTGATAAGTTGCTCCTGCATTCTTAAGCCCAAATGGCATAACATTTCAGCAATAAGTACCCCATGCATAGGTGAATGTTGTCTTTTCTTGATCTTTAGGGGTGATTCTTATTTGATTGTATCCTGAGAAGCCATCCATTAATGAAAACATCTCATGCCCTGCTGATAAGTCCACAATTATATCAATGTTGGGTGGTGGAAATTCATCTTTGGGACATGCTTTGTTCAAATCTCTGAAATAGATGTAGACTCTTATGCTTTTATCTCGCTTTGACACTAGCACAATACTTGAAACCCGTTCTGGATAGGCAACAAGTCTTATGAAACCCACATCTAATAGCTTCTTTAGCTCAACTTTTACAAGGAGGGCGATGTGTGGATGCATATTCCTTAGCTTTTGTTTAACTGATTTTTCTTTTGAATCCACATTGAGATGATGCATTATAAGATCTAGATTAAGTCCTGGCATGTCTGCATAGGACCAAGAAAAATTTATTTATCTTTGTCTGAAGAATTCAATGTATTATTTCATCTCTTTATCTAATAATGAGGCAATAGAATGAAGTATCTTGGGATCCTTTGATGTGCCAATGTTTATTGCTTCAATTGGTTCTATTAGAATAGCAGACCTCTCTTGAAAATATGTAGGGAGGATGTCAAACTTTCCATCTTCTGGTGCCTCAAAGAGGTTTTCACCGTCAGATACATCCTTTATTTTCCCTTTTGATTGATCTAGTGTTGCCTTGAAATGGTCTTCAACAATAGGTATCTTTCCTTGTTTTATTTCAATTTTGCGACTTGATAGTTTGGCATTCTCTTGACTACAAGAAACATTATTTGATTTTGAAATGGAAGATATCTTAGGTGTTATGGGTTCAACAACATTAAGATACATAGCTAAGTCATGATCATTGGAAAAGACATCTAATTCAGGGTTTTCTAGATTATCCCAATCAATTGGTTCTGGATGAAGAAGGGGTAAGTCGTAATCATAGTCATTTTTAGGTGCTTCAAAGTTCATGACATAATGGTCATAATTTAGCATAGAGTAGGTAATGTCATAGATATAATGATCTTGAGGATAGTCTCTCTCAAGTGTTCTCCAATCAGTCCTAACAAAATTAGTGTTGGTATTTTGTAGTTCACACTCCAGTGGCTCTTTATCTAGTGTTTGTCCCTTAAACGAATGGATTATATCAACACACACTTCTTTAGTACTACAAGTTCATTTTTGATTAATTTCAATAGATTCATTTATATTTTGAAGTTGACATACTTGTGTACATGATATAGTGGATTCTTTTGCTATCTTTTGTCTTCTTTCAAACTCAGCTTATTCTGGACTAATAGTCAATCCTACTTGACTGCCTCTTAGTTCTTCTATGGTTCTACCATACCTTGGTACATCTTGCTCCTCATTTGATAGAAATCTGATATTTCCTAATGCTTGATCCATATCTATTTTTGCTTCTTGTGGTGTTACTTCTTGGTCTTTTTCATCCCCTTTCTTTTGTTGTCTTGTATATGCCTCTTTTCTCTAGATTCTGATTTCTTCTTGTCTTCTTTCTAACTCTATCCTTTGTTTTATAAAGGCCAAGTCTTCATTTGTGATAGCTGCTTGCTCTTCATTTTTTTCTTCACTTGGCATACTAGATGAGACATCTAGACCCCATTCATATCTATTTGAATTTGTCTCTAAACCATTGTCTAGGACTACACTGCTATACCATACAGGAATGTTGTATGGTGCAAAAAGTTCCCTAATTTCTACCATCTCTACTTTTACTGCTTCTGAAATATCTTCTTCAGATTTTGCATTTGCTCGTATTCTTTGAACTTGTTGACAAGATTCTTCTTCTCTTTTGATTGCAATCTCCTCTTCTTGTTTCTCATTCTCTTCTTGTTTCTACTTATTGGCTACTATTTTTGCTACTTGATGTAACTTTTCTTGCCATTGTTCTTCTTTAGAGACTGATTTCTTTCTCCACTTTGGCTGTTGATAATTATGGTGATTTTGATTTGGTTTTGAATATCCAAGTCTTGATTTATCTTCTTTAGATTGCAAGTGAGGACAAATAGGTTCTAAAATACCTTGATGTCGCTTACCAATTGGCCCTTTTCCTTCACATCCCATTTTTTGCATGATCTTATAACCATTGCCATATTATTCTATGGGAATATTGATTTCTACAATTGTTGCTATAGTTTAATTTTTATCTTTGTACAACCAACCAAGAATGTCCTTGTCTTCAATTTCTTCTTCAAGTGTTCCAGCTCTAACAAATGATCTGTTAAACATGTCTTTTGATTTCTCTGATGTCCGTGATTGGATATTTGTAGGCTTTCCATATGACTTAGGTGAAAGTGGAAAATTAAGCAAAGAATATTTTCCCGTTCCTTCATCATTTAATTTGAGCTTTTTCTCAAAAGTTTCCCATAACTTTTCTTGAATTTCTTTGGTAGGATATATTGATTCTCTGTTATGTGGAACTCTTGTATCTTGTGTTGGCTTCAGATTATTGCAATATTGGCTAGAGTCTGCAATTATAGTGACCTCTTGTCCTTCATGAGGAAACTTTACACATTGATGATATGTAGAAGGAACTGCTTGCATGTTGTGAATCCATGGTCTTCCCAAAAGAATGTTATAAGAGAGGTTCGAATCTAAAACCTGACATAATGTATTCCTTTCCACAGGTCCTATTTTGATTGGTAACACCACAATTCCTTTAGAAGAATGCTTTGCTTCATCATAAGCCTTAATAGTTATTTTCTTCTTTGGATCTACTGCATTTTTTGAATATCCCAAAGCTTTTATTAAACTTAATGCACAAATGTTTAAGCCTGCTCCACCATCTATGAGTACGCGTTTGACACGAGTTTTATTAATGGTGACTTCAACATGTAAGGGAGCATTGTGAGAATGTTGCAAGGATGTGTCATCATTTTCAGAAAATGATAAGCAATGAGGGGCTATAAGATGTCCCACCATGTTTTAAAACTAATCCACATCCAAGTCTTTTGAAACTATTGTTTCTACTAGAGCTTTTTCCAAAATTTCCTTATGCATAGGTGAAACTTTGAGAAGTTCCAAAATTGATATTTGAGCGGGTATCCTTTTTAATTTCTCTACTAAATTGTATTGTTGTGAAGTGGATGTTGAGTCTTTTGTTATACCCGGAAAGGTGACCTTCTCTTCGCTTCTCATAATGACATTGATTGGCTTTGAAGGTGTGTTATCTTTAACAATGATGACATTTACCACATCATCATATGTATAAGTGTAGTTCACTTTGGCTTTTCCTTTGTCATATTTTAGTTGGGATTGTTCACCTTTTTCATAATTCGAAAGTGGAGTTTTGAAAGCTAGGTGTGATTCATTTGTCTTATGGCTATCCACTGTGATAGTTCCATTATCAATTAGATCTTGGATAAGGTGTTTCAATCTTTGACAATCATTTGTTTGGTGTCCTTTATTTTGATGGTAATTACAAAAATGATTGTCATTCCACCAATTAGGCTTGACTTGTGGTTCATAACTTCTTGCTTCTGGTAAAACAATCAGTTTGTTTGCAAGAAGAGTTTTTAAAGCTTATTCCAAGGGTTCTCCAATGTTTGTAAATTTCCTGTGAGGATTGGAGAAGAAAGACTTGGATTTATTATTTTTTGGACTGTTATTGTTTGGTATTTGACTTGATAGATTAAAGATTGGTTGTTGTTTCATAGCACTATTGTCGTCATTTCCTCCATTGATGGTATTCCTATTCTTTGACTAGAACTTCGGTTTGTCATTGTTGCCATTGTTGTTGTTATTATTGTTATTGTAAGAATTATTGTAAAGTTTTAGCTCTCCTTTCTTTACCATCATGTTTTCTATTTTCAGACCATTCCCAATCATCTTGGCGAAGGAGGGAGGACATTTCATTTTTAGTCGATAACTCATTTTACTAATAAGATTATCAATGAATATGTCCATCTTTTCTTGATTAGGTACATCTCTTGGATACCTATTAAACATTTGTTTCCATCGCTGCAAGAAGATCATAAAAGATTCACCATTCTTTTGTTTAACATTGCATAAATCCAGCATTGTTATCTCATTCCTCACATTGTAAGAGTATTGTGAAATAAGTCTATTCATGAGTTCTTCAAAAGATTTGATTCCAGATGGTAATATTGAAAACAATTCCATTGATTGTCCATTTAAACTCCTAGGGAAAAGACACATCAGGTAAGTTTCATCATGTGAAAATTCCATACTCGTAGTACAAAACTCCCTAATGTGATCCTGAGGTTCAGATTTTCTATCATATTTGTCATATTTAGGGATCTCGCAATGTTGTGGAAATGGTATCATATTCAAATTTTTATCGAAAGGATATGGGCAGATATCTTCCAATAAATACTTCTTGGAGCTTGTTCCATTTTGCATATCTTATATCTGTTGTTGTAGAGTTTGCATTTGTTGATTGAGCTTTAACAATGGATTATCCATATTGTTTCTCCTTATTTCTTTGTAAGTTCTTTTATCACTATGCTCTCTTCTTGTGTCATCACTTTCTTTTCTTGTCTCTTCATGACTTTCTTTATTTGCATCTTCGTTATTTGGATCATCTGTGTTTTGGGTGTTACTTCTCCGCATCTTGTTTCAAGCTTTCCATGTTAAAGTCTTGTGGCAATTTAGCTCCTGATTTTGCCAACATCAAAAGATATTTCTCTTTTTGTCTTGCCAATCATTTTTTCATTAGTCTATCAAATTTGAAATCTTGCTCAAGGTCTCTAATGGTGTTATTGAACGCTTCTTCGTTAACAATCGTATACCCAAAAGTTTGTAACATCAGATTATCTTCTTCCTCCATTTGTTTTTGTTGTTTTTTAGGTTGTTTGTATTGAGCTCTAGTCCAAACTGGCATGTGATTGTTTCAAATTTTTTGAAGTTTCCAAAGGACAAGTCAATAGGTGATTATTGGTTTAGGAAGATATGCTTTGTTGATTTTACCACTATTGTTTGTTCGTTGTGATAAAGTGTCTCATTGTTGAAAAGCACGTCTTTGCAAAATTTCTCCATCAAACTCTGTCCTCCAGCCACGTAAATAGTGATGAAAACGATGTAGGAATGTCCTATGTTTTAATAAGATCTTGTGATTGATATACAAGAATCTTATTCTTTTCTTAGTAGCTTTATAACTGGGTTTTGTTTTCTTAAGGAGATAATTAAAAGTCATATAAGCATTTGATAGTTTACAAGTTTATTTGATTCCAAAGTTGGTGCAATTCTGATTTTGGTATGACCTAGGTTCAAAATAGGAAAGATATATCCAAGATAATGAACACAAGATGAATTGATCAAGCTTCGTGATAGAGGATTTGATATATCCTGATGAGAAGCTTGACAATGATGTTGATTTTTTTTGCACTTCAAAATGTTTGAATCAATAGCTTGTTGAATTTTTATACTTACGGAAACCTTTCAGAAATAGCATGTTGGATTAGTGACCCAGTTATTGAACTAGTTTGAAAATGTGTGATAGTTTAGAGACAAATCTACTCAAGAAGTGTTTTGATACTGATGTTGAAATTTTGGTTTGATATGCTTTTTTAGATGTGAAAAACCCTTTTTGCTAACTCTTGTGGTAAAGAGTGTTAACTTATGGGGTAAAAGCACTATTTTGTTGCTTGAAAATGCTATTTTGATTATGTTTCAAGGATTTTTCTCAAATCTTTCTGCGAGTTGTTGGATTTTTGTTCATTTTTAGATAATGATTTTCTTCGATTTTTTACCATTTTGAACATGTCATAGACATAGAAGATACAATGTTTTTGAAAAAAAAATGCATAAGCAAGTACAAATCCTATGGCAGGCTAAGACAATAATCATTGAATCTCACATGGGGTTTCCCCTAAGGCTACACTATTCAAAGCAGATATTTAGATGCTTAACCCCACTGGCTCCACCCTCAGCACTCACTTCTCTGGGGAAGCCAAGAACCATTTTCCATGAAAACCCCCATGGAAAACTTTATATCTCTACTAAGAACCATATGTGTGTGAGCAGCTTCAGAGGTCTGACCTCCTACACCAACAATTAGAAGGATTTTGACAACTAGTACAAGTGGTTTTTAGTAAAGGCGACTCGGTATTAGCCTGTTTCCACTTTGGGTTGTTCCCCTCTCACTGGCCCCTTCAAGGCAGCTCGGGAAGGCAAACCCTCTAAAGGTTATACATAAAAGAAAGTAGGTCTGGTTTTCTGATCACCATATGAGGGTGAGACCATACTTACCTACTACTTCATCAAGCACGGAAAACACAAGTTTATTTTAGCCTTCTAAAATCTATGTGCAACTACTTTAAAGAAGTCACTCAAAATGCAAGTCGCATGCTATTAATTTATTCCCTTAGTTAAGCTAAATGAGCATGACATGATGTGTTACTTTCCAAAATAGAACTCTTAATTAACTAGGTGAGGAAATGCATGAAATTTGCTTTAAAAGCAATCCTGCACATACATGTCAGTAGTTTGGAAAATTTAAATTCTTGGACATTCGGACCTGCAAGAAAATTCTGTCAGTTGCAAATAAAAGCGCTATCCTAACAAATGTGTTGTCTTTCACCTCTAAAGCGCTATCCTAACAAATGCATTATCTTTCACCTCTAAAGCACTAACCTAAAGGACAAAAGCATTGCTTTGCGGACTAAGAAGTGAGAATTCACTGACAAAAGCGTTAACCAAACTAACAAATGCGCTAACCTGAAGGACAAAAGTGTTGTTTTGAAGATTAAATGCATTGATTTACAAACAAAAGCACTAACCTAAATGACAAATGTGCTAACCTATGAGATAAAAGTGCTAACCTATCAAATAAAGGTGTTGTCAGAACTCACACAAGCATGAATCTGTATTACAAATGCGTTAAATTTGCTTTTTGCGAGAATTAGACAGGATATTAGAAAGAATATGCGAGGCTCTGAGCCCCATGGTGGGTGCCAAAATGTGTCGACTTGAATTTAATCATCAGAATACTACCTGCAACATATTAGTTTCACAAAATACAAAGGAAATACTACAGAAAATCCAAACTCAACCAATGAAACTACATGAAATGGATATTTAAAAAAACACTATTTTTACCTTCATGATTTAAGTCTCATTGTGTCCTAACTCCACTGTTCCTGGTTGCAGATGTGTGCTCTCAAACAAGAACTGATAGCTTCCAAAATGGCATATGAAGAATGGACTCATAACTGATAGTTAACTAATACTATGATATGCAATGCTAAATGATTATGATATTTGCTTCAAGACTAAAACTCACAGATGCATAAGTTTTCACAAATGATTACTTGAAAACTCACTTGAATACTAACTCTTTCTCAACTCAAACTCCTGATTTTCTAGACTTTGAGAGGATAAGATGATGTGGCTTGGATCAACGATCATGATCAGATCTGTAGATTTGGATGGTTGTGAGAAAAGGTGAAGGTTGAGAGAAAGGGGGGAGGAGAAGACAAGTGTCACTCATCTCACCTTGACTAGGTTGCTGACCGAGGGAATCTAGGGATGGTTGGAGAAGATTTAGGCATGAGAGGACAAGTGGACTCAAGTCCTTCCTAAGATGTAGGGATGTTGGAGAGAATATAAAAGGAAATTTAAGAATTATGTGTACGTACACAATATTTCATTAAATTTGGAGGTTGGAGATAAATGATGAATTAATATTTAAGAAATATTAATATCTTTAGCCACATGAGTGATGAGTTGGCAAAGGGAAGATGAAGTGGAGATGGAAGGATGAGTTGGAAAAAGAGATTAAATAATTAAGAATTATTTAATATTTGAGACTATAGGATAGAAGAATAATCATTAAATATTAGATATTCAAATGATTGGAAGAAATAATTAAATATTAGATATTTAATTAATTAGAGGAATAGGATAGATGAATTAATTAATAAAATATTTCAATTAAATTAATTAATACAAAGACATGAAATGAATTAAATAATTAATCTTTTCAAATTAACTATTTAATAGAAGAATAAATATTAAATAAATATTAAATATTTATTTAATCGCTCATAGCCAATTTTTATGTGTATACAGTCATTATTGGTCCATTCTAGTTGTGGTAGCACTTGGGATTCCTAGTCAATTGGATAGCAATAAATTTGCTTTGGGTGAAGAGTTTCTTGCATCATACATACTTGATTATGATGATGTTTCGTAATGACACAATCTTTGATACCTGGATTGAGATGGTTTACTCTCTTAGAACTTGGACTTTCTTTTGTAGCGAGATATTGTCCTGTCATTATATCATCTTGCATTGGTCCTTTAATATCTCCTTGAGAAAGGAGTTTGATGTCTTCCGTACATGGTTCAATTATTAGCGCTAATGTTTTCAAGTGTTTTGCCTCTTCTTTCCCCCAATCAATTAGATGTGAATGTGCAAGGGGTTTTTCTTTGCTTCCGTCTGCTAGAGAAGTGATTGACATCATACAAATATAGTTATTATGATCATCTTCATAGACAATATCATTTTCTATGTCTATTGTTCATGGGCTATTATCGTGAATAGAGAGAAACTCATAGTCATGAGAATATGTCATACTTTTTATATATATCCCACTATCTGAGGTTGTGTCTTATCTCATATTGCTCTTGTAATAGAATTTGTTCTTGACTTGATGATCTTCTGAATGTGGTAGAAACTCTTCTTAGACCTGGTATTAGACATTGCAATCTTTCCTCATCTAACTCATTAGGTGGAGCTAGACTTGTCTCCCTTGGTAAAAGTGTTGACAAAATCCAAGGATTAGGCACATTTGCAGGTGGTGATCCAGTTTCTGTCACCACATTTGCTTGTGAAGTTGTTTCGAGCACCATACTATCAAGTGGTGTCTCATTATCTTCTTGCAAAAGACATCTGAGATCTTCACCATCTGATTTTGTACTAGGATATGTTGTTACGTGCTTGCTTCTATGAGATGAAGAAGGGAGTCTCTATGTTGTTAACTGGTTCTGAGTATATGCTCTGATGCGAGGCTTGGCTTATTTAGTATATCCAATGTTCATTGCCTTTCTTCTATTATTTTCATGACATTATTATACCCTAACCCTTGATTCTTCGAGTTTTCTTGAGGTAGAACAAGCTCTAATCTTCCTTGTCATTGTATTCCCAATCTTGTGGTACCATCATAACCATGTTTTTGTAACATTTTAAAATAATTTCTGATCTAAGGGTAAGCGAGCTATTTTCATGTCATCCTCTTCTCTATATAACTAGTGATTAACATCTTCTTCGAGGAATTCTTCCTCTAAGTCTCCCCGTCTAATGAAAGAGCATGAATATGAATACCTAACTATATTCTTTCCTTTATCTTGTTTTGTCATGGTATTCTGAGGTTCGCCAAAAGACCTTGGAGAAAGACATAATTGTTTGACATATGATGTATTGGAGAGAGTATTCCCCACAACCAACATCTTTGATTTGTAAAGAAGATGTTGTAGGTGTATCTTCTTATGCTTCTTAGATTGTCAATGAGTTCATGTGTGTAATAAGTGATGCTTCTAGTGTTGGCATTTCATGAAGATTGTGTTGATGAACTATTGTATTATCATTGATGTCAATTTTAACTGGTAATAGAGTTGTATTGCAACTGGTAGTGATGCAGTTATGCAACTGGTAGTTGAGCAGTGAAGGAAACCGATATTACTATTGAAGCAGTGAGATCAACCGATAACCGTACCTGTTGATATGTCGAACCCTAATTGATGGAGCTTGGTGAATTGGTTGTGTTTATCTATGATCAAATGGTGATCAGAGATGATTATGCCATGTATGCATGATGCACGTGATGAGTTTCAAAGTTGTTTTGGTACGTAGAGATAACTGTTTTATTTTGGGAATGAGTGAGTGCATTGCATGAAGAGAAAACTGCGTGATGAGTTACAGGATCCAATATGCGGTGATCCAGAAGCGGTCGAGGTTGTCTTGGATAAAGTGTAGTTATTGCTATGTAATCTAATGGTCATGTTTGAACCAACTTGTTTGTAATCTCTATGAGATCTTAGGTTTTGTGATGTGTTACCGACCTATTGTTTTGCCTATAAGGTTGATGAGTTGTTTTGTAATAGTGTTGGCAATTTTGGTTAAGTGTCAGTGTGATTGATTGATGAACCAGAAGGAGTATCTGTAGAATGTTTGAAGGAAAATAGGAGGATTAAATTAGATCTGATCAAGCAAAGTAGTGTTATAACTAGATCAACAAAACCTTGTTGTTCTCTAACAATTACAACAGTTAAATCCCTTAACCAGGTAAACTTTAACAGGCTTGGTATTTTCTAAATCCTCTAACTAGGTTATCCATTAGCATGGATTTCAAATCCTCTATCAAGTTTTTAATAGGGCATTGCCTTTAACAGGGTATTGTAGTCAATCCCTTAACTCGGTGGTCCTTAACCGGATCTGTTCCTAATAGGACATTTTTGTAAAGCTTCTAACAAGGCTTGGCTCCTAACAGAGCGAACTTCAAAAGAGTTCAGAATACTTGTGGGTATTCATCCCCACCGTGGTTTTTCCCATTTGGGTTTCCACGTCAAAAATCATTGTGTCAAGTGGTGAATTATTTTTGTGGTTATGGTTTGATATAGTTAATCTATTTAACTGGTAAAGCCACTTAGATGTGTTAAGATGATTGGAAGTGATCTAAAATGTGCTATTACTAATGTTAGTAAAGAGGTTTTATGTTTTGGTTAAATGGTTTGAGAGTTTCAGATCCATTACACTGTTATTTTGGTATGCTAGTCAACCGGTAAACTTGACAATGCAATTGCAGTTGTTAGTTTAGTGATTTATTTATGAGTCGGGTTTGAGTTTGGTGAAATTTTAGCTTGTTTTCTATCTACTAATTCACCCCCCCCCCCTCTCAATAGGTCTAGACCATTATTGACTCATCATATCATCAATTGGTATCAGAGCATTTCAGGTCCTCTTGTGTCTAAGCCTAACAACTTGAGGTAAAGATATAGAAGAACGTGATGAAGAAAGAAGGTTCGAAGTTCAATAGGGAAAAATATAGAATCTGGTGTGATAGGATGAAGATCTATATCAAAAGCTTAGGAAGTCAATATTGGGAACATGTTGTTACCAAATATACCTTGCCTAGTGGGATTTTGTCTAATGATCAAAAGAAGGAGCAACAGGAGAATAATCAAGCATTGGAGGCCATTATCAGTTCCTTGTCTGATTCAGAGTATGTTGATGTCCATGGTTTGGAGACTGCTTATGAAGTATGCAAGAAACTTGAGGATATCTATAGCGGTGATAAGCATGTGAAGATTGCCAAAGAGGAGAGTTTGAGAGGTAAATTTGATGACACGCGAATGGCTGAATGTGAGAATATTCAACAGTATGGTCAGAGGATCAAGGATAAAGTTAGTCAGATCGATTGTACTGGTGGTAAAGTGGAGGATACCAAAGTGGTTAGCAATGTGTTGAGAACCCTTCTACTGGTATACGCTATCCAAGCAGCCATTCAAGAACTCAAGTCTATTGATAACACAAAGGTAAATCTTGACTCCATCATTGGTAAACTAACTGCATTTGAATTAAATGGTTATGATGGTAGTGCTTAGAAATCAGAATCTGCATTTAGAGCTTCAATTTCTAACGCACATGTAAGGAAAAGCAGAGAAGCTAGTCACAGTCATGAGTCTAGATCCAGCAGAGAAGTTGATGATGAAGACAGTCTGATTGAGCTTGAAGCATTGTTAGCCAAATGGTTACCTAGAGGTACCGGTAAGTACAAAGGTAAATTACCTTTGAAGTGTTTTGCATGTAACTGGATTGGACATATTACTGCTAACTGTCCAAATGGAGATAATGAGGAGAAACGTGAGAATTATAAAAAGTACAAAGGCAAAGGTAAAAGAGATTGCCTCATTGTAATTGATGGAGGAATCACAAAGAGGAAATATCATATCAAAATACATTAGTCTATCGCATGGATAGTTTTGATGATTGGATTATAGACAGTGGTTGTTCACACCACATGACTAGTGACCAGAGTAAGTTTCTTACTTTGAAGGAATTTGATGGAGGTGTTGTGAGATTTGTAAACGACTCACCCTGCATGGTAAAAGGAAAGAGAACCATTTCTCTTAATAGAAAGAGCAGTGCAGATGATGTCTATTGGGTTGAAGGATTGAAACACAATCTTTTGAGTGTTGCTCAACTCAATGACAGAGGTTATCCACTGGAATTCAAGAATGGAATGTGAAAAATCTATGGAAGCAAAGGTGAACTGATTGCAACTGGCAAATAGACAAAAGGTAACTTGTTTCACCTGAATTCTAAAGTCAATAGTTGCTTAATTGCTAAAGTAGATGATAGTTGGCTTTGGCATCGGAGATTTTGTCATGTAAATTTTGATAACATTGTCAAAGTCAGTAAGTCCAAGTTGGTAAGAGGTTTGCCTTAGTTGGACAAACCGGTGAATTCTCTGTGTAAGGAATGTCAACTAGGGAAGATGACAATCCTCAACTTTTAAGAGAAAATCTTTCTCAACAAAACATTTGCTAGATTTGGTTCATACAGACCTCTGTGGACCAATAAGGATTAGGAGTATTCAAGGTGATCGGTATTTTATGATCTTCATTGATGATTGCTCAAGAATGATGTGGGTCACATTCTTGAAGGACAAAACATAATCCTTTAGCAAGTTTAAGGCATTCAGGGCCTTAGCTAAAAAGGAAAGTGGAAAGAAGATAAAGTGCTTAAGAACTAATCAAGGTGGTGAATTTACTTTAGAGAAATTCACTAGATATTGTGAAGACAATGGAATTAAGAGGCAAATTTCTGCACCTAGGACACCATAGTAGAATACCATTGCATAGAGGAACAACCGATTAGTTGTTGAAGCTACTAGAACTATGTTAATACAAGGAGGTGTAGCTAAAACTTTATAGAGAGAAGCTATAATCACAACTGTCTACACTATGAACCAAATATTGGTTAAAAGAGGTAAGGATAAAAGTCCTTATGAATACTGGTATGGTAGATCACCAAATGCTAGTTATTTTAAGATTTTTGGTAGTAAATATTTTATCAAGAGAGGTGACTATGTTGGTAAGTTTGATGCTAAGAGTGATGAAGGCATATTTCTTGGTTACTCCATCAAGATATAAGACTACAAATGTTACAACAACCGGACAAAGAAAATCATTGAAAGTGTTGATGTCCGAGTAAATGAGTGTCCTGAAGACACAGGAGAAACCAGTGAGGAGAAGAAGGAAGATGAACCTTAAATTTTGATTTTGGAGCTAGAACCGGTGAAGCCAGAAGTTGGTGAAATGAATGCTGTAACAACACCAGTTCAACCAGAACAGGTAGATTCTGCAGAAGATGAAGATAGTCAGGAAGAAGAACCTGAAGATCATGATCATGTTATTCCAAGGTATGTAAGACTCAATCATAATCCTGATCGGATTGTTGGAGATAAAGATGCTAGAGTGTTAACCAGAAGAATAATTACAGAGAATTCTTGTATGATCTCCACTATTGATCCTAGAACAGCTAAGAAAGCTTTTGGTGATGATCAATGGACCAAGGCTATGGAAGAAGATCTTGACCAGATTGAGAAGAGAAACACATGCACCCTAGTACCTAGAATGGTGAACAAAAATGTAATAGGTGCTAAATGGGTATTCATGAATAAACTGAATGAGGATGGAGTAGTAGTCAGAAACAAAGCTAGATTGGTATGCAAAGGTTATGCACAGGAAGAAGGAGAAGATTATGGCGAGACATTTGTACCAGTTGCTAGATTGTAAGGTGTTAGGACTCTACTTGTATTTGCAGCATATAGGGGATTCAAAGTATATCAGATGGATGTGAAGTCAACATTTCTAAATGGAATACTAGAAGAGGAAGTCTACATTGAGTAGCTAGATGGTTATGCTTTGACTGATGCAAAGGATATGGTGTGTAAACTACACAAGGCACTATACGGTTTGAAGCAAACACCAAGAGTATGGTATGAAAGACAACATTCACACTTGGTGAAGATAGGTTTTCAGAGAACCAGTGAAGACAACAATATATATCTCAAGACTTAAGGAGATAAGATACTGGTTAGTGAGCTGTTTGTGGATGATATTATTTTTGGAGGCAATGATGACATGTGTGATGACTTTGTAAATGAGATGAAAAGTGAATTTGAGATGTCTCTGGTAGGAGAGATGAAATTCTTTATAGGTTTGGAAATTCAACAAATGAAGAACAATATTTTTATCACACAGTCCAAATATGTGAAAGAGGTATTGAAGACATTTGGAATGGGAGATTGCAAACCAGTTGGGACACCAATGGTTACAAGATGTAAACTGTCTAAGGAGAATGATGTTGCATCAGTGGATGAAAAGGAGTACATGTCTATGATAGGAAAATTGCATTATGTTGTTCACAACAGACTGAATATTGCTCATGCAGTTGGATTAGTTGTCAGATTTCAGAAGAACCTGAAGGAGACACACATGGTAGTAACTAAAAGGATATTCAGATATCTGAAAAGTACCATTGATTGTGGATTATGGTATCTATATGCAGGTAACTTTGATTTCAAAGTCTATACAGATGCAGACTCGGTAGGAAATTTTGATTAAAAGAGGAGTACAACCGAAGGTGCATTCTTTCTTGGAGAAAGGTATTTATCTTGGAGTAGCAAGAAGCAAAGTTGTATATCACAGTCAACTGGTCAAGCTAAATATGTTGTAGCGTATATGAATTGTACCCAGGCAATCTAGATGAAACACATTCTGGAAGGATTCGAGTTGAAGATTACAAAACTGGTAAAGATTTTTCTATGATAACACCAGTGCAATAAATATTTCAAAGAACCCGGTGTTGCATAGAGTTGAAATATCATTTCTTGAGAGAGAAAGTGTAGAGTAAAGATGTGTTACTGGAGCATGTATCTACTAAGGAACAACTAGAAAATATCTTTACTAAACCTCTTCCTAAGGCTACTTTTGAGTATCTTAGAGGTTAGCTAGGGGTTGTGCCCCTACATGAGGTCAATTAAGCCAAGGGGAAGAACTATATGATTGATAGGGAGAAGAATTGTAGCTAGTTACCAGCTGAAGACATGAAGACTCAGTTGAAGGAGAGTACAAGGAAAAATATAAACTAGGATTCCTATACCTGTGTATGTGCATTACTCTCAATCATCACAATCAAAGGGTATTGATATTTGTATTGCCATCAATGCCAAAGGGGGAGATTGTTGGCATTTCATGAAGATTGCATTGATGAACTACTGTGTTGTCATTGATGTCAATTGTAATGGTAATAGAGTTGTATTGCAAACGGTAGTGATGTAGTTATGCAACTGGTAATTGAGAAATGAAGGAAACCGATATTAATATTGAAGAAGTGAGATCAACCGGTAACCCTACTTGTTGATATGTCAAACTGTAACGGATGGAGCTTGGTGAATTGGTTGTGTTGATCTATGATCAAATGGTGATCGAAGATGATTATACCACATATGCATGATGCACGTGATGAGTTTAAAAGTGGTTTTGGCACGTAGAGTGTTACTACATCATTTATCCTTCATGACAGGAGTAAGTCACCCTATAAAATTTCATTCAGAGTCCTTGTCTTTCTTGCAATGCCTCGGTTTAAGCAATAGTCCGTTTGTAAATTGTCTTTAAATCAAAAATGTCGAGTTTTAGTAATTGGTTGAACTCCATGAACACATTGAACCCTCTTGAACCGGGTTCATTAGGTTCATTTAGGTTTCGCGGGTTCTTAGGTGTCTAGGGGGTTTTCCATACTAACATTTTCTTAGTGTTTTGTAGCAATTCCTTATTGGTCTTGCTTGGTGATGTGTTATGTCATCTCTCTCGAGGCGTTGAACTTTTTGAACCTAGTTCAAAAGGTTCAGACGTGTTCAACATGTTCAACACAGGTCAAATGGTCAGCAACACTTGATATAATTAATCCTCTCAGAAAAGATTTCTCCTGGGCGTGGTGTACGCCTTGAACTACTTGAACCCCAATGAAGTCTGTTCAGAGTGTTCATGTGTGTTCAAATTTGGTGGGTCCCGTGAGTTAAAAGTTTTGATGGTGCATTTATTGCCAAGTATGAGGAAAGTGAACCATATCTTAAGTGACATCAATTGTTGGAGTTTCAAGGCAAGTAATCATTTCGGGAACTGGTGGTTACTTCAAAAACGTCGCCATGCATTCAATGCATACGTGCGATGTTTAATCCAGAAACTCAAACACACTTAAACTGATAATTGGAATTATTGCACTTAATGAGTCTGTATCATTGCTCTTGCTATAAGGTATGAAGGATTAAATCTCTGAAAATTTGTTCCTCGTCGTTGCGGTGTTATTTTTCCTGGATAGAAGTTTTGTTTGTTGGTAGTCGTCTGATTGCTCAACTGTGAAGGTGAGTCCATTTCTTGTTCTCTGCAGTAATTTTTACCTGCATTTCTTCTCCCGTAGTAAGGTTTGCTGCAACAAAATAAGGCTTACCATTTATGAATTATGAAGTCCACGCTGCACCTATTCGGGAATGTTTTTAGTCTTGCATGTACAGAGCCCATAGTCAGCGATACCGAACTTAAAGGGGAAAACCTTGAAGTTTTAAAAGAAAGGGTATTCAAGGGAATTGATGGTTCCTTTGGTGTAGAAGTTTTGAGTAGTGGTCTCATAGAGGCGGTAGCCTTTCCCCCAGCTATCCCTTGCCCATAATTGGTTAGGGAATGTATCACTAAGTATGATCCAGCCTTCGAAACCATCAGGAGAGACAATGGTGAAACCCTCCTTTCCATTAACCATGAAGTAATTTCCTCTATCTTCAAGCTACCTGACTACCAGTTCTCAAACTTTTCTCCCGCCCAGTCAATCATCGAGTTCAATGCAGACAGAACCAGGCACCGAAATAACGTAGCAAAATATTGGCTGAAGGTTCCCCAAAGGGGTGGTTCCAGATTGCCAAAGAATCCCAATAAGAATCATATGCTGCCTCATATTCATGATGTCATGCTATTGTTGCACCGAGTCAAAGGCTCTGCGGAAGCCTACAGTTTCGATGACTAGATTTATTGTTATGTGCAGCTGGTGTTAGAAGGGAAGCAATATCTTGATTGGGCAGAGTTGATTACTGATTCAATGAGGGAGCAGTTGAGTATGGCCAAACAGTTTAAGTAGAATTTCTTCATGCCTTTGTATCTTATATACTATTTGGAGTGTGTTAAGCAGATAGTTGGAATACCTAGACAACCCACTGAGGAGGAGGTCCCTGTATATGATTTTTACCCCATGTTACAAAAGGATAATGCCTTGCAGGACTTTAGGAGGGTACACAATGCTTTTCTAGAGGATTTGTGCTACGAATTGAATAATATGAAAACCAAAAGAATCTCTAAGGATGCATAGGTATTGGTAAAGAGGTTTGGTAGCTTCTTTATCCAGTTTCCTCGCTTCTGCTATATAAGGATGGGCAGTTTTGAGGAAGAGCCCTTCAAGCTTCCTCATTTCTGTTTAGATTGTTTTGTTTTAGCAGAGATATGTAGGCAGCTAACTACTGTGATTAAAAAGGTGCAACCCAGGGACAAATGGGAGGGTCACTTTCCCATCCAATTAGGTATGCTATCCTACAGTTCAATGTCAGACGCTTTGAGTATTGGAGCGGACCTGAAGAACTTCAATTTTCCCCTGTACCATGAAAGGAAAGGTTTTGATAATAAGGGTTTCTCCCACAATCTTGGTCTAATGTCGTATCTCCCAATGCCATAATTAGAAGACTTCCGGGAAGATTGCAGTGATGAACTCGAGGTGTTCAAAAGGGGAAACATGAGGATGGTATTAGAGCAAGTTATTTCATTGCAGGTAAAGCTTGACATAAACGGGCTTGAAGAAGATTATCTAGATTTGTTTGAACCTGGATACTTAGCTCAAGCTAAAATCAAAGTGTCCTATATCAATTGGGCTGAGGAAGAAGAGGATGATATATAGCTGAAAACCAAAAGGGTTTTGGAGAGAATCGCAGAATGGGTCGAAAGGAAGAAAGCAGTGAAATTAGGTGCCAAGTCTAATTCTGTGAGAAGTAATGAGGTTACTCTGCATTCACCAAAGCATTTTTCTAATAATGCTTCTATGCCTATTCATGTAGGTAAGGATAAAAAGCCACCTTAGGTTAGGCACAAGTCTAATCCAGCTTTGGATTTTTGTACCCCTCGACATACCCAGTCACAAAGTGCTACTCAGAGAAGGATGGATCGAGTTAAGGATACAGAGCTGAAGGATAAGATTCTTGACAGCCAGATATTTGAAGTTGAATATCTAGATAGTGACATTGCTAATGCCCTGGATTCCCATGCGGTTACCATAGCTATGACACCACCCTCCAAAGTGATCGAAGGAGCAACTAGTTCCAGTGCAACTCCTAAGTGGCTGACTACCTCGGTGAACAAAAAATGGAGTTCCATTCATGTGACTATACCAATTCAAGATATGGTCATTAAGTATACAGAGAAGGGCCCCAAGCCAAAAAGGTTCAAAACAACTGCTCGACTGGATAGTGATGAAGGGACCGAAAAGTGGGTTGTCGAGATTGCCTCATACAAGCCCAAGGGAGAGGACAAGAAAGTCAACACAGAAGATTTTGAGGTCACTAAGGTGGAGCTAGGAAACATGAGTAGAGATTCAGATAACCATTTCTTCCAGGAATCCGCAAAGAAAATGCTCACCAAGTCGGAGAAAGATGAGCGGGAAAAGAGAGAGCTAAAGCGACATATAAGCATCCTTGCTCAATTCATTGATAACATCAGTTGTTTTGGAGCACTTCCTATATCTCATGCTACAAAGAGCTTTGATCCTACTTCACCAGAGAATAAAAAGTTAATGAGTTAGGTTCAACAAACAAAAAGCATTGCAGAGGCTGTTGAAAGATGGATTGAAGGAGGGATCAAAGACGGGGAAAAGTATATAATGAACTCCCAAAAATTATGTGATGAGATGCAGAGTCTTATTGCGGAGATTCAAAACTAGCTTTTGCCATGGGAAAAAGAGGAACACAAATGGGAGAATGTCTTGCCTATGTTCACTAAAATAGAAGAACATGGGGCTACCAGATTTTTGACAGAACATTCAATCAAACTGGTAATAGATGAATGTCAACTCTTCGTGCTGAAGAAGACCATAATGTGGCGGGTGCTAACCTTCAAATCTGTGATCTCCGATGCTAAGACTTATGTGTATGAACTCCAAGACCTCTAATGCAGTTTAGTTAATGACAACAAAGTGGTTAACCCTGATCACGATTGGCAGTTGGGGATTTGCAGGCTAAACATGCAAGATGCGATAAAAGTTTTCCGAATATACATGGAGAAAATCAAAGCCAAGGGTAATTTCACTCTTGAGGATATAACATGGGTTGCTCAGATCGAGTCCATGATGTTTATTGGTAATGATCAGTTACCTAAAGATGCTAAAAAGATGGTAAAGCACCGGTGGAGCAAGGAAGCGGCGAAGGCAAAGCTCAATGCGATGAAGGTTACGAACCAAGCAATAATCTAGGAACTCACAACCGCCCACGATGCCTAGGAAAGTGGAGAAGAAGATGATGATGGGAAAGCAACATAATGCGTTGATCAAGGCTCTGTTTTTATGTATTTTTCATGTTTATGCAAAAGACTTCGGGACATCTGTCCCAATTATACTCTGTTAGTTTCATAACTGTTTCAGAGGAGGTAGAGTTTTCAAGGAGACCTCCTCTATTCTAAAAACTATAAATTAGACTAAGATGGACGGAATAAGGGTTAGATTTTGGTTAGAATTTTGTGAGTTTTTACTTAGTTTCTTCCTGTTTTGTAAAGTTTCTCTTTTGTTGAAGGAAGTGGTCAGACTTTTAAAGATTTGGAATTGGAAAGGATTTTAGAGATGTATTGATTGTGTCTTTGTTTCATGAAAGATATATATATATATATATATATATATATATATATATATATATATATATATATATATATATATATATATATATATATATATATATATATATATATATATATATATATATATATATATATATATATATATATAAGGATCAGACTGTTTTGGGAGAAAGAAAACCTTTGAGTTTTGAATATGTGTCATGGCATATCTTTGTATATGTTGATCTAATCAAATGACAGTGTTCACCTTTCCGATACAGAATGTTATTTCTTTTCTGAGATTCCTTCCTGTGAGTTTTTAAAGGACGTGTGTGTTTGAAAAGAGACTTTGTCGCTCTTATCTATTTTATGTACTGTAAAACTGGTGCTCTAAACTTTGTTTAAGTCACTTCTTTTTCTCATGTTGAAGCATTTAGGAAGCTTATTTTTCTCTAAACTATGTGTAAAACATTAGCCTCTCATCAAAAGAATGAAGTAGGCAACCTTACGTGCTTTCAGTTTAAAAGCATACTAGTTGGAAATTAATTAGATTATTCCCCGAATAACTAATAGAGGGAGTTGTACCTATGAAAAAATTTAGAGGGAAGTAGTATATTACACTTACCCAACTGTTCAGTTGAATTTTTGTCTTTTAAAGAAGGCAACAGAGTTTGAGATTAATTATTTTGAGGAAAGGCAAATCCGTTCACTAACATATAGAGATAAATGTTTTATCTTGGGAATGAGCAAGTGCATTGCATGAAGTGGAAATCGTGTGATCAGTTACAAGATCCAATGTGCGGTGATCCAGGAGCGATCGAGGTTGTCTTGGACAATGTGGAGTGATTGCTATGTAATCTAATGGTCATGTTTGAACCGGCTTGTTTGTAATCTCTATGAGATCTTAAGTTTTGTGATTTGTTACCGACCTATTGTTTTGCTTATAAGGTCGATGAGTTGTTTTGTAATAGTGTTGGCAATTTTGGTTAAGTGTCAGTGTGTTGATTTCTAAACTAGAATGAGTATCTACAGAATGTTTGAAGGCAGAGAGGAGTATGAAAAGGATCTGATCAAGTAGAGTAGTGTTATAACCATATCAACAAAACCCTATTGTTCTCTAACAATTACAATAGTTAAATCCCTTAATCGGGTAAGCTTTAGTAGGCTTGGTGTTTTCTAAATCCTCTAACCAGGTGATCCATTATCTTGGATTTCAAATCCTCTATCGAGGTTACTCCTAACAGGGTATTGCCTTTAACATGGAATTTTAGTCAACCCCTTAACTGGGTGGTCCTTAATCGGATCTGTTCCTAACAGGACATTTTTGTAAAGCTTCTAACAAGGCTTTGCTCCTAACATGGCAAACTTCAGAAGAGTTCATAATACCTGTAAGTATTCATCCCCACCGTGGTTTTTCCCATTTGCGTTTCCACGTCAAAAATCATTGTGTCAAGTGGTGAATGGTTTTTGTGGTTATGTTTTGATATAGTTAATCTATTTATCTGGTAAAGCCACTTAGATGTATTGAGATGACTAGAAGTCATTTGAAATGCGTTATTACTAATGTTAGTAAAGAGGTTCGATATTTTGGTTAAATGGTTTGAGGGTTTCAGATCTGTTACACTATTATTTTGGTATGCTAGTCAACTGGTAAACTCGATAGTGCAGTTGCACTTGTTAGTTCAGTGATTGATTTATGAGTTGGGTTTGATTTTGGTGAAAGTTTAGTTTTTTTTCTATCTACTGATTCACCCCCCTCTCAATAGTTGTCTGGATCATTATTGATTTGTCATATCATCAGCTAGGTTATTTGGAACTTGATTGTTTGTGCTTGCTCTTAAAGTATTGCAGTGTTGAAAGGGGTTAGGATCCATGGGAATCCCAATAGCATTTTGTATCCCAATTCTTTTTCCAACACTTGGAATTTGATGTTTATAGTAACTGGTCCAATTTACACTGGCAATATGACCAACCCTTTAGAAGGACCTTCCTCATCATTGTAGGCCTTGATGTTGATCTTCTTGGTTAAGTCTATGTGAAATTGGGAATAACCCAATTCCTTGATCAACTTAAGAGTATAGATATTGAGTCTTGCCCCTCCATCTATGAGCACTCTTCTTATTGTCTTGTTATGAACATAAGCTTCTAGATGTAAAGGATCATTGTGCTCGATTCTATTTGTGAGGATGTCTTTCTCTATGAAGGCCACCTTTGATGAAGTAATTATAGTTCCCACCATTACTTGTAATACACTTTCATCCATGTCTCTGGATATAAATGAATCTTGCAATGCTTTATCTAGAATTGCTCTAAGAGTTGGTGAAATTCTGAGTAACTCAAAAAGTGATATTTGAGCAGGAGTCTTTTTTAGTTGAACCACAATATTAAAGTTGCTTGCTTGATGGGGTGCCTGAGGAGCTACTCCTTATAATGAGACTTTGGATTTGTGGGTTACCACTGCACAAGCTTTGTTTCTAGGGTTGATGGAAATGGTTGCAACCATTGCCCCCCCTTCACTAATTGCATTGATTGTATAATCGTATGCAACCTTGGTGTAGTTGGTCGTGTTGTCCTGTCCTTGATTATGCTTCACAAAAGGATCTTTGTATGTGATATGTGTTTGGTTTCATTATCCTTTATCTGTATCTATTGTTACATCACCTTGATCTATTAGGTCCTGGATGAGATTCTTGATCTTGTAACAACTAGATGTTTTGTGTCCCTTGGAATGATGATAATCACAAAAAATCATTGTCATTCCACCAGGTTGGTTTGAATGGGCCTGGTTCATATGGTCTTACTTCTAGCAAGGTTATCATGTTCATTTGTATCGACTTTTTTAGAGAAGCCACAATAGGCTCCCCCAAAGGTGTGAAATTTCTCTTTGGTGCTATATTTCTTGGAGGTCTAATCACATTAGATTGGACTACATTGGCAGTGATTGTAGTTGCACTGTTTTCTTGTGACTGATTCACATTTTGGTTTGGTCCTTGTAATGATAGTGTGGGTTGAGATTTATTGACCACTCTTGCATCAACCACACCATCATTTGTAATGTTCTTGTTTCTTGTCCAAAATTTGGGTTTATCTGCACTTGCATTGTTGTTGGGTGCTCCTCCATCTTTACCATTTTTTATGATACCTTGTTCCAACAATCCCTTCTCACATTTGAGACCTTTTTCTGTGATATCCTTGAATGTATCAAAACATTGCATGTGCAAAGGATATTTGAATGGTGGAAGGAGATTCTCACTGAATATGTCCACTTGTTCTTCCTCTGGTATATTGCTTGGATACCTTCAATACAATGCCCTCCATCTTAGTAAGAATATAGCAAAAGTATTTGTTTCTTTATGTTGTGTGGTGCACAAATCTATCAGGCTCACTAGATTATCTATATTATGAGAGAAATTTGAGATAAATAGTTCTGCTATCTCTCCCCATGAAGTAATTTTAGGAGGTAGATGTGAGAACCATTCTAGTGCGGGCCCTCAAGACTCTTAGGAAATAGTCTTAGTAGATATGTGTCTTCGTGTGCCACTTCTATGCAAGATGTGAAAAAATCTCTTATATGATCTCTTGGATCACCCTTTCCTTTGTATTTATCAAACTTAGGTGTCTCAAAGTGTAGAGGAAAGGGTGGCATATATAGAGATCTATCATAGGGATAAGGCCTAAGATCTTCCAATGTGTAGCTTTTCTTGTTCTTGGTTGCTTGCATGTTCACCATTTGCTTTTGTAAATTTTGGACTTGTTGAGCCAAAACTTTTGTTTGTGTCAAGGGTATGTCTGATGCATATATGTTTGCAACATATGGTGAAGAGGTGGTGTATACCGGTATTGTTGAAGATGATTGACTTTACACTGTATGGAAACCACTACTAGGTGTTGTGAAGTAGGTAAACTAAGGCACTGTGTTAGCCTAAGTAGGCCCAAAGGGATTGGTATGTCCATGTTGTATCCCTTGGCTACTAGTTGCAAATCTCGTTGATAGTGATGTAGTTTCTTGTGGAGTACCAATGAATTTTGAATTGAACATGGGCATTGATTGGAACCTTGTTGAAGTAACCCCTGGTATTGGTGTAGAACTTATAGCTTCTTGTGTTGTATTTAACTGAGTTGGAGCCATTTGTGTGCTTGGAGCAACACTTTGTGTAGAAGTTGTTATTGTAGATGTATAGGACACCTATGTCACATTTAGGTTCAATGTCACTCTTGGTGGCATCATTGTGGAGATGTCGAAATCAGGAGGAAACTTTGCTCCATTTTGAATTAAGAGAGATAGATACTTTTCTCTATTGTTGTTGATAAGGGCATTGATTGACATTAAGACTTGAGGGTCTTGTTGAGCTGCCTCTATTTCCTCTTGTGTTAACCCTGTTTGTAGTTCCTCTATTGTTGGTAATCTATTGGGATCTATCGGTATCAAAGCCCTATTTCTTGATTGAGAACTTGAGCTTCCAAGTGTGTTCATGTTCCAAGTTGGGTTATAGTATGGGTCATTGTTAGGATCCATATGATTTTTTGCCTTTTTTATCTTGTTACTGTCATGTGATCTCTACACTCCATGACTTACTATGATCTTCTAAATACAAATGGTAGATTGATATGGATGCAAGACTTATGACTTAACTATGTATTCAATCTATGAATCGTGACACTCTACAAAGTTTACTGGTGAGAAATGTATGCCATATTTTTTTCGACAAATTGACAAAATTCTTCTTGTTCTCTTTGTTCCTTGATTTCTTTTGCTAACTTTGTATCAAGGTAGACATATTTCCAGATTTTGTTGTCTATGACTGCTTCTACTTCTTCATATTATCGGAGATCAATTCTTACTTCCCAAGCGAGGTTGTACAAACCATCAATTATCTCTAATTGATCATTGTCTGGTGCAAGCACTAGTACAAAACCAACAATATAAGACTAAAAAACTACCAAAAATTGTAGATAAATGACTACATTTGATCATGTTACCACTGGTAGTTTATTGCCAGTCATAAATCAATTTGATCACGTGACCATTGGTTGTTTTGATTGATCAATTTGGTCATCGATTTGGTCATTGATTTGGTCATTGATTTAGTCATTGATTTAGTCACTAAGTTAGTCACTAATTTAGACATTAATTTAGTCATTGATTGTTGTTATATGGTCATTTATTTAATCATGATAGTCACTAATTTAGTCATATATTTAATCATTAATTTAGTCATTGATTGTTGTTATTTGGTCATTTATTTAGTCATGATAATCACTAATTTAGTCTTATATTTAATCATTAATTTAGTCATTGATTGTTGTTATCTGGTCATTTATTTAGTCATTCTAATAATTAATGGTCATCAATTGGTAGTATATTTAGTCATTTGTATTCACCCATTTCCATCCATTGGTAGCATGTTGTCATTTTTATTTACCAGTTTCCATTAATTGGTAGTATAGTCATGACATGAATAATTTATTAAATACCATAAATTTTATAATGCAAAAATGACATAATATTAAACTTGAACTAAAACATAAAAGCAAATAAAAATATTACATATGTGAACAAGCTACACCATGCTAGAATTAAAAGATTGATTCAACATCATGATAAATAAAGATAATCTGCAATAAAAATATACTACAAAAGAAATAATTCTACTCTTTTCTCTTTAGAAACAATACTAGGCCATCACCAAATTATAGAATGTAAATATTTTATCTTAGCTCCTCTATGCTATCTAACTTGTTGGCAACTAATACAAGTGGAATTACACTCAAGATGCCACAATTGAGCATTTGACTCGCATACTATGGCAATCTACTCATATGAAGTAGATCCTAGAATTGGAGAAGCAACCATGAAGTTTACTACAGTGATGTCAGAAATGCACAAGTACAAAAAGAGAGAATATCATTCTAAAATGAAACATTTTATTGATTTTCAAACACATTTGTCTCACACATGAGTCGTGAGGCTGGCAATACATTGCTAATGTATGAAAACACAACATATGCATAGATACATGAATGTAAAAAGGGAAACATGGTAGGTATGAAACTAGTCATTGCCTGAATGACCGGTGAGCTTGTTGTGTTGTCTTCCATTAATGTTGTTGTCCTGAAGCCTAGTTGTTGTCCTCTCCAAGCCTGCCTCTGACCTGGGTACCTGCATAATAAAGATGTAATAAATTATAACTTCTAGTTCTAACCAATGACTGATTGCATTCATATCATGTACATTGATGTATGTATGCAGATACTAAGTCACCACACATTAGAAGTGTACAGTCAGTCACCTATAAGAGACATGAGAGATGTCAAGCCAACATGTCTCAAAAGGAGAGACAAGTACTATGCATGAAAATAATCATATGTTTTTGTAGTATCATAAAATTACAACCCTAGCAATTTTTTACTGCATTAGGGTCCTCACGCATGCAAATTCGAATCCTCTAGCCTGATCAAAGACTGAAGATTGCTCAACTTGAGAAAATAACTTCTTCCTTGGCCTTTGCATCACCTTGTCGACACTCTGCCCTGGAGAAAGGGGTAGGACAGGGGCGTGGCACCCCTGTCCCTACCCTATTTTGGGACAGGACCCTTCCTAGGGTTGCATTGTTGGTTGTGCCTCGAGCAGGAAACTCCCCTGATGTCGGCCCATGACAAAATTCAAATCCACCAGCATATATTTAAGGGGTATTCATCCTCTCATTTTCATAAGTGGAAATTCGATAAGTTGGATAAGTCGAAGTTGGAGAGATTCAAGTGTGCACAAGCGATCAAGCATTCTTTTCCAGCATTGAGCATTCTCAAGTCTCCCCTCAAGGATAGGTGTTGTATTCAAGTCAAGGATTCAACCATTAAAGAGGAGATTGCTTTCAAGATTCAATTCCACACAAGCATTTCTATCAACATTCCTACTACAACCTCCCTTGAGGTGATTTACAATTGAGTCTTTCACTTACATCTACTTGCAAGTACTTTCTTTCATTACTTGGTTAATTCCAAAACTGGGGTTTGACCTAAAGGAAAACCCCCAATCCCAACCCATTTTTCCTCTCTTTTCTATGTGTAGGTTGCAGGTGTGTAGTTGTAATTTTAGATTCTGGCTTCATTTTCAGAGGCAGAAAAACCCTTTTTGTTTCGCGGATTTTTCGGAGGACCGTGTATGTTCACACCACGATCCAAGCAACTTTTCCTCAAATTTGCAGGGCGACTTCATCTCAACATTTTACGGCCATATCTAGGTGCAGAACTTCATCCCATATTCTGATCTCAAGTTATAATCAATTCTTTGTCACTTTTGCACTACATAATTCAATCAATTCCTTTCCAAATCAAATAAGAAAGAGGGGATCAATGTAGCATTCCCAATTCATTCAGAACTCAATCTACCATCTTCGTGTGGAGAGATTGAATCTAGTGAATTACCCTCTCCTCTTTCTAATGCACCATAGTGAAAAGTGCTTGAATGGTAATCGATAGTGAAACTCTCATCTCTCTTTGAGGGAAAGGGTAGTTTCTTTCTTGATCTATCATTCATCATTTTCCCACCATTACATTTTGGTGAACCCAACATCTTGCATGCTTTCCTTTGACCGAAATTGCGCATTTTTTATTTACAAGTTTCAAATTTCTGCAAAATTAGTGGTTAAATCATTATAAACCCTAGTTTGTAAAATTAAATTTGAACTTATGATTTGTAAAAATTACTTGTGGTTATCTTAGATCTAAAAATTGCTTTGTTTGTCAAATTCAATTTGTAATTAAAATTTACAAAATTGAGAGGTTACTTGTTAAAACCCTAATTTTCAAACATCATCTTGAACTTGAGCAAAAATTGGATTTCAATTTAATTTATCAGATTTCTAATTATCCTCAGATTTGGCTTCAATCCTACAATTCAAATTTTCAATTTCCCCCTTTTTACCAAAATTCAAATTTCAAAATTAAGTGGTTAGGTTATCAAACCCTAATTTTAAAAATTAATTGGATTTTGTTTGAATTTCAAATCAATTTCATTTACATTCAGATTTCTAAACATTTTCCAAGGTGTCCCTATCCATTAGGTTTGACCCTTTTCAAAATTGCAATTATCTTCCTCTTTTGTTTTCAAAACTCTAATAGGGTCCTATTTTCACATTTGTGCCTTCATTTCACCCATCCAGAGATCGTAAAATTCACCAATTTTTTAGGGTTAGCTTTAAAATCATCATAATATCCATCCTTGAAAATTTTGAAAAAAATTGGTCGGACCATGTGCGTTCCCGCCACGGTCCTCGACTTTTTTCCCAAAATTTTGGGAGACTGTTATGACTGTATTTAATAGCCTAAATCCAAAAGATTGGTCGATTTTATTGATTTTTGATCCCTCTAGAATCGGAAATACCTTCAAAATTCAACATTTCAAATTTCAAGAAAAATTTTAAAATTAAGAGGTTAATTATAGTCTGCCCTGATTTTAAAATTAAGTGGTCTTCCCTTGGCCCTAATTTTAAATTTCCAATTTCCTTTTATTTTTTAAAATTGTGTCATCCTCTTGTCCCAACAAAGTTCAAATTGTGTAATCATTATTTTTTATATTTTGCATTAACCAATTTTGTAAGCTTTGTTCCACAATTCAAAATTCAAAATTTCCCTCTAGTGCATGAGTTTTACCACTATTATTCCTACCTATCCTATCCCCGTTAGACGAAGAATTAGAATTAAGGATTCTCAAGTTTTAATTACTGAGGAGATGGATCCTGATTTGGGTGACTTCTTTAATGAGGATCGTGCTAATTCTTCCCATCTTAATCGTGTTCCTATTCACCCCATTGATGGATCCCATGATGCAGAAGAAGCTTTAACTAGGGTTTCTTTAGATCAACTTTCTACATTGGACAATCAATTTGATATCTTTCAACAATAGATGTCCCAAGAATACCCTAATAGTGAAGCTCTTCCATTAATTGAAGGTCTTAAACACATGCTTCAAAGTGATAAGAATGGAATTGATATATTGTGTGGCATTGCACATATTGTTGATTCTAATGTCATGCCTATCAAGAGTTGTGTCGAAACCCTAGGTTACTCACAACCTTCAACACAAGTCAATTCTTCTATTCCTTTGACTAATCCTATGACTATTATTCCTACTTTCACATCTAACATCATGGCTACTTCAACTCAAAATGTCATTTCTACAACCACGGGTCATGGGGGCAATCCCTCTTCTTCATTTAATCCTCCATCATTACCTATGTCTTCCATGAATATTACTAATATTCCTCAACCAATTAGTGTGACATAAGGGGGAAATTCCTTTAACAACTTTGTTCCTCCTTTAAGTGTCCCTTTTCCTACCCAATCATCACCCATGCCTACTTATCATAATGTCCAACCACCTTATTCTTAGCCCATGCCTTCTTTTAATAACATCACACCACCTTCTCAATCACCTATTTCTAACATCCATTCTTCTACCAAAATGACAATTAACAATCTTTCTCAAACCATGTCTTCTTTACAACAACAAATTGCTTCCATGAGTCAATCCAAGTTTAGTGTTCCCACCTTTGATGTTGTGACCCCACTTTCTCTTGATATTGTTAAAGCCATGCCACCTAAAGATGTGGAGATCCCTCGATTGGAACTCTATAATGAAAAAGGTGGTCCTCTTACGCATGTCAAAACATTTCAAACCTTGTGTATTAATTTTGCTTATGATCAACGATTGCTTGTAAAACTGTTTACAAGAACACTAAGAGATAAGGCCTTACAATGGTATTGCTCTCTGCCTTCTTATTCTATCACTTCTTTTCAACAACTAGCAAATGCTTTCATTCAACAATTTCAAAACAACATTGGTCCTAAAATCACTTTAACTAATTTAATGCATTGTAAACAAGGTGTTAAAGAAAAAGTGAATGATTTCATTGGTAGATATAAGCATTTGTATGCTCAAATTTCTTTCCGTGTACTTGATAATGATATTCAAAGAATTTTCATTTCCAATTTATAAAAAGATATAAGGGAAAAGCTTCTTTTGTATGAGTTTACTTCCTTTCCATAGTTGTGCGCAATACTCCACAATTATCAACCAACTGTGAGTCAAATGGAGCAACCACTCCTATGGCTCTGAGCGATAAGGGGGAGATAGTGTTCAACAACTGTTTGCGAAGTTCAAACCAACAAAAAGCTTCATCAAGTTCAATGATCCAATCAACAACAACCATGTGAATGCTACAATAGGTGTGCCTTCTATTTATAATTTTTTCCAAAGAGAAAGACAGTTTACTCCTTTGAATGAATCTTTACATAGTATCATGTCTTAGTTGTTGCACATAAATGTTATCAAACTTCCTCCTATAAAAAAATTGATCCTTCCAAACTTGCATCCCCTTATTTTGATAACAATTCCTTCTGTCAATTTCATCGTCAACTTGGTCATGATACTGAGAAATGTTTTGCATTGAAAAATAAGATTCAAGACTTGATTAATAATAATACTATAACTGTGGCAGGTATGAATGATAAAGGGAATAAATCAGTTTCTCTTCCTAATCAAAATCTTAAGATTTTCACTGATCCCTTGCCATCTCATACCTCTAACGTTATTGAGATTGTGCCTAATTCTCTCTCTTATGAAGAATTCACCTCTATGGCTCCAAACTTGGTTAATATGGTAGAAACACAGGATACGCCTAAGGATCCTTGTATTACATTTGACCCTAGCGAGACCATTACAAAACCCAATGGCCCTTTATACATAGTTGTGAAGGTTAAGGATATCCCTTGCCATGGTGCCCCTGATTGATCCCTCTTGCATGGTTAATGTCATAACTAAAGAGTATCTTTTCACTTTACAATTGTATAAACCACTATATGATGCTTCTAATGTGGTTGTGAAGTTATTTGATGGCCTTTCTTGTCCTAACATTGGCTCTATCACTCTTCCTTTTGAAGTTCATACTAAATCCTTGGATGTTGACTTTGTTATCATACCTTCTTCTGAGCATTTCCATGTGAAGTTGGGCTATCCTTGGCTATCTTCCATGAAGGCCAATCCACAAGTGTCTTAAATTTTCTTATAATGGAGAAATCATAACCGTGAACCATAGCTTATTTCGTCCATCCGAAAGAAGCCCAGATGTTCCTATTGATCTCTTTTGGCCTAAACAATTTCAATATCTTCCATCAAGGAGTGGTGCTCTTTTTTGATCTTATCAAAAATGGAAGAACGATGTGATTTTATCCTTAAGTCAGCCTAGATCTCCAACACTTGACATTCCTATTATTCTTCAAGATAAGTTTCTTCCCCTCACAGATAGAACTAAGGAAGATCGTCCACCTACCCCTATGGATGTGACTTTACCTTCTCTTAAGGAGAACACCAATATTCTTCCTAAGATTAGACCTATACCTCCTCCTCATGATGGACCTGGTCTCCTTTCTACACCTAATATTCCTCCTTTCTATGGTGCAGTTCCACCTCCTTCCTCTTATCGAGATAAGAGGCCCGCTTCTCCTCTTGTTCAACCTAAACCTTCCACTATCAAGAAGAGAAACGTTCCTACTTGTTCAAGTGTTCCTCCTTCTTCTCAGCCTTCCACAAAGACTTGATGGAATCATTGTGCCAGATAACACCGATGGAGACGCTATGTTTGAGCTCGTGAAGTTGTCCCTCAAAATACTCAATCTTGTCAGACTCCGACAATTGACATGATTCCCTTTTCTCCTAAGCAACATGTTCAACCAACATCTCCTAATCATAAGTTGCATAAAACATGTGATGGTTTTACTCCTATTCATATTCTTGCTCCTCTTTCTCTAAACTTTGATGAATAAATGGGTAAAAATGTTACTCATAATGGTAATACAACTCCTAATGCTTTGACAGTGAGTATGAGTATGTTGATGTGGACAAACATTTATCAGATGAGTTTTCACAAACCCCGATCCTAGCTCTTAGAATCGAACAAAGTGACTTACAACATGAGTATAGTCCTTGTTTGGGTCTTGTGATAGCTCCATAAGTTGTTCTCGATATCGCTCCTTTGGCATGTTGCTCATCTTCCTGAAATAGTGATCAACAAGATCGGGAGGTGGATATCATGCTAGATTAGCAATATTAGCATTGCATATCTTTCTCTCCCTCCTTTCTTTCTCTTTTGTGAACATTCTTCTATATGTATCCTTGTTCTTCTATTGTTCCCTTAATGTCCACTTGGGGATGATGCAAAGCATTGAGATCTTTTCTCATCAATGATTCCCTTGTGGTTATCACTTCTCTCATCATTTTTTCTAACCAACCCCTATGGTTGTTAGGACTAGTCATGTCTATCATTTGTTGTTGCAAAGCCTTGATCTATTGAGCTAAGGTTTCTATGGATGGCAATGGAATAGGAATGGAAGGGATGAATTATCCACCTTCCCTACGAAATGTATAATGCCAATCCATGATGTTTCCTTGATTGGTTTGGACCTAGGATCACCACATGTAAGATGTTTTCTTCATTTCTTGAATGTTTGATTTTGATTTTAATGTTGATGTTGACACTTGAACTTGTTGTAAGTGTTTGATATTTTTAAAAATGTTGCAAAGTCACAGTAGAAAAGCAATGAAAAACAACTTGGTATAATCAAAGAGAGCACTATTTAGAGGACTTTTTCAAATCCTCATGAATGTTGAGATCTTTTGCAAGACCCCATTTTGTTTTCGATAGTATTTTGGCAATTCGATAGCACATCAAGAAAACTCTCCTAAAGACAAAAAGGTCACAAGTATTACCACAACACACATCTTGATACTTTGTCAGCTTAAACAACCCCATCACACCCTAGGGTGCGCACCATTTTTTGCCTTTTTTCCAAAAATTGAACCAAAGAAGATTTCTCCTCAATTGGCCCGTTATCCTAAGAGATATATGGTGAGTGACTTGGGAGCGGATTCTTCCCACCCTTGCACTATGATAATTCAAGTGTCTTGTTACTGACTCAGTTTGGCCTCTAGATCCTAAGGTATTTAATCAGGCTTCCGTTTGGGTGGGCATAGATCCGATGAATTTAATCGTCACTATACCATTCTAGCACCCGTTGCTTACAATTTTTATTGCAAACACATTTATTTTATAGTGGTTTGGAATACTTGGCGTTAGCCATTACCACTTTAGATCATTCCCTCTCACTTGGCCTTATGGGATACTTGGGAGGCATGGCTTCTAAAGGTTTTATCCTAATGCAAAAAATGAAATAAAGCATAAAGAGGTGGGTCTGGCTTTTTGATCACCCATTTGAAGGGAAGAGAATATACCTATCATCTCAAAGACATGTAAAACATAAGTCTTTTTATCCTCCAATTGCAATGATTCTCTACTCTAAGTGGAGATGTTTCTCCACACAGACATGGCATTCATTTTTAATCCTCGTAGCAATTTGTGAATTAAAGAAAAGAGTTTGTTTTGTTCTTTTTAAAAGTACCAAAAGAAAAGTTTTCTACTCTGACCCTGTAGATGAAAATGATGTTAGTGGACACATGGTGGGCTATCCAGCCTATCTTTCCCTCGGTTAAAGAGCTCTGTCTTTTTACAATTAGAGAGTAATTTTGACAAAAAATAGAAAATATGAAAGATAGAATGAAGAAAATTTCAAATGACAATTGCGAATTAACTACTAATCAATTGCAAACTACTAACTGATCAAGTCTGAATTATTGCAACATCAAGTGCGAACTGATCTCTGAGCAATTGTGAATTACTGACATGTCAATTGCGAATCAGTTAACAGGCAGAATTTGGAATTTAATTTAGACATAAATATAAGACAAAAGAGAAGGATTTTTGGTTTTCTAAGTCTTTGCTTCTGATCGTGTGAGCTTATACTACAAGGCCATTGTAAATCTTGGGCCCTTTGAGACTTTGTGTGTGATTAAGTATTGTAAAGTTGTATCTTGTTGTCATTAGGTTTCTTCGATTTGCCTTTCTACCTTAATGATCCTTTGGTATGCTTTAAGTTGCCTCTTGTGTTGTCTCCTCCTTGCACCTGAAATCTTGAATGTAACCCTTCCTGTCATCGGATTAGACACATCTCATGCAAAAAAATGAATTTTCTAGAATTAGCAAATATTTATGGGTTAGGTGCACAAAATCAATTAACTGAGAAAGGACAAACAAAAATTCAATTTTGACCCCTTTTGGAAATTGCGAGACATTATGAAATAAATTGCGAATTAATATGACATCAACTGCAA
Organism: Cryptomeria japonica; assembly: GCF_030272615.1. NCBI lineage: Eukaryota > Viridiplantae > Streptophyta > Pinopsida > Cupressales > Cupressaceae > Cryptomeria > Cryptomeria japonica. The sequence goes on along the minus strand of NC_081409.1, from coordinate 898,005,893 downwards.
ATTGATATTTGCAATTGCAAATTTCTATAGTGTCAATTACAAACTTGCAATTTCTGGGTTTGTACGGACCTGCAAAATCAAAGAAACTAGGGAACGAAGGTTAGATCTGTTTGTTCACGTCTTTCATGTCCCCATTCAATACTTAAAGAAAATAAGAATCGATGTACGATTGAATAAGTTTTAATTAAAGATTTAAACTTATTATTAAAAGAACTAATCAATACACATCAATATCATGAGAGGAAGTGATTAGTTAATGAAATGATTGCTATGAAGACAAGATCGATAGGAAACAATAGGGATAGACAATCGACGAATGAGGAATTAGTAATAAATATTCCCAAGTGTTGATATGAATGGCAGTTCGTACAAAGAATGAAAGCCAAGCAATAATCAATCGATGATCATGAATATCGATCATACACATGATTGTTAATGATTAATAGGTAATGATATGATATGCAGATCAGTAAAGCGACTAAGACGTTTATAAGCATTGGCAAATATTATTTCAAGACAATGATCAAGAATACGACAACCATGAACTCATTGCATTTCGATTCTTATAAAGGCAATACTCTCGATATATGATTAGAAGATCGATCACCATAAGAATCCTTGAGGGACAACATTCAGCAAGAAGAAATGGATTAAGGACAACAAGCATACACATTATCGATTAACAACATTGGGTAGACAAACAAAGCTCAATCATGGAAAATGAAGAATTATACAAGCCCAATTAAGAATAATGAAACGTATCGATAGAAGTAGCATTTTGGTTGGCATCAAGCAACAACCTGAAGACGTGATACCCCTTAATTATATTCTCACCAATAATCAAGGTTATCGAAATGACTAGTTGATGATTGGTTATAACATATGGTGATAGTAAAAGATTTGTGACTAGTCCTCCTGTGACAAGATGAAGGGCTGTGAAACGTAATTTGCAAGGTTGCTTTGGGGAAAGCAAAAATTCTCCAATTAATGAGAAGAGGGGAGCTTCAGCCTCCCCTCAAGGACAATGGGAATTATTTCTTGGAATGTTAGGGGCTTAAATGCCCCTAACAAGAGATGCTTAATTAAGTCCCAGATGGACTTAATTAAGTGTGATATTTTTATGTTGCAAGAAACAAAGTTGTCAAAGGAGTCTGTTGATTTGGTTTTTTCATCTTGGAGAAGGTGGAATTTTCTTTCTTCTCCAGCTTGTGGTGCTTCAGGAGGTTTGGCACTGCTTTGAAATATTATAATATTGAGGTACAATTAGTGGCATCTGCTACAAATTGGATGTTAGCTTTAGTTATAAGCAAGATTTTGAAGGTTAAATTATGGCTTTTTAACATTTATGCTCCGTCAAGAATTCAAGGGAAGAGTAAGTTATGGGGTGAATTAAAGAGGATTTCTTCTCCCTTAAAACATGGTTCCTTTATTATCTTCGGGGGTGATTTTAATGCTATTAGTGATTTAGATGAGAAAAGAGGAGGTGTTTTCCATAATAAAAGGATTATGGATGACTTTGGGGATTTCATTTCTGATATGAGCCTTTTTTATTGTAAGTCTCAAAATGGGGTTTTCACATGGACAAACATGAGAAGGGATTTTTCTCAGATTGCTGAGAGATTAGATCGGTTTTTGTTATCTGAGAATTGGATTGATTCAGATTTTGAATTTTTTTCCTCTATTCTACCGGTCTCGGGTTTTGATCATTTTCCAATTTCCCTTTCAGTTATTGAGGATAGGGCTTCTTCTAAGTCTCCATTTAAATTTGAGCCCATGTGGTTTAGGGATTCTTCCTTTTTGCCTCTTCTTATGAAATGGTGGAATTCTGCTCCTTTTCATTTTGAGTCCCATATGTTTCAGATTGCTAAGAAGTTAAGTTATTTGAAATTGAATATTAGGGAATGGAATATCTCGCATTTTAAGAACATTTTTCAGGAGAAACAAAGGATTCAAGATATGATTGAGTGTCTTAATACTCATGTGCTTCAACATGGTATGGTGCCACAAGTTTTTGATGAATTGAAGTCACTAAAATTACAGCTTGAGAAAGTGTTAGCTAGAGAAGAAATCTATTGGAGACAGAAATCTAGAGAGTTATGGCTTTCAGATGGTGACAGGAACACAATTTTTTTTCATTCTTCAACTAAGATTAAAAGATGTAAGAATAGGATATCTTGTATTCAGTGTCAGAATGAGAATTTATTGACAGACCCGGAGGACATTTCTTTAGAGGCAGTTAGGTTTTTTAAGTCATTATTACCTTCGGAAAATGGAAATCTCAGCAATGATATTATATCTAATATTCCTCCTTTAGTATCTTTGAAAGACAATAAGATGTTGATGTCTCCCTTCTCCTTAGAAGAAGTTAAGAGTGCTATCTTTGCCATGAATCTGGATAAAGCTCTGGGACTAGATGGTTTTACTCCTTTATTTTTTTAGAGATGTTGGGATTTTGTGGGAAATGATGTTTTATTGGCTCTCGAGGAAGCTAGGAGAAATAGGTCCATTTTAAAAGAACTTAATACTAAAATGATTGCAATTATTCCTAAAAAAGAGGATACTAAGACTTTTGTTGAATTCCGCCCCATTGCTTTATGTAACACTTTGTATAAGATATTTACGAAGGCAATTTCCCTTAGGTTGGCAAAAATTCAACCTAGGATCATTTCATTGGAGCAAGGTGGTTTTGTTCCCGGAAGGGAGGGTGCAATTGTAGCATATGAGGTGCTGCATTCTATTTCCACCCAAAGAGCCCCGACCATGATACTTAAACTAGACATGATGAAGGCTTATGATAGAGTAGAGTGGGGGGCTTTATGTGTTGTTCTTGAGAAGTTAGGTTTTTCCAAGGCCTGGGTCAAATGGATTCGTGCATGTATTTCTTCTGCAAGATTCTTGGTTTTAATTAATGGTTCTCCTTGTGGTTTTTTCACTTCCTCTAGGGGTTTGAGATAGGGAGATCCCCTTTCTCCCTTTTTGTTTATTCTCCTAGATGAAACCTTTAGTTGAGCTATTAGGGCTGCTAAAGTGGGGGGCTTTGGAAAGGTATAAGGATTCAGAGCATTCCCCAAAGTATTTCTCATTGTCTCTTTGCAGATGATACTCTGTTATTTGGACATACTTCGTTAGTTGAGGCAAAAGTGATTAAAGGAATAATACAAAATTATGCATCGTTTTCTGGTCAGAAAGTGAATGGTGACAAATCAAAGTTTTTTTTCCTTAATACATCACAACTGGTTTAGTATAGGTTGCAATCCTTTTAGGGATTTGAGACTGGAAATATTTCATGTACTTACCTTGGGATTCCTTTCTTTCTTAAACAGGATAAGATTGGTTTTTGGGATAAGATTATTTTGGTCATTTCTAAAAGAATTCTCTCATGGAATCATAGATGGTTAACTTTGGTGGGTAAAATTGTTCTCATCAAGTCTATTTTGAATTGTTGTTCCCATATATCTCATGTCTGTTTTGAAGTCTCTGCAAGCAGCTATTGTTAGTTTACAGGATACTCTTAGAGATTTTCTTTGGAACAATAATAAAGATGGCAAGAAGAAACTCCCTTTAGTTGCATGGGATAAGGTATGTTTGCCTAAGGAACTTGGGGGAATAGGAATTCAGAGTCTAGAGAATCAGAATTTAGCCTTAGGTGCTAAGTTGGTTTGGAAATTATATGACAAGCCTAGCTCCTTATGGGCACAGATTGTGCTTGCCAAATATTTAAATAATGGACCGAGAGAGTACATTTTTAAAGTTTCAAATTTACCTTCGGGTTCTACTATTTGGAATTTCCTTTGTAAATGTAGATCAGTTATTTTGCCTCATCTCTCATGGATTGTTCATAATGGTAGAAAGGTCAGATTCTAGGATGAAGTATGGAATGGACACACACCTTTGGTGAATATTAGGGATTGGTCTCCTCTGATCACTGTTCTTTCCTCCCTTTGGGGTGTTTTTGTAGCAGATTATTTTGAAATTGTGACTAGTGGACCCCTTAAGCTAGCTAGATGGAAGTCGATTGATTTCTTAGATGTTGATCAAAGTATGAAATTAGATTTTGAGAAGATTTTGGGGGATATAATTGTATTTCTTTCTGATTCCGAGGATGAACTTATTTGGACAAAGAATATTTCTGGTAAGTACACTGTTAAAGATGGTTACAACTCTCTTATGGTTGCTAAAGATTTATCATCTTGGCCTTATAAGTTGTTTTGGCCTTCGACTTGTCTTCCTAAAGCTGGAGCCTTTGCTTGGTTGGCAGTTTAGGACAGATTCCTTATAGGTATGAGACTACATAGGCTTGGTATTACTGTTGTTTTCCCTTGTGTCCTTTGTAACAAAAATTTGGAATCTTCTTCACACATGTTCCTACATTGTGATTATGCTTATGAATGTTGGCAGTGGTTGTTTGAGAAGTTAAATATATCCTTTGTTATTGGTAAGGATCTCATTTCCCATTTTAGATCTTGGCCCTTTATGTTTGCCTCATCTTTTTATGCATGCCTTTAGATCATATCTCCATCTATTATGATTTGGAATGTTTGGCTAGAGAGAAACAATAGGATATTTAAAAAAACAAGGTCTCGTGTGTCTGAGGTTCTATTAAAAATTGAGTCTTCAATCTCTGAGGTTGCTTTGTCATTTATTTATAAGAATTTAAAAAATCTTACTTCTTTTTCACACTGGGATAGTAGAGTTACTAGAGTTTGGAAGATGCTGTCAGTTTTACCCTCTCATGGTTCAATTTTAAAAAATAATGATGCAATAGGTAAGAGATGCTCTGCTAGATGGAAACCTCCTCCGCAGGGGCACTTTAAATTGAATTTTGATGGGGCCTCTCGTGGTAACCCTAGGTCGGCTGGGGTAGGCATGGTAATTTATGATCACAATGCAAATTTTATTCGAGCTAAGTGTCATGCTATTGGTTTTAAAACTAACAATTATGCTGAATTTCATGCTTTGTCTTTTGGATTGGATATGGTAATCTCTTTGGGAATTAAGGACTTAATAATTAAAGGTGATTCTATGGTGATTATTCAATGTGTTATGAAAAAAGAAATCAAATTGTTGGAATTTGCAGTATATACTTGATCCCATTTTACAAAAAATTGAATTGTTTGAATCTTTCTTGGTATCCCATTGTTACAGAGAAGTTAATAAGATTGTGGATTATTTGGCAAATTTAGCCATTGATAGCAATGCTAATCAGCGAGAGGTGGGTTTTGAGGAAATTCCTTCTAGGGTATGGGAAGGTTTGCAGCAATAGTTATGTGAGTTTCTTGAGTAATGTTGATGTAAAATTTTATGATCATAATTATTCCCGCTTTCCCCTTTCATTTCAAGTATTCATGTTCGTTGTCTGGAGGAGAGTTTGAGCTCATGGTATTTGATACAATAGTATTTTTCCAAAGGTTTTTTGATACTTTCTTTTTTGGCAGGAAGGTTTTTGGCTCATGGGATTTGGCATAGGGCTTTGGAAAATTATGTCTTCTTCCATTGATAGCAACTGTGGAGTCTACATTTGAAAATTATCCAATGGGTTTTTTTTTTTGGGCAAATTGTCATATGGGCTCTATGAAAAACTGATATTATATGTGTTGTGACTGCATTTTGTATGTGGTTTTGGGCGGGGTGTATAAACTGATCCGTTAGATACTATAGGTTTATTTTATGAGCTGTGACCGGAGGTTTTCATCCCAAGGTTCTTTCCTCCAGTATGCTCTTTGAATCTTGTGTAAAAAATAAAAAATATTAATAAAAAAGTTTAGTGGAATAATCCACTTTTATTGAAAAAAAATAAAAATTTGTTAAGAGATCGTTAATAATCGATTATGTATGGCATCGACTAAAATTATTATATAATCAATTAATGCGATTCAAATGCATAAATGGAAACAATGTGCATTGGAAGAGACATAGGACATATCTCTTGAGCGCATCCTATCATCTCAATTTGCAAGGTATAAGGAAGTGATCTATCTCATTCCATGAGGCATCGAAGGTGGGAATTGGGAATCCTTTTATCTCTTTATCCATAGTTGAATTTTTTTAGATAGAGTACTTGTCTTATTGGAAAATCTACTTGCGGGCATCTAAATACACATCCGAAATGACACAAGTATTATTGCTAGAGTACATGTTTAGAATAGACCCAGGAACCTCATTATTCTAAGCTAATGTCACAGTTTGGTTGCATACACAAATTATAATATTTGACATAGCAGCACCTTGTAATTGATCAAGCATATCAACATAATATACACATCACAAGATTATCTTGCATGGTAAAAATAAACCTATCAAACATAGCAGCTTTAGAAGGATCATTGCATAGTTCTATTATCATAGCAAAAAAGGATGAACTATATATCTGCATATCAATGATTCTTATAACATACTATTGATTATTATCAGTACATGCATTAATACTTAATCAACTTGCATAACTTACTGGTCATATTAGAAATAGTTGCGATTTAGCTATTCCAATCACTCAAAAGAAGTATCCTTCACAGTGTTGATTACAACTATTAAGAAATCAGTCTCTTTCAATTGAGGTTGCAAGGTAATTGTCCCCATTCCTTGAATTAGGCAAACGGGGACATTACAATGTCGGGTTCACCATTGTTTTTAAGGGTAAATTAAGCATAAATAACATAATTAGATTATCAGAGCGAATCACCAACTCTAATATAATCAAATTACTCCTAAATTACAATGAAATAATGCTAATATCAATTAAATTATGAAATGAATTGAAATCTAATTTAAGACTCCCTCAATTTATTTAACAAGACTTCCATTGCTCTTCTCCTTAGTTGTTGTTGAATTGGCTCTCAGGTATTGTAGTGATTTCTTGCATAGATTAGACAACTATTTCGAAGACTGTGATTCTAGATTGAATTGAGAAAAGAGGTTGAATTTATAGATTTTCAACACAAAGGAGGTGAGAAATAGAACTCAAGTGCTGATTGATAGATAACTAAGATTGATTGATCAATGAACTAGTCATGATTGACTTGTTAACTCAATAGATTGATCTATTAACTCATTTGATTGGGGAGTCAACTAAATAGATTGGCTAGTGAATTGAATAGATTAGCCAGTTGACTGAGTTGATTGAGAGATGATTGAATTGATTGAGAGATAATTGGTTAGTCAGAAAAAAAAGTGATTGAAGGAGATTGAAGAGTTAATTGAGTTAACTGATTGATTAACTAATTTGATCAACCAGTTATGATTTTTAAAATGTGTTGTAGGAGATTGACTTGAAATTCAATTTCATTTTGATTTGCATTTGAATTTGGGTTTTCAAATGCAGAAATGCACATGAGATTAATTGAAATTCACATTTGGTGAAATGTTAATTTGATGAAATGAAATTAATTGGAATTAGGTGAAATTCGAATTTGGGAAAAGATGAAATGAAATTAGATGAAATTAATTGGAATTAGAATTTGGGGACTTGGAGGAATAATTAATTGATTTAAATAATTTAAATGAAATTATTTAAACATTAGAAATGAGCTTAATTAAATAATAAAGATTATTTAACTAAGGAATAAATCGCAATTAATTAAATAATTAATATTTGACATGTTAAAGATGTAATAGTTTCATATAATTAGAGACAAGTGGCAATGATTCTATTTTATTCGGAACTGAAACATGCATGCATTTACCTATCATCTACATGTCAAATTTATTTAAAATCAATTTTTTTATTTACGGATATTTGTATATCATTGTAGATGCTTCTCAACATAATAAACAAATTTAAATAATAAAAATATAATATAGATAAATAAATATACATACATATAAATAAAAAATTGTGAAATAATAAAATAATATCAAAACTATTCTTTGTCACTTTTAAAACATAACAAATTCTGATTTTAAAAATAAAATTAAACAAATTTAAAGAATAAAAATATAATAAAATGGATTTCAAAATAAATATAAAATAAAAAAAATATTAAACAATCTTTAGAAAAATGTAGAAAAAAACAAAAACATATCAAAATCTGAGCATTTACGTTGAAGACAAAAAGTACATAGGTACCAAAAAAGTCACACGCAAGATAGAAAAAAGGAGACCAAAACAAACGTACTGACCAAAAACTTACAGGAAAGGTAAAACATCAACTTAAGCAAAACGCAGAAAAAATGAAACCACAGTTCAACAACAAAAATGTAGGGTTTTTCAGGACGCACAGAAATGTGACGGCATATGCTTACCGTTGCGTTTCTGGTAACAGAGTTAATATACATTATGAAGAATTTGTCAAGCCCTTTCTTATTCTGAGTTTTTTGAAGATTGCTAGAGCTCTGTATGTTGAAGTGATACAGAGTTTAAACTAGATTTAATTTCACAATTTTCTTTTCCAAATGTCTGGAGAAGAAGCTTTACCTCCTGCAATGGGGTTTGAAGCAACAGGAGGTGAAAGGCATTTACCACCTCCACCCCCTAATCTCCCAGAAGGATTTGTACCCCAACGGGTACCTCTGCCCGTTCAACAATCTACTCCTCAAATACCAGAAGAGCCCCCAATACCTCGCATTCTACCTATGACAAGACCTGGTAAGGGCCGAGCTGGTCGACCGGTAAAGCTTCTGTCTAATCACTTCGGTGTAGTTTTTTCAAATCTTAAAGATTCTTTTCACTACAATGTGAGTAAACTTTACCCTGTTTTCTAATTCATCTGTATTGTCTTGTTGTAGAATTCTTGTGAGCTTTATAAGTTCTATGCTACTTGTTCTAATTTCTGGGCATAAAGTGTTTTAACCTTATGGCTTTCATGATAAAGTTTGAGCAGATGTTTGATATGACTTAGAATTATTTTTGACATTTTTAATTGTGGCAACCCTGTTGATTTCAGGTTACAATCAGCAGTGATCGTGGGCCAATTACTAACAAGACTCTGTTGAGGAAAATAATGGATAAAGTGAAGGAAGTCTATGGCAAGACAGTGTTGGATGGCAAGGAATTTGCTTATGATGGAGAGAAAAGCATGTATACTATTGGAGCTCTTCCTCGAGTTAACACCGAATGTACTGTTTTTCTTGAGGAGGCAGCCAGGTAAGCATTTCATGCAATGCTTAGGTTATATGCATTTTGCAAATCATGTAATATTTCTTTCCTTCTAACCAGCCTTGTTATTTATAATGAGCTGTCATGCTAATCATGTATTTTTTGTTCTCTCTAATCTGTGAGTGTTCTCCGTTTTCTATCAGTGGTTCTGGGGCTGGTGACAATCAAAGAAAGAAAATGAGAAGAGAGGGCAGAGCAGAGAAATTCAAGGTGGAGATCAATTTTGCTGCAAAGATCTCAATGAAATCCCTTGAAGCTGTTTTACGAGGGGATGTGTCTGACAGATGCCAGGATGCACTGAGGGTTTTGGATATAATTCTCAGGCAACATGCTGCCAGAAAGTATGTCATTGTTTGGCAATTAGTTGAATGCTTGATTAGACGCTTGACTTTTCTGGTAATGATATAGTTTTGAAATCAATCTCGGGTTTGTTTATTTTCCCTTGTGATTGATTGCTTTCTACAGGAGCTATCTATTGGTGAGACAAAGTTTTTTTCATTGGAGTTTTGCTTCATTAGTGGATCTGGGAGGTGGTGTTCACGGATGTAAGGGATACCATGTTAGTTTCAGGCCTTCACAGAAGGGCCTGTCTCTGAATATGGGTGAGGACTGGTTTTCTTACGATGCTTTGCTATGGTTGGCGTGATAAACTTGTGTCGGATATTGTTTCCTCTGTTTTGATTTTAAATGAGTATGCTCCCTTTGGTTTCCTTAACTACATTGTTGTCATTTCATTACTGGTCATTGATTTGCCACCCTTGTTTTGTTTGTTATATTCTGCACTTCTATGTTTTTTATCAAATTTTTAGAGTCTTTGTTATCTTCTTATATGTTTATCGATGTGCATCGGTTAGACTAGGCTTTAGGTTCATCTTCTTTCTTATTTCATTTGATTTGTATGCTATATTGGAATTTTTTTATAGTTGAGTGAATTAGCCGATCAGGTTTTCTGGAATTTGTAAGCAATTGTTCTGTTTATCTGTGTGACTTGTTTTTTCTTTAATAGTGCAGTATCAGTTGTGGGTTTCACTTCATTAAATTGAAGTTTTATTTTAGGAATATTTGCAATTTCGCTGTTATAATCTGTCAACTGAAGGTTTTCTTCCTCATCCATGATGATAAATCAATGGATGCTGCAAAAGTGTTCATGTTTACCAAAAATACTCCCAAACATCTTCATGGACTCGGGAAACATTACATCTGTCCTTCTAATTTATGGGTATCTCTTGAAATTAAGTAATTTAGTTTCTTAACTAGGATGTGGATTTGGCTATTGGCCTTATGTGATTTCATTTAGAACATTTGTCTTTAATGTTTATTCCTTCTTGAGATTTGTTGTTCTGTTTTAGTATTTCTTATTCCATCTAAAGATGGAGAAAGATATCAAAATCCCTGAACTTATTTTATCAAACTTCTATGAAATAATAAATGGTGGGAAGTGAGGTTCTAAAAGTGCATTCCACTAACATTTTCAAAATTGAATGATTTGGTAGATTGTCTCTATTTGTTGAAAAACATTATCAGTTGCCCGATTGGTGTGCTTTGGATTTCAGTGATTGAATAAGATCTTCTTTCATTAGCAACTTGATTGTTTCATTTGTACGACCTTGCTGCTTTTTTCTTTTACAGTATCAACTGTGGGGTTTACTTATGTCTAACATGATTCTGTTTTAATAGTCTTTTCTCGTTTATACCTTAGAATAATTCGTGCTTTTCTTTTGTTAGACTACATTTGAGTCCTCCTAGTTAATGGGTCTCACCTAAAGTCCTGATTTTTATGATCTGTAAGTGGCTATTGTCTTTAATTCTATCTTCACTGATTATTTCTATTGGAGACATTGTGTTCGTTTTTTAGTTGAATTTCTCACTCCATCTAAACATGGAGATTGCTATAATATCTTTGAATTTCTTTTTGTTAAATTATTGTGAAATAAAATTTGGGGAAAGGAACACTTCTAAAAATGAATGGTTTAATAAATTATTCCTGCATTTTGACAAAAAGTATTGAATGTAATAATGCAATGCTTGGGCTTTCAACAATTATTTAGATATTTACTGAAATGGTTCCGTTGTTATGAGGACAGACGTTTCAACAACCATGCTTATTAAGCACGGTCATCTAATTGATTTCTTGTTAGCAAATCAAAATGTTGACAGTCCAAGGAAAATTGATTGGTTAAAGGTAAATTGTGCCTTTGCAATTTGTATCCCAATGTTGTATTTTGTTTTATTTCAGTTTTGTATTCTTATGTTGTCTTCAGGAAAATGTTTGCTTATTTATTGACCATTGGCTTTTCTATCTGTTATGTTTTACTTCATATTTTGCCTTCTTACAACTGTTTTATTTTTTGTCCTTCTGCAGGCAAGAAGAGTGTTGAAGGGGGTCCGAATAAAGGCGCTTCACACAAATATGGAATTTAAGGTTTTGGGTTTCAGTGAGAATATCTGCAAGGAACAACTGTATAAACCTCTTAGATTCCCTTCTAATCTTGCCTTCATTTTCTTTCCAAATATCTTGTAATTGCTTTTTCATTTTTTCGTATGAAGTAATGGGGATTTTTTGTCTTTGTCTGCGCCATTTGTATTGCTAACATTTAACTATGTCAACCTTCTCATGTGAAGATTTTCTTTGAAAGTGAGAAACCAGAATAATCAAGAAACGGAATCTCCACCTAAAACAATAGAGGTGACAGTTTGGGAATACTTCACGAATACCAAACAAATGAGTTTAAGACGTTCAGCTAATTTACCTTGTGTGGATGTGGGTAGACTGAAACGACCTAGTTATATCCCAATAGAGGTTGGTTATATAGTTATTTTTTAACAGGATATTTGAATGAAATCTAACGTGAAGTTAAATTTATCTTTGGTTCAATGGACAGCTCTGTGAAATCCTTCCTGGTCAGAGATACACAAAGGGCCTTACTACGGCTCAACGCTCATCTGTTGTTGAGCAATCTCGACAGAAACCAGAAAATAGAATGGTTGTGTTGCAAAAGGTAAGCATACTTTAATCTGAGCTGACTGTGTTTCACAACAAAGCAAGCAAACTGTAATTTTATTTAACAATGCAGACAATGGAGGCCAATGATTACAATTCAGATCCACTTTTGAGAGCATGCAATATTGATGTGGATAGGCAGTTGATGGCCATAGATGGCCGCATTCTTGAGCCACCAGAGGTAGGCTTCCTTGAACGGTCAATTCTATTAGGAATGTCTCCTTGCTACTAATAAACACATGGATAAGAATGGTCGGTAGATAAAGTAGATAACAAAATTCATGCATGATTCTGTGTTTTAGTGATCACCCTTTTTATTGGGTGGATTCAAATGTTGGTATTAAACCACCACGAGTCTGAGAAATGTATGCAGTTTCCCATCTAATTATTTGATATCATGTGAATTGTGCCTAGCTTAAGTTTGGGCAAGGTGGTGTGGGTGAAGAATTCCCACAACGGGGGCGTTGGAATTTCCACAAAAAGGTATTTGTATTTCAATTTGGCATATGGAATTGATTTTTAATTGCTTTGGTCTAACCAGTGGGGAAAACCTTATTTTAGACCATGGTTCGACCAGCAAATTTTGAAAGCTGGGCTGTAGTTAATTTCACAAAATGCAACGTGAATGAGTGTAAGCGTATTGCTGATAACCTTCAGCAGTGCTGTTATAGAAAAGGATTGGTATGTATTGAATATTCTGATAAAAAATGAAGTCTTGTTGACAAACTTGTGTTTGCAGTACATAAATTAGGTGTTTTTTTGGTTTTTGTAGAAGTTTGATTTGATCAGCGTCGGCCAAATTTTTTGTGAGAATCAAAGGGATATGCGTGCTACCCCTGTGGATAGAGTGGACAGGATGTTAAATCAAATGAAATCTAAGCTTTCAAAGCAACCCGATTTTCTGCTGTGTCTTCTACCAGAAAGGAAGACTAGTGATCTTTATGGTGATTAGATAATTTCTTTAGCAGTTTTTCCTGTTTTCGTTATGGCATTTTACTTTGAATATGTTGACTGAAGTTTGTAACATTATTGCCCTTATCTGAAAAGGTCCTTGGAAGAAAAAGTTCCTTTCAGAGATGGGTATTGTGAATCAGTGCATGGTCCCATCAAAGAAAATGGATGACCAGTTTTATACAAGTGTTGCCCTGAAAATAAATGTTAAGGTATTCTCCTCTGCCTAAAAATATATGAAATTAGGTAGTAGGTAACACATGCCCGTATAATAAGTGATATTTTCAATCATACAATTTTTTACTTACACTTGATATTGATACTAATTAATTAATTATTCCATTGTTCATTCAGTTTGGTGGGCTCAACTCTTTTCTTTCTTTAGAATATAATTCTTCTATACCAGGCATATCGTCACAGCCTACAATCATTATTGGTATGGATGTTTCACATGGTTCTCCAGGACATGGTGATACACCTTCAATCGCAGCTGTAAGTATTTAGGAACACGCTATTAAGGATTCCAATTCAAATATGATGTATTTGGTAAATTGAGTGATTAGATAATGGATACTTAATTGCATAACTGTCAAGGCTTCCAATTAAAATATAATTTATTTGCTAAAACTAAATGACATGGATGCTTAATTGTTGTATTTTGTAAAATTGTCATTACTATTTAAGTTCTTAACCAAATGGAATGTTATACTTTTCTGTAAATGCTTTTGATTGTGTTTTGGTTGAGCTATATTGGATGTGTTCAAAACGTATAATTTACATGAATGGTGAAAAGGCTATATAATTAAACATGTTTTACATATTTTCTACATTTCTATCAGTTTTCACGTTAAAAAATTCATCTAAGGAGAATGAATTCATGAAAGACTAGTCTGCATTTTTTAAGATTATGTGTGTTGAAAGGCATGAACAGTCTTTGGGCTGTTGTCTACCTTTGCACACAATTATTGAATGTGTTAGGTGGTATGGCCTTCAGAAATAATTGTTTTTAGAAACAATTTTGTTGACAGGTTGTTTCTTCTAGAGAATGGCCTATGATTTCAAGTTACAGAGCCTCGGTAAGGACCCAATCTCGAAAGGTTGAGATGATTGAAGCTCTATACAAACCAAAGCCTTTAGAACAAGATGGCAAAATGATGGATGTTGGCATGATCAAGTATTGTCCGTTTGGGATATTAATCGTTTTCATTGTTGTATCCTCTTAGCAATTTAATTTTTTCTGCATTGTTAATCATCTATGAAATGTCCTTCATTGTACAATGTGATTGAAAAGTTACCATTAATATTATCCATGCCATTAATCTTGTTTTTACAGTGAGTTGCTGTTAGATTTTTATAGTACATGCAAATCATCACATCTGGGACAGAAGCCACAACAAATGGTAATTTTCAGGTACGGGTGCTTTACTCATTACTGTATTGTATTTTTTATGGAACGGTCCAATTGAGTTGCATGATCAAAGAAGATTGATTAGGTTTGATTTTTTTTACAGGATGCATGATATATTTTGTTTTTACTGATTCTTTGTGATCAAAAGACCAGGGACCTCTTCTAACATTTGAAATATGTGGACCTTCTTGATCAAGGTTGTAGATTCTAAATAACTTTAATGTTTCAACAGGGTACGCTTTTTTTGATTTTATTTGTAGATTTTAAATTTAAAAATTAGACTTTGGTTCATATTTGTATAGGTTTTGTTTAGATGTTTAGTTGCATGATTCTTCATGATTATAAGAGCATGGACCCTACCGTCTTACTCAAATGAAAATTGCGTTCAATATAAGGACCATGTAGTGACAGGACAGAGACAAATCTAATTCAAGGTTCAGGTGTATTAAATTTGTTGCATTATTTTCCACTTTTCTAATCGAGATGGTTTCAAGTTTCAAGGCAATAAATTCTAAATTAGTTTTATATTTCAACAGGGTATGGTTGTTTTGGTTTTATTTGTAGATTTTAAATATACAAGAAAATTAGTCCTCGGTTCATATTAGCATATGTTTTCTTTAGATATTCAGTTTTATGTGATTCTCCATGATCATAACATCAAGGACTGTACAACTTAGACCTTGGTTCATATTTACAAAGGTTTTCTTTAGGTATTTAGTTTTGTTTGGTTCTTAATGACCATATGTTAAAGAATCCTACTGCATTGCTTGAAAGTAAATTGTACCTGATATTAAGACTATGTAGGCATGGTATCAAGTCTTTCTTCTAATTTGGGAAACAACAAGAATGTTTTTTGTTATTAGTTCCCATAAGTGGCATATGAGTCAAATGGATTTCAAACTGAGAAGATCTGATTGGTTCCTCTTTGAGGATGTGATTTACCTGTGTGTGCGTGATATTGGAAAGACAAATCTAATTACTTGTTTTGATGTATTTATATCTGTTGCATTCTTTTCCACTTTTCTAATTGAGATGGTATCAAGTCTTTCTTCTAATTCATGATGCAAGAAGAATGTTTTGTGTTATCATAAGTGGCAAACGAGTCAAATGGATTTCAAACTAAGAAGAAATGATTGGTTCTCTTTAAGGATGTGATTTATCTATGTGTCCTTGATCTATATTGTTTGTTAAGGACTTTCATTCTGTGGATATTTACAGAGATGGAGTTAGTGATTCACAATTTGATCAGGTCTTGAACGTTGAGTTACAAGCTATACTAAAGGTTGTTGTACTTTGTCTAAAGAATTTGTTATGTTATTGAGATTGAATTTTTTCATCCTATTAAGTTGCTTATCTGGGTGAACCATCAGGCATGCAATCATATTGAGAATGGTTATAGACCTAAAGTTACATTGATAATTGCCCAAAAGAATCATCATACTAAGCTTTTTCAGGCAAATGCATCTGGCAATGTTCAACCAGGTTTTTTTTTTACCCTAATTATTCTGTTCTTGAAAACAGAGCACGGTATATATAGCAAAAAATGCTCTGTTTATTATGGCTTGGAATTTTTTAAATACTTGTCGTATCTGACAAAAAGCCTAATTTATTTATATAAGGCAGTTGACAGATTAAATAGTAAATGGAGAAAGCAATCATCAGGCTGAAATGGAATTTTTGATTTAAAATGCATTTTCTGTTGAATATGCCCTTCACTGCAGGAACCGTCGTGGATACACAAATATGTCATCCAAGAAATTTTGATTTCTTTATGTGCCCACAAAATGGATCAATTGTAAGTACCGCTTGCTATCACATACTATTAACAAAATGCTGTTTTATTTCTTAAGATGCAGGGAATATCCATTTGCTGCTCTGATTCCTCTTTTGATGATTTTACTGTAGGGAGTTTCCAGGCCTACACATTACCATGTATTACTTGATGAAAACAATTTTGGCGTAGACAATATCCAATTTCTTGTTCATGCATTGTCATATGTGTAAGAATCAATGATCTTTGCCTAGTTACTTGCAATACTATTTCTATTTAGTGTATGTTTATTGTAATGTATATATATTCTGTCACAGGAATCAAAGAAGCACTACAGCAATGTCTACAGGTAATTTGGAACTCCTTTAAGGGTTTCTGAGAGAATTTCAATGAGATTTTCTTTTTTTTTATTTCTATTAAATTTTCATTTTGAAAATCATGATTTTGATGCTTATGCTTGAATTCTATACAGTGGCTCCGATAAACTATGCCCATCTGGCTGCCGCACAAATGCAACAGTTCTTAAAGGCTGAGGACCTTTCGGAATCTGCGTCTTGGTCTCGAAGAGGGGAAGGTTTGGTTGCATCAGGAAGGGAGAACATTCCAGAGCTCCCAAAGTTGCATAAAGATGTTTGTACTTCGATGTTTTTTTGCTGAGTCCTGAGCTAAATTGATCCTTGGGTACTTTTAAAGTATTTTCAGATAAATCCATTCTTGTACTAACCAAGAAAATAGTTTTGACTTAAGAAGTAGCAACAGTTTCTTTCGGTGATTTGCTAGGGCTGTAGTCACGTTAACTGTCAAATCGGTTTTGCCATTCATATGTAACTGGTGTTTTATGTAAAACTTAATGTGAGACATCTAAAAGTTGGAAGTGGTAGTTCTCTGGAGTAAGATTTTTTACTTTAAAAACTTGTAGTCTGGGTTGAATGTACGCGGTGCTGGCATGTGTGTTTAGTTTCATATGCTGATTAAGGTGTTATATGAAATTGGTGACACTTTTGGTCAGCTTTTGGTTTGTATTTTGTTGCTACACTACACACAGTATTACAGTTTTGTATTGTCGGTCTTGTGATTAACTTTTAAGCTAAACGGTGTAAAATAGTGTGATTAACTTTAAGCTAAACGGTGTAAAATAGTGTACTGTCGATTCAATGTATAACATATATGTGATCGCATTAACGTTGAAAATGCTAATGAGGTGAAAGTGAACTGAAAATTATGTTGAAAGTGAACTGAAAATTATGTTTAGGCATTCAAGAACTTGTTGCACGGGTAGTTACGCTGATAGTTTTTGGTTCTTATGGCATATAATAGTATTATGGTTGCACTTGTTATTCCATCGATGTTTCGAATTTACAGGTTTTGAACATATAGTTTATGGTATTCCATTTACGAACTTGTTGCATCTGTAACTCTATTGATGTTTATTTTTGGTTCTTATGGTAGATTAGTATTATGGTTGCATCTGTACTCTATTGATCATATAGTTTTGTTAGGATGTTTACTACATCGAAGTCTGAACTATAAACGAATTTCGTTTGTAATTGGGAAAAGCTGACTGAAGGAAAATTTATATTTCAATTTTATAGGTGGGACGTTTAATGTTGTTTGGTTTGTGTTTTTATTTTAAATTATATATTGAAAAAAGTGTAGGTACCACATGAGGGCTATGGTGTACCTCAAGCCAAGCCTTGGTTTCAAAATATGGTGCGGATTTCTTGTTTCAGTTGGTATTCTATTTTTGTTTTTCCCTTACTCTTTAGAAACAAGTGGTAATGTATTGGAGGGCTAATATGAAGAACTCAAAGGTCTATTGCATGTGATCTAAGTGATTTTTATGAGGAATTTAGATCAATGTTGTATGAGAGATTAATAGTGAAGAACTATAAGGATTGTTGCTTGTGATATGGTAGCTGACATGTAACTGTTGGCAGTAGAGTGGTTGGATTGTGATGATGATCAGGTGACCATCTCCGGTATGTTTCGATTGGTGGAATTGGTTCGGTTCGGTTATTCTTGTCATTCTGATGCGTATTTCACTCAGTTGGTTCGGGACTTAGTGTTCCGGAAGCTATCATTTGTTCTATTAAGCCTTTTGGTTATCAGTAAGGGTTTTACTGACAGAGTTTTGTTGAAGATCTTTTGGTGGATTTGATAAGCGGTGTTGGTGCGGTTTCTAGAAGGTCGCCAGGATGCTGGGTGCGTGCAAGAAGTTGTGTCCACTTTTTGGCCAAAAAGTGGAAGTTTTTTCCCTTTTTTTTTGATTTCATCCCGTTTTGACCTAAATATTTGAGGCACTTAAAGAATGATTATTGAAAAAAATTAGTAATAAAAAATGTAGTGCTCGAAGTCTATTTTCCAAATATGTAATTTATTTTAATACCTAGATCTTAAAAATGAAGTTTGAAAATGCATTAGTAAAACCTATAGTTTAAAAGTTACTTTTTAGGACCATACCGTGTTTGTGTACGGCAAGCATAATTTGACCTAAATGAAAGTATTTTTCTTTATCCTTTTGGGAAAAGATTTATAACTCACTCACCTTTGATGAAGATTTTTTTTGTAATTTTTTTCCATATATATATATATATATATGTTATTTTTTAATTGGGCATAATCATTGTTTTGAAAAATCCGCATAACAAATATATATATATATATATATATATATATATATATATATATATATATATATATATATATATATATATATATGTTATTTTTTAATTGGGCATAATCATTGTTTTGAAAAATCCGCATGTACGGCAAACATAATTTGATCTAAACTTAACATTTTTTTTATTTTTTTAAAACTGTATAGATTTGTCTGTAGTTCGATGTCATATATTTTTTTTTTTCAAAAAACTTAAAGACACAAAAGTTATTAAAAATTTTAAATAACCATGTTATTTCAAGTTTATGGATCTCTTTCATTATAAATTATTTTAAAATTAAAAATATTGATCCATTCTCTTAAAAAATTATATATTTGGAATCTAGACTGTGTGTACTATAATAAGTTTTTTTTGTTTAAAAAAAATCTGAAAAATTTGCAGTTCAGATATATTTTTTAAGTCATTTTTTTGTATGAAGCTTGATTTGGGCTTGAAGTTGCAGGTCAAACCAGTTCCAAGCCTCAGGTTCGCCTTTCCGAACCATTTTCCAAGCCTAATTCTGAACCTACAAGCAGACCCCAAAAACTCTTTTTACAAACGAGATCCCGTATATAAAATGAGATCCCGTTCTAAATTGCAAATTATTTAAAAATAACAAAACAACACCGGATCCCATTTTTAATTAAAACGGGATCCTGTTTTTTTTTTCATTATTTTATTTTTTTTTGAAATTGTATAAATAAGTGATCATTTAACATAATAAAAAATGTCTTCAAATGTACGAGTTTTTACATGATATATTATGATTTAGTTGTTCTTTGGATGCTTTTTTGTTGCAATTTTAGATCCATTTTTTGAAGGTGACATTTATTGCATAAGTTTTTAGTCATGGGATCTAAACAACGTCAGAAGAAGAAACAAATGAGGGAATTGACCGTAGAAGAAACAGAGAAGAAAGAGAGAAGGAGGCCAAACGTCAAAGGGATAGAAGAATGAGGATTCAACAAATGAATAATCCTGATGCTTCTGGATCCACAACAATGGAAGAGACAAACATTCAAGATGATGCCATGGGGGATCAGATGGACGTAGATGATGCAATTATGGATGATGCCGATGTGAATGAAACAATTATGAAGAATATTTCAAGTACAACATCCTCAAATCCAGGTACATCTTCAAATTATCCAGGTACATCTTCAAATCCTTGTCTGGAAGACATGGATAATGTGATTATAGGTGATATTCATATTGATGATTTAGTAGAAGCTAGATATACCAATGTTGAGATTGATAGATTGTCCATGAAAATGAAAACCTTCATGTTGGTAAAGATGAAATTCTTTTGAATGTTGAAAGTGAAAATCCTTTTGAACACGGTGAAAATGAAAATCCTCCAATTGTTGAAGATCAGGGAAACTTTTTTATAAAAATTGAAAAAAAGGTTATGGATAATCTTCCTGGTAAGATTTCTTGAAGACATATAAGAACATATGCCAATAGAATATACAAAGAATTTTTTAATCAAAAAAAACTTGCAATTCAATGTCAACTTATGATGCAATTGATGAGAATGTGGAAAATGAGAAAAGTGATGAAAAAAATAGGCATGTATGTGAAACCATCATAAAAAGATGAATCCGTTAAGCATGCTATGTCTACTGTTGCAAGTGCCATTGAATCTATTGGTACAACAAGTTGATCTAAAGATAAGAATGTAGTGCAACGAGCTATAACAACTGCCATAGTGAATAAAGCAACCTTGAATAAAAGGATGGTAAGCAACATTAGTGGAATTTTAAAGACGCATCCTAAAACATTGGTTAGAGTAGTTAAAAAAAGAGAAAGTATTGAAAGTGATCCAATCAACCAAAGTTGGAGTTTTAGTGGTTGACTTCACAGGTCAGATATGAAATTGAATATTGAAGTGAAATCTTTGGTTGAAAAGTTTTGGCATGATAATACAAGGGTATCATCTAATGCTAGAGATGTTCTAAAATTGAGAGTGGGGTGTAAAATTTGTGACCCTCATCCAAAACACCTATTAGACACAACTCAAACTGAATTTTATAGAAAATTTTTGGATGAAATTTTGTTACTTGGAAATATTACTATAAGTCAAAGATCATTTGAAAAATGCAAGCCCTGTTATGTGAAAATTAATAAGCAAAGAGTCTCTTGTTGTTGTATAATGCATGTGCAATTTCATTACCATTATGATGTTTTTTGATACATACATTGTGTTTTGCATAGTAACATGCTTATCCAAGAATGTGACATTGATATGCCACCTGAATCAATCAAGGAATTTGTAGCAAGTTTATTTTGTCAAAGAACTGATGGCCAATTATTTTATTTATATTCATGTATCTCTGGACAATGTTCTAGTTGTGGCAATTTTTCATCACTAGTAGAATGTATGCATGAGAATAGTGAAACTGATTTTGGACAACAACTAGTGGATGTTAGAAGATTTAAGAATGTTGGACATCTTTTAAAGGATGGGAAAACAAGAAAGTGTGTCGATTTAATTACAGAGAATGTTAGTGTACATGCATTCATGTCAGAATTTAAAAGTAAGATTGCACCAAAATATGTGACACACTCTCAACATGCTAGATGACTTGATTCTCAATTTCGCACATGTAGAAATACATTTCCAATTGGAAGTATACTATCAATGGTGGATTTTGCACAAAACTATACTCTTAAGCCACAAGAGGAAATTCAATCTCAATATTACAATTCCACTCAAGTTGCTATTTTTGTTCATATTGTTTATAGACACACAGATGATAGCACGGAGGATGATAGAAAAATCCTAAGGGAGTATCATTTCTATGTGAGTGATAATAGGATGCACTTGTCGGAGTTTGTTCAATATTGTTTTAGCATATTTTATAGAAATATAAGAGAAAGAGGAATCTAGATGATAGAACATCTTATATAGTCAGATAATTGTACTGGACAATTCAAGAATGCTCGAATGTTTTATTGGTTAAGCAGGGCTCACAAGGAATACAATATCCAACATATATGGAGTTTTTTTGAAGCTGGACATGGTAAAGGAGAACATGATGGAGCTAATGCATGTGTTAAAAGAATTCTTGCTAAAGAGCAATTAAAATTTGAAGATAATGTAAAATTTAAAGATGCACGTGCAATTGTAGATTGGTGCAACACAACCTTATCTACTGTATCAAGTGTGAACTCTACAATTCAATGATTCTTTTGGTTAGTTGAAGAGGAAAACATTGTGCCGAAACTTGATTGTGAGACAATTAGCGGATCTGCAAAATGGCATTCATTTAAGAGTTCAAATGCAAGCACACAGACTATATGGATAAGGGAACTTGCATGTTTTTGTCAGTTTTCTATTTTAGGTGATTCTGATGTATGTGAGAATATTGAATGGGTTGAAGATTGGAATCCAGATCGTTGAATCCTACTCAAGCACAAGATCAAATTAACACAATTGAAGATAATGATGAACTGTTTGCATCAGATGATTATGATCGTGTTTCAGACCTTGTACAGGAAGGTAATCATTTTTTATTTTTTGTTGGCCATTTAATAAAATTAGTTTCAAACTTTTTTATATTTAGTGTAAATTAAATATGGTATTTTTTTTAATTCTAAATTTTGATAATTTATTAATTTTTTGTTTGTCTAGGATATGTGTATGTCGTTGTTGCACCCGAGGACAATAAAGATGAAACAAAATATTGGTTGGCTCAATGTGTTGAGACTAAACACAAACTATTTAATCCTCGAGAATATGACGATGGTTTTCATTATCCGACTGGTTTAGTGGTAGTTGTTGGAACTTGGCTAAGGAAATATTTGACAAGGAAGAATGGTTTTCCTTCTTTTGAAGATTATGAAACACATAAGAAGATAATACACTACTCACATTTGATTGTTGCAACAAATATACAACTAGTGAGATATTGCGGTAGACCTAGTAATAAAATGTCGTGGACAATTTCTATGGAAGATCACGAGACAATTATAGATGCTTTGGAAAAAAGAGAGGATGCAGATGGTACAATGGAATAAGTATTTAAATAAAGAGGTATGTATATATGTACATGTATATTTAATATATATATATATATTAAATATATAATTTCTTTTTATTACATACCATTTGATCATGTAGATGGTTTAAATATTATTGTTTGATATATATAGGTCCATCCCCTTATTGAGAGCTCTTACACTTGATTGTGGTACATGTAATGGAATAAGTATTTAATATATAGAGGTACGTATACTTGTTTTGAAAATTACATGTCTTTTGAAATGATTTAAATTGATATAAATTGCTTTTAAGATATATATAAGTTTTCATAATTCATTTAAAATGTGAACTTGACTATTTTGCACTTCCATCTAGATTCTAATTTTTTTGTCCCCTTAAGCCATGTCCTATTTCTAGTTTGATCCCCTTAAGCCACATGTCCCAATTGTACACCCATCCCCTTAAGCCAAGTCATGTCCTAATCAATTAATTTCCCCTTACGTCATGTCCTATAATTTAGTTCAAATGATCCTCTTTCAAGCCACATGTCCTATTTCTAGTTTGATCCCCTTAAGCCACATGTCCCAATTGTACACCCATCCCCTTAAGCCGAGTCTTGTCCTAATCAATTAATTTCCCCTTAAGCCATGTCCTATAATTTAGTTCAAATGATCCTCTTTTAAGCCACATGTCCCAATTGTACACCCATCCCCTTAAGCCAAGTCATGTCCTAATCAATTAATTTCCCCTTAAGCCATGTCCTATAATTTAGTTCAAATGATCCTCTTTTAAGCCACACGTCCTATTTCTAGTTTGATCACCTTAAGTCACGTCCCAATTATGCCCATCACCTTTAGCTTTCCTCATGCACGTCCTAATTAGTTAGTTTCCCCTTAAGCCACATGTCCTAGTTTTAACTTAAATCACCCCTAGATTTAAATCCTATATATAATATATATCTAACTATTTTTTGTTGTTGTAGGTTTATCTTAAAGTAGTTTTTTGTTGTTGGTGGCATGTGAAACGAGTTCATGAATCTTTAGAATTAAATCAAGATTTCCAATGAATTGGTAAACATCATTTTTTTGTTAAATGTTTAGTTTTAATTTATATATTTGATGTTTTTCAATGATAAATTGTTCAATTGCTTAAATAATTTCCCCTTTTAAGCCATGTCCTAATTGGTATGTATGCATCATTTTTTTTATTAAATTTGACTTAGTTAATTTATTTTTTGTATTTTTAATTAAATTTGACTTCGTTAATATACATGCATTTAATAATTTATTTCTAATTAAGTTTTGATTAATTTTTTTTGTGTGTGCATGTAGGTACATCTTGTAACCAGGCTTTTTAATTGTGGAGATCTAATTTAGAATCTCTAGATTGCTTTTGAAACTGTGGAGATCTAATTTATCTAGATTGCTTTTGAAACTTATATAATACTTTAGATTTCAAAATATTGAGTTAGACTTTAATATTTAGATTTAAGACGTGTGGATCTTGAAAATTTTAAATTCAAGAGATGTGGATGAAGCTAAATTATTTTATATTCAAGAGATGCACCTGGATTAAACTTTTTTATATAAGCTTTTAGTATGTATATATGTGTGCATGTACATGGTTATTTTAGAAATTATCAATTGCTTTGAATTAAATTTTTAATGTATACAATGTGTGTTTATACGTGTTATTTTGAAAAATATCAAAATTGCAAGTGTTTTATTTTTAATGTATATATGTACATGTGTAGAAGTGTGCTATTTTTAAAAATATAAATTGCTCATGTGTATATGTGTTCAATTGCACTTGCTTCATTTATTTTTAATGTATTTATTTATTTTTAGTATCATGTACGTACACATGTACCCATGTATATAGATTGAGATTAAAAATAAATGAAATTTACATAGCTCCAGATGATTATAAATAAATAAATATATGTATAAATATAATGTCCATGAAACACATGTATGTATGTGTACTAGAAGTGAACACTCGATTGTAAAACACACACACACACACACGTGCATATATGTATATCAAGTCTAGATGTGTGATGTTCAAAAAGTCCACATGTGGTCAACATGACATATAATCAAAGTGTACGTGCAAAATAAACAAGTCCATGTGTACACATGTACACATTTACATCAAGTCCATGCTCAAAATGAAATATATAATCAAAGTGCGCAAAATAAACAAGTCCCATGGGATGGAATGATCAAATGTCAGTAAACTGCATGAAACATGTAACAAATCTAGCCCCTAAAATGAAGATGACTGTAAGCCCTAAATCATTCTAGATTCCTCTTCAAGCCACGCAGACGAAGAGGAGAAGATCCACTCTGCAAGACAAAAATGTTATAGTTTGTGAGAGTTCTACGTAGTTCATGTTCATGCATATATATATTTAAAAACAATTTTAAAATTTCAAATATAATTTCAGTAGCACATACGTGTACATGAGTAGGCTCATCTTCTCTAGACTCCACTGAGGGCTCTGCATCTCTAGGTGCTATAGGGGCAGTCGATGGCACTGGTATCTCATGCTATATAGTATATGTACACACACATATATATATAGATCAAGATCAATGATTTAAAATAGAAATTTAAATTAAATTTATATTTAAAATGTTTATTTTGAACTAGAGATAATTTTAATGTTCATACGCATGTACCTGACTCAGATCATCTCCTATATGCATTGTATCCTGGGCGACATCAACAAAAACTCCACTATCAACAAGATCCTACAAGGTATTTAAAAAAGAGTTGCACATGTCAATTATATGCACGCATTTGTACATATATTATATATACTAATTAATTTAATTTTTAAATAAAAACTTTGAAACTTGCATCATTTTAAAAAAATTTAAATCAACATTAAATACTTGAAATGTAGACGATGTCTGCAGAAAAATATCAAGAAGATCAAGATGATCATATGGCCCATCTGAATGTAAACTCATCCTAATGGTCGTGTCCACCTGTACAACAAAATTAATTAAATCTCTCTCTCTCTCTCTCTCTCTCTCTCTCTCTCTCTCTCTCTATCTCTCTATCTATCTATCTATATACATACATAAAAATTAAGATAGAGTGTCAACATACTGAATTTCTCTGCTCATCCCCAACAACCGATGCTGGAGGAGCTGCACTCACCATAGTGGCAAGTGGATAATCCGACGTGGAAGTCGGTGTCGTAGTGGCCCCAAACACGGGCTGGAGACATGTACATGTGTAAATAGTGAAGACATATAGATAGAGAGATCTATATAAATTATGTAGATTTAAATATATATAGTGCAAACTGTATGTATGTACTGGATCTCCCCATATCTGTTTACCACGTATATCATGATCTATGGGATGATTATCGATACAAAGAAAATCGACATATGAACCAATATTATCATGATCAGTGGATGCTCCCCGTGCAACTGAAGAGGATGGACCATGATGTGAACTTGAAGCAAGGTCTGAACCATCACAAGGCCCATAGCATAGTCGACGACAACTCATACAAAAATGAGGTGTCGATGTATGTGGAATGGTTGCACTCATGTCAACATCATCCTCAGCAGTGTCAATGTCGCCACGGTCCAACAAATCAGCTATTTGCTGACTAAGGCTACCAATGAGTGTGGTCAATGAGTCCAATGTGGAGATAACAAAATGTTGATGAACAGTCATAGGTATAACAGACATAGGAGCCACAATGGCCTAGCGATGGGCAGGTCTATTGGGGTCAATACGTGCCCCCAACCTATCCTGTGGCATGCCACCACCAACACCTTGGAATGCTCTAATATCAAAATAATTGGGCTTTAAACCCAAAACAAACTGTGCATATAATGTTATCAAGAAGTATAAAGGGAACTCTAAGTTGGCATGTGGTGGGGTGTCAAATACCATCTACCATGATCCCAAAAATTATCAGCCATGCCCCGATGTGTACACCACCCCATGGATATGCGGGATTTTTTTGGTGGAATGGGTTCACCTGTGGTGGGGTTTGAAAAATATGGAACAAGGTGAGATTTGTTTATTCTTAGGTTCAAAATATCCTTATAGGAGAGGCCATCAGAATAAAACTGGCGTCTCTCCTCTCTCCATGCTCGACATGAATCGAGCTCTGCATCTATAGACCTAATTGCATCAATAACGTTTTGCATCTTCGATGCAAAATAGTGCATGTGTGGGGATATATGTGGTTCTCTAAGGATCTAATTAACTTTTCCTTGTATGAAAACAACATTCTCATCAATAATTGCTCGAAATCGAGCCTCAGCAGAATCAGGAGGTGGAGGATGATGATTGGGTGGGGGTGGAGGTGGTGCATCATGGGCAGGGTCATCTGGGGGGGTTGAGGCCCTATTGCATTAAGCAAATATTCTATATCAAACACATCCATGTGATGATGTGTATGTAATCTGAGCTCTGCATGTATATATATATATATATATATATATATATATATATATATATATATATATATATATATATATATATATATATATATATATATATATGTCACATACATTTAATTAAAAATCAAATAAAAATTTAAAATCTAACTTTTGAAACTAAAACATGAATTTAAATTACAAATAATTTTAAACATGTACAATATATATATATATATATATATATATATATATATATATATATATATATATATATATATATATATATATATATATATATATATATTGTAAACATATATACATATACAAGCTCTACAGATAGATAAATGATAAAAAAATTAATGTACATACATATGAAATTGAAAGAACATATAAATGATAAATGATAAAAAATTTAATGTTTACATATGTAATTAATCATCAAGTGACACACATGACTTAAGGGGATTGGCCTAAAGTTAGGACACGTGGCTTAAGGGGATCAAACTAGAAATAGGATAATTTTGGCTTAAGGGGATAGGCCTAAATAGGTCGTAATTAAATTTAGCATCTACAAATTTTGTAATTAATCATTTAAGACACACGACTTAAAGGGATTGGCCTAACTAGGACAAGTGACTTAAGGGGATAGACCTAATTAGGATGCATGTGGCTTAAGGGGATAGCCCTAATTAGGATGTATGTGGCTTAAGGGGAAGAAACTTTAAATAGGAGACACATGTGACTTAAGGGGTGTGGTCGTAATAATATACATGTTAAAAGGGGTGTACATGACCTCTTAATTTCATGTACATACTCGTAATTTCATGTACGTGCATTTCCTAATTACATGTGTCTTAAGGGGACATGGTCGAAATTAAATAATATATGGCATTTAATAATATATATAGTTAATAGGTCCTAGTATGTTAAAAGGGGAATTGTCGTAATAGTATGTTAAGAGGCCCGTATGGTTGTAATTAGTTAATTTAATGTACTTAGAATAGGAATTTCAAATTTAGCATCTACAAATTATAGGATGTATGTAGGTTAAGGGGACATGCCTAAATTATAGGATGTACGTGCATTTCCTAATTACATGTGTCTTAAGGGGACATGGTCAAGATTAAATTTAATTTGATCATAATTAAGTTTAATAAATTGAATATATAGTTAATGGGAGCTATTACATGCTATTTAGTATATAGCATTTAATAATATATATAGTTAATAGGTCCTTGTATGTTAAAAAGGGAATTGTTGTAATAGTATGTTAAGAGGCCCGTATGGTTGTAATTAGTTAATTTAATGTACTTAGAATAGGAATTTCAAATTTAGCATCTACAAATTATAGGATGTATGTGGCTTAAGGGGACAGGCCTAAATTATAGGATGTACGTGGCTTAAGGGGATAGGCCTAAATTATAGGATGTACGTGCATTTCCTAATTACATGTGTCTTAAGGGGACATGGTCGAAATTAAATTAAATTTGATCATAATTAAGATTAATAAATTGAATATATAGTTAATAGGACCTATTACATGATATTTAATATATGACATTTAATAATATATATAGTTAATTGGTCCTAGTATGTTAAAAGGGGAATTGTCGTAATAGTATGTTAAGAGGCCCGTATGGTTGTAATTAGTTAATTTCATGTACTTAGAATAGGAATTTCAAATTTAGCATCTACAAATTTTGTAATTAATCATTTAAGACACATGACTTAAAGGGATTGGCCTAATTAGGATGTATGTGGCTTAAGATGATCTATAAGCCTAATTAGGATGTATGTGGCTTAAGGGGATAGACCTAAATTATAGGATGTATGTGGCTTAAGATGATCTATAGGCCTAATTAGGATGTATGTGGCTTAAGGGGATAGGCCTAAATTATAGGATGTGTGTGGCTTAAGATGATCTATAGGCCTAATTAGGATGTATGTGGCTTAAGGAGATAGGCCTAAATTATAAGATGTTAAAAAGGTGGCATGTGTGTGACGGGCCTTTAGGACCACATTGTGTTCTAAGGGGTCACACATATGTTCTAACACATGTGTGACCCCTTAGGACCACATATGAGCCCTTTTAACATCCTATACTTAGTGTATACAATATACCCCAACTACTAGGATAGTAAAAGGGGTCATATGTGGTCCTAAGGGGTTGCACATGTGTTCTAACACATGTGTGACCCCTTAGGACCAGATTATGACCCATTAGAACACAATGTGGTCCTAGTAAAGGCTCATCACAGACATGCACACATTCTAACTCATGGTATAATATAGACATGTCTCAAACTAAATTATAGGACAAATGTGGCTTAAAAGGGGAATGAATTTGAAAATAGGAGATAGCTTAAGGGGATACACGCACGTGTTCTACAATGTACATGTGCGACCCCTTAAGACCACATATGACCCCTTAGGGTGAACAGTGTGATCCTATGAGGTCATATTACACATATACATGGTCATAGAAGGGGTGGAAAGGATGAGTTAGTTCACGCGTGCATGTGTGACAGGTCTTTCTAGGACCACATTGTGTTCTACGGGACCGTCATATATGTGATCCTAAGGGATCGAGCACACATGTGTTAGAACACATGTGTGACCCATTAGGACCACATATGAGCGGGATAAATTAACATCCTAGTAGTTGGGGTATAATTGTATACCCCAACTAAGTTAGGATGTTAATATGGCTCATATGTGATCCTAAGGGGTCACACATGTATTCTAACACATGTGTGATCCATTAGGATCACATATATGAAGTTCCTTAGAACACAATGTGGTCCTAAAGGCCCGTCACACATGCATTCAAGCCCTTAGGACCATGTACATGTATGACCCCATAGGATCGTGCATAGTGTCCTAAGGGGTCACACATGTACATTAGAATGTGCATGTGTGACGCCTTAGGACCACATACACGACCCCTTTGGACACTATGGCTAATCCTATGGGGTCATATGTGGTCATAAGGGGTTGGACGTGATGTGATCCTATGTGGTCATAGGGGGTATGTTGTATACAATTTAGATGTTCTAAATAGTTTCATTTTTGTTGTAATTTTTTGGTTTTGGTTTTCATTTTCATTTTTGTTTTGATCTTGTAAATTAAATGTTTTGGTTTTGATTTTTTGGGGGGTTTTGGTTTCGTTTCAAGGTTTTCAACATTTTTATTAAATTTATTCATTTAAAAAAAATCCTAATATAATCAATTCATAAAAAAAATTCAAACTAATTTTTAAACTGAAAACATACTTTTCTAATGAAAAAAATAATTATTAAGCTAAAAAACATTTTTTTCTAACAAAAAAAATAAATTTAAAACTAAAAATCATTAACAATTTAAAAAAAAAAAAAATAAAAAAATCTAATTTTTTAACTAAAAAATTAATCTAAATATGAATTATTGAATAAAAATGGGTGTTGGGCGTACCTGGAAGACTTGCAGGCAGGTTGTTGGCAATTTCTGGGAGGGCTCTACTCCTTCAATCGGGATCCCGTATGGAAAAAATGAACCCATTTCGTTTAAAAAAAAATTATATATTCAAAATGGGATCCCGTGTTGAAATGAAACGGGATCCCGTTTCATTTCAACACGGCATCCTGTTTCATTTTCAACACGGGATCTCATTTGGGGTTCTAGGCTCGGGATCCCGTTTGTTTTTAGGCTCTGGATCCCCAGAGTAAACGGGATCCCGATTCATCTCCTATTCTTTCTGCCCGATTTCCACTTTTTAACTAAGTCCAAAACTTTCACATTAAGTGGACACAACTTCTTGCACTTACCCTACTGATGGTTACCATGTTCATGTTCCAGTTGATTAGTGGTGTTGCTTTTGTCTTATGGCGACCTATTTTAGGTCTGGTGCTATTCTGTTAGTTTATGGACCGATCTGTGTAACGTGTTGGCGGATGCTCCCGATGTGTTACCGGTTGGATTTATTGATTGGATAATGTTGTTTCGGCCTCAAGCCGACTTGGGTTATCATTGGTTTATGGGTTTGTGTAATGGATTTATTATATCATCTTTTTAGGTGGCCGACCTAATTGTTTAGGTCTCGGGTTTGTATATATATATGATGTAAAATCTCTTTGTAGATCATGGTCATGGATGGTTATGGGATTATCTGTGTGTGAATAAAGTTGTAATCATATGCAGAGGTTTTAGTCGATCATAGGTGATCGAATTGGGTTTGTATAAGAGGTTTAAGACCTTCGGTATTGAGCTTAACCGGAACTATACTTAGGCATAGGATATGCTATTCTTTTAGTTCTTTCTTATTTTTGGATTGTTGTCTGGAGATCTATTATAGTCAGTGAGGCTCTTTTGTGATGAATAGTGTGCCTTCCTGCATGTGCAAGCCCCTTTATTGTAATCACATAGTTGCTGCAAAAGTATCATCTAACTATGGGTAGGCTTCTCATCGTGGTTTTTCCCTTTACCGGGTTTTCCACGTACAAATCTTGGTGTTATGTTTTGTGAATGCATGGTATTTGGATTATGATTTATGTTTGTGCTTAATTAATATATCTGCTATTCTGGTGTTAGGTTTACGCATTCTGGTAAAAGGTTTGTGTGGTTAAAGTTTTATAATCTGTTGACAACTGATTCACCCCCCTTCCCCCTCTTAGTTGTCCATCAGTTATCCTTACAATTAGTATCACAGCTTGGTCCTCTCTGCAGAAGCTTAACCGCTTGAGGAAGATCCTATGATGAATAATCATTCAACTTCAATTGCTTACCGAAAGGACAACTCTAGGCTTGAAGGAACAAATTATAGAGCATGGAAGCTTCAAATGGAGACTCATCTGAGATGTATTTGCAAAGAAATTTGGGAGATCATTGAGAAAGGCCATACTCCTTATGATCTGACATTTGGTAATCCTCTTCCGACAGACCTAGATAAGAACATTGAAAATGACTGCAGAGCTAGAGAAGCCCTCTTGAACGCCCTTTCAGATTAGCAAGTAATGGGATTAACAGACAAATCATCTACAAAAGCTATATGGGATAAATTGGAGAACCCGAGAATGGAGGAAGATGAAAGAATTGCTGCTTTTATGGAAAGAGTCAATGACATTGTCTTGGGAATTCAATGTTGTGGTGGATCTCTGAGCAAAGATGAGATTGTTTCTAAAGTATTGAGAGTTTTTCCACTCGCTTACAAGATGAAGGCTACTGCAATTAATGAGCTGAGAACAATGTCTAACACTTCTGTCAATAGGGATATTCTAGTTGGAAAGTTATCTGCTTTTGAGCTTGAAGAATTTGGTCCTCAAGGAGTTGCAAAGACAGATTCTGCATTCAAGGCATCTACATCATCAATCGGCAAGAGTGATTGGAAAGCATTATATGCGAAAGAACTAGAGGATATGAAGAAAGAAGATGAAGAGCTTGAGAAAATTGAAGCCCTATTTGCTAGAAGAGTACCTAAAGGTCTCACAGGAAGTAAGTATGAAGGAAAATCACCTTTCAAATGTTTTGCAAGTAATAAGATAGGTCATTTTGCATCTAGATGTCCTGAAAGGAATTCAAGATTTGAAGAAAAAGCTAGAAGATATTTTAATCCTAACCATAAATATGAGAACAAGCATAAGTACAGGAGGAACAAAGACAAATCATGCTACTATGTTGATGAGGAAGGTGTGACTGATGATGAACTGACAAAAGATTCAACTAGTGGATCCGACAATGGAAAGGAATGGGTATTCTTGGCTATCAAGGAAGATGCTCCGAAACCTATCATTCATAATGAAGAGAAGGCCCTTGCTGCTAAAGTTGAAGACAAGGATGAATGGGTGATAAAAATGAATGTTCACATCATATGACTGGAGATAAAAGGAAGTTTCTATCTTTGCAAGAATTTGATGGAGGTTTGTTCAGATTTGGAGATGACAAAGCATGCATGATCAAAGAAAGAGAAACTATATCATTGGATGGCAAGCATAACACTAATAATGTCTATTATGTAGAAGGCTTAAGGAATAATCTTTTGAGTGTAGGACAGTTGGTGAATAAGGGATTTAAATTACAATTCAAGGATGGAAAATGCAAAATCATCAATAGATATGGATTAGAGATTACAACTGGTACTCAGACTAAATGTAATATCTTTCATTTGAACTCCGATGAGAAGACATACTTGATTGCACATATTGATGAGAGTTGGCTATGGCATAAGAGGTTGTGTCATGTGAATTTTGATTGTATTGTAAAGATCAGTTCCACTAAGGCAGTTAGAAATATACCTAAGATTGTGAAGCCTTATAATCCGGTATGTAAGGAATGTCAAATGGGTAAGCAAGTCGGAACTTCTTTTAAGAGTATACAAGACAAATCTAATGATATTCTTGATCTTATTCATACTGATTTGTGTGGTCCTACTAGAATAAGAAGTTTTCAAGGTGATAGATATTTCATGCTAATCATTGATGATTATTCTAGAATGATGTGGGTTACTTTTCTAAGGGAGAAATCTGAAGCCTCTAAAAATTTCAAAATATTTAAAACAATGGTTGAGACAGAAACAAGGTTGAAGATCAAATGCTTAAGATCTGATTAGGGTGGTGAATTCACATCCGGTGAATTTAACAGTTATTGTGAGAAAAATGGGATAAGGAGACAGTTGTGTGCACCCCAAGCACCTCAGCAGAATGGTGTTGTCAAAAGAAAGAACATAACCATTTTGAATGCAACAAGAACTATGATGATGAAAGCTAATTTGCCTCATATCTATTGGAAAGAAGTTGTGAGCACAATGGTATACACATTCAACATAGTTCATATCAAAGAAGACACAGGTAAGACACCTTATGAGTTATGGTTTGGTCATAAACCTACAGTTAAGTATTTCAGAATTTTTGGTAGTAAAAGCTATATCAAAAGAGATAATTCCATTGGAAAGTTTGACCCTAGATGTGATGAAGGAGTATTTCTTGGTTATTCAAATGAAAGCAAAGCATATAGATGTTGTAACAAAAGATTGCAGAGAATTGTAAAGAGCGCAAATGTCAAGGTGGATGAGTAGTACAAAGGTCAAATTAGAACCTATGAGAGAGAACCGGAAGCGGAAATGATCATAATTGAACCGGCAACACTTGTACCAGAACATAATGTTGATCTAGTTACCCCGACAGTATTAGAAAATTCAATAGTAACTGAAGATCAGAGCAGGGAAACAAAAAGTCAGAAGACTCCTAGGTATGTAAGGTTGAATCATTCAGAAGATCTAATCATTGGAGACAAAAGAAAAGGAGTAATGAGAAGGAGAAGGTTGGTAGCTGAAGAGGTATGCTTAATTTCTCAAATTGAACAGGCATTAGTAGTTGAGGCATGTAAGGATGAATGTTGGATGAAAGCTATGTTGGCAATTGACACTCATCCGGTTTAGTTGTGTTGTCATTGATGGCAACACATATCATTTTAGGTTGGACACTTAAACCGGTACTCATCGGTATTCATGATTCGACAACCGGCATTCAAGTCAACTGGCATTCAGGGAAACTGACAAACTAGGAACCAGTATATGAGGCCGACATAGGACATTGATCCGACAGGTCTACATGGTAGCAATCAACGACATCAGTCATGAAGTTTAATGTATTTATTTTTGTCTAGGCCGACATGTAAATAAATTATAATATCATTATAAGCTGACATAAGGCATTTATGGGGTGATATTGTGTGAGCAATGTTGATTGACTGAATGTGAATATAATATTCTGTAGTCGGTCTTGGTTATTGGTTTAGAGGTTTGGGATGCGGAGTAAGTTACCAGTAAAGGAGGACACAGTGGAAACTAGTACAGATAGTGCTTGAACCGAAACTCATCCAGTATAGCAGATGCATTCTTTGAGTTCAAAATTTTGTTTGTAAACCAATATTTGGTGCTTGTAGTCAGTGAGGCTCCTTTTGTGATGAGCAGTGTGCTTTAGGTTGTTGGCCTTCTTGCATGTGTAGGCCCCTATTGTAATACTTATTCATTTGGCCAGTGGATAGATATTGTGGGTCACCAATCCCACCATGGTTTTTCCTATTTGAGGTTTTCCACATATAAATATTTATGTTATGGTGTATATTCTTGTGGTGGCATCATTTATACTTGTTGTTATATTCTTTTATGGCTACTGGTTACTGAAGTGCTTTGTTAATAAGGTTAAAACTGATCTTACCAGCTGAACACTGATTCACCCCCCCTCTCAGTGTTCTTGGATTCTAACAATTGGTATCAGAGCTTGGTGCCTTGGAGTAAGTCTAACAACTTAAGGAAGATCCAGAATCTAGAATCCATGGAGATGAGTATGGAGAAACAACTTGAAGTAGCTCTTGAAGAGTATGATGCCGAAAGAATGAAGAATTTAAAGTTGCAAGATGAGTTAAACTTTGCAAAGGAATTCATTCTTATCTTGTAGGAGAGGTTGTCATCTGCTCAAGCTAGAAGGAAGGAACTTTTACAAAATCAGGATGATGAAGAGAAGAATGCCCTTAAAGAACAATGTCAGAAGATGAATCAAGAGAATAATATCATGAAGAATGAAATGCAAGCCCTAACTATGAGGATATATCTACTACACTCTGGAGGATTTAGGTTCTACTGAAATAAAAATAATGTACATGACAAATCTATTGGATAGGAAGAGATCAATGAAACCAAAATTCCAAATTCTAGAGGATCAGGGTTTCACAGACATTTTAGAGATGCCGAAATTTGAAGATGAAATGATTCGGTATGTGTTGAGCCATGTCCATGGGGAATTCATGTGGCTAGATCAACCTTACAAAATCACCAAGGAGGCTATTCGTGCAATCACCAGTTTGCCCCAGACTGGTCAGACTCCCAGAAGGAAGAAAATATCTAACAATGAGGTGGAGAAGTTAACTGGTGCAAGTTTTGACAACCGGTCAATGAGGATAAGCACTATTAGAGATAAAGTTGTTCAATTTGCAAGCATGATCATCGGTTACAAGATAACCCAATCAAACCGATTGAACTTTTTTCCAGTTTATGCATTTACTGTGTTCATTAGATGGTCAAAGAAAATGATAGGTATGATCTTTGTCAATGGATGTGTGAAGAGCTTATTTTAAACCTAAAGAAGATTAAGGGTAAGAATAAAGGTGTTTTCTGGTACGACAATCTTGTTGTTTGCTTGATGCTTTTCTTTTTGAATGAGTTACCAGGATACGGTAAAAAATAGTGGGCATTTGATATGTTGGTAGGGAAGCAAATAAAAGATTCTATAATAGGTTTGGGATAGGACAAGGGGAGAGACTCCATTTTATGGGGTTATTTCAAATCATTTCAAAAGACAATGAAGAAAAGAGAGAGAGTGCCTAAACATATTGTTGATAAGTACTCTATAGAAATTTGTTTTATGGTTAAGAAGGATGACACATTGATGGAGGCAGTGCAACCATGAAAGTTTTGGATCACTGAGATGGGTTATGAGGTTGATGCTGAGATCTTGGACTTATATGCCAGGACTCTTATTGATGCCCTAGTTGATGAAGCTAAAAAAATGTTTGGGACAACAAAGCAAAAGGAATCCGAAGTTTAGATAGGTTTTAGCCAGAAGAAGAGGGAAGGTAAAATCAAGAAGGTTGGGGAATTTGTGGAGAAGATGTCCTCTGAAATCAAACAAATCATTGGACTAGCAGAAGGGTCATCTCCGACAACAATTTTGATTCCACCGGTAGCAACAATCGGCAAGGGTATATTGAAGAGGAAGAAACCAGAAACTTATATTGCCCTTGTTTAATCTGGTTCTGACACTGATGTTGTGCCCGCAAATATTCCCCCAACCTACATTGGGTTACAGAGGAAGAAGCCCAAGGAAGGAAAGACACAGAAAGTGAAGGTCACTCCTCCGACAACCCCAAAGAAAATTTTGAAGGAGAGTAAACCCACAGAGAAGAGGGAACCGATCAAAGAGTCTACTTCTACTCCCGACAAGAAAAAGAAATCAGATATAGATATAGCTCTCAAATCCAGTAAGAGTATTGAGGTCATTCCTCCTCTCTCAGTTGCTCAATTGATAGATCAAATAACTAAAAATGGAATTTTAAGTAATATCCAACATTATTATGTACATATGGATGATAAGGAACAAATGGAGATTGAGGAAGCAATTTTGTTATATTTAGATATATATAAGAAGGTATTACTTGAGATTGAAAATCAAATATCAGGAGATTTGTACAATAAGATAGATGCCAGGAGATTGTCTGTCATTGAAGAGGATAAAAATATAAAGATGCAGGAGTTATTGACTGTTTGTGGTGCTATAACTGATGAGGAGATGCAACGGTGCTTGAAATATGCTAATAGAACAATTTTTCGAAGCAAACATCGACATGTGACTCTCATGGTAGGTAGAGTAAATGAAATAGTTAAGGAGACCCACAAGGCATGGGTAAAATTCTTTTTAGATAAACTAGATTTCTTTACTGCACCGGTATTCCCGCCTAAGTCTGGTATTCAAGACATATCTGTTGATGGTAAGGGAAAAGGTATATTGGGTATGGATTCACCGGTTTTGGAACAAAAACTAACAGAGGATATTGCTTCGACATTATCACCTGTACATAATTTAGAGAAACCGGTAGATAACTTTGAAGTTGTGCATGATAAGCAGGATACACCAAAACAAAACATTCTAGAAGTAGAGGTTATTAATGTGGATATAGATAATAAATAGGTTGAGGATATTGAACCTCTGGCAACAAATGTACATATAAAAGAGGCTAAGGTTGAGCTAGTTATTGCACCAAGTGGCGAAGCCATCGATGCTAGTCAGCAGGTTGGAGAGTCTAGTCATTCATTGTTCACACTTGGCTCATCCGGTCAAGTTGATTTTGGGCAGAAGAATATTTAGCAACTGAGCAATTTTGAATTAATGTTTGATGCAGCTTAGAAGTTAAGGAAGGAAGGATCAGAAGACAAGCAGGTCATTGAGCAGGCCATTTCGATTCTATAGCAGCTAGTTCCAGGATACACTAGTCTGGTAGCTAGCCTCTCTAGTAAGCTTAAGAGTTTGATTGAACATATTGCAAAAGAGTTTCAAACTCTTCAACATATATAAAACCGATAGTTAATAGAGAGATACAATGCAACGAGGAAGGTTACCTATGAAAATATGATCCTATCAGAC
Organism: Cryptomeria japonica; assembly: GCF_030272615.1. NCBI lineage: Eukaryota > Viridiplantae > Streptophyta > Pinopsida > Cupressales > Cupressaceae > Cryptomeria > Cryptomeria japonica. The sequence goes on along the minus strand of NC_081409.1, from coordinate 897,967,443 downwards.
AAGGTCAAGATGACAGAGCAACTTACAAAGATTGATGAGGCTCTTAATCAGTGTAGTTGTATATATAGGTCTTGTACTAACACTGGTAAACTTACGGCTGACTTGGAGGTAAAAATAAAAGCGACAAAGGCCCAATTGGAACATCTGGCTAACAATTTTGATGGTACTTAGTCATTGACCAATGCGTTATTGATGGTCAAATTTTGGTTACAGAATCTGAGATATCAACCTTGGAGAAAGATATGGACAGATTAATCTGGTGAGCTAGGGAATTGAGAGGATTGGTAAGTCCCTAGTTGAACACTTTGTTACTTCATAAGTGGGAAAGTTTAGAATTGATGAATAAACCCACACCGACAAATCTAATAGAAGAAGAACTACATGCATACATTATTAATGGGTTTGTATATATTTTGGGAACATTAAAAACTAGTTGGGATACTTTCTTAGGATTTTTAAAGGGTGCTTACCCGGATATATTCAAGTACATCTAGATCCGGTAAACACATTTTGATTTCATTCTTTTGTCCCGACCTTTGTCATTGATGTCAAAGGGGGAGAGGTTGTCATGAAAAATGTTAAGGGACATAAGAAGTAATGTATAGCTCAAGGGAAGCAAGGTAAATTTTGGTCATCAGTCTTGGGAGGAACTAGGACAACACTTCAACGATCCATTTTTCACATGTGTTGCCATAAATGCCAAAGGGGGAGATTGTTGGCAATTGACAGTCATCTGGTTTAGTTGTCTTTCCATTGACACATCATTTTGGGTTGGACACTTAAACTGATACTCACCGGTATTCATGATTCGGCAACTAACATTCAGGGAAACCGACAAACTAGGAACCGATATATGAGGCCGACGTAGGAAATTGATCCGACAGGTCTACATGGTAGCAATCAGTGACATCGGTCATGAAGTTTAATGCATTTATTTTTGTCTAGGCCGACATGTAAATAAATTGTAATATCATTGTAAGCCGACATAAGACATTTATGTTTATGTTTGGGAAGGGTATTTAAGTCAGTCTGGTTAGGTTATTTTAGTGATATATACACATGATGCGAGATATAGTGATGTGATATTGTGCGAGCAATGTTGATCGATCGAATGCGAATATAATATTTTGTAGTCATTCTTGGTTATTGGTTTAGAGGTTTGGGATGTAAAGTAAGTTACCAGTAAATAAGGACATAGTGAAAATTGGTACAAACAGTGCTTGAACCGGAACTCATCCAACATAGAAGATGCATTCTCTGAGTTCAAAATTTTGTTTGTAAACCAATATTTGGTGCTTATAGTTAGTGAGGATCCTTTTATGATGAGCAATGCGCTCTAGGCTTTTGGCCTTCCTGCACGTGCATGCCCCTATTGTAATATTTATTCATTTGGCTAGTGGATAGATATTGTGGGTCACCAATCCCACCATGGTTTTTCTTCTTTGAGGTTTTCCACCGCATAAATCTTTGTGTTATGGTGCATGTTCTTGTGGTGGCATCATTTATACTTATTATATTCTTTTATGGTTACCGGTTACTGAAGTGCTTTGTTAATAAGGTTAAAATTGATCTTACCGGTCGAACACTGATTCACCCCCCCCCTCTCAGTAATCTTGGATTCCAACAAGCTATGGAAGAGGAATTGAATTAGATAGATAAGAACAACACATGGACTTTAGTTCCCCGACCTAAAAATAAGAATTTTATTGGAACTAAATAGGTTTTTAGGAATAAATTGAATGAAGATGGATAAGTTGTGAGGAACAAGGCTAGATTGCTCTATAAAGGATATTCTCAGAAGGAAGGAATTGATTATGATGAAATTTTTACTCCGGTAGCTAGGATTGAAGATGTAAGATTATTTCTTGCTTATGTTGCCCATAAGAAATACAAGGTTTATCAGATGGATGTGAAGTGTGCATTTCTAAATGGAGATCTTGAAGAGGAAGTTTACATTGAGCATCCTGATGGATTTTCACTTTTAGATGACAAAAACATGGTTTGCAGATTGAGGAAAGTTTTATATGGATTGAAGCAAGCCCCTAGAGATTGGTATGCTAGATTGGACAAATATATCTTTTGAAGCTTGTTTTCACTAAAGGTAATGTTGACAGTAACTTGTATTATAAGATCACTAATGATGGCATATTGATTGTTGAGGTCTTTGTTGATAATATCATTTTTGGAGGTGAGGAAAAGTTATGTATGGAATTCTCTGATAATATGAAGAATGAATTTGAGATGTCTATGATTGGAGAAATGAGATTTTTTTTAGGTTTGAAGATTACTCAGACTAATAAAGGTGTTTTCATCTGTCAAACTAAGTATGCTAGAGAGTTGTTGAAGAAATTTGGTATGGAAAATTCCAAACCGGTTGGTACTCCTATGGTTACAAGTGAGAAATTGACAAAGAAAGATGTATCAGCTCCAGGAAATCCTACAATGTATTAATGTATGATTGGAGGTTTGTTATATTTGACTCAGACTAGACCAGATATAATGAATGCAGTTTGTATTGTATCAAGATATTAGAGTGATCCAAGAGAGAATCATGAGAGTGCAGTAAAAAAGATTTTCAAGTATTTGCAAGGAACAAATGAGTATGGTTTATGGTATCCTAAAGATGGATGACTTTACACTATGTGCATATACAGATGCAGATTGGGCTGGAGATATAGATGATTAGAAAAGCACATCCGGTGGAGCTTTCTTTCTTGGAAAGAAACTTGTTTCATGGATCAACAAGAAACAATCATGTACTTCTTTAGCTATTGTTGAAGCTAAGTACATTGCCATTGCTACTAAATGTACACAAATTCTATGGATGAAGCAAATGTTGAAGGATATAAGGGTAGATTGTAATGAACCAATAGTTATTCACTGTGATAACTCTGCTGCTATTGACATATCAAAGAATCCAATATTTCATTCAAAGACAAAGCACATATCAATCGAGTATAACTTTTTGAAGGAAAAAGTAGAAGCAAATGAAGTCACATTGGTTTATGTGAACACTAAAGAGCAAATTGCAGATATCTTCACTAAACCTTTGCCCAAGGAATCATTTGAGTACTTTAGAGACAGATTGGGAGTCTCTACCTCTCCAGTAGAGACTTAAGTGATGTTGATTGGCATCAGTCCGGTATGCATTATCAGAGCTATTATTCATTCCGGATTGATGTGATGGTCCTGCTACTTAGGGGGAGTAGTCAACTGTGTGGTTTAGAGGATTTATGGTTTTTCTTTGATGTTTATGTTAGATTTTGGTATTGATGTCAAAGGGGGATAGATATACATGTGAAAAACAAAGCTTAACAGAGATATTAGTCACAAGGGGATTTTGGTCTATTGATTCAAAGATTCATTGTTATATCATTTGTTGGATGTCTTCCATTGGGGAAGACTTGTTTGGCATTTATTGGAACTTGGATGTTTTTCACATCTAGTGTTGCCATCAATTCCAAAGGGGGAGATTGTTGTCAATTTGGAGGAATTGATTATGTGTTGCATTGATGTTTGTCATTGATGTCAACGCTAGCTTCTTTGGTTGTCTACTGGGTTCCGGTAGAGTGGTTGGATTGTGATGATGATCAGGTGACCATCTTCGGTATGTTCCGATTGGTGGAATTGGTTTGGTTTAGTTATTAATGTCATTCTGATGCGTATCTCATTTAGTTGGTTCAATACTTGGTGATCCGGAAGCTATCATTTGTTCTAATAAGCCTTTTGGTTATCGGTAAGGGTTTTACCAATAAACCTTTGTTGAAGATCTTTTGGTGGATTTGATAAGTGGTGTTGGTGCGGCTTCTAGAAGGTTGTTAGGATGCTGATGATTATCATGTTCATGTTCCAGTTGATTGGTGGTGGTTTTTTTGGCTTATGACGACCTATTTTAGGTCTAGTGCTATTTTGTTAGGTGATGGACCGATTTATGTAACGTGTTGGTGGATGCTCCCGATGCATTACCGATTGGATTTATTGATCGGATAATGTTGTTTCAGCCTCAGGCCCACTTGGATTATCATTGGTTTGTGGGTTTGTGTAATGGATTTATTGTATTATCTTTTAGGTGGCCGACCTAATTGTTTAGGTCTCGGGTTTGTATATACATGATGTAAGATCTCTTTGTAGATCATGGTCATGGATGGTTATGGGATTATCTATGTGCGAATAAATTTGTAATCATATGCAAAGGTTTTGGTCGATCATAGGTGATCGAATTGGGTTTGTATAAGAGGTTTAAGACGTCTAGTATTGACCTTAACCAGAACTGTACTCAGGCATAGGAGATGTTATTCTTGCAATTCTTTCTTATTTCCAGATTATTGTCTGGAGATCTATTGTAGTCAGTGAGGCTCATTTATGATGAGAAGTACGCTCTAGGTAGTGTGTCTTCCTACATGTGCAGTCCCCTTTATTGTAATCAAATACTTGCTACAAAAGTCTCATCTGACTATGGGTAGGCTTCCCACCATGGTTTTTCCCTTTATCGTGTTTTTCACATACAAATCTTGGTGTTATGTATTATGAATGCATGGTATTTGGATTATGATTTGTGTTTGTGCTTAATTAATATATCTGCTATTTTGGTGTTAGGTTTATGCATTCTAGTAAAAGGTTTTGTGTGCTTAAAGTTTCATAATTTGTTGACAACTAATTCACCCCCCCTCTCAGTTGTCCACCAGTTATCCTAGCAATAACATGAGAGATACTTGTGTAATTTGCTAGATTTTTAGCGAGCATCTCTTCAGGGAAACCATAATGCTTGTAGGAAGAGCTTAAAAGCCCTTGATGGAAGAATTGTAAAGACAATGTTGAATGCCTCGAGGGTCTGCGGTGGATGAGAGGTTTAATAGTAAATATTGTATGAGGGGATCTTTTGTGTTCGATGTAGTAATTGGTATGTGTTATCAAAAGATTTGCACCCGTATTGAAAACTAATGCTCAACAACCTTGCAAAACATGGAAACAACCTCCAAGTGTGGGACCTTACACATATGAGGTTGAATCTCTGGAGAAGGTCGGCTTCCTTTCCAATCAGGGTGCAATGTTAGACCAACCCAACACTTTTAAAACCTACTCCTAAGCCTAATCTAGCTCTTGCAGAGGAAAAAAGAAGAGAGAATGTTGAAAGGATTGATTTGATCTTTCTCCTACCCATTACTGCACAAGAACTCAATAAAGCAACCTAACACATACATAGATTCCTATCCTTAATCAATCCATAAGACATATATGAGATCAAAACTTAATAGGGAACCGAGAGGGACTGAAAAATTCAAAGATAACCCTCATAAGCAGAGTTGATACAACATATAAATAAAAAAAACAATTAAGAACACATTCATAACAAAGGCAAAGATAATTTGCACAAGGTAAATAAACTTAAAAAGAGGTCAAAAGGTTAACTTAATTGATGCAAAAGCAAAGTATATTATAGTTACAGAAGAGACTTCCATAAGAGAAAAGGGAAAAAGATCCTTAAAATATGTTACAATTTTGCCTTTATAGGTCAGACATAACTTTGATAAAACATTGAGTTCAGAAACCCTAATCGACTAGGGTTAAGTCACAGAGGAAAAGAAATCAAATCATATCTGATTATTGTGTGTCTTAAAGTGTCTTGCAGAACTAGGAAAGAACAAAAATCCATAAAAATTAGGAAAGCCCCTACATTTGGATGGTATCAAAATATACTCCATCTAGCCAAATATCAATTGAGAGCAATAAATGGGCATGGGCAACCTTAGGAAACATCTGTAGAATCTAGCAAGAGTAATGGTGATCACCCTGCAACATTTGGAAATGGTTGGAGTAAGATTGAATCCAATTTGGGACACCAAGTAGGTCAAAAACTATTTTTCTTACCATCAAGTTAGTAACCACCACAACACTTGTTTAAATTCCAGTGATCACTCCAAGTTTGAATCTTGGCCACTGGATCCTCCCTTTGTGCATAGATGAATGGCTGAGAGAACCCAAAAAGGCCCTCAGAAAAATCCTCAATGATAAAATATAACACAATAGTCGATCTCACCCTTAAGTGAAATCGAATAGCCACCGTTTGCCCATGAAAATCTATCGGCCCCACCATCCAACTGAGCCCATCAAACACTAACTGGACCAAACACGTGGTAGGATCTCGTGAGATTGTAGAAAAGCCCAAAATAGTTACAAGGAAGCTATGAAGATGCGACCTGGCATTTCTTTAACCTCCAACGGTTCATCACAACATCGCAGGGGGAACCGATGATTTATGTTAATAGTCGTGAACCTGTGATGACATCAACATCTAACGACAACCATAAACCCCTCACAATATCACAAGGCCAAGCGGTAGTGATCGCCAACAGTTATTAACCTACAATCAAGCAGTCACGGAAACAATTAACTTTCCACTTGCTGGTAGCGAGTAAAACGCGACTAGTTTTAGAGCGCATAAGAAACACTCTATCCAGTTGATTTAAGTGAAATGGCCACCTACATTGGTCAATAGAGGAAAAGAACAAGGCCAAAAAAGAGACTAAGGCAAGAAGCCTTAAGGGTTTAGGGGTTAGGCCTTAAGGAAGAAATAAAGGGTTTAGCCATTGATGATTCCTCAAATTGGTTATTTGTATGGCTAAGGTTGACACAAAAAATGTCAACAGCATGTAACATGTGTAGATTTTTAGCCAACATCGATTTAAGGCAAATCTATTGCTTTTAGAATGGATTTTGATGGCATTTTAAAGATTCCTACATGGCTACAATTTTTGGTAGATATATGGATATGTAGTATGATGTCTAGGTTTAAATATTGTGGTAACATGGATTTTTGTTGGGTGTGTACTTAGAGTTGGGATCTTTTGTGACGATTTCACACATCACCCCATTGCAAATGGGGACCCCCTCTTTTTGCTAAATAAACCAAGTCTTTTGTAGTCTGACCCTAAGGAATGGGTTATTAGGTCTTGTTGGTCTGGATTCTAGCCTTTGGAAGTAATGAAGTGACTAAGTAGGGAATGGATTTTTAAGGAATATGCAACTAAGATTGGAATATAATTCCTATATATATATGTAAAGTGTATTGAAGAAAAGATGAGATGAATAGATGATTATTGTTTGTAAAATTTTCTATTTGGCTTCTATGACTCTCCCATATTTTTTGATATGGTATCAGAGCCACATAATTTCTTATATGTCATGTGGCACCTAGTTTGGAATAAATTCAGAGCAGGTAGTAAGGGTATTATTAGAAAGTTTTTTCTGATAGGGTCACGATGTCTTTATCATAATTTGGATATGCCTCTTCTTACTAAGATTAGATATAATATTTTTGTGTAGCGTTAGTGTTTGAGGTTGGTCGCATCACTTATTTGAATTGGGTCCTCCTTGATCTGGTGTGTGTTGGCAATTTGGAGGAATTGATTAAATGTTGCATTGATGTTTGTCATTGATGTCAACACTAGCTATTTTGTACGGTAAACAAACATGGAGGGCGGTTGGATCCAGTTTTCAAATTTGAGCAGGAGTTCTGGATCGGCATCGGGACAACATGCGGCAGATGACACAGAGATTCCTTCAGAGGGGGGGGTTCAGATGGAAAGGACCCTGATGATCCTATGGTTTTGGGGGACCCAGGGGGAGGAACACCACATGAAGAGTGGTTATCAGATGAGAGCGGGAAAGGGCAAGTTCAAACTTCAAAAATAGCAGACGGCAACTCGGTAGGAGCCCAAGGACAACAAGTGATTTGTGTCTCAGAGAACATGGTGGAAGGAAAAGTTCTCCCAGAAAAGGTTCATTCGTCAATGGACCCGAAGGGGGGACCCAATGGACAGACACGTAAGTGGTCCTCGCTGTTTGGGGGTAAGCCTAAAGGTAAGTCCTCATTGCCTCCTATTAAAAACTCCTCAAATGTGTCTCAAGGCAAGTTTTCTATCATTGTTCCAGACCAAATCATAGATCAAAACATTGCCAGAATGGAAAACACATTGATTGGTAATTTTTTTGGGTCAAGACCTAACATAGAAATAGTTCGTGGATTTGTCAAAAGAAAGTGGAACCTGAAAGGTCAGGTTGATGTGGTAGAAATGAACAAAGGCTGTCTATCTTTCTCTTTTTCCTATGATGAGGATAGAAGAAACATCCTTTGTAGTGGATCTTGGACAATAGGTAAATACATTATGTACATCCATAAGTGGTACCCTAATGTAGCTAAAGGAAATAATTTTTTGGCCCAAGTCCCGGTGTGGGTCAAACTACCTGGGCTCCCAATGGAATTCTGAGAAGAAGATGTTTTTGCAGGTATTGCCAATACCTTTGGGGAGCTCATCGCTATTGACTAGGTCACAACATCCAGAAGAAAACTGATTTATGCTAGGATCTGTGTTGGAGTCAGACCTGACATGAACATGCCAGAGGAAATAGAGATAGAATCGAAACTGGGGAAGTGGAAGCAAAATATTATTTATGAAACAATCCCCTTTGCCTATTTCCATTGTAAAAAGGTAGGACACTGGGCTAAAAAATGTCCAAATATGGAGGATAAACCCTTCCCCCAAACTAAGGTCTGGAAAAAAGTAGACAAGCCACTAAAAGCTTTGGAATCCAATGATCTTAATTAGGAGAATCAGTCTCAAAAAGGAAGGGTGGAGGAAGAAATTACCAGTGAAGTGGGTAATGAACTAAATATTTAGATGCTAGAGCAGAACGTTGAGGACTCAGAGTATAAAGAAAAAGACAACACTCAGCAAGAAGAACTGAAAGAGGACAAGATAGAGTTAGTCCCAGATAAAGTGGAAAAAAAACCCTTAGACAAAGAGGAAGGAGATAACTTTAACCTTGTCTCAAAATCTCAAGACCAAGAGAAAGAAATAAACTAGTTCCAGGAGGCCCAACTTGATACCATTTTGGGCCAAGGGCTATCGAAAATTTCTCTAACCACCCCAACAAAGGAAAAGCTGGCATTTTTGGAAGATCAAGATCCAAAATGGGGAGATGAAGAAGACATAAAAAAGGCACTGGGGAAGAATGAAACTAAGCAGGAGGATGAAGAAGCAACAGAGGATAAAAGAAGGAACACGCAAAAAAAAAAGAACAACAACCTAGTCAATAGTACGATGACTAGAAACACCAGAAGTAGGCTTGGTGATGTGGGAGCACAACATACTTCTCCAGGAAGACACTCAAATGCCAATAAAAGATCTTTGGAAACAAGTAGGAACTTAGCAAATGGTACCCAAAGAACCATCTTTGAGACAGGTATTTCTAAAAATCCATGAAAATCATCTCCTGGAACATTAGGGGACTTAATAGTCCCCACAAGCATAATTTAGTTAAAAACATGATTAGAGATAAAAACGTTGATATTTTTTTGATTTAAGAAACTATGATGGTTAAAGATAAAGTTGAGAGTTTGAATATGTTCAAAAACGGTGGAGTCAGTGGAGGTAGTTCAGAAGGTGCATCGGGAGGAATTGTTACCTTCTGGAACAAAAACAATGTAGAAGGAGAGGTGTTGATTCAGGGTAACAATCTAGCTTGTATAAGATTTAAGCACTTTAAGAATTGTACAACCTAGGTTCTAACTAACATTTACGCCCCCAACACAAAGACTAGTAGAAGTGAGATGTGGAGATATCTAACTGGGTTGAGAAGTAGGTTTGTTGAGGACAATTGGATAATTATGGGAGATTTCAATACTCCCTTGAAGGAAAATGAGAAAAAGGGAGCGAGTCAAGCTAATATGGATAGTAGACTAGACTTGATGGACTTCATAAACAATAATGCAATTCATGATCTGGAGTTGCAAGGAGTCAAATACACCTGGACCAATAGAAGAAGTGGTGAGAATCTGATCCAGGTTAGACTCGATAGAGTTCTTCTTTCCTTAGATTGGTATAATCTTCATGAATGTTCTTTATCCTCTCACATAAGGGCTGGATCAGATCATTATCCCATAACCTTCATGGCTGAATTAAAGAACAGAAGGAGACATTTCCCTTAGATTTGAAAAAATGTGGATGAGACATCCGGATCTGGAAAGTAAGATTAAGGAATGGTGGCAGGTTAGTATTGAAGGGAACGCCATGTACAAAGTGGTCAAAAAGCTGAAGAATGTTAAAGATAATGTTAAGAAGTGGAATAAGGATTGCTTTGGGAACATCTTTACCTCAAAAGCCACAATCCTCTTAGAGCTCAAGGAAATCCAAGATGAAATACAAATCAATGGTTACACTAATATGTCTAGAAACACTGAAGATGCTATTCTTATGAGATATCATGATATAATAGCTAAAGAGGAAACCTACAAGAAACAAAGATCGAGAAATGTCTGGTTAAAGGAGGGGGACAAGAACACTAAATACTTCCATATGTCCACCTTAAGACACAAGGCCATGAATAGAATTGTTCAAATTAAAGTGAATGGTAGAGGTGTTGTTGATGATGACTCTATGAGCAAGGCTGCTATGGATTTTTTCTCTAACTTACTTGCTAAGGATCAGAATTTGGAAATACAAGCACATAGGGAACTTTTGGACAACATACCTACCATTTTGGGGGAGGAACAGAATGATCACCTATCGGCTATCCCTTCCCATGAAGAAATTTTGATAGCTGTCAATTCCTTTGAATGCAACAAAGCCCCAGGTCTGGATGGCTTTCCCATGTTTTTCTTCCAAATGTACTGGCATATTATAGGAGATGATGTCACCAGAGCAGTGAAAGAGTTTTTTGGTGCTAGAAAACTGTTAAAAGAAGTTAATGGTACTTTTATTGCTCTCATTCCCAAAAAGATGGGGGCAGATTCTATGGATCTTTTCAGACCTATAAGTTTATGCAACTCTCTCTATAAGATTATCTCTAAGATCCTTACCTCTAGAATTTTGAAGTTGTTGCCCTCCATCATCTCACCTCAGCAAAGTGGTTTTATCTTGGGAAGACAAATTTTGGATTCTATCATATCTGTGCATGAAAATATCCATTCACTGGCATTCTCTAAAAAAGAAGATTTTTTTCTGAAACTGGATCTCTCTAAAGCCTACGATAGAGTGGATTGGGATTTTATGGAGGACGTTCTCTCTGCTTTTGGTTTTAGTCCTAGAAGTGTCAACCTTATCAGATAACTTGTTTCTTCAGCTTCTTTCTCTATTTTAATGAATGGCTCCCCTTCTTTCTTTAAAAGCCTCAAGAGGTCTCAGGTAGGGGGATCCTCTATCTCCAGTGATCTTCATCATTATGGTGGAATGCTTGGGGAGATATATTGGTAAGTTGGTTGAGAAAAGGGAGTTTTGCGGTTTGAATCCTTCTTCTGCTGATCAAATATGCTCTCATCAATAGTTTGTTGATGATTCTATAATAATGGGAAAAGCCACTGTTAAGGACTCTAGAAGACTAAAAAAGGCTTTGGACAACTATGGAGAGGCCACTGGTCAACTAATTAATTGGTCTAAAAGCTTTGTTTATTTTATCAATACTCCGGAGAAAAGGAGGATTAAAATTAGTAACATTCTGGGGGGCCAAATTGGTAGTATGCCTGCTTCTTACTTGGGGCTCCCCTTAGGCCTTGATCCTCCGGACACCTTTTGGGGAGCCTTGGTGGATAAATTCCACAAAAAGCTATCTAGATGGAAGGGAGCTCTCCTTAGTCAAGCAGGTAAGGTCCAACTGCTTAAATCCACTCTTCAAAGTATCCCCCTCTATGCCATCAGTCTGTTCAGGATTCCAGCTAGTTATGCTGAGGCCATTGAAAAGATTCAGAGATCCTTCTTATGGACAGGGGTGGAAGAGAAGAAGAGAATGAACTTAATTGCATGGGAGAAGGTCTGTAAGCCTAAGAATAAAGGAGGTCTTGGCCTTAGAAGAATAAGAGACATAAATGATCACCTCATGGCCAAGCAGATTTGGAGAGGATATAGAAATCAAGGAGAGTGGAAAAAAATATGGGACAACAAATACAAAAGCCAATGCTCGAATCTTCAAAGTTTCCTTAAAGCGGAGAGCATCCCAATTGGTTCCAATATTTGGAAAAACGTCTCTAGGACTAGAGAATTAATTATCAAAGGTACAAAGTGGAAGTTGGAAAAAAGGGAATCTTATTCAGTTCTAGGAGGACCCTTGGCTTCTGGATTCCCCTTTGAATGAAAACCCTAAGTGGAACATATATCAAAACCAATGCAAGGAAAGATTTGGAACCAAGGTTGAGGATTATTGGAAAGAGGGACAATGGAGAGACTTATCTCAAGTGGATTAGTCTTTAGGAAGTTTGAACAAAGTTAAGAACTCTATGGTGAGGATTGAAGAAGAAGACCAAATAATTTGGAAACTCACAGCTAGTGGTACTTTTTCAGTGACTTCTCTATATCATCAACAATTCAAGAACATGGAAAGTCCTTGCTGGGCCATAGCTTGGGTGAAAGGCCTCATCCCCAAAATCAATATTTTCTTTTGGATAGCCCTTCAAGACAAAATTCTCACTATTGAGAATATCAAAAAAAGAGGTATCGGTATGCCTAGTTTCTGTATTCTCTACAAGCATAATGAGGAGACTTTAAATCATATGCTCTTCCATTGTCCTTTCTCTGCTGACGTTTGAGGAAGCTATCTGGATCAATTCAATATTAGTTGGAGCTTCCCTAATTCGATTCAGGAAATCTTCAAGTCTTGGCATCACCCTTCAAAAAACAAAACCACAACCTTATTATGGAAAATTGCTTTACCCCACATGTGCTGGGGTCTTTGGAAAGAGAGAAATGATAGAATTTTCAGGGAAAAGACTACTAAGGCTAAAATTGTGTTTGAAAAAATCAAAAGAAGCATAGTGGAAAATCTGAATATCATAGGTGGTTTGGATAATCGTCACACTAAGGAGGATCAACGTATCTATAAAAAGTGGAGACTAAAGGCTCAAGAGATTGTTCAGAGCAACCCTAGAGAGGGAGTGAGATGGATTAGCCCACCCAGAGGATGGATGAAAATCAATTTTGATAGGGCCTCTAAGGGTAACCCAGGGGTTGCTGGATGTGGAGTGATCCTAAGGGATGAATGGGGAATATGTAAAATCATCAAATGTATTCCCATAGGAAATCAAAACAATCATGTAGCTGAGGCCATGGCAGCCTATCGTGGGATGATCCTAGCCAAGGAAGCCAAATGTACTAAAGTTTGGTGTGAAGGAGACTCCTTAAACATTATCAACTGTTTAAATATGAAATTCCCACCGTCTTGGTCTATTAGTAATGCTATTAAAGCTACTAGGAAAATTAGCGAAGAGTTTGACATGTGTGTTTTTACACATACTTACAGGGAGGCCAACTCTTGTGCTAACTGGGCTGCCAACCTGGCTTGCCAATCGGGAGACATCATTACTAATTATGGTGAGACGGAGATTGCAAGCGAAATGAAATCCTTGCTCAATTAAGACTGAAGCTATACAAGGAAACATGGTACTTTTAATTATTATTTCTAATGACCTTTCTACCTTTTTTGATGCAGGGCTCGTTTGAAGATAATGAACTTTTAAATAGGTGTCTTATCATAATTACTTGGCACAAATTCTGGGCACTCTTACAGAATAACCACAGAAACCAAAGGGGAAGTGATCAAAGTGAGAGAAGGCATTGTAAGGAATGTGCTGGAAAAATGGGAGGTAACAAGAAGAGATTCAAACCTGCTTCCTACTCGGACTGGAGAAAGAATGATGAAGTCTGGGACATCCTCCAACATGGAGGAATGAATGTTTTCATGGAACGACTAAGTGGGAAAGACCCCACAATTACTTCTTACTTCATCAAGAACTGGAAAAATGGAAAAATTCTGATAGGTTCACAGATGATGAAAGTCGACGAAGAGGTTATTGCCGAGGCCATGGGGATGTCTACAAAGGGTATGAAATTTTATAGGGATAGAGGAATATCTGATAAAGCTATAGATAAGTTTCCAGTTACAGATGAAGAGAGGCGAAAGATGATCAAAATTGACAATTCTTACCACTCCCCGAAGAGAATTTGTAGGCCTTGGAGGTTTGTTCTTTTCGCTTCTACTGAATACATTACCTTAGACAGTAGGTTTACCAGGGCCTACGGGCATCACTTCGTTCTTCTTACTCATTTTTGTCATGGTGAAAGGGTTAGCCTTCCTTATTACCTTGCCTATTCTATGGATCATACTATAAAGGAAATCCAGAAGGACCCTAAAGGTGATCATGCCCTCCACTAAGGGCTTATGGTCCTAGTTTATAAAATGCTAAAGGGGAAGTGCATTGAAAAGCTTATCAAAGGCAAAAAAGCTAGAGATGAAACTACAAAAAGTAAGGATAGTGGTTTTAATTTTGACTCGGATACCGAGGGAGAGTCAGAGGAAACTAGCAAGAAAGGGAGGATAAGGGCCAAGAAGAGGAGGATTATTGTGGACTCTGATACGTCGAACTCTGCAACTGAATCCCTTAAGGAAAAATTTGCTAAATAAAGGAAAGGGAAAACCACTGGAAAGAAGGCTCAGAAAAAGAACATTAAAAAGGGGAGCAATTCCGAATTCAATCATGTTCAGGTTGAATCGAAAGAGGAGGCTGAAGAAAACAAGGTGGTTGATAGTTAGGATAAAGAAGGGGAGGGTAACCCGGTGATGGATAATTTGGAGACTGTGAATACCACAAACCTGCATAAGGAGGAAAAAGGGGATAAAAGTGACGATGGGGACAAAGACACTGTTAAGGCCTTCTGTGAGACCATCACTACTATGGTGAAGGATGTTAACAGTTTGAAAACCGATACACAGGCTATTGCAAGAATTACAGTTGGTGACAAACCCTTGGCGGAACATGTTAAAGAACTGGTGGCCATTCTGCATAATGCACAAGCTATTGAATGTATGGTTGGAAAAATTATGGCAACAGAAAAAAGGTCAACAAGATGGGAGATCCTAAGGAAATGGAAAATAAAATGAAAGATTTCAGCACCAAAATTGACAAGCTGGAGCTCAATGTAAAGAAGATTGCCTACCAAAATTTCCAAATTCTCAGATCCTCAGTGGACAACATGAACATCCTTATTAACAAGTTCGAGAATGATGCTGAAAAGGATGGTGATAAAGAGCAATCGAACAAGAAAGGGCATGAAAGGAGGACCAGAGCTAACACAAAGAAAAAAGGTGACATCGAAGGTCGTGAGCTGGAGGATTTGAAGACCTCAGCGAACAGCATGAAACAAATGGTTGTTCACACTGAGGAATTTATGAATAGTATTTAGTTTCTATTGCTGTCCCTAGTTAGGTCTCTTTGTTGTCTTTATGCTTTCCTTTTGTTATCTGTACCGAGATACTTTATTATGTAATGTTGTGTTAAGTTGATCCCTTTCGGTGGGTTCATTTTGTTTTTTGAAGTGACTAGGCACTTATTTTAGCAGTTCTTTCTCCTGGTTTGTTCAAGGTTTGGGTACCTTTCAAATACCTAATTTTACTCAATCAAAACACTAGCTATTTTGTTGTCTACCAACTTTCAATAGAGTGATTGGTCTTTGATGTTGATTTGGAGATTTGTCTCCGGGTTTGGTCCGAGTATTAGAATTGGTCTGGATTGGTTATTCATGTGTTCCTGATGTGTATCACATTCAATTGGTTCAGGATTTGATGATCTAGATGCTATCATATGTTCTAATAAGCCTTTTGGTTACCGGTAGCACTTTGATGAAGACCTTTTGGTGAATTCGATAAGTGGTATTGGTGCAGCTTCTAGAAGGTTATTAGGATGTTGATGGTTATCATGTTCGTGTTCCAATTGTTCATGGTGCTTCTTTTGGCTTATGGTGACCTATTTTGGGTCAGATGATATTCTGCTAGGTTATGGACTGGTTTATGTAACGTGTTAGTTGATGCTCCCGATGCATCACTAGTTGGATTCATTATTTGGTTTATGTTGTTTCGGTCTTAGGGTGACTTGGTTTATCATTGGTTTGTAGGATTATGTAATAGATCTATTGTTTTCTCTTTTAGGTGGCCGACCTAATTGTTTGATGGTATGATTAATCAATAAGGATCCAGATAACTATTAAGAGGTGGGGTGAATTAGTAGATGAAAAAATGACTAAACTTTCACTAAACTCAAGAACAACCTCGCAACCCAATTTTAGAACTAATTGGTTCAAACACTAAACTACAAACTTCAATAGCATTGACAATTTACCACTTTTATTGGCATATCAAAATAACAGTATAACAACTCAGAAACTCTCAAAAACTTTTAACAAAAACATTCAAATACTTTACTAAAAATAGTAAAAGCATATTTCATATTACTGTCGGTCATCTTATCATATCTAAGTTGATTTAGCAGTTAAGAAAACTAACCATAGCAAATATAATCACAAAAACCATTCATCACTTGACACAATGATTTTGACGTGGAAACCCAAATGGGAAAAACCACAGTGGGAATGAATACCCATAAGTATTCTGAACTCTTCTGAAGTTCGCCCTGTTAAGAGCCAAGCCTGTTAAAGGTTACAAAAAGTCCAGTTAAGAACATATCTTGTTAGGGACCACCCGGGTAAGGGATTGACTATAATGCCCTATTAGAAGCAATACCATGTTAGGAGTAACCTCGATAGAGGATTTGAAATCCAAGCTAATGGATCACCTTGTTAGAGGATTTAGATAGCACTAAGCCTATTAAATCTTACCCAGTTAAGGGATTTGACTGTTGTAATTGTTAGAGAACAAGAGGGGTTTGTTGATCTGGTGAATAACACTACTCTACTTGATAAAATCCTTTTCATGCTTCTATCTACCTTCACACATACTACATATACAACTTCTGGTTCGACAACCAATCACACTTTCACTTAACCAAAATTACCAACACTACAACAAAACAACTCATCAACCTTATAAGCAAAACAATAGGTCGGTAACACATCACAAACCTAAGATCTCATAGAGATTACAAACAAATCAGTTCAAGTATGACCGTTGGATTACATAGCAATCATTGCACATTGTTCAAGACAACCTTGATTGCTCCTTGATCACCGTGTCATCGATTCCTATAACTCATCACGCGGTTTCCACTTCATGCAATGTACTTGCTCATTCCCAAGATAAAATCCTTATCTCTACATGCCAAAAATGATTTGAAACTCTTCACATGCAACATACATATGTGGCATAATCATTACTATTTATTATTTGATCATAAACCAATACAACCGATTCACCAAGCTCCATCGGTTAGGGTTTAACACATCAACAGGTAGGGTTATTGATTGATCTTACTACTTTTCAAGTAATACTGGTTTCCTTCACTATCTCACCTACCAGTTACAAAACAACATCATAACAACATCATAACAACATCATTACGAGTTATAATTGACATCAATGACAACATAATAGTTCATCAATGCAATCTTCATGCAAATGCCAACAATCTCCCCCTTTGGCATTGATGGAAATACAAGTATCAATACCCTTGATAGTATAGGAATCCTGATTTACATTTTCCCATGTACTCTCCTTCAACTGAGTCTCCATGTCTTCAGCTGGTAACTGGCTATAGATATTTTCTCTATCAATCATACAATTCTTCTCCCCATAATCATAACAACATCATAACAACATCATTACCGATTATAATTGGCATCAATGATAATATAATAGTGCATCAATGCAATCTTCATGCAAATGCCAACAATCTCCCCCTTTGGCATTGATGGAAATGCAAGTATCAATACCCTTGATAGTATAGGAATCTTGGTTTATATTTTACCATGTACTCTCCTTCAACTGAGTCTGTATGTCTTCAGCTCGTAACTAGCTATACATCTTTTCTCTATAAATCATACAATTCTTCTCCCCATAATCATATAGTTCTTCTCCCCCATTGATAACAATGCCAAAGTGAAAGTAAAACATGCAATGTCATACTTCATTGTTCTGCATCAACAATCTTCAACTTGATGCTCCCCCTGTGGAATAACTCAACTCTACACCAATCATGCTTCAAGATTCTTCAATTGGCTCTAAGAATGATGTATTCCACATCTGCTCAATTGACCTCATGCAGGGGCACAACCCCTAGCTGACCTCTAAGATACTCAAAAGTAGTCTTAGGCGGAGGTTTAGTAAAGATATTTGCTAGCTACTCCTTAGTAGATACATGCTCCAATAACACATCTTTACTCTGCACTTTCTCTCTCAAGAAATGATATTTCAGCTCAATATGCTTGGTTCTAGCATGCAACACCGGGTTCCTTGAAATATTTATTACACTGGTGTTGTCACATAAAATCTTTATTGGTTCTGTAATATTCAGCTTGAATCCTTATAGAATGTGTTTCATCTAGATTGCCTGGGTACAGTTCATATACGCTGCAACATATTCAACTTTAGTAGTGGACTGTGATATACAACTCTGCTTCTTGTTGCTCCAAGATACAAGTCTTCCTCCAAGAAAGAATGCACCACTGGTTGTACTCTTCCTATCATCAACATTACCTACCGAGTCTACATCTATATAAACCTTCAAATCAAAGTTTCCTGCATATGGATACCATAATCCATAGTCAATAGTACCTTTTAAATATTTGAATATCCTTTTAGTTGCTATCAAGTGGGTATCCTTTGGATTCTTTTGAAATATGGCAACTAAACCATCTGCATGAGCAATATCCAGTTTGTTGTGAAAAACATAATGCAGTTTCCCTATCATTGATATGTACTCCTTTTTCATCAATAGATGCGACATCATCCTCCTTAGACAGTTTACAACCTATAACCATTGGTGTCCCAACTAGTTTATAATCACTCATTCCAAATGTCTTCAATACCTCTTTCACATACTTAGACTATGTGATAAAAATACCACTCTTCATCTGTTGAATTTGCAAACCTATGAAGAATTTTATCTCTCCTACTAGAGACATTTCAAATTCACTTTTCTTCTCATTTCATCATTGCCTCCAAATATGATATCATCTACAAACACTTCACTAACTAGTATCTTATCTCCTTCAGATTTGAGATATATATTGTTGTCTTCATTGGTTCTCTGAAAACCTATCTTCATCAGGTGTGAATGTAGTCTTTCATACCATGCTCTTGGTGCTTGCTTCAAACCATATAGTGTCTTGTGAAGTTTACACACCATATCCTTTGCATCAATCAAAGCATAACCATCTAGTTGCTCAATGTATACTTCTTCTTCCAGTATTCCATTTAGAAATGCTGACTTCACATCCATCTGATATACTTTGAATCCCCTATATGTTGCAAATGCAAGTAGAGTCCTAACACCTTCTAATCTATCAACTGGTGCAAATGTCTCACCATAGTCTTCTCCTTCTTCCCATGTATAACCTTTTCATACCAATCTTTTTTTGTTTCTGACTACTACTCCATCTTCATTCAGTATATTCTTGAATACCCATTTAGTACCTATCACATTTTTATTCACAGGTCTGGGTACTAGGGTCCATGTATTGTTCTTCTCAATCTGGTCAAGCTCTTCTTCTATAGCTTTAATCCAGTGATCATCTCCAAATGCTTCCTTAGCAGTTCTAGGCTCAATAGTGGAGATCATGCAAGAATTCTCTCTAATTCATCTTCTGGTTAATACTCCAGCATCTTTATCTCCAATAATCTGGTCAGGATTATGATTGAGTCTCACATACCTTGGAATAAAATGATCATTATCTTCAAGTTCTTCTTCCTCACTATCATCATCTTCTTCTGCAGAATCTACCTGTTCCGGTTAAACTGGAACTACATTTACTTCACCAGCTTCTGGCTTCACCAGCTCTGGTTCCAAAATCAGAATGTAAGGTTCATCTTCTTTTTTCTCCTCACTGGTTTCTCCTAAAACTTCAGGATGCTCATCCACTCGAACATCAACACTCTAAATGATTCTCTTTGTCTGGTTGTTGTAACATTTGTAGGCCTTACTCTTTGTGGAGTAACCAAGACATATGCCTTCATCACCTTAAACCACAAACTTACTAACATAGTCTTGATAAAACATTTACTACCAAAAATCTTAAAGTAATAGACATTAGGTGATCTACCATACCAATATTCATAAGGAGTTTTATCCTTACCTCTCTTTACCAATATCTGATTCATAGTGTAGACAGTTGTGCTGCTAGCTTCTCTTTAGAAATTTTTTGCTACACCTCCTTGTATTAGCATTGTTCTAGCAACTTCAACAACTGACCAATTTTTCCTCTTTGCAATACCATTTTTTTGTGGAGTCCTCGGTGTAGAGATTTGCCTCTTAATTCCATTATCTTTACAATATCTAGTGAATTCCTTTGAAATAAATTCACCACCTTGATCAGTCCTCAAACACTTTATCTTCTTACCAATTTCCTTTTCAACTAAGGCTCTGAATGCCTTGAACTTACTAAAGGCTTTTGTTTTTTCCTTCAAGAATGTGACCCACATCATTCTTGAGCAATCATCAATGAAGATCATAAAATACCAATCACCTTGAATGCTTTTAGTCCTTATTGGTCCACAGAGGTCTATATGAACCAAATCTAACAAATGTTCTGCTAAGAAATATTTGCTCTTGAAAGTTGAGGATGTCATCTTTCCTAACAAACATTCCTTACACAGAGCATTCACTGGTTTTTCCAACTGAGGCCAACCTCTTACCGACTTGGACTTACTGACTTTGACAATGTTATCAACATTTATATGACAAAATCTTTGATGCCAAAGCCAACTATCATCTACTTTAGCAATTAAACAGTTGTTGACTTTAGGATTCAGGTGAAATAGCTTACCTTTTTTTTGCTTTCCGGTTGCAATTAGTTAACCTTTTCTCCCATAAATATTGCACATTCCATTCTTAAATTCCAATGGATAACCTTTGTCATTGAGTTGAGCTACACTCAAAAGATTGTGCTTTAATCCTTCAATCCAATAGACATCATTTGCATTGCTCTTTCCATTAAGAGAAATGGTTCCCTCTCCTTTTACCATGTAGGATGAGTCATTTCCAAATCTCACAACTCCTCCATCAAATTCCTTAAAAGTAAGAAATTTACTCCAGTCACTGGTCATGTGGTGTGAACAACCACTATCTATGATCTAGTCATCAGAACTATCCATGCGAGAAACTAATGCCTTCTGATTAGATGTCTCCTCTTTAATGGCAACAAAGACAATGTCTTCATTAGCATCTCCCTTAGATTCCTCATCAGTGATACCACCATCAATTGCAATGAGACAATCTCTTTAGCCTTTTCCTTTGTACTTCTTGTACTTCTCATACTTATGCTCATTGTCACCATTAGGACAGTTAGCTGCAATGTGTCCAATCTTGTTACATGCAAAACACTTCAAAGGTAATTTACCTTTGTACTTACCAGTACCTCTGGGTAACTGCTTGGCCAACAATGCTTCAAGATTGATCAGATTGTCTTCATCATCAACTTCTCTACTAGATCTAGACTCATAACCTGTGACTAACATCTCTTCTTTTCCTCATAGATGTATTAGAAACTGAAGCTCTAAATGTAGATTCAAATTTCTGAGCACTACCATCATAACCATTTAATTCAAATGCAGTAAATTTACCAATGATGGAGTCAAGAGTTACCTTAGTTTTGTCAATATACTTTAGCTCCTGAATGGTTTCAACTCGGATAGCATAGACCAGTAGAAGGTTTCTCAACACCTCACTAACCACTGTGGCATCCTCCACTTTACCACCAGCACTCTTGATCTCACCAACTATCTCTTTGATCCTTTGACCATACTGTTGAATATTCTAACCTTCAACCATCTGCATGTCATCAAATTTACCTCTCAAAATCTCTTCTTTGGCAATCTTCACATGCTCATCACCACTATAAATTTCCTCAAGTTTCTTCCACACATCATAAGCAGTGTCCAGACCATGGACATCAACATACTCCCAGTAGGTGCAACATATTGAGTAACAACATGCTCCCAGTATTGACTTCCTAGACTCTTGATATAGATTTTCATCCTATCACTCCATATTTTTTAGTTTTCCCTATTAAACTTTGGACCTTCTGTCTTCATCATGTTCTTCAAGATCTTTACCTGAAGTTGTTAGGCTTAGACACTAGAGGACCTAAAATGCTCTGATACCAATTGATGGTATGATGAATCAATAAGTATCTGGACAACTACTGAGAGGGGGGGGTGAATCAGTAGATGGAAAATTGACTAAACTTTCACCAAACTCAAAAACAACCACCCAACCCAATCTCAGAACTAACTGGTTCAAACACCGAACTACAAATTTCAATAGCATTGAGAGTTTACTAGTTTGACTGGTATATCAAAATAACAATATAAGAGCTCTAAAACTCTCAAAAACTTTTAACAAAACATTCAAATACTTTACTAACAATAGTAAAAGCATATTTTAGATTACTGCGGGTCATCTTATCATATCTAAGTGGATTTAGCAGTTAAGAAAATTAACCATAGAAAACATAATCACAAAAACCATTCACCACTTGACACAATGATTTTGATGTGGAAATCCAAATGGGAAAAACCACGGTGGGGATGAATACGCATAAGTATTCTGAACTCTTCTGAAGTTCACCCTGTTAGGAGCCAAGCCTGTTAAAGCTTACAAAAAGTCATGTTAAGAACAAATCATGTTAGGGACCACCCAGTTAAGGGATTGACTATAATTCCCTATTAGAAGCAATACCCTATTAGGAGTAACCTCGCTAGAGGTTTTGAAATCCAAGCTAATGGATCACCTGGTTAGAGGATTTAGATAGCACTAAGCCTGTTAAAGCTTACCTAGTTAAGGGATTTGACTGTTGTAATTGTTAGAGAACAACATGGGTTTGCTAATCTGGTGAATAGAACTACTCTACTTGATTAGATCCTTTTCATGCTTCTATCTGCCTTCACACATACTGCAGATACACCTTCTGGTTCGGCAACCAATCACACTTACACTTAACCAAAATTGACAACACTACAACAAAACAACTTATCGATCGTATAAGCAAAATAATAGGTTGGTAACACATCACAAACCTAAGATCTCATAGAGATTACAAACAAATTAGTTCAAGTATGACCGTTGGATTACATAGCAATCATTGCACATTGTTCAAGACAACGTTGCTTGATCATCACTTCATCGATTCTTGCAACTCATCACGTGGTTTCCACTTCATGTAATGCACTCACTCATTCCCAAGATAAAACCATTATCTCTACGCGCCAAAAACCATTTGAAACTCTTCACATACAACATGCATATCTAGCATAATTATTACCGTTCATCGTATGATCATAAACCAATACAGTGGATTGACCAAGCTCCATCGGTTAGGGTTTAGCACATCAATAGGTAGGGTTACTGATTGATCTTACTGCTTCTCAAGTAATATTGGTTTCCTTCACTAGCTCACGTACCGGTTGCAAAACAACATCATTATCAGTTATAATTGACATCAATGACAACATAATAGTTCATCAATGCAATCTTCATGCAAATGCCAACACTGTTTAGGTCCCAGGTTGGTATAAATATATTGTAAGATCTTTGTAGATCATATAAGTGGTAGGTCAAGGTTATGGGACTATTTGTGTGCGGATAAAGTTGTAATCATATGTAGAGGTTTTGGTCGATCATAGGTGATCAAATTGGGTTTGTAAAAAAGGTTTAAGACCTCCAGTATTGAGCTTAACCAAAATTGTATTCAGGCGTAGGAGATGCTATTCTTGCAGTTCATATATCTTTCTAGATTGTAGTCTATATTTATTTTGTAGTTAGTGAGACTCCTTTTGTGATGAGCAGTGCACTCTAGGTCATTGGCTTTCTTGCATGTATAGACCCCTCTTATTGTAATCACATACTTGTTGCAAAAATATTATTTGATTGTGAGTACACTTCCCACCGTGGTTTTTCCCTGTATCGGGTTTTCCATGTACAAATCATGGTGCTATGTGTTATGGATGCTTGGTAATTGTTCTGTGATTTATGTTTATGCTTAATTGTTATATTTTATATTCTGGTATTTGGTTTATGCATTCCGGTAAAAGGTTTTGTGTGCTTAAAGATTTATAATCTATTGACAACTGATTCACCCCCCCTTCTCAGTTGTCCAACACTTATCCTAACAATGTGATCTTCCATTATGGGCATGAGCTTTGTAAGGGTGACTTTGGCTTTGTGTGACTCCTTCATTCCAAGCATTGGACTCTTTTGAGTTTGAGGAACATTATAGCTTTGGTGCAGGTACCTAATTCATGGCATAAGGATTGTTGAATGACAATAGTTATTCTTTGGGAATATCATGAGTTTTCCCCTTGGTGTTTGGAGTAGTAATGGCATGAGTTGTGTATTCATGCATTGATGAAAATATTTTTGTTCTTGCACAGCTCTTGGAGTCTTACTTTGGTTGCCTATTCTCATATTGTGGCCCTTGTTTCTAGAGTAGTATCTTATAGATATTATTCCCTATATTGTTGTAGCTTTGGTGTGGAAATATTCTCTTGGATGTGGGGAAGAATTTGACATCCTGGAAGATTTTAAGGAAGACTACATCTTTCCATTATAATTTCTGCATTCCGATCGCTACTATTAAAGCATAAATGAAGAGACGAATGGATAGATTTATCTTTGTGAATTTTTTTTTTGGAGGAAATTCCATTTATTTATTTTCTTGATGGTAAAAATGCAATCCTCTATCTTTTGCATAGGACCATAAATATGTTGGTGGTGGAGACATATTCAAATACCAAAGGAATGGCGGTATATTTAGTAACTCCTATTTTGATAAAGGAACTGAGTCAGTGGGTGAATATATGTTGAGTGACAAAGTATAAGGTTAGGATGATTGACTGTCTAATGATAGGTTTTTAAGTGAAGCTTTATTTAGTATTATAGCTTAATTTATTGTCAATAGTTTATCAAAAATTTAAAAGTGTCAAAAACTATGAAAAATAAAAAATACCTCAATTGTAATTAGATGCATTAACATTTGTACGCAACATCCATCTTGAGGGGGCATTATAAAATTTAGCTTCAAAGTCAAATTTTCTAAGTAGAAAATCAATGGAGGATGGAGGCATAAGAGGTTAGAGGTCAATCAACGACCTCTCGTCAGTCATCAATGATGAGGCCGCATGCTTGATATAGTGGCAAATAAATATGCAGTGTGTTTTATTTAGCTTTTTAGTGTGGTGTGTGAATGTTGGAAAAATGATCGTATTGGAGAGCAGATGATTGTAGAGGTCCTCTGAATGTTTTTACTTCATTGGAAGATGATCATTCAATGAATATGTTCATTGGCAATGGTGATCATGTGTAACAAGATCTGGATAGTAGTATGCATCCTTATATGATTTGTTTTTTAGTGTTTTTGGTTGTGTGAATAAGTGGAAAGTTCACATTTGGGGGGGAGGCAGGGAATAATAACCAAAGTACCATTCTCATTTCGTGCCAAAATGACTAAAGTCTAAGGAATCTTATAGTGGTAGTGGAGGTTATCTATGTTGATCAAGATCGAGTGGCAAGGATCGATAACAGTTACTATACACGTTATAAGAGGGGTCAACCAAATGATTATAAACACATTCAAATGTACCAATGAAACATTGAATTAGAGATTTAAATGTTCTTTTGACTCCTGTGTACTTGCAGTTTGGTCGTACCCAGGGGATACCTCAAGATTGGGGTCCAACCTTAGATTTTGAGATAGCGTGGGAAATGTTCTACTCATTTCCATAGGTATGGTGGGAGATGCATTTGGGGCTAGTGGATGTAGGGATGACTGCACAATATGCTAAGTATTTTGTAGAGAATCCCTTCCCTTAATTGACAGGGCCAAGAGAGCTAGTACCACCAATAGAGGAGGTAGGCGATGATGATGATTGATGGTATGATGAATCAATAAGGACCTGAACAACTACTAACAATAGCGGGTGAATTACTAGAGATAAAATTGACTATACTTTCACCAAACTCAAAAACAACCTCCCAAGTCAATCTCATAACTAACCGGTTCAAACACTGAACTACAAACTTCAATAGCACTAACAGTATACCAGTTTGATTGGCATATCAAAATAATAGTATAACAACTCTGAAACTCTCAAACCATTTAACCAAATCATCCAAATACTTTATTGACAAAATTAAAAGCACATTTTAGATTACTGTCGGTCATCTTATCATATCTAAGTGGATTTAGCAGTTAAGCAAATTAACCATAGCAAACATAACTAAAAAAACATTCACCACTTGACACAATAATTTTGACATGGAAAACCAAATGGGAAAAACCACAGTGGGGATGAATACCCACAAGTATTTGAACTCCTCTGAAGTTCACCTTGTTAGGAGCCAAGCCTGTTAAAGCTTTAAAAAGTCCTATTAAGAACATATCCTGTTAGGGACCACCCAGTTAAGGGATTGAATATAATGCCCTATTAGAAACAATACCATGTTAGGAGTAACATCAGTAGAGGATTTGAAATCCAAGCTAATGGATCACCTGGTTAGAGGATTTAGATAGCACTAAGCCTGTTAGAGCTTACCTTGTTAAGGGATTTGACTATTGTAATTGTTAGAGAACAACAAGAGTTTGTTGATCTATGAATAGCACTACTCTACTTGATCATATCATTTTCATGCTCCTATCTGCCTTCACACATACTGCAGATACACCTTCTGGTTTGGCAACCAATCACACTTACACTTAACCAAAATTGCCAGCACTACAACAAAACAACTCATCGACCTTATAAGCAAAACAATAGGTTGGTAACACATCACAAACCTAAGATCTCATAGAGATTACAAACAAATCGGTTCAAGTATGACCATTGGATTACATAGAAATCATTGTACATTATTCAAGTCAACCTCGACTGCTCCTTGATCACCACTTCATTGGTTCCTGTAACTCATCACGCGGTTTCCACTTCATGCAATGTACTCGCTCATTCCCAAGATAAAACTATTATCTCTACATGCCAAAAACCATTTGAAACTCTTCACATACAACATGCATATGTGGCATAATCATTACCGTTCATCATTTTATCATCAACCAATTCAACCAATTCACCAAGCTCCATCGGTTAGGGTTTAGCACATCAATAGGTAGGGTTACCAGTTGATCTCATTACTTCTCAAGTAATGCCAGTTTACTTCACTAGCTCACGTACCGGTTGCAAAACAATATTATAACAACATCATTACCGGTTATAATTGACATCAATGACAACATAATAGTTCATCAATGCAATCTTTATGCAAATTCCAACAATCTCCCCCTTTGGCATTGATGGCAATACAAGTATCAATACCCTTGATTGTGATGATCATGTATAGGAATCATGGTTTACATTTTACCATGTACTCTCCTTCAACTAAGTCTCTATGTCTTTAGTTTTTAACTAACTATAGATCTCCTCTCTGTCAATCATACAATTATTCTCCCCATAATCATATAGTTCTCCCCCTTTGACAACAATGCCAAAGTGAAAGTAAAACATGGAGTGTCATACTTCATTGTTTTGCATCAACAATCTGAAATTTGATGCTCCCCCTATGGAATAAATCCACTCTACACCAATCCTGCTACAAGATTCTTCAATTAGCTTCGGGACTGATGTATTCCACATCTACTCAATTGACCCCATATAGGGGCACAACCCCTAGCTGACCTCTAAGATACTCAAAAGTACTCTTACATAGAGGTTTAGTAAAGATATCCGCTAGCTACTCCTTAGTAGATACATGCTCCAATAACACATCTTTACTTTGCACTTTCTCTCTCAAGAAATGATATTTCAGCTCAATATGCTTGGTTCTAGCATGCAACACCAGGCTCTTTGAAATATTTATTGCACTGGTGTTGTCACATAAAGTATTTACTGGATCTGTAATCTTCAGTTTGAATCCTTCCAAAATGTGTTTCATCTAGATTGGCTTGGTACAATTCATATACGCTACAACATATTCAGCTTCAGCAATGGACTGTGATATACATCTCTACTTCTTGCTGCTCCAAGATACAAGTCTTCCTCCTAGAAAGAATGCACCACTAGTTGTGCTCTTCCTATCATCAACATTACCTACCCATTCTGCATCTGTATAAACCTTCAAATCAAAGTTACTTGCATATGGATACCATAATCCATAATCAATAGTACCTTTCAAATATCTGAATATCCTTTTGGTTCCTATCAAGTGTATCTCCTTTGGATTCTTTTGAAATCTAGAAACTAAACCAACTACATGAGCAATATCTGGTCTGTTGTGAACAACATAATGCAGTTTCCCTATCATTGATTTATACTCCTTTTCATCAACAGATGTGACATCATCCTCATTAGACAGTTTACAACCTATAACCATTGGTGTCCCAACTAGTTTACAATCACTCATTCCAAATGTCTTCAATACCTCTTTCACATACTTAGATTGTGTGATAAAAATACCACTTTTCATTTGTTGAATTTGCAAACCTACGAAGAATTTTATCTCTCCTACTAGAGATATTTCAAATTCACTTTTCATCTCATTTGCAAAATAATCACTCATGTCATCATTGCCTCCAAATATCCTATCATTAACAAACACTTCACTAACCAGTATCTTATCTTCTTCATATTTGAGATATATATTGCTTTTTTCACTTGTTCTTTGAAAACCTATCTTCATCAGCTGTGAATGTAGCCTTTCATACCATGCTCTTGGTGCTTGCTTCAAACCATATAGTGCCTTGTGCATCTTACACACCATATCCTTTGCATCATTCAAAGCATAATCATATGGCTGCTCAATGTATACTTCTTCTAGTATTCCATTCAGAAATACTGACTTCACATCCATCTGATATAATTTGAATCCCTTATATGCTGCAAATGCAAGTAGAGTCCTAACACCTTCCAATCTAGCAACTAGTGCAAATGTCTCACCATAGTCTTCTCCTTCTTCCTGTGCATAACCTTTGCACACCAATCTAGCTTTATTTCTGACTACTAATCCATCTTCATTCAGTTTATTCTTGAATTCCTATTTAGTAACTATAACATTTTTATTCACTGGTCTTGGTACTAGGGTCCATGTATTGTACTTCTCAATCTAGTCAAGCTCCTCTTCCATAGCTTTAATCCAGTGATCATCTCCAAATGCTTCCTTAGCAGTTCTAGGCTCAATGGTGGAGATCATGCAAGAATTCTCTCTAATTCTTCTTCTGGTTAATACTCCAACATCTTTATCTCCAATAATCTAGTGAGGATTATGATTGAGTCTCAAATACCTTGGAATGAAATAATCATTATCTTCTGGTTCTTATTCTTCACTATTATCATCTTCTTCTGAATCTACATGTTCTAGTTGAACTAGTACTACATCATTCATTTCACTAGCTTCTGGCTTCACCAGATCTGGTTCCAAAATCAGAACGTAAGGTTCATCTTCCTTGTTTTCCTTGTTGGCTTCTCCTGAAACTTCAGGACACTCATTCACTTGAACATCAACACTTTCAATGATTCTCTGTGTTAGGTTGTTGTAACATTTGTAGGCCTTACTCTTGGTGGAGTAACCAAGAAATATGCCTTCATCACTCTTAGCCTAAAACTTACTAACATAGTGACCTCTCTTGATAAAACATTTACTACCAAAAATCTTAAAATAACTGACATTAGGTGATCTACCATACCAGTATTCATAAGGAGTTTTATCCTTACCTCTCTTTACCAATATTCGGTTCATAGTGTAGACATCTGTGCTGACAACTTCTCTCCAACAATTTTTTCCTACTCCTCCTTGTATTAGCATCATTCTAGTAGCTTCAACAACTGACCGATTATTTCTCTCTGGAATACCATTCTGTTGTGGTGCCCTTAGTGAAGAAATTTGCCTCTTAATTCCATTATCTTCACAATATCTAGTGAATTCCTCTTAAATAAATTCACCACCTTGATCAGTCTTCAGACACTTTCTTCTTACCACTTTCCTTTTCAGCTAAGGCCCTAAATTCCTTGAACTTACTAAAGGCTTTTGTTTTGTCCTTCAATAATGTGACCCATATCATTATTGAGCAATCATCAGTAAAGATCATAAAATATATGTCACCTTGAATATTTTTAGTCCTTATTGGTCCACAGAGGTCTGTATGAACCAAATCTAACAAATGTTCTACTGAGAAAGATTTGCTCTTAAAAGTTGAGGATGTTATCTTTCCTAAATGACATTCCTTACAGAGAGAATTCACCAGTTTTTCCAATTGAGGCAAACCTCTTACCGACTTGGACTTAATAACTTTGACAATGTTATCAAAATTTATATGAAAAAATCTTCGATGCCAAAGCCAACTATCATCTACTTTAACAATTAAATAGTTGTTGACTTTAGGATTTAGGTGAAATAGGTTACCTTTTGTCTGCTTGTCTGTTGCAATTAGTTCACCTTTGTTCCCATAGATTTTGCATATTCCATTCCTAAATTCCAATGGATAACCCTTGTCATTGAGTTAAGCTACACTCAAAAGATTGTGCTTTAATCCTTCAACCCAGTAGACATCATCTGCACTACTCTTTCCATTATGAGAAATGGTTCCCTTTCCTTATACCATGCAGGGTGATACATTTCCAAATCTCACAACTCCTCAATCAAATTCCTTCAAAGTACAAAATTTACTATGATCACCAGTCATGTGGTATGAATATCCACTATCTATGATCCAATCATCAGAGCTATCCATGTGAAAAACTAATGCCTTCTGATCTGATGTCTTCTCTTTAATTTCAACAAAGACAATGTCTTCATTACAATATCCGTCAGATTCCTCATCAGTGATACCACCATCAACTGCAATGAGACATGTTATCACTAATTAAAAATGGGTTTTTCTTTTCCCATAATTGGCTATGATTTTTTTGAAATATTGAGTAAGGCGCATTTTCAATTGCTTCAACTCTGTGTTAGGTCTTAAGGGTTTAGGGTTTTTGATTTTAAATCGCCTCATGTCTGATAAAAAAAAAAACCCTCTGGTTTCTTTTCTCTCATTACTTTATCCACTTAAGTAATGGGTCATGGGATCATAGGAAGTGTCCCCCTTGTTTTTCTGCATAGGCGGTCATGTGAATTAATCACAAAAATTTATGCCTTATGTGTATCCTTCCTAAAGTTGTCAGGCCTAGTAAGTAGTGTGCATCTCGTAGATTGATCTACGGTTTTCGCTATTTCGCTAGGTGAAGTTGCGCGTGGTTTAAAACCAACGAAGTTGCGAAACTGACATGGCATGCCACCTAGGCGGTCTAGCTGGTTAAGAAGGTGAGTAAAATGGCGGCATGCGACGCTACCTACAACAATCAACAAGTCGAGATTAAAGGTTAAAATGTGTGTCCTAGAGGTGAGTCAGATCGCAAGAGGGGAGGTGACCTAGCAGATACAGGTGTTAAGAATTAATCGAAGTCCAGTGCTTTCTCTCGGCAAATGAAAAAACAACATGTTAGCTCTAGAGGTGATTGGACACCAAGTGTTCAAAGTTGAGTCAGAGGGCCCACCCCTCCCGGAGTCTATTTAGATGGTTAAGCACCGAGCAACTAAAAAGTGATCCGACGGCCCGTGCTATTTCGTAAGGGTAAGATGCTCATGTTTTATACCCTGCAAAATAGCGAAAGTAAACAAGGTCCGTCCATGTGTCTTGATAGATGGTAACGTGTCCATGGACACATGGTCTTAGAAAGCTGAGGGCCCGCCAAGGTGGAACCGGCGGTATAAAAGAAAGACACGTAGCTAGCATTGAGTTAAATGCAAAAAGCTTTTCAAAGCCAGTGGTTGAGTGCCACGTGGTAGCATGTAGTCAATAAAGAAGCGGGACCTAGTGCAAGGCCAAGGCTGTTAGTGTAACAGCTGATCAAGTTTCATTTGATCGAACGGTTTTTGCTATTTCGCGAGACAAAATGGTTCATGGTTTAAGACCTGTGAAACGGCAAAATGATGTGGCATTCCAATCGGATGGTCCGACTAGTCCTGAGGGCGAGTAAGCTGATGGCATGTGGCAGAAAGTGCAACAGTTAGTGAAGTGGGTCTGATAGTTTCAGAGAAGGTGGGTCCCAGAGAAGAAAGATACCGCAAGATAAAGGCATTCTGACAGATACAGGTGGTGAAAATAGAAAGGAACTTGATATTTTTCTCAGAAAATCAAAGATTGACATATCAGCTTGAAGGATGACTAGATGTCGGGTTTTCAAAGTCGAGTCAGAGGACCCACATTTGCAGGGAAACGTTTAGAGTTTAAAGACCGATCAATTCTCATTTGATCGGACGGCCCGCATTATTTTGCGAAGGTGAAGTGCTCGCGTGTTAACCCCCATGAAATGGCAAAAAGGTTTTTCATTCTTAAAGGCAAAGTAAACATGAAGTGTAAAGGATGATCAAGTATGGTTTGATCTAATGGCTGGCGCTATTTCGTGCTTGTAAGATGCCTGAAGGATATGCTTAGGGAAATGGTGAAAGTAAAGGAGATTCATCTCAATGCCAGGCTAAAGAGTGATGTGTACATGAGCACATGTCTTCCACAGAGATTGAAGGTGCCAGGGTGGAACTAGCATTTTTAAAAGGGGGTACAACTTGCGGCTGACTCAGATTTAAACTTAATGAGTTTCCCGGGGTAAATGGTTAGGTGCCATGTGGTATCCGGTAACTAGAGGAGGAGTGGAGTAAGTACGTCAGTATAAGAGTCTTCACTTAAAGGACAATCAAGTGTGATTTGATCTGATGGTTGGCGTTGTTTTACAGCCTAAAGTTGCCAAGAAATTAATTCCTGCGAAATAGCGAAAACCCGTCAGCTGTTAGGTGAAGGCGCGGTTAGTGAAAAGGTTAACTGTTTAGGTAAAGGTTAAAGGCCATGTAGTTCAGGTCCCATCCAATGCTCGGTGTAGTTTCATGAAGGTAAAGGTGCTCACTGAATAACACTTGCGAAATGGTGAAACAAAATAAGGCTCAGTGAAAAGGATGGAAGTATTAAGCTAGTGTAAAGGCCGATCAACTCTCATTTGATCGAACGGCCCGCGTTACTTCGTGAAGTAAAGTTGCCAAGAAATTAATTCCTGCGAAATAGCGAAAAGAAAAAATGCATGGGCATTGTGACCCATTGGAGCGAAAACTTTGAATTCTTTCATGAATTCAATTCTGAAAGGACGGCCAAGCATGCAGAATCAATGTCGGAATTAAGAGCCCAGCCGCCATATATGATCTCGTATCAATTGAATTGAGATATCATTCTGAAGAGCACTTGTAAAGAAATAGTTGCAGAGTGGACTTCTTCAATTGCAGAGTTAATTCCTTTGAGTACAAGTGGGTTTCTCTATACTCTTGTTCAACCATCTTTCTTTTAATTGTGTATGTTTTACTGAGATTTTAATTTGTCATAGAACAATTGAAAGAAATTGTTGAATCACTTGCTTAATTCTCTAAAAGAGATGGCACCTAAAAGGGAGTTCTTAGGAAAAGTCAATTATCATGAGAGGGCAATTTGTGATGATTTCCTTGAGCAATTGATGTTGTCAACTAATGTGGCTTCCAAAATGAAAGAATTGGTACCAAGAGCTTCTCGCCTAAAAATAGGATAGGGTTTATATGATAAAGGGAATTGGTTAAGAGACCCTCCAGTAGGGATGTCTGGGTTAGGATTATTCAAGGTTGGGTTTAGTATGAGAAATTCTCTAGCCCCTCAGAACAGTATATGGGAATTAGATGTTGGAAAGCTGGTGGTTCCAGGGGTTTTCTTTGATGCAGATCTTTTGACTCAGATTGCACATAGCTACGACCCAACTTCAAGAAGTGTAAAGGATATCAGTGGGAAGATCCTCATTGAAATTAACAATGAATAATTTAGGAATGTCTTTGGGTTAAGTGAATACACTAATTTTCTAGAGCCTATTGATTTTAAATCACTAGCTCAGGTGTATAATGTGCAAAGAAATCACCTGAGAAATGGGCCTCTCAAAGAATTCTTTTTGAATATAGGCGGGCTAACTATTGTGGGACCTAATACCGAAGAGCCCTTCTCTCTAAATTTGTTTACCCTTAGGGCTAAAGGATTATACTGGTCACTTTTCCAAATCCCAGGGGAAGATGTTGAAGCAAGTATGCCCACTCATTACATGTTGATGGTTGCTCAAATTTTGAATCCTTTTGTGGCAATAACTTTTGATTATGTTTCTTTCATAACTAATGCTATCCATAATGGATTAATAGGGATCAGGAATGGGAAAGTAGATAGGCCCTTTGGGTGGTACTCCCTTCTTATGCATTTGTTTTTATTCAAGGGTGGTGACTATTTTGCAAGTGGGATGGGCCTTGTAAAAGAAAAGGATGGGGAAAAGATGCCAGTGCAATTATGGAGCACTATTCTGTCATGGGATAGAGAGGATGCAAGCTTCCCAAGGTTTGATAAATATTTTGCATCAAAAATTAGGACCCTTATCTGTTTGGAAAACCCAAGAGTCCCTAAGGTGCTTTTGGAATTCATTAGGCCACAAGAATTTGCAGAGGACATAAAAATTGTTCACAATTGGGGTGATATTTACCTATACACTGTTTCAAGAGTTTTTAGAATATATGGTTTCACAAGTACCCCATTTTTGTTACCTTATCAGGTCCCTCTTAAAGTGGGAATTGCAGAGATACTTAGGCAGATTGGTGTTATGCAAGAGGCAGAGTTGACAGGTAGAGGCAAAGGGACAATTTTCCCTACAATTACCATGGCACACCAGTTTGTAATAACCAAAGGAGGTTGGAAATATTTTGGAGATTTCCTCCAGCCATATCATTTATCAACTGCAGTCTCTCAGTGTGCTAACCCCGAAGATTTCTTCAATGGTATGTTTAGGAAGAGGGTTGTATGCAAAGCCAAACCCCATCAGTTTCAGTTCCCTGAGGACCTCATCAAGAATGAATTTGATTTGGATGAACAAGAGCTGAGAAAGGAAAAGTGGATAGCCTATAAGAAGGCCTCAGACTTGGTGCATCAACTTGACATAAGCTATGACCCTTTGTCAAGCTTTCACCCCTTTGTAGAGAAGATGAAATTTTTAATTCTTAGTTTTGAGGAGGTGATGCAAACACTAAAAGAAAAAAGGGAGGTTGTAATCAAGAATAACCTTGAGAAAGAAAGATTGATCTTGAATAGGTCTGTATCTGCTAGGTTGATCCCTCTAGGTAATTATATGCTACACAAGAAGTCTAATTATAGTGTACTTATGCCTACTTTAGGCGAGCCCTCTGCCTCTAAAGGTAAAAGGAAGATACACGATGTCATTGACATCCCTAGTAGCCCAAAGAAACAAAGAGTGGGAAAAGAGATACAACCTGAAGAACCTATGTATTCCCCATCACAATCACCTATCCATATACGAGATGAATAGGTAGCAGCTGAGCAATTATTGTAGTTAGGCAGTTTAGGGGAAATTGCCTACACCTATGATGAAGTAGAGGAAGGAATGCCAGAAGAGCCCTTAGCTACTGAAATGAATATCACCACTAGTGAATTCAAAGGCCAAGAATGGGACCTTGAGATCAAGCAAGCCAGTGAAGATTTCTTGGCTGATGGCAAGTTCATCACATCAGAAGCATTCATGCAATTTATGTGGAAGCAGAGCATTGATAAATACAATGCAAGGTGCAAGAAAAGGAAGGGTGAGCAACCTCATAAAGACATAGCTACAATTGAGGAAGAAATAAAGCAAGAAATGGTTGAAGAATTTAAGACCATCACTCCTCAGCAAGGAAGAGACATGGTGGCGAAGGCTGGGGTACTTATCCTCCCCGAATGGGATATAGCAGATGCTCTAGTCCTGGAAGCAGTAAGGAAGGAGACTAAACCTATGGAGGGAGTCACTTTCAGTAAAGACAATGCTGCATTAGTTATGTGGTCTCTGAAAAGACATGAAAATAAGAAGAAAAAGGACACCTTAATGTCAAGTTACCTTGGGGGGATGATGGTAAAGAGGGTGCAGACTACTGGGGTAGTGGAAGCTGCTAGCACTGTATTAGAAACTGCAAAATTTAGTGTTGCAGTGGCAGAAAGGGAAGCTAAGGAAAAGGTAGATCTCCAAGTTAAATTGGAGACAATTTTGAAAGCCTACACTAATGCTCAAGAAGAGGTAAGGAACAGAGATAGCATCATTGCTAAATTGCAGAAGCAACTAACAGGATAGTATCATCATGGTGAATCCTCAACACTGATGATCTCCTCTTCTCCTACTAGAACCCCAGCTACCAGCCCTATCATTGAGTTCCCATTGTCTCCAGCACCTTCTAGCTCTCAAATGATTGAGATTACTTCTCAAGAGTTAGAGAATCTAAAACAGGCCCTAGCCATGTATGCAAAGAAATATGAGGATAGAGTGAAGGCCACTATTACTAGTTTTGCAGATACCGTGAATGCCTCATTGCTATACAATAATGTAGGTAAAATTTTGGATATATGGAATGAGCTCAGGGGAGACAATGCCATATTGACACCTATTTTTGACAAATGGAGGCCTAGGGAGCAAGATTTAGAGTTTATGTGTGTATCTTGTGATGAAGCAAAGGCCAATCCTATCATTAGATCCACTTCTGACATCACTAAAGATTTAGTACAATTAGCAGTAGGGGTGGATAATGTTGATAGGAAAGTTAATTTGTGCAAAAAGGAATATGTTGATCAAGTTTTTGAGTTGCTCCCAGGAGTTTTTGCTAGCTCGGATCAACTGAAGGACAAACAAATGTGGCTTAAGGAGATAGAAGCCAAACTATTAGCAAGAATTAAAGGAATTATTGACCTAGATGATGCTTCTTTCTTTGTTATAACAATACAGGAGATAGAGAAAATTAAGGCACATTATAGTTTTCTCAATTCAGAAGTCAACAAAATGAGAAACTCCTGGAAAAGGTTGACCAAAGCTAAGACTAAAGTGATTAATTTCTCATGGCTGACCGATGATGTGTATAATGAGTGGACAACAAAATATGCAACTCATGATCTGGAATAGTTGGAGAGCGCCCCTGAAAAGGTAGAAGAAGTTACAACCGAACAACCTGTTGAAGAAGCTGTAGAGGCCGAAAAGAACTTGTAACTATTTTTGTGAAAGGCTTGTAACTTCTTTGTTTTGAAAGAAATGATTGTAACAAACTCTCCTCAAAAAGTCCCAAGCTTTGTGCATCCATGTTGTTATAAATGGATACCAGGACTAGAGGAAGGGGGATCGCAAAAGGAATTGTAAGAAAATGCTGCAAAAATTTATCTGAGCTTTTTTGAGTCTAATGGGGAATATTCAAAAACTTCTTGTAATATTTTTCTAAATATAATATCAATATACAAACCATGAATTTTGAGTAAAGCTTTGTGTCATCTTTGAGTGTGCTTGCAATTTGTTTACTGTTTTCATTCTGAATAATCTAGGGTTATTTTGTTTGAATGGGGTAGCAAGGCTATTTTCAGTAGATGTGTTCACTGGCTTTTCTCTTTAGGAGGGAAATTAAAGATGCGGGGATCACTCATTCCAGTAAATTCTTTGGGAGAAAACTTTGAATCTTGATGATCATAGTTTAATTTGGAAAACATAAATTCTTATAAGTGTTAGGCATGTATAAGGATTAATTGAAACCAAGCCAATGGGATGCGTAAAGATATTTTGTTTGAGGAGTATTATCTGATTTTTAGATGACTCTATGACCTTGGATAAGGCACTGGTATTGATTGAATTTGTTTATTGCATGTTTTGTTGATCAAAATACTGAATTTGAGTATAATTTTCATTCCTTTGTTTCAGTTAGTTTTAAGGTGAATAGATCCACTAGTTTTTTGGACTGGTTTGCTATGGATTTATCTTTTGAAAGTGTGAATTCGGTTCACAAAGGTATACCCACCTAGACTCTAAACAAGTCCAAAGTGTAGAAGGTTGAGTCAAACCTTGTCATATGTTGTCCTAAGAGTTTCCTTCCCCTTAAAATCCCTCTTGCACAGAGTTTGACCATCTTATTATAAGGGTGTTGAAGTGAGTCAAAATTTGAAGACAACAAGACAATCTCTTTTACCTTTCCTTTTTTACCTCTTTTACTTCTCACACTTATGCTCATTGTCACCCTTAGGACAGTTAGCTGCAATGTGTCCAATCTTGTTACATGCAAAATATTTCAATGGTAATTGTAGACACTCAAAATTGTCCAGTCTAATTAAATAAATATTTTATTTATTTAATTATCTAAGCTTAATTCTTCTATTAATTAAATAAATCTTTATTTATTTAATTAATTCATTTATCCTCTTCTAGCCTTATTTCTCATTTAAATAAATACATTTATTTATTTAAATTATCCTTTTCCTA
Organism: Cryptomeria japonica; assembly: GCF_030272615.1. Classification (NCBI taxonomy): domain Eukaryota; kingdom Viridiplantae; phylum Streptophyta; class Pinopsida; order Cupressales; family Cupressaceae; genus Cryptomeria; species Cryptomeria japonica. Next base: position 897,929,124 of record NC_081409.1, on the reverse strand, counting down.
AATTAAATAAATATTTATTTATTTAATTGATCTCACTTCTTCTATTAATTAAATAAATCTTTATTTATTTAATTAATTCATTATCCTTTTCTACCTATGACACATGTCATTCATCTCTTAATTCCTACACTACCTACCTCTTTCATTATTTTATTATTTCTTCTACCTACCCTCTAATCATAGCTGACCTCCTTTTTACACCTCTCAATCTTATCCCTCCATTTCATATTTGTGTCTTCTATATAAGGAGATGCTTCCTTCATTATCAAACCCTAATCAATCATCCTAATCAACCTAGCTAATCATTTTATGCACTTGGCTACACTACGATCCTACTTGCAACCACATTCTGTTCTTTGTTGAGCTCTTGTGCACATAAAATCTGAGAGCAAATATATCAAGCAAGATCAATGGAGATAGGAAGAATGGAGATCAAAACCCTATTGGACATGTAATGGTATAATCTTTGTGATTTCATTTGATTTGCATTGTCTTAGGTAATCTTCATATGTTATGGTGGATCTTTGTTGTTGTTAGGCTAGGGTTTTTTGTGGTTGAATTCATTTAGCCTTTCAATTTTGTTATTATTGTTATCCATTTTCACCATATACAGTAATTTACCTCTGTACTTATCGGTACCTCTAGGTAACCGCTTGGCCAACAATGCTTCAAGCTCGATTAGACTATCTTCATCATCAACTTCTCTATTGGATCTAGACTCATAATTGTGACTAACATCTCTAGTTTTTCTCACAGGTGGATTAGAAACTGAAGCTCTAAATGCAGATTCGGATTTCTGAGTACTACCATCTTAACCATTTAATTCGAATCCAATAAGTTTACCAATGATGGAGTCAAGAGTTACCTTAGTTTCATCAATAGATTTTAGCTCTGAATGGCTACAACTTGGATAGCGTAAACCGGTAGAAGGGTTATCAACACCTTATTAACCACTATGGCATCCTCCACTTTACCACTAGTGGTCTTGATCTCACCAACTATCTCCTTGATCCTCTGACCATACTCTTGAATATTTTCACCTTCAGCCATCTGCATGTCATCAAACTTACCTCTCAGACTCTCTTCTTTGGCAATCTTCACATGCTCATCACCGCTATAGATTTCCTCAACTTTCTTCAACACATCATAAGTAGTCTCCAGACCATGGACATCAGCATACTCTGAATCAAAAAAAGAACTGATAATGGCCTCCAATGCTTAATTATTTTCTTGTTGCTCTTTTTTTAAATCATCAAACATAGTCCCACTAGGTGCAACATATTAAGTAACAATATGTTCCCAGTAATGACTTCCTAGACTCTTGATATAGATTTTCATTCTATCACTCCATATTTTGTATTTTTCCCTATTAAAATTCAGACCTTCTTTCTTCATCATGTTCTTCAAGATCTTTACCTCAAGTTGTTAGGCTTAGATACTAAAGGACCTGAAGAGCTCTGATACCAATTGATGGTATGATGAATCAATAAGGATCTGGACAACTACTTAGAGGGGGGCTGAATTAGTAGATAGAAAACTGACTATACTTTCACCAAACTAAAAAACAACCTCCCAAGTCAATCTCAGAACTAACTAGTTTAAACATTTATTTACAAACTTCAATAGCACTGACAGTATACCGGTTTGACTGGCATATCAAAATAACAGTATAACAACTTTGAAACTCTCAAACCATTTAACCAAAACATCCAAATACTTTATTGACAAAAGTAAAAGCACATTTCATATTAATGTCGGTCATCTTATCATATCTAAGTGGATTTAACAGCTAAGCAAATTAACCATAGAAAACATAACTACAAAAATATTCACCACTTGACACAATGATTTTGACGTGGAAACCCAAATGGGAAAAACCACAGTGGGGATGAATACCCACAAGTATTATGAACTCTTTTGAAGTTCGCCTTGTTAGGAGCCAAGCCTATTAAAGCTTACAAAAAGTCCTATTAAGAACATATCCTATTAGGGACCACCAGGTTAAGGGATTGACTATAATGCCCTATTAGAAGCAATACCCTGTTAGGAGTAATCTCAGTAGAGGATTTGAAATCCAAGCGAATGGATCACCTGGTTAGAGGATTTAGATAGCACTAAGCTTGTTAGAGCTTACCCTATTGAGGGATTTGACTATTGTAATTGTTAGAGAACAACATGAGTTTTCCGATCTGTGAATAGCACTACTCTGCTTGATCAGATCCTTTTCATGCTCCTATATGCCTTCACACATACTGCAAATACACCTTCTAGTTTGGCAACCAATCACACTTACACTTAACCAAAATTGTCAGCACTACAACAAAACAACTCATTGACCTTATAAGAAAAATAATAGGTTGGTAACACATCACAAACCTAAGATCTCATAGAGATTACAAACAAATCTGTCCAAGTATGACCATTGGATTACATAGAAATCATTGCACATTGTTCAAGACAACCTCGACCACTCCTTGATCATCGCTTCAACGATTCTTGTAACTCATCACACGGTTTCCACTTCATGCAATGTACTTGCTCATTCCCAAGATAAAACCGTTATCACTACGCACCAAAAACCATTTGAAACTCTTCGTATACAACATGCATATGTGATATAATTATTACCGTTCATCATTTGATCATAAACCAATACAACTGATTCACTAAGCTCCATTGATTAGGGTTTAGCACATCAACAGGTAGGGTTATTGATTGATCTCACTGCTTCTCAAGTAATACTAATTTCCTTCACTAGCTCATGTACCAGTTGCAAAACAACATTATTACTGGTTATAATTGACATTAATGACAACATAATAGTTCGTCAATGCAATCTTCATGCAAATGCCAACAATGATTAGGGAGGGCCAGGAGGACGGAAGGGTGGCAGACAAGGTTGCGTGAGAGGTAGAGGTAGAGGAGGTGGTGGGATTGGTAGACCTAGAGGTCGGATCGATCGAGGAGGAGATAGTGGAGGAGGAGATGAAGGTGGTGAAGGTGGAGGAGATGCAGGGCGAGGTCGTGGTATGATTGGGAGAGGTAGTGTATGGTGATAGGAAGTAGGCCAGGGAGGTCCACTGCAACCAGGGGAGGTGATAGGAGGAGTAGGAGGTGAGGAGTCAGACTCAGAGGAGACTAAGGATGAGGAGGGGTCATCTGAGGAGATGAAGTCAAAGGAGTCAGGAGAGGAGGTGATGGGTGGGATGGGGGATCCTAGGGAGGAGGAGGAGGATCCTCGGCCATTGGTTAGCTAGAGGAGGATAGACATGCCAGCACTTGTTGCCCCAATACAGGCTACTTCATCATAGGTTGCACAGGATCTGCAACCATCACAGTCATTACTGGTACAGATTTTTGTGCCTCCCCATCAGCAACAAGCACAAATATTTGCCCTACAGTCTATGGTACAAGAGCTACAAGGTCATTTGATGCATGCAAAGGAATGAATAGCCCAACTATAGAGATAGGTTACCTCACTTACCCTAGAGCGAGATACAGCTAGGGCAGAGAGGGATACTGTAAAAAAGAAAAAAAATGAACATAGATGTAGTTATCACTGACATGAATGCTATATAAATATGCAAACATGCCTAGATTTGACATAGATGCGGCTCTAGAACACAGACATGGTTGGTGAACACAGATGTGCCTGGAGGCCTCACAAACACGATTTGAGAACACAGATGTATTTCCTGAAATCTACAAAAAAATAAATTTTCAAAGGCGTAGACACAATTCCAGATGTCACAGATGCGACAAAAAATCAAAAATGCGATTTGAAGGTACGCAGACGCGAAAATGTCAAAATGTTGTCGGAAATGTTAGATCTGCAACTTCAAAAACACAAAATCTGCAACAAAAGATGTTAAATGCAAAAGGGACAAGAGTCGCACCAGGCGTGCCAAAATGTATATGGTAAAAATGGATACAACAATATTGAAAGACTAAATGAATTCAACCACAAAACCCTAGCCTAACAATCAACAAAGATCCACCATAACATATGAAGATTACCTAAGACAATGCAAATCAAATGACATCACAAAGATTATACCATCACATGTTCAATAGGGTTTGAATCTCTATTCTTCCTATCTCCATTGATCTTGCTTGATATATTTGCTCTCAGATTTTATGTGTGCATAAGAACTCAATAAAGAACGGAAATGTGGTTGTAAGTAGGATTGCATATGAATGTTCGAAAGTGTAGTCGAGTAGTTAGAATGCGTAGTTGAGGGTTTGATAATGAAAAAAACATCTCCTTATATAGAAGACACAATATGAAATGGAGGGATAAGATTAAGAGGTGTAAAAGATAAATGGTCGGCTAAGATTATAGGGTAGGTAGAGAAAATAAGAAAATAATGAAAGGGTAGGTAGTGTAGGAATTAAGAGATGAATGACATGTGTCATAGGTAGAAAAGGTTAATGAATTAATTAAATAAATAAAAATTTATTTAATTAATAGAGGAAGTGGGATCAATTAAATAAATTAAATATTTATTTAATTTAGGAAAAGGGTAATTTAAATAAATAAATGTATTTATTTAAATGAGAAATAAGGCTAGAAGAGGATAAATGAATTAATTAAATAAATAAAGATTTATTCAATTAATAGAAGAATTAGCTTAAATAATTAAATAAATAAAGATATTTATTTAATTAGATAGGACAATTTTAGGTGTCTATAGATACAACACAACAAGGTTTCTAGGATGCACAGGCTCAGATTGCTCAACTTGCCATCGAGCGAGACACAGAGATAGAGTGGTGGGGCCATGTTGAGCAGCTCATGCAAACCATCTAGCAAACAACCACTCAGGGCTTGACTAGGGATACCTTGAGAGATCTCATGCAATAGTTAGAGTGAGCAGAGCACTATCAGAGTCTCTACGATCAGGTTGTGCCTCCAAAGAGGCGAGTACTATATATGGTGAAAATGGATACAATAATGATAATAATGATATTGAAAGGCTAAATGAATTCAACCACAAAACCCTAGCCTAACAACAACAAAGATCCACCATAACATATGAAGATTACCTAAGACAATGCAAATCAAATGAAATCACAAAGATTATACCATCACATGTCTAATAGGGTTTGGATCTCCATTCTTCCTATCTCCATTGATCTTGCTTGATATATTTGCTCTCAAATTTTATATGTGCACAAGCGCTCAACAAAGGATGGAATGTGGTTGCAAGTAGGATCGCCTATAAAAAGCGTAGTGTAGTCAAGTGCATAAATTGATTAGAATGATTGATTAGGGTTTGATAATGAAGGAAGTATCTCCTTATATAGAAGACACTATAAGAAATGGAGGGATAAGATTGAGAGGTGTAAAAGGAGGTCAGCTATGATTAGAGGGTAGGTAAAAGAAATAATAAAATAATGAAAGGGGTAGGTAGTGTATGAATTATGAGATGAATGACATGTGTCATGGGTAGAAAAGGTTAATGAATTAATTAAATAAATAAAGATTTATTTAATTAATAGAAGGAGTGAGATCAATTAAATAAATAGGATATTTATTTAATTTAGGAAAAGGATAATTTAAATAAATAAATGTATTTCTTTAAATGAAAAATAAGGCTAGAAGAGGATAAATGAATTAATTAAATAAATAAAGATTTATTTAATTAATAGAAGAATTAAGCTTAGATAATTAAATAAATAAAATATTTATTTAATTAGACTAGACAATTTTGGGTGTCTACATTTTGCCCCTCTTTGAGACAATGCGGGTTGTCGCGTTGTTTCAAAGAAGATAAGATGAACTGATACAGAGTTGCCCCAAGATGGGAATGATATGCCCCCTAGACAATCTCTCGATAAGAAAGAAAGGCTAGAATGGACTGACCAGATAAAGTGACAAAGTCACGGGATAACGAAGACTGACATAGGAGACTAGGGCTAGGGTAGTCTATAAGATAGACCACGAGGGGAAAACATCCTCATTGTCATCCACACATCCAAGAGATCAGAGTGCAGAGCGAGATAAAGCAGCAACAGTCAGCAGCGATGGTAATGGCTCACAGATTCGATCGTGTTCGTCGATTTCAGAGGCCAACAGAGGCAGGAGAGCCAGTAAGTACCACAAAACCTCCTTGTACTTTGATGCATTTATTGTTCTCATTAATGCATGCTAGGTAATGTAATAAATGTGTGTTTATGTCAGGAAAGCGTGTTTGTGTCCAAAAATGTGAATTTGTGTCTTCTAGGTCAAATCGACAGTTCTGTGATGAACATACGCTGTCGATTGGATAAGCTGCTGAGAGGATACACTCAAGCAGGTCCTCTAGGGAAGACTAGGATAACAAATAGGGCTAGGATTGACAATTCTATGATAGAACATATGTTGCCAATTAGGAAACTTCTCAAGAGGATTCACTCAAGCATAGGCCCTAGGATAGGATAGATCAAGGCACTTTGTGATTCACAGTGAGTACCAAGATATAGTACTTTGTGATGAACAGGGAGTACTAAAATATAAGCAGCACTTTGTGATGAATAGTGAGTGCAAATGTGAGCAGCACTTTGTGATGAACAGTGAGTGCAAAACACGTAGTACTTTGTGATGAACAAGGAGTACCACTAGGATAGAAGCAACACTTTGTGATGAACAATGAATGCCACTAGGATAAAAGCAACACTTTGTGACGAACAATGAGTGTTACTAAGATAGAGTACCATATGCACTTAGATAAAAAGTAGCATTTTGTGATGAACAGTGAATGCCACTATGACTGACATGATTGATTTGCTTGACTGCAGGAGTATTTGCCTATGCTGGAGTCACGGGAGAGATTCCCATTGACTCAGAGATTGCGACCTGAGCTAACATTTGAGGACCAAGCTGCAATTGAGGCTATGGGATTGAGACATATTCTATATGTGCTTGAGTTTCAGGTGAACATGGGATTGGTGACTGCACTGGTGGAGAGGTGGCACTCTAAGACTTGCACTTTTCATTTACCGATGGGGGAGATGACAGTCACCCTGGAGGATGTATACCAGATTCTGAGGATATCGATCAATGGGGAGCTGATACCCTATGATCGAGATGGAGACAGGGATGCCCTAAGATGAGTGTTTTGGGATCCAGGACTGGAGATGAGGGCAGGGCATGTGGCATGGGATACCATGACACAGATAGGATTGGCACTATCAGCAGTGGTAGGAGGAGCGATCAGTGGGTTTTTGTGTCCAGATAGAGACACACGAGGGTTGGCTATGGGCTGGGGGAGCACATTGGAGACACTAGTGACATAGCACACTAGATATGCCTAGGAATCGTGCGTGCTGGCACACCTATATTATGAGCTCCATCAGTTTGTGTACCATGGATTAGTGGGATTGGGCTGTGGGGTCACATTGTTATAGGTGTGGGCCTATGAGCATCTATCGGTGACATGACCTATACATTTCAAGGGCAGAGGTCACAGATGCAGTTTCATGCATTTGTACGATATGATCACCTCATAGCCACGGATTGGTAGGTTGGAGTACTGGCGGTGGGCTATAGATGAAATTGATATGGTTATATGGAGGCCATACCTGGGATGTGAGCAGTGGGAGGTTGATGCAGTAGAGCTACCCCACACCTTCCGAAGTAGGTATTTGATTGGGTGGATGCCCTATGTACTGGAGAGGCAGCTAATTGACAGGGCAAGCAGGTAGTTTGGCAGGATCCAGCGGATGCCATGAGGTTCAGGCATGTACACGCGGATGGTCAGGGATCAGGTGCAGTTTGGACCATTGCTATCATATGATCAGGCTATTACACAGCTAGTGGAGATGATGCCCCTACCTTGGGATATATGGTCAAAGATCAAGGATGTCGGCATGGATGCAGAGTACACAACATATTGGGCCGAGCATCCATTCCCAGGCCTGACAGATCTAGGAGAGCCACTAGATGGAGATGGTGTTGGGGATGGTGATGATGATGGAGATGATGGGGGTAGAGGCCGACAGAGGAGGCAGGGTGTAGTTGGAAAGAGGAGGGTGGCACCACAGAGGGAGGGTGGAGAGGACAGATAGGTTCGGATTGTGAGGGGTCACGGTGGATTATCGCTACAGGTGTCAACAACACAGGGTCCCAGACAGGTGCAGGGACGGGGATAGAGGTAGGTACAGGTATAGGTACAGCCACCGGTACAAGCACAGGCACAGGCATAGGGACAGGCACCCATACAAGGGGAGCCATAGGCAGAGGTTCAGGGGGCCGAGGTGGAGGAGGATGAGCTGATTGAGCTGAGGGAGAGGGATAGACTCAGGAGGAGACTTAGAGATACTGAGCGGGAGTGAGACCAGGCTATACAGCGCTACATGGAGGCTGAGACAACACTGAGGGCTGGGAGGCAGGCAGCAGAGGACACAGGAGCTAGCTATGCATATGTCCTGTAGGCAAGAGAGGAGATAGGCTACTGGCGGGATCTATATTATGGTGTAGTGCCACCAGATCAGCGGGCAAGGAGCTTCCATAGACCATCACGGACAACGACAGCTATGGGAGGGAGCTAGAGGAGACAGGCGTCTAGCGGTGGGGTTATGGGTCCTCCACCACCACCAGATAGAGGGGATAGGAAATATGATCCTAAGGTGGGTCCTTCTAGGGCTCAGATTCCATCGAGGCCAGGCGGCTCCGAGGGAGTGAGTTCATCATAGCCATAGAGGGCTCCCTATGTATCAGTATTGTACCATTAGACACCTGCGGGTGATTGTAGCCATATGATTTTGACATCATTGTATCATGACACTTTTGATTTATATATATGAGATGATTCATCTTTGTGGTAGCTATATGCATGTGTACCTATGTGATGAGATGTTTCATGATGTATGTTTCTATGTGATGGTTATGATATGGATGCAAATATATACATGATGAAATGCCTTATTTTTGTTCTTTTATGTTTTATATGTTATGCATATGCAAATGTGAATGTATGAAATGCAAATGAATATGATAATGCAGATGTAAATTGTGCTAACATGTGATGTGTGCAAGATGCGATGCAATTGTGATATCTATATGTATGTATAAAATGCTTATATGTGGTAATGCAGGTGGAAACTACATGAATGCAAATATTTTTGGTGTGTCATTATACTCAGTCATGTGATAGCAAGCTATGCAGATTCGAGAAGGATGATGGAAGTCAATCAAGAAAGGGGGATGGAAGATAGAAGATATGAAAGTGAAAGAGCTTCTTGTGCATTATCATCATTGAGCTTTATTATGGCAAGTAGGTTATGACAATCGAGGCATATGTTCGACCCAGAAAGTCATTGTACCTATTTGCATGTAGATAAGATAGTCACAAACAAGGAAAGCCCCAGTTCACACTAGACTCACAGTGTCCTCGTATCCTTGGACAAGTCATAGCATTACTAAGAGACAATCCATAGATAGCAAATACAAATAGGCGACGATACCCCATCCTCACCTTTCTAGTCAAAGAAATCCTGGAGATAGAATCTCTAGTCAGAGACATCCTGAAAAAGCTAAAAGACATGTCACCAAAAGATAAAATCAAAAGAAAACCAAGACTCGACACCAACATCCACTGTAGTCCTCAAGTTTAGTGTCTCTTGTCACTTGTATAGGTCTTATTTGATTGTGGTCACAATGTTTACTTTCACAAAAAGGATAGATAGCATTGAACCATAATGTTGTCTGAGTCTGTTGAAAAATTTGATTTTGTTGAAGCCCATTGTTGCTGTTGTCTCATCTGAAATTGACTGAATCCATGAAACTGATACTTTATTGTGAAGAAGATGAAACTTTATTGTGGATCTGTGATGTGAATGTTGCTTTATTGCGGATTGTGTACGAATAGACTGAAGAAAGTTGGAAGAAACTATACTCCTCAAAACATGTGATGTTCTTAGTTCCACACCCATCACTAGATGTAGGATTTGCCTTAGCCATAGATAGGATCTGATTTATTATGGATGGAAAAAGGGGTGAAAAGGGAGGACTATTATGAATGGCTAACCAATCTTGGGTAAATCAATAACAAGCCGTGATGGGAATGGGTAAGTTTATTATGGATGGATAGGATGTGAGTGTGTGCAGAGTGAAAGGATGCAAGTGAATCCTGAAGGAGGGAGGAGCAATGTCTCTACGCATGGCGTTGGTGACCCAGTTTTCACCATGGTACTTGCCCAGGGTGCCACTGAAGTGGTTTTCACCATTGGATGAAATTTTTTTCTCTTTTTTTTCAAAATTTTCAATGTTTTTTGTGTCAAAAGGTGCCTGTTTGCCAGGTTTTCACCAAGTAACGATTTTTTTGTTTTATAATTTTTTTTTGTATTTTTGAAATTTTTTGTTTTTTTTGTTTTTTTTTGTATTTTTGAAATTAGGATACTCTGAAGAGCTATGTGTAAAACTTGCAAAGGTGCATGCTATTGATAGGATCCTCCAAAGGATCACCTTCTGTAGTTGAGAGCTGATATGCACTAGATCCATATGCTGCTGTAATGATGTAGGGACCAAGCCAATTTGGTTCGAACTTGCCCTTCTTCTCTCGGTCTTACTGATTTTTGGGGTTTTCTCTGAGAACCAAATCACCTACCTCAAATGTGAGAGGCTTGACCTTGTGATTGTAGCTATGACTCATTCATTGTTGATAAGCCTTGAGATGATTAAAAGCAGTTTGTCTTCGTTCATCTAATAGTTCAAGTTCTTGTAAGCGAGAGACCCTATAGTCTTCATCACTGATAATGTTTTGCAAAGAGACTCGTAAAGAGGGTAGCTCGACCTCAATAGGCAAGATGGCTTCAACGTCGTAGACAAGTGAATAGGGTGTAGCTCCTGTAGGTGTGCGGACACTTGTGCGGTAGGCCCAAAGTGTGGGATTTAGTTGGATATGCCAATTGCGGCCAGCGTCGTCGACTGTCTTTTTTAGGATTTTAAGGATTGTCTTATTAGATGCCTTAGCTTGACCGTTACCTTGGGGGTAATATGGCATGGAGAAATGATGGGAAATATGGAAGTGGTCATAGAGTTCACGAACATCCTGATTTTTGAAAGGATGCCCATTATCAGTGATAATGGAAACAGGAATACCGTATCGAAAAATGATATAGTTGAGGATGAACGTAGCAATCTATTTTCTAGTGACTTGTGTAAGAGGCATGGCTTCAATCCATTTTGTAAAATGCTCCATGGTAGTGATAATGAATTTATGACCATTGGAAGAAGGAGGGTGAATCTTGCCTATGAGATCGAGTCCCCACTGACAAAAGGGCCAAGGAGATGCAATTGGTTGAAGTTCTTGCACTGGTGCATGGATGAGGTCTCCATGAATTTGATGTTGCTTACATTTCATGACAAATTGATATGATTCTTTTTCCATATTGGGCCAATAATATCTAGTCCTGATGAGTTTCTTGGCTAAGGTAGGACCACTAGCATGTGGACCACATATCCCTTCATGTACTTCACGTAATGCAATCTGAGCTTTGTCACTTTCTAAAAATCTAAGAAGAGTTCCATCTAGACCTCGCCAGTATAGGATATCAGCTAAAATGACATATCAAGAAGATTGGCGAATGAAAGTGCGACATTGGTTATTGGATAGATCAGGAGGTAGGGTATTGTCATGAAGGTATGTGAAGATGGAGTATAACTGGGACTCAGGACTGATGACACATATCATCTCAGTAGGAGTGATTTCATATGAAGGAACCAAAAGGTTATCCACCAAGAACTCATAGCGGGTCTCATTTGGAGGTAGATCGATCAATGAAGCAATTGTAGCCATGGCATCTGCAGCTCGATTCTGCTCTCTTGGTATCTGCTCAAAGTCTATCTTTGTGAAATGTTGTTTCAGGTCATCCACCATTTTTTTGTAAGGCATTAATTTTTCATCCTTTGTTTGATAATCATTAGTTTCTTGATGGATTACAAGTTGAGAGTCCCCAAAAACATGAAGTTCCTAGATCCTCCACTGAACTGCAATCCGTAATCGATTTGTTAATGCCTCATATTCTACTATATTATTAGTGCAAGGAAATGATAAGCGATATGATTTTGGTATAGAATCCCCTTGAGGAGTTATAAAGAGGATGCCAGCTCCTACCCCATGCTGTGTGTATGAGCCGTCGAAGTACAGTTGCCATGGCTTTGCATGTGACATTGTTAAAATGGATTCATCTGGAAATTCTGAAATTAGAGGAACATCATCTATCATGGGAGCATCTGCTAATTGATCTGCAATGGCTTGTCCTTTTATTGCTTTTCTATCCACATACTCAATGTCGAATTCACTCAGGATCATTACCCATTTGGCTAGTCGCCCAGTAAGTGTTTCTTTATTGAGAAGGTATTTTAATGGATCTATCCTTGCAACCAACTTAGTCTTATGAGTTAGCATGTAATGTCATAATTTCTATGAAGCAAAGACCATAGCGAGACATGCACGGTCAATTGGTGTGTATTTTAGCTCATATCCCACCAATCGACTGATATAGTATATTGCCTTTTCTTTGCCTTCAGCATCTTGTTGTGCTAAGAGTGCCCCCAGTGCTGTTGAAGTAGTTGATATGTATAGTAGTAGAGGCTGATCTAGAATTGGTGGCATCAAAACTGGCAGATTCATAAGATAATTTTTGAGTATCTAGAAAGCCTGTTGACAGTTATCATCCCATTTGAATTTGATGTTTTTATGTAGCAGGTGCTGAAAAGGATTACACTTATCTACAAGTTGTGCTATGAATCTTCGTATGGACTAGAGTCTCCCTTGTAAAGACCGAAGTTGACTGATATTTCTTGGTGGCTGCATCTCTAGGATGACCTTGACTTTTGTTGGATCAGCTTCGATTCCTATTTTTGATACAATGAATCCTAGGAGCTTCCCGGAGGTTACTCCAAAGACATATTTCTTGGGGTTTAATCTTACTTTGTATTTTTCCAACCGATCAAAGACGACTGAAAGTATGTCCAAATGTGTATTTCTATCTATTGATTTTCCCAAGAGGTCGTCGACATAATCTTTCACAATTACGTGCATGAGATCGTGAAAGATAGTAGTCATGGCTCTTTGATATGTAGCACCTACATTTTTTATCCCAAAGGGAATGACATTCCAACATAAAGTTCCCCAAGGACAAGTGAATGATGTTTTGTGTTGATCCTCAGACGCGATCTTTATTTGATTATAACCAGAGAATCCATCCATCAACGATAACATTTCATGACCTGCTGTGAGATCTACAATCAAATCTATGTTTGGTAATGGGAAGTCATCCTTAGGACAAGCTTTGCTGATGTCTCTGAAATCTGTACATATTCTGATGCTGCGATCTAGTTTACTGACAGGCACTAAGTTGGAGATCCATTCAAGATAATCAATTGGGCATATGAATCCGACATCCAATAATTTCTCAAGTTCTGCTTTGACTAGTAATGCCGCTTGTGGATGCATCTTTCTTAATTTCCGTTTCACTAGTTTTGCCCCCAGTTTAACTGTCAAATGATGCATTACCAAATCCAGATCTAATCTAGGCATATCAGCGTATGACCATGCAAAGTTGATTTGTCGTTCTTTGAAAAAACTTATGAATTTTGACCTTTCTGACTCCGTCAATGATTGAGCTAGGAATATTTTGTGTGGAACCTTTTCTATACCAATGTTTGTTTTGATAGTCTCCTCTACCAACATGGATGACTTTTCCTCATATGATGCTAGGAGAATGTTGAGCCTTCCATCTTTGGGTGCCTCAGAGAGGTTTTCCCCCTCAGATACGTCCTTTCTTTTTACTTTTTTGGGGTCAGACAGCACTATAGTGTGGTTTTTGCCATAATACCCTTGGTTTGTTCTTATTTTCACATTTTTGCAACTGGAAGGTCTGACGCCCTCACCAAAATATGCCATGCTATTGAGTTCTATAGTGTATCCCGCTTTATGGTCCCCAGGGGAAAGATCATCTCGTATGCCAAGATAGTCAATAAAAGCTTCATCATTTTGGAATGTGTCAAACTGTGCAGGTCCTTCATGATCCCAGTTAATGAGTTGGTGGTGAACAAGGGAAAGGCCTTTAATGTATTCAAAGTTAGCGGTGCTAAGAGTGAAGATGCAGTTATATTCGGGTATGTTAAGGTAATTATCAAGGTCATCGATGGCACTCTCCTCATCAGTCTCGATCGCGAACGAATCCAAATTATCATCACTAGTAGCGCATTCTAGGATAGGTGTTCTCATCCTATGTGATTTCAACCTAGGACCTTGAGACAAGGATTGTGTGGAATCCTCATGGGTTGTTTCTTGACCAACTTTGAATCTTTTATAAAATTCCTCTTCTTCTGTGGGTTCATTTGGCTCTCTGAATGTCTCGATGAGCTCGTAGTCACTGGAGGATTTGTCTGAACCCCATTCCCATTTGTTGGAGTCTGTGGAATAGTGATCCTCTTGTTGAATTTTGGTAGCTTTGATTTGTAAGGCTTCTTCTGTCCTTTGAGTGTGGACCTTGGAAGTCAGGAAACCAAGTCCCTTCGAGCGTTCCTTTTTGAATGTCAATTCAGGTTGTAAAGGTTCAATGATGCCTTCCTTTCGTAACCCAAGAGGGCATTTTCTATCATACTCAAATTTTTGTAGGATCTTGAAACCTTTGCCATATTTCTCACATGGTAGACTGATGTGATCTTGTGTATCATCTTCAAGGTCTATGTAAAGCATTTTGTATAAGTCTTCCTCTTCTAGTTTGCCCCATCTTTGAAAGGTAGTAGGGTCCCATTTGAGTACAATGATGGATGCTTGTTAGGATGTGGTCTTCCATATTGTTTTGGTGAACTCATGACTTGTTGTAAGTACATGGTCTGAATTAAAGTGTATTCCCCCATGCCCTTGCCCTAAAATTTGCCTTTAAGCTCACCTTGTTTTGATGTCGAAGGTTTTAATGACTCAGGATCAATGTATACCGAAGAAGGAAAAACTTCGTGATTACTGAGAATGATGGTCTTAGTTTTTGATCTCAAGTTATTGCAGTATATGAACGGATTAGGATCACCGTTAACTATTACCTCCACTCCATTGTGAGGAAACTTAATGCATTGGTGATATGTAGATGGGATTGCCCTCATTTCATGAATCCAAGGATGCCCTAGCAATATGTTGTAAGTGAGATCTAGGTCTAAGACTTGACAAACCACATCCTTCATAACTAGCCCAACTCTGAGAGGTAAGGTGACTGTGCCCTTGGATGAACGCTCTTCATCATCATATGCCTTGATGGTGATTTTGTTTGTAGAATTCACAGCTTTATCAGAATATCCCAATTGTTTAATTATGCTCAATGTACAAATGTTTAGACCAGCTCCTCCATCTATCAGGACTCATTTTATTTGATGTTTGTGTATGAAGGCTTCAATGTGTAGTGGTGCATTATGTGGTTGGCTCATGGAGGCATCGTCGACTTCTATGAATGTAAGAGAGTGTGGAATGGAAAGGTATCCCACCATGGCTTGAAACTGGTCCACGTTCAGATCAGTAGGAATGACAGTGTCTCTCAAGATTTTGTTAAGAATATCTTTATGTGCGGGGGATATGCGTAAGAGCTCAAGGATGGAGATGAGCGCGGGTGTCTTCCCTAACTATTTTACAAGGTCATACTCAGGTTTGGTTGATGAAGAAGTGGTGTTTTTAGTTGGAGCACATTGCAAAGTGATTTTACCTCGATGAGTTGTGACATGACATTTAGAGGTAGGTTCAGAAGAAGATCCAACACCTTTTAGGACAATCTTGGGTCTCTGGGTAGAATTCTCAGGGTTTTTGTCCTTGATGATAATGGTAGAGACATAATTTTCCATCGAAATGTGATTGATAGTTGAATCATAGTTATAGGTTGCTTTGGTATAGTTGGTTTGGTCATCTATGGCTTTAGCTTTTCCCTTGTCATGTTTTGGGAATGATTCTTTAAACATTTCATGTTCTTGATTGGATGAGTGTCCTTCAATCTCAATGTCACCTCTATCAATGAGATCTTGTATGATGTTCTTCAGTCGATGACAATTTCCTGTCTTATGACCCTTGCTCTTATGAAATTCACAATACTCGTCATCATTCCACCAATTTGGTTTAACCTTTGGTTCATATGGAGGAAAATCTGGAATTGTGATTACTTTGTTTGTCACTAGCTTTTTGAAAACTGACTCAAGTGGTTCTCCCAATGGAGTGTACTTCCTTTGTGATTTAGAAGTTGTTTGAGTATTCACCTAATTTGATCTGAAAAAAATGAATTTGGGTCGCACTATATTGGCATCAACAACACCATCATTGACTGTGTTCTTGTTTTTATTCCAAAATCTTGGCTTGTCTTTTCCTTTAAAGTCATCTTTGTTTTCCTTGAATATCTTAATGACTCCTTGTTCAATTAGGACCTTCTTTGTTGCTAAGCCTTTTTCAATGATGTCCTTGAAGCTGGAAAAACAAGCTTTTCTTAGATCATAGCCAATGTCTTTGTTAACATTCTGGGTGAACATCTCCACCATTTGTTTTTGTGGAATTTCACAAGAGCATCTGCTAGCTAGATTTCTCCATCTTTGTAAAAATGATGCAAAAGACTCTCCCTCTTTTTGCTTAGTGTTGCACAAAGTAGTGACTGATATGTCTGTCTCTATGTTGTAGGAGAAATGTTGAATAAATGCCTCTGCTAGATCACCCCATGACTTAATGCCAGGTGGAAGTTGGGAGAACCATTCCATAGCTTGATCACCTAGGCTTTGTGGGAATAATCTCATCAAATATGTCTCTTCTACTGCCATCTTAATGCAAGCTATGAAAAATTGTCTTTTGTGTCCCTTAGGATCTCCTTTTCCTCTATACTTATCAAATTTAGGTGTCACAAAGTGTGTAGGAAAAGGAGGCATTGGAATGCTCTTGTCAAATGGATAAGGACATATGTCTCTCATTGTGTATGTTGGCTTCGGTGTATTTATGTCCTCCATTTTCTTTTGTAAGTCCCTGATTTGTTGCTCCATATTGTTCTTAGGTGGAGATCAACTTCTTGGACCATACCCTATGCTTGAGGCACCAATTGGAGGAGGAGCATGTTGCATATATGGATGATATTGATCATACACATGTTCATATGGAGGAGGTCTATATTGATGCTACATATATAGACCACTTGGTATAGATTCATGTTGAGGAATGAAATATCTATTTTGTCCATGTATACCATACTCTACAGGCATGTCATGTTCTAATGTGTTGCCCCCAAATTTGACACAGGGTTTCCTTGTGTCCAAATTTTGAGCATGCCTTTGAATATCCAATTGCTTTGGTGGTTGATCTGTAGCATTGATATGTGATTGAGTATATTTTTCTGCATAAGACTTCCATAATGGTCTATGAAGGTGAGTATCATATGCTTGACCATGTGTATGTCGGACCTCTAGTTTTTGAAACAAAGATGATGGTGATTAAAGCACAAGATGTGGTCTTCTATTGCCTCCACTATTAGGCCTCCTTTGATCCATGTTGGAGTGAGGTTGTTGCAAAGGTCAATTTTCCATTATTTGAGACATGTCAAAATCATGAGGTATCTTGGCTCCACTTTGTGCCATCATTTGTAAGAAGTATTGTCTATCTTTCCTCATTAATCGATTGAAATGGAGATCCATAATGGATTCTTCCACATCTGATGAATGTACTGAAAAGTTGTCCATATCATCATTGTGTGTATCATTGTTGTTTGTAGTGTCCATGTTCTCAACATTTGGAATGTTTCTATAGGCATCCATGTCAGGTAATATAGTATGATCAGAATTGAAAAAGATATCATTGTCATACTCATAAGAACTCATGTTTGCGGACTCTTGAGCCTCTTTAGTTTCTCTCCTAGATTTTTGAAGATGGGTTTCAACCATGAACTAGGTATTTACCAAGATGTGTGAGACTAGATGAAAATGGAAAGATATGAAAGACCAAGAGTTGGATGGAATGTAAATGAATCTGAGTTGTACTTACAATGTCCAAAGTGTAAGACCAAGTATGTATGTAGTAGAGTAGGTGTGACTTCCAAAGAGAGGATAGTTTCTCTTGATGAGGTAAGTTGACCTTGACTCTAAGTAAGACCAAATGAGACCGAAAGGTGATAGACCTTGATGAGGGACCACTTAGCAAAATGTTGTTGTATGTAGTGTGTTGACAAAGTATGATGAGGACAAGCAAGTGACCTTTTGACTCAAGTTTAGATAAATGTGAATGTAATGCAAGGTGCAAAGCAATGATGGACTATGTGAGACCCAAAGATAGGTTGAATGCTAGATGAAAACCTGGAGAAATAACCTAGGAGGCTCACAAATTCTGAAACTGACTGTGTTTGTTTGCTGGACTGTAAGTTTTTCAATTCTAAACACAGACTTGCCTGCATACTTCACAGACGTGATTTCCTGACACAGACATGGTTCTGTTTAACACAGACGCGTTTCTAAGATTTTTTTGTAAATTGCAATGTTGATTATGGAAACACAGACATGTTTCTACCCTTCATAGACATGGTTATACAACACAGACGCTAATATGTCAGACACAGACGGGTTTCTACAAAAAATTTGTAATTTTTTTCTATCTGTGAAGTTGTTTTGTTGTGACCAAATCTGACTGTTTGACTATTTTTCGTGACAAGAGGACACAATGTTGATGAAGACTCAATGTTTGCAAGCGTCTAGACTCCAAAAAAAAAATGACTCAAAGAAAGTGTGTTTTTTGATGTAAAAATGTTTTACATACACTTGAAGACACAAAAGACATAATGTTTTGATGTTTGGTCTTGAATGTTTGAATGTTTAAAATAAGTCAAGCACAATTCTTATGGCTGGCCAAGACAATAGTTGTTGATCCCACATGGGGTTTTACCCTCGAGGCTACGCTATTCAGAGTGGATACTTAGATGCTTAACCTCACTGGCTCCACCCTCGATACTCACTTCTCGGGTCAGCCAAGCATCAGTCCCCACAAAAACTCCCCATGGTGAACTTTGTATCTCTACTAAGAACCGTATGTGTGTGGGCCTCTACCAGAGGTCCGACCTCCTACCCCAACAACTAGAAGGATTTGGGCTTCTAAAACAAAAAGGTGCTAGGAAGGGCATTTGCTCGTGTGGCCATACATGCGACACTTTCAGCTCTTTAAATACAGAAGGCTCCCAGTCGATAGGGGTTACGCCCTACAAATGATCAAATAAATTTGATCAAACGGGTTTATGGGGAGACATAGTGTCGGTATGAACTAATGAACACACGTTATTCATAGTTTTCACCATGAATATAGTTATTTATAGTGGTTTTGAAGAAGATGGCTTTTCTTTTGCTACCACTTGGGTCATTCTCTTCTTACTAGTAGTCCTAATGACCACACGGGAAGACAGGCCCTCTAAAGATTAAACAAAAAGAGCATATTGCTCAAGACACAAAAGACAATGGTTCAATTTTAGTGTACCAATTGAAGTGTTTGCTAGTCTATTGAAAACAAAGCACACAAAAAAAATCAAAAACCCTTGCCAAGGACCTGCAACAAAGATTTATTAGTAGTTTGGATTCGTTTGAAATAATCACCCCTTCCTGCAAGCACACAAGTTAGGTAAATTTTAAATCCAAAAGACTTTGTGAAAATAGGGGCCTTCAACCAAATGATTTTGCTTTCAAGACAAGCTACACCAATTTCATTAGCTAGATCTGAAGATGTTATCTCAAAATAAACTGGATCTGAAATATTAAATGACCCAAAACTGAATCAATAAAACTCCAAAAAAAAAAGAAAAAAAAAGAAATCAACGCACACAAACGTGGTTACCCCAAACACAGACGTGACTCTTTGATGCAGACGTGCTTCTGAGAGACACAGACATGGTTCCAGAACCCAAATGTGACTTTTGGACACAGACGCATCTAAAAACACCGTAGACGCGACTGAGGAACACAGACACGGTTTTCAGAATCTGCAAAATAAAATAAAATAAAATAAATACTATCAAGGATGCAGACGTGGTTCCATATGTCACAGACATGGCAAAAAATCAAAAACACAATCCGATAGTGCGCAGACGTGAAAGTGTTGAAATGTTGTCGAAAATGTTAGATCTGCAACTTCAAACACAAAATCTACAACAAAAATGTTAAATGCAAAAGGGACAAGAGTCCCACCGGGCATGCCAAAATGTATATGGTGAAAATGGATACAACAATGATAATAATGATATTGAAAGGCTAAATGAATTCAACCACAAAACCCTAGCCTAACAACAACAAAGATCCACCATAACATATTAAGATTACCTAAGACAATGCAAATCAAATGAAATCACAAAGATTATACCATCACATGTCCAATAGGGTTTGGATCTCCATTCTTCCTATCTCCATTGATCTTGCTTGATATATTTGCTCTCAGATTTTATATGTGCACAAGAGCTCAACAAAGAACGGAATGTGGTTGCAAGTAGGATCGCCTATCAAAAGCGTAGTGTAGTCAAGTGCATAAATTGATTAGAATGATTGATTAGGGTTTGATAATGAAGGAAGTATCTCCTTATATAGAAGCCACTATAAGAAATGGAGGGATAAGATTGAGAGGTGTAAAAGGAGGTTGGCTATGATTAGAGGGTAGGTAAAAGAAATAATAAAATAATGAAAGGGGTAGGTAGTGTATGAATTAAGAGATGAATGACATGTGTCATAGGTAGAAAAGGTTAATGAATTAATTAAATAAATAAAGATTTATTTAATTAATAGGAAAGGTTAATGAATTAATTAAATAAATAAAGATTTATTTAATTAATAGGAGTGAGATCAATTAAATAAATAGGATATTTATTTAATTTAGGAAAAGGATAATTTAAATAAATAAATGTATTTATTTAAATGAGAAATAAGGCTAGAAGAGGATAAATGAATTAATTAAATAAATAAATATTTATTTAATTAATAGAAGAATTAAGCTTAGATAATTAAATAAATAACATATTTATTTAATTAGACTGGACAATTTTGGGTGTCTACAAGTACCATCCTTTGTACCAAGTTCTCAGTGTGGGGGATCTCAGAGATAGGAGGGTAGCTGAGGAGTTCTGGGACCTAGGAGAGATCCCGGTGGCAACGACACAAGTGCAAGTTCTGCAGGCACAGGTGGTGGTTTGGGTGCTAGGCCAATAGATTTGGGTGGCAACCACTCCTAGATTGCCCCTCATTTTGATGTATTTTGATCATTTTGATGTATTCCTTAATGAGATGTATACACTGATATATTTATTTTGAGGATTTTGATATGACATGATGTACACATTGATGTATAGTGATGATTCAAATCTCCTTGTTATGTACATTTTATTTGTGAGATGATATCTAGGGACTTTGGACATTTATTCTTTCTGTTGATTGATTTTGTCATGACTCATTGACCTTCCTTTGTATCCACATGGGTTACTTTATGCGAGATGACATGCTTATATGTACTATGGATGTAGTACTTTAATGATCTAGATGTTTATGTGCATGATTTGGTTTTTATGATGTAGATGATATCTATGCAATGTGTTTGATGATATGATTCTATGATGATGTGATCTATATGTTTTGAAGGTGATATATGCCTACATGATATTATGATGATGTGTAGATGTATGCAGATGATGATCATGATTGATGGATGCTATATGTTTTGAAGGTGATATATGCCTATATGATGATTTGGATGTTGTGCAAATGTATGTAAATGATGATTTATGCAATGCATATGGATATGTTCTATGATGTGGATATTTACATGTGATAAATGAATGCCTTATTATGCTCTTGTGATGTGTGCATGTTTAGATGATATGTATGGTGAAATGAATATGTGATGCTAATATGATGATCCTCTTTGGCATGCTTTGGATGATGATAAATGCTTTGATATTGTGCTAAATTTACTAATGGTAATGATATGTAACTAAATGATATGATATGATCAATGATACTAATGAAATGATATTAAATGATTAATGATATGTAGTTAAATGTCAATGATACTAAATGCTATGAAATTAAATGATATGATACTAAATAAAATGATACTAAATGCTATAAAATTAAATGATATGATACTAAATGCTATGAAATTAAATGATATGATACTAAATGCTATGATATGGAAGGACAATGATACTAATTAAATAATACTCAATGGAAAATGATGTGCAAATTCCACTAAATGCAAATTGAATGATACGATATGATAATTCCATTACATGATATGAAAACTACAACTAAATGCACTTCAAATAATATGATAATGCAACTAAATAAAATTTAAATGATATCAAATGATATGAAATGTACTGTCTGAGATAGTCATCCTTTCGATAAAATTTGTAATTCTTCCTTTTTATCATCATTGAGCTTTTGAAATATTGAAAGTTAATACAAGCAACATGGTATATTTGAACCATGATGACCTGAGTATACCTTACATGGATTTTGATATTGCAAGATGACACAAGCGTTGAGGTATATTTGAACCAAGACGACCTGAGTGTTGCTTGTGTAAAACAGACAAGAGTTAACCTTCATCCTATACAAATTCAAAATATCCTTAGTGATATGTTTCATGATCACGTCTTAAAACAAATTTGCATAGTAATAGGATTTCACTCACAAATAGAAAACCAAGAAAATATCAAAATCCTTCCTTCCGTCTCTAGTCTTAAGGCATCGTTGAATCGCTTAGTAGATATGATCACAAAAATAAGAAACTACCATAGGTAAACATGCATGCTACCCCATGTAATTTGTCAGATAAAACATCTTGCAAATGTATACTTGTTTAGTTTTGTTGCAAAAATTAGTTTGTGCATCCAGTTCTTGTGTTGATGTTTACCATTGATAGTCAAGATCCTCATTTGCGTTTAGTATATCTATGTTTGTGTGTTTGATTGCCTGTTTTCCTAGCCCAAAAGGTGAGTTTCTCCTTGTGAAGTCAGGATTTTTGCCCTCAGCCTTAGAAACTACTTTTGATAATGGATATATACACTAATCACCAAGCCATGGTGAGATATGATGCAGATAAATTTTTGGATAATCAAGGAAAGTGACTAACGCTAAGTGTGTCCAAGATTGTGTTGTGTTTAAAAAGTTTGGTGAATCTTTGTCGATGGCTTAGATTTGATGGATGAAAAACATATGATGCATGTCCTAATAGATAGAAGATTCGATCTATCACAAATAGCGTCTATTGCCAGGTTTTAACTACTTGTTTTTATTGCACTTTTTTATTTTTATGATTTTTTTAATATTTTTCTTGATTTTTTTGTTTTTTTGTTTTCTTATCTGTGCATTGGATGACTTATGTGTAGAACCTATTGAGCTATGTGACATTGATAGTTTCATCAAGTACATCCCCTTCTGATGTAGATAGCTAATATGCCCCTAATCCATAGGCTGATATGATGACAAAAGGACCTAGTGATTTTGGTTCAAACTTGTGATAGTTCTCATACTTAATATAAGTATAGATCAAATAGCCAACAAGATGAGAGGGGGGTGGTGAATCATACAAACTTAATCATCCATAAAACATCAGATTCAACCTCGGTAACATATATCAGTCATATAATAAAAAACTGTCAAACATGCAAACTCAAAAGCATATGAACAATATAAACCTCATAACACCAGATTTAACGTGGAAACCCAAATAGGGAAAAACCACTGTGGGATTTCAGACCCACTAAGAAATATACTCTTTTAGAGTATGCTTGGTTAAAAGCAAATCCTATTAAAGATTACAAAACACATTGCTAGATGTGACCCGGTTAAGGGATTTCCCTCAGATCTATTAGGATCTTCACTTTGTTAGAAGTAACCTTGTCAAAAGATTTCAAACACTCAATCAGAATATCACCTTGTTAGAGGATTTACATATAAGACTATTAAGTCCACTTGATTAAGAGATTTCCTGTCACTTTCACAAAATAACAGTAATACAATCTATCTGCAACTTCACATCTAAAATGCTAGAGCAGATTCCTATTTGTTCAATACAATCTAGACATAGAACTAATCTTGTCTATCTATTGGGCATCAATACTCTATTATTCTAATAGGTCTTCAAGCTTCTATGCTCGGTAATCACTATGTAGCATGCCTATGCATACACTTGCCCACATACATTGTTTATCAACAGTTCCTTAGTTATAAACAATCTTCTAACCGCTTAATCTCCTTGATCACATTTCCCATGATCAATCATAGCCATCAGATCTTCAATCTTGTCTCGGTTCATTGTATCTTTCAATCTGAAAATGTTTTACCCCACCTCGAAACTTGTACATTCACCTTGGAACTTGTGTTAAGGTAATGTGGTTTAATCTGAGTTGTAGATCTTCTTGTCGACTTTCCATTGCCTTAGATTCGTTAACAAACTTGTTCTACGATTTGCCAATCTTTGATCCGCTCCAGCTCATCAGCATCTTTCATTAAATATCACATGTAAACATTTAATGCATTCTGTTATAGCTCAGTTACAACTCGATGAATACTAAACTTTACTCGATAGACATTCTGTCTTCATTAACTGACTACGATAACCTTAGGGTTTACCGACTAGGTTCCTTAGGGTTTACCGACTAGGTTCTTTGCTTGATAACATAGTATAGTATTAACCTTTACATTTTACAACATATGTATGATGTTAAACAATCTAAAACATCAAGATCTCATCATCGTCTGACTCGGTAGAGTTGCCCATTGAATAACTTATCCCTTTATTCATCATATTCTTTCCTGTGTCTTTACCAACTTCTTTATAATATTCATATCATATTTCTTAAGATATGGCAACATCATACTGAATTAGAAAATCAATTTCTTGACATCAATGACAAAATAATAATATCAAGACAGTAAAACATCTTTAATTAGTTATGTCCATAATCATCAACAACCTTCTCAATATCCTTGTAATATTGCCAACAATCTCCCCCTTTGGCATTGATGGCAAAACCAATTGATTTGACCTTTAAAATTTTGGATTGCTGTGATTCTGAAATGCTGAAATGCTCTCCCCCATACATCAAACTTCTCTTCTATTTTCAGTCTTTATTTCAATCTGTAGTCTTTTCTCAGTTTTCTCCCCCTAGGTAGGTCTTCTCCTTCTTGGTCTTCTCCTTGGTCTTCTCCCCCTTTGACAACAATGCCAAAAAGAATAGAACTAACACATAATTTCTTTCTGTAAGAAGTTATTTCCTGTTGTTGTGTATCAACTGAGTCTCGGTCAGAGCATTTGTTTACACTTCTTGTCCCCTGTATCATTTTCTGTATTATCCCAGTATTAATTTCAGTACACTTTCAGAAAAACTTTCTAAAGTGTATCACTCCAGCATCAGCTCCCTAAAAGATATTCAATAGAGTCATCGAAGTGATGCTTTCACCGAACTTGGTCAGTGAGTAAAAGATAGGGGTAGGACCCCTAACTTACTTCTAAGATATTCAAAAGTGTCCTTAGGTAGTGGCTTGCTGAAGATATCAGCTATCTGCTCCTTTGTGTTAACATATTCCAACACCACTTTCTTCTCTTGAGCTTCTTCTCTAAGATAATGATATTTGATAGATATGTGCTTTGTCCTAGAGTGCATAACAGGGTTCTTTAAAATATTAATGGCACTAGTATTGTCATAGAATATAGTTATTGGCTCGATAACTTTCTCATTTATACCTTCCAATAGTTGTTTGATCCATGCAATGTTGGTACAATTCAGTGCTACTGCAACATATTCAGCTTCAGCTATTGACTGAGAAATACATCCTTGTTTCTTGCTAAGCCAACTCACTAGTCTTTCTCCTCAGAATAAAGCTCCTCCACTTGTGCTTTTTCTGTCATCAATGTTGCCTGCCCAATCAGTATCAGTATAAACTTTTAAATCAAAATCATTTCCTTTCTGATATACTAAGCCATAATCTTTAGTGCCTTTCAAGTATCTGAAAATTATTTTGATTGCTATCATGTGTATTTCCTTAGGATCTGTAGAGAATCTTGCAACAATACCTACTACATGTGCTATATCTCGCCTACTGTGAACAACATATTGTAGTTTTCCAATCATGGATTGGTAGAGTGTCTCATCAACAAATGCAGATTCATCATTCTTTGATAGTTTGCAATTGGTAGTCATAGGAGTACTTATTGGCTTTGAATCCTCCATTCCAAACTTCTTCAAGATTTCCTTTATGTATTTGGATTGAGTAATGAAAATCTCATTTTTCATTTGCAGTAACTGTAAGCTTATAAAATACTTTATCTCACCGATTAAAGACATCTCAAATTCTTTGCTCATTTCATTTCAAAAGTTCTTGCATAGAGTCATTTCCACAAAATGTAATATCATCAACAAATATGGCTGAGATTAGTATTCCATTTTCATCATTCTTCATGTACATGTTGTTGTTCTCACTTGTCCTTATAAAACCAATCTTAATCAAATAAGAGTGCAATCTTTCATACCATGCTCTAGGTGCTTGTTTCAGACCATATAAAGCTTTGTTCAATTAACATACCTGATCTTTATTATTGTCTTCAAAAAATCCTTCAGGTTGTTCAATGAAAACTTCTTCTTCTAATATTCCATTTAGAAATGCAGATTTGACATCCATTTGATATACCTTGAAGTTTTTGAAAGCAGCATATGCCAACAATGTTCTAACTCCTTTAAGTCTAGCAACAGGTGCAAAAGTCTCACCATAATCAATTCCTTCTTCTTGGGCATAACCTTTGCAAACCAATCTTGTTTTGTTCCGAATGACCTCACCTTTCTCATTTAGCTTGTTTCTGAAGATCCACTTTGTACCGATTACATTTTTGTCCTTCGGTCTTGGGACTAGTGTCTATGTGTCATTCTTCTTGATTTGATCAATCTCTTCAGTCATAGCATTTATCCAATCTTCACTGTTAAATGCCTCTTTCACTATTCTTGGTTCAAATTCATATATCAAACATGTGTTCTATCTCAGTTTGTTCCTTGTCATCACTGGATCATCCTTATCTCTTATAATCTGACGTGGTGCATAGTGTCTTCTGACATATTTGGCTAATACAGGCTCGGTAGGCTCTGTATGATCTTCTTCATCACTCGATAACTGGATATCTTTCTCATTTCCTTCAACAATTATCTCAGTAGGACTTCTCAGTTGCACATAGACAAATTTATCATAGTCTCCCGGTTCTTTGGAATTCCTTTCATCAGTTCTTTCTGCAAATTCATCAATTTTCACATTTGCACTTTCTACTATTTTGTTAGACGATTTGATCAGACATTTAAATGCTTTGCTTCTAGAAGAATATCCTAGAAATGTTCCTTCTTCACTTTTTTGATCAAACTTGCCATTTCTATCATCTTTATGAACATAGCATTTACTTCCAAAGATTTTAAAGTAACTTACATTAGGTTTCTTGCCATACCGGATTTCATAAGGTGTCTTCAAAGTACCTTTCTTTAATTGAACTCGGTTCAAGGTGTAAACAGTTGTGCTTATTGCTTCTCTCCAAAATGTTTGTGGAACCTTCATTTCAATCATCAGTGTTCTAGCACAATCCACAATAGATCTATTTCTTCTTTCAGTTATTCCATTCTGCTGTGGAGTTCTCGGTGCAGAGACTTGTCTTTTAATACCATGATCATTACAAAATAGGTTGAACTCATTAGATGTGAACTCTCCTCCTCTATTTGATCTAAGATAGTTCAGTTGTCTTCCTATTTCATTTTCAACTCTAGCCTTGTACCACTTAAACATTTGAAAAGCTTCTGATTTTTCTTTTAAAAACATTACTGACATTATCCTTGAATAGTCATCCACAAATAATATGAAATACTTATCACCATAATAACTTTGAACTTTCATAGGACCACAAAGATCAGTGTGCACAAGATCTAAAATTCCCTTAGAAGTGTAGGACTTACTTGTAAAGATGGATCTTGTCATCTTGCCCATCTGGCATCCTCGGCACATAGCATTCTTAGGTTTTTCAAGACTTGGTAGACCTCTTACTCTATGCTTCTTACTTATTTTGATAAGATTATCAAAATTAACATGACAAAACCTTTTATGCCATAACCAGGTATTATCAATCTTTGCATGCGAACACTTATTGTGAGTAGAGTCAAGGTGAAATGTATTACATTTTGTTTGTGTCCCGGTAGCAGCTAACTTTCCATTCTTGTCATGAACTTTGACAATTCCTTTCTGAAATTCTTTTCGGCAACCTGTGTTGTTTAGCTGTGCTACACTCAACAAATTATATTTCAAACCTTCAACCCAATAAACATCATTGCATCTTGCTTTATTAAGAAGTGTTATGGATCCTTTACCTTTTACCAGACATGGTGCATCATTACCAAATCTAACATAGCCTCCATCATAATCTTCTAACATAACAAACTTGTGTTTATCTCCAGTCATATGATGTGAGCATCAACTATCTATAATCCAAGAATCATTAGTGTTTATGTGAGATATTAGGGCTTTTTCTTCATACCTTTCTTCATCTGATACATCCTTGATAGCCACATAAACAACTTCCTCTGTATCAATCTCATCTGATTTATCATCTTCAGATTCCTCATCAACAATTAAGCATGTCTTTCTATCTCTTCTTCTGAAGTCTCCTCTGTAATGATTATCTTTTTGTCTGTCATCTCAGTAATCTCTCTTTTCAGTGAAATCTTTGTCAGGACAGTTAGAAGCCATATGTCCAATCTTATCACAATTGAAACATTTCAAAGGTAGTTTTCCTTTATACTTACCTTTGCCTCTCGGTAACCTTTTGGCCAATAGTGCTTCAAACTCTTCTTGCTTTCTAATTTCTTCATACAGTTTATGTACCTCCTCCATGTTCTTCCAAAATCTTTCACTTGCTCCACTGTGATCTCCTTCAGAGTACTTATACATTCTCTCATTGTAATCATTAGATTCATTCAGATGAAAAGAACTAAATGCAGATTCATCTTTATTTACCGATGACCCACTGTTATCAAAATTACTTAACTCAAATGTATGTAGCTTACCAATAGTAGCATCCAAGGAAACTAGCATATTAGGTATAGACCTCAATTCATTGATTGCAGAGACTCAGATTGCATAGGCAGGTAGAAGGGTTCTCAACAACTTACTTGTCACATCCTTTTCTTTAATAGTTCCTCCTGCTCCTTTGATTTGATTTACAATCTCCTTTCGTCTTGTACTGTATTGGGTTATGTTCTCACCTTCATTCATCCTCATAGATTCAAGTTGTCCTCTTAGACTATCAACTTTTTCTCTTTGAACATGTTCATCTCCTCCATATACAGATATGAGCTTAGTCCACATTGCCCTTGCATCATTGTAGCCTTCTAGATCATTAAACTCAGAATCAGTCAATGTAGATGTTATTTCAATCATTGCTTGAATATGTTCTTGCTTTGCCTTTATCTCTTCCATAGTCAATGGATAGGTGCTCGATGCAACAAAATCATTCTCCAGATAGTATAAAGCATATTCTCCAACTCCTGATAGATGTAGCTTCATCCTTTTCTACCATGTAGAGAAACTTGACTTATTCAGCTTACGTGCATCCCTCTTATACATCTTTGGATCTTTAACTCAAGTGCCTTTAAACTTTCCTTTCAGAGTCCAAAGCTCTGATACCAATTGATAGTTCTGATACTTAATATAAGTACAGATCCAATAGCCAACAAGATGAGAGGGGGGGTGAATCATACAAATGTAATCATCCATAAAACATCAGATTCAACCTCGGTAACATATATCAGTCATATAATAAAAAACTGTCAAACATGCAAACTCAAAAGAATATGAACAATATAAACCTCATAACACCAGATTTAATGTGGAAACCCAAATAGGGAAAAACCACTATGGGATTTCAGACCCACTAAGAAATATACTCTTCTAGAGTATGCTCGGTTAAAAGCAAATCCTGTTAAAGATTACAAAACACATTGCTAGATGTGACCTGGTTAACCGATTTCCCTCAGATCTGTTAGGATCTTCACTTTGTTAGAAGTGACCTTGTCAAAGGATTTCAAACACTCAATTAGAATGTCACCTTGTTAGAGGATTTACATATAAGACTGTTAAGTCCACTTGGTTAAGAGATTTCCTGTCACTTTCACAAAATAACAGTAATACAATCTATCTGCAACTTCACATCTAAAATGCTAGAGTAGATTCCTATTTGTTCAATACAATCTAGACATAGAACTAATCTTGTCTCTCTGTTGGGCATCAATACTCTATTATTCTAACAGGTCTTCAAGCTTCTGTGCTCGGTAATCACTATGTAGCATCCCTATGCATACACTTGCCCACATACATTGTTTATCAACAGTTCCTTAATTATAAACAATCTTCTAACTGCTTAATCTCCTTGATCACATTTCCCATGATCAATCATAGCCATCATATCTTCAATCTTGTCCCGGTTCATTGTATCTTTCAATCTGAAAACATTTTACCCCACCTTGAAACTTGTATGTTCACCTTGGAACTTGTGTTAGGGTAATGCAGTTTAATCTGAGTTGTAGATCTTCTTGCTGACTTTCCATTGCCTTAGATTCATTAACAAACTTCTTCTACGGTTTGCCAATCTTTGATCCACTCCAGCTCATCAGCATCTTTCATTAAATATCACATGTAAACATTTAATGCATTCTGTTATAGCTCGGTTACAACTCGGTGAATACTAAACTTTACTCGGTAGACATTTTGTCTTCATTAACTGACTGCGATAACCTTAGGGTTTACCAACTAGGTTCCTTAGGGTTTACCGATTAGGTTCTTTGCTTGATAACATAGTATAGTATTAACCTTTACATTTTACAACATATGTATGATTTTAAAACAATCTAAAACATCAAGATCTCATCATTGTCTGACTCGGTAGAGTTGCCCATTGAATAACTTATCCCCTTATTCATCATATTCTTTCCTGTGTCTTTACCGACTTATTTATAATCTTCATATCATATTTCTTAAGATATGGCAACATCATACTGAATTAGAAAATCAATTTCTTGACATCAATGACAAAATGATAATATCAAGACAGTAAAACATCTTTAATCAGTTATGTCCATAATCATCAACAACCTTCTCAATATCCTTGTAATATTGCCAACAACTTGCCCTTCTTTTTCTGATCTTGTTGATTACGAAGATTTTCCTTTAGTACCAAGTCACTGATTTGAAATTTCCTTGGCTTTACTTTGTAGTTGTAGCTCCTATAGATGCATTGTTGATATACTTTGAGGTGATCAAAATCACATTGTCAATGCTCATCTAGCAACTCTAACTCTTGCAGTCTGTTTACCTGATATTCCTCATCCGGAATGAGTCCCTTCAGTGATACTATGAGTGATGGAATCTTGACCTCAATAGGTAAAATAACCTCTGATCTATACACAAGTGAGTATGGTGTGGCTCCTGTAGGTGTGTGGATGCTAGTTCTATAGGCCCATAATGTCAGGTTGAGTTGGACATGCCAATCATGACCAACATCGTTCATTGTTTTCTTTAGGAATTTTAGGATGGTTTTGTTTGAGGGCTCTCCTTGGCCATTCCCTTGTAGATAATAAGGTGTTGAAAAATGATGTTGGATATGGAATTGTTCGCACAATTCTTTCACATCTTGATTTTTGAATGGTCTTCCATTATCAGTGATAATGGAACTAGGAATGCCATACTGACAAATGAGATAATTTGGGATAAAAGAGGATATTTCTTTGCTAGTAACCATAGTCAATGGAACGGCCTCAATCCACTTTGTAAAATACTCATTGGCGGTGATTATGAACTTATGTCTATTTGATGAGGAATGATGAATCTTGCCAACTAGGTCAAGTCCCAATTAACAAAATTACCATAATGTAGTGAATGGTTATAGCTCTTGTACCGATGCATGTATATGATTTCCATGATTTTGGCATTTCATATAGCAAACTGGATGATTCCTTTTCCATGTTCGGCCAATAATATCTCATCCTTAGAATTTTCTTGGCTAGAGTAGGACCACTTGAATGTGTTCCACAAATACCTTTGTGAAGTTATTGTAAGGCGGTTTTAGATTCATTACGATCAAGACATCGAAGGAGTGTACCATCAAGACCTCATCTATAAAGTGTATTAGCAGTTTAAGGTATAACGAGATGCTTGACGTATAAAGTTATGTTTCTGGTTTCTAGATAGATCAGGTGGAAGGGTATTATCCTTTAGGTAGGTATAGATCTTCCCATAGAGTGGTCAGTCAGATCCGACTAGATGGCATATGACCTGGGATTCAAGATTGTCATGAGCAAGCAAAAAATAATTGCTCCACTAGGAACTCATAATGACTCTATTGTTCTGGTATTTGTAGGAGTGAGGCAATAGTTGTCATGGCATCTGCAACTTTGTTATCCATCCTGGGGATTTTTTTAAATTCGATATCCACAAATTATTTCTTGAAGTCATCCACCATTATTTTCTATGGCATGAACTTGTCATCCTTTGTTTGATAATCATCATTTACTTGATTAATGACTTAGACATATAACTCTATGATCTTTCATTCTACTGCAAGCTTGATTCCTGTGACCAGGGCTTCATACTCAATTGTGTTATTTGTGCAAGGGAACATTAATATGTAAGATTGTGGGATGGCGTGTCCCTATGGAGTGATGAATAGGATGTCAGCACTTGATCCATATTGTGTGTATGATCCATCAAAGTATAAAACCCATGGTTGTGTTGTGACTGTTAAGACATCTATGTCTAAAAAATTCAACATGCATTGGATGATTATCTTGCAATAGAGCATCTGCTAATTGATCTGTGATACCTTGACCTTTGATTTCTCTTTTGTCTTTGTAGTGGATGACAAACTCACTCAAAATCATCACCCATTTAGATAATCTTCCTATTAAAGAAGCTTTGTTGAGTAGATACTTTAATGGGTCTATTTTTTCTATTAGCTTGATTGTGTGAGCTAGCATATACTGTCGAAACTTTTGAGAAGTGAAGACCACATCTAAACAAGCCTTTTCAATAAAGGTAAATTTGAGCTCATATCCATTCAATGTTTTGTTGATGTAGTAGATGGCTCTTTCTTTTCTTGTTGAATCCTCCTATGCATAAAGATACCTCAGTGGTTGATATGTAGAGAAGTAGAGGTTTAACTATGATTGGTGGCACCAATATGGGGGGATTCATCAACTACTGTTTTAATTGGTGGAATGATTTTGCACATTTTTCCTCCTATGCGACAAGAACATTCTTGTGGAGTAGGTGAGTAAAAGGGAGGCACTTGTCGGCTAGTTGAGAAATGAATCTTCTGATGGATTGTAGTCATCCCTGTAGAGATCTTAGTTGACTGATATTTCTAGGAGGTGGCATTTCCATGATTGCTTGTACTTTTGTGGGATCTACCTTGATACCCTTTTCTGATACGATGTATGCCAATAGTTTGTTGGATGTTACATCGAAGACACTTTTGGGGGTTTAATCACACATTAAATTGTTTTAGCCTCTAAAAGATTTTCAAAATTCTCTAGATGTCCTTCTCTTGTAAATGATTTGGCCAATAGGTCATCTACATAGTCTTTCATGAATGTGTGCATCATATCATGAAATATTGTGGTCATTCCTCATTGATAGGTCACTCCTGCATTTTTTAAGCCAAAAGGCATGACATTGCAGTAGTAGGTACCCCATGAACATGTGAATGTTGTTTTATCTTGGTCTT
Organism: Cryptomeria japonica; assembly: GCF_030272615.1. Taxonomy (NCBI): domain Eukaryota; kingdom Viridiplantae; phylum Streptophyta; class Pinopsida; order Cupressales; family Cupressaceae; genus Cryptomeria; species Cryptomeria japonica. Next base: position 897,895,360 of record NC_081409.1, on the reverse strand, counting down.
CTAGTGCTATTTTGAATTATAGCCAGAGAAACCGTCCATAAGTGATAACTTGGCATGTCTTGTTAAATCTACAATTGTGTCGATGTTGGGTAATGTAAAATCATCCTTAGGACAAGCCTTGTTCAGATCTCTGAAGTCAGTGCATATCCTGATACTTTTGTCAGGTTTTGAAATAGGAACTATGTTAGAGATCCACTTTGCATAGTTGATTGGTCAAATAAAACTGATATCCAATAGTTTCTTTAGTTCTGCTTTGACTAGCAGTGCCACATGGGGATTCATTTCTCTCATCTTCTATTTGATAGGCTTAGGTCCTAGAGCTATGGATAAATGGTGCATGATTAAATCTAGATCCACTCCCGACATATCCACATACGACCAGGCAAAGTTGATTTGCTTTTCTTTGTAAAACTTTGTGAAACTTGGTCTCTCTTGATTTGTTAAGGATGCCGCTAGATGCGATGTCTTTGTTATATGAATTGTGCTAATGTTTATTGATTGTGTTGGCTCAATCAATATTGGTGATCTCTCCTGATAGTTCTCAGGAAGAGTGTCAATTCTTTCATCTGTCAACGCCTCAAAGAGGTTTTCACCATTGGATGTGTCTTTTCTTTTTAATTTTTTGTGATCTGATAGTGCTATTAGATGTTTCCACCATTAGATTCCTTTGATAACTCAATGATGAATGGATAGTACCAAACTGGTATTGAGAGGGGGGGTGAATCAGTAAAGACAAAAACACATTCCTAAAACCGGTTTGTTAGCAGACACTGCACTTTGACAAACAAACAGTAACACCGGTCTTAAAATGAGTACAACCGGCAAAACCCAGAATAACTGAGACAAGCATAAACTGGTTGACACTTATCTTTTCATACAATCTAATACTTCATTTCCATTTCACCCTAGTGCATGAAAAGGTACTCTATCATCAAAACATAATAACAGCTAGTTCAACATTTTTTACCGACAAACATAAGACACTGAATCATCACATGAAAATATCACACATGACACACAAATTTTTCACGTGGAAACCCAACTGGGAAAAACCACTGTGGCGATGAATACCCACAAGCTGTTTTGAACTCTTTAGAAGTCCACTCTATTAGGAGCCTTGTCTGGTTAAAGACTAATACAATAGGTTCTGTTAGGGATCACCCGGTTAAGGGTTAAACCCAGTTAAAGGTTACCTTGTTAGAGGATTTCAAAAACTCAATGGTTTTGAGTCACCCTATTAAAGGATTTATGGTAAGCCAGTTAAAGCTACCCTTTTAAGGGATTTCTCAACTGTTGAAGTGGTTAGAGATCAACAGGTATTACAATAACCTAGTAACAACACTCAATGCCAATGCAGATCCGCTTTAGCTCCTCTTCACCTTCTGCACTTTCACTCTATAGGTATCACTTCTCTCCTCTGGTCTAGCAAGAATCACGTATCACTTCACTTGGATACACACACACAACTTTTGCCAACAACCTCAGAAAGAAACACAACATCAACCTTATAGGAAATAGATAGGTCGATAGCATAAACCCTAAACTTGTTAGGTTAAGCAATTCAAACGGTTCAATCCTGACCATTGAGAACATTGCATTAAATGCAACAGTCTTGAACTGATCTCAAGATGTTCTCCATCATTCATTTTCCACCGCTTTCATGGCAGCTGATAACCCATCACGCGTTTTCGCCATTTACAGACTTTGCACATTCCCGAGGTAGATAGGAACAATCTCCTTCATGCAAGATCCTTCACATGCACAAGGCTGATGTGGCAACATGATTTGTTCTTCATTACAAAATTAACTCATCACACAGGCTTGAAGCATTTCAACTGGAAACCCTGAAGTTGAGACTACCAACCGGTAGTCATACAAAGTTTTCATGTACCGGTTCTCATATCAACATGCTAGTTCACCTTCAACAAACATACTACTTCACTTTGGCACATATACCGGTTCTCACATATACCGGTTGTAGACACTCAAAATTGTCATGTCTAATTAAATAAATATTTTATTTATTTAATTATCTAAGCCTAATTCTTTTATTAATTAAATAAATCTTTATTTATTTAATTAATTCATTTATCCTCTTCTAGCCTTATTTCTCATTTAAATAAATACATTTATTTATTTAAATTATCCTTTTCCTAATTAAATAAATATCTTATTGTAAAGCGAAAAATCGCGAGTGAACCCCAAGTGTTCCCTCCACCACTCCGAGGAGAGGGGAAGGAGGTCACTAGGGTTGACGGTTTTCACTTAGGGGAAACTTTACATTCAAAAGAGGGGTTGAAACCCACAAGATCCAATCCCACACAATGCAATATTGGATTCTAAATGTGTTTCAAGGGTTAAGACAGCAAGGCTACCCTCTTTTGTAAAGAATGTAGATAGAAAGATTAAACTAGGAATGCATGAAAAGTGAGAAAGATTCACTTATAAACAGAGATAGGAATATGGGATGAAGTTGCGGACCTGGAATTAGCAGTAAAATGTCGAGACGGCGCTGTCCTGCAAATTTGAGCGAAAGTTGATGGGACGATGGCGCCCGACGTGCACACGGTCCTTCGAAAAATCCGCGAAACGAAGGGGGATCTGTTCGTCTCTACACAAGGATTCCAGATCTTCAATTACAGCCGCGTACCTGCAACCTACACACAGAAAAGCGAGGATGATTGGGGGGTTAGGGATTAGGGGTTTGCCCTTAGGTCAAACCCCGGTTTTGGAATTAACCAAGAAATGAGAAATGTTGTAAATGTAAATGATTGTAATGTAAAACAAGTACTAGTACCTTGTTGTAAGAATGTTTGTATTCTTACATGTGAAGGTGTAAATGTTGTTGTATGTTGTATGTTGTATGTGATCTCCTCTTCAATGGTTGAATCCTTGTCTTGAATGCAACACTTAGCCTTGAATGGAGACTTAGAATGATCAATTGCTTGAAGGAATGCTTGAATGCTTGAATGTTTGAATATCGTTTCTGCGTCTTGTACACATATGTCCTTCCTCTTCAAAATGGGAGAGGAAATGTAGTTTATATAATTGTCAATTAGGGTTAAAGGACTGATTTTTCTGACCTTAGGCTGACCTGGGAAGATTATTTTCCAATTGCAAACATAAAGACCTGATGCCCAAAAGAGACCGAGCCCAAAAATAGGGCCAGGGACCTGGGCGCTGGGCACCATGGTCCTGGGGGACCAGGGCGCAGGGCGCCCTAGTCCTGAAGGACCAAGGCACTGGGCAACCTAGTCCTAAAGGACTAGGGCGCTGGGCGCCATGGTCCCACCTCCAAGGATAGCAGGGTGCAAGGAGGATCAGGCCAGGGTGCTGAAAAATGCATTTTTTGGTGTCATGAACAAGTTTCGGGGTCTCCATTCAGGTTCCATGTTGCATCACCATCGTGAAGACCCAAATGCGGTTGAAATTGCAAGTGTCGTAATTTTAGGATGCTACATTTAGCCCCCACTTTAGCGGGAGTATAAGCGTACGCTCATACTTTCGGTAAAGTACAAGGAAACAACATTGAAAGACTGTCACCACGTCAAGGAGGCAAGATACACCAAGCCCCCAGTGGACTAAGGATCTTACGACTTTGATTGACAAAGTAAAAGGGAAGATCACGAGGGAGAACCATGACTATCAGTAGTAAGGTTCCCTCACTATGAGTCATGCAAAAAAATACCAAGAATTTTCAAGGCAAAGCTAAGTTCGCCAAGAAATTTTCAAGTATCCTGAAGGGATAGACGGGGTGTATGCCCCCCTACGTTAAAGCGATCGCACACGCCTCAACGGGGGTGATTGCTTTAAGGTAGTGATACACATAAGAAATGAGAAGGGAAAGGAGCATGTTATCACAAAGATTTAGCCCCCAAATGTGAGATAAACCCAAGGATAATAGACACAAAACACAAAGCATGAGGTGACTTTGCTTTCCTTGGGGTCAGTATGCTGTATGATTATTGATGTATATCATATGTATGTATGCATAATTGTTCTTCATTCCCAAATCAAGGAAGGTCACCTAGAAGAAGGGAACACATGTGTCTTTTGAGTCAACATGAGAGAGACCAAAAGAGATCTCAATGCTTTGCATCATCCTCAAGTAGACAACACTAAGGACAACAAATAGAAGAATGAGAATAACACATAGAAGAAGTAACAAAAGAGAGGAGGAGAGAGTCTTCTATGCTAATGAAACTAGTCTAGCACGTCATCTACCCCCCAATCTTGCTGATCAATGTTTCGGGAAGGCAGGGAACACGCTAGAGGAGGAACATCCAACACAGGAGATGGAGCTATCACAAGATCCAAACAAGGGCTATGTTCATGTTCCAAGCCACGTTGTTCTTGTCTAGGAGCTAGGATAACTGCTTTAGAAAATTCGTTAGATAAATGGTTATCAACATCAACATATTCATATTCACTATCAGAAGCAAGAGAAGTAACATTTTCATCATGAATAACATTTTCATCTATATCATCATCAAGATTTATAAAAATAGGATCTTTAACTCGCACAAGATCAAAACCATCATGCATCTTATGTTTAGGAGATTTTGGAGAAAATGGAATAATGCTTGTTGAAGGTGTTTTTGGAGATTGCAAAGTTTGAGAAGCAGCTGCTTGAGCTCTAAGATGATGCTTTCATCGGCGTTCATGCACAGAACGATTTCGTCTAGTCTTAGTAGGGAGTGGAGAAGATTGAGGAGGAGGAATGTTCTCATCCTTATCACTTGGGTGTTTAGGTTGTGCTCTCTTAGGCTGGATAATAGGAGAAGAAGAAGGTCTCTTCTCTTTATAAAAAGAAGGAGGAGGAACTGCTCCATATAAAGGAGGAATATTTGGTTTAGGAAGGAGACGAAGTCCATCATGACGAGGAGGTATAGGTCTGCTTTTAGAAAGTTTATTAGACATAGACATAGTCACATCCATAGGAATGGGTTGGGAATCTTCTTGAGGAAAGACATTAGTTTTATCTTTCAAATGAAGAACTTCCTTCTCAAGAACGATAGGAATATCAAGTTTGGGTGTTCTAGGTTCACTTAGAGATAGGATCATATCTGTTTTCCACTTTTGATAAGATTTGAAAAGATGATCACTTCGCGGAGGAAGAGATTGGAATTGTTTAGGCCAAAAATAATCAATAGGAACGCTAGAAGTTCTTTCAGCTAGTTTAAAGAGACTGTGATTGACAGTAACAACTTCACCATTATGGGGAAATTTCAAACATTTATGAATAGGAGAAGCAATAGCTTTCATGGAAGATAGCCAAGGATAGCCTAGCTTCACACGAAATTGTTCGGATGAAGGAATAATAGCAAAGTTCACATCAAGGGATTTGTTATGGACCTCAATAGGTAATGTAATAGAACCAATTGCAGGAGAAGAAAATGCATCAAATAATTTCACAATCACATCTGTTTTGTCATAGATCACTTGATTCAATTGCAAAGTAAAAAGAAATTCTTCAGTAATAACATTAACCATGCACGAAGGATCAATAAGCACTCCACGACAAGGTGTATTCTTGACTTTTGCAACTATGTATAAAGGACCATCAGGTGCTCTGATAGTTTCACTAGAATCAAATGTGATGGAAGGTTCTTTAGGGTTTTCTTGCTGCTCTACAAAGTTAATCACATTCGGAGTCATAGACACAAGACCATCAGATGAGAAAGAGGAATCATTAGTCTCAATCACATTAGAGGTATGAGAAGGTAATGGATCAGTAAAAATCTTAAGATTTTGGTTAGGAGGAGCTACAGATGTGTTGCCTTTATCATTCATACCAGAAACAAAGATAGTATTATTATCAATCAAATCTTGAATTTTACCCTTTAAAGCAAAACATTTTTCAGTATCATGCCCAGGTTGACGATGAAATTGATAAAAAGATTTGTTATCAAAATAGGGTGAATTAATCTTTGTAGGATCGATTTGCTTTATAGGAGGGAGAGTAAGCACATTTTGTTCCAATAACTTATTCATAATACTATGCAATGATTCATTCAAAGGAGTAAACTTTCTTTCTTTCTTGAAAAACTTAGAAATAGGAGGCACACCTGATGCTGCATTCACATTGTTGTTGATGATGTTTTCATTGAATTTAATGGACTCTCTGTTCAGTTTAACCTTCCCAAATGGTTGTTGACTACTATCACCCTTATCACTCGGAGCCATAGGATTTGCTTGTTCCATTTGACTCACAGTCAGTTGATAATTGTGAAGAGTTGCACATAACTGTTGGAAAGAAGTAAACTCAGAAAATAGAAGTTTGTCTCGAATATCTTTTTCTAAATTAGAAATAAAGATTCTTTGAATATCATTGTCAGGCACTGGAAAAGAAATTTGAGCATACAAATGCTTATATATACCAATGAAATCAGTCACTTTTTCTTTAACACCTTGTTTACAATGCATTAAATCAATCAAAGTAACCTTAGGACTTATATTGTTTTGAAATTGTTGAATAAAAGCATTTGCAAGTTGTTTGAAAGAAGTAATAGAATAAGAAGGCAACGAGCAATACCATTGTAGGGCTTTATCTCTTAATGTCCTAGTAAACAGTTTTGCAAGCAACCTTTGGTCATAAGCAAAATCGGTACATGTTGTTTGAAAAGTCTTAACATGTGTTAGAGGATCACCTTTACCATTATAAAGCTCCAAATGCGGAATTTCAACATGCTTAGGTGGGATAGCTGGAACAATGTCAAGAGAAAGTGGGCTCGCAACATCAAATGTGGGCACACTAAACTTAGATTGATTCATAGAGGCAATTTGTTGCTGTAAAGAAGAGACAGCTTGTGCAAGAGTATTAATAGTCGCTTCAGTCGAAGAGTTCATATTAGACGTGTTAGATTGTGATGGAGGTATTATGTTTTTGAAAGAAGGTATTGATTGAGAGTAAGGTGGCAGGACACTATGATAGTTAGTCATAGGAGATGATTGGAAAGGAGGAACACTACAAGGAGGAATGGAATGGTTAAATGAATTGCCCCCTTGCGTCATGTTCATTTGTGGAGATGTAATGGGAACACTCATTGAAGGAATAAATGAAGAAGTCAGATTGAATGAAGGCAGAGGGTTGATTGAAGAAGAAGGATTGCCCCCATGGCTGGTGATCATAGGCGGACTGTCTTGTATTGAAGTAGTCATTATGTTTGATGTAAAAGTAGGTATACTAGCAATAGAAGTTGTCAAAGGAATTGAATGATTGACTTGAGTGGGAGGTTGTGTATAACCTAAAGTTTTGGCACAACCCTTCATAGGCATCACATTCGAATCCACAATGTGTGCAATACCACGCAAAATATCAATTCCATTCTTATCACTTTGAACCATACGTTTTAGACCCTCAATTAATGAAAGAGCTTGATTATCGGGGTATTCTTGAGACATCCATTGCTGAAAATCATCAAATTGGTTATCCAATTTCGAAAGTTGTTCTATAGAAACCTCATGGAGAGCTTCTTCATCATTAAGAGGATTAGAGGAATTACTCGTGTCCTCGTTAAAAAGGCTATTTAAATTAGTTTCCATTTCCTCAGTAATTAAACCTTGGAAAGACTTAATTCTAAGACTTCGTCTAACGGGAATAGTGTAAGTAGGGCTTATTGTTATAAAACTCATGCACTAGAGAGGGAGAGAAGATTTTGAATTTAGAGGTAGCAAATTTCAATAAAATCAGCCAATCTCCTAGATTTAGACTGTTAAATGCAATCACGACAATCTCCCGAAATTTCAAAAAAAATGTCAAAGACCGTGGCGCTCGGGGTGCACACGGTCCTCGCAACTTTTTTTGAAATTTTCAGGGATGAAAGTTATGATGATTTTAAAGCTAATCTGAAAAAATTGAGTGATTTTACGATCTGTAGATAGGCTAAATTAAAGTTGCAATCTCAAAATTGAACCCTACCAAGTTTGTTGAAAAATGCAAAATTTGAATTTTGAAAAAGAGAGGGAAACTGAAATTTTGAATTTTATGATTTTAGAGGGAATACCAAAAGCAATGCAAGCTTTGAAATTTAAAAGTTGACTCAATTTCACGCAAAATTCAATTTTGAAAGCGGAAATCAAAGTTGGTGCAATTAAACACTTAATTTCAAAAGTCACAAATTGCAAGAATTTGAATAAAGCACTGAAATTTCGAATGAATGCCAACACACTTTTCAGATTTAGGACAGTAAAAACACAATTTTGACACAAAATTTCAATTTCAACAATTTTTGAATGATTAGAAGCCTTAATCCAAGCAATCACTAGACCAACTTTGACTTTAATTTTGAAAGTGTTGTTATTGATAAAATCAGCCAAAATTCTGGATTTTAGCAGAAAAATACAGTAAGATCTTGCTCCCGAAATTTTGAAAAAAATGTCGGGGACCGTGGCGTTCGGGGTGCACATGGTCCTGGCAACTTTTTTCCAAATTTTTAGGGATGAAAGATATTATGATTTTGTTGCGGAATCCAAAGTTACAGCTGATTTGGAGATGTTTTGATCAGTGAAATTGTCAGTCAAAGGTTGAATCAAGAGGGTTTTAAAAATTAGGGTTTTGACACTTAACCACTTAATTTTCAGAATTAAAGCACAAATATGAATTGACAATTTGTAATAGAAGGGTAGATCTGAAACAAGCATTAATAATTAACACTTCACAAGCTTAATTACTAAAAAGAAAATTTAGGGTTTTCATGCAATCAACCTCTAAAATTTTGCAAAAGAACAAACATGGAAATGTAATCAAGGAATCCAATTTTCAGATCTAACCATGAATAATCAAAAAGGATGTTCACGTCAGGTTCACCAAAATGTAAAGCGGAAAATCGTGAGCGAACCCCAAGTGTTCCCTCCACCACTCCGAGGAGAGGGGAAGGAGGTCACTAGGGTTGACGGTTTTCACTTAGGGGAAACTTTACATTCAAAAGAGGGGTTGAAACCCACAAGATCCAATCCCACACAATGCAAGATTGGATTCTAAATGTGTTTCAAGGGTTAAGACAACAAGGCTACCCTCTTTTGTAAAGAATGTAGATAGAAAGATTAAACTAGGAATGCATGAAAAGTGAGAAAGATTCACTTATAAACAGAGATAGGAATATGGGATGAAGCTACGGACCTGGAATTAGTAGTAAAATGTCAAGACGGCGCTGTCCTACAAATTTGAGCGAAAGTTGATGGGAGGATGGCACCCGACGTGCACATGGTCCTCCGAAAAATCCGCGAAACGAAGGGGGATCTGTTCGTCTCTGCACAAGGATTCCAGATCTTCAATTACAGTCGCGTACCTGCAACCTACACACAGAAAAGCGAGGATGATTAGGGGGTTAGGGATTAGGGGTTTGCCCTTAGGTCAAACCCCGGTTTTGGAATTAACCAAGAAATGAGAAATGTTGTAAATGTAAATGATTGTAATGTAAAACAAGTACTAGTACCTTGTTGTAAGAATGTTTGTATTCTTACATGCGAAGGTGTAAATGTTGTTGTATGTTGTATGTTGTATGTGATCTCCTCTTCAATGGTTGAATCCTTGTCTTGAATGCAACACTTAGCCTTGAATGGAGACTTAGAATGATCAATTGCTTGAAGGAATTCTTGAATGCTTGAATGTTTGAATATCGTTTCTGCGTCTTGTACACATATGTCCTTCCTCTTCAAAATGGGAGAGGAAATGTAGTTTATATACTTGTCAATTAGGGTTAAAGGACTGATTTTTCTGACCTTAGGCCGACCTGGGAAGATTATTTTCCAATTTCAAACATAAAGACCCGATGCCCAAAAGAGACCGGGCCCAAAAATAGGGCCAGGGACCAGGGCACTGGGCACCATGGTCCCACCTCCAGGGATAGCAGGGTGCAAGGAGGATTAGGCCAGGGTGCTGAAAAAATGCAGTTTTTGGTGTCATGAACAAGTTTCAGGGTCTCCATTCAGGTTCCGTGTTGTATCGCCATCGTGAAGACCCAAATGTGGTCGAAATTGCAAGTGTCACAATTTTAGGACGCTACACTTATTTATTTAATTATCTGACTTCTTCTATTAATTAAATAAATCTTTATTTATTTAATTAATTCATTAACCTTTTCTACCCATGACACATGTTATTCATCTCTTAATTCATACACTACCTCCCCCTTTCATTATTTTATTATTTTCTCTACCTACCCTCTAATCATAGCTGACCTCCTTTTACACCTCTCAATCTTATCCCTCCATTTCATATTGTGTCTTCTATATAAGGAGATGCCTCTTTCGTTATCAAACCCTAACTACTTGATCAATTGACTACACTACAATCCTACTTGCAGCCACATTCCGTTCTTTGTTGAGCTCTTGTGCACATAAAATCTGAGAGCAAATATATCAAGCAAGATCAATGGACATGTGATGGTATAATCTTTGTGATTTCATTTGATTTACATTGTCTTAGGTAATCTTCATATGTTATGGTGGATCTTTGTTGTTGTTAGGCTAGGGTTTTTGTGGTTGAATTCATTTAGCCTTTCAATCTTGTTATTATTGTTATCCATTTTCACCATATACACCGGTTCTTTAACGGTTCTCTCCTCTTCAGCATATTTGACATCAATGACAACATATAATGTCATTATGTCCTCATACTGGTTCACATAATGCCAACAATCTCCCCCTTTGGCATTGATGGAAATATACAAAGATATCTCTTTGCTTCACATCTTCTCCCCCAATTTCTATAGATATCTTCTCCACTTCACTTCTTCTCCCCCTTTGACAACAATGCCAAAGTGGAGGCATAAGCTTCCCTATTCCATTATGCTACTCCCCCTGAGGAGTAGCATCTTTCAATCACATCAATCCCAAAAAAAAATTTGACTATGTAATACCTGACTGATGTGGAGCAAATACCTTTAGTTCACCCCCTGAAGGGGCATCACCCCTAATTCACCTCTTAAGTATATAAATGTAGCCTTTGGGAGAGGCTTAGTGAATATGTCTTCTAACTACTCCTTACTAGAAACATGTTTCAGTGCAATCTCTTTTTTATGAACCTTTTCCCTCAAGAAATGATGCTTAAGCTCAAAGTGCTTGGTTCTAGAATGCAAAACCAGATTCTTGGAGATGTTAATTGCACTAGTGCTGTCATAAAATATACTTACCGGTTCAGATACAGGAACTTTGAAACCATTTAATACATGCTTCATCTAGATTGTTTGAGTGCAGTTCATGAACATTGCAACATACTCCACTTCCACTATAGACTGAGAGATACAACTCTGCTTCTTACTCATCCATGAGACCAGTCTACCACCGAGAAAGAATGCGCCACCAGTTGTACTCTTCCAGTCATCCACATTACCTGCCCAATCAGCATTTATGAATACTTTCGAGTTAAAATCATTGCTATATGGATACCACAATCCATAGTCAATTGTTCTCTTCAAATACCTAAGAATCCACTTGACTGCAACCAAGTGGGATTCTCTTGGACTTTTCTAGAACCTTGCAGTAATGCCAACTATATGTGCAATATCTGGTATGCTATGCACTACATAATGCAACTTACCAATCATTGATCGGTATTCCTTCTCATTAACCAATACTGAGTCATCCTCTTTGGATAGTTTACAACCGGTCACCATCAGTGTACCAATCGGTTTGCTATCTTCCATGCCAAAGGTCTTCAACACCTCTTTGACATACTTGGATTGAGTGATAAAGATTCTATATTTCATCTGTTGAATCTACAGTCCAATGAAGAACTTAATCTCCCCTATGAGTGACATCTCAAACTCTTTATTCATCTCATCTGCAAACTCATAACTCATCTTGTCATCTCCACCAAAGATAATGTCATCAACAAATACCTCACAAATCAGGATCTGATCTCCTTCAGATTTCAAGTAGATATTGCTATCTTCACTTGTTCTCTCAAATCCAATTTTCACAAGATGGGAGTGCAGACATTCATACCATGCTCTAGGTGCCTGCTTTAGACCATATAAGGCTTTATGTAGCCTACACACCTTGTCACTATCTTCAGATAGGGCAAACCCATCTGGTTACTCTATATACACCTCTTCTTCAAGTACACCATTGAGGAATGTATATTTTACATCCATTTGATATACTTGGAATCCTTTAAAAGCTGCATATGCAAGAAGCATATGAACTCCTTCCAATCTAGCTACAAGAGCAAAGGTTTCTCCATAGTCTTCTCCTTCTTCTTGGGCATATCCTTTACACACCAGTCTGGGTTTATTTCTGATCATTGTGCCATCCTCATTCAGCTTATTTCTGGAAACCCATTTGGTACCGATGACATTTTTATGCTTCGGTCTGGGTATCAAAGACCATGTACCATTTTTCTCTATCTAGTCAAGTTCCTCTTCCATTGCCTTGATCTAGTCTTCATCTTTATGTGCCTCTTTGAATGATTTAGGCTCAAATTCAGAAATCATACATGAGTTTTCTCTGACCTTTCTTCTTGTAAGGATTCCTATATCCTTATCTACTATTATCTACTTAGGATCATCACTAAGATTGACATACCGAGGAATGGTCTTAACAGATTCCTCTTGCTTTTCTTCTTCATCCTCTTCTCCATCAGTATTAGCATCTACATCTACTGGTGTAGGAACACTGTTACTAGTACTTGGTTGACTAGCAATTGGTTCATTTACCACTTGCTCACTATCAGTTTCCTCAGTTTTCTCAAAGGTTTCATCAACTCTCACATTGATGCTTTCCATAATTCTCTGGGTCCTATTATTGAAACACTTGAGAGCTTTGCTTTTGGTGGAATACCCTAGGAATATTCCCTCATCACATTTCGCATCAAATTTTCTCTGGTGTTCGCTCCTCATGATGTAACATTTGCTACCAAACACTCTAAAGTAGCTAACCATAGGTGTCTTACCGATCTAATACTCATAAGGAGTTTTATCCTTACCTTTCTTGATGAGTACCCGGTTCATTGTGTAGACTGCAGTGCTCACTGATTCTCTCCAAAAGGTGTGCACGACCTTTCCTCTAATCAGCATTGTTCTTGCTACCTCAACCACTATCCGATTATTCCTCTCTGCTAGGCCATTCTGCTATGGAGTCTGGGGGGTAGACAGTTGCCTCTTGATGCCATGTTCTTCACAGTACTTGTTGAATTCACCGGAAGTGAATTCCCCTCCTTGATCAGTTCTAAGGCACTTGATCCTTTTACCGCTTTCCTTCTCCACTAATGCTCTGAAAGCTTTGAACTTTCCAAAAGCTTCAGACTTATCTTTCAAGAATGTGACCCATATCATTCTTGAGTAGTCATCAGTAAGAATCATGAAGTACCTATCACCCTACACACTCCTAGTTTTCATAGGACCACACAAATCAGTATGCACAAGATCAAGTAAATTATCAATAGTGAAAGGTTTACCTTTAAAGGTTGAGAAAGACATCTTCCCCAGTTGACACTCTCTGCACAAAGTATTTTCTGGTTTGCTCAACACTGACAACCCTCTAACTGCCTTGATCTTATTGGCCTTCACAATGTTGTCAAATTTTACATGGCAGAGTCTCCTATGCCATATCCAGCTGTTATCGAACTTGGCCATAGGACATGTACTGATATTTTCATTCAACTAAAATAGGTTACCTTTGGTCTGCATGTTGGTGGCCATCAATTCACCATTCTTGAATTCAAGAGTGAGACCACTATCATTTAGCTGGGCAACACTTAGAAGGTTATGTCTGAGACCATCAACCCAATACACATTTTCAGCATTGCTCTTTCCATTCAGAGAGATGGTCCCTCTGCCTTTGACCATACATGGTGCATCATTACCAAAGTGAACAGCACCACCCTCATATTCTTCCAAGGATAGAAACTTGCTCTGGTCACCAGTCATATGGTGAGAATAGCCACTGTCAATAATCCACTCATTGGAATTATCAAAGCGGGAGACAAGAGCCTTCTTGTCTGACACATCTTCCTTGACAGCAATAAACATAATATCTTCATTTTCTTCATCTTCCGATTCCTCATCCGTGACACCTTCATCAATTGCCACAAAACAGTTTCTTCAGTTTCCTCCTTTGAATTTCTTGAACCTTTCCGGTTTGTCCTTGTTGTCACCATTAGGACAGTTTACAACAATATGTCCTATCTAGTTGCAAGAAAAGCATTTCAAAGGGAGCTTACCTCTATATTTACTGGTTCCTTTAGGAAGTTTCCTGGCAAGATGAGCTTCAAATTCCATCAGAAACTCCTCATCATCCATTACTTTTCTCTATCTTGTTTCATCACTGGTGCTTGCTTCTTTTCCTTTTCTAGATGGTATAGCAGAAGCTTTAAAAGTTGATTCAGTCTTTTGAACATTGTCATCAAAACTATTTAGCTCATAGGCTGTCAACTTTGCAATGATGGAGTCTAGGGATACCTTAGTCTTGTCTATTGATCTCAACTCCTACAGCAACCCTTATTGCATAGAACAGTAATAAGGATCTCAGAACTTTGCTTACCACAGTGGAATCTTCTATTTTACCACCTGCACTCTTGATATCTCCGACAATAGTTTTGATTCTTATTCCATACTGTTGAATGGTCTCACCTTCAACCATTCGCATGTCTTCAAACTTCCCTCTAAGGCTTTCTTCCTTAGCTTGTTTTACATGCTCATCACCTCCATAGATATTTTCAAGAGTATCCCATACTTCTTTGGGATTTACTTTATCTTGGACATCAATAAACTCAATGTCAGATAAACTACTAATTAGGGCTTCCATGACTTGCCCATTCTCCTGCGTCTCTCTCTTTTGGTCATCGGTGAGAGTACCAGTAGGGGCAACATAAGCATTCTCAATATAGCTCCAGTGTTGAGCACCCATGCATCTAATGTGTATTTTCGTTCTGTCTTTCCATATACTAAAATTATCTCTGTTGAACTTTGGACCTTCCCTCTTCATCATTGGACTGGGATCTTTTCCTCAAGCTATTAAGCTTATAACATAGAGGACTTGGAGGATGCTCTGATACCAAATGATAACTCAATGATGAACAAATAGTACCAAACTGGTACTGAGAGGGGGGGGGTGAATCAATACAGACAAAAACACATTCCTAAAATTGGTTTGTCAGTAGACACTGCACTTTGACAAACAAATGATAACATCGGTCTTAAACAGAGTACAACTGGCAAAACCCAGAATAACTGAGACAAGCATAAACCGGTTGACACTTATCTTTTCATACAATCTAATACTTCATTTTCATTTCACCCTAGTGCATGAACAGGTACTCTATTATCACAACATAATAACAACTAGTTCAACATGTTTTACCGATAGACATAAGACACTAAATCATCACATGAAAACATCACACATGACACACATATTTTTCACATGGAAACCCAACTGGGAAAAACCACAGTGGGGATGAATACCCACAAGCTATTTTGAACTGTTTAGAAGTTTGCTCTGTTAGGAGCCTTGTTCGGTTAAAGACTGATACAATAGGTTCTGTTAGGAACCGATCCTGTTAGGGATCACCCGGTTAAGGGTTAAACCCAGTTAAAGGTTACCTTGTTAGAGGATTTCAAGAACTCAATGGTTTTGAGTCACCCCATTAAAGGATTTATGGTAAGCTGGTTAAAGCTATCCTATTAAGAGATTTCTCAACTGTTGAAGTGGTTAGAGATCAACAGGTACTACAATGACCTGGTAACAACACTCAATGCCAATGCAGATCCACTTTAGCTCCTCTTCACCTTCTGCACTTTCACTCTATAGGTATCACTTCTCTCCTTTGGTCTGGCAGGAATCACGTATCACTTCACTTGGATACACACACACAACTTTTGCCAACAACCTCAAAAAGAAACACAACATCGACCTTATAGGAAATAGATAGGTCGGTAGCATAAACCCTAAACCCTAAACCTGTTAGGTTAAGCAATTCAAATGGTTCAATCCTAACCATTGAGCACATTGCATTAAATGCAACAGTCTTGAACCGATCTCAAGACATTATCCATCGTTCATTTTCCACCGCTTTCATGGCGGCTAATAACCCATCATGCATTTTTGCCATTTACAGACTTCGCACATTTCCAAGGTAGATAGGAACAATCTCCTTCATGAAAGATCCTTCACACACACAAGGCTGACGTGGCAACATGAACTATTCTTTGTTACAAAGCTAACTCATCACACAGGCTTGAAGCACTTCAACCGGAAACCCTGAAGTTGAGACTACCAACCGGTAGTCATGCAAAGCTTCCATGTACTAGTTCTCATATCAACATGCTGGTTCACCTTGAACAAACATACCGCTTCACTTTGGCACATATACCGGTTCTTTACCGGTTCTCTCTTCTTCAACATATTTGACATCAATGACAACATATAATTTCATGATGTCCTCATATAGGTTCACATAATGCCAACACCCTTTGGTATTTTATTTGTTTTGCGACTGAAAGACTTGGAACTCCCCTGTTTGAAGATAACGTTATGATTTTCTCTGGTGGAGCATGTTTCCTGGTTTACTAAATAGAGGTAATGGATAATAGTGTCATCATTTGGGAAGATAGGTATATTGAGTTGTTTAGATTGTTCTCAGTCTATGAGTTCAAGATGTATGAGGGGCAAGGAATCGTTAGGTGGATTCAAGGCAAATGTTATAAGGGTCATGATAGAGACATTGTCAAAGTTATCAATAAAATCAAGGCCTGTGATGGTACTCTCCTTAGGATTGCTCGTCTCATATAGGATTTGCTTGTTCTCACTAGCATCATAGATATGTTGTGGTCCAAATTCAAATGATCGAGACCTTGATCCTTTTCCTTCACAGAGTATGGGAGTATATGTATGAACTACATCTATATCAATGTCTTTGGTTACATCAAAAAAAGTATCTCATTCCCATTCATTTGATTCTGTGTCAGACCTGCCCTGTAGTTTACAGAATTGCGAATAAAATTTTTGTGTTAGTTTTGCTTTTCTGATGGCAAATTTTGTTTGTTATTGTGTGCATTCCTCATCTTGCCGCTTTTGGATTTCTTTTTTCTCCTCTTGTTGTTGTTCTATTTCATGTTTCTTTTATTGTTGTCGTGTGGTTTATTGTTGTCGATTTTGTTGCCATGCAGATTCTTCTTGTTGATTTTGTTGATCGGGTTGACATTTATGCTATCCATATCGTAGTCCAGATTTCTCCTTGGCAAGTTGCGAGTGTGGTTGAATTGGTTCTATGATACCCTCTTGTCATTTGTCGATAGGACCTTTTCTTGTGTATCCCATCCTTTGCATGATTCTAAATCCGTTGCCATATTTTTTTTTGGGATTGTGACACTTAACAGTGCTTCTTATGTGTCCTCGTCATCCTTTTATAATCAATTCAAAACATCTATGTCTTATGTTTCATCTGCTAGTGTTCCTGTTTGAATAAACATACCATCAAATAGTTTGATGGGTTGTGAATATTTTTGCTTGGATGTTGACTGTTGTCCATGAGACCTTGGTGAAATTGGCAATTTGGATAGACATAAGGATGGTTCAAAAGAGTATTATCCCATGCCTTTGTCATTTAACTTCATATTTTTCTCAAAATCTATGGATAGAGATTTGAGCTAGTCCTCAATGTTTGATGATGTGTAAGCAAGAGCTTACCTATTGTGTAGTACAAGAACATTCTGAGTTGCTTTGAGATTATTGCAATACTGAAAAAAGGATTAGTGTCTATTGTGATGGAAATTTCTTGTCCATCATATGGGAATTTCAGGCATTGGTGGTATATAGATGGTACTGCTTGCATTTCATGGATCCAAGGATGACCCAAAAGTTTATTGTAAGATAAGTTTATGTCTGAGACTTGACATAGAGTATCCCTCAGAACTGGTCCTACTTGAATAGGTAATACCTATGGACGTCTAAAAATGGTCAACGCTTGCAGAGTCATACTTTAACATTTGCACATTGCCTTATTTTATGGTTTTTGCGTCGCATTAACATTTCTCCTATGTCATGCACTTGGTCTTTATCATTTGCGAGCATCGAGTCCTTCTTCTACATTCTTCATTTGTCTCGCTTTCAAATTTGGTCTTATCGATAACAATCTTCAGTCATGATTTTGGTCAATCTTATCCTGTCGTATCAATGTGCGTGTTTATTTGTCATCATTCTGGACATCGTCAATCCTAATCGATGGTGGAATTAGGGTTTTGTCCTCTTATCAATCTTTTCATCTTGCGATCTATTTGTCATCAATTGTTGTTGTTATCAATCTTATCATCATGCGATCGATTTGTCATCGATTGTTGTCATTTTCAATCTTATCATCATACGATCGATTTGTCATCGATCGTTGTCGTTTTCAATCTTGTCATCTTGCGATCGATTTGTCATCGATCGAGGTCATTTTCAATCTTGTCATTTTGCAATCTATTTTGTCATCGATCCTTGTCCTCTTGTCAATTTTGTCATTTTGCAATCGATTTGTCATCGTTCGTCGTCTTTCTCAATCATGTCAATTTGGATCAATTAGTCATTGTTCCTCGTCAATTGGTGCATTTATCAATCAAATCATTTATCAGCATTGGTCCTTTGTCAGTCAAAATCATGATCAAATCGAATCGATATCAATTATCTTTTGTCAAGACCTAATTGTCATTCTTGCATTTTCTAATTCATCTTCTAGGGTTTCATGATTTATTCATTTAACCTTGTTTGTCCTTTCTCCCTCTAGGTTAAATAGTTTATTTATCCTAAGTCTTCTCATCGCAATTAAATGTTCATTTAATTGGCTAACTAATTCCTCCCTCTTTTGTGAATTAAATTAATAAATGAAAAATTGTTAATTAATTCACTTAATTCCTAATTTCCCCATTTTCTAATTTCCTAATTTCTAATTCATCTAATTTTCAATTTCTCCTATTTCTCCTAATTTCATGGGAATGACATAGAAAATTTATCATAATTTGTCATAATTGACAATCAATCAATTTTGACATAGCAATTTGTCATAATTATCAATCAATCAATCTTGCATAGAAAGTGTCAATTTATCATATTTGTCATTCTTGATTTGAAATTTCCTTTCAAATCTCTTCATGCTAATCTTGTCTTTTCTCCAATTTGTCTATAAATTGGATGAATTTCTTCAATCCCAATTAATGAATTTTTCGAATCGATCCCTGGTCGAATCAATCACGCTTCTAGTACCCTTATGTTGTCGTCTCGTCTTGCTTTCATATTATACCTATGCACTTGAAGGTGAGATCCACAAAACAAAAGCTATTTGAAGGAGACAGAAGGACAATGGAGCCACATGAAGGAGACATCTGCATTTGGTTTGCTTAGATTTTATTTTGAATGTTTTGTTTTCATTGAATGTTTTTAGGATTGGTCATTGCAATTGAGTTTTCGTGATTGAACTAGGCTAATGTTTCTACTTGCTTTGATGATTTCTGAATTCCTATCTACATTAATTGGTGAACCCGACATGAACTAACCCCCTAACCATGCTTTTGAGTCTTTTGAGTTGATTTGTAGGTGAAAAACCCAAGAAACAGGGTAATTCAGGGCTTTCTGAGAACTTCTGCGCCTGTGTAGGAGCAATCTGCGCCTGTGTCAAGCAATCTGCACTTGTGTCAAGGACTTCTGCACCTGTGTCAAAGGGATCTGTGCCTGTGTTACTTCATTTTGCACTTGTGTTACTACATTCTGCGCCTGTGTAAGGCCAGAAACAGAGGTAAAAATCAGTGTTTTTACTTGCAAATTACTTTGTTTTGCATTTTGTTTCTGCATTTTGGTTTTTCTTTGGTACTGATCCTCCATGCAGCACCTTGGCATTATGCATGGAAAAGACAAAAATGAAACTACTAACGAATTTTATACAGGTTCGCTAGTCAAAGATCAAACAAATCAAACTTCTAACTTGGTGATTTTGCAGGTTGCCTTGTACTCCAACTAAACTTTGTGTTTGTAATTCATAATTAGGCACCTAGTATGATTGCTAAATAGGATGGAATGAATGTGTGTTTGCTTTGATTTTCAAGTTTGACATTGGAGTAGGAGAGTATGCTCTCATCCTTCTTAGGCTGATTAGAAATCCAGATCTTCGATGCCATTCTCATGGCTCAGATTGTTTGTTACCTTTAGAGGGCCTGCCCTCCCGACCATTTTCTTTCTTTTGCAAGCAAGTGACAATCGTGAGAAGGGAATGACCCAAAGTGAGTACAGCTAGAATACCTTGGCATTCTAACTCACTATAAATAAATACCTAATGGGCGAAAGCTTTGAAGGAAGGGTTACGTGGGAATTGTAGTTACTTGGGAAGTGATGACCCTTGGACTCTTTCTCATGTCAGCATATAAGTAGGGCCTCATGGTCTAAATCATGCTTGCGTGACTACATTTGTTCGGTATCTTGGTGGGCCTATGTCTCAATCACGCTTGCGTGACACCAAGGAGTAACGCTTAACATAAATCCTTACTAAACACCTTGTATTTAGAGGCCAAAAATCCTTCTAGTTGCTTGAGAAGGACAAGTTTGAATACTTGGAAGAGATACTAAGTTCACCATGGGGAGATTTCCATGGGGACTGATGCTTGGCTGCCCTGAGAAGTGAGTGTCGTGGAGGGGAGCCCGTGGAAAAGCATCTATGTATTCTCCTTGAATCTCATAACGAGTCTACCTCTCAAGTACCTACTGTCCTTACCTACCATAAGAAATGTGTGAATGAGCATGATTGTGTTGAGTCTAAGTTGAAATATATTGTCTTCTTTGCTTGTCAAAAGTTGAGTTGTGTCTCTTTTCCAAAAACAAGACAAATTGATTCAAAACAAGGTTAAACACAAGAGTATTTCATCCAACAAAGTTCAAAACACCTTCAAACATGGTTGTCAAACATTTTTCAAAATCTTGTCTCAACATTCATGTCACTTAGATTTAGGTCCTCACTTAGGTGTCATATTACATGTCCAACATTAGGTTCATCCTAGGTTTGCATTTTGCAAATTCATTGTCAAGTACCAAGGTTAGGTTTCACCTAGGTCATACTCCTTTGCCTATCAATAAGGGTCATGCATTTGCATTTGCATCCTTTTCCTCACAACATTAGGTCACATTTGCATACCCTAGGTCTCTTCATCAAGTTTAGGTCATTATCATATCATATTAGGGTCATTTGCATAGTAATTGTCCCTTTGCATATAGTGTCAAAACTAGGTTTTGTCATACTTGAGTAATTGCAAATCTTTGATAAACCCTAAAGTTATTGTTAGGAAGTCTAGACCTTATCAAACTTTTGTCTTTTTGTCATCATTGTCATTTGGTCAAACCTAGCTTAGTATCCAAGCATATAAGGGAGACATTGTCATTTTGTCTTTTTGTCACTTGGTCCTTTTGTCCTTTAAGGTCTAGACATCATTTCAATTTCCTAAGGGTCTCCTTTTTAGATTTGCATTCCAAAAAGTTTGTCAAAATCTTGAAAAGCAACAAAAACATAGGTTGCATTCTTGCCATAGATTGCCTTTCATTTATTTAGGTTGCATTTAGTTGCATATCATACATCATCCTTTTAAAATCAAAAATCCCAAAAACATTGCATACTGACATGTCTATTGAAACAAGGTTCCAAGCACCAATGATGCAACAAAGTTTGACATATCAACCGACAATGCAATCAAATTTTAATCCAAGGCAATCACAATTATATCCAACCCAACAACAAGGCAATATCGATCAACTTTTTTATGATGAAAAAAGTCTCCAAATACAAAAACTAGAGGAGAAGCTAGCTCAAGAAAATGAGATATTGGAACAAAGAGTGAAAAACATTGAGAAGAATAGATCACAAATGTCCAAAATGTTTCAAAAATTTTCAGGTCAAAATCCAAAGATTGAGCCAATTGATGTAAGATCTCTTCTTGAACGATCAGACATACTAGCTCTCCTCTCACAAATAGAGATGATGAAACAATTTCAAGAAAAGAGACAACAACAATTTCAACATTATGTGCCTCCATAACAAGAACAAGAAGGTGTTTACTATCAATCACATTTTCAACCATCACAACCAATGGTTCAACCAGTTGTTCAACATTTCCAACAGACACAACCAATTGTCCAACATATACAACCAACACAACCAATGGTCCAATTTCAACAATATGTCCAACCAACTATACAATGTCAACAAATAGTTCAACCAATGGTGGAATATCAACCAGTTCAATCAACATATCAATGTCAACAACCACAACCAAACATTCAAAAACAAAGCTTGCAACATGCACCAAGGCAAATTTTGAACATGTCAAACCAATTTGAGCAACATCTAGTTCAAAATCAAAACATGACATCAAACCAGGACCAAATTCTTGCCGAACAAGTTCAAATTCCAGATACAACTATGTCAAAACCTTGAAAGAAAGGTGGCTTTATTGCAATGATCTTAAGGAACCTACCAAGTGAGTTCTTTGAGGAAGATCAAGATAATACACTTATGTCTAGCAATGCCTCATCCCCCCACAAACAAATTGACTCTCCAGTGGCATCTATCCCTACACCTTTAGAAGTTTCACAGGAACCTTCCATATTGTCCTCATCAAAAAATACATCCAAGGATGAAATTATCCAAGGGCTATCCATAATTGATTGCCAACATAATCCAATTCATGATGCACATCCTTGTCATGTTTCAGAAATACAAGACCCAATGCCACCATGCACTTTATTGCCATTACCTGTTTCAGAGGACCCCATTCGAAGTCCCTCTTCCTCATGTTCAAGCATTGATTCCTTGCCAAAATCCATCACAAATGTTCAAAGTGCATTTCCTTCATGCCAAAACATTGATTCATTGTCAGAATCCTCCATGCATATCCAAAGTCCAACCTCATGTCAAGAGGATAGTTTAGAGCATGAAGAAACGTGTCTTGAAACAGATCAAGATCAAGATCCTGAAACCTTATCATCCCATCCAATTGTTGACCAGGATCCCATTTCCCCAGACACTCGCAATGATTCCATTATTCCTATCCATTCTATCCAAGAACACAATGTCCTTTCAAATCCCATTGACGTTCCAGATATCCCTTCCATCCTTTCTGATGATCCCATTGAAAGTTAAGAGAAAAGAACCTTTAAAGAGGATTCGAATGATCTTCCTCCTTGTCAAGATCAAATTATTCCTTCAAATCCTCCACAAGATCCACTTGTTCCTCCATCTTCATGTCCTAATCCAGCATATCCACTCCAAGAGTGCATTTCTTTTGATGATCCCATTATTTCTCCCATTCCATCTCTTGAAGAGCCTGTCATTGAACCATGTCCACTACACAATCCTAGTCCCCCTCGTGATCCTAATCCCCCTCATGATTCTAACGTGTCAGTGCAAGATGTTCATGAACCCTCGACATGCATAATGGGTTCTTCCACTTTGGTGCAATCTGACCCACTTCAAGATCTCATTATTTCTCTCATATCATATCCACCTCATAATGGACTCGCATCTTCTTCCCAAAGAAAAGAGTATCCTACAAGTCAAGATATTCATAAAGGCAAAGGAGTAGATCTCCATAAGCAAGAATCCCTTCATGTTAAAGAAAATATTAAGGGTCACGGCATCAAGGAAATTCCTCAAGACATGGGTACCCCTACTAAATCCAACATCCCTTCAAAATCCAAACATATCCCTTCCCCATCATCCCTTCCATCCATCTTAGGTCCTTATATCCTTGCGTCCTGTATGCAAGGTCAGAAAAGGCACACATCCTTGAGTAAATTTAATCAATCCAAAAGAAGTCCATTTCATTCATATCCATCCATGCATTCCTTTCCTCCTCCAAGCAATTTGGATGCCAAGTATAAAAGTCATAAGTCTAAAAATCCACATGTATTCAAGGATCAACATGTCCAATATAATCGACATGTCAAAACAAAGAACAATATGATCTATAAAGAAAAAAACATATCCAAAAGGCCACAAAGGCCCACTGAGAAAAATAAAGCAAAGTCAAAATATATATGGGTTCCTAAATCCCTTGTGCAAGCAATGCACTCCAAGAAACACAAAAGCATGAAAAATCAAAAACCATGTGGATCCCCAAGAAGCTCCTTGAAGCACAAAAAGAACAACCCAGATTGGCATCTAAAATTGTTGTTCCTCCATCCAAACCTTCCAAGTCTATTTCTCCACCACCTTCTTCATCCGTTTTGGGCCCTTATGTCCCAAAATCCATAGTCATTCCTTCGTCAAAATCTCAATATCCAAAATACAATTGTCCTCCATCAATCCATCACCCCTCAAGGTGTGTGCCAATGTTGATCTTGCCTTCATTTCCATCCACTGAAGCCCAATTCTTCCAATACCCTATCCATTATCCAATGCATATTTTCCATCCTTCGATCCCTTTGATCCAATCCTTTACATAAATCCTTTCCTTAGTTTCATCTTAGTTTCCATGTACTTATCCTACCAACGTCTTTGAGCATACTTTTAAAGGTCATGGTCCATTTTTTTCAAGGCTACTGTCCAAAAAAAAAAAGATGCTTGAGTCCTTCTTCCATTTTGCCCCTATCATGTGTCCATCTTCTATTGAAAAAGTAAAAATACAAAAAAAAAGTGAAAAAAAAAAAAAAAGAAAGAAAGAAAAAAAGTAAAGAAAAAATAATTCGTCCACTGGTGAAAACCTGGGAAACAGGCACCTTGGGCAAGTACCATGATGAAAACCTGGCAAACAGGCATCATGTGTAATCTATGAACTTCTTGCATACCGCACTTGGGGGCAGGTTTCCTCCTTCATATCCTTTTGTCCTTCATTGTTCCATTATCCTAGCAAACCCTGTCATTACCCTCCATTATCGTATTGTCCCTCATGTCCATTTCCTCTTTCCACCTTTGATCTTGACAAGGCTGAGGATCTTCATGAGCATCATGCATCTTGTTTGCAACTTTCAATCTATCATAGCTTTTGGTCTTTATCCATTTGCTTATTGTAACCTTTCATTTATATTCCCTATCTTATTGCAACTTTCTGCCACTATCCCGTATCCTATCCCGACCTTCAGTCCATGTCCCTTATCCATTCTTGGTCTTGTTTATCATATCCATATCTTATCACTATCCATACACTTTTTTTTTCATTCCTTGATCTTGGTCTATAATAAGGACGCAAAATTTAAACATGGTTTCCAAAACCTCTTGACATGTCCCTCATGCCATGTCACCGCTTTACATTGTCATATCCAGTCTCTTGTCCTATCACGCAATAGCCCTTGAAAATTAAATATGTATTGTCTCCATAATAAAAGGCCTTTGTCTTCCCTCTATCCACCATCATTTCAGAAAGCCTATTTATTCACCTGTCATATTCCTTTCTTTGCTAGACACAAGGGGAAAAATTTAAAAAAATTGAAAAATGTCCTGAAATAATCCAAAAAAATTGAAAAATGTCCTAAAATAATCCAAAAAAATAGAAAAGTGTCCTGAAAAAATCATAAAAAATTGAAAATATCCTGAAAAAATCATAAAAATCAAAAAAACATCTTGAGATAATCCCTAAAAAGTCAAATAAAGTCCTGAAAAAATGAACACAAAAAAAAATTGTAAAAACTCGAAAAGCAAAAAAAAAAAATAATATCCCCTTGTGCATAGACAGATCACTGAGTATACATCCAGTGACATGCAATCACACACTGTGCTTTACTGAAATCACGCATTAACAGATGAACTTTTCAATCAAACCAGACATTCAAACTGATTAAAATTGTCATGTCAATCACTCAATATCATTTGTCCTTGTCACTATTATCATGGGTCTTATACAGGGTGTGGTATACTCAAAACCAGACTGTGTCCTGTCTTAGACGGGGTACCGCATTCTCTGAAACTAGACAGCATGATCGTCCTATTAGCACTTTCAACTTTTGACAATGAAGATCAAGATGTTTGTTTGACTTGTTGGAATTAGCGAGTCTTATCATTTACTGATTTATCTTTGATCATATTCCTATGTTGCTCGATGATGTCACTGAGTGATTTAGAGTGACCGGGATGGTTCATGGTCCCCTTTCTTTTTTGTTGTGATTGTTGTTTGTGGAATGTTTGTCACAAACTGGGGCAACTATATCATTGGGTGTCTGTGATAAGTATGTTCGCTTTGTGAACGCCGCACATACCTCGACCCTTGATGTATGCACTGTTAGTGTAGGTTTTTTTATTTTCCTTATGTTAGGGGGTATTTATTTTTCCTACACATATATTATTAAGCTTGCTTAGGTTATTAGGTGTGGTTAATATGAGGACACGTGGCGGAATACATTAGCTACATGTTTAACTCTCCACCTCACATGGGTAGTTGAGTTACACACCCTCTTTTGGCTTGTTGTTCCACCTCTCATAACCACTATTTTGTCATTTCCTAAGTGGGTTATGGGGTAGTTGGGTTTCTCACCCTCTTTTGGCCTTATGTGCCACCTCTTATAACTCCTTTTTTGTTTTCATGTAAGGAGGTTATGCCACATGTTTTGGCATTTACCAAGTAGGTAAAAACCTCCCACCTTTTATGGGGTAGTAGGTAAAACCTCCCACTTTTTATGGAGGTGGGAGTTAATGCACCTCTTGGTTGTATATGCTATTATTTTTCTATATAATAAGCAATATACTCTCACCTTCACAAGTGAAGTGATAGCTCGGTGAGAGTCTTCTCTAAATTCTCTTCTTTATCTCTATTTTTCTCTCATATCAGATTTATCTTCATTCAACTATTTTGATCTTCGATCATCCGTTGCTTGGAGTTGCATGTGATCTATGACCGACATCAGATCTTGGCTCAATTCTTGCTTCTCACAGAATTTAACATGGTATCAGAGCCGTGTTGTTTGGTATAGCTCATTGCTTTTCTGATTTATTTGAGAGATTTGAGATTGTTAGATAGCTAATATTTTTCTTAAAAACCAAGTATGCTCTTCTCCTGCATTTTCGTGTGATCTGGAGAATCAGAACAGTTTAAAGGAAAATAAGCTTCTAGTTAAATCTGGTTTTATATATGTGTTCTTTGAGATCTGGGTGATTGCAGCATTTTTGGTAATATTGGAGGCTTCTTTAGCATTTCCAGAGTGTCCAGAAGGCTTGTGAAAATCATAAGTGACTTTTATTTCACCAAATTCAGAGTTTGGAGAACACAGTAAAAAAAAAAATCAGAGTACTTGACGGAAAGCTGGAAATGAGCACTCTTCATAATTGCAGGTCTTATTGAAATATTCTACCCTTCTTTGTTAGATATTGCAGGTTGAATCAGCTGCATGTTTTTTTTTTCCTTCTATAGATCATATCTTTCTTCTCACAACTCTATTTTAGAAAAACGAATAGTTGTTGGAAAGGTATTAAGATACATTGAGCAGCTATAAGGCTAATTTTTTTTCAGATTTTGTATTAAATTTATATGTATTTAAACTTTCTATTTTGGCCATTAAAGCCTTAGAAAGCATTGTAATCTGATAAAAGCCTTGTGAATGCACTAATTATAAAGTGCCAACCTTGTAATATTTTGGGGGGGTGATTTCAAAGACTAGTGAAAAGGGGGGGTGTCTCTTGTGTCTTCTTTCTTGCCCTCTTCTTGACTCTTTGCAATCTTCTTTTCTGCTATCATGGATGCATCTACAGTTCCACTTTTAACACCATATAATTACTTTGAATGGAAATCTAAGATGATAATATATCTGAAAAGACATGGATATCATCGTGTTACTGTGGGACTTGAAACTGAACCTCAAGATGCTGCAGAAAAGATTAAATGGTTTAATAAATGTGATGAAGCTTTTGGTACATTGTGCATATCAGTCTCTCTTGACCTTCTTTTTCACATTGAATCTGCTACTACACCAAATGCAGTATGGACTACTTTGGGAAACCTCTTTGGTAAGCAGGATGAACTAAGAGGTCATCAATTGGAGAATGAACTCATAGGGTTGAATCCAACCAATTTTGATACTATACAAGACTTCTTCACTAAACTTAAGTCTATAAGATTGCAGTTGGAATAGTGTGGAACTAAGAAAGATGATACGCAACTGATCTTGAGTATTCTTTCTAAGCTTGGTCCTAATTATTCAGTGTTTGTTTCTACATTCTATGCTACCAAATGTGCCCTAGGTACCACATTCAAAATGCCTTCTTTAGATGATTTTGCTGCAGAACTCACTAGGGAGCAGGACAAATTGGTTCAAATGGGTACAATAAAGCCCTCTAAGTCACATGCCTTAGTTGTAAATCAAGGCACAAAAGAACATAAAGGGTCTAGTAAGCAAGATAAGAAACAAAAGAACCAAGGAGAGAAGAAGAAAGATCAGAAATCTGCTACTTCAAAAGCAGACAATGAGACCTCTTCATCAAAAGGTGAACAACCTAAGAAGGAGAAGGTCAAGTGTTCTTATTGTAAGAGGCCTGGTCATGATGAACATAAGTGTTTAAGGAAACAAATTGATCACCTTTCAAATCTTCTTGAAAAGAATAATATCAAGGTTCTTGATTCAGTCAAACAGAGTTCATCGGAAGGATCTTCTAAGGACATAGATAAGAGTAAGGGGAAAGGAAAGGGTAAGGCCCTAGTTGCTATTGCTTCACAACCAAATTCTTGGATAATTGACTCAGGTGCTTCACACCACATGGCTTCTTCAGAAGATGATTTCACATCTTTAGAGCCATGTTCTATGCCTTCCATCCTAATGGGTGATGACACTCCTGTTGAAGTGCATGGGAGAGGGTCTGTTGATGTGGGTGAAGGAACATTTCAAGATGTCCTTTGTGTTCCATCTTTATCAACTAATCTCCTATTTGTTTATCAGATCACTCACATTGGTTCTGGCAAGCGAGTTGAGTTCACATCAGATGCAATGGTAATCAGCGAAATGCATAATGGGTCTACTGTTGCTGTGGGAAAAGCAGATCATCATTCTAGATTATATCAATTTTCTCAGTTTGTTCCTGACTCTCCTTCGACAGTTTTACTCACTCATGCAGATGAGGTGAGTTGTTTGTGGCATCAACGGTTTGGCCACTTGAACTACCGTTACTTGCAACAACTCAGTCAACAAGAAATGGTTTCAGGGTTGCCTTCTATTCGATTTTCTGATGGATTTTGCCAGGGGTGCATTCTTGGTAAGCATCCAGAGGAGAAGTATGATAAAGGTAAAGCTTGGAGAGCTACACAACTATTGGAGTTGGTACATAGTGACTTGGCAGGACCATTTCCACAACCATCTTTCAGCAAGGCTAGATATGTCTTGACATTTATTGATGACTTTTCTAGATATACATGGGTTTACTTTCTCAAACAAAAGTCTGAAGTCTTTGAAAATTTTCTAGATTTCAAAGCTTTTGCAGAGAAACAATCTGGGAAGTTCATCAAGATTCTGCATACAGATAATGGGGGTGAATATGTTAATAATCAGTTTGAACAGTTTTGTGCTTCAGAAGGTATCAACATGCAGCACACAGTTCCATACAGTCCTCAACAAAATGGTGTAGCAGAATGAAAGAATAGGTCCTTGAAGGAGATGGCTAATTGTATGATTCACTCCAAGTCTTTGGCACCTCAGTAATTGGGCAGAGGCCATCAACTGTGCGTGTTACATCCAGAATCGAGTTCCTCATAAAGCTGTGAAGGGGGTAACTCCCTTTCAAGCTTGGACTGGTCGAAAACCCACAGTTAAACACTTTAGAGTGTTTGGCTCTCTTGCATGGGCCCACATTCCAGCTGAAAAACGCAAGGCTATGGATCCGCAGAGTAAGCCTTGCATATTTGTTGGATATCCAGATGATGTCAAAGGGTATAGGCTTCTCCATCCCACTACTCATGAGTTGTTCATTGAGAGGAGTGTTCGTTTTGAGGAGAGTTCTTCTAGTTCTTCTCATACCACTTCTCCATCCACTATCACATTGGAGAAATTGCATTATGATGACAGTTCTTCAGAGGATCTTAATCCTCCTAATCTTGATGAGGAGTCTTCTTCCTCTACTTCAGATGGTGACAGTGATGATGAGGATTCACATTCCTCTCATAGTCATCATTCAGAGGCTGATGATTCTCCCCCAGACTCTCCAGCCTCAGTGCCTCTTTGGGCTCGACAAAATTTTGAGTCAGCAGGAGATTGGCTTGGTGATCCATTAGATACTAGAAGAACAAGGTCACAATTTCAGCAAGCTCCACATCTCTTCATTGCTTCAGCTTCTAATCCACAGTCCTTTCGAGAAGCTTCAGGTGTTCCTGAGTGGGATACTGCAATGCAAGAAGAGTTCAATTCCTTGGAAAGGAATCACACATGGGATTTAGTTCCTCTTCCTAAGGGAAGGAAACTTGTTCGATGCAAGTGGATCTATCAAACAAAATTTGCAGCGGATGGGTCGGTTGATAAGTATAAGGCTCGCTTGGTAGCAAAAGGTTTTTCCCAAGTTCCAGGGGTTGATTACTCTGAGACTTTTGCTCCAGTTGCTAAGATGAATTCCATCCGGCTTGTTCTTGCTATAGCTGCTGCCCATCGTTGGGAAGTTCATCAGATGGATGTGAAGAGTGCATTTCTTCATGGTGACCTTCAGGAGGAAATCTACATGGAGCAACCACAGGGGTTTGTTCAGGATCCTTCACTTGTGTGTCGACTTCGAAAGTCTCTCTATGGCCTCAAATAGGCTCCTCGAGCTTGGTATGCCAAGATGGACTCATTTCTTCTGACAGTTGGTTTCACTCGGTGCCATTCTGATCCGAACGTATACATTCTGCAACAGGATGAAACTCTCACATTTTTGGTTCTCTATGTTGATGACTTGTTACTCACAGGGAGTCACTCATCCACCATCAAAGCAGTGAAAATTGCTCTACATGATAGATTTTTGATGTCAGACTTGGGTCTTCTGCATTACTTCTTGGGAATTGAGATCACTCAATCATCTTTAGGAATCTTCCTTGGACAACCCAAGTATGCACTTGATATGCTCTCTAGATTTCACATGGCTGATTGTAAGCCTGCACCTACTCCATTTTTGTCAGGAGTCAAACTTGAGGCTAAGTGCTCTTCACCCTTGGTTGATGGCACTTTATATCGACAGCTTGTTGGAAGCCTCATTTATTTGACTCATACGAGACCCAACATTTCTTATGTTGTGGGCATGGTCTCTAGATTCATGCAGGAGCCACATGAGTTGCATTGGAAAGCAGCTAAGCGGATCCTCCACTACATTCAGGGTACTCACAATTATGGAATTCAGTATGTAGCAGGTGTGGATATTGACTTGGTAGGATATACGGATTCAGATTGGGCAGGTGATTCTCAGGATCGCAAGTCTACTTCTGGGTATTGCTTCTCACTTGGTTCTGGTCCAGTTTGTTGGTCGAGCAAGAAGCAGTCTGCAATTGCTCTTTCATCGACAGAGGCCGAGTATCAAGGGGCAGTCAATGCCACCACTGAGGCTATTTGGCTTCAAAATATTCTTACTGAGCTTTGTATTCCAGTCAGAAAGCCTACCATCATCTTTTGTGATAATCAGAGTGCTATACAGATCTCAAGAAATCCAGTTCATCATCAGAGGATGAAACACATTGAGATACATATGCACTATATTCGGGAGCTCATTCAGGAAGGCATCATTGATCTTAAGTATTGTTCTACATCGGAGCAAACTGCGGACATCTTCACCAAACCTTTCACTGAAAGCAAGTTCCTTCATTTGCGATCTTTGCTTGGGATGCAAAAGGTGTCTACTTTAGGAGGGGCTTCTTAGTCCTTCATTCTTTCTCTCTCTATTTAGGGGGGGTCTATTCCTCTTATGGGGGGGCTTCTTCTTTTGGGGGGGATATTTATGTACATGGGTACCTAACATGGCCTCATTTGCCGGGACCCATCTTTTCACCCACCTAAGCTACGCTTAAGGGGGGGTGTTAGTGTAGGTTTTTTTATTTTCCTTATGTTAGGGGGTATTTATTTTTCCTACACATATATTATTAAGCTTGATTAGGTTATTAGGTGTGGTTAATATGAGGACACGTGGCGGAATACATTAGCTACATGTGTAACTCTCCACCTCACATGGGTAGTTGAGTTACACACCCTCTTTTGGCTTGTTGTGCCACCTCTCATAACCACTATTTTGTCATTTCCTAAGTGGGTTATGGGGTAGTTGGGTTTCTCACCCTCTTTTGGCCTTATGTGCCACCTCTTATAACTCCTTTTTTGTTTTCATGTAAGGAGGTTATGCCACATGTTTTGGCATTTACCAAGTAGGTAAAAACCTCCCACCTTTTATGGGGTAGTAGGTAAAACCTCCCACTTTTTATGGAGGTGGGAGTTAATGCACCTCTTGGTTGTATATGCTATTATTTTTCTATATAATAAGCAATATACTCTCACCTTCACAAGTGAAGTGATAGCTCGGTGAGAGTCTTCTCTAAATTCTCTTCTTTATCTCTATTTTTCTCTCATATCAGATTTATCTTCATTCAGCTATTTTGATCTTCGATCATCCGTTGCTTGGAGTTGCATGTGATCTATGACAGACATCAGATCTTGGCTCAATTCTTGCTTCTCACGGAATTTAACATGCACCCTAGGATGCCTCACTCATTCCTTGTGTGTGAAGTGTCTGTCTTTTGCAAAAAGGGTTGCGTTTCAACTCTAGCCTTCAATGCCATGATGCTCTGCATCCATTTTGCTACATTAAATAAAGGTTCTCACCTACAAAGTGCATTAGTGAAAGCAAATTTTTCCTCGTCTCTAACTATCCTTTGTTTCATTTCTTCTTACTAACATTTCTTCCGTCAGTTTGGGCAGTAAGTTCAGTCTAGTGCTCTAATTTCTCCAAACGCATATGCTGCATCCTGCATTCATTGGTTAGTACATATGCATTATATCAAACATCACATCAAGCATTTTATCCATTTCATATTATAAATGCATCAAAAACACATAAAAATACATTCATACATGGTGCATACGTCATCCATACATAGAAAATAACTATAAGTCATAACACATTGCATCCCATCATATCGATTCATATCATATCATATATCAAAATAATATCGGAGTACAAAATTGGACTGTCTGTCCTAAGTATGGCCCGTAGGCTGACTACAAAATATCACACTACATAATGTCAACTCTCTGTCATAAGGAGCACGTGCCTCTATCACTGGGTTCTCCCTCTATCCTCCTTATCCCTACCATGTCTCAAGGATGATGTCCCTCCTGTCCCAGGTCCTGGCTATGGTGGTCTCATAGGTCCATTCACCCCCATGCTGCTCACTGACCTCCGAGAACATGGCCTGCTCTTTGTCCTCAATCATTCCCAATATGAAGCTGCTCTCTGCTATGGTGGAACTACACTCTCATATAGTGTCCTCCAATGGCATATCTCCTCTTTGGTCTCTACCAACATCTGTGCCATCTCACGTGCACTGGCATCCCTAATCGACCCAATGTACTCAGTGACTCTCTGTTCTTCTTGTTGTGCCTACGCTATTGCTATATCTTGAGCCACTGTGAGTCTGGCTATCTCCACTCTGAACTGATCCTACTCTATCCTCAAGATGGAATTCTATCTCTCTAATGTCGCAATGTGATCATGCTAACTCGCTATGGTAGCCCTGCACATCTCCATCTCCTCTATGCTAGCTGTCTTCGGCTCTATGGGTATATCCAGCAATGACTCCTGATCGGCTGAATCTAGCTCATAATCATCATCCCCCTCATCATCACCCTCATCCTCCTTGTCCTCATCATCTCCCTCCTCCTCTCCAGTGAGTGGGAAGTCCTCCTATCTCCTAGGTACTGGAATATCAAGATCTATCAATGGCACTGGTTGTCATCATGCAAACCATCGCTCATACTCCTCTATCATCCCAGCATCCACCACATCTACTCTCCAATCCCACTGTCTCTATTGTAGCTATGTGAAGTCAACATATGCTATGTGTGGCTAAATCATTCTCCCCCACTGACTCGTCTCTCTGTGAGATCGAGCAAAGTGTGCAGTCCCTCTAGGTACATCCTGCCTCTCTCCAAACTGTCGTCTGACTCTCTCTGGTAGGTACATCTCAATCACTCTCTGGTGATTCACTAGTCACCCAATCAGGTATCTCTCCTATCTGCAATACGATAGCTCATCACTATCACTTGACCATCCAGGGCAATCAAGATATGGCCTCCATGTGAACTCTCTCAATCTGTCTAGCTCATGTCGCCAATACAATATGTATCCAAAAGGACCCTGTCTTAGTGCTCCCCCATAGCAATACACATATGGTCGGTGTGGTAATACCTATCTCTCTGCAATCGGTTGACATATGGCTATGTTCTCAAATGCCCATACCTGTAATAGCGTGACTCCACAGCTCAAAGTCTGAACTCCCTGATATGCTATCTGATGCAACTGAAAATATAGCATAGCCATTACACATGGTCCCCATGCATACATCATACCCTTTGTTGCCATCCACTCTAGCACTCTTCCCCATCCAATAGGGAATCCATGTCCTCATCTATCTCCTGCTAGTAGGCATGCTATCACCACTGCTATCACCACATATTGCCGATCATACTCTGATGCCATGGTCTGCCAGCCAATCTCCCTCTCTACAATATTTAGATCATCTGTGTCGCACTCAAATAATCTGCACAACATGTCTCTCCCTATCACTGGGTCATACTCTATCATCTCACCATGAATCAGAATGTGGAGGATATGCCATACGTCCTCTAGTGTCACAATCGCCTCTCTAGTCACTAGATGGAATGAGGAGGTCTTTGAATGCCATCGCTCTGCCAATGCGGTAAGCAGTCCTGTGTTTGCCCTAATCTCATGCATGAATGTGATATAATATATTCCAAGTCCTGCTAATATATCTCTGTCCGTGTTTCTGAGTCTATGTCGTAACATGAAGCAGTCAGGTCGGTTCTCCCGCATGATCAATGGATACTGTCTACTCTACATCACAATTGGGGCACATTTTGTCAGTTTTAGGGTTTGCTCCTATGGGTTGCATTTCCTTGTTTCATGTCCAAATCAGGGTGTTTCTAATCTATTTTGACCTATCCTACCCTTACCCCCCTTTTCGGACCCTTCGCATGCTGTTTTTGACCAAAATTGACTTCCCAGGTAACAACTGCGCCTGTGTGCTGTATCCTACACCTGTGTTGCATCAACTTGCACCTGTGTACCCTACACAAGCACAGGATACCCTACACAAGTGCAGGATGTGCTCACACAAGCGCAGGATGCGCTCACATAGGCGCAAAAGTTAGTTTCTGCATTCTCTGTGGGCCCCGCAATGTCCCGCAAGCAAGTCAAATTCATAAAATTGACAATATGGGTTTTTGAGATACATACCGCTGCTCCCACATCATCTGGATGTCTGTAAGTGCATACATGTTCTCCAAGGTGATCTACCATTGGAATGTTCACCATCTCTCTGTAAGCATCCTTTTCCAGAGCAACAAATTCTCCTCTTTGGCTAGTGCAAATGAGCAATTTTCACTCTCTTTGTCTCATTTATAGATCTTTGTTAGTGCATAGATGGACGTGCACTCTCTCCATCTTATGTTGGTCATGGTCTTTTGCACCATCAATTGCTTGTCATTCATGCATCCGATCCTCGATTTTCAGTCCGTTTGCTCCTATCATTTTCTATCATTCTTATCGATCAATTGGCCTCTTTTCTAGATGTTTCCGGCCAATTCCTCAAGGGGGCATGCATATGTCATTGTTAGTGTCTGGGGCATTTTCATTATTCTTCTTTGAAACAACGCTTAAAACTCGCATTGTCTCAAAGAGGGGCAAAATGTAGACGTCTAAAAATGGTCAACGCTTGCGGAGTCATACTTTAACATTTGCGCATTGCCTTATTTTAGGGTTTTTGCATCGCATTAACATTTCTCCTATGTCATGCACTTGGTCTTTATCATTTTCAAGCATCGAGTCCTTCTTCTACATTCTTCATTTGTCTTGCTTTCGAATTTGGTCTTGTCGATAACAATCTTCAGTCATGATTTTGGTCAATCTTATCTTGTCGTATCAATGTGCGTGTTTATTTGTCATCATTCTGGACATCATCAATCCTAATCGATGGTGGAATTAGGGTTTTGTCCTCTTATCAATCTTTCCATCTTGTGATTGATTTGTCATCTATCATTGTCGTTATCAATCTTATCATCATGCGATTGATTTGTCATCGATCGTTGTCGTTTTCAATCTTATCATCATACGATCGATTTGTCATCGATCGTTCGTTGTCATTTTCAATCTTGTCATCTTGTGATTGATTTGTCATCGATCAAGGTCATTTTCAATCTTGTTGTTTTGCAATCTATTTTGTCATCGATCCTTGTCCTCTTGTCAATTTTGTCATTTTGCGATCGATTTGTCATCGATCGTCGTCTTTCTCAATCATGTCAATTTGGATCAATTAGTCATTGTTCCTCATCAATTGGCACATTTATCAATCAAATCATTTATCAGCATTGGTCCTGTGTTAGTCAGAATCATGATCAAATGGAATCAATATCAATTATCTTTTGTCAAGACCTAATTGTCATTCTTGCATTTTCTAATTTATCTTCTAGGGTTTCATGATTTATTCATTTAACCTTGTTTGTCCTTTCTCCCTCTAGGTTAAATAGTTTATTTATCCTAAGTCTTCTCATCGCAATTAAATGTTCATTTAATTGGCTAACTAATTCCTCCCTCTTTTGTGAATTAAATTAATAAACGAAAAATTGTTAATTAATTCACTTAATTCCTAATTTCCTCATTTTCTAATTTCCTAATTTCTAATTCATCTAATTTTCAATTTCTCCTATTTCTCCTAATTTCATGGGAATGACATAGCAAATTTGTCATAATTTGTCATGATTGACAATCAATCAATTTTGACATAGCAATTTGTCATAATTATCAATCAATCAATCTTGCATAGAAAGTGTCAATTTGTCATATTTGTCATTCTTGATTTGAAATTTCCTTTCAAATCTCTTCATGCTAATCTTGTCTTTTCTCCAATTTGTCTATAAATTGGATGAATTTCTTCAATCCCAATTAATGACTTTTTTGAATTGATCCCTGGTCGAATTAATCACGCTTCTAGTACCCTTATGTTGTTGTCTCGTCTTGCTTTCATATTATACCTATGCACTTGAAGGTGAGATCCACAAAACAAAAGCTATTTGAAGGAGAAAGAAGGACAATGGAGCCACATGAAGGAGACATCTGCATTTGGTTTGCTTAGATTTCATTTTTAATGTCTTGTTTTCATGTTTTCATTGAATGTTTTTAGGATTGGTCATTGCAATTGAGTTTTCGTGATTGAACTAGGCTAATGTTTCTACTTGCTTTGATGATATTCGAATTCCTATCTACAATACCACAATCCCTTTTGATGATCTTTCTTCATTGTCATATTCTTTTATTGTTATCTTTTTCTTAGGATCAATGGTTGTTTTTCAGAATCCCAAAGCACTGATAAGTTTTGGAGTATAAATATTTAAACGGAATCCTCCATCTATTAGTACTTGTTTCACTCAATGTTTATAGACCAGGTATTCAATATGGAGTGGAGTATTATGTGGATGAATTAAAGAGATGTCATCATGTTCAAAAAATGATAGATTATAAGGCACGATTAAATGCCCCACCATGGCTTGGAATTGATCAATATCCAGGTTATTTGGAACCGTATTGTCAACAAGGGCTTTCTCTAGAATATCCTTGTGTGTTGGTGAGATCTTGAGAAGCTCTGATATTGATATGTGGGCTGGTGTTTTCTTCAATTGATCTACCAGGCTATATTTCTCTTTCAAAGGAATGGAAACATTGGAAGTGTTTCCTTTCAAAACATACTTCAATTGGGCCCGTGTAGTCACATTTACCGGGACTTGCTCTTTCTTGTCCTTGATCTTAATGACATTTATCTTATCATCATATGCTGAGATGTGATTGATGACGTTGTTATATACATGATTTATATGGGACCCCTTGTTGTTTGAGGATGATGATACGCCTTTTTCATAATAAGGAAGTGGATTCTTGAATGCTTTGTGATCATCATTGGCTATATGTTCATCTACTGTTATATCACCTTTGTCTAGTAAATCTTGGACCAAATTCTTTAATCATTGACAATCGTTCATTCTATGCCTTTTGCTTTGATGGTATTCACAATGATGTGCATCATTCCACCATGATGGTTTTACTTGTGGTTTGTAATCTTTGGTATCTAGTAATGTTATAAGTTTACTTGCCATAAATTATTGAAATGTTGACTCAAGTGATTGGCCCAAAGGTGTGAATTTCCTTCAATATGGTGTGGGGGATGGTTTTGGTTTGTTGTTGTCTAAATTGTTGACCAGTGCAATTCTGATAAGTTCAATACTTGTTGTTTTG
Source organism: Cryptomeria japonica (assembly GCF_030272615.1). Classification (NCBI taxonomy): domain Eukaryota; kingdom Viridiplantae; phylum Streptophyta; class Pinopsida; order Cupressales; family Cupressaceae; genus Cryptomeria; species Cryptomeria japonica. The sequence continues at coordinate 897,856,968 of NC_081409.1, read as the reverse complement.
GTTTTACATTATGAATATCAACTATACCATCATTGACTATGTTCTTGCTTCTTGTCCAAAATTTGGATTTGTCAGCATTGGTATTAGGATTGTTGTAGTTGTTGGAAGGACCAGCTCCTTCTTTGTGAATTTTTAATACTCCTTTTTTTATAAGAGCCTCCTCAATTTTGAGACAGTTTTCAATCATCTTTGAAAAAGATGGTGGACATTGTAATTGGAGTTGATAACACATTTCCTCAGTTAAGGTATTGATGAAGATGTCCATCTTTTCTATTTTGGGTATCTCTCAAGAATATCTTGAAAACAATTCTTTCCACCTTTGTAAATAGGTGAGAAAACGTTCACCACTCTTTTGTCTTGTATTGCATAAATCAAGCATGGTGACTTCATGTTGGATGTTATACGAGTATTGAGACACAAATTTATCTACCAACTCATTGAATTTCCTGATTCTTGGTGGGAATTTTGAGAACCATTCCATGCTTGGTCCTCCTAAACTTCATGAAAATAACCTCATCCAGTAAGTCTCCTTGTGTGCAAATTCTAGGCTCATAGTGCAAAATTTCATCACATGATCTTGTGGGTTAGATTTGCCATTGTATTTGTCATACTTTGGAATGTCACTATTTGGTGGAAAAGGGGGCATGCTTATGATCCTATCAAATGGATAGGGACAAATGTCTTCCACGTTATATCTCCTTGTTGTTCCTCTTTGCATATCCTACATTTTTTGTTGGAGATTTTGAATTTGTTGAGTTAATGTGTTTAAAGGGACGTCATCATCATTGTTTTTGTTGTTGTTGTTGTTGGTGGTGGTGGTGGTGGTGGTGGTGTTGTTGTTGTTGTTGTTGTTGTTGTTGTTGTTTGTTGTTGTTGTTGTTCTTGTTGTTGTTGTTGTTGTTCTTGTTGTTGTTGTTGTTGTTGTTGTTTTGCTTCTACTCTATTATGTGTTGTCTTTGGTTGATCTTGGTCAAAATCAACGAGTATTCTGGCTCCATGACTATTTAGCATTAATAGATACTCGTCTCTATCATTTTCTAGAAGCCTTTCCATGAATTTTTGGAACTTGGGGTCTTATTGGGCTTCTTGAATTTTCTCGTCACTTATATATTCTACGTTCTACTGCAAAGGTTTTCCTCGTACAACATGTTTGGTTTTGTTTCTATTTCCTCTTTTCTCAAGATCTGGGATCTTTTCCGAATGAGAATGTGATTCAATAAGTGATTTTCTCTTCAAGCAGATAAGCTAAGTTGATTTTTCCACCAAAATTTAATCATTGTGATAATGTTGACCTTTGTGTGAAGCCACATGTTTTCAAGGACTCTTTGTCAAACTCAGTTCCTTTACTATGTAAATAATTACAGAAATGGTGTAAGAAAGTGTGATGCTAGAGTTTGTGGTTTATGTAGAGAAAAATCCTTTTCTTCAAGATGTGTGATTCTTTAAAAGGAGTTTGTGGTTTATGTAGAGAAAAATCCTTTTCTTCAAGATCTTCTCTTGGCTAGGTTTCTTTCTCTTCAAATTAGTTTTCTGATGAAGATTATTCCTTTTTAAGTGTTGAGGGGTGGTCATACAAATGATCAAAGTTTTGGTTTTGAATTGGTTGATAAATACTTCATTTTGATATTCAAGTCCACTAAGTCGAATAGGGGGGTTTAATATTACCCTATTGATATGACTAAGTATCTCAAAAAGATGTGATAAAGTTTTCTAATGAAAGATGAGAGATCTCGAATTTGGAAACTAGATTTGTTTTGACCAACTTGTATACTTAGACTAAGTATTTAATGCTGGTATTGGTTGAAAATATGAAACTTGGATCACTTGGTTGATATTTTTTTGATTTTGTTGGAAGAAACCCGATCTCTAACAGTTGAATCTACAACATCACTTAAAAGGGTATTCGAATCAATTTTTGGATTTTTGAAAACCTGCTTGGAAATAGCCTTTTCCTTAAATGCACTAATGTATATACGTTGGACTTTTGATCAAATGTGCCACTTTTTTGGTTGTATGTTCCACTTAAGTGTTCAAATGCGCCACTATTATGCTTGAATGCACTAGCAGGAACATCATATGCACCACAGGAAATGTCCTATGCGCCACATAAATAATCAAATGCATTATTTTGTGGGATTTTTTTATTTTTGCAAATTGTAAAGTAATTTTTGACTTTGTTAATATTTTTTTTAGGATGTTTATATGATACCTAACAAGAAAACAAAAACATGTGCAAGGAAGTTAAGTAGTGGAACAACTTCCTACACTAACCTTGAGAGGAGGGTAATGCAAAAACTTTTATAGACCATCACAACAATTACAAAAGATAGAAATAAATATAATAACATTCAAACCATAACACAGTGATTTATTCAACAATATATTATTCAACAATCAATATATTACTCAAAAATCTGCCCACTATATTATTCAACAATCAAATAGATTACAATATACTTGCAGAGAAAGCTCTTCACAGGAGTACCACTAATCAGAGATTTAGAGGTAACTCAATAGCCATAAGACTCTTATACACAACCTCTATCTCACACACCTCATATACAAGAGATACAATACAAAAAATGGTCAAACGGTATTATAAAACTATTGTCAAAAAAGTTTGCACCCTTGTTGATCAGGCTTGATCAACAACCTTGTGAAATATGGAAACAACCTCTCAAGTGTGGGACCTTATGCTGTTGTGAGGTTGAATATCTAGAGAAGGCCGACTTCCTCTTCAATTTGAAATGCAGAGTGTTGGACCAACCCAACACTTGGTAAAACTAATCTATTGATTCTCATGAAAAGGGAGAGAGAAAAGGGAATGCATGAAAGAAGGGGAAAAGGGTTTGCACCCAGACTGAAATGATGATCTCCCCCACCTATGACTACACAAAACATCAATAAAACTACCCCAGGTATCCACTGATTTCTATCCTAATTGTCACCTAAATGTGAGTGAAGGTTGGAATTTGGAAAATGACAAGAGGAACTGAAACCAGTTCACAGGTGCAACCCAAAGAGGAATCAACGCTACACCAACAACTTAGGAAAACCAACAATAATGTATTCAAACAAAGAGGCAAGGCATTGCACAAATTGAGTGAAACAAAATGAGGCAAACAAGCTAATTTTATTCATAAAAAGGCAAGGCAATTTTTTACAAGTGCAGAGAGACATAAGCCTTTTGCAGAAGAAAAAAGAAGAGAAGATCCGAACAATATGTTACAATTTTGCCTTTATAGATCAGGCATAACTTAGAGGATTTCATTTGAGGAAACCCTAACCCCATCTGAGTTAGGCTACAAAAATATCAGAGGAGAGAGAGAGATTAGATCGACAGATTCAATGGCATGGTGAAACAGCTCTGAGAGCATCCTCTACCTCTGAAGAAACAAAAATCCCCGCAAATCAGGGAAAACCTTGCATCTGAATGTGTCTTTGTGTACCTGCAAAGCCAAAAAGTCTTCAAAATGCCTTGAAGAGGCATGGGTGGCATCAGGAATCAGCTACAGGTGTCATATCTGAAGTGAAGGTGAGAAAATCCAGTGGTTGGAGTGAGATCAGGTCCAAAATCGGGTACCAACAAAGCAAAAAATGTCCTTGACCATCGGGTTGACAACCACCCTGCAAAGAGCATTCAAAACTCAACAACCACTACAAAATGAAATGTCCACCATCGATCTGAGAGATTCATGCAAAGATGGATGCACGATATCTCTCCACATAAGCATCCAACATGCCCAACAGAAGATTAAAACATGGTTGTCAGGTCGGGCCTTTATGAAGATCAATCAACCGTAGATGTCGGATGTGGCACCTCGGGTCTACACTCCACTCATTTTGTTTGATCACTAAACGGCCCTGCATACTGTGCGGGATAAGGGAAATAACCATCCCCTTTGGATTTTCTTTATCTTCTTATCCCGTGATTCCCTTTGCACTTCCTATTTACCTCGTGGGATAAGGGTTCTTTGTTTTTGCTTGCTTTATTTTCTTATCTCGCGACATCTTTCTTCACTCGGCTTCACCTTATGAGATAAGCATCTCTTTGTTTTGTCTTTCTTGTTTGCTTATCCCATGACATCTCCTTTGTTTTTATTTTCCTTCGCAGGATAAGGGTCTCTTTGATTTACCCTTCTTTTCTTATCCCACAAGAACACACGGGATAAGAAATTCCTTCTTTTTCTCTTTGATATATTGGCGGTTTGGATCATCATCGCTACATGGGATAAAGAAATTCCTTTGTTCTTTTGCTTTGCTTGTTTATCCTATGACATCTTTGTTGCATTTGTTTTATCCCATAGGATAAGGGAATAGCTTCCTCGCCTTTGATGTTTTCTTATCATGCGAGACCTTTTTTGTCTCCATTTTACCCCACGGGATAAGAGAAAACACATCTTCTTTGTCTTCCTTATCCCATGGCATCACATTGTGTCCCCTTTAACCCCGCAAGATAAAGGAAAAACACATGCATTAGTTATTTTCTTATCCCACAGGTCACTGTTGATGTCTTTCTAACCCCACAAGATAAGAAAAAGGCCCATTTGGCTTCATGTGCCTTATCCTGCATCATTTTGGGAGTCTCCATTTTACCCCATGGGATAACGAGGAAACACATTCCTCGTATCACTATTCCTCATCCCATGCGGTCTGCCAGTTACCTTTGAATGCATGCGGGATAAGCAAAGAGACCCTTTGTTATCTAAGAGAAAAACCGTCATCGATCGGTAAGAGGAAATAAAGAGGAACCAACCCATGAACAATAGGAAAACCCTCCAGCTGGTAAAACTTAAGTGAGTTGACCGGCTGACCCAGTCAACTTAGAAATAAAATTGGAGCCCAAAAAGGATGCAAGGGCAAAAAGAGACCCCTCACTGCTTCTTGTCAACAAACAAATTTGTATAACAAGAAAGTTATGTAGGATAGCATTTCTTAGACTATATCCTAGATTGAGAGAAAAAGGGTCAACATTTTGGCGACTCAAAGGGGGCCCTAAGCATTCTTAGGGGTAGGACCAAATGTCTTTGGGTATCCATTGGGCATGAGTCAAGGCCTGAAACAAAAATAAATAATTTATGCTCCTACAACTTGGATTACAAAATTTTTGCCTTTCTGAAAAAGAAGACTGTGCTCAAGCACTTCTTTAAAAGCAGAACAACATAAATTAAATACAATGTGTCGAAGCACCTGAAGGAAAAGAAATCCTACACTACCCTACCCTAGTCAATCAACTGGAAGTTGTTAAATGAAATCATTCACAGATTAGTTAAAGTAGCTTCCCTCCCTAAACAAGGAGGAGTGATTTACATGGCTCTAGAACAAAATACAGAGCTAGAAAAGTGACGGAAGAACCATGAATAGTTGCAAGAAACCCTGCAACTTAGAAATAAAAATACATACCCCAATTTGTTGATCAGGCACATTGTTGGTCTAAGATACACTTGGGACCTGGGTATGTGGCTCTAAAAATTTCTTCTTGACCCCAATCATGGAGAGATATCTGATTAGGCAGCCCCTTGATATGCCAAAGGTTGAGCTCTCTTTGTTGTCTTCTTCTTTCTCAACCGCTTCCACCATCAAAATCTGATCATGCTGACCAGATTGTTCCCCTCCTAAGGGGATGAACTCAACTTCATTGAGGCTAGCACAAAAAGTGTCAATTATATTTGAGAACATGTGGAGATCAAGGTCAAGATCAACCTTAATGTCTGCCACATGTTCTACCTCAACCTCATCATCAAAATCAGAGAAAAGAAAAATTTATCTCTAAATTAGCTATGATTTTTGTTCTTGTTCACCTTGGGTAGCCACCTCATGCAAGTCATAATCTTGACCTTCCAAAAGATGAAATTCCTCATTTTATTTCTCCTAGATTTGCAAAGGACAAGGCATAAAAGCGTCCAAACCTTAATAAAAGCCTTCCAAGTCATCCCAAAAAGACTCCTCTTTCAACTCCTCCTCGGTCTTAAAACACAAGGGATTGACTTGGACATTATTGCAACTCTCTTGAGGGACTAAAAAAATGGGAGTGGGAGCAGAACCGATTTCTCTCAATATCCCACAGTCGCTAGGACTAACTTCTTCAAGTGTAGGCCCCTCCTGTAGAGAATACACCACTGGATTAGATGAAGGAAGAGCTCCTTCATCCTCAATGAAGGACAAAAGATGATCAAGACTAATCTGTTGAAATGTGGTGACTGATCAGCAAAGTACTGTACACTCAGCACGTATCCTCACCGGGGTTCGAGGCCAGGCCGGGCCCCAGGCAGGGGTTCGGGGGTGGCAAACCCCTAGAAAAGTGGGGGTTCGGGGGCTAAAAATTTTTGGGTATTTTTTTTATGAAAATCGACATTGTAATAAAACCCTAAAAAGGGTGACTTTGTTTGTTGCCCTAAAAACACATGTTATAAGCAGCTAGGATGCTTAAGGCATTGTAAGGTTGATGTACTATTTTTGCTGGATAATAAGAAAGATTGGACGGCTGTGTATGGTGGACGTAACCCATTCTGGGTGAACCATGTTAAATCTCTGTGTTATTTGTGTCCTATTTTATTTCTTTATCTTTTGTATTTAAATCTGCATATAATTGTTAGTTCATATTTGCTTCGGATCTACTTGAAACCCTAACAATTGGTATCAGAGCGAGGTTTTCTGTAAATTGGCAGGACTTTCAGATTTGAGTGGGAGCAATAGAGGATTCCAAATTCAAGGTCAAAAAGTTTAACGGCCAGAATTATCAGTTATAGAAAATGCAGATGGAGGATTACCTATATCAAAAGGATTTGTGGCGGCCATTGGAAGGAAAGGCAAAGAAACCAACCACAATGTCAAATGAAGAGTGGGACATTTTAGATAGAAAGGCACTAAGATCCATTTGATTGTGCCTTGCACCGTCTCTAGCATTCAATATAACAGAAACAAAAATGACTATAGATTTGATGTCGACATTTGCTAATTTGTATGAGAAACCCTCAGCTTCGAAAAAGGTATTTCTTATGAAGCGTTTGTTTAATTTGAAAATGAGTGAGGGAGGATCTGCAGTAGAGCACTTAAATGAATTTAATACAATTACCAATCAATTGTCTTCTGTAAAAATTACTTTTGTAGAAGAGGTTAGGGCTCTCTTGATTTTATGTTCTTTGCCAGAAAGTTGGAATAGCTTGGTTATGGCTGTAAGTAACTCTGTCTCTGGTAAAAATACTTTGGTATTTGATGATATTGTTGGTGTTATCCTAAGCGAGGAAATGTGAAGAAAAAGCATAGGTGAGACTCCAACATCATCGAGTAGTGTTTTGAATATGGAGAACAGAGGAAGATCAAAGGAAGGAGGAAAAGGCCCTGGGAATGAGAAGTCACGAAGGAAGTCAAAGAAAGGACGCTCTTAATCTAGAGGAAACAAAGATTGCTAGTACTATAGAAAGCCTAGTCATCTAAAGAAAGACTGTTGGTCTTGGAAAAACAAAGAAGGAGACAAAAATGAAAATGATAGTAAGGAAGCTAATATTGCAAGTAATACTTTACAAGATGCTTTAATCTTATGTTTGGATACTGTTAATGATTCCTAGGTAATAGATTCTGGGGCTTCATTTCATGCTACACCCCGTAGAAAATATTTTCTAGATTATGTTCAAGGTGATTTTGGACATGTATATTTGGTTGATGATGAACCCTATCAAATTGTTAGAAAAGGAAAGATAAAGATCAAGCTGCAGAATGGAAATGATTGGTTTCTGCAAGAGGTAAGACATGTTCCTAACTTAAGAAGAAATTTAATTTCTGCAGGGCAACTAGGTAGTGAAGGTTGTATAGTTACCCTCTCAGACAGTATGTGGAAGGTCGCTAAAGGATCATTAGTAATAGCTAAAGGTGCGAAGGTAGGCACATTATATCTACGTACAGGTAACACTTACTCTACCCTAGCTGCTACAAATAAAGTTACTGCAGGGACAATAACAATAAATGTTGCAAGAATAGATTCGATAATGTGGCACCATAGGCTTGGGCACATGAGTGAGAAAGGGTTGAAAACCCTTCACTCCAAAAATCTATTACCAGGACTAAAGAAGATTGATTTAGAGTTCTGTGAAAACTATGTTTATGGTAAACAGAAAAGAGTCAGATTTCTCAAGGTTGGGAAAGAGAAGAAGAGTGAGAAGTTAGAGCTTGTACATTCAGATGTATGGGGACCGGCTCAAGTATCATCTCTTGATGGCTCTTGTTATTATGTTATTTTTATTGATGACTCAACTAGAAAAACATGGGTATATTTCCTAAAACAAAAATCAGATGTTTTTGAAACTTTTAAGAAATGGAAAGCTTTGGTTGAGAATGAGAAAGGAAAAAAGTTGAAGTGTCTTAGATCAGATAATGGAGGTGAGTATTGCAGCAAAGCATTTGAAGATTACTGCTCCTTAAATGGGATTTGAAAGTAGAAGACAGTTCCAGGAACTCCATAGGAAAATGGTGTGTCAGAGAGAATGAATAGGACTATCATGGAACGTATGAGGAGCATGAGATTGTATGCCGGATTGCCCTTACATTTTTCGGCAGATGTTGTACATACTGCTATCTATTTGATAAATAGAGGACCTTCAACCCCTTTGGATGGTGGTATTCCAGAGGAGGCATGGACTGGTAAAAAGGTAAATTATTCTTTTCTAAAAACTTTTGGTTGCGAAGCTTTTGTCCATGTTGATAAAGAAAACAGAACCAAGCTTGATGCTAAATCTCAGAAATGTACCTTCATTGGATATGGGATAGATGAATATGGCTATCGGTTATGGGATTTTGAAAATAAGAAAATAATTAGAAGTAGAGATGTTATATTCAATGAGAAGGTTATGTATAAAAAACAGATGCGGGAAAAGAAGCATGAACAGGACAAACAAGAATATGTGGTGTTGGATGAGATTCCTGAAAATGAAATGTCACAGGTACCTGATGCTCAGCAACAACAGATTATCCCACAAACTCCTATAAGTGTTAGATGTTCTACGAGGAAAAGTAGACCCCCTGAAAGATTTTCTCTTTCTTTGTATTCTATTTTATTAACAGATTCTAGTGAACTAGAAGAATATGAAGAAGCAATGCAGGTAGATGCCAAACAATAGTGGGAGCTAGGCATGAAAGAAGAGATGGACTCCTTGATGAAAAATAAGACTTGGGACTTAGTCCCTTTACCTGCAGAAAAAAGAGTCTTGCCTAACAAATGGGTTTATTGGCTAAAGGAGGAGGAAGGAGGTCAAAAAAGATATAAGGCCAGACTTGTGGTAAAAGGTTTTGCACAGAAAAAGGTATAGATTATGATGAAATATTTTCTCCAGTTGTAAAAATGACTTCAATTAGAACTATACTTAGTCTTGTGGCTGCAAATGATTTACATCTTGAACAATTAAATGTCAAAATAGCTTTTCTCCATGGAGATTTGGAGGAGGAAATTTACATGTTGCAACCACATGGATATGAGGTCAAAGGTAAGGAGAACTTGGTGTGCAGGTTGAAGAAAAGTTTGTATGGCCTAAAGCAAGCACCTCGATAATGGTATTTAAAATTTGATAGTTTCATGGCTGAACATGGTTATCATAGATGTCATTCTGATCATTGTGTATATTTTAAGAGATTTGATAATGGCAATTATATTATCCTGTTGCTTTATGTTGATGACATGCTTGTTGCTGGGTCCAACATGCAACATATAAATGATCTTAAACAGAAATTAGCCAGGTCATTTGCTATGAAGGATTTGGGTGCAGCTAAGTGAATTCTCGGTGTGAGGATTACACGGGATAGGAAAAATAGAACCTTGAATTTGTCCCAAAGTGAGTATATAAAGGTGTTGAAAAGATTTAACATGCAGGATGCAAAAGCAGTTAGTACACCTTTGGCTAGTCATTTCAATTTGACTAAGGAGATTTGCCCAAAGGCACAAGAAGAGGTTAATAAAATGTCTAACATCCTGTATTCATTAGATGTTGGCAGTCTGATGTATGCAATGGTATGCACAAGGCTAGATATTGCACATGCAATGGGAGTTGTGAGCAGGTTTATGAGCAATCCGAGTATGGAACATTGGAATGTTGTGAAATGGATTCTTCGGTATTTGAAAGGAACTACTACGAAGGCATTATGTTTCAAAGGATCTAATGCTACTCTAAGTGGATTTGTTGACTCTGATCTGGCGGGTGATATTGATTCATGGAGGAGTACTATAGGGTATGTTTTTACTATAGGGGGAACTGCAGTCAGTTGGATTTCTAGGCTGCAAAAGGTTGTTGCACTTTCAACCACTGAAGCTGAGTATGTTGCTGCTATAGAAGCCAGCAAGGAGATGATTTGGTTACAATGTTTTTTGGAGGAATTGGGTCAAACACAAGAGGATAGCCCATTGTATACTGATAGCCAGAGTGCCATTCATCTTGCGAAGAACTCTGCTTTTTATTCAAGGACAAAGCACATTCAGCTCAGGTACCACTTCATCCGGACTATTTTGGAGGAGGGTTAGTTATGGCTTGAGAAGATTCACACAAGTGAGAATCCTACCAATATGTTCACCAAGGCAGTTCCATAGGAGAAGCTGATTTCTTCATCAATTTCTGTTGGTCTTCTTGATTGATAATTGTGGAATTTATACCAATCGAGTCCTAGTATTTTATCCAACGGATGTTGCATGTACAGTGGTGTTGTGTAGTATAAGTCTCCAAGTGGGAGATTGTTCGGTGTGGAGCCTGATTAGTCTCCAAGTGGGAGATTGTTGAAATGTGGTGACTAATCAACAAATATTGTACACTCAGCACATATCCTCACCAGGGTTTAGGGTTGGGTCGGGCCCCGAGCAGGGGTTCGAGGGCGGCAGCCCCCGAGAAAATTGGGGGTTCAGGGGCGGGAGCCCCCAAGAGAAAAAAATTTGGGTATTTTTTTTATGAAAACCGACATTGTAATAAAACCCTAAAAAGGGCGACTTTGTTTGTTGCCCTAAAAACACATGTTATAAGCAACTGGGATGCTTAAGGCATTGTAAGGTTGATGTACTATTTTTATTAGATAATAAGAAAGATTGGACGGTTGTGTATGGTGGACGTAACCCATTCTGGGTGAACCACATTAAATCTATGTGTTATCTGTGTCCTATTTTATTTCTTTATCTTTTGTATTTAAATCTGCATATAATTGTTAGTTCATATTTGCTTCAGATCTGCTTGAAACCCTAACATAATCAAAGCTCCCTCCTTGTTGCATTCTTCTTTCTTGGTGTCTGAATGTTGCAAGTTTTCCTCCTTTTTCTCCTCCAGCACCTCAAGCTCCACCATGGAATCCTCCTCATGAGCAGACCACCCATCAAAATTGGGAAGAATATGGCCACCATCTATCCTCCAAACAACAGGCCCACCTTTGCAAATACAAATCTCAATAGGTCCAAACCACTAAGGAGCCTGTAAAATAGGCTCCTGCACATCCATAGATGGTATTACCATGAAATTTGGGGCATTGAAGCTAGGTCTCTCTTGTATAGGTTCAATGTAAGGGTGGATCTGATCAAGGACAGGCTCCTCAAAAGATCTAGGAGGGCTCCCGTGTCTAAAACTTATAAATCTTCTTTTAGAGGGGAAAGGAGTAGAGGCCTCTACCTGCATGATTCTGACCTCAAGTGTCACTAACTGTTTTATCTCTTCCTCCCTTGCAAAAGCAAGCTACTCTGCAAGAAAGGTCTCATGTTGTTGTTGAGCCTCCAGTACTTGGATAATTTTTGCTTTTGTTATAGACAGTCATCTTTTCCCACCCCTTCTTGGATTCAAGGGTATGACTAGAAGTGGATTCTTCTAGGAGAGGTTTCTACTTTTTAGGAATTCCTTTTTCCTTTGAAGCTTCTCCTATTGAGCTTTGGAATGTTGCTCTTCAGTGAATTGAGAAGTTGTTTTTCTGGGCTACTAAATCCCTTTCTCTAGCAAGGAAATTTCAGATTTATTCTAAGATTCTTGCGAATACTCATGTTTATTACTCTTCTTGTTGGGCTCCCTCTAAAGCTTCATATTTGAAACAGAGAAGCTCCTCAGAGATTTTCTCAGGGCCTCTTCTGAGGAACACAAAGGTTTCCACAAAGTCACTTGGGATTATTGTTGCCTCCTGTACAATTCTGGTGGCCTTGGGTTGATTTCCACTTAACGCCAAGGCCTTGCTCTATGTGTTAAATGGATTGTTCTAGCCATCTCTAGCAATGAGGCTTGTAAAATCATTCTTCAGTACTGTATCTCTTCTGGTTTTCCTCTTAATTGGCCAACATGGAATGGGATTGGCTATCAAACCCTTCTCTTTATTTGTGAACCAATTTGCATATAGAGCACTTTTGTTTCCAAAAGTATCTGGAAAGCCTAGGAGGTTGCTAAACCTTGGCTTTTGTGGGTTGGCTATGGCTTCAAGAATGGTTTATCCTTCAACCAACACAACCTTTGGTGGTCTTTTCTCATTCAATCATAGGGGCTCTCTCTTGATCGCTTGCCTTGGATTAAGGCTTCTCATTTTCACAAAAAAGGAATTCGAACTCATTTTGATCTATTTTTCCAGAACTACTATGAATTTTCTCTCTTGGGAGGAGCTTAAAAACAAATTTACTCTCTCTCATTCTGATCATGAGACCTTCCTGGTTCTTTGAAAGGCCCTCCCTATGGCAATGATGCACAAGATTGGCATTCAATCCCTATCTCTATGGTGGAAGGATTGGAAATGGTTTCCAGACACTGTTTTCTAGAATTATACACCCCATATGGGTTACAGATGACTTTCTCCCCATCTCCCCATGGTGGATTCTTTGAATTCCAAGTGGCATTTCTAGTCAACCATCTCTATTTGGTAGCACATATTTTATAATGTGTTGTTAGTTGTGCTTGAGCCTAAGCTTGTGCGTTTTTCCTAGTGTATTCTTTTCCAAGGCCTTCTTGTTGGATCCCGGTTGGTTCATATGGGAGTCTAAGACCCTCAATGTCCCTTCTATGGGCATCCTGAATCCTTTCATCACCTCTTTTGGTTATATAAGAGGGCTTAGAATTTCTAGGTATGGATCCATGATTTTTTCAAACCCTTTCGACCTAAACCTTTTTCCTAGCACATGGTCCTCCTGGGTGATTCCCCCCAATTTCCTAAGAAATACACCCCTCTCTAGCATGCTTTCAGGGTGGAGATTCTTTTTTATGATTTGGAAGGATAGAAATATGGTTATTTTTTCACACATCTCTTTGGATACCAATGTCTTGTTTAATTCTAAAGCTCTTATATGCTCCAATGTGCTTTTACAGATTTCAGTTCAAGCAAATAAAGTTGCTTTGGAGGTGGCTCACCTGCAGGTTTTCCCCAACCACTAGGGAAATTCCCCTTGTGTTATGTCTAGGGTTCCTCGTAAAGACCCTTCTTCCCCTCGTGGCCACTCCACCTCCTAGGGTTGGCGGTGGGGGAAGAGCTTTTTTGCATGGTGATCTCACTCTCCTAGGTCTTAGGCTAACACTCGGCAATCTGGTTGTGGATCTGCCAAAGCTATGCATCGACATTTCACCTCTCCACCCCCTTGGGGAGGGGTTGGAACCACTAGTGGTGGTGGTGATGATTGGTCTGTTGGTGGTGTGGGAGCCTTGTAGGGAGGTGGTTCAGGTTGGTCGACCACCACACCCTTCAAAGGGTTCCCTTGGCTCACCCTTTCTATTTCTCCTCAGTATTCGGTGGCTCTTAAGGAATAAAAGGAAGACAAAGGTGATGATTGTTGGTCTATTCCTAACGTCACTCCTAACCTCAATGACACTTGGAGTAAACCTGATGATAAGGATCCACTCCCACCACCGACGAGAATTGCTCTCGTCGCTTAGCGGCTTTTATGTTGTTATTTGCTTTCTATTTTGGGATTTTCCCTGTGACTAGTTTTTTTATTCAGGGTTTATCCTTTGTGACTCTCGGAGTGTGATCGTGTGTCCATCCACCTTTTTTGTGAATATGTATTCTAATTTTTAATAAATGAAATCTGACGCCCATATTCATCCCAAAAAAAAATTGACTTACAAACTTAGGAAGAGATGTCTCAAGTGAGGGGGTAAGGCTTGCCTTTATACCTCTCCTCATGAAATGTGTGTGAAATTTCAAAGTAGGCTAACACGAGAAGGGAATTCTCACGCATGTTTTATGAGAGTCATCGAGTCCAAAATTGGCCCCTTTATGTGGGACAAAGACACCTAAACACCTTTGTCCAAGGACAAGGGCATCCAGAACGTCCTTGTCTAGCCTATTAGGGTTGAGTTTAAGACCACTAAATTAGATGAGCATGACGATTGAAATTTGAAGCTAGTGCGAGTAGAATCAAACATGGTAAAAGAGAAAAATAACATAACACTAAAGTGAGACCTAAGTGGAGATGAAATTGTATAAGGATACAATTTATGATGCTTCATTAGTTTAGCAAGGTTACTATTAAAAGTTTTCATGTAAAAAATTTTAGGATCAAGGATGAAAATTAAAACTTAAAGGATGCATTAAATAAATTCAAGTCATCTAATGAAAAAAATTCAAGCGTAAATTTTGCTTCCTACAAAAAGGTATCTACTCTTACTATTGTGCCTAAATTACTATTAACAACACAATAAGATAAAGAGTTTAAAATATTGTGAAAGTGACAATTTTATGAGATTCCCTGGGATCTTTGGGGAGGGAAATCAAAGTTTATGGTGAGACAAACCTAATTAAAGTAAAAGTAATGAATAAGAGGCAAATTGACATTTAATATTTACCAATGAAGTAAATTTATGTCAACACCAATCTAAAGGATTACATATAAAATTTATGTCAAAACTAGAAACTATGCACAACAATATTATAGATTATTAAAACCATGTCTACAACTAATTAGCCATTGATGAAAGGAAAACTAATAAAAAATTATTAAATACATGGAAGGAAGAATTCAAGGTATTAAATTATTTTCCTTTGTTAATTTATTTTAATCTAAGATAATGAATTGAACTCTATTGTTGCTATCAGAAGCCATCGTTGATTCTAAGGATTGATTCCATCTAAGATAATGAATTGAACTCTATTATAGTTAGCAACACTTTGGATGAAATTTTATTATTGGAAGAAAATTTTGAAAAATTCATTAGAGAGAGTCAACATGTTCAATGCTAAATGAGAGAATAATATGACTAAGGTAATTATTATCATTAAGAAAAATCTTTGAGATGATTGAAATTGGATTATTGTCCAATGAAATTTATTGATGATGATGTTGATTTGTTTATTCTTTTTAAAAATTCATCCAAAATTACATTAAATTATAATTATATCTAGGAGAGGTTGGAACATAATAATATGAATCATTAATATCTTTTCAAATAAGTTAACTATATTTTAGATATATAAAAATATTATGTCTCAAAAGTTTATTAGAATAGGTAGATTTAGGGTAGAATTGAAATACCATGCAATATTGGTTTAAAATGTCAATAACTTTCATGCATTCTAAATCCAACTCTACTATGCATATTTTCTAAATGTTCCTTGCTAAAAATTTCAAAGAAAGTTGGATGCTAGCTTTACTAGTTGTTTAGACTTCAAGGAGTTTCTAAATATTGAAGAAATAAAAGACAATGAATGACTAAAAGTTTTGAGAAAATAAACATCACCAAAGATTGCTTATAATCAATGAAGAGATTGATTGGATTTAATGTAGTAATATCTTCCCACTCTTACAACATCCATACCTATTTGGATAATATTGAGAACCAATTGCGAGTAACTTACCACCACTTGAAGAGCAATGATTAAGAAGGATGAATGAAATGTGTAACAAAAATGATAATTATTTTAAGATGTAATGCAAACATTATAAGTGTCAATCATCCATGTCAGATGAATATATAAAGATAAATTATCTTCCTAGTTTTCAATACCAATCTTTCGTTGGGTGAAAGTGAAATAGTGTGTCCTACTTTTTCAACATTATTAGATCATCAAAATCAACATTTGACACTTTGTACCAATTATATTGAGCAAATATTTAAGAATTTAAGGGCTATATAAACTAATGAGTTGTGGAATTTTCCATGTAGATAAACATTTATAATTAAAATAATATTATTTCTATCATTTAAGAAAAAAATATCAAGTGACATTTTATTATAATGCACAACTTTTTTGCTATAAGAAAAATCTCTTCATAATTTCTTGGAATTAAATTATTAAATCTAATACCAGGTGCATGATTTTTTGAGTGTTTTATAATTTTATTTTTTTGGTAAAAGGCATAGACCCATAATATATTAAATATATAAGAGAAGATTTACAATGTACATGAAATAAAGTCAGATAAGAGGGGATATTGCATCCTCAAATCTAGGATCACAACTATGTATGAAAAGACCGGTCTTGATCACATAATCTAGGAACAGCACTACCTGGATCTTATAAGATAAACTAATAAGAGAAGTCCATGTGATTACTCCTCTTGACAAGTTAGACAATAACTGAAATGATAACATTGTCACTGTGCCATTTATCAAAGAATATTATCTTTTGTCTTGAACTGAAGGAGTCTGAAGTCCCAAGTGCATTCAACAAAACTAGCATCGGCTACCCACTCAGTTGCCCCAACAATGACATCTGTTGACCAAAGTCCAACTTCACTTTGCGACCATGATGTCCATTGAAATCACCCCAATAAACAAGCCCAAAACCTTAAACACATATGGAGGAAGGAATGGGGGATAAAACCAACCAGCAACAAACCCAAATCCATCCTGCCTAATTTGGAGAACCCGACACCCGAATCCTTGATTGAATGAACAACACACCAAGATGGGAAATCCTGTGTAACAAAAATGGCCAGCATCGAAGAAAAGGATAAACCAAATAGACAAATAACTCTGAAGCTGACTGAGGCAAGAACATGGGAGGAATGACAAAACCCCCACAAGAGCTCAGAAGACACGACCACCCTAGGATAAAGTATTGTGAATCTTTAAAGAAAAATGTGGATAAATTGGCCCCAACAAAATTCCTTACCTTGACCAATATATCAAAATTTCATCTCCCATTACCCAACTCATGTGAAAAAGCAAGGTCATTAGGTTGTGGGAAGGATTGTGGGTACCCATGGGGATCAATGTGAGCATGGTTATGGAGATCCCAAAGAGCATTGAATTTAGACAACATTTGAGAACCATGGCTCACCTATGAGAAATGCATATGATTACATCCAGTGAACAAAGGGAGTTGGTGATGTGTAGTACAAACTGTTGACAAAAGATAAAAATACCAACCTTGTTATCGACTCTTGTATTACCTCATCTTTGTGAAAGACCCCACCAAGCCAAGTGTCCCCTACCCGGAAGTCATAGTTGTAAAGTTGAGTGTTGAGCTCCTCCCAAGTGAATAGGGATGTGTGCACAAAAGAGCCAACCAACATCTTTGTGAAATCAACCAAGCATGAGAGGTCCATGACAATCATTGCTAGTTTGGAGATCGCCAGTGAAGGGGGAGCAAAAGGGTTAGCTCGAACCTAGCCTTCACAAGGGATGTTGTGGATTTCCCAGTCCACATTGGAGCATGGAATTGCAAAGGCCTCAATGAATTGGAGAGGGACTTCATTCCCCTATAGCCAAACAACATGAAAGCCTCCCTATAAAACAATGTGAAAAGTCATGCCGCCTCCAATAAAAGACACCATGAAAATGCAGGACACATACGAGAAGATCCATATTTAATGTTGGCAATGCACATGTGAGAAAATTGAGAACCAAGGAAATTAATCCCTACTTGTGTGAGAATATTGCAGTCATCCTTTAGTGTTGTCCTTTTGATAGCAATTGATCCCTGTTTGTACCACCTGCTTAGTTCACTTTGAGTTTTGCCAACCTGAAAACTAGTTAATCATGCAAAGATCCATCATCAAAGAATGTGGGAGAATATTGTCTGCACAAAAATAAAAAACCTAGAGCCAAGTGTCTTCACCTAAACCATTCTCATCATCACAAATTAATTCCCTTTCCTAGAAGGATGAGGTCACACGAGTGACATTTAAAAGCTTGATTAGCCATTTCTGAAAGGTGACAATCTAAATTTTGATGACGTGTTAAGAACCAATATTGTCGATTGCCCAAAATATGCTTCAACCAAAACTGCTTTGTGTCCTACACATAGGTTCCCCTGCCATCAGTGAAATTGGAGAATGGAATTCTTCAAGGAGGAAGAGAGCCATAGCCTCCATCAAAGACAAAAACTTATGTAAAAAAAATTAGGAAATGATTCTGCATCAATTTTTTATTTCAATCTGAGGCTTTTGTCTTCCAGAACTTGAAGTGGTAAAAGAAATATATCATCAGGTCATTCGATTCACACCCCTTATTAGCCAATGGATTTTCTAAAAGATTTGCCTCCCTATAGCAATGCATAATGCTATATCCTTCTAACAAAGAGATTTTTTCAATAGTTGCCTAAATAATATAATCCATCTTCCAATTAGGGGTTTGAATTTTTTTGAATGCCAATATAATATTCATGGAATCCCCTTCAATCTCTAGAAACTTCACCTTCTCTAGAATGGCTAAATTAATGCCAAACAATAAGGCTCTTGCCTCTGCCACATGGTTTGTGCCATTTGGAATTCTTGCATATCCTGTTTTCATGATCTAACCTTCTTGATTTATCAACACACATCCAATTTTAGATACTCTAGGGTTACCCCTAGCTACCCCATCAAAATTCAACTTGAAATAGTTATTTTGTGGCGTTCTCCTTCTAATTTCTTTCCTATTGATTTTTTTGTCTGCACTTGCCATCAAACTTCCCTTGAATAGGAGTTTCAAAAGATGACATCCCTTGATTAAATAACTATCCCAAGAAGTATATAGTGAATTTAATTTTTGTATGTTTAGCTATGTGAGCATTGACTGATTTTGAGATGGACAAATCTATATTATTTATTATGCCCTGCATACTGTTAAATTCTTTTTGGAATATGCAGCTATTTCTTTCCCACCATAGGTTCCAGATGATAATTGCAGGAGCCACTTCCCATATAACTGCAAAAAAATAATCTGAATAAAGTTTTGGCTAAGAATCAAAAACCTTAGATAAAGAGGATCGTAAAGGGGAATTCCACCCTAGCTTATAAAGTAGCCATTTCTGGCATTTTTGTGCCACTTCACATCCCAATAGTAAATGGTCTAATGTCTCCATATTTTGTTTGCAGAGTGGACAATCAAAAGGAAGTGCAATCCTCAAGAAATCTAATCTATCACTAGTTAAGATTATTCCCTTTAATGTTAGCCATGCAAATGATCAAGACTTTTGAAGACCACATCCCTTCCACCAAAATGAAAAATTCCTTGCCGATTGAGTAAGTCCTTGAGATGATAGCTCCTTGACGCCCTCCTTTACTGAATAGGAACCCGATTTAGAGGGGAGCCACTTCAGTTTATCTCTTGTTCCATTATAGATTAACATTCTACTCTTTAATTCAAAGGATAGCAATTATTTTTTCTACTATGGTGCAGTCACAATATCAATTTTTTTCCATCTCACCTTCCAGTTTTCGTTGGTTAAAGAGGGTTGTTGATAATTACTTACTGAAAAACCCCAAGAAGTCTACAAAGTTGCTTTCTGTAGACACCTAAAATTGTCCAGTCTAATTAAATAAATATCTTTATTTATTTAATTATTTTAGCCTAATTCTTCTATTAATTAAATGAATCTTTATTTATTTAATTAATTCATTTATCCTCTTCTAGCCTTATTTCTCATTTAAATAAATACTTTTAATTATTTAAATTATCATTTTCCTAAATTGAATAAATACTTTTATTTATTTAATTGATCCCACTTCCTCTATTAATTAAATTAAATTTTTATTTATTTAATTAATTCATTAACCTTTTCTACCCATGACACATGTCATTCATCTCTTAATTCCTACACTACCTACCGTCTCATTATTTTCTTATTTTCTTTACCTACCCTCTAATCATAGCTGACCATTTATCTTTTACACCTCTCGATCTTCTCCTTCCATTTCATATAGTGTCTTCTATATAAGGAGATGCTTCCTTCATTATCAACCCTAATCACCGAATCAAGTCTTCTAGCATTCGAACTATCATATGCGATCAATCCTACTTGCAACCATATTTTTGTTCTTTGTTGAGCTCTTGTGCACATATAAAATCTGAGAGAAAATATATTAAGCAAGATCAATGGGGATAGGAATAATGGAGATCCAAACCCTATTGGACATGCGATGGTATAATCTTTGTGATTTCATTTGATTTGCATTGTCTTACGTAATCTTCATATGTTATGGTGGATCTTTGTTGTTGTTAGGCTAGGGTTTTGTGGTTGAATTCATTTAGTCTTTCATTATTGTTGTTATTCATTTTCACCATATACATTTTGGCATGTCTGGTGGGACTCTTGTCCCTTTTGCATTTAACATCTTTTGTTGTAGATTTGGTGCTTTTGAAGTTGCAGATCTGACATTTTCGACAATATTTTGACATTTTCACGTATGCGGACTTTCGGATCACGTTTTTTATTTTCTACCACATTTGTGACGTCTGAAATTGCATCTGCATCTTCGACATTTTTTTACTTTTTTTGCAGATTACAGAGCCACGTCTATGTTCCCTAATCGCGTCTGCAAGTTCTCGAGACACATCTATGTTCGTGGGTTGCGTCTGTGTTCAGGAGCCATGTCTGTGTCAGATTTAGGCACGTTTGTGTATTTCTATAGCGTTTGTGTTCCTGATAACTACGTCTGTGTTCAGGTTTTGCACTTCAGTTTCTTTGATTTTCTTTTTCATCATTCGGGTTCTAGATCTGGTTTATATTGAGCTAACATTTTCAGATCTAGCTAACGAAATTGGTGCAGCATGTCTTGAAAGCAAAATTGTTTTGTCGAAGGCCCCTATTTCACAAAGTCTTTTGGATCTAAAATTTACCTAACTTGTGTGCTTGTAAGAAGGGGTGATTATTTGAAACAATCCAAACTACTAATAGATCTTTGTTGCATGACCTTGGCAAGGGTTTCTGATCTTTATTGAGTGCCTTGTTTTCATAGACTAACAAACACTTCAATTGGTGCACTAAAATTGAACCAGTGTCTTTTGTGTCTTGAGCAATAGGCTCTTTTTGTTTAATCTCTAGAGGGCTTGTCTCCCCGTGTGGTCATTAGGACTACTAGTGAGGAGAGAATGACCCAAGTGGTAGTGAGGAAAACCCACCTCTTCCGAACCACTATAAACAACTGTATTCATGGTGAAAACTATGGATAACATGTGCTGATTAGTTCATACCAACACTATGTCTCCCCATAAACCCATTTGATTAAATTTATTTGATCATTTGTAGGGCGTAGCCCCTACCGACTGGGAGCCTTCTGTATTTACAGAGCTGAAAATGTTGCATGTATGGCCACATGAGCGAATGCCCTTACTAGCACCTTTTTGTTTTAGAAGCCAAAATACTTCTAGTTGTTGGGTCAAGAGGTCAGACCTCTAGAGCGACCCACACACATACGGTTCTTAGTAGAGATACAAAGTTCGCCATGGGGAGTTTTCATGGGGACTAATTCTTGGCTACCTCGAGAAGTGAGTATCGAGGGTGGAGCCAATGGGGTCAAGCATCTAAGTATCCACTCTGAATAGCGTACCCTCAGGGGAAACCCCATGTGGGATCAACAACTATTGTCCTGACCAGCCATAAGAATCGTGCTTGTCTTATTTTGAACAATCAAACATTCAAGACCAAATATCAAAACATTGTGTCTTTTGTGTCTCCAAGTGTATGCCAAACATTTTTACATCAAACAACACACTTTTCTTTGAGTCATTTTGAGTCTAAACACTTGCAAACATTGAGTCTTCATCAACACTGTGTCCTCTGGTCAGGGAAAACAGTCAAACATTCAGATTTGGTCACAACAAACAACTTTACAAATTGGAAAAATTGCACTCAGTTTTCAGAAACACATATGTGTCCGACAGAGTCATGTTTGTGTCATATAACCGCGTCTGTAAAGGGAAGAAACGCATATGTGTTCTCTTGAGCAACATTACATTTACAAACTCTCGGAAACATGTATGTGTTTGACAAAACCACGTCTGTGTCAGGAAATCACGTCTGTGAACTATACAGGCACATCTTGTTATGTTCTAATACTAAATGTTAAGTATAGATGCCAATAGCCAACAAGATGAGAGGGGGGGGTGAATCATACAAACTTAATCTTCACTGAAATCAACAGATTCAACCTCGGTAGCCTTAACAGATATATGTAACCAAAACTGTAAAACATGCAAACTCATAAACAGATAACATCACAACACATTTAACACCAGATTTAACATGGAAACCCAACTAGGGAAAAACCACTGTGGGATTTCGGACCCACTAAGAAATATACTCTTCTAGAGTATGCTCGGTTAAAATCAAATCATGTTAAAGATTACAAACACATTGCTAGATGTGACCCGGTTAATGGATTTCCCTCAGATCTGCTAGGACCTTCACTTTGTTAGAAGTGACCTTGTCAAAGGATTTCAAACACTCAACTAGAATGTTACCTTGCTAGAGGTTCTACAAATAAGACTGTTAAGTCCACTTGGTTAAGAGATTTTCTGTCACTTTACAAAATAACAGTAATAAGAATATATCTGCAACTTTGCATCTAAAATGCTAAAGCAGATTCTTATTTGCTCAATCTTTCCTAGTCATAGGACTTATCTTGTCCCTCTGCTAGGCTCTATACTTTGTTAATCAAACAGTTCTTCAAGCTTCTGTGCTCGATAATTACTATGTAGCATCTTTGTGCTTACACTTTGCCCGCATACATTGTTTATCAACAATTCCTTATTTATAAACAATTTGCTAACTGTTGAATCTCCTTGATCACATTTCCCATGATCAATCATAGCCATCAGATCTTTAATCTTGACCAGGTTCAGTGTATCCTTTGATCTGAAAATATTTTACCTCGCCTTGGAACTTGCATACATTTCTTGGAACTTGTGCTAGGGTATTGCGGTTCAATCTGAGCTGTAGATCTTCCTGTCGATCTTCCATTGCCATAGATTCTTAACAAACTTCATGCACGACATACCAATCATTTAATCAACTCTAGTTCATCAACTTCCTTCATTAAATGATGCTTTATTCATCCAATACATTATGTTACTGCTTAGTTGTAACTCGGTAAATACTAAACTTCTCTCGGTAGATATTTCGCCTTCATTAACCGATAGCGATAACCTTAAGGTTTACCAACTAGGTTCTTTGCTGAGTGACATAGTATAGTATTAACCTTACAATCAACAACATATGTAATATATCAAAACAATCTAAACATCATGATCTCATCATTGTCTAACTCGGTAATAGTTGCCCATTGAATAACTTATTCCTCCCCTTATTCATCACATTCTTCTCTGTCATTTACTGACAACTTTATACTCATCAAATCATACTTCTTAAGATATGGCAACATCATACTGAATCAGAAAATCAATTTCTTGACGTCAATGACAAAATAATGTTATTAAGACAGTAAACATCCTTAATCAGTTATACCAATAATCATCAACAACCTTCTCAATATCCTCTTAAAAATGCCAACAATCTCCCATTGTAATGAGAATACCAACAATCTCCCCCTTTGGCATTGATGGTAAAACCAATTGACTTGACCTAATTGGAATTCAGATTGTTGTGAGATTCTAAAATGCTCTCCCCTTGTCATTAGTCTTCTCCCCCTTTGACAACAATGCCAAAAAAATAAAAGAACTAAAACATGATTTCTTCCTCTGAGAAGTGATTTCCAAGCTGTTATATATCAACTCGGTCTTGGTCAGAGCATTTTGACTTCAATTCTTGTTCCCTGATTTTGTTTTCTGCACACCTTTAGAAAACCTCCTAAAGTGTGTAAATCAGCATCAATCCACACATAATATTCTGTAGATTCATCAAATTGATGCTTTCACCAAACTCTGTCAGTGAGTAGAAGATAGGGGTAGGACCCCTAACTGACTTCTGAGATACTCAAAAGTGTCCCTTGGCAGTGGCTTGGTGAAGATATCTGTTATTTGTTCCTTTGTGCTAACATACTCCAACACCACTTTCTTCTCTTGAACTTCTTCTCTAAGATAATGATATTTGATAGAGATGTGCTTCGTCTTAGAGTGCATTACAATATTCTTTGAAATGTTAATGGCACTAGTATTATCACAGAATATAGTTACTGGCTCGGTAACTTTCTCATTTATGCCTTCCAACAGTTGTTTGATCCATGCTATATTAGTGCAATTCAATGTTGCAGCAACATATTCAGCTTTTGTTGTTGACTATGAAACACATCCTTGTTTCTTGCTAAGCCAACTCACTAGTCTTTCTCCTAAAAAGAAAGCTCCTCCACTTGTGTTTTTCCTGTCATCGATGTTGTCTGCCCAATCAACATCAGTATACACTTTTAAATCAAAATCATTTCTCTTGTCATATACTAAGCCATAATCTTCAGTGCCTTTCAGGTATCTGAAAATTCTTTTGATTGTTGTCATATGTGTTTCTTTGGGATCTATAGAAAATCTTGCAACTATACCTACTACATGTGCTATATTCAGTCTGCTATGAACAACATATTGTAACTTTCCAATCATGGATTGGTAAAGTGTCTCATCAATAGATGCAGATTCATCATTCTTTGATAGTTTACAGTTGGTAGTCATAGGAGTACTTATTGGTTTTGAATCCTCCATTCCAAATTTCTTCAAGATTTATTTTATGTATTTAGATTGAGTAATGAAAATCTCATCTTTCATTTGCAGTATCTATAAACCTATAAAGTATTTTATCTCACCGATTAGTGACATCTCAAATTCTTTGCACATTTCATTACCAAAGTTTTTGCATAGAGAATCATTTCCAATAAATATAATGTCATCAACAAATATGGTTGAGATCAGTATTCCATTGTCTTTATCATTCTTCGTGTACATATTGATGTTTTCACTTGTTCTTATAAAACCAATCTTGATTAAGTAAGAGTGCAATCTCTCATACCATGCTCTAGGTGCTTGTTTCAGACCATATAAAGCTTTGTTCAATTTACATACCTGATCTTTATTCTTGTCTTCAACAAATCCTTCAGGTTGTTCAATATAAACTTCTTCTTCTAATATACCATTCAAAAATGCAGATTTGACATCCATTTGATATACCTTGAAATTTTTGAAAGCAGCATATGCCAACAATGTTCTTACTCCTTCAAGTCTTGCCACAGGTGAAAAGGTCTCTCCATAATCTATTCCTTCTTCTTGAGCATATCCTTTGCAAACTAGTCTTTCTTATTTCAAATGACCTCACCTTTTTCATTTAGCTTGTTTCTGAAAATCCACTTTGTACCGATTACATTTTTTTCCTTTGGTCTTGGGACTAGTGTCCATGTGTCATTCTTCTTGATTTGGTCAATCTCTTCTATCATAGCATTTACCCAATCTTCACTGTTAAATGCCTCTTTTACTATTCTTAGTTCAAATTCAAATATCAGACATGTGTTTTGTCTTAGTTTGTTCCTTGTCATCACATGATCATCCTTATCTCCTATAATTTGACTTGCTGCATGATTCCTTCTAACATATTTGGCTAATACAGGCTCGATATGATCTATATGATCTTCTTCATCACTCGGTAACTGGATATCCTCTTTATTTTCTTCAATAACTCTCTCAGTAGGACTTGTCAGTTGAACATAGACAAATTCTTTATAATCTTCTGGTTCCTTGGAATTTCCTTCATCATTTCTTTCTACAAATTCATCAACTTTCACATTTGCACTTTCTACTATTTTGTTAGATGATTTGATCAGACATTTAAATGCTTTGCTTCTAGAAGAATAACCAAGAAATGTTCCTTCTTCACTTTTCTGATCAAACTTTCAATTTCTATCATCTATTTCTATCATCTTTGTGTACATAGCATCTACTTCCCAAGATCTTAAAGTAACTTACATTAGGTTTCTTGTCATACCAAATTTCATATGGTGTTTTCAAAGTTCCTTTCTTCAGTTGTACTCAGTTCAAGGTGTAAACAACAGTGCTTATTGCTTCTCTCCAAAAATTTTGTGGCACTCTCTTTTCAATCATCAGGGTTCTGGCATAATCCACAATAGATCTATTTCTTCTCTCAGCTATCCCATTTTGTTGTGGAGTTCTCGGTGCAGAAATTTGTCTTTTTATACCATGATCATTGCAGAATAAGTTAAACTCATCAGAGGTGAACTCTCCTCCTCTATGAGATCTAAGACATTTCAGTTGACTTCCTGTTTCATTTTCAACTCTTGCCTTGTACCATTTAAACATTTGAAAAGCTTCTGATTTTTCTTTTAGAAACATAACTGACATCATCCTTAAATAATCATCCACAAATAATATGAAATATTTATCACCATAATAACTTTGAACTTTCATAGGACCGCAAAGATCAGTATGCACAAGATCTAAAATTCCCTTAGAAGTGTAGGACTTACTTGTAAAGATTGATCTTGTCATCTTGCCCATCTGGCATCCTCAGCACATAACATTCTCAAGTTTTTCCAAACTCGATAGACCTCTTACTTGGTGCTTCTTGCTTATTTTGATAAGATTATCAAAATTTACATGAAAAAACCTTTTATGCCATAACCAGGTATCATCTATCTTTGCATAAAGACAATTGTTCCGAGTTGAGTCAAGGTGAAATGTGTTACCTTTTGTTTGTGTCCCGGTAGCAGCTAACTTTCCATGTTTGTCATGAACTTTGACAATTCCTTTCTGAAATTCTATTCGGTAACCTATGTTGTTTAGTTGTGCTACACTCAACAAATTGTATTTTAATCCTTCAACCCAATAAACATCATCACATTTTTCATTGTCAAGAAGTGTGATAGAGCCTTTACCTTTTACCGGACATGGTGCATCATTACCAAATCTTACATAGCCTCCATCATAATCTTCTAATTTAACAAATTTGTGTTTATCACCAGTCATGTGATGTGAACATCCACTGTCTATGATCCAAGAATCATTTTTACTTATGTGAGATATTAGGGCTTTTTCTTCATACCTTTCTTCATCTGATCCATCTTTGATAGCCACATAAACTACTTCCTTTGTATCAGTTTCATCAGATTTATCATCATTGGATTCCTCATCAGCTATTAGGCATGTCTTTCTATCTCTTCTTTTGAAATCTCGGTATCCTCTGTAGTGATTGTCTTTCTGTATGTCATCTTGGTATTCTCTCTTTTCACTAGATTCTTTGTCAGGGCAGTTAGAGGCCATATGTCCTATTTTATCACAATTGAAACATTTCAAAGGTAGTTTTCCTTTATACTTACCTTTGCCTCTCGGTAACCTTCTGGCCAATAGTGCTTCAAACTCTTCTTGCTTTCGAATTTCCTCATATAGTTTGTGTACCTCTTCCATGTTTTTACGAAATCTTTCACTTGCTCCACTATGGTTCCCTTTGGAATACTTACTCATTCTAGCATTGTAATCATTAGATTCACCGAGATGAAAAGAACTAAATGCAGATTCAACTTTATTTACCGAAGACCCACTATTATCAAAATTACTTAATTCAAATGCATGTAGCTTGTCGATAGTAGCATCTAAAGAAACTAGCATATTAGGTACAGACCTCAATTCATTGATTGCAGAGACTCGGATTGCATAAGCAGGTAGAAGGGTTCTCAATAACTTGCTTGTGATATCCTTCTCTTCAATAGTTCCTCTTGCTCCTTTGATTTGATTGACAATCTCTTTTAACCTTGTACTGTACTAGGTTATGTTCTCACCTTCATTCATTCTCATAGATTCAAGTTGTCCTCTTAGACTATCCACTTTTGCTCTCTGAACATGTTCATCACCACCATACACAGATATGAGTTTGTCCCACATTGCTTTTGCATCACTGCAGCCTTCTAGGTCATTAAACTCTGAGTCGGTCAATGCTGATGATATCTCAATCATTGCTTGAGTGTGTTCTTGCTTTGCCTTTATCTCTTCTATTGTCAATGGATAGGTGCTCGGTGTAATGAAATCTTTCTCCAGATAATATGTTGCATATTCTCCAACTCCTGATAAGTGCAACTTCATCTTTTTCTGCCATGTAGAGAAACTAGACTTGTTCAGCTTTGGGGCATCCCTCTTATACATTTTCAGATCTTTTCCTCAAGTGCCTTTAAACTTTACTTCCAGAGTCCAAAGCTCTGATACCAATTGTTATGTTCTGATACTAAATGTTAAGTACATATGCCAATAGCCAACAAGATGAGAGGGGGAGTGAATCATACAAACTTAATCTTCACTAAAATCAACAGATTCAACCTCGATAGCCTTAACAGATATATGTAACCAAAACTATAAAACATGCAAACTCATAAACAGATAACATCACAACACATTTAACACCAGATTTAACATGGAAACCCAACTAGGGAAAAACCACTGTGGGATTTCGGACCCACTAAGAAATATACTCTTCTAGAGTATGCTCGGTTAAAAGAAAATCCTGTTAAAGATTACAAACACATTGCTAGATGTGACCCGGTTAAGGGATTTCCCTCAGATCTGTTAGGATCTTCACTTTGTTAGAAGTGACCTTGTCAAAGGATTTCAAACACTCAACTAGAATGTTACCTTGCTAGAGGTTTTACAAAAAGACTATTAAGTCCACTCGGTTAAGAGATTTTCTATCACTTTACAAAATAACAGTAATAAGAATATATCTACAAGTTTACATCTGAAATGCCAAAGCAAATTCTTATTTGCTCAATCTTTCCTAGTCATAGGACTTATCTTGTCCCTCTGTTGGGCTCTATAATCTGTTAATCAAACAGGTCTTCAAGCTTCTCTGCTCAGTAATTACTATGTAGCATCTCTGTGCTTACACTTTGCCTGCATACATTGTTTATCAACAATTCCTTATTTATAAACAATTTGCTAATTGTTGAATCTCCTTGATCACATTTCCCATGATCAATCATAGCCATCAAATCTTTAATCTTGACCAAGTTCAGTGTATCCTTCGATCTAAAAATGTTTTACCTTGCCTTGGAACTTGCATACATTTCTTGGAACTTGTGTTATGGTATTGCGGTTCAATATGAGCTGTAGATCTTCCTATCGATCTTCCATTGCCATAGATTCTTAACAAACTTCATGCACGACATACCAATCATTTAATCAACTCTAGCTCATCAACTTCCTTCATTAAATGATGCTTTATTCATCCAATGCATTCTGTTACTACTCGGTTGTAACTCGGTAAATACTAAACTTCACTCGGTAGATATTCCACCTTCATTAACCGATAGCGATAACCTTAGGGTTTACCGACTAGGTTCTTTGCTCGGTGACATAGTATAGTATTAACCTTACAATCAACAACATATGTAAGATATCAAAACAATCTAAACATCATGATCTCATCATTGTCTAACTCGGTAATAGTTACCCATTGAATAACTTATTCCTCCCCTTATTCGTCACATTCTTCTGTGTCATTTACCAACAACTTTATACTCATCAAATCATACTTCTTAAGATATGGCAACATCATATTGAATCAGAAAATCAATTTCTTGACATCAATAATAAAATAATGTTATTAAGACAGTAAACATCCTTAATCAGTTATATCAATAATCATCAACAACCTTCTCAATATCCTCTTAAAAATGCCAACAATCTCCCATTGTAATTGGAATACCAACACGTCTGTGTTCAGAATTGAAAACTTTACAACCCAGCAAACAAGAGTAATCAGTTTTAGAATTCTTGAGCTTCCTGGGTTATTTCTTTGGGTTTTCATCTAGCATTCAACCTATCTTTGGGTCTCACAAAGTCAATCATTGCTTTACACCTTATATTACATTCACATTTGTCTAAACTTGAGTCAAAAGGTCACTTGCTTGTCCTCGTCATACTTTGTCAACACACTACATACAACAACATTTTACTAAGTGGTCCCTCATCAAGGTCTATCACCTTTGGGTCTCATTTGGTCTTACTTAGAGTCAAGGTCAACTTACCTCATCAAGAGAAACTATCATCTCTTTGGAAGCCACACCTACTCTACTACATACATACTTGGTCTTACACTTTGGACATTGCCAGTAAACTTCAGATTCATTTACATTCCATCCAACTCTTGGTCTCTCATATCTTTCCATTTTCATCTAGTCTCACACATCTTGGTCAATACCTAGTTCATGGTTGAAACCCATTCCCAAAAATCTAGGAGAGAAGCTAAAGAGGCTCAAGAGTCCGCAAACATGAGTTCTTATGAGTATGACAATGATGGCTTTTTCAATTCTGATCATACCACATTACCTGACATGGACATCTATAGAAACACTCAAAATGTTGAGAACATGGACACTACAAACAAAAATGATACACACAATGACAATATGGACAACATTTCAGTACATTCAATAGAAGTAGAAGACTCCATTATGGATCCCCATTTCAATCGATTGGTTGAGGAAATCATGAGGATATGTAGACAATATTTCTTACAAGTGATGGCACAAAGTGGAGTCAAGATCCCTCACGATTTTGACATGTCTCAAATAATGGAAAATCGACCTTTGCAACAACCTCACCCCAACATGGATCAAAGGAGGCCTAATAGTCGAGGCAATAGAGGACCACATATGGTTCCTAAATCACCATCATCTTTATTTCAAAAACCTGAGGTCCCACATACACATGGTCAAGCATATGATACTCACCTTCGTAGACAATTATGGAAGTCTTATGCAGAAAAATATACTCAATCACATGCCAATCCTAAGGACCAACCACCACAGCAATTGGATATTCAAGGGCATGCTCAAAATTTGGACACAAGGAAACCCTGTGTCAAATTTGGGGGCAACACACTAGAGTAAACTCATGAAATGCCTGTAGAGTATGGTATACATGGACAAAACAAATATTCCATTCCTCATCATGACTCTATACCAAGTGGTCCATATATGCAACATCATTATAGACCTCCTCCATATGAACATGTGTATGATCAATATCATCCATATATACAGTATGCTCCTCCTCCACCTGGTGGTTCAAGCATGGGGTATGGCCTAAGAAGTCGGTCTCCACCTAAGAACAATTTGGAACAGCAAATTATGGACTTACAAAAGAAAATGGAGGACAAAAATACACCAAAGCCAACTTACATAATGAGAGACATATGTCCCTATCCATTTGACAAGAGCTTTCCAATGCCTCCTTTTCCTACACATTTTGTGACACCTAAGTTTGATAAGTATAGAGGAAAAGGGGATCCTAAGGCACACATAATACAGTTTTTCACAACTTGTACTGAGGTAACAGCAGAAGAGACATATTTGATGAGATTATTCCCACAAAGCTTAGGTGATCAAGCTATGGAATGGTTCTCCCAACTCCCACCTGAAATTAAGTCATGGGGTGACTTAGCATAGGCATTTATCTAACATTTCTCATACAACATAGAGATAGACATATCAGTCACTACTTTGTGCAACTCCAAGAAAAATGATGGAGAGCCTTTTTCATCATTTTTACAAAGA
Source organism: Cryptomeria japonica (assembly GCF_030272615.1). Classification (NCBI taxonomy): domain Eukaryota; kingdom Viridiplantae; phylum Streptophyta; class Pinopsida; order Cupressales; family Cupressaceae; genus Cryptomeria; species Cryptomeria japonica. Next base: position 897,825,353 of record NC_081409.1, on the reverse strand, counting down.
TGGAGGAATCTAGCCAGCAGCTGCTCTTGTGAAATTCCACAAAAATAAATGGTAGAAATGTTCACCCAGAATGTTAACAAAGACATTGGTTATGACTTGAGAAAATCTTGTTTGTCCACCTTCAAGGATGTCATTGAAAAAGGCTTACCAATAGAGAAGGTCCTAATTGAACAAGGAGTAATCAAAATATTCAAGGAAAACAAAGAGGACTTTAAAGGAAAAGATAAGCCAAGATTTTGGAATAAAAACAAGAACATAGTCAATGACAGTGCTATTGATGCCAATACAATAAGACCCAAAATCATTTTTTCTAGATCAAGCTCTACAAACAATCAAGTGAATACTAAAACAACTTCAAAGTCATGATGGAAGTACACACCATTGGGAGAACCACTTGAGTCAGTTTTCAAAAAGCTAGTGGCAAACAAAATAATAACAATTCCATATCTGCCTCCATATGAGCCAAAGGTTAAACCAAATTGGTGGAATGATGATGAGTATTGTGAATTTCATAAGAGCAAAGGTCATAAAATGGGAAATTGTCATCGACTAAAGAACATCATACAAGATCTTATTGATAGAGGTGACATTGAGATTGAAGGACATTCATCCAATCAAGAACATGAGATGTTTAAAGAACCATTCCCAAAACATGACAAGGGAAAATCTAAAGCCACAGATGACCAAACCAACTATACCAGAGCATCTTATAACTATGATTCAACTATCAATCACATTTCGATGGATAATTACGTCTCTACCATTATCATCAAGGACAAAATGCCTAAGAATTCTACCCATAGACCTAAGATTTTCCTAAAAGGCATTGGATCTTCTTTTGAACCTACCTCTGAATTTAATGCTACAATTCGTCGAAGTAAATTTACTTTGCAAGGTGCTCCAGCTAAAAACACAGCTTCCTCATCAACTAAACCTGAGTATAACCTTGTATAACAGTTAGGGAAAACATCCATGCTCATCTCAATCCTAGAGCTCTTACGCATATCCCCCACACATAAAGCCATTCTTGACAAAATATTGAGAGACACTTTTGTCCCTACTGATCTGAATGTGGACCAGTTTCAAGCCATGGTGGGATACCTTTCCATTCCACACTCCCTTACATTCACTGAAGCTGATGACGCCTCTATGAGCCAACCACATAATGCACCTTTACACATTGAAGCCTTCCTACACAAACATCGAATAAAATGAGTCCTGATAGATGGAGGAGCTAGTCTAAACATTTGTACATTGAGCACTATTAAACAATTGGGATATTCAGACAAACTTGTGAATTCTACAAACAAAATTACCATCAAAGCATATGATGATGAAGAACGTTCATCCAAAGGTACAGTGATCTTGCCTCTCAGAGTTGGGCCAATTACAAAGGATGTGGTTTGTCAAGTCCTAGACCTAGATCTCACATACAATATATTACTAGGACATCCTTGGATTCATGAAATGAGGGCAGTCCCATCTACATATCACCAATGCATTAAGTTTCCTCACAATGGAGTTGAAATAACAGTTAATGGTGATCCTAATCCATTCATATATTGCAATAACTTAAGACCAAAAACTGAGACGATCATTCCAAGTAATAGGGGGGCTATCCCTTCGTCTGCATATGTTGATCCTAAATCATTAAAACCTGCGACATCAAAACAAGGTTAGCTTAAAGGGAAATATCAGGACAAGGGCATGGGTGAATACACTTTGAATCAAACCATGTGCTTACAACAAGTTATGAGTTCACCAAAAGAATATGGACAACCACATCCTTCTAAAGGAGTATCTATCATTACACTCAAATGGGATCCTACTATCTTCCAAAGATGGGGTGAAGTGGAAGAAGAAGACTTATACAAAATGCTTTACAAAGACCCTAAAAATGGTACACAAGATCATATTAGCATACCATGTGAGAAATATGGCAAAGGATTCAAGATCCTACAAAAATTTGGGTATGATGGCAAAATTCCTCTAGGCTTAAGAAAGGAAGGTATTATTGAACCTTTACAACCTGAATTGACATTCAAAAAGGAATGTTTGAAAGGACTTATTTTCATGTCTTCCAAGGTAAATACTCAAAAGACAAGAGAAGCATTACAAATCAAATCCATCAAAGGACAACAAGAGAACCATTATTCCACTCACTCCAATGAATGGGAATGGGGTTCGGACAAGTCCTCCAGTGACTATGAACTCATCGAGACATTCAGAGAACTAGGTTAACCCATAGAAGAAGAGGAATTTTATAAAAAATTCAAAATTGGTCAAGAAACAACCCCTGAGGATCCCATACAGTCCTTACCTCTAGGTTCTAGGTCGAAATCACATAGAATGAGGACACCTATCCCGCAATGCGCTACTAGTGATGACAATTTGGATTTGTTCATGATCAAGACAGATGAGGAGAGTGCCAACGATGACCTCGATGATTACCTTGACATACCCAAATATAACTGCATCTTCACCCTAAATCTCGCTAGCTTTGAAGACATCAAAGGCCTTCCCCTTGTTCACCACCAACTTATTGACTGGGACCATGAAGGACCTGCACAGTTCGACACATTCCAAAATGATGAAGCCTTTATTGACTATCTAGGCATACGAGATGATCTTCCCCTTGGGGACCATAAGGAAGGATACATTATAGAACTCAATAGCGTGGCATATTTTGGTGAGGGTGTTGGGCCTTCCAGTCGTGAAAACATAAAAATAAATCAAGGGTCTTATGGTGAAAACCACATTGTGGCATTGTCTGACCCCAAAAAAGTAAAAGGAAAGGATGTATCTGAGAGCAAAAACCTCTCTGAGGCACCCGAAGATGGAAGGCTCGAAATTCTCCTGGCATCATATGAAGAAAAATTATCTATGCTGGTGGAGGAGACCATCAAAACAAACATTGGTATAGAAGAAGTTCCACATAACATATTTTTGGCACAATCTCTCACAGAGACAGAAAGATCAAAGTTCATAAGTTTCTTCATAGAGCGACAAATCAATTTTGCATGGTCATACACTGATATGCCTGGATTGGATTCGGATTTGATGATGCATCATTTGATAGTTAAACTGGGGGCAAAACCAGTAAAACAGAAATTAAGAAAGATGCATCCACAAGTGGCATTATTAGTCAAAGTAGAGCTTGAAAAATTATTGGATGTCAGATTCATATGCCCAATTGATTATCCTGAATGGATCTCTAACCTAGTACCTATCAGTAAACCAGATCGTAGCATCAGAATATGTACAGATTTCAGAGACATCAACAAAGCTTTTCCTAAGGATGACTTTCCATTGCCAAATATTGACTTGATCGTAGATCTCACAGCAGGTCATGCAATGTTATCTTGGATGGATGGATTCTCTGGTTATAATCAAATAAAAATTGCATTCGAGGATCAGCACAAAATAGCATTCACTTGTCCTTGGGGAACTTTCTACCAGAATGACATGCTCTTTGGGCTAAAAAATGCAGGTGCTACATATCAAAGAGCCATGAGTACTAGCTTTCATGATCTCATGCATGTTACTATGGAAGATTATGTTGACAACCTCTTGGGAAAATCAATAGACAGAGATACACATTTGGACATAATTTCAGTTGTTTTTGATTGGTTGGAAAAATACAAAGTAAGATTAAATCCCAAGAAATGTATCTTTGGAGTAACCTCTGGGAAGCTCCTAGGATTCATTGTCTCAAAAAGAGGAATTGAAGCCAATCCAACCAAAGTCAAGGCCATCCTAGAGATGCAACCACCAAGAAATATTAGTCAACTTTGATCTTTGCAAGGGAGACTCCAGTCCATATGAAGATTCATAGCACAACTTGCAGACAAATGTCATCCTTTTTAGCACTTGCTACACAAAAACATCAAATTCAAATGGGATGGTAATTGTCAATAGTTTTTCCAAATACTCAAAGATTATCTTCTGAATCCACCAGTCTTGATGCCACCGGTTCCAGATCAACCCCTATTACTATACATATCCGCTACTTCAACAACTCTGGGGGCCCTCCTAGCACAACAAGATGCTGAGGGCAAGGAAAAGGCAAATTACTACATCAGTCGCACGTTGGTGGGATATGAGCTAAACTACACACCAATTGAGTGTGCATATCTCGCTATGGTCTTTGCTTCACAAAAATTATGACACTACATTCTAAGTCATAAAACTAAGTTGGTCGCAAGGATCAATCCATTGAAATACCTTCTCAATAAAGCAACACTTACTGGTTGACTCACCAAATGGGTGATGCTCCTGAGTGAATTCAACATTGAATATGTGGACAGAAAAGCAATAAAAGGACAAACTATCGCAGATCAATTAGCAAATGCTCCCATGATAGATGATGCTCCTCTAGCTTCAGAATTTCTAGATGAATCCATCTTAACAGTATCACACGCAAAGCCTTGGTAGCTATACTTTGATGGCTCATGCACACAGCATGGTGCAGAAGCTGGCATCCTCTTCATCGCGCCTCAAGGGGATTCCATACCAAAATCATATTGATTATCATTTCCTTTCACTAATAACATAGCAGAATACGAGGCATTAACAACTGAAATACGGATTGCAGTACAATGGAAGATCCAGGAACTTCATGTTTTTGGGGACTCTCATCTTGTAATTCGTCAAGCAACTAATTACTACCAAACAAAGGATGAAAAATTAATTCCATACAAAAGAATGGTGGATGACCTGAAACAACATTTTGAGAAGATAGATTTTGAGCAGATACCAAGAGAGCAAAATCGAGCCGCAGATGCTATGGCTACAATTGCTTCACTAATCGATCTACCACAGAATGAAACCCACTATGAGTTCTTGGTGGATAACCTTTTGGTTCCCTCATATGAGATCACTCCTACAAAGATGATATGTGTCGTTGGTCCTGATTCCCAATTATATGGTTCCATTTTCACACACCTTCGCGACAATACTCTTCCTCTTGACTTATCCAATAACCAACGTCGCACTTTCATTTGCCAATCTTCTTGATATGTCATTTTAGCCGATATCCTCTACCATCAAGGTCTAGATGGCACTCTTCTTAGATGTTTAGAAAGGGACGAAGCTCAGGTTGCATTACGTGAAGTTCATGAAGGGATATGTGGTCCACATTCTAGTGGTCCTACCTTAGCCAAGAAACTCATTAGGACTGGATATTACTAGCCTAATATGGAAAAAGACTCATATTAGTTTGTCAAGAAATGTAAGCAGTGTCAACTTCATGGAGACCTAATTCATGCGCCAACACAAGAACTTCAACCAATTGCAACTCCTTGGCCCTTTTGTCAGTGGGGACTCGATCTCATAGGCAAGATTCACCCTCCTTCCTCCAATGGTCATAAATTCATTATCACTGCTACAGAATATTTTACCAAATGGATCAAAGTCGTGCCTCTCACACAAGTCACTGGAAAACAAATTGCTACATTCATTCTCAACTATATCATTTGTTGATACAGTATTCCTGTTTCCATCATCACCGATAACGAGCACCCCTTCAAAAATCAAGATGTTCGTGAACTTTGTGATTGCTTCTATATTACCCATCATTTCTCCACACCTTATTACCCCCAAGGTAATGGTCAAGCTGAGGCATCTAATAAAACAATTCTTAAAATCCTAAAAAAGACAATCGACGACGTTGGCCGCAATTGGCATATCCAACTTAATCCTACACTCTGGGCTTACCGCACAAGCATCTGCACACCTACAGGAGCTACACCTTATTCACTTGTCTACCGCACAAGTTACCCTCTTTACGCGTCTCTTTGCAAAACATTATCAATGATGAAGACTATAGGGTCGCTCGCTTACAAGAACTTGAACTATTGGATGAACAAAGACAAACTACTTTTAATCATCTCAAGGCTTATCAACAATGAATGAGTCGTAGCTACAATCATAAAGTCAAGCCTCGTACATTTGAGGTAGGTGATTTGGTTATCAGAGAAAATCCTAAAAATCAGCAAGACAGGGAGAAGAAGTGCAAATTCGAACCAAACTGGCTTGGTCCTTACATCATCATAGCAGCATATGGATCTGGTGCATATCAACTATCAACCACAGAGGGTGAACCTTTGGAGGATCCTATCAATAGCATGCACCTTCACAGGTTTTACACATAGCTCTTCAGAGTATCCTAATTCAAAAATACAAAAAAATCAAAAAAATTCAAAAATACAAAAAAATCATAAAAATACAAAAATACAAAAAAATAATAAAAATAAAAAATCGTTACTTGGTGAAAACTTGGCAAATAGGTGCCTTGTGACACCAAAAAAATTTGAAAAATCAAAAAAAAAAGTAAAGAAAAACATTTCGTCCAACGGTGAAAACCACTTCGGTGGTGCCCTGGGCAAGTACCATGGTGAAAACTGGGTCACCAGCGCCATGCGTAGAGACATTGCTCCTTCCTCCTTTAGGATTCACTTTCATCCTTTCACTTTGCAAACACTCACAACCTATTCATCCATAATAAACTTACCCATTCCCATCATGGCTTGTTATTGATCTACCAAAGATTGGTTCGCCATTCATAATAATCCCTCCTTTTCACCTCTTTCCATCCATAATAAATCAGCTCCTATATGTGGCTAAGGCAAATCCTACATCTAGTGAGGGGTGTGGAACTGAGAGCATCACACGTTCTGAAGAGTACAGTTTCTTCCAATTTTCTTCAGTCTATCCATGCACAATCCGCAATAAAGCAACATTTGCATCATCGATCCACAATAAAGTTCCGTCTTCTCCACAATAGAGTATCAGTTTCATAGATTAAGTCAGTTTTAGATGAGACACAACAGCAACAAGGGGCTTCAAAAAATCAAATCTTTCAACAAACTCAGACAACATTATGGTTTAGTGCTATCTATCCTTTTGTGAAAGTAAACATTGTGACCACAATCAAATAAGACTTATACAAGTGACAATAGACATTACACTTGAGGACTATAGTGGATGTTGGTGTCGAGTCTTGATTTTCTTTTGATTTTATCTTTCTGGTGACATGTCTTTTAGCTTTTCTAGGATGTCTCTGACTAGAGATTTTATCTCTAGGATGTCTTTGACTAGAAAGGCGAGGATGGGGTATCGTCACCTATTTTTCTTTTGTTGTCTATGGATTGTCTCTTAGTAATGCTATGACTTGTCCAAGGACATGAGGACACTATGAGTCTAGTGTGAACTGGGGCATTCCTTGTTTGTAACTGTCTTATCTCCATGCAAATAGGTACAATGACTTTCTGAGTTGAACATATGCCTCGATTGTCATAACCTATTTTGCCATAATAAAGCTCAATGATGATAACACACAAGAAGCTCTTTCACTTTCATATCTTATATCTTCCATCCCCCTTTCTTGATTGACTTCCATTGTCCTTCCTGAGTCCGTGTAGCCTACTATCACATGACTAAGTATAATGACACGCCAAAAACATTTGCATTTCATGTAGTTTCACCTACATTACCACATATTAAGCATTTCATACATACATATAGATATCACAATTACATCACATCCTGCACACAACACATATTATCACATTTTACATTTTCATCACGTAAATAGTTATTTGCATTATCATATTCATCTGCATTTCATACATTCACATTCACATATGCATAACATATAAAACATAAAAGAACAAAAATATATATATATTGCATTTCATCATGTACATATTTTCATCCATATCATAAAAACATCATCATACATCACATAGAAATATCTCATCACATAGGTACACATGCATATAGCTGCCTCAAGGATGAATCTCATATATATATATATATATATATATATATATATATATATATATATATATATATATATATAAAAGTGTCATGATACAATGATGTCAAAATCATATGGCTACAATCACCCAAAGGTGTCGACATCATCATATAAAATGGTACAAAACTAATACATAGGGAGCCCTCTAGGCTATTATGAACTCCTTCCCTCAAAGCCGCCTGGCCTCGATAAAGTCTGAGCCCTAGAAGGACCCACCCCAAGATCATCTCTCTTGTCCCCTCTATCTGGTGGTGGTGGAGGACCCATGACCCCACCGCTAGACACCTGTCTCCTATCCCTCCCTCCAATGGTTGTCACTATCTGCGATGGTCTGCAGAAGCTCCTAGCCCACTGATCTGGTGGCACCGCCCCATAATACAGGTCTCGCCAGTAGCCTATCTCCTCCCCTGCCCACAGAACATAGGCGTATCCATCTCATGTGTCCTCTGTCGCCTACCTCCCTGCCCTCAATACTATCTCAGCCTCTATGTAACGCTGGATAGCCTGATCTCTCTCCTACTCAGTGTCCCTCAGCTATCTCTTGAGCCTATCCCTCTCCCGCTCGAGATCCTGGATCTCATCTGCCTATCCCTGGCAGATCTCTCTCAAAGCCAATAGTTCATCCTCCTCCTCTGCCCCCTATACCTGTGGTTGCCCCTATCCATGTACTTATGGCTGCTCTTGTGGCTGCCCCTACCGCTGCCCTTGTCCCCGTCCCTGTCCCTGTACCTGTACCTGTCTAGGACCCTATGTTGCTGGCATCTATAATGGAAATCCACCTCTACCTCTCACCACGTGAGCCTATCTCTCCTCTCCACCCTCTCTCTGCAGAGCCACTCTCCTCTCGCCTACTACACCTCACCTCCTCCATCGGCCTCTACCTCTACCATCTCCATCATCATCCTCATCACCCCCGCCATCTCCATCTATCAGCTCTCTTGGATCTGTCAATCATGGAAATGGATGCTCAGCCCAATATGTAGTATACTTTGCATCCATCCCTGCATCCTCTATCTCTGGCCACATAACCCAAGGCAAGGGCACCATCTCTAAAAGTTGCATCATTGCCCGATCATACGACAATAATGGTCCGAAGTGCACCTGATCCCTCACTGTCTAAGCATATATCCCTGAACCCCATGGCATCCACTGTATCTTGCCAAACTGCCTGCCCACCCTGTCCACCAACTACCTCTCCAGCACATAGGGTATCCACCCAATCAGATACCTACTCCTGAATGTATATGGCAGCTCAACTACGTCATCCTCCCACTCCTCACACTCTTGGTATGGTCTTCATACCATAGTGTCAATCTCATCAATGACTCAACACCAGTACTCCAATCTGTCAATCTATGGCTGAGATGTAATCATATCATATAAATGCACAAAACTACACCCATGGCCCCTACCCCTGAAATGAATCGGTCAAGTAACCAGTAGATGCTCATAAGCCCATACCTACAATAATGTCACTCTGCAGCCTAATCCTACGGATCCATGGTATACAAACTGATGAAGCTCATAATATAAATGTGCCAGCAGACATAGTCCCCAGGCAAATCTGGTATGCTGTGTCACCAGTGTCTCCAGTGTACCCCCCAGCCCATAGCCAATCCTCATGTCGCCCTGTCCGGACATAAGAACCCACTAATAACTCCTGCCAATACTGTTGGTAGTGCCAATCCAGTTTGTGTCATGGTATCCCAAGCTACATGTCCAGCCCTCATCTCCAATCTGGGATCCTGGAACACTCATCTCAGTGCATCCCTGTCTCCGTCTCGATCATAGGGTATCAACTCCCCATTGATCAGTATCCTCAAAATCCTGTAAACATCCTCCAAGGTGACTCTCATCTCACCCATTGGCAAATGAAAACTAAAAGTCTTTGAGTGCCATCTCTCGGCCAGCGCAGTCAGTAACCTCATGTTCACCCGAAACTCAAGCACATACAGAATGTGGTGCAAGCCCATAACCTCGATCGCGGTTCTATCCTCAAAAGTCAACTTTGGTCGTTAACTCTGAGTTGATGGGAATCTCTCTCATGACTCCAGCATAGGTAGGTACTCCTGCAGTCAAGCAAATCAACTGTGTCAGTCAAAGTGGTATTCACTGTTCATCACAAAATGCTGCTTTTTATCCTAGTGCTTATATTTATCATATGGCGCTCTATTCTAGTGACACTCATTGTTCATCACAAAGTGTTTCTTTTTATCCTAGTGGTACTCCCTATTCATCACAAAGTACTATGTGTTTGCACTCCCTGTTCATCACAAAGTGCTGCTCATATTTGCACTCCTTGTTCATCACAAAGTGTTGCTCATATTTGCACTCCTTGTTCATCACAAAGTGTTGCTCATATTTGCACTCCTTGTTCATCACAAAGTGTTGTTCATATTAGTACTCCCTGTTCATCATAAAGTACTATGTCTTGGTACTCCCTATTCATCACAAAGTGCCTCAATCTATTCTATCCTAGGGCCTCTGTTTGAGTGTATCCTCTTGAGTAGTTTCCTAATTGGCAACGTATGTTCTATCACATAATTGTTAATCCTAGCCCTATCTGCTATCCTAGTCTTCCTTAGAGGATCTGCTTGAGTGTATTCTCTCAGTAGCTTATCCAATTGACAGTGTATGTTTATCACATAACTGTTGATTTGGCCTTGAAGACGTAAACACGCTTTCATTACATAAACACACTTACACACTGCACATACGCGCCTACTCTGCACAGACGCGCCTGAAATACATAGACGTGCCTCTGCTCTACATAGACATGCCTCTACTCTGCATAGACATTCCCACATAGCATCAGCACACCTACATAACACAGGCGTGCTTGCATTTGACACAAATGTCTTTTCATTCATAGACGCGCCTGGCACAAACACAGACGCGCCTTAGCATTTTTCAACCTTGTTTGACATTCCTAAAAGCACATTTATTGTACTACCTAAGATGCATTAATGACAATAGTTATTGCGACAAATTACAAGGAGGTTTTGTGGTACTTACCGGCTCTCCTACATCTGCTAGCCTCTGGAATCGGCGAACACGATTGAATCTATGCACCATTGCCATCATTGATGACTGTTGCTACTCTATTCTCTCTCTGCGCTCTGATCTCTTGGAGGTGTGGATGACAATGAGGATGTATTCCCCTCGTGGTCTATCTTATAGACTGCCCTAGCCCTCACCCTGGCCCTTGTTTCCCGAGTCAGTCTTCTTTATCCCGTGACTTTGTCACTCTATCTTGTCAGTCCATTCTAGCCTTTCTTTCTTATTGAGAGATTGTCTGTGATCTTTTCAGACATTTTCATCCAATCTCTCGAGGGGGCATATCATTCCCATCTTGGGGCAACTTTGTATCAGTTCATCTTATCTTTTTTAAAACAACGCAACAAGTTGCATTGTCTCAAAGAGGGGCAAAATGTAGACACCTAAAATTGTCGAGTCTAATAAAATAAATATCTTTATTTATTTAATTATTTTAGCCTAATTCTTCTATTAATTAAATAAATCTTTATTTATTTAATTAATTCATTTATCCTCTTCTAGCCTTATTTCTCATTTAAATGAATACTTTTATTTATTTAAATTATCCTTTTCCTAAATTAAATAAATACTTTTATTTATTTAATTGATCCTGCTTCCTCTATTAATTAAATTAAATTTTTATTTATTTAATTAATTCATTAACCTTTTCTACCCATGACACATGTCATTCATCTCTTAATTCCTACACTACCTACCCTCTCATTATTTTCTTATTTTCTTTACCTACCCTCTAATCATAGCCAACCATTTATCTTATACACCTCTCAATCTTAACCCTCCACTTCATATAGTGTCTTCTATATAAGGAGATGCTTCCTTCATTATCAACCCTAATCACCAAATCAAGTCTTCTAGAATTCGAACTATCATATTCGATCAAGCCTACTTGCAACCACATTTTCATTCTTTGTTGAGCTCTTATGCACATATAAAATCTGAGAGCAAATATATCAAGCAAGATCAATGGAGATAAGAAGAATGGAGATCCAAACCCTATTGGACATGTGATGGTATAATCTTTGTGATTTCATTTGATTTGCATTGTCTTAGGTAATCTTTATATGTTATGGTGGATCTTTTTTGTTGTTAGGCTAGGGTTTTGTGGTTGAATTCATTTAGTCTTTCATTATTGTTGTTATCCATTTTCACCATATACACTTTCAATTCATCCAAACCCGGGAGACTGTCTAGAGGGGGATAACCATTCCATGAATCCTCCCATAATTTGATTGAACTTCCATTATGAACAATCTAGGTTAGATTTGGGAGAAAACTCTCTCTACATTTTAGAAAGAAATTCCACATCTTCAAACCTTTTGGAGGGTCCAGAACTATAAAAATTCATTCAGGTTCTTCCGAATCAAGATACTTAGTTCTAATTAAGGAGGACCAGATTAAAGAGGTGTCTGAATATAGTTTCATACCAGTTTGGGACCTAAGAAAATGTTTCTTTCCTCAAAATCTGGAATACCTGGCCCGCCATAAAATTTGGGAAAACATGCTTTTTCCTAAGGCAACAAGTGTAATTTATCTTTTGGATCTCTATTTTCCTTCCATAATAAATTCTTAAGAAGATATTCCAAGGCTTCTTTAATTTTGGAACGCATGAGGAGGACTAACATAATGTAGTTTGGAATTGATGCCAATATAATTTTAATTAGCAATATCCTCCCAACTAAGGATGACCAATTATTTTTCCATGATGTTATTATGTTTTTGTTGAAGAGATTGTTGATTCCCAAACCAATAGTCTCTGAGTTTTAGAGGAATTGCCACTAACTCATCAACAAACTCGGAGAAGGATTTGGCCAACGAACAAGATTCAATCACAAGGACTGAGATCTCTTGCACTTTTGGCTCTGCGAAACCAAGGTGGGTGAACCTATGTAGTATCTAATAACTTTTAGCTTCAAAATACTCAGGACACTACAACTTATAGCAGATCATCCGAATGAAAATGTACTAAGGAAGATGGTTTAACTCTTGGTCTTGGCTTTAACCTTAGTTTCTAAGCATCTATGCACTTCATTGAGGGGAGGGGGGGGGGGGGTTCTACACTAATCATACTCCTAAAGCAGAAATAAAAGAGATTTTGATTTAAATGATGATTCTGAAAAACTGGGTGCAAGCTCCATGAATAGTGCCCTATCAGGGCAGTAGAGTCAACCCACAACAAGCAAACCTTAAAACTCAAACAGTGTGAAACATAAGAAGCTAGACCTAAGTACCAATGCATGACATTAATACCCTCCATTGAAGCTTTCCTGCAACCATACTTGAAAATGATACTAAGATGAAGCTAACATGATATGAGATTAACATGATATATCTAAGATTATAATGCTATCAAAATGATGTAAAATTCTATTCTATAAAAGAGAGATAATATGCTTAATGTTATGAGACTATAAGTTTGATACACAAAGCCTTGATTTTTTTTAAGAAGGAATGGGCTCTATTTATAGGGAAAATAGGGCAATGGAGGGTCAGGATAGGATGATCTTATCAAGGGCCAGGATTGAAAGTTATCAATCCATGTTTACAATTCTCACCAATGAAATAATGACAATTATCAACAAAAGACTGCTTGAGAGGAGATGCAAGAAGGATTAAATGCTTGAGAAGACATGAAGGTTACCTTAGGAGGTAAGGTTAAGGTTAGCCTAGAGTCATCCATTGGATAAAGTTTTTGTCCAAGGGGTAAACTCTCATGCAAAGGTTAATGGGATAACCAAGGGTAAATCCATGAGTGCCTGATGAGACCCCTGGGTTAGATGAAGGTTGAGTTAGGCAAAAAGTCTCTAACCATGCCAAAAGGGTGAGTTAACCAGTAATGGTTTGGAAGACTTTGGGGACAAATTTGTAAAATTCCTTCCAAATTTGGGGGGACTCAACAAGTTAGCTTGTTGAAGACACAAAGGCTTTATTACTTTTGGAAGACTTTCCTCCAAATTTGAGAAGTGGCATCCTCAAATTTACGGAAAGGGGATAATTGAAGGGTTTAGGCTAATTGGTTACAATTAGATGGGTTCTAGAAGAATTTAGAAAGGGGGTTTAGGAGACAAGTGGGAGATGTAGGATTTTGCAAGTGGGTGGGGAAAATAAAATCTAATTAAAATTAATTTAATTTATTTCAATTGTGGTTGCAACTTGCATTTGTAGGATTTTGCAAGTGGGGGGTTTAATTAAATGTAAATTTAATTAAATGGGCTAGAAGGGGGATTTAATTAAATATGAATTTAATTAAATGGTTTAGATAGAAGAAGGGTACATTAATTAAATATTAATTTAATTAATATTAATTAATAGGCAATTAGAAGAATAGGGATATTAATTAAATCTTAATTTAATTAATTGGAAGAATTAAGAATAATTAAATGAATAAAATTCACTTAATTCATTGTGCAACTTTTAGGTGTCTACAAAAGCAACAAAAGATTACAAGTTGAAAGAGAAAACTCAAAACTAAACTAACTCGGAACTGCGTATGGGAGTCTTGCTTCTAGCACTTACAAAAGTTGCACTCAGAATTATCAAAACTGAGAAGAAGAAGAAAGATATACATCAAAAGAAGAAAACCCAGTCAAAACCCTAAAGGCATCATGAGAAAGTGACTTTTCTTCCCTCTTGAAATCTAGAACTTCTAAAAATCTTCTCTCCTCCTTTCCAAATTTGCCCAAAATGACACCTACACCCATGTTGGAAATTGAAAAAATCTAAAAAATTACCCCTTTGGCTACACCAGTCAAGTCCATCTACACCTTGTTCAATGTTTGCGACTTTAAGCCACTATCCACTTTTTGCAGAAACTCACCTTTCTCTCTCTAATCTGACAACTAAAAACTTTGCCACATTGGTGAAAGTCAAAAAATGACCTTTTCACTACACTTTTCTATCTACCCAAAAAATCCCCTCCTTTGCTATAGTGATCTTTAATTTACACTTTGGATTTCTAAAAATATTCAAAAAATAAAATAATCCCCTCATTTTGAAAATAATCCCCAATGGCATTTCACCAAATTTATTTGTATATAACTTGTGATTATAGCACTCATGGAACCATGTTCCTCTTTGGCATTTGAGACTGTTCATACGCTTTGTCTATGATTCCAAATTTTGCACTTCGATGCCAAATAATGAACCATATCATGGCAGGCAATAACTCCCCAAGAATGTGTGTCAATTTCTGGTGTACCCTTATGAGATTTAAATTTCTAGGCAATATGCAACAAAAATGGTACAATTTCATCCTAGATCAATTGTCCTTTCTGCATCTCAATCAAATTTACAAAGTTTTTGCCATAGCGTCATAAGACCCAGATATCACTTTCAGTGAGCACGAGAAATGCAACCCCCTGTGTGTTTCACATTTTTCATACATAAAATTCCATAATGCTTTGATGGGTGGCAATCTCCTGTATAGATTACACAAATCCTGGTTCCTCTTTTTGGCATTCCATACAGTGTGCCTAGTCCTATCAGGCTCAACCCATGAAAAGAACAATACCCATTTGTCTCGACCGGTGTGGACTTACACTTGCAAGTAACACCACCGCCTCTCTAGGATGAAATCATGATTTGTTGATTTGTTTTCATCATGAATAGTAGCAACATAATGCATCAATCACCAAGCTTGACCCCACACAGATCGGCTCCCTGTAAAGATTTGCTCCTCAGAAAAACAAACATTTTATGTCAAATCATTGAAAGAAACCTGCAACAGATATGAAAACAAGATACGTATCATGTCCATAGGTAAGAAGAAAAGAACTTCTCTGATCATGGCTTCCTTGACATCGATCCTCGACGCCCACTACGTAATCTCCATCGTGCCCTCCTTTGCCCTAAATTTTATTTTATCCCACGAGCACTTTTTTTTTATCTTTCAATGGCTTTGATTTTATCTTGCGTTGATTCTCTTATGGCCTTTGCATGCGCAGGATAAAAATTTATTTTCCTAGCTTACATACATATCCCGCCTATCTTTTTTGCTACCTCCTTCTACTTTGGGATAATTCATTCAACCAGTTGCAAGCATTTCATTATCCCGCGAGTCTTTTCCAATCCGCTTGGGAGAGAACAGGGTAAGCAGGGGAAAGACTTCCCTACCTTAATGCTTATCCCACAGGCCAGCATTGGGTTTGATGTGTGTATGTGGGGCAAGCATTTTTAAAACTTTTGAAGAAGCTCTTCATTTATTTCAATATCCTCTTGATGCCTTGTGAAGCTCCTTGCCTTATTCGCACCATATATACAGCAACGGGCCCACCACGACCCTTCAACATTCAAAATGAAATATTTTAAGGTTTAAACTATTATAAAATAATTTAAATTCAATAATCGGGTCCCATTTATATCAAACTCCTTTATTATTAAATCATTGAAAATAATTTAATAAATCTTGATTGCTCAAATCGAGTAAATAATTTTAACGAAATTGCTTCACTCCCCTTTTAATCACCAGGATTTTGAAAGTCACTAAACTGATTTTTTCATAATTTCACACAACACCCCCTTTTTCATTTTAAATATAATATTATTTTAATCAATATGATTAAAAATAATAATATATATTTAACCTTTAGGCCCTAACGGATCCCCCTATGTATCAACCTTAGTTGGGCCCCAAAGTGGACCCGACTAAATTTTTTTTGTTTTTGTGCAATTGACCCAAGGGAAAAGCTCTGACTCACTTATTGGACGTGATCGGGATGAGAAAAATTAGCTAGGATTCTTCAGTTTGATCACTTTTTCAAGTTTGACACTTGGCCCAAAACACCTGAGTAGCCCCTGAAATTGGCTTTGAAAACAGAGCAAAACATATGGCTAGGGCTTGCAGACCGCCACACTGATAAACTGAAATACTAAGAATCCAAGGAAGCTAACAGATCATTGATTTGACATTCGAGGAAAAATTTATTAATTATCAAATTTACCTACTCAGTTGGTTTTGGATCTGTGCTTGTGAAAACAACCTGAGTAGCATTCAAACCTTGATTAGAAAAAATATGAAATCTCTACTTTAAGAGCCTCCACTTGCCACACTGATAGATGAATATAGATGGAACATATGTGCAAGAGGGATTGACCTAATTAGGTCACATGTGAAATTTATTAACCCTCAAAATTGGCTTCTCAAATAATTATGAACATGGTGCTTGAGAAATCCTGAAAATGCTCGTTCGAAATGGGCTTCAAAAATTAATCAAATAATGAGCAAGGGGGCTACAAACTGGGGATATGGTAGATAATTTTACAGAGAATCATGGGGTATAATCATTTTTAAGTTCATTTCAACTGAACACAAAATAAAAATTCTCAAAGAGGGCTCCCAACTACTGCTTGACACTGTTCAATTTACAAAACTGAACTTTTTGCAAACAGATTCAACTTTGAAAACTAAGAAAACCAATTTGCTAGGCTAAACCATTTGGCATGGGGCTTCAAAAAATAGTAGATAATCACTATAAACTCTCCATTTGTCATGACAATCAATTGGCACAAATTTATAACACCTCAAATAGGGCTACTCAGAAAGTGCAAACATGTGTAAACAACAACCCTAACCCCAGGACCTCCAAAGGAGATTTTGCAAATACATCAAAAATGATTTGAGGAAGGTGAAAATAGGCACATGGAATATTTACAAGGTTCTTAACACTCCTCCAAGAGGATTTTTCATGACAAATCTCCGGTGCAAATATATGAGCTCACCAAAAGAGCTACACAAGCTTGTTCAATAAAGGCAAATTTGAATGTATTTGAGCAAAATTTTACCTAGGACCTCAAAAATTAATCATGATTTTTTTGAGTCCCAAAAATGGCTCTTTCTCAGGGATGCATGCCCCTTACAGGCATGGAAATAATTTAGATCTATGGAGGAGCAAACCAAGTGCCAACTCCATTGGGCCACTCAACCACTGTGTGCTTTATTAGATGAAAATCTTACTTTAACATTCAAAGGGTGGTCCCGAACCACAAAACATATAGAACCAAAACTTACCCCAATCAAAAATATGGCCCTCTTCATCCTACATTATGCCCAATTTGAAACAATCATTGAAAATAAACTGATCATAGGCACAATCAGTCACATCAGCAACTAGTGCCTCACTGAATGTTGTTTCTATCCTCACCTTGGTCACTTTGTAATGAATGTCCACCCAATTTCTAAAAACATTCATTATGAGACAACATATGGTTGCCATGTTATTTGAATGACACACACCCATACTCATTGTAGCATCCATCATGGCATACCTTGGATGCATGGTTCATCAAATGAGTACATGGTTGCCCTAAAAGATGAAAACGCACATGTACTTCATTGTCAACACTAGGGATCCCAACCCCATCACTAAACAACATATCCAATTCATCCTTTGAATCCTCTTGTACGTGCATGGAGGACCTCTCATCAAAAAATACATTCATACTCAAGAAGGCCTCTTCATCATAATCAGCATGAGAGTCTTTTTTATATTAATCCACATAGTCGATCTCATAGATATTTTCATCTTCAACTATGTAATCATCGACCTCTGAATTATTATCACTCGTCACATTTTTAGGTTCAACATAGCTATCATTTTGAAGTTCAAACTCTTCTATGTCCTCATCAACATCACTGATTTCTTTCACCTCATGGGCATAGCTTATGTTGGGCAAACAATATTGCTAATCAAGGCAATCGTTGCTCTCATTATCTGATCCCACACAAGAGTGAAAATTCTATTATATCAACCAACACTGTAGAATAATGATCTTGAATGCATTGTGTTGCTTTCTCATACATTTCATCATGGTACATAGGTAGCTCATCCCATGAGGAACGTGAGGTACCATCATCTTGCTTACAAAAATTAGACTCACATGGAACATATGAATCTATCTCTTCTGCTTCATGGAGGTAATATTCACAAATTGATAGAACATCCTCCTCATCTAAAAGTGCATCCACCTCTTCATGTAGTGGATTTGAGACCATATGGGAATTAATCTCAAACATGTCATTGCAAAACACAAGTTGGTTCATATCAATGGTATCATCATACAATGGATTTTCACTTGTGCATACCATGTTTATCCGTTGATCTTCATATACCACCTAATTTATCTCAGGTGTACTTGGCTCTTGCACTTCATTTATGTTATACTATTGCACCATGTCATAACTTTGAGTAAAAAACTCATTATCAACATAGTCATCCTCATAGGTGCAACTATGATGTGAAACTTCCTCCTCTTCATTGAGTGCATACTTATAATCACCAACCTTGTCTAGGTTTGCTCCATTCTCATATGCTGTAACTAAATCCAAATTTGATTCATACTTGTCATTTTGAGGACTAGGACATCAAACCATGTGATTCCAATCATGAAAAAAGGTTGTATTATTATCACCATAAGCACAGGAATCATATCATGCATGGTTTTCAACATTTGTATGCATGTAATTAGCATTATGCATTTCTTGTTCACTTGTTAACCGAGGTGTCATGTTATTGACATCCATAGGACAAAAGATTCTTCTTGAATCAAAACCACCATAAGGTTGCCACTGAGTCTCTACCGTTGCCATGTCTTCACTTCTTTCAGACTCATTGTGTTATTGTTGATTAAAGCTTGATCATACACCATTTGATCAATGGCACTCTCGTGTTGCTGGTAAGGAATATAAGGCTTATCATGATATGTATTTGTGCATGCCACTATTTCTGGAACAACATACTCGAACTAATTTGCAATGTCATATTTGGGTGCATACACATAACCTAGCTGCATACACATACTCAAATCTTAATTTAATTAATTGGAAGAATTAAAAATAATTAAATGAATAAAATTCACTTAATTCATTGTGCAACTTTTAGGTGTCTACATTTTTCCCTCTTTGAGTTAACATGTGACCACATGTTGATTCAAATAAAATTTGCCTGATATGATATTTGTGTCAAAATGTCGATATGATGCCCCATATTTGATGAACTATATTTATGATGTCCCAGATATGAAGAATTGATTTGATATGAAAAGTTCATATGAGATTGATGTCGATATGAAACTGATATGAAATTGATGTTGAGATTTGATACGATAATGCCCCCTCGGGAGATCATTCGTGCACTAAAGGCGTGAATGATCTCTTGAAAGAAGAAGAATGTTATTTGAAAGATAGAAGAGTGGATGGTGATGACATGCATGCATTTGATAAGATTGATTATATTGATTGGATTGAGATTAAGATTGATCAGATTAAGATCAATTATGGTTTCAGGTATGACACCTCCTGTATAAGACATGGATGATCGAGCGTCTGGTTTCAGGAATGATACAGCCTATATAAGACATGGATGATTGAGTGTCTAGTTTTGAGGAATGATACGCCCTGCATAAGACATGGATGATTGAGCATCTAGCTTCAGGAATGATATATCCTATATAAGAGCCGATCAAAATGTTTGGTTTCAGGAACGATATATCCTATATAAGACATGATCAAAACATCTGGTTTCAGGAAAGATACATCCTGTATAAGACATGATAGATAGTTTGGAAGAATGATGAAGATATGAAAGTGAAGAAATATTCCATGATGATGCGATAGATATGCATGCAAGGGATGCAATGATGAATGTGACTAGATGATGATGAGATGTATCTTGAAAATAAAAAGTATGATATGAGATGTTTATTTAAAATGAGATGTATGATATGAGATTTTTATTGAAAATGAGATGTATGATATGAGATGTCAGAATGATATGATGATGATAATGATAATGAAATGATACTAATGCAAGATTAAAAATGATATGCAACCTAATGCAAGATTAAGATGCTAATGATGTGCAGCTAATGCAAAGCTTAATATGCATTCTCGTTCTCAATGTTGCCATATGTTGTGATCAAAGTTCCAGGGCTTCCTTTGTTTTCATCACCAAGCCTTGATTTGTTGAAAGTTGATACAAGCATCATGGTATAATTGAACCATAACGACCTGATTATAACTTACATGGATTTTGATATTGCAAGACGACACAAGCGTCAAGGTATAATTGAACCAAGATGACCTGAGTGTTGCTTGCGTAAACAAAAAAGAGTTAACCTTTATCCCATACAAATCTAAAATATCCTCAGCGATATGCCACCTGATTGCTTCGTAGGACAAATTTGCATGGTAAAAAACTTCACTCACAAATAGCAAACAAATAAAACATCACATTCCTTCCTTACTTCTCTAGTCATAAGACATCCTGGAGGTTCTCAGGAGATATCATAAGCAAAAATTAACAACCATAAGTAAGCATGCATGCTATTTGGAATCTACTCTTGTCAATTAAAACATCTTGCAAATAGATCTTTGTTTAGTTGAAATCAGTTAAAGTGTGTGATGTCTAGCCTTCTTGCATTGTCATTTGTTATTTGTTGGTTGTTTTGATCCTTGTTGTCATGCTACGTGTTTGGTCTGATGTTGAAAACCCTGAAGGTGAAATGTCCCCAGCGAGGCCAGGATTTTGTCCCTTGTTGTTGATACTACTTCGATATGGATATGTACGTTGATTACCAAGCCATGGTGGGATACAATTTGGATAACTAATTTAGATAAACCAAGGATAGTGACTACACTAAGTATGTTCAGGATTGATAAACATTTGTAAATTTTTGGTGATGTCTCAAATGGGTGGATATGATATGTACAATATGATTTGTGAAACATGTACTTCCATCAATTGATAAAGATAAGCTAACTAGAACAAAATCCAACAGTCATACTAATCTATGTCATTGTTTTGATTTGCTCAATGATTGATAAGAATGTCTGGTTTCAAAGAGTGAGTACCCCGTATAAGACCGATCTGTCTAGTCTCGAGTGTACCTATCCTTGTATAAGATATGTTGATGTTGGTGTTGATAGATTTATTAACAAGACTCGATGATTGATAGGAATGTCTGGTTTCAAAGAGTGAGTACCTCATATAAGACCAATTTATCTGGTTTTGAGTGTACCTATCCCTGTATAAGACATGTTGATGTTGATATATTTCGAGTGATGAATTTATTAACAAGACATGTGAATAGTTTGATTGCAGACTTTGAAAGTTTTCCTGTTGTTGATTTGATTTGATGGATGGTCCATGCTTTCATGTTTTTGATTTTCAATTTTGTTCTTGATTTTGTCGATTTTTTGATTTTTTAGTTTTTTGGATTTTTTTATTTTTATTTTTTTTGAATTAGAAGAAAGATGTATTTGGTTGCCCTAATGTATAGCAAGACAAGGAATATTATGAATGGATGACTGAACCATTAAGGTGGAAATGGATTTTTTTTGTCCATAGTTTTGATCAAGATCAAGGATGGAAAAAGGGATATGGATAGAGATAGGATATGGATAGCACTGGATTATGGAAGCAATGAATAGATAGGATAATGGATATGGATTAGAGGATATGGATGAGGTGAAGCAAGATCGTAGATAGTGATGAATTTAGATAGGGTAAGGGATATGGATTAGAGGATATGGATGATATGGTAGGAAGAATAGAATGGATGAACTTTGACCCCCAAGCATAGAGGTCTCCATTTGCAAAGAGGTTATATGTAAGATTGTCACAGTATTTAGCACCACCTGAATAAGTGTTCCTGAGCTTTTCAAAGATAGAGACCCAACCCACACTTAGAACCTCTGGAAAATTCAATTGAACATTTCTAGCAACTGGGAAGTAGACTCAAAAGGGAAGAAGAATCCCAAACTGGATCAAGGTACTTAGTCTTTGATTACCCATGTATGTGCAAGTGGGTTCATTTTGGCTCATATGATCATTGTAATCTTCAAAATCTAGCATGGCTAGCTACATGAGTTACCTTGACTTCAAAAGCATCCTGGATAGAGCCTCGCTGCCAGTGAGCGTCCATAGCCCCGACGAGGTTATCATTGTAATCTCACAAATATTGCTCCATTTCCAGCCAGGCATCCATAGCCCTGATGGAGTTACTTGCATGTGTATATGGTGAAAATGGATAACAATAATAACAATATTGAAAAGGCTAAATGAATTCAACCACCAAACCCTAGCCTAACAATGAACAAAGATCCACCATAACATATGAAGATAACCTAAGACAATGCAAATAACTCAAAATCACAAAGATTATACCATCACATGTCCAATAGGGTTTTGATCTCCATTCTTCCTATCTCCATTGATCTTGCTTGATATATTTGCTCTCAGATTTTATATGCATAAGAGCTCAACAAAGAACGGAATGTGGTTGCAAGTAGGATCGTAGTGTAGTCAACTGCATAAAAGATCATCAGCATGTGTCATTAGGGTTTGACAATGAAGAAAGCATCTCCTTAAATAGAAGACACAATAAGAAATGGAGGGTTAAGATTGAGAGGTGTAAAAAGAGAGGTCGGCTAGGATTAGAGGGTAGGTATAAGAAATACCAAAATAATGAAAGAGGTAGGTAGTGTAGGAATTAAGAGATGAATGACATGTGTCATAGGTAGAAAAAGCTAATGAATTAATTAAATAAATAAAGATTTATTTAATTAATAGAAGAAGTAGGACAATTAAATAAATATTTTATTTATTTAATTTAGGAAAGGGATAATTTAAATAAATAAATGTATTTATTTAAATGAGAAATAAGGCTAGAAGAGGATAAATGAATTAATTAAATAAATAAAAATTTATTTAATTAATAGAAGAAGTAGGCTTAGATAATTAAATAAATAAAATATTTATTTAATTAGACATGACAATTTTGAGTGTCTACATTTTGCCCCTCTTTGAGACAATGCGGCTTGTCGCGTTGTTTCAAAGAAGATAAGATGAACTGATACAGAGTTGCCCCAGAATGGGAATGATATGCCCCCTTGAGAGATTGGATGAAAATGTCTGAAAAAAATGTAGACAATCTCTCGATAAGAAAAACGGGATAGAATGGGTTGACCGAATAAAGTGACAAAGTCACAGGAAGAAGAATACTGACTCGGGAAATGAGGGCGAGGGCTAGGGTAGGCTATAAAATAGACCACGGGCAAAAGACATCCTCATTGTCATCCACACCCTTACAAGATCACAGTGCAGAGCGAGAAAAGAGCAGCAGCAGTCAGCAGCGATGGCTTTCATTCATAGATTTGACCGTGTTCGCCGATTCCAGCGACCAGCAGATGCAGGAGAGCCGGTAAGTACCCGAAAACCTCCTCGTACTTTCACGCATTTCAATTTTTGTCATTAATGCATGCTAAGTAGCAATAAATGCGCTAGGAATAGGGTAGTTGAAATATGCAAAAATGCGGAACCGCGTCTGTGTCTATGTCGGGCGCGTCTGTGTTGGGCAGGCACGTCTGTGTCGGGTCCAGGCGCGTCTGTGCCTGGAACCGCGTTTGTGCTGAATACGGACGCGTTTGTGAAATGTAGAGGCATCTGTGCCCTGTAGGGGCGTTTATGTCATGTAGGGACGTCTGTGTTCCCTGGTCGCGTTTGAGCATGGTATAGGCACGTTTGTGTTCAGAAAGCGCGTCTGTGTTGCAGAAGCGCGTTTGTGCAGTCTATAAGCGCGTTTGTGCGTTTAAAGCGCGTTTGTGTGTCAAAATGCATAGGTTTTGTCTTGTAGGTCAAATCGGCAGTTCTGTGATGAACATATGCTGTCGATTGAATAAGCTGCTGAGAGGATACACTCAAATAGGTCCTCTAGGAAGACTAGGATAGATCAAGGCACTTTGTGACGAACAGGTAGCACCAAGATAGGTAGCACTTTGTGATGAACAGGGAGTGCAAATGTGAGTAACACTTTGTGATGAACAGGGAATGTCACACACGTAGTACTTTGTGATGAACAGGGAGCACTACTAGGATAGATAGCAACACTTTGTGATGAACAGTGAGTGTCACTAGGATAGGTAAGCGTATGCATTTAGGTAGCAAGTAGCATTTTGTGATAAACAATGAATGCCATGATAACTGACATGATTGATTGGTTGACTGCAGGAGTATTTGCCTATGTTGGAGTCACGGGAGAGATTCCCATCGACTCAGAGGTTGCGACCAGAGTTGTCGATTCAGGACATGATTTCTATTGAGGAGATGGCTCTCACACATGTGCTATATGTGCCCGAGTTTCGGGCAAACATGGGTTTGCTGACTGCACTGGCGGAGAGATGGCACTCCGAGACTTGCACGTTTCACTTGCCTATGGGTGAGATGACAGTGACGCTTGAGGACGTCTACAGGATTCTGCATATTCCGATCGATGGAGAGTTGATTCCATATGATCGAGATGGTGACAGGGAGGCACTGAGACGGGTATTCCAGGATCCCGGGTTGGAGATGCAAGCAGGTCATGTGGCATGGGATACCATGACCGCTACAGGTTTAGCTTTAGAAGCTGTTATCGGAGGAGTCATCAGTGGGTACTTGTGTCCGGATAGAGCTACACGAGGATTGGCAGTTGGTTGGGGAGGGGCATTGGAGACACTGGTGACAGAGCACACCAGATATGCATGGGGGCCATGTGTCCTGGCACATTTGTACTATGAGCTGCATCAGTTTGTGTACCACGGATCAGTGGGCTTGGGCTGCGGAGTGACTCTCCTACAGGTGTGGGCATATGAGCACCTGCCGATCACACGACCTATCCACTTCAGAGGCAGAGGGCATGGACGGAGCTTTGTGCATTTGTACGATATGATTACATCACAGCCTCGGATTGGTGGACTGGAGCATTGGAGATGCATCATAGATGATATAGATATGGTTATCTGGAGGTCATACCTGGGGTGCGAGGAGTGGGATGAGGACGCAGTGGAGCTACCCTATGCATTTAGGAGCAGGTATCTGATTGGGCGGACGCCCTATATTCTGGAGAGGCAGCTTGTTGATAGGGTATGCAGACAGTTCGGCAGGATTCAGCGGATGCCACGAGGCTCGGGCATGTATGCCCGTACAGTCAGAGATCAGGTACAGTTCGGGCCGCTGTTATCATATGATCAGGCCGTGACACAGCTGGCAGAGATGATGCCATTACCATGGGACATGTGGCCAGAGGTAGAGGATGCAGGGATGGATGCAGAGTACTCTACGTATTGGGCAGAGCATCCCTTTCTGAGATTGACAGATCCGGGAGAGCTGCTGGAGGGAGAGGTGGGAGGGGATGATGATGATGATGGTGGAGGAGATGGAGGTAGGGGCCGGCGGAGGCAGAGGGGAGTGGTGGGAGAGAGGTGAGTAGCACCTCAGAGGGAGGGAGGACAGGAGAGAGCAGCTCAGGTGGTGAGGGGTCGAGGTGGATTGCCCCTACAGGTACCAGCAGTACAGGGTCCTAGAGCACAGGGACCTAGACAGGTGCAGGGACAGGGACAGGTGCAGAGACAGGTACCTATTCAGGCACCTAGATAGGTAGAGGGGGAGGCACAGGTGCAGGCACCTGCAGAGGAGGAGCCACAGGCAGAGGCTGAGGGTGGAGATCCTGAGGAGGATGAGCTGCTAGGGCTGAGAGAGATCTGCCAGGGCCAGGCAGATGAGATTGCTGATTTGGAGCGGGAGAGGGATCGCCTCAGGATCAGGCTCAGGGACACAGAGCGGGAGAGAGACCAGGCCATCCAGAGATATACTGAGGCCGAGACAGCTCTAAGGGCAGGGAGGCGGGCAGCAGAGGATGCAGGGGTAGGCTACGCATATGTGCTGCGAGTCGGAGAGGAGATCGCCTACTGGAGGGATCTGTACTATGGTGTCGTGCCAGCGGATCAGCGGGCGAGGAGCTTCCATAGATCGTCGCGCATAGCGACGGCTACGGAAGGGAGTCGTAGGAGGCAGGCATCCAGCGGTGGGGTCATGGGTCCTCCACCACCACCAGACAGGCAGGGGGATCCTGGAGCGGGACCATCTAGAGCTCAGACTCCGTCGAGGCCAGGTGGCTCTGAGGGAGGGAGTTCATCATAGCCATAGAGGGCTCCCCTTTGTATCAGTATTGTACCATTTTTGTATTGTAGACACCTGCGGGTGATTTTGTTGCCCTATGATTCTTTTGACATCATTGTATCATGACACTTTTGATTATATATGAGAGATGATCCATTTTTGCGGCAGCTATATGCATGTGTACCTTATGTGATGCATGTTTTATGATATGGATGCTTATATGATGCAATGCAATATATTTTTGTTCTTTTATGTTGTATATGTGATGCATGATGCAAATGTGAATGTATGTAATGCAAATGAATATGATAATGCAAATGATTATTTACATAATGAAAATGTGAGATGTACTAACATGTGTTGTATGCAGGATGTGATGCAATTGTGATATCTATATGTATGTATGAAATGCTTATATGTGGTGATGTAGGTGTAACTATATGAAATGCAAATGTTTTTGGTGTGTCATTATACTCAGTCATGTGATAGTAGGCTACGCGGACTCGAGAAGGATGATGGAAGTCAATCAAGAAAGAGAGATGAAAGACAGAGGATATGAACGTGAAAGAGCTTCTTGTGCATTATCATCATTGAGCTTATTATGGCAAGTAGGTTATGAAAATCGAGGCATATGTTTGACCCAGAAAGTCATTGTACCTATTTGCATGGAGATAAGACAGTCACAAACAAGGAATGCCCCAGTTCATACTAGACTCACAATGTCCTCATATCCTTGGACAAGTCATAGCATTACTAAGAGACCATCCACAGACAGCAAATGCAGATAGGTGACGATACCCCATCCTCGCCTTTCTAGTCAAAGACATCCTGGAGATAGAATCTCTAGTCAAAGACATCCTGGAAAAGCTAAAAGACATGTCACCAAAAGATAAAATCAAAAGAAAACCAAGACCCGACACCAACATCCACTGTAGTCCTCAAGTTTAGTGTCTCTTGTCACTTGTATAAGTCGAATTTTGATTGTGGTCACAATGTTTACTTTCACAGAAAGGATAGATAGCACTGAACCATAATGTTGTTTGAGTCTGTTGAAAGATTTGATTTGTTGAAGCCCATTGTTGCTGCTGTGTCTCATCTGAAACTGACTGAATCCATGAAACTGATACTTTATTGTGGAGAAGATGAAGCTTTATTGCGGATCTGTGATGCAAATGTTGCTTTATTGCGGATTGTGCACAGATAGACTGAAGAAAGCTGGAAGAAACTGTACTCCTCGAACATGTGATGTTCTTAGTTCCACACCCATTACTAGACGTAGGATTGGTCGTAGTCACAGATAGGATCTGATTTATTATTGATGGAAAGGGAGTGAAAAGGGAGGGTTATGGATGGCTAACCAATCTTAGGTAGATCAATAACAAGCCATGATGGGAATGGTTAAGTTTATTGTGAACGAATAGGTTGTGAGTGTGTGCAAAGTGAAAGGATGAAAGAGAATCCTGAAGGAGGGAGGAGCAAAGTCTCTACGCATGGCGCTGGTGACCCAGTTTTCACCATGGTACTTGCCCAGGGCGCCACCGAAGTGGTTTTCACCGTTGGACGAAATTATTTCTCTTTACTTTTTTTTTTTTCAATTTTTTTGTTGTCACAAGGCGCCTGTTTGCCAGGTTTTCACCAAGTAATGATTTTTTTTTGTTTTATAATTTTTTTTTTGTATTTTTGAAATTTTTTGATTTTTTTGTATTTTTGAATTAGGATATTCCAACGAGCTATGTGTAGAACCTGTGAAGGTGCATGCTGTTGATAGGATCCTCCAAAGATTCACCTTCTGTAGTTGAGAGCTGATATGCCCCAGATCCATATACCGCTGTGATGATGTAAGGACCAAGCCAGTTTGGTTCGAACTTGCCCTTTTTATCTCTGTCTTGCTGATTCTTGGGGTTCTCTCTGAGTACTAAGTCACCTACCTCAAATGTGCGAGGCTTAACTTTGTGATTGTAACTGCGACTCATTCGTTGTTGGTAAGCCTTGAGATGATTAAAAGCAGTGTGCCTTCGTTCCTCCAGCAGTTCTAGTTCTTGTAAGCCAGAGACCCTGTAGTCTTCATCGTTGATTATGTTTCTCAAGGAGACCCGTAGAGAAGGTAGCTCGACCTCAATAGGCAAGATGGCTTCAGCGCCATAGACAAGCGAGTAGGGTGTAGCTCCTGTAGGTGTGCGGACACTTGTGCGATAGGCCCAGAGTGCAGGATTGAGTTGGATATGCCAGTTACGGCCAGCGTCGTCGACTGTCTTTTTAAGGATTTTGAGAATTGTTTTATTAGACGCCTCAGCTTGGCCATTACCTTGGGGGTAATATGGTGTGGAGAAACGGTGGGCAATATGGAAGCGCTCACAGAGTTCACGAACATCCTGATTTTTGAAGGGACGCCCGTTATCAGTAACAATGGAAGTAGGAATCCCATATCGGCAAATGATATAGTTCAGGATGAAGGTAGCGATTTGTCTCCCAGTAACTTGTGTGAGAGGCACGGCTTCAATCCACTTTGTAAAATACTCTGTGGCTATGATAATGAATTTATGTCCATTGGAAGAAGGAGGGTGAATCTTGCCTATGAGATCGAGTCCCCACTGACAAAAGGGCCAAGGAGATGCAAGTGGTTGTAGTTCCTGTGCTGGTGCATGTATGAGGTCTCGATGAATTTGACACTGCTTACACTTCTTGACAAACTGATATGCATCTTTTTCCATAGTAGGCCAGTAGTATCCAGTCCTGATGAGTTTCTTGGCCAAGGTAGGACCACTAGTATGCGGACCACATATCCCTTCATGCACTTCTCGTAACGCAATCTGAGCTTCGTCACTCTCTAAACATCTAAGAAGGGTGCCATCTAGACCTCGTCGGTATAGGATATCAGCTAAAATGATGTATCAAGAGGATTGGCGAATGAAAGTGCGGCGTTGATTGTTCGATAGATCGGGAGGTAAGACATTGTTGCGAAGGTATGTAAATATGGAACCATATAACTGGGATTCAGGACCAACAACACATATCATTTCCATAGGAGTGATTTCATATGAGGGAATCAACAAGTTATCTACCAGGAACTCATAGCAGGTCTCATTTTGTGGTAGATCAATGAGCGAAGCAATTGTAGCCATGGCATCAGCAGCACGATTTTGTTCTCTTGGTATCTGCTCAAACTCTATCTTTGCAAAGTGTTGTTTCATCTCATCTACTAGTTGTTTGTAAGGCATTAGTTTTTCATCTTTTGTTTGATAATCATCAATTGCTTGACGGATGACAAGTTGAGAATCCCCAAAAACACGAAGTTCTTGGATCTTCCATTGAACTGCAATTCTTAACCCAGTTGTTAATGCCTCGTATTTCGCTATATTGTTGGTGCAAGGAAATGATAAGCGGTATGACTTTGGTATAGAATCACCTTGGGGAGTTATAAAGAGTATACCCGCTCCTGCCCCGTGCTATGTGTATGAGCCGTCAAAATATAATTGCCATGGCTTTGCAGGTGATATTGTTAGAATGGACTCATCTGGAAATTCTGACTGTAGAGGAGCATCATCTATCATGGGAGCATCTGCCAGTTGATCTGCAATTGCTTGTCCTTTTATAGCTTTTCTGTCCACGTATTCAATGTCGAATTCACTCAAAATCATTACCCACTTGGCCAGCCCAGTAAGTGTAGCTTTGTTGAGAAGATATTTTAGTGGATCGATTCTGGCAATCAACTTAGTCTTGTGAGTGAGCATATAATGTCGTAATTTTTGTGAAGCAAAGACCACAGCGAGACATGCACGCTCGATTGGTGTGTAGTTTAGCTCATATCCCACCAATGTGCGACTGATATAGTAGACTGTTTTTTCCTTGCCGTCAGGTATTTGCTATGCTAGGAGTGCCCCCAGTGCTGTCGGAGTAGCTGATATGTAAAATAGCAATGGTTGATCTGGAATTGGTGGCATCAAAACTGGCGGGTTCAAAAGATAGTCTTTGAGCGCCTGAAAAGCCTGTTGACAGTTCTTATCCCATTTGAACTTGATGTTTTTGTGTAGCAGGTGCTGGAAAGGATTACACTTATCTGCAAGTTGTGCTATGAATCTTCGTATGGATTGGAGTCTCCCTTGTAAAGATCGAAGTTGACTGATATTTCTTGGTGGTTGCATTTCCAAGATAGCTTTGACTTTTGCTGGATCCGCTTCAATTCCTCTTTTAGACACAATGAATCCTAGGAGCTTCCCGGAGGTTACTCCAAAGACACATTTCTTTGGGTTTAATCTTACCTTGTATTTTTCCAGCCTATCAAAGACAACTGAAAGGATGTCCAAGTGTGTGTCTCTGTCTATTGATTTTCCCAAAAGATTGTCAACATAATCTTCCACGGTTATGTGCATTAGATCATGAAAGATAGTAGTCATAGCTCTTTGATATGTGGCACCTGCATTTTTCAGGCCAAAGGGCATGACATTCCAACAGAAGGTTCCCCATGGACAAGTGAATGATGTTTTATGTTGATCTTCAGGTGCAATCCTAATCTGATTATATCCAGAAAATCCGTCCATTAAAGATAGCATTTCATGACCTGCTGTGAGATCAACGATCAAGTCAATGTTTGGTAATGGGAAATCATCCTTTGGACAAGCCTTGTTGATATCTCTGAAGTCTGTACATATCCTTATGCTGCGATCCGGTTTATTGACGGGTACTAAATTGGAAATCCATTCAGGATAATCAATTGGGCGTATGAATCCGACATCCAATAATTTCTCTAGCTCTGCCTTGACTAGCAATGCCACTCGTGGATGCATTTTCCTTAATTTCTGCTTTACTGGTTTTGCCCCCGGTTTGACTCTTAAATGATGCATTACCAAATCCGGATCTAGTCCAGGCATATCAGCGTATGACCATGCGAAGTTGATTTGTTGTCCCTTAAAGAAGCTCATGAATTTTGTCCTCTCGGCCTCTGTCAATGATTGAGCCAAAAATATGTTGTGTGGAACCTCTGCTATACCAATGTTTGTCTTTATAGTCTCCTCTACCAACATGGATGATTTTTCCTCGTATGATGCTGGGAGAATGTCGAGCCTTCCATCTTCGGGCACCTCAGAGAGGTTTTCACCCTCAGATACATCCTTTCTTTTTACTTTTTTGGAGTCAGATAGCGCCACAGTGTGGTTTTCGCCATAAGACCCTTGTTTTGTTTTTATTTTCACATTTTTGCGACTAGAAGGTCCGACACCCTCACCAAAGTATGCCACGTTGTTGAGCTCTATGGCGTATCCTGCTTTGTGGTCTCCAGGGGGAAGATCATCTCGAATGCCAAGATAGTCGACAATAGCTTCGTCATTTTGAAATGTATCAAATTGTGCTGGTCCTTCATGATCCCAGTCAATGAGTTGGGGGTGAACAAGGGGAAGGTCATTAGTGTTTTCAGAGTTTGCTGGACTAATAGTGAAGATGTGGTTATATTCAGGTATGTCAAGGCAATCGTCGAGGTCATCGATGGCACTCTCCTCATCAGTTTCGATCGTGAGAGAATCCAAATTGTCATCACTAGTAGAGCCTTCTGGGACAGGTGTCCTCATCCTATGTGATTTTGACCTAGGACCTTGAAACGAAGCTTGTGCGGGATCCTTATGGGTTGGTTCTTGACCAACTCTGAACTTTTTGTAAAATTCCTCCTCCTCTGTGGGTTCATCTGGCTCTCTGAATGTTTCAGTGAGCTCATAGTCACTGGAGGATTTGTCTGAACCCCATTCCCACTCATTGGAGTCTATGGAATAGTAATCCTCTTGTTGAACTTCGGCAACTTTAATTCGCCATACCTCTTTTGTTCTTTTATTATGTAGTCTGGGATTCAGAAAACCAAGCCCCTTGGAGCGTTCCCTTCTTGTAGTTAGCTTAGGTTGTAAGGGCTCCATGACACCTTCTTTGCGTAGTCCGAGAGGGCTTTTTCCATCATACCCAAATCTTTGCAAAATTTTGAAGCCTTTGCCATAGTTCTCACAGGGTATAATAATCTGATCATGTGTGTCCTCTTCAACGTCCTTATAGAGCATTTTATATAAATTTTCTTCTTCTAGTTCACCCCATTTTTGAAAGATGGTAGGATCCCATTTGAGCATCATGATGGAGATTTGCTTGTTAGGATGTGGCCTCCCATATTCCTTAGGAGAGGTCATGACTTGTCGTAAAAACATTGTTTGATTCAAAGTGTATTCTCCCATGCCTTTGTCTTGAAACTTGGCTCTAAGTTCACCTTGTTTGGATGTCGAGGGCTTTAATGACTCAGGATCAATATATGCTGAAGAAGGAGTAGCCTCACGATTGCTGGGGATGATAGTCTCAGTATGTGATCTCAAGTTATTACAATATATGAATGGATTTGGATCACCATTGACGGTCACTTCAACTCCATTGTGAGGAAACTTAATGCACTGATGGTATGTTGATGGGACTGCCCTCATTTCATGAATCCAAGGACGTCTTAGCAATATGTTGTATGTGAGATCAAGATCTAGGACTTGACAAACCACATCCTTTGTGACTGGCCCTATTCTTAGCGGTAAGGTGACTGTGCCCTTGGACGAGCGCTCTTCATCATCATAAGCCTTGATGGTGATTTGGTTTGTAGCATTCACAGCCTTGTCAGAATATCCCAATTGTCTTATGGTACTCAAGGTACAAATATTAAGACCTGCTCCTCCATCTATCAGGACTTGCTTTATTCGATGTTTATGTATGAAGGCTTCAACATGTAGAGGTGCATTATGTGGCTGACTTATGGAGGCGTCATCGGCTTCTGTGAATGTGAGGGAGTGTGGAATGGATAGGTATCCCACCATGGCTTGAAACTGGTCCACGTTCAGATCAGTAGGGACGGCAGCATCTTTCAAGATTTTGTCAAGGATAGCTTTATGTGCAGGAGATATACGTAAGAGCTCAAGAATAGAGATGAGTGCAGGTGTCTTCCCTAGTTGTTCTACAAGGTCGTACTCATGCTTGATTGATGAAAGATTGGTATTCTTAGTGGAGGCACCTGGCAACGTGATCTTACCTCGACGGGTTGTAACATGACATTCAGAGGTAGATTCGGATGAAGATCCCACACCTTTTAGGACAATTTTGGGTCTTTGAGAAGGATTCTCAGGATTTTTGTTTTTGATAGTAATGGTAGAGATATGATTGTCCATTGAGATGTGATTGATAGTAGAATCATAATTGTAAGGTGCTCTAGTATAATTGGCTTGATCATCTGTGACTTTGCCTTTTCCTTTGTCATGTTTTGGGAATGGTTCCTTAAACATCTCATGCTCTTGATTAGATGAATGTCCCTCAATCTCTATATCTCCTCTGTCAATGAGATCTTGCACAATGTTTTTCAATCGATGGCAATTACTTGTCTTGTGACCCTTGCTCTTATGAAACTCACAATACTCATCATCATTCCACCAATTTGGTTTTACCTTTGGTTCATAAGGAGGAAAATCTGGAACTATAATTACTTTGTTTGCTACAAGCTTTTTGAATACTGATTCAAGTGGTTCCCCCAATGGAGTGTGCTTCCTTCGTGGTCTAGAAGTTGTTTGAGTGTTCACCTGATTGTTGGTAGAACTTGATCCAGAAAAGATGAACTTGGGTCTCACTGTGTTGGCATCAACAACACCATCATTAACTGTGTTCTTGTTCTTATTCCAAAATTTTGGTTTGTCCTTTCCTTTGAAGTCCTCTTTGTTTTCTTTGAATAGTTTGATAACTCCTTGTTCAATTAAGACCTTTTCTGTTGCTAGGCCCTTTTCAATGACATCCTTGAATGTAGACAAACAAGCTTTTCTGAGATCATAGCCAATAGCCTTATTAACGTTTTGAGTGAACATTTCTACCATTTGTTTCTGCGGGATTTCACAAGAGCATCTGCTAGCTAAGTTTCTCCATCTTTGTAAAAATGTTGCGAAAGATTCTCCTTCCTTTTGTTTAGTATTGCACAAGGTAGTAACTGAGACATCTGTTTCAATGTTCTAAGAGAAATGCTGAATGAATGCCTCTGCCAAGTCGCCCCATGACTTAATACCAGGAGGTAATTGAGAAAACCATTCCATAGCTTGATCGCCTAAGCTCTGTGGGAACAACCTCATCAAGTATGTTTCTTCTACTGCTACCTCAATGCAAGCTGTGAAGAATTGTCTTATGTGTGCCTTGGGGTCTCCTCTCCCTCTATATTTGTCAAATTTTGGCGTTACAAAGTGTGGAGGAAATGGAGGCATTGGAATGCTCTTATCGAAGGGATAAGGGCATATATCTCTCATAGTATATGTAGGTTTTGGTGTACTCATGTCCTCCATTTTCTTTTGTAGATCTCTAATTTGTTGCTCCAAATTATTCTTGGGAGGAGATGGATTTCTTGTAGCATACCCCATGTTTGAAATGCCCATTTGAGGAGGAGCTTGTTGCATGTATGGATGATACTGATCGTAGACATGTCCATATGGAGGTCTATATTGTTGCGACATGTATGGAGCATTTGGCATAACTTCTTGTTGGGGAATCTCATATCTGTTTTGTGTGTATAAACCATATTCAATAGGCCTTTCATTTTCCATTGTGTTGCCCCCAATTTTGACATGAGGTCTCCTTGTGTCAAAATTTTGAGGATGTCCTTGAGTATCCACTTGTTTTGGTTGATCCATACCTTGAGCGTGTGTTTGAGCATAAGGCCTCAATGATTGTCTTTGAGTATAAGTATCATATGTTTGAGCTTGTGTATGTGGGATTGCTGGCTTTTGAAGCAAAGCTGATGGTGACTCCGGCATCATATTATTCGGTCCTCTATTTCCTCCACTATTTGGTCTCCTTTGATCCATGTTGGATTGAGTTTGTTGTGAGGGTCGACTTTCCATAAGTTGAGACATGTCAAAGTCATGAGGTATTTTAGCTCCACTTTGTGCCATCATGTTTAAAAAGTATTGACGATCTCTCCTCATTATCTCTTCAACCAATCTATTGAATTGAGGATCCATTATGGATTCTTGTATGTCTGCTGATAGTATGGAAGAGTTGTCCACTGTGTCATTGTGTGTAGCATTGTTGTTTATAGTGTTTGCGCTTTCCATATTTGGATTGTGTCTATAAACATTCATGTCTGGTAATGTAGTGTGCTCAGGATTGTAGAATAGATCATTGTCATACTCATAAGAACTCATGTTTACGGATTCTTGAGCTTCTTTAGCTATTCTCCTAGATTTTTGAAGGCAGGTTTCAACCATGAACTAGGTGTTTAGCAATATGTGAGAGACTAGATGAAAATGACAAGAGTATGGAAGACCAAGAGTTGTATGGAGTGTAAATGAATCTTGGGGTGTACTTGCAATGTCCAAAGTGTAAGACCAAGTATGTAAGTAGTAGAGTAGGTGTGACTTCCAAAGAGAGGATAGTTTCTCTTGATGAGGTAAGCTGACCTTGACCCTAAGTAAGACCAAATGAGACCCAAAGGTAAAAAACCTTGATGAGGGACCACTTAGCAAAGTGTAGTTG
This sequence comes from Cryptomeria japonica, assembly GCF_030272615.1. NCBI lineage: Eukaryota > Viridiplantae > Streptophyta > Pinopsida > Cupressales > Cupressaceae > Cryptomeria > Cryptomeria japonica. Next base: position 897,789,041 of record NC_081409.1, on the reverse strand, counting down.
TATGTAGTGTGTTGAAAAAGTATAGTGAGGACAAGCAAGTGACCTTTTTGACTCAAGTTTAGACAAGTATGAATGTAAAATGAGGTATGAAGCAATGATGGACTGTCTGAAACCTTAGAACAGGCTGAATGCTAGATGAAACCTGAAGAGACAACCTAAGAAGCTCAAGTATGCCGAAACTGATTTTCTTTGTTTGCTTGACTGTTAAAGTTTTCAAATCCTGACACAGACGCCTCTGTATACTTCACAAACGCGATTATCTGACACAGACGCCTCTCTGTTTGACACAGACGCTGATAAAAACACAGACGCTATTCTGTACTTCACAGACGCGCTTATCTGACTCAGACGCGGTTTGAACAGACACAGACGCGTCTCTGTAACCTTAGTGCAATTTTTCCTATCTGTGAAGTTGTTTTGTTGTGACCAAATCTGATTTTTCGACTGTTTTTCGTGACAAGAGGACACAATGTTGATGACTCAATGTTTGCAGACTGTTTAGATTCCAAAAGTGTGTTGTTTGATGTAAAAAAAAATTTTGCATACACTTGAAGACACAAAAGACACAATGTTTTGCTGTTTTGTCTTGAATGTTTGAGTGTTTAGCATAAGACAAGCACAAATCTTAGGGCTGGCCAAGACAATAGTTGTTGATCCCACATAGGGTTTTACCCCCGAGGCTACGCTATTCAGAGCGGATACTTAGATGCTTGACCTCACTGGCTCCACCCTCGGCACTCACTTCTCGGGTCAGCCAAGCATCAGTCCCCATGAAAACTCCCCATGGCGAACTTTGTATCTCTACTAAGAACCGTATGTGTGTGGGCCGCTACCAGAGGTCCGACCTCCTGCCTCAACAACTAGAAGGATTTGGGCATCTAAAACAAAGAGGTGCTAGTAAGGGCATCCGCTCGTGTGGCCATACATGCGGCACTTTCAGCTCTGTAAATACAGAAGGCTCCCAGTCGGTAGGGGTTACGCCCTACAAATGATCAAATAAATTTGATCAAACGGGTTTATGGGGAGACATAGTGTCGGTATGAACTAATCAGCACACGTTATCCATAGTTTTCACCATGAATACATTTGATTATAGTGGTTCGAAAGAGGTGGGTTTTCCTCACTACCACTTGGGTCGTTCTCTTCTCACTAGTAGTCCTAATGACCACACGGGAAGACAGGCCCTCTAAAGATTGAACAAAAAGAGCCTATTGCTCAAGACACAAAAGACAATGATTCAATTTTAGTGCACCAATGGAAGTGTTTGCTAGTCTATGAAAACAAGGCACACAATAAAAATAAAATAAAAAACCTTGCCAAGGACCTGCACCAAAGATTTGTTAGTAGTTTGGGTTGTTTTCAAATGATCACCCCTTCCTGCAAGCACACAAGTTAGGTAAATTTTAGAAACCCAAAAGACTTTGTGAAAGAGGGGCCTTCAACCAAACGATTTTGCTTTCAAGACAAGCTACACCAATTTTGTTAGCTAGATCTGAAAATGTTAGTCCAAAGATAAACCAGATCTGAAACATTAAATGCAAGACAAAATGGCGAAAAATGAAAACCTAAAAAAAAAAAAAAAATTTTTTTTTTTTTTTTTTACATAGACGCGATTTTACCTTACATAGACGCGATTCTGCCCTACACAGACGCGATTCCACAACACAGACGCGATTTAACACCTCACAGACGCGTTTCTGCAAAAAATGTAAAACAGAAAATCCTGCAAAGCACAGACGCGATTAAAATGATCACAGACGCGACTCTGCTACACAAACGCGGTTTTGTGAGGCGCAGACGTGGATAAAAACCACAGACGCGCTTCCCAGACACAGACGCGATAAGATTAACCACAGACGCGCTTCCCAGACACAGACGCGATAAGATTAATCACAGACGCGGTTTGAATTCACAGACGCGGTTCCAGAAACCTGCAAAAATAAACTCTGGCAAAAAACACAGACACGATTAAAGATATTGTAGACGCTTCTGAAACACAAAAACGCGATCCGAACGCTCGCAGACGCGAAAAAACCTAAAATGTCGTCGAAAATTGTCCGATCTGCAACTTCAAAAATGCAAAATCTGCAACAAAAATGTTAAATGCAAAGGGACAAGAGTCCCACCGGGCGTGCCAAAATGTATATGGTGAAAATGGATAACAATAATAACAATATTGAAAATGCTAAATGAATTCAACCACCAAACCCTAACCTAACAATGAACAAAGATCCACCATAACATATGAAGATAACCTAAGATAATGCAAATAACTCAAAATCACAAAGATTATACCATCACATGTCCAATAGGGTTTTAATCTCCATTCTTCCTATCTCCATTGATCTTGCTTGATATATTTGCTCTCAGATTTTATATGCACAAGAGCTCAACAAAGAACGGAATGTGGTTGCAAGTAGGATCGTAGTGTAGTCAATTGCATAAAAGATCATTAGCATGTGTCATTAGGGTTTGACAATGAAGAAAGCATCTCCTTAAATAGAAGACACAATAAGAAATGGAGGGTTAAGATTAAGAGGTGTAAAAAGAGAGGTCGGCTAGGATTAGAGGGTAGGTATAAGAAATACCAAAATAATGAAAGAGGTAGGTAGTGTAGGAATTAAGAGATGAATGACATGTGTCATAGGTAGAAAAAGCTAATGAATTAATTAAATAAATAAAGATTTATTTAATTAATAGAAGAAGTAGGACAATTAAATAAATAAAATATTTATTTAATTTAGGAAAGGGATAATTTAAATAAATAAATGTATTTATTTAAATGAGAAATAAGGCTAGAAGAGGATAAATGAATTAATTAAATAAATAAAAATTTATTTAATTAATAGAAGAAGTAGGCTTAGATAATTAAATAAATAAAATATTTATTTAATTAGACATGACAATTTTGAGTGTCTACAGCATGTTCCCATAGCCAAGCATTTTGATATTGCTTTTTTTTTCTTGATATTTCTTTTCTTGCTCATGCTTTTGATCTTTTGATATTTCTTTTTGCTCTTTATTTTTCTTGCATTGGCTTGTAAGTGATGAAACTTACATGGGTCTAATAATTACAGTGGTGCTAAAGCAATATTTTAGATTTTTCACTAGCCATGTCTTCAATTTAAGAGATCACAATGATTTTAGAGCAATCGATTAAGTGTATGAGATATAGTAATCAAAAGATGTCAGTACCAAGATACAATAAGTGGTTCTAATTTGGATTGAGTGTGTATCCCAACCAAAAGAAAATATTAAAAGAGGAACAACCTCGGATTTTGAATCATTTCATGAATATATATCTAGGAAAAGGACTGAACATGAGATTCGAGCATGGGCAAGTATGTGACAAAATGACACAAATGCCTATTTCACAGATGATGAATCTATGCAAAGGATTGAATGATACGGATTGAAGGATAGAAAAGAGGTGTTGGATAATAGATAGAATGTTTGAAGATTTGTATGAGGATAGATGGAAATGTATTCAAGATGAGTTCTGGTACACAACTCAAGAAGTGATGAAGAGATAAAGGAAATTTGAATTTTGGGACATAAGGACCCAAAATAGATAGAGGAAAAGATGGAAGAATAGATTTGGGAAGATGTTTAGATAGATGGTTGAAAGAAGTTTCGAGATGTGCTCCTTTGTTCATATTTCTTATGGATCATTTGAGGTGATGGATTGGTGGATGGATGAAGGTAAGGACCCAAGATGGATGGAAGGGATGGAGAGTTTGATTATGGAATGAAATGACCTAAGATAGATTTAGATTAAGGAGAGTTTGAATTTTGAATGAAAGGACCTAAAATGGATTTGGAGGATGAAAAGTCTTACTTTGGAATGAAAGGACCTAGAATGGATATGGAGGATGAAAAGTTTGACTTTGAAATGAAAGGACCTAAAATGGATTTGGAGTAAGAAGAGTTTGACTTTGGAATGAAAGGACCTAAATAGATTTCGATGTTGAAAGGATTCCTTGGTCTTGATCTTGACTTGGAGTAGGATCATTTGAGTTTGTGCTTATCTCTTGATTTTGAATTAGATTAGTGTTGGAGATGGAAGGGATATCATGCTCTTTCTTAAGAGATGGATGTTGAATGGGACTCTGCTCTTGAGATGAAACGGGATCATCATGGATGGAATACCAAAATTTTAGGGGATCATCATAAGATTCTTGACAGGTGGGATCTTGATCAAAAATGGGATTAGATTGGAGAGCCATGATATCTTGATCTTAATTTAGGTTAGGACTCATTTCCTTTGACTGAGTTTCCCTTTTCTCAGTTTGATGATGAATGGTCATACGAATGATCAAAGTTGATGTTTTTGGATGTAGATAAATTTACTCCTTTTGATAAGGGCCCTAGGACTAGGTTGTCTCTTCTTCAACACAGTTTTTTTTTATGAAGACTTCTTCTTCTCAAAATGTGAGGAGTGGCCATACACAAATAATCAATGGTTTCCTTCGATGTTTGGTTTTGAGATACTTTATTTGAAAAACTTAAGCTTACTTTATCAAGTAGAGGTTTAGATTCCCCCCCACAACAAAGTGTGTCAAATGATATGGATAAGAGTCTCCCGATATGGAAACTCGATTTGACAACTTAAGGTTTAAACTCAGTATGTTGTTTGATAGAATCTGTTTAGATGGCGGACCTTTTGATCAATGTGATGGTACTACCTAATTTTTCTTGGATAAAGTCTTCTCTCTAGCTAGTTTTAGATTTGACAATTTTGTTCTAAGGATGCTTGCTTGATTGTTGGAATATTTTCTCTGATGTTTTGGTTCAATTTCTGACTGGTGAGTTTGACAAAAGTTCCAAAAGGGTATCTAGGACTGATGATAAAATTTTCCAAAATTGCTTGGTTTACTCTCTGTTTTTCTTGGTTTTTACCATGCGCTAAAACAGAGACTGGATGTGCTAACAAATGTTCCAGATGCGCCACAAAAGGATCTCTATGCGCTAAGTTGCCTCTCTTATGTGCTGACTTAGATTGTTTGAAAATGACTGCTCTAGATGGGTTACACGCTAATATATTTTGATTACGTGCTATTGTTTGGACTAAAAGCACTATGACATGTCTTGAATGCGCTACGCTGATGTCTAAATGCACTAGACTGATGCTGACAAGCGCTACCTAAAATTTTACCAGTATGATATTGATTGTGCGCTAAGTTGAGTGATGAAAGCACTAGGTTTTAGTGCAAATGCGCTATAGAATGTTTGTTAAGTGCTAGGTTGTTGCTCATATGCACTAACTATCCTGATTTCTTTGTTTGATGTTTTTTTTTAATTTTAACACTTGTGATTTTGATGGATGATTTCATTTTGGATATCAAGCTTACTAAGTCAAATAGATAAACTCTTGATCACTTGGTTTGATATTCCCCTAATCTTGTTGGATGAAAGTCTTTCCTAAAGATGGTTGAAATGTTGATAACCATCTCAAAAGATGCTTTGTTGGATTTGGAAATCTTCTCTACTTTATGATTTTTCCTTGTTTGAACTAACTTTTGAGTTTGATTCTTGGACACTTTGTAAGATATTTTAACATTTCTGACAAGAATACATAGCACACATGATGGCAATGGTCATCCTAATGCTAAACATTGAGTGTATGTTCTTTTGAGGATGTGTTCAAATCCTCGATGTTATCACTGGTCTGATTTACAACAAAAGACACATCAGATAGACTATTTATTCAAAGGTCATTGACAATATCATAGCCTACTAGTCTCGATACTCCGTCAGCTCAAACAACCTTGTCACCCCCTAGGGGGCGCCCATTTTTTTGCCTTTTGCCAAAAATTAACTCAAAGTGAATTGCTTCGCAATTGAGTAGTTATCTTGGGAGATATATGGTGAGTGATCTTGGGGGCAAATTCTTCCCCACCCTTGCACTATGATATTGCTAATGTTTGGCAACTAACTCAGCTCAAAGTTTCTAATGGTAAGGTTTGTAATCAAACTTCCTATTCAGTCTTCAGTGATAAACTCCCTCGAGAGGCCTCCCAACCTTTAGAACAAAGGCTTTACGTATCATAAAGATACTGGGGGAAGGCTAATCACTGAGCAAAACCGTTGAAGGGACTTTCGTCAACCTCCACTTTTGATTATAGTGAGTTGGAACACTTGGCGATAAAGTTGTTTCCCACTTAGGTCATTCCCCTCTCACCAACCATTTAAATGGCGCTCTAAGAGCAACTCAAGAGGGCAGGCCTGCTAAAGGATTTAAAATGCTTGAAGTAAAGAAATATTTTAAGAGTGGTTTGGCTTTTTGGTCACCCAGTTAAGGGGAGAGCATATACCTTCCACTTTCAAGACAAAGCAAACAAAGTTTTTTTTATCCTTCAAAGCAATGATTTGCTAACTTCTATTTGGAGATGTTGCTCCAACAAGCATGATGTTCCTTTTAGTTCCCCATAGCAATTTGTTTGTTAATCTAGGAAATGAAATCTTGGTCAACATAAAATAATGCACATTTGCTTGAAAGTGAATTCCCTTGCAAGAAATGGAGAAGTTGATGGTTCTTTTTAATCTTGCAAGAAAATATGGATTGTTCTTTTTACTTTTTGCAAGAAGATTGAAAATTTGTGGTTCTTTTTAGAGCCCAAAATGAAGTGTTTCCCCTATTCTTGCAAGAAAGTAAATGTGAATTTTGTTGTTCTTTTTAAACTTGCAAATTTTGATTCTTTTTAAACCGAAAGAAAAATATGGTTGATTTTAAGCCCAAAAGAAATATGATGTCCAAAGGAAAAATGAGTTCTTTTTATCCAACTTTAAAAAGCTAGAAAGAATTCACAAATTCTAATTCTAACTCTTATAACCTGCAAGAAAAGAAATTAGTGAAAAATTAAAATCTTTGGTGGGCTTCCACAATCCTAATTTCAAATATTGGTTACAAATTTTACAATCCTGATCCTAAAATGCCCTGAAATTTGACTAAGTTTGAAATTTGGAGGATCTTCCAAAAACTAGATTTTGCATTATAACTCCTAGAGGTCCAAAACCCCTCTCAAACATCCTGACAATATATATGGAATATAACTTAAAGTATAAGTGACAAAACTATCACTTATACTTAAATGTTATATTCCATATATATTGTCCTTCCACAAGCCTAATTTTTCACTCTGTTACAAATTTTTGCCTTTGTTAGCTCTATGGGCTAAACTATATCAGAGATGCGCTAAAGAATGGTTCAAAAGCACTAAGAAAAAGCACCTATGCGCTATTATGTGGCTTGAATGTACTACAACAGTGCTCCTATGTGTTTGACAAGCAGAAAGGGGTATGTGTCAGAAAGGTTGCAAAATATGCTAAAGAATGGTCTATAAGCGCTAAACAATGCCATGGATGCACTAAAGTTTAGCAAAAATGCACTAAAGAAATTTTCGGATGTGCTATTCTCATATTTTGGCGTGATTGTTGTCTTCTACCTGCATGAAAAATGATGTTATTTTTGGGGAAGTGCCCCATGGTGGGTGCCAGAAATGTATGCCTGGAATGTGGTATCAACCTGCAATAGGATAAAACAATTCAAACACACACATGAAAAATTGCATTCGAGGTTAGAAATCCAAACAAAGCAAGTTAATGAATCTAAACTCTTTAAAATCGTTCCATGTTCCTCTATCTCCAAGAATCTTCAAGATTCAAGGTGGCTCTTAGCTTGGAAGAGCACTTGATTCTTTAAGATGACAACCTAAAGAACGAGATTTAAATGATTCTAAGATCTAAATGGAATGCAACCAAGATCCTAGTGATGAATTAGATATGAAACTAGATGATGATAGGATGCAAGATATTGATATGAAGCTTGAACTAGTATGGAAATGATACTAAGATGAAGCTAACATGATATGAAATTAACATGATATATCTAAGATTATAATGCTATCAAAATGATCTAAAATTCTATTCTATCAAATAGAGATAATATCCTTAATGTTATGAGACTATAAGTTTGATGCACAAAGACTTGATTTTTTTTTAAGAAGGAATGGTCTCTATTTATAGGGAAAATAAGGCAATGGAGGGTCAGGATAGGATGATCTTATCAAGGGCCGGGATTGAAAGTTATCAATTCATGTTTACAATTCTCACCATTGAAATAGTGACAATTGTCAACAAAAGACTGCTTGAGAGGAGATGCAAGAAGCATTAAATGCTTGAGAAGACATGAAGGTTACCTTAGGAGGTAAGGTTAAGGTTAGGCTAGAGTCATCCATTGGATAAAGCTTTTGTCCAAGGGGTAAACTCTTGTGCAAAGGTTAATGGGATAACCAAGGGTAAAGCCATGAGTGCCTGATGAGACCCCTGGGTTAGATGAAGGTTGAGTTAGGCAAAAAGTCTCTAACCATGCCAAAAGGGTGAGTTAACCATTAATGGTTAGGAAGACTTTGGGGACAAATTTGTAAGAGTCCTTCCAAATTTGGGGGAACTCAACAAGTTAGCTTGTTGAAGACACAAAGGCTTTATAGCTTTTGGAAGACTTTCCTCCAAATTTGAGAAGTAACATCCTCAAATTTACGGAAAGGGGATAATTGAAGGGTTTAGGCTAATTGATTAGGATTATGTGGGTTCTAGAAGAATTTAGAAATGGGGTTTAGGAGACAAGTGGGAGATGTAGGATTTTGCAAGTGGGTGGGGAAAATAGAATCTAATTAAAATAAATTTAATTTATTTCAATTGTGGTTGCAACTTGCATTTGTAGGATTTTGCAAGTGGGGGGATTTAATTAAATGTAAATTTAATTAAATGGGCTAGAAGGGGGATTTAATTAAATGTGAATTTAATTAAATGGCTTAGATAGAAGAAGGGTATATTGATTAAATATTAGGCGATTAGAAGAATAGGGATATTAATTAAATCTTAATTTAATTAATTAGAAGAATTAAGAATAATTAAATGAACAAAGTTCACTTAATTCATTGTGCAACTTTTAGGTGTCTAGAAAAACAACAAAAGATTACAAGTTGAAAGAGAAAACTCAAAACTAAACTAACTCGGAACTATGCATGGGAGTCTTGCTTCTAGCACTTACAAAAGTTGCACTCGGAATTATCAAAATTGAGAAGGAGAAGAAAGATATACATCAAAAGAAGAAAACCCAGTCAAAACCCTAAAGGCATCATGAGAAAGTGACTTTTCTTCCCTCTTGAAATCTGGAACTTCTAAAAATTTGCTCTCCTCCTTTCAAAATTTGGCAAAATGACACCTACACCCATGTTGGAAATTGAAAAAATCTAAAAAATTACCCCTTTGGCTGCACCAGTCAAGTCCATCTATACCTTGTTCAATGTTTGTGACTTTAAGCCACTATCCACTTTTTGCAAAAACTCACCTTTCTCTCTCTGATCTGACAACTGAAAACTTTGCCACATTAGTGAAAGTCAAAAAATGACCTTTTCACTGCACTTTTCTATCTACCCAGAAAATCCCCTCCTTTGCTATAGTGATCTCTAATTTACACTTTGGATTTCTACACATATTCAAAAAATAAAATAATCCCCTTATTGTGAAAATAATCCCCAAGCACATTTCACCAAATCCATTTGTATATAACTTGTGAATATAGCACTCATGGAACCATGTTCCTCTTTATCATTTCAGACTGTTCATACACTTTGTTTATGATTCCAAAGTTTGCACTTTGATGCCGAATAACTCACCATATCATGACAGACAATAACTCCCCAACAATGTGTGTCAATTTTTGTTGTACCCTTATGAGATTTAAATTTCTAGGCAAGATGCAACAAAACTAGTATAATTTCATCCTAGATCAATTGTCCTTTCTGCATCTCAATCAGATTTGCAAAGTTTTTGCCATAGTGTCACAAGAACCAGATATCACTTTCAGTGAGCACGAGAAATAAACCCCCTTGTGTGTTTCACATTTTTCATACATGAATTTCCATAATGCTTTGATGGGGGTCAACCCCTATATAGATTACACAAAGCCTGATTCCTCTTTTTGGCATTCCATAAGTGTGCCTAGTCCTATCGGGCTCAACCCATGAAAAGAACAATACCCATTTGTCTCGACCGGTGTGGACTTACACTTCCAAGTAACACCACCACCTCTATGGGATGAAATCATGATTTGTTGATTTGTTTTCATCCCGAATAGTAGCAACACAATGCATCAATCACCAAGCTTGACCCCACACAGATCGGCTCCCTGTAAAGATTTGCTCCTCAAAAAACTAAACATTTGATGTTAAATTATTGAAAGAAACCTGCAACAGATATGAACACAAGCTATGTATCATGTCCATAGCTAAGAAGAAAAGAGCTTCTCTAATCATGGCTTCCTTGGCATCAATCCTCGACGCCCACTACTTAATCTCCACTGTGTCCTCCTTTGCCCTAAATTTTATTTTATCCCACAAGCACTTTGTTTTTATCTTGCAATAGCTTTGATTTTATCTCACGTTGATTCTCTTATGGCCTCTACATGCGCAAGATAAAAATTTATTTTTGCAACTTACTATAGTTAGGAATTTGGAATTCATCAAAGCAATAGATATTAGACTAGCTCAACCACAAAAGCTAAATTGCAATGATAAGAAATCCTAAAAACATTCAATAGAGATATGAAGACAAGATAATCAAACCAAATGCAAACCATTACAAACGTGAATATCTCCTCCATAATTCTCCATTGTCCTTCTTTCTCCTTCAAATTAGTGTGTTTGTGGAACTCACCTACAAGTACAAAAGCATAGTATGAAAGCAAGATAACTAAAAAAATGGTAGCATAAGGATACTAGAAGCGTGATTGATTGATTTTTGATTGAAGAAAATCATCCAATTTATAGACAAATTGGAGAGATGACAAGATTAGCATGAAGAGATTTGAAAGGAAATTTCAAATCAAGGATGACAAATATGACAAATTATAACAAGATTGACATTTTCTATGCAAGATTGATTGATTGACAAAATTATGACAAATTTGACATGCAAGATTGATTGACTGACAAATTATGACAAAATTGACATGCAAGATTGATTGATTGACAAATTATGACAAATTATGACAAAATTGAAATGCCATTCCCATGAAATTAGGGGAAATATTAGAAAAATTGAAGAAAATAGGAGAAATAGAAATTAGGAATTAGGAGAAATTAGTAAATTGGAAAAATTGAGGAAAAAGATGAAATAGGAATTAGGTGAATTAATTAATAGGTTTTCATCCATTAATTAATTCATGAAAAAGACCTAGGACTAAATAAATAGATTTATTTAACCCACCAAGAAGAAGAAAAGGATTAAATGATCAAATCATAAAACCCTAAAAATAAGAGGACAAGGAATTAGGTCAAGACAATAAGAAATTAATGCAGGTTCGATCATGATTCTGATTGACAAAGGACCAATGCTGATAAACGAATAAGATTGGTTGACAAATTGACCAAGATTGACAAAGAGATCAAATTGATAGGTGCCAATTGATGAGGCACAATGACTAATTGATCGAAATTGACATGATTGAAAAGGACAATGCTCGATGACAAATCGATTGCAAAATGACAAGATTGACAAGAGGACAAGGATCGATGATGAATCGATAGCAAAATGACAAGATTGACAAGGATGAGGATCAATGACGAATCGATCGCAAGATGACAAGATCGACAAGAGGACAAGGATCGATGACGAATCGATCGCAAGGTGAAAAGATTGACAAGGACGAGGATCGATGACGAATCGATCGCAAGATGACAAGATCGACAAGAGGACAAGGATTGATGACGAATCGATCGCAAGGTGACAACATTGACAAGAGGACAAAACCCTAATTCTATCATCGATTAGGATTGACGATGTCCAAAATGATGATAAATAAGCATGCACATTGATGCAACAGGATAAGATCGACCAAAATCATAACTGAAGATTATTATCGACAAGACCAAATTCGAAAGCGAGAAAAATGAGGAATGCAGAAGGACTCAATGCTCGCAAATGATAAAGACCAAGTGCGCAACATAGAAGAAATGTTATTGTGACGCAAAAACCCTAAAAATAAGGCAATGCGCAGATGTTAAAGTATAACTCCACAAGCGTTGACCATTTTTAGACGTCTACATTTTGCCCCTCTTTGAGACAATGTGATTCTAAGCATTGTTTCAAAGAACAATAATGAAAATTCCCTAGACAATAACAATGACATATCCATGCCCCCTTGAGGAATTGGCTGGAAACATCCAGAAAAGAGGCCAATTAGTTGATAAGAATAATAGAAAATGATAGGGTCGAACAGATCAAGAATTGAAGGTCGGATGCACAAATTACAAGCAATAGAAGGCGTAAAAGACCGTGACCAGCATAAGATGGAGAGCATGCACGTCCATCTAGGCACTTATAAAGATCTATAAATGAGACAAGGAGAAGGAAAAGAGCTCATTTGCACTAGCCGAAGTGGAGGAATTGTTGCTCTAGAAAAGGACCCTTGCATAGAGATGGCGAACATTCCAATAGCAGAACACCTTGGGGAATGTGTACGCACCTACAGCTGACCAGACAATGCGGGAGCAACGGTATGTAGCTCAAAAACCCATATTGTCAATTTCATGAATTTTGTTTGATTGCGGGACATTGTGGGGCCCACGGGGAATGGAAAAATGGACATTTGCCCCTGTGTGGGTGCATTCTGCGCCTGTTTGAGGATGTTCTATGCCTGTGTAGGGTATACAAGCGTAGCTTGATGCTGCATAGGTGCAGGACAGGGTACACAGACGCAGTTGTGCACTGAAAACACCAATTTGACCAAAAACAGCGCGCGGATGATCCCGAAAAGAGGGATAAGGGTAGGATAGGTCAAAATAGATAAGAAAAACCCTGATTTGTGCATGAAACAAGGAAATGCAACCCTTAGGAGAAAACCCTAAAACTGACAAAGTGTGCCCCAATTGTGATGCAGAGTCGACGGTATCCATTGATTACACGGGAGAACGAACCCAACTACTTCATGTTGCGACATAGACTTAGGAGTACGGATAGAGATACATTAGCAGGACTTGGATTATACTATATTACATTCATGCCCAAGATTAAGGCAAACACAGGACTGCTTACCGCATTGGCAGAGCGATGGCATTCAAAGACTTCCTCTTTCCATCTGCCAACTAGAGAGGTGACTGTGACACTAGAGGATGTGTGGCATATCCTCTGCATTCTGATTCATGGGGAGATGTTGGTGTACGACCCAGTGATAGGGAGAGATTCTTTGTCTAGATTATTCGAGTGCGACGCAGATGATCTGGATATCGTAGAGAGGGAGATTGGCTGGGAGACCATGGCAGTAGAGTATGATCAACGTTATGTGGTGATAGTAGTGGTTATAGCATGCCTATTAGCAGGTGATAGATGAGGAAATGGATTTCCAATTGGATGGGGAAGAGTGCTAGAGCGGATGGCAATAGAGAGGACTGTATATGCATGGGGACCATGTGTGCTTGCCATGCTATATTTTCAGTTGCACCAGATAGCATATCAGAGGTTTCAATTTCTGAGTTGTGGGGTCACACTGTTACAGGTATGGGCATTTGAGCACATAGCCATATGTCGACCGATTGTAGAGAGATAGGTAGTACCACATCGACCATATGTGTACTGCTATGGGGGTACATTGAGACAGGGTCCATTCGGATACATATTGTATTGGCAACATGAGCTAGACAGATTGAGAGAGTTCACATGGAGGCCATATCAAGATTGCCCTGGATGGTCAGATGATAGTGATGAGCTACCATATTGTAGACACGAGAGGTACCTGATTGGGTGACCAGTGAATCACCAGAGAGTGATTGAGATGTATCTGCCAGAGAGAGTCAGATGACAGTTTGGAGAGAGGCAAGGTTTACCAAGAGGGACTGCACACTTTGCCCGATCTCATAGAGAGACGAGTCAGTGGGGGAGGATGATTCAGCCACACATAGCATATGCTGACTTCACACAGCTACAACAGAGATAGTGGGATTGTAGATCAGATGTTGTGGACGCTGGGATGATAAAGGAGTATGAGCGATGGTTTGCACGACGACGGCTAGTGCCATTGATGGATCCTGATATTCCAGTACCTAGGAGACAGGAGGACTTCCCACTCGCTGGAGAGGAGGAGGGAGATGATGAGGATGACGAGGATGATGAGGATCGAGGTGATGAGGATGACGAGGATGACAAGGATGGATGGGGTGATGAGGACAGAGATAATGAGGATGAGGAGGACAGAGGGAGCACCCAGTGAGAGAGGCACGTGCTCCTTATGACAGAGACATACATAGTGTGACATTATGTATTCAGCCTACGGGCAATACTTAGGACAGACAGTCCAATTTTGTACTCTGATATTGTTTTGATATATGATATGATATGCAGCTATATGATGGGATGCAATGTGTTATGGCTTATGTTTGCGTTCCATGTATGGATGGCTTATGCACTGTTTATGTACCATCTTTGGAACATGTATGAATGGTGTTTATGTTTTTGGATGCATTTATAAGATGAAATGGATAAAATGTTGTGTATGGACTTGATATAATGCAAATGTACTAATCAATGAATGCGGGATGCAGCTTATGTTTTTGGAGATCGGAGAACTAGAACAAACTGACTGCCCAAACTGACGGAAGAAATGTTAGTAAGAAGAAATTAGACAGAGGACAGTTAGAGATGAAGAAAAACTTGCTTTCACCAATGCACAGAAGTAGGTGAGAACCTTTATTTAATGTACCAAAGCAGATGCAAAGCATCATGGCATTGAAGGCCAGAGCTGAAATGCAACCCCTTTTGCAAAAGACAGACACATCGCACACAAGGAATGAGTGAAGCATCCTAGGGTGCATACATCAAGGGTCGAGGTATGTGCGGCGTTCACAAAGTGAACGTACTTATCATAGACACCCAATGATATAGTTTCCCCAATTTGTGACAAACATTCCACAAACAGCAAACACAACAAAAAACAAAAGGGACCATGAACCATCCTGGTTACTCTAAATCACTCAGTGACATCATCGAGCAACATAGGAACATGATCAAAGCCAAAGATAAATCAGTAAAAAGATAAGATGCACAGATTCAACCAAGTCAAACAATCATTCTGATCGTCATTTTCAAAAGTGGAGAACAAGAAAGATCATGTTGTCTGGTTTCAGGGAATGCGGTACCCCGTCTAAGACAAGACACAGTCTCGTTTTGAGTATACCACACCATGTATAAGACCCATGATAATAGTGGCAAGGACAAATGATATTGATGTTGATTGATTGATATGACAATTTTGATCAATTTGAATGTCTGGTTTGATTGAAAAGTTTATCCGTTAATGCATGATTTCATTGAAGCACAATGTTGGATTGATTGTCTTTGGATGTATGCTCAATGATCTGTCTATGCACAAAGGGGACCATTTATTGACAAAATGCAAAATGCCAAAGAAATTGTTTTTGGATTTTTATGTTTTTCACTTTGTAGGAATTTCGAGTTTTTACAATTTTTTTGTTCATTTTTCAAGACTTTATTTGACTTTTTAGGGATTTTTTCAGGACATTATTTGATTTTTAGGGATTTTTTCAGGACATTTTTCAATTTTTAAGGATTTTTTAAGGACATTTTTCAATTTTTTTGGATTATTTCAGGACATTATTTGATTTTTAGGGATTTTTTCAGGACATTTTTCAATTTTTTTGATTATTTCAGGACATTTTTCAATTTTTTTGATTATTTCGGGACATTTTTCAATTTTTATGATTTTGCCCCCAGTGTCTAGCAAGGCAAGGAATATGAAAGGTGAATAAATAGGCTTGTTGAAATGTTGGTGGATAGAGGGAAGACAAAGGCCTTTTATCATGGAGATAATACGGATACAATTTTCAAGGGCTATTGCGTGATGGGACAAGAGACTGGATATGACAATGTAAAGCAGGAACATGGCATGAGGGACATGTCAAGAGGTTTTTGAATCCACGTTTAAATTTTGCATCCTTATGTCAGATCAAGATCAAGGAATGAAAAATAGTGTATGGATAGTGATTTGATATGGATAGGATAAGTAAGACCAAGAATGGATAAGGGACATGGACTGAAGGTCGGGATAGGATACGGGATAGTGGCAGAAAGTTGCAATAAGCTAGGGAATATGGATGAAAGGTTGTAATAAGCAAATGGATAAATACCAAAAACTATGATGGACTAAAAGCTGCAAACAAGATGCATTATGCTCATGAAGATCCTCAGCCTTGTCAAGATCAAAGGTGGAAAGAGGAAATGGACCTGAGGGACAATAGGATAATGGAGGAGTATGACATGGTATAATAGGATAATGAAGGGCAATAGGATATGAAGGAGGAAACCTGCCCCCAAGTGTGGTGTGCAAGAAGTTAATAGATTACGCATGATGCCTATTTGCCAAGTTTTCATCATGGTACTTGCCCAAGGCACCTGTTTGCCAGGTTTTCACTAGTGGACGAATTATTTTTGCTTTACTTTTTTCTTTTGTCTTTTTTTTCACTTTTTTTTGTATTTTGACTTTTTCAATAGAAGATGGACACATGATAGGGGATGGAAGAAGGACTCAAACATCTTTTTGTTTGGATAAGAGCCTTGAAAAAAAAATGGACCATGACCTTTAAAAGTATGCTCAAAGACGTTGGTAGGATAAGGACATGGAAAATGAGATGAAACTAAGGCAAGGATTTATGCAAAGGATTGGACCAGAGGGATGGAAGGATGGAAAATATGCATTGGATAATGGATAGGGTATTGGAAGAATTGGGCTTCACTAGATAGAAATGAAGGTAAGATCAACATTGGAACACACCTTGATGGGTGGTGGATTGATGGAGGAAAAATGGATCTCAGATTGTGAGATTTGGATGGAGGAATAGCTTGGGATTTTGGGACATAAGGGCCCAAAATGGATGAAGAAGGTGATGGAGGAACAAACTTGAGAGGGTTGGATGGAGGAATAGAAACTTTGGATGCCAAGTTGGATGTTTCTTTAGGCTTTTGTGCTTCAAGGAGCCGCCTAGGGATCCACATGGTTTTCGATTTTTCATGCTTTTGTGGTTCCTTGGAGTGCATTGCTAACACAAGGGATTTAGGAACCCATATATATTTTGACTTTGCTTTATTTTGCTTAGTGGGCCTTTGTGGCCTTTTGGATTTTTCTTTTTCTTTATAGATCATATTGTTCTTTGTTTTGACATGTCGATTATATTGGACATGTTGATCCTTGAATACATGTGGATTGCTAGACTTATGACTTTTATGCTTGGCATCCAAATTGCTTGGAGGGGGAAAGGAATGCATGGATGGATATGAATGAAATGGAGTTCTTTTGCATGGATGAAATTTACTCAAGGATTTGTGCCTTTGCTGACCTTGCATAGAGGATGAAGGAATATAAGGACCTAAGATGGATGGAAAGTATGATGGGGAAGGTGTATGTTTTGATTTTGATGGAGGGATACCAACGTCTTGAGAGTGAGTTGTGTAGACATGACCCTTAAGATCTTCTTTGATATGGAGGGGTTCTTTCTCATGAAGATCTACCCCTTTGCCTTTATGAATATCTTGACTTGTAGGATACTCTTTTCTTTGGGAAGAAGAAACGAGTCCATTATGAGGTGGATATGAAATGAGAGAAATAATGAGATCTTGAAGTGGATCGGATTGCACCAAAGTGGAAGAACCCATTATGCATATCAAGGGTTCATGAACATCTTGCACTGACACGTTAGAATCATAAAGGGGATTAGGATCATGAGGGGGACTAGGATTGTGTAGTGGACATGGTTCAATGACAGGCTCTTCAAGAGATGGAATGGGAGAAATAATGGGATCATCAAAATAAATGTGATCTTGGAGTGTATATGGAGCATTAAGACAAGGAGATGGAGGAACAAAAGGATCTTGTGGAGGATTTAAAGGAATAATTTGATCTTGACAAGGAGGAAGATCATTGGAATCCTCTTTAAAGGTGCTTTGCTCTTGACTTTTAATGGGATCATCAGAAAGGATGGAAGGGATATCTTGATCTTTCTTAGGAAGTGGAATGTCAATGGGATTTGAAAGGACATTGTGTTCTTGGATAGAATTGACAGGAATAAGTGAATCATTGTGAGTGTTTGGGGAAATGGGATCTTGGTCAACAATTGGATGGGATGATAAGGTTTCAAGATCTTGATCTTCATCTATTTCAAGACATGTTTCTTCATGCTCTAAATTATCCTCTTGACATGGGGTTGGACTTTGGATATGCATGGGGGATTTTGGCAAGGGATTAATGCTTTGGCACGAAGGGGATGGAATTTGAATGGGACTCTCTAAAAGAGAAGCATTTGATGGCATTAAATCTTGCATTTCCAAATAGTACAAGGGATTTGTATAAATGAATTGATTAGCATATATTTCTGTGGCAAACAATCCTTGGGAGGATGTATTATTTGATACATCATTTGGAGGCGATGGTGTAAATTGCTCTTGTGAAACTTCAAAATATGATGGAATGGGAGGAGAAGTGGACACAAATTGAGGGTCAAATTCTTGATGGATGGATGAGCCATTGCTAGACATTGGTGTATGATTTTGATCATCCTCAGGAAAATCACTTAGGACTCTCTTTAAGATTTGTCTAATAAGGCCACTTTTCTTTCGAGGTTTTGACATGGTTGTATTTGGAATTTGAACTTGTTTGGCAAGAATTTGGTCTTGGTTTGATGTCATGTTTTGATATTGGACTTGGTTCAATTGTTCTGACATGTTTGAAACTTGGGTTGGTGTGTGCTGCAACCTTTGTTTTTGAATGTTTGGTTGTAGTTGTTGGCATTGATATTCCACCATTGGTTGAACTATTTGTGGGCATTGTACAGTTGGTTGGACATATTGTTGAAATTGGACCATTGGTTGTGTTGGTTGTATATATTGGACCATTGGTTGTGTCTGTTGGAAATGTTGAACAATTGGTTATGATGGTTGAAAATCTGATTTATAGTAAACACCTTCTTGTTCTTGTTGTGAAGGCACATAATGTTGTTGTCTCTTTTCTTGAAATTGTTTCATCATCTCTATTTGTGAGAGGAGATCTGGTATGTTTGATCGTTCAATAAGAGATCTTACATCAATTGGCTCAATCTTTGGATTTCGACCTGGAAATTTTTGAAACATTTTGGACATTTGTGATCTATTCTTCTCAATGTTTTTCACTTTTTGTTCCAAAATCTCCTTTTCTTGAGCTAGTTTCTCCTCTAGTTTTTGTATTTGGACATTTACATCATCATGATAAGTTTGATCCAAGTTCTGAGACATGTAGAGATTGGATTGACATGATTGATTTCTCAATTGTGATGACATGACTTCGTAAGAAGGTTGAGACCTCATTTCAACAAACATGTCACTATGCAATGCAACTAATGGGATTGACAAATGCAACCTAAAAGGATGACAATGCAACTTAATGATTTTGTTGTTTTTCAAGATTTGGACAAACTTTTTGGAATGCAAACCTAAAGACTCAACCTTGGGAAGTTGAAATGAAGCCAAGACCTTAAAGGACAAAGGACCAAATGACAATAGGACAAATTGGCAATGTCTCACCTATATGCTTGGATACTAAGCTAGGTTTGACAAAAATGATATTAATGAAAGGACAAATTTTAGTCAAGGTCAAGACTCCCTAACAACAACTTAGGGTATCATCCAAAGTTTTGATTTTTCAAGTTTGACAAACCAAAATTTTGAGACTAAATGCAAGAAGGCAATGATTATGACAATGACTTAGGATATGACATGAAAATGATCTACGGATATGATATGACAAGATGAAGCCAAGACAAGATGACAATACAATGATAAGGATATGCGAAGACCAATGACTTGGAATATGCAAAATACAACCTAGGCAAGACCTAATTTTAGCATGACAAGGATAATGCACGAATGTCACCTAAATGGAAATCTATCTTGGATATGACAATGAAATGCAAACTTAGGGAAATAATTTTGAACCTAAGTGCAAAATGAGGACGCTTGCAATGAAAAGGGCTAAAATGAAGGGAGATGACAATATGCCCTAGGACCTAAGTTGGACTATGCAAAACCTAGCCTAAAGTGACATGAATGTTGAGAAAAAGTTTTTCAATGTTTTTGAAAGCCATGTTTTGAAAATGTTTTGAACTTTGTTGGATGAATGTTCTCTTTTTTTTTTTTTTTTTTAAACCTTGTTTGGACAATGTTTGAACTTGTTTGACACATGATGTTTTGTGACAATTGTATAATTCAACTTTTGACAATCACAAAAGACAAGATGTTTGGACTTAGACCCAAGACAATCATGCTCATTCACAACAAATCCTATGTCTAGCAAGGGCAATATCTATTGAATCCTCTAACCATAAAATACAACACTCAGCCGGATAGCTAGACGCTTGGTAGCACTAGCTCCCCCTTACAGTGCACTCACTTCTCGGGCATACCAAGCTTCGATTTCAAGGGGCATCACTTCCCAAGAACTTGCTATCTCTAACTGAGGAGTACATGAGAGGTGTCTTTGGCATGTGCGTATCACAATGCCTGAGCCAACAAATAGAAGGATTTTGGCATCTAAACAAGCGATTCTAGTAAGGGCATCCGTTCGGGTGGGTATTGATCATTTGAATAAATCATCGCAATACCATTCCAGCACCCGTTGTCTACAACTTCCGTTGCATCCACAGTTATTTAGAGTGGTTCAGAAGAGCTTGACTTTAGCCCATCACCACTTTAGGTCGTTCCCTCTCACCAATGCCTGTGCGAAGTGCCAGGCAGATCGAGAGGCAGGCCCAATTCTAAGGGTTAAAACATGCAAGCAAATTAAAAACAAACAAAGCATGCATGGTGTTCATTAACCTTTAAGAATTTAAATGTGCAACTACTTTAAAAATCACATGCAAGATGTTTCAATAAAAGTCTTTGACCGCGTCCTGCATAAGATTTGTTAGTAGTTTCATTTTTAGTCTTCATCACACGTAACGCCAAGGTGCTGCACAGAGAATCGGTACCAAAGAAAAACCAGAATATAAGAACAGAATGAAAACAAAGTAATTTGCAAGTAAAAACACTGGTTTCACCTCTATTTCTGGCCTTACACAGGCACATAATGTCTCAACACAGGCGCAGAATGCCTTGACACAGGCGTAGGATGCCCTGACACAGGCGCAGAATGCTTTGACACAGGCACAGAAGTGTCCAGAAAGCTCTGAGTCACCCTGTTTCTTGAGTTTTTCACCTACAAATCAGCTCAAAAGCACTCAAAAACATGGTTAAAGGGTTAGTTCACGTCGGGTTCACTAGAAAATGTAGCTAGGAATTTGGAGTTCATCAAAGCAATAGATATTAGACTAGCTCAACCAAAAAAGCTAAATTGCAATGATAAGAAATCCTAAAAACATTCAATAGAGATATGAAGACAAGATAATCAAACCAAATGCAAACCATTACAAATGCGAATATCTCCTCCATAATTCTCCATTGTCCTTCTTTCTCCTTCAAATTAGTGTGTTTGTGGATCTCACCTACAAGTGCAAAAGCATAGTATGAAAGCAAGATGACTAAAAAAATGGCAGCATAAGGATACTAGAAGCGTGATTGATTGATCTTTGATTGAAGAAAATCATCCAATTTATAGACAAATTGGAGAGATGACAAGATTAGCATGAAGAGATTTGAAAGGAAATTTCAAATCAAGGATGACAAATTATGACAAGATTGACATTTTCTATGCAAGATTGATTGATTGACAAAATTATGACAAAATTGACATGCAAGATTGATTGATTGACAAATTATGACAAAATTGAAATGCCATTCCCATGAAATTAGGGGAAATATTAGAAAAATTGAAGAAAATAGGAGAAATAGAAATTAGGAATTAGGAGAAATTAGTAAATTGGAAAAATTGAGGAAAAAGATGAAATAGGAATTAGGTGAATTAATTAATAGGTTTTCATCCATTAATTAATTCATGAAAAAGACCTAGGACTAAATAAATAGATTTATTTAACCCACCAAGAAGAAGAAAAGGATTAAATGATCAAATCATAAAACCCTAAAAATAAGAGGACAAGGAATTAGGTCAAGACAATAAGAAATTAATGCAGGTTCGATCATGATTCTGATTGACAAAGGACCAATGCTAATAAACGAATAAGATTGGTTGACAAATTGACCAAGATTGACAAAGAGATCAAATTGATGGGTGCCAATTGACGAGGAACAATGACTAATTGATCGAAATTGACATGATTGAAAAGGACAATGATCGATGACAAATCGATCACAAAATGACAAGATTGACAAGAGGACAAGGATCGATGACGAATCGATCGCAAAATGACAAGATTGACAAGGACGAGGATTGATGATGAATCGATCGCAAGATGACAAGATTGACAAGAGGACAAGGATCGATGACGAATCGATCGCAAGGTGACAAGATTGACAAGGACGAGGATCGATGACGAATCGATCGCAAGATGACAAGATCGACAAGAGGACAAGGATCGATGACGAATCGATTGCAAGGTGACAAGATTGACAAGAGGACAAAACCCTAATACTATCATCGATTAGGATTGACGATGTCCAAAATGATGATAAATGAGCACGCACATTGATGTGACAGGATAAGATCAACCAAAATCATAACTGAAGATTGTTATCGACAAGACCGAATTCGAAAGTGAGAAAAATGAGGAATGCAGAAGAAGGACTCGATGCTTGCAACATAGAAGAAATGTTAATGCGACGCAAAAACCCTAAAAATAAGGCAATGCGCAGATGTTAAAGTATGACTCCGCAAGCATTGACCATTTTTAGACGTCTACACTTACATACTTATCTCGCCTATCTTTTTTGCTACCTCCTACTTCAGGATAACTCATTCAACCGATTGCAAGCATATCCTTATCCCGCGAGTCTTTTCCAATCCACTCGGGAGAGAATGGGGTTTGATGTGTGTATGTGGGGCAATCATTTTTCAAACTTTTGAAGAAGCTCAGATTCATTTATTTCAATATCCTCCTGATGCCTTATGAAGCTCCTTGCCTTATTTGCACCATATATATAGCCACGGGCCCACCAAGACCCTTCAACATTTAAAATGAATGTTTTAAGGTTTAAATTATTATAAAATAATTTAAATTCAATAATCAAGTCCCATTTATATCAAACTCCTTTATTATTAAATCATTGAAAATAATTTAATAAATCTTGATTGCTCAAATCGAGTAAATAATTTTAACGAAATTGCTTCACTCCCCTTTTAATCACCAGGATTTTGAAAGTCACTAAACTGATTTTTTCATAATTTCACACAACACTCCCTTTTTCATTTTAAATATAATATTATTTTAATCAATATGATTAAAAAAATAATATATATTTAACCTTTAGGCCCTAACGGATCCCCCTTTGTATCAACCTTAGTTGGGCCCCAAAGTGGACCCGACTAAATTTTTTCTTATTTTTGTGCAATTGACCTAGGGGAAAAGCTCTGACTCACTTATTGGACGTGATCGGGACATGAGAAATTAGCTAGGATTCTTCAGTTTGATCACTTTTTCAAGTTTGACACTTGGCCCAAAACACCTGAGTAGCCCCTGAAACTGGCTTTGAAAATAGAGCAAAACATCTGGGTAGGGGCTGCAGACCGCGACACTGATAGACTGAAATACTAAGAATATAAGGCATCTGACGGATTGTCAATTTGACATCCGAGTCAAAAGTTATTAATTATCAAATTTACCTACTTAGTTGTTTTTGGATCTGAACTTGTGAAAACAACCTGAGTAGCATTCAAACCATGATTAGAAAAAATATCAAATCTCTCCTTTAAGAGACTCCACTTGCACACTGATAGATGAATATAGCTTGAACACATGTGCAAGAGAGCTTGATCTGATTAGGTCACATGTGAAATTTATTAACCCTCAAAGTTGGCTTCTCAGATAATTATGAACATGGTGCTTGAGAAACCCTGAAAATGCTCATTCGAAATGGGCTTAAAAAATTAATCAAATAATGAGCTAGGGGGCTACAAACTCGGGATATGGTAGATAATTTTATAGAGAATCATGGGGTAAAATTATTTTGGAGTGCATGTCAACTGAGCATGAAATAAAAATTCTCAAAGAGGGCTCCCAACTACTGCTTAACACTGTTTAGTTTACAAAACTGAACTTTTTGCAAATGGATTCAACTTTGAAAACTGGGAAAACCAATTTGTGAGGCTAAGCCACTTGGCATGGGGCTTCAAAAAGTAGTAGAGAATAACTAGAAACTCTCCATTTTTCATGACAATCAATTGGCACAAATTTATAACACCTCAAATAGGGCTACTCAGAAAAGTGTAAACATGTGTAAACAACAACCCTAACCTCAGGACCTCCAAAGGAGACTTTGCAAATACATCAAAAATGATCTGAGGAAGGTGAACATAGTCACATGGAATATTTACAAGGTTCTTAACACTCTTCCAAGAGGATTTTGCATGACAAATCTCTGGTGCAAATATATGAGCTCGCCAAATGAGCTACACAAGTTTGTTCAATAAAGGCAAATCTGAATGTATTTGAGCAAAATTTTACCTAGGACCTCAAAAATTAAGCATGATTTTTTGAGTCCCAAAAATGGCTCTTGCTCGGGGATGCATGCCCTTCACAGGCATGGAAAGAATTTAGATCTATGGAGGAGCAAACCGAGTGCCAACTCCATTGGGCCACTCAACCACTGTGTGCTTTATTAGATGAAAATCTGACTTTAACATTCAGAGGGTGGTCTCGGACCACCAAACATTTAGAATCAAAACTTACCCGATCAAAAATATGGCCCTCTTCATCCTGCATTATGCCCAATCTGAAACAATCATTGAAAACAAACTAATCATAGGCACAATCAGTCACATCAGCAACTAGTGCCTCACTGAATGTTGTTTCTATCCTCACCTTGGTCACTTTGTAATGCATGTCCACCCAATTGTTGAAAACATTCATTATGAGACAACATATGGTTTTCATGTTCTTTGAATGACACACACCCATACTCATTGTAGCATCCATCATGGTATACCTTGGATGGATGGTTCATCAAATGAGTACATGGCTGCCCTAAAAGCTGAAAACACACATGTACTTCATTGTCAACACTAGGGATCCCAACCCCATTACTAAACAACATATCCAATTCATTCTTTGAATCCTCTTGTGCATGCATGGAGGACCTCTCATCAAAAAATACATTCATACTCAGGAAGGTCTCTTCATCATAATCAGTGTGAGAGTCTTTTTTATATTAATCCACGTAATGGATCTCATAGACATTTTCATCTTCAACTATGTAATCATCGACCTCTGAATTATTATCAGTCATCACATTTTTAGGTTTAGCATAGCTCTCATCTTGAAGTTCAAACTCTTATATGTCCTCATCAGCTTCACTGATTTCTTTCACCTCATGGGCATAGCTTATGTTGGCCAAAGAATATTGCTAATCAAGGCAATCGTTGCTCTCATTATCCATTTCCACACAAGAGTGAAAATTCTATTATATTAACCAACACTGTAGCATAATGATCTTGAATGCATTGTGTTTCATTCTCATTCTTTTCATCATGGTACATAGGTAGCTCATCCCACAAGGAATGTGAGGTACCATCATCTTGCTTACAAAAATTAGACTCACATGGAACATATGAATCTATCTCTTCCGCTTCATGGAGGTAATATTCACAAATTGATAGAACATCCTCCTCATCTGAAAGTGCGTCTAGCTCTTCATGTAGTGGATTTGAGACCATATGAGAATTAATCTCAAACATGTCATTGCAAAACACAAGTTGGTTCATATCAATGGTATCATCATACAATGGATTTTCAGTTGTGCATACCATGTTTATCCGTTGATCTTCATATACCATCTCATTTATCTCAGGTGTACTTGGCTCTTGCACTTCATTTATGTTATATTGTTGCACTATGTCATAACTCTGAGTAACAAACTCATTATCAACATAGTCATCCTCATAGGTGCAACTATGAAGTGAAACTTCCTCCTCTTCATTGAGTGCATACTCATAATCACCAACCTTGTCTAGGTCTGCTCTATTCTCATATGCTACAACTGAATCCAAATTTGATTCATACTTGTCATTTTGAGCACTAGAACATCAAACCATGTGATTCCAATCATGAAAACATGTTGCATTATTATCACCATAAGCATAGGAATCATATCATGCATGGTTTTCAACATTTGTATGCATGTAATTAGTATTATACATTTCTTGTTCACTTGTTAACCGAGGTGTTGTGTTATTGACATCCATAGGACAAAAGATTCTTCTTGAATCAAAACCACCATAAGGTTGCCACTGAGTCTCTATTGTTGCCATGTCTTCACTTCTTTCAGACATCACTATGTTATTGATGATTAGAGCTTGAACATACACCATTTGATCAATGGCACCTTCGTGTTCCTGGTAAGGAATATAAGGCTTATCATGATATGTATTTGTGCATGCCACTAAGTCTGGAACAACATACTCAAACTAATTTGCAATGTCGTATTTGGGTACATACACATAACCTTGCTGCTCATAGGTGTAATTCAAAGTAGGGTCTTGATGCATGGACACATTTTGAGGCACACTTGCTTCTTCAACATACATTACATCAGCTCTAGGATCATGAATGGTACTATGTAAGACTTGCTGATTGACATTTTGAAAAGAAACACATGAAGGGACAACAAGTTGAGAATCATTATTAACCTCTAAACCACCTTTCTTGCTTGCCCGCCAAGCTCTCCTTTCAAGCTTTAGCTTCATACTCATCCCAAACTTAGAGACCTTCTCAATGTTCTTGGCTATCTCATAGGCCTCATACAATATTTTTGGGCTTTCATTTCTCAGCCTATAGCGCATCTTTGCATCAAAGGCGCCAAGGTAGACCACTAAGACCATGTCATCTGATGGTCTGATGTTTTGAGGAATTCTCTTTAATTTTTTTACAAATATGAGATTGAAAGCTGAGAGAAGCTCATCCTCTTGAATGTGAATCTCCATAAAGTCCTAGATCATTGAAGACACATAAATTTTCTCACAAAACTGATCTCTAAAAGTTGATTGAAATTCCTCCCACGAGATGATTGAGCATGGTAACCAATTACAGAACCACTCTCTTATATCATGTTTCAAGGCATGAACAAAGAGTCTCATAAACACATCTTCATGATCAACCTCATATTCTTCCATTAAATCATTGAACTATTGTAAGTGCTTGTCTATTGATTCATCTTTCAACCCACTAAACTTAGGAATCTTATCTCTAATTTTAGGGGGTGTGGGATTTATGAAACCCAGAATATCATCAAACCTCAAGGCCTTATACCTTTGAACAATGAAATATTTCTGACTACTTGGATGGGGCTGACTTCTCAGCCTATTCACATTAAGAGCCAAGTATGGATACATATTTTGATACACTTTCAAATGTGCTCACACAAACCTTTGAGAATAAAACTTGAAAACACTTGTGACCACATTGTCTTTTCAAGAGCACAAATGACTACACCATACTTATTTTCTTTCAAAATAAAACTCAAAAAATACCCATAAGAATGTAAAAACTTTCTTATTACAACTTCCCTCTAGTAGTGCTACTATCATTCAATAGGGAACTTTCAAGTGCTTAAACTTTCAACAAGTAATTTTCAGAAAAACTTTTATTCTCAGTAAGATTTTTTGAGAATACCTGGAAGTATGCAGTTGCTAATCACTTTATTTTTGATAAAAATTCAAAGGTCCGGAGCTTCACATCACCCCTTCATCAGGGCCTTTGACAGATTCACCACCTCCTTGCAAAGGAACAGTTTTTTGAATAGATAGTTTATTCAAAAAACTTAGTATTGTGAGTTTTTCCCCAGCAAAGTCACCAATCTGTTGGTCCCCAAACCAATAGTCTATGAGTTCAAGAGGAATTTCCACTAACTCATCAACAAACTTGGAGAAGGATTTGGCCAATGAATGAGATTCAATCACAAGGATTGAGATCTCCTGCACTTTTGGCTCTAGGAGACCAAGGCGGGTGAACCTATGTAGTGTCTAATAACTTTCAGCTTCAAAATACTCAGGACACTACAACTTACAATAGATCATCCCAATGAAAATGTACTAAGGAAGATGGTTTAACTCTTGGTTTTGGCTTTAACCTTAGTTTCTAAGCATCTATGCACTTCATTGAGGGGGGGTTTCTACACTAATCCTAATCCTAATGTAGAAAGAAAAGAGATTTTGATTTAAATGATGATTCTAAAAAACTGGGTGCAAGCTCCATGAACAATGCCTTATCAAGTGAGCAGAGTCAACCCACAACAAACAAACCTTGAAACTCAAATAGTGTGAAACATACCTAGCTAGACCTAAGTATCAATGCTTGACATTAACACCCTCCATTGAAGCTTTCTTGCAACCATACTTGAAGATCCTGCATATACATAATATCATCCCTCATTCTACCTTAGGCATTTTAATCTCTTCCTCAAAGAGAAGCTGGAAGATAAAATGACACCAAACTTGTTGGGACAAAATAAAATGATCCTTGATCTTTTATTTCATAAAATGATATCAATACAACTAGGAGACAGCTTGAGAAAATTCATAAAACTTTCTGGCACAGTGGTTATAACTATTTGAAACAACAAAAGATTACAAGTTGAAAGAGAAAACTCAAAACTACACTAGCTTGGAACTATGCATGGGAGTATTGCTTCCAACACTTACAAAAGTTGCACTCAAAATTATCAAAACTGAGAAGAAGAAGAAGAAGAAGA
This sequence comes from Cryptomeria japonica, assembly GCF_030272615.1. Taxonomy (NCBI): domain Eukaryota; kingdom Viridiplantae; phylum Streptophyta; class Pinopsida; order Cupressales; family Cupressaceae; genus Cryptomeria; species Cryptomeria japonica. The sequence goes on along the minus strand of NC_081409.1, from coordinate 897,760,151 downwards.
AGAAAGATATACATCAAAAGAAGAAAACCCAATCAAAACCCTAAAGGCATCATGAGAAAGTGACTTGTCTTCTCTCTTGAAATCTGGAACTTCTAAAAATCTTCTCTCCTACTTTCAAAACTTGCCAAAAATGACACATGCAGCCCTGCTGGAAATTGAAAAAATCTGAAAATTTACCCCTTTGGCTGCACCAATCAAGTCCATCTACACCTTGTTCAATGTTTGCCACTTTAAGCCACTATCCACTTTCTGCAAAAACTCACCTTTCTCTCTCTAATCTGACAATTGAAAACTTTGTCACATTGGTGAAAGTCAAAAAATGACTTTTCATTGCACTTTTGTATCTACCCAGAAAATCCCCTCCTTTGCTATAGCGATCTCTGATTTACACTTTGGATTTTTGCACATTCAAAAAATAAAATAATTTCCCCATTGTGAAAATAATCCCCAAGCACATTTCACCAAATCTCTTTGTGTATAACTTGTGATGACAACATTCATGGAATCGTGTTCCTCTTCGGGGTTTCAAATTGTTCATACACTTTGTCTATGATTCCAAATTTTGCACTTTGATGCCAAATAACTCACCATATTATGACAGGCAGTAACTCCCCAATAATGCATGTCAATTTTTGTTATACCCTTATGAGCTTGAAAGTTCTAGGCAAGATGCAACAAAACTGGTATAATTTCATCTTGGATCAGTTATCCTTTATGCATCTAAATCGGGTTTGCAATGTTTTTGCCATGGCGTCATAAGAACCAGATATCACTTTCAGTGAGCTCAGGCAATGTACCCCCCTGTGTATTTCAATTTTTTCATACATGAAATTCCATAATTCTTTGATGCGTGTCGACCTCCTATATAGATTACACAAAGCCCGATTCCTCTTTTCGAAATTCCATACAATGTGCCTAGTCATATCGGGCTCAACCCATGGAAAGAACAATACCCATTTGTCTCGACTGATCTAGACTTACACTTGCAAGTAACACCACCGCCTCTCTAGGATGAAATCATGATTTATTGGTTTGTTTTCATCCTGAATAGTAGTGGCGCAATGCATCAATCGCTAAGCTTGACCCCAAACATATCATCTCCTTGTGAAGATTTGCTCCTCAGAAAACTCTAAACATTTGCTGCCATATAATTGAAAGAAACCTGCAACAGATCTGAACAGAAGCTACATATTATGTCCATAGCTCAAATGAAAAAAACTTCTCTGATCATGGCTTCGTTGGCATTGATCCTCGATGTCCACTACGTAATCTCCGTGGTGCCCTCCTTTGCCCTACATTTTATTTTATCCCACGAGCAATGCTTTGTTTTTATCTTGCAATAGCTTTGATTTTATCCCACGTTGATTTTCTTTATGGCCTCTGCATGCGTGGGATAAAAATTTATTTTCCCATCTTAAATGCTTATCCAACATAGCTTTTTTTCTACCTCCTTCCACTTGCAGGATAACTCATTCAATCGACCGCAAGCATATCCTTATCCTGCAAGTCTTTTTCAATCCGCTTGGGAGGGCGCGTGGTAAGTGAGGGAAAGGCTTCCCTACCTTAATGATTATCTCATGGGCTAGCATTGGGTTTGATGTGTGTGTGTGTGGGGCAAGCATTTTAAAAACTTTTGAAGAAGCTCTTCATTTATTTTGAACAATAGCCTCTCGATGCCTTATGAAGCTCCTTGCCTTATTCGCACCATATATACAGCCACAGGCCCACCACGACCCTTCAACATTCAAAATGAAATATTTTAAGGTTTAAACTATTATAAAATAATTTAACTTTAATAATCGGGTCCCATTTATATCAAACTCCTTTATTATTAAATCATTGAAAATGATTTAAGAAATCTTGATTGCTCAAATCAAGTAAATAATTTTAACGAAATTGCTTCACTCCCTTTTAATCACCGGGATTTTGAAAGTCACTAACCTAATTTTTTCATAATTTCACACAACACTCCCTTTTGCATATTAAATAAAATATTATTTTAATCAATATAATTAAAAAAATAATTTATATTTAACCCTTGGGCCCTAACGGATCCCCCTATGTATCAACCTTAGTCGGGCCACAAAGTGAGCCCGACTAAAATATTTTTCATTTTTGTGCAATTGACCCAGGGAAAAGCTCTAATTCACTGATTGGACGTGCTCAGGACACGAGAAATTAAGCTTTGATTCTTTAATTTGATCACTTTTGTAGCTGACACCTACCCCAAAACACCGGAGTAGCCCCTGAAACTAGCTTTGAAAACTGAGTAAAACATTTGGCCAAGGCCTGCAAATCGACACACTGATAGAATGAAGTAGTGAGAATCCAAAGCATCTGACGAATTGTTAAATAGACATTCAAGACAAAAGTTATTAACTATCAAAGTTACCTACTCAGTTGTTTTTGGATCTAAACTTGTGAAAACAACATGAGTAGCATTCAAACCCTGATTAGAAAAAATATCAATTCTCTTCTTTAAGGGCCTCCACTTGGCACACTGATAAATGAATATACCTTGAACATGTGTGCAAGAGGGTTTGACCTAATTAGGTCACATGTGAAATTTGTTGACCCTCAAAGTTCTTCATGGAAAATTCTGAACATGTTGCTTGAGAAACCTTAAAAATGTTTGTTTGAAATGGGCTTCAAAAACTAATCAAATAACAAGTTGGGGGGCTACAAACTAGGGATTTGGTAGATAATTATACAGATAATCATGGGGTACAATCATTTTGAAGTTCTAGTTAACTGGGTGATAAATAAAAATTCTCAAAGAGGGCTCCCTACTGCTGCTTGACATTGTTCAGTTTGCAAAACTGGACTTTTTGCAAATGGATTCAACTTTGAAAACTGAGAAAAAAAATTTGTGAGGCTAAACCACTTGGCATGGGGCTTCAAAAAATAGCAGAAAATCACTGAAAATTGTCTGTTTGTCATGAAATTCAATTGGCACAAAGTTATAATGCCTCAAACAGAGGTACTTAGAAAAGTGCAAACATGTGTAAACAACAACCCTAACCTCAGGACCTCCAAAGGAGACTTCGCAAACACATCAAAACTAATCTGAGGAAGCTACAAACATGCACATGGTATCTCTACAAGGTTCTTAACACTCCTCCAAAAGTATTGTGCATGACAAATCTTCGATACAAATATATGAGCTTACCAAATGAGCTACACAAGCTTGTTCAATAAAGGCAAATCTGAATGTATTTGAGCAAAATTTTACTTGGGACCTCAAAAATCAAGCATGAATTTTTGAGTCCCAACAGAGACTAAAAAATCCCATTAGCAACCTTTGTTTCCTTTCATGAAAAGTGGGATTCCAAGATTCTTAGCAGCCATTGAAGAGGAGATTGTTTACAACATTCAATTCCACACAAACATTTCCATCAGCATTTCTACTACAACCTCCCTTGAGATGATTTACAATTCAGTCTTTCATTTACATCTACTTGCAAGTACTTTCTTTCATTACTTGGTTAATTCCAAAATTGGGGTTTGACTAAAGGCAAACCCCCAATCCCAACACATTTCCCTTTCTTTTTTGTGTGTAGGTTGCAGGTGCGCAGCTGTACTTTCAGATTCAAGCTTCATTTGTAGAGGCAAAAAAACCCTTTTCATTTCGCGGATTTCTTGGAGGACCGTGTACATTCCCGCCACGGTCCAGACAACTTTTCATCAAATTTGCAAGGCATTTTCATCTCGACATATCATTGCCAAATCCAAGTGCACAACTTCATCCCATATTCATATCTCAAGTTATAATCGATTCTTTGTCAGTTTTGCACTACATAATTCAATCAATTTTCTTTCTAAATCAAATAAGGAATAAGGGGACCATCACAACATCCTTAATTCATTCAGAATTCAATCTATCATCTTTGTGTGGAGATTGAATCTAGTGAATTACCCCTTGTCATGGTTGTGAAGTGTGATACCTACAGCTACAACACAAACACTCAATAGACCATTACAAGCAAGGTTAGAAAATTTAAAGCAAATGAAAGATAAACCATGGCAAAGCGATCTATCGCCTCCTAAGAGATGCGAGTGTGGATTTGCTCTCAGATCTAGATAAGCAATTCTAGTGACTTGACTACACCTAGATGGAGGATTTGAAATGATGATTCAACAATTATGCTAGAAAATAATCAAATTAAGCTAGATCTAAGATGCAGTCGCCTATAATAACAATGTTGAAATGATATGCTAAGATAGATCTTCCTATAGTAACAATGCCTAAGATGCAAGTGAGATGGGATGATTTGTGCTCCAACATGGGGGATATTTATAGGATTTCCAAGGCTAGGGGTGAGGTGGCAGGAATCAACGGTCAAGATTGAGTCTAAAGATATCAAGGGTGAAATTGGAGAAGGTTGGAGAAGAGTTTGGAGGAAGGGACACTTGTCATCTCTGTGGTGACAAGTGTCAAGGAGCCTTGCTCATGAGAGGGAAAGTGTCCAAGAGAGGAGATATGTGGCCCAAAATGCCATGTGTCTCAAGGGGAGAGTATCCACACCATAGGAGGTTAGGATAAGGAGGTTAGGATGTGCAAGCTAAGATAGGTTTAGTTAAACCCAGGGTTAGATGGAATGGATTAGGTTTATGATTGGTTAGGTTATGTGGTTAGAAGTTGGGAGACATGTGGGGAATTTGAATTTAAAATTTCAAATAATAAGAAAAGGCTAATTAACTTTCAACAACTCATAAATTGATTTGTTTTAATTAATTAGGAGATTAGAAGAAATGAATTTGATGGGGGAGGATTAATTAATTTGAATTAATTAATCAAAGGGGACTATTGAAATGAACCTATTAAATAAATCCTTAGATTTATTAATAAGTAGATGAGTGGGAGAATTTAATCAAATTGCTAAAGAATTCAATTAAATTGGGAAGGAGGATTAATTAAATAATTTCTTATTCAATTAATTATCTTCAGACCATTTTTAGGTGTACACACCCCTTATCTCCCTAATGTAATGGTGAAAAGTGCTTGAAGGATAATCAATAGTGAAACTCTCATCTCTCTTTGAGGGAAAGGTTTAGTTTTCCTCTTGATCTATCAATCATCATTTTCCCACCATTACATTTTGGTGAACCCGACGTTTTGCATGCTATCCTTTGAACAACATTGCATATTTTTCATTTACAAGTTTCAACTTTCTACAAACTTAGTGGTTAATTCATTAAAAAACCTAGTTTTTAAATTTAAAATTGAACTTGTGATTTGTAAAAATTGCTTGTGTTTGTCTTAGACATGAAAATTGTTGTGTTTGTCAAATTCAATTTCCTCATTGTCTTGTTCAATTTGCACTTAAAATTTACAAAATTAAGAGGTTACTTGTTAAAACCTTAATTTTCAAAAATCATATTGAACTTGTGCAAAAATTGGATTTCAACTTAATTTTCAGATTTCTGATTATTCTCAGATTTGTCTCCAATCCCACAATTCAAATTTTCAATTTCCCCCCTTTTCCCAAAATTTAAATTTCAAAATTAAGTGGTTAGGTCATCAAACCCTAATTTTAAAAATTAATTGGATTTTGTGTGAATTTCAAGTCAATTTCAGTTACATTCAGATTCTTAAACATTTTCCAAGGTGTCCCCATCCATTAGGTTTGACTCTTTTCAAAATTGCACTTCAATTCCTCTTTTTCTTCAAAACCCTAATAGGGTCCTATTTTCACCTTTGTGCCTTCATTTCACCCATCTAGAGATCGTAAAATTCACCAATTTTGGGGGTTTACCTTTAAAATCATCGTAATATCCATCCCTGGAAATTTTGAAAAAAGTTGGTCAAACCATGTGCGTTCCCACCACGATTTTTTGGCTTTTTTCCCAAAATTTTGGGAGACTATTGTGACTGTATTTATTAGCCTAAATCCAAAAGATTGGCTTATTTTATCAATTTTTGAACCCTCTATAATCAGAAATACCTTCAAAATTCAACATTTCAACTTTCAAGAAAAATTTTAAAATTAAGAGGTTAATTATAGTCTACCCTGATGTTAAAATTAAGTGGTATTCCCTTGGCCCTAATTTTAAAATTCCAAATTTCCTCTGATTTTTTTTTTGAAATTGTGTCATCCTCTTCCTCCAACAAAGTTCAAATTGTGTAATCATTATTTTCTTAAATTTTGCATTACTCAATTTTTGCAAGCTTTGTCCTACAATTCAAAATTCAAAATTTCCCTCCAGTGCATGAGTTTTACCACTATTAGTCCTACCTATCCTATCCCCGTTAGACGAAGCATTAGAATTAAGGCTTCCCAAGGTTTAATTACCAAGGATATGGAGCCTAATTTGGGTGACTTCTTTAATGAGGATCATGCTAATTCTTCCCATCCTAATCATGTGCCCATTGATGGATCTCATGATGAAGAAGAAGTTTCAACTAGGGTTTCTTTAGATCAACTTTCTACATTGGACAATCAATTTGATAGCTCTCAGCAATGGATCTCCCAAGAATATCCTAATGGTGAAGCTCTTCCATTAATTGAAGGTCTTAAACGCATGCTTCAAAGTGATAAGAATGGAATTGATATATTGTGTGGCATTGCACATATTGTTGATTCTAATGTCATGCCTATCAAGAGTTGTGCAGAAACCTTAGGTTACTCATGACCTTCAACACAAGTCAATTCCTCTATTACTTTGACCAATCCTATGACTAGTATTCCTACTTTCACATCTAACATCATGGCTACTTCAACTCAAAATTTCATTCCTACAACCATAGGTCATGGGGGCAATCCCTCTTCTTCATTTAATCCTCCATCATTACCTATGTCTTTCATAAGTGTTCCTGCTATTCCTCAACAAATCAGTGTGACACAAGGGGGCAATTCCTTCAACAACTTTATTCCTCCTTTGAGTATCCCCTTTCCTACCCAATCATCACCAATACCTACTTATCATAGTGTCCCGCCACCTCATTCTCAGTCCATGCCTTCTTTCAACAGCATCACACCACCTTCTCAATCACCTATGTCTAACATGAATTCTTCCACCGAAATGACAATCAACAATCTTGCCTAAATTATGTCATCCTTACAACAACAAATTGCTTCCATGAGTCAATCCAAGTTTAGTGTGCCCACCTTTGATGTTGCGAGCCCACTTTCTCTTGATATTGTTAAATTCATGCCACCTAAACATGTGGAGATCCCTCAATTATAACTCTATAATGGAAAAGGTGATTTTCTTATGCATGTCAAAACATTTCAAACCTTGTCTACTGATTTTGCTTATGATCAACGATTGCTTGCAAAATTGTTTACAAGAACATTAAGAGATAAGGCTTTACAATGGTATTGCTCTCTACCTTCTTATTCTATCACTTCCTTTCAACAATTAGCAAATGCTTTCATCCAACAATATCAAAACAACATTGGTCCTAAAATCACTTTGACTGATTTAATGCATCATAAACAAGGTGTTAAAGAAAAAGTGATTGATTTCATTGGTAGATATAAGCATTTGTGTGCTCAAATTTCTTTTCATGTGCCTGATAATGATATTAAAAAAAAATCATTTATAATTTACAAAAATATATCAGGGAAAAGCTTCTTTTGTCCAAGTTTACTTCCTTTCCACAGTTGTGTGCAATACTCCGCAATTATCAACTGGTTGTGAGTCAAATGGATCAATCCACTCCTATGGCTCTGAGTGATAAGGGGGAGAGTGTTCAACAACCATTTGTGAAGTTCAAACCAACAAAAAGCTTCATCAAGTTCAATGATCCAATCAACAACAACCATGTGAATGCTACAACAGGTGTGCCTCCTATTTCTAAATTTTTCCAAAGAGAAAGACAATTTACTCCTTTAAAGAAATCTTTGCATAGTATTATGTCTTAGTTATTGCATAGAAATGTTATCAAACTTCCTCCTATAAAGCAAGTTGATCCCTCCAAACTTGAATCTCCTCATTTTGATAACAATTCCTTTTTCCAATTTCATCATCAACCTGGTCATGATACTGAGAAATATTTTGCATTGAAACATAAGGATCGAGACTTGATTGATAATAATACTATATATGTGGTAGGTATGAATGATAAGGGAATAAATCAGTTGCTCCTCCTAATCAAAATCATAGTATTTTCACTAATCCCTTGTCATCTCATACCTCTAATGTTATTGAGATTGCGCCTAGTTCTCTCTCTTTTGAAACACTCATCTGTATGGATCCAAACTTGGTTAACCTGGTAGAAACACAAGATTCGCCTAAGGATCCCTGTATTACATTTGACCCTAGCAAGACTATTAGAGCACCCGATGGCCCTTTATACATAGCTGCAAAGGTTAAGGATATCCCTTGCCGTGGTGCTCTGATTGATCCATCTTGCATGGTTAAAGTCATAACTAAAGAGTATCTTTTTACTTTATGATTGCATAAACCATTATATGATGCTTCTAATGTATTTGTGAAGTTATTTGATGGCTTCTCTTGTCCTACCATTGGTTCTATTACCCTTCCTGTCAAAGTTCATACTAAATCCATGGATGACTTTGTTATCATACCTTCTTCTGAGCAATTTCATGTGAAGTTGGGCTATCCTTGGCTATCTTCCATGAATGCTATTGCTTCTCCAATCCACAAGTGTCTTAAATTTCCTCACAATGGAGAAATCATCACTGTGAACCATAGCTTATTTTGTCCATCTGAAAGAAGCCCTTGTGTTCCTATTGATCTCTTTTGGCCTAAACAATTTCAATCTCTTCCATCAAGGAGTGATGCTCTTTTTCAATCCTATCAAAAATGGAAGAATGATATGATCTTATCCTTAAGTCAACCTAGATCACCAACACTTATTGAGTGTGTGTAATTGACTATAATTAGATAAAAAGATCTCTCGATCCGATATAGATGATATATATTTATTAACTTCTCTTTTAATTTTGTTATTCAACCTTTTTGCATGAGTTTCTTAGTTTTTAAGAATCCACGTAGGTAACTTAAGCATCTTTTTTTTCTCTTTTCAAGATGAGGTTCTTCCCCTCTCGGATAGAACTAATCTCCCTCCTAAGGAAAATTGTCCACCTACTCCTATGGATGTGACTTTACCTTCTCTTAAGGAGAAACACAATATTCTTCCTAAGGTTAGACCTATACCTCCTCCTCATGATGGACTGGGTCTCCTCCCTACACCTAACATTCCTCCTTTCTATGGCGCAGTTCCACCTCCTTCCTCTTATTGAGAGAAGAGGCATGCTTCTCCTATTGTTCAATCAAAAAGACCTCAACCTAAACCTTCCACTATAAAGGAGAAAGCCATTCTTCCTTCTTCAAATGTTCCTCCTCCTTCTCAACCTTCCACTAAGACTCAATGGAATCATTGTGCGAGAGAATGCTGATGAATACGTTGTGTTCAAGATCGTCAAGCTATCCCTCAAAATACTCAATCTCCTCATACTCCAACAGTTGATGTGATTCCCTTTTCTCCTAAATAATATGTTCAACCAACATCTCCAAATCATAAGCTGCATAAAACATGTGATGGTTTTACTCCTATTTGTGTTCTTGCTCCTCTTGCTTTAAACTTTGATGAAGAAATGAGTGAAAATGTTATTCATAATGGCAATACAACTCCTAATGCTTCTAACAATGAGCATGAATATATTTATGTGGACAAACATTTATCGAATGAGTTTTCACAAACCCTAATCCTAGCTCCTAGAATCAAACAAAGTGACTTACCACACGAGCATAGTCCTTGTTTGGATCTTGTGATAGCTCCATCTGTTGTGCTTGGTATCGCTCCTCTAGCATGTTGCTCACCTTCCTAAAATAATGATCAACAAGATCGAGAGATGGATGTCATGCTAGATTAGCAATATTAGCACTGCAGATCTTTCTCTCTCCTTTACTTCTCTTTTGTGACCATTCATCTATATGTATTCATGTTCTTCTTTTGTTCCCTTAATGTCTACTTGGGGATGATACAAAGCATTGAGATCTTTTCTTGGTCTCTTTCATGTTGACTCAAAAGACATCCTCTCTTCCCTTTCTTCTAAGGTAGTGTCCTTCTTTGGGGAATGCAGATTATTATATGCATATACATACATGATATATATGAGTTATCATACAGCATACTGACCCTGAGGAAAGCGACACTACCTCGTGTTTTGTGTTCATTATCCTTGGGTTTATTCCTTGGTTGGGGGCTAAATCCTTGCGATAACATGCTCCCTCCTTCTCCTTCTTGGGTGTATCCTACCTTAAAGCAATTGCTCCTGATAAGGCGCGTGCGATCGCTTTAATGTGGGGGCATACACTTCACTCATACTTTTCTTCATGTGATACTTAGAATTACTTAGTGAACTTTGCTTTGCTTTGTAATCTTTTGTATCCTTGCTTTCATGACTCATAATGAAGGGAACTTTACTACTTGCAGTCATGGTTCTCCCCTTCTCAATCTTCCCTTTTACTTTGTCAATCGAATTTGTAAGATCTTAAGTCCACTGGGGGCTTGGTGCATCTTGCCTCCTTGACATGGTTAAAGTCTTTCAATCTTGTTTCCTTATACTTTACCAGCAGTATTGGCATACACTCATACTCCCATTAAAGTGTTGGCTAAATGTAGTGTCATAAAATTGCAACCCTGGCAATTTACGACTATATTAGGGTCCTCACGGATGCAAACTTGAATCCTCTAGCCTGATCAAAGACCAGAGAGTGCTCAACTTGCGAAAACTGCTTCTTCCTTGGCCTCAGCATCACTCTGTCCATACTCTGCCCTAGAAAAAGGGGTAGGACAGGGGCGTGGCACCCCTGTCCCCCCTTAGAGAGGGGTGTGGTTCCCTTGTCCTCCCAAGACAGGGGCATGGTGCCCCTGTCCCTACCCTATTTTGGGGCAAGACCTTTCTAGAGCATGTCTTGTGGGTTGTGCAGTGAGCGGGAAATCTACCTGATGTCGGCCCGTGACAAAATTCAAATCCTACAAACATGTATTTAAGGGGGCATTCACTCTCTCATTTGCATAAGTTGGATAAGTTGGATTGTTGGTATTTTGGTATAGTTTTTCCATTGATGTCAACACCTACTAAACACTATCAACTCTGGCATTTTGGAGAATCAGCAACATTCACCGGCAAGCACACAGTTACTGTTATCTGGCACACCGGCAAGATATAATGTTCACCAGCACTTGGAATGGCATGGAAAACACATGGTTATGTCGAAGACATCTTTTGGACACCTTGTCTTGAAGATTGGTTTATTGGAATAATTGTATTTGCATATTTGCTATTACCGGCAAATAGGTCCAGGGTATACACTGACAGGTTTATCTTTTCTAGATCAGCATGGCACACTATGGAGATGACTTATTATTGTTGTAAATGCATTAAATCTGGCATGTTAAATCAGTTATTGCATTGGGCATTAATTTATTTGTAAATTGATCTTATTATAATATCCTTTAGAGCCGACCTACTAAAATTGGTCTTAGGTTATGGTATAAATGTAAGATCTTAATTGTAAAATTGAATGTGGAATGCAAAAAAGAGTTGTGTAAGGGTATATGAGAGAATAAGCAGAGCACGCAGACATCATTTTAAGATTGAAGGAGGGTTTTGTGAAGACAATCAGAACTATACCGGTACTAAATCTAGCATAAAAAGATGCTAAATCAAGTAGTACATTCTTATTGGATTTAACCATCCAATTGTAGTCAGTGTGACTCCCATTGAGCAGTGAGCTCTAGGCGCTTGGCCTTTCTGCATGTGCAGACCCCGTTTGTCAAGTCTCCCTTCAAGGCTAGGTGTTGCATTCAAGTGAAGGATTCAACCATTGAAGAGGAGATTGCTTTCAACATTCAATTCCACACAAACATTTCTATCACCATTGCTACTACAACCTCCCTTGAGGTGATTTATAATTTAATCTTTCATTTACGTCTACTTGCAAGTACTTTCTTTCATTACTTGGTTAATTCCAAAATTGGGGTTTGACCTAAAGGCAAACCCCCAATCCCAACACATTTCCCTCTCTTTTCTGTGTATAGGTTGCAGGTGCGCAACTATACTTTCATATTCGGGCTTCATTTGCAGAGGCAGAAAAACCAAGGTTTTGTTTCACGGATTTCTCGAAGGACCGTGTACATTCTCGCCATGGTCTGGACAACTTTTTGTCAAATTTGCAGGGAGACTTCGTCTCGACATTTCACTACCAAATCCAGGTGCACATTTTCATCCCATATTTAGATCTCAAGTTATAATCGATTCTTTGTCACTTTTGCACTACATAATTCAATCAATTTCCTTTCTAAATCAAACAAGGAATAAGGGGACCATCACAACATCCTTAATTCATTCTAAATTTAATCTATCATCTTTGTGTGGATATTGAATCTAGTGAATTACCCCTTATCTCCCTAATGTAATGGTGAAACGTGCTTGAAGGATAATCAATAGTGAAACTCTCATCTCTCTTTGAGGGAAAGGGTTAGTTTTCCTCTTGATCTATCACTCATCATTTTCCCACCATTACACCATGCTTTCTAGATTCCTCTATCATCATCTAGACATCCGAACCCAAGAAACTCCAACATTTTTGAAAGAATAGTGTTGGGAACCCAATCAGACCTTGGGCCTTTTTTGGTTGCATGGAAAAAACTACAAACTTAACTTCCTCCAAGGAAAAGGGTTTCAACAATGCCAAATTATCCTGATTGTTAATCAAGCAAGGGATGCGTTGGAGAATGTCTTGGGACTTCCTATTGAAATCTTCATCTTCATCCATTGTACTTGTAAAGAGAGATGAGAAGTAGTTCCCATCTTCCTTTTCTATTTTCAAAGTATCCATTACCACCTCCCCTACTTCATTTTTTATTTGTGAGATTAAGTTGTTTGCTCTCTTCATTTTGACCAAAGTGTGCAAAAAATTTGTGTTCCTATCCCCTTCTTGTAACCAAGCTTCCCTAGATTTTTATTTCCACAATAACTCCTCCCTTTTCAAGACTTCTTGAAGTTGTGGATTGAGAAGATTTTGTTGTTTGTAAGACATTTTATTTATTTCATTTTTTATAATATCTTTATTGAGAAGTTTTATACTATCCTCAAGCTGAGATTTTAGCTAAAAAATGTTTTTAAACACATAGGTATTCCATTCTTTAATTCTTGTTTTAATCCACTAACAATTTTTAGCAAACTGAAACATCCTAGATCCTTGCACAAAAGTAGCAGACAGTCACCATTCTTGCAACTTAGGTAAGAAAGTCATATCCCTAAACCACATTTGTTGAAACTCAAAAGATGATGAACCCCTCCTTGGAGTAGATTTCAAAGGGAGGTCTAGTTGAAGAGAAAAATGTTTTGATCCTGATAATGGTATTGGAGAATGGAACACTATGAGTAACAATCTATATAAGGTTCACTAAAAACCTATCTAATCATTCTACAATATGAAGGAATCGTTGCCTTCTATTTGACCATGTATAAGAACCATTTGATGGTACGCAATCTTGTAGTGCATTTGCACAAACAAAGTCATTGAAATCTTGTGTGGCCTTTGGAGAAGGAATGATGCCTCTGGTTTTGTCCCTTGAGGATAGTGTAGCATTAAAATCACCTCCCATAATAACAGGGTCCTCAACGTAATTCAACAATGTTAGTGCAAGACTATCCCAAACTGCTTTCTTTCCTATTGTTGAAGTTGATCCAAAAACTAAGATCAAATGAAATGATACTGAAGTAGCTTTAATTGTGACATGGATAAAGTTTGTTTTAATTTCAATTGCATCTACCTTCCCCACACTTGACCTCCAAAGAATGCCCAATCCTTCGGAAGCACCAATGGACTGAGATGCAACATACTTCTACTTTTTCCATCTTTTGAAGGGTTGTGACTTAGCATTTTCTGAGAATGTTGTCTCTTGAAGTAAAATGATATCAACCCCACAATTCTTAATTTGAGATTTTATCAAGAGTCGTTTGTTAGGAGCATTAATTCCCCTAGCGTTCCAAGTCACTATTTTCATTGTTGCCTAGGAGAGTTCTCTACTCTCCAAGGACAAATTTTACCATCTAAGGTAGTTTGTATTCCTGCTTTAACCTCATCTTTGGTTATCTTTGCCACCTTCTTCTTATTTGGTGGCCTACCCACTCTCCCTTCAGGTTTGATAAGCATAGTTGCTTTTCTAGATCTCATTTGATAAATGGAGAAGACAAGTAAAGGAAGATCATGACATTTTTCATTCTACTAAGACTTTTTTACCAAATCACTCCTATGTTGTAACTCTACATTATCTTGATAGCTTATAGAAGTTTCTTTTTCCTGTAATGGTGTCAGCAAAGCAATATACTATTCTAAGATGTTCTTAAAGAAACCCATTAGGTCTTCCATCTCTAGCATGATTCCTTCTTTCTTTAAAAGTTCATCTAGAAACATGGAACATGCTTTAGAGAGTTGTTTCTCAACAAGATTATCTTGTTTACTTGATAGGAAAGGAGATTTAAATTGTCTCAAAAACTGTCTATTTTTAACCAATGAAGGGGATGTTGTTGTGGTAAGAAATTTGGATTGAAACATGCTCGACAAAGACAATTCCCAAGAGAGGTGTCGGGGAATCTTAAGACATTGAATCCAGGGGATGGTCTTGAAGGGGGCAGCTACCTTCAAATGACCCGACCTTAACAACAAGGAGCTAATGAGAATTTGTGCAGGTGAAGATGAGATATTAATCACTTGACCCTCCTTCTCAACCTCAGGATTTACTTCTTGAAAGTTTATTTTCCTGGTATTGAGTATATATGATACTTTATTAACACAATGTTCCCTCTGTAGCTCCAAATCTTCTGAAGAGGTGAAAATATAAGTGCTCCCTTCACATATTTGCGCTGATTCTACTTCCTGCTCTAGTAACTTTTCCATAAGGGAATTTTCTTGGCCAATCTCATTTTTAGTTTCTTGTTTGGTTTCCTTCACACCTTGAGAGGAGCCAAAAAGGTTTTCCTTTGTATTTCTTCTATCTTGCGAGTCTAATCCTTGGAGCTTAGGGTTTGGGGTATCCCTTTTCTCTATTTTGTCTTTATAAGAGGTGAAAGAACATTTCCTATCCCAAGAAGTGTGATCTTCGCACACTCTTATAGATTGACAACTGGGACCTTGACAATCAGAGGATAAATGATCCAATGAATCTATGTGTGAATCAACCACCTTTGGATCTTCCACTATTAAAATTTGATCCCTCACACCAAATTTTGAGGTTAATGAAATAATGCTTGATAAAAATTCCTAGTTGATTAGCAATAAGTTCTATTAAATCAACATCTCTATATTCCAATGGAATCCATGGAAAGGAGATCTAGAATGGTGCATACCTAATCTATAAATTTTGTGGGTTAAAATTTGGATGCCATGCCAAAGTATATAGGTCAAAACCCTTACAAAACCATCCCTTAAAATTATGAATCTTATCCTGATGCATTTTTGAAGAGAAAATGACAATGAAATATTGTGAAACGTCATCAACAAACAAAACTTCCTTCACCCCACCCCAATTTCTCTCAGTCCAAGCAACTAAATCCAAGGATTGTGGAGAAAAACCCCAAAACTTACCAATCGACACTTTGTCCCATAAGTTTGAAATCTAGGATTGGAGGAGGTGTTCCATCAAAGTAATGTTGAACTTATCTCTAGTTCTGCACAACTCCGTGTTCTGGTGAGATTCTTCTCTGCACATCTTCGAAAAATCTTCTTTTCTGCCCCCTTTATTTGACAAAGAGTTGTCTTTCTCTACTAGCACATGATGAGGAAATTTCTTCCTCGAGAATTTGGTGAATCCTCCCGTATTCTAGTTTGTTCTTGAACCAAAACTCTTAGACTAATGGCCATAGTTTGATTTGAGGTTCCTCCAGTCAAATAACACATTATATCCCTTCATATGTTGGTTATTTGTCGGTTTCCATCCATGCGCATAGTGTTTCTTTGTATTTGGCCTATGAGTACCCAATGGAATGGTATTTGGGTAAGTGAGCACTTTTATTTCTCCATTTGTCTAAGGGTGTAACTTCTCATGGAGTTTAATTTTGTCCAACAAAAGATTACTGTCCAATTGCATTGTGTAATACAATTTATAAAATGGGAGGATCTAATAAATAAATGCATGTTAAAGGTTGAGGCATGGAAGCACAAATGGCTATCTCTAGTTGATAGAATATAAACGATCAAATTTGTTCTTTTGGCTACTCCTATTTATGCCATGTCATGTTCAAAAATTAACAAATAAAGTCATTGATGCACTAGAGATTTTGATTAAAATATTCTTATGGGAAGGTGTTAAAGATGTGAAGTGAATCCCTCTAATTCATTGGGACACAACTTGTTTAACTAAAGAGGAAGGCGGGATTGGACTAAGATGAATGGAGCTCCAAAATATTGCTATGGGTTCTAAACTAACATGGAAAATCTATAGGCACCCAGAGAAATTATGGTGCAAGATCATGAGGAAGAAGTATTTGGACTACAATGATTCGAGCATAATACTCACCATGGCTAACTCTTATGGTGGTCTGACAATGTGGAGATTCATATGGAAAAGCAGACATGTCATTATTGACCATCTAACATGGAAATTTGGTAATGGTTCAAGAAAAGCTAGATTTTGGCAAGACTCCTGGAACATGTTTGATGGTATCAATAATTTATTTGACAATAATGATTGGATTAAGAATACAAAGAGAGCTAATGGGGAATTCATGTCAGACTATGTAAAAGAAAAAGGTGATGGCATTGGTATTCTTGAATGGCTTCCAGGTTCAACTCTTCTGGTTCCTGATTAGATTGAACCCATCCTAAATCAGCCCTATTGTAGAGAAATATCACACTGACAATTGAAGAAGACAAAATTATTTGGTGTGCATCAAAATCGGGTGAACGTAAGGCTAAACTAGGATACATGGTTCAAAGAAAATTGATGGTGAAAAATGATTGCCCGGTTAGACTATGTTGGAATAAATGTGTTGTCTCACATGATGGGGCTTTTCTCTAGACAATACTACATAACCAAATTCTTACCAAGGATAGGCTAAAAAAGTATGGAATCTTGGGTCTAAGTATATTCCCATTGTGCTTGAATGATGAGGAATCATTGAACCACCTTCTTCATTGGTGTCCATTTGTGGCTTCTTGGTAGTATTGGATCTTGTCCTCTTTCATATAGACTACGGTCATGAATAAATTATTATCTTGTTTCCTAAATAAATGACCCAACATTGAGAGAAAATCCTTGTGGGATATATGGAGTATTGTACCCTCTTTAACTTTTTATATTTGTGTGAATATTGTCATTGATGTCAAAATCCGATAATTTGGTTAGGACCGGCTGTGGCATGTTGAGCACTAGTGGAAGATAGGTATGTATGTGATGTTGTGTAGCAGTGGAAGATAGGTATGTGTGTTATGTTAAGCAACAGTGGAAGATAGGTACTATATGATATGAATTAGTAAGGCATATATGATATACTTGAATTATTTTTGGAAGATCCTTTTCTTTGGAATCTTGTGTTTTGTTTATCGTGGTTTGCATCCAGTTTTGGTATCAGTTATATCAATTGTATCAGTTTGTATTGCTACCCAAATTATTATAGTGCATCATGATTTATGATTCTATGTTCTGGAATTTTTGGCATCTATATCTTGAAGATTGGGAGTTGTTGTGCTTGGAATTTGTGCTTATAAGTTTGAATCTATGGATATGGAAAACCCTTGTTTTGTTTCAGTTATTAAGGGATATGTTTCAAAAAAGGAAGCGTGTGAAGGAAGCGTGTAGGAGATCAGTGAAAGTCGACTTGGTTACTCTATTTTGGTTGAGGCATGTTTTGGATAACGTGTTGATCCGAGCAATGTATTATTGTAAATCATTTGTTCTTGGCCGACATATTATATCGGTGTATGTGCTTACCGGTATATGTATAGAAGATGTGTGGATGTGTAGTATGAGGAATAGTAGAGAGTGTATGTGTGTGGTATTCAACAAAGTGTGTTTATGATGTTTAGTAGAGTAAGAAGTGTGTGAGTGATAGAGTTGTGGATAGAAGAGTAGTAGCAGTATGCAACAATGTTTAGTGTGAGCAGGAGTAGTGGAATATGATATTTGAGTGAAGGTGTGTGTGAAGAAAAGTTAGAGTGTAGATAATATTGCAGTAATCCTTTACCAAATCTACTACAAGAAGTTGGATTAGTAGAGTGCAGTCACAGTGTTGCAGTAATCCCTTACCGAATCTACTGCAAGCAATTGTCAACAAGTTGAAGAGATCCCTTACCAAATCTGTTGTGAGTTTTTGTGATTTGATATCTGAGCTTTTATTGGAACCGACCTCATGCATTTGGAGATGCAATTTTCCTTAGTTTATTTATTTCTATTGCAGTGAGAATTCTGATAATGAGTCTCTTTGTATTCCAGTAGTGAGCCACCCATTTTGTAAACACCATATAACTAGTTATATTATCTTGAGAGTTAACCCTCTCTGTGGTTTTTCCCATTTGGGTTTTCCAGGTATAAAAAATTGGTGTTTAATTTGTGGTTGTGTTGTTTGTTTATTCTATATTTGTTGTTTCATGGTGATAAGATTAATTGATATATTTGTAAAAGTTTTATAAGTGTGGGAATATTGATTCACCCCCGACCCCCCTCCCCTCTTAATATTATGGTCCATTCAACCATTCAACATGACTATCCGACATATCTAGAAGGAAAGAAACTGAAGAATATTCAATGATAAAGCCCTTCATGTTGATCATATTACTACTAGTAATATTATGTATGGCATATGTGAAATCTCTTATATTAAGATTTACAATAGCAAAGTGGAATATATATCAAACTGGGACAAAAATATTCAGTTGGCATGGGACTACTCAAATCCCCTTCCATTAATGTTACTAGTAAGTCCTATCAAAGGAAAGTGGCAAGATCGACTAGGCCACAACATGGCAAATACAAGCTAAACTTTGATGGGACAACCAAAGGCAACCTTGGCCCTACTAAGATTGGTCACATTATTCGTAATAGTGAAGGACACAACATTTAGTATTTGTATGGTTCAATTGGAATGACTACAAACAATGAAGTAGAATTAACTGCTTTGAATAGGGGTGTCAAACTATGTGTGGATCAAGGCCTCAACACAGTTGATTTTGAAGGCGATTCTCAAATAATGGTGAATGCGATTAAAAAAGAACATATCTCAAACTACAAATTATTAAACATGGTTTTTAATATTACTAGGAATCTAAATGTTACCAGTGACTATGTCGTTACTCATGTATATCGGGAAGCAAAAAAAAGAATAGATCATATTGCCAATTTTAGGGTCACATCTGATTGCAGAGAAGTTATCTTGAGTAATCTCAATCTGTGGTCAAATCTCAAAAAAAATGTTGAAATTGATTGCTCGTGCCTCAAAATTCAAAAGTGGATTGGTGTTGGATGATTAGAATCTATAGTACATGATAGATGAGGTGAGTTTCACATAAAAGGTTGTTCTTGTAAATAAATAATAATAATTTATGATGGGTAATGTCTAATGAAAATATTTGATTTCCTAGAGGGTACTCATCATATGACAAGCCACAATATGGGTCTTTTTATGCACTATTGGATCAGACTTTCTCCCACATCTAAAATGTTTTCAATCAAAGGCTCAAAAATTCATGTCGTTTAAGTATTTTGGAGGCATACTCAACTGAGCAATATATCCTTTGACAGAACAACACTTAGAGTAAAAATGGAAATTATCCCTAGGTTGCAAATTTGTTGCCAATTTTCTGGCATGCATTGAGATTTGGAAGGTTAGTGCTCAAATTGGAAATTTTAAATTTAGAGATTTGATGATCTTCTGACGGTGATCATTGAGGAATAGAAACCGATGTAGATGGATGGGTGAAAGCAATTTGGGGTGGTTTATACTTATAGAGAGCAAGATATGGACTTGCAAATCAGAAGGTTATTTTGGGTAGATGAAGACTTTTTTTGTCAACAATAAAAAATGCTATTGCCTTGGACACAACTTCACATATCATTACCATGGCGGAGAGCTACTAGAAACCTTCTTTCATACCATCATGTAGGTCACCGGTTTGGAATACAAGGTTGCAAGATTTGCAAATAAATTGATTAGAGAGGATCTCAAGAATGTGGTAATCACGACCTCCTCTAATCTCTTTGCCAACTCTAGGAAAGGATATAGTACTGATAATTTCTCAAAATTAATGAAGGGATCTACCCCCTCTGGTAAAAGCTTATCTAAAAAAAAGAAACAAAGACATCTATGCTAACCATAAGGCATTTTTTTAAAAGACATATTTTATTATTTTTCTTAGTGTCTTATTTAAAGGTTATTATTTTTGTAATGAAATTACATCTATTATAGAAACATTATACGCATTATTTTTGGAAAGTCAACATTGAATGCAACTATAAAATGGCATCTTCATATACTTCATTTGACCCCTAACATGAGATCCAATTGCCCTTTTCTCAATGTTATAATAAGAGGGAAGCACAATCTATAGAATATGAATATTCGAGCAACTGAGAGGGAGGGGGGGAAGGTGGGGTGAATTAGTTGACAACAAATTTTCCAATTTTAACCTAAATGCACAAATCCAAAGTACTAAGTTGAATTAATAAAATTAGGAAACACATGAAAAATTCAGATTAAACACAAGAGACATCAGAATTTATGTGGAAAGGGAAAAACCACAGAGAATGCTAATTCTCAATATATGAACACTGGTTAAGGTAACACCGATTAAGGTGATTTTTACAATGGGTGGCTCACTGTCGGTAGGCTCACTGCCCTGAAAGGCTCACTACCAATATGCTTATTATAGATGGGCTCAGTGCCTTGGAAGGCTCATTACCGAAGAATAAAGAAAGACAAAGAGAATCCACCACAAGAAAAACATAGTCTGTAATGTCAGAATTGCTTTTGGTAAATATCTCACATAGTCACTGGATTCATTCAATCTCACATGTCTTCAACATAAAAATCCATATATGAAATCATCAAATCAAACTCCTATATATATTATCTTTGGAAATCATAATTTTCAATGTTAGTTGAGACAGGGATCTAAAATAGGTCTCCGCTAATCATTCTAGTGGTGGAAAGGAATGAAAAGTGAACCATATCACACTAGTGTTCCTCGAACATAACAACATGCTACATACATCTCCAAGGCCAAACCTAAAATGCATCTGCACACTATGAAATCTTAATATCCGGTCTAAGGCCTTGAGCTCTAGATCACGTCGGACCCAAAGATAATACACAAAATCATCTTCTGAGATACCAATCACATCTGGTGAAACAATATGCATAAATTGAACACTCATGCTCATCATACCACATCCAAAGTTAATTCGGGCCTAAAGGTTGACATCAATTACAACATATAATGTAATGTTAACACAATCCACTAGGGATTCAATTTAAACCCAGGTGATTGATCTAACCCCTTTCTATTGAACTCTCCATGTATTTTCAATGATTTTAACAAAAAATAGGGTTTGTCACAAGTTAAACACACTATTATACTTCAATCCTAGTATGAGAAGTACATGGGTGTAGTTTGATCTCGAATAGGCTCTCAGAGTCTATAAACAATGTATTTGTGTTTGTTTTATGCAAAATTATAATCATTTCCCTATTGAAAGTTGATATAAAAGAAATTTATTTTTATATCAATTCTTTATTATTTACTCAATCTTTTAAGATATTTGAAAAACCTATGGGTACACATATTTGTTGTTTTTTTACCATGGTTTGTTAGCCTTCCATCAAGGTGGATGTAAAGACTCTCTATCATAATATATGATATGTTTTTGTTAGTAGTGGAATGTTAAGAATATCTTTTGAAAGCCAGTCAACTCTTGTTTTAAAAGTATAAGGAGCTTATATTTTGTTTACATTTATAATCTCATAACATTCTCATGAATTAGTTGACAACAAATTTTCCAATTTCAACCTAAATTCACAAATCCAGAATACTAAGTTGAATTAATAGAATTAGGAAACACATGCAAAATTCAGATTAGACACAAGAGACATCAGAATTTACGTGGAAAGGGAAAAACCATAGAGAGTGCTAATTCTCAATATATGAACACCGGTTAAGGTGACACCAATTAAGGTGATTTTTACAATGGGTGGCTCACTGTCGGTTTAGCTCACTCTCGGTGAGCTCACTACCCTGAAAGGCTCACTACCAATATGCTTATTACATATGGGCTCATTGCCTTGGAAGGCTCATTACCAAAGAATAAAGAAAGACAAAGAGAATCCACCACAAGAAAAAAATAGTCTGTAATGTCAAAACTGCTTTCGATAAATATCTCACATAGTCATTGGATTCCTTCAATCTCGCATGTCTTCAACACAAAGCCATATATGAAATGATCAAATTAAACTCTTATATATAATCTCTGGAAATCATAATTTTCAATGTCGATTGAGACAAGGATCTAAAATAGGTCTCCGCTAATCATTCTAGTGGTGGAAAGGAATGAAAAGTGAACCATATTTGTTGTTCCTCAAACATATCAACATGCTACATACATCTCCAAGGCCGGACCTAAAATGCATCCACACACTATGAAATCTCAATATCCGGTCTAAGGCCTTGAGCTCCGAATCATGTTGGACCCAAAGATAATACAGAAAATCATCTTTCAAGATACCAATCACATCTGGTGAAACAATATGCCTAAATTGAACACTCATGCTCATCATACCACATCCAAAATTAATCCAGACCTAAAGGTTGACATCAATAACATCATATAATGCAATGCTAACACAATGCACTAGGGGTTCAATTTAAACCTAGGTGATTGTTCTAACCCCCTTCTATTGAACTCTCCATGTATTTTCAATGATTTTAACAAAAAATAAGGTTTGTCACAAGTTAAACACATTATTATACTTCAATCCTAGTATGAGAAGTACATGGGTGTAGTTTGATCTTGAATAGGCTTTGGGAGTCTAAAAACAATGTATTTGTGTTTGTATTATGCAAAATTATAATCATTTCCCTATTGAAAGTTGATATAAAAGAAATTTATTTTTTATATCAATTCTTTATTATTTACTCAATCTTTTAAGATATTTGAAAAATATATGGGTACGCATTTTATTTTTTTTACCATGGTTCGTTAGCCTTCTATGAAGGTGGATGTAAAGACTCTCTATCATAATATATGATATATTTTTGTTAGTAGTGGAATTTTAAGAATATCTTTTGAAAGTCAGTCAACTCTTGTTTTAAAAGTATAAGGAGCTTATATTTTGTTTACATTTATAATCTCATAACATTATTGTGAATTAGTTGACAACAAATTTTCCAATTTTAACCTAAATGCACAAATCTAGAATACTAAGTTGAATTAACAGAATTAGGAAACACATGCAAAATTCAGATTAGACACAAGAGACATCAGAATTTACATGGAAAGGGAAAAACCACATAGAATGCTAATTCTCAATATATGAACATCGGTTAAGGTGACACCGATTAAGGATTTTTACAATGGGTGGCTCACTGTCGGTTTGGCTCACTGTCAGTGGGTTCACTACCATGGAAGACTCACTACCAATATGCTTATTACAGATGGGCTCACTGCCTTGGAAGGCTCATTACCAAAGAATAAAGAAAGACAAAGAGAATCCACCATAAGAAAAACACAGTTTGTAATGTTGGAACTGCTTCCGGTAAATATCTCACATAGTCATTGGATTCCTTCAATCTGGCATGTCTTCAACACAAAAAGCCATATATGAAATTATCAAATCAAACTCCTATATATATTATCTCTGGAAATCATAATTTTCAATGTCAGTTGAGACATGGATCTAAAATAAGTCTCTGATAATCATTCTAGTGGTGGAAAGGAATGAAAAGTGAACCATATCACATTGTTGTTCCTCGAACATATCAACATGCAACATACATCTCCAAGGCTGGACCTAAAATGCATCTGCACACTATGAAATCTCAACATCCGGTCTAAGGCCTTGAGCTCTGGATCACATTGGACCCAAAGATAATACAAAAAATCATCTTTTGAGATACCAATCACATCCGATGAAACAATATGCCTAAATTGAACACTCATGCTCATCATACCACATTCGGAATTAATCTGGACCTAAAGGTTGACATCAATGACAACATATAATGCAATGCTAACACAATCCACTAGGGGTTCAATTTAAACCTGGGTGATTGATCTAACCCCCTTCTATTGAACTCTCCATGTATTTTTAATTATTTTAATAAAAAAATAGGGTTTGTCACAAGTTAAACACACTATTATACTTCAATCCTAGTATGAGAAGTACATGGGTGTAGTTTGATCTTGAATAGGTTCTCGCAGTAAAAAAAAATGCATTTTTATTTGTTTTATGCAAAATTATAATCATTTCCCTATTGAAAGTTGATATAAAAGAAATTTATTTTTGATATCAATTCTTCATTATTTACTCAATCTTTTAAGATATTTGAAAAATCTATGGGTACACATATTTGTTGTTTTTTTACCATGGTTCGTTAGCCTTCCATCAAGGTGGATGTAAAGACTCTCTATCATAATATATGATATATTTTTGTTAGTGGAATGTTAAGAATATCTTTTGAAAGTCAGTCAACTCTTGTTTTAAAAGTATAAGGAGCTTATATTTTGTTTACATTTATAATCTCATAACATTCTTGTGAATTAGTTGACAACAAATTTTCCAATTTTAACCTAAATGCACAAATCTAGAATACTAAGTTGAAATAACAGAATTAGGAAACACATGCAAAATTCATATTAGACACAAGAGACATCAGAACTTACGTGGAAACTTGGAAAAACCACAGAGAATGCTAATTCTCAATATATGAACACCGATTAAGGTGACACCGATTAAGGTGATTTTTACAATGGGTGGCTCACTGCTAGTTTGGCTCACTATCGGTGGACTCACTGCCCTAAAAGGCTCACTACCAATATTCTTATTACATATGGGCTCACTGCCTTGGAAGACTCATTACCAAAGAATAAAGAAAGACAAAGAGAATCCACCACAAGAAAAACACAATCTGTAATGTCTAAACTGCTTCCGATAAATATCTCACATAGTCACTGGATTCCTTCAATCTGGCATGTCTTCAACACAAAAAGCCATATATGAAATCATCAAATCAAACTCCTATATATATGTCTCTGGAAATCACAATTTTCAATGTCGGTTGAGATAGGGATCTAAAATAGGTCTTCTCTAATCATTCTAGTGGTGGAAAGGAATGAAAAGTGAACCATAACACACTGTTGTTCCTCGAACATATCAACATGCTACATACATCTGCAAGGTTGGACCTAAAATGCATCTGCACACTATGAAATCTCAATATATGGTCTAAGGCCTTGAGCTCCAGATCACGTCGGACCCATAGATAATACATAAAATCATCTTTTGAGATACTAATCACATCTGGTGAAATAATATGCCTAAATTGAACACTCATTCTCATCATACCACGTCCGAAATTAATCCAGACCTAAAGTTTGACATCAATGACAACATATAATGCAATGCTAACACAATCCACTAGGGGCTCAATTTAAACCTAGGTGATTGATCTAACCTCCTTCTATTGAACTCTCAATGTATTTTCAATGATTTTAACAAAAAAAATAGGGTTTGTCACAAGTTAAACACACTATTATACTTCAATCCTAGTATGAGAAGTACATGGGTGTAGTTTGATCTTGAATAGGCTCTGGGAGTCTATAAACAATGCATTTTTGTTTGTTTTATGCAAAATTATAATCATTTCCCTATTGAAAGTTGATATAAAAGAAATTTATTTTCTATATCAATTCTTTATTATTTACTCAATCTTTTAAGATATTTGAAAAATCTATGGGTACACATATTTGGTTTTTTTTACCATGGTTCGTTAGCCTTCCATCAAGGTGGATGTAAAGACTCTCTATCATAATATATGATATATTTTTATTAGTAGTGGAATGTTAAGAATATCTTTTGAAAGTCAATCAACTCTTGTTTTAAAAGTATAAGGAGCTTATATTTTGTTTACATTTATAATCTCATAACATTCTCTATTCCCAAAGAATGGATGCATTAATTTTGAATTAATAAGTTGATCAAAATTTAAAATAAAAAATGAATATTAGTAATTTACATTGACATGGATCTATTATTTATTATTAAAAGTATAAAGAAACAATATAAAACAATCATTTTGAAATTATTCAACATATAAACATAGATTATAACTTAACAAATATATTTTAGAGATCTCAAGTTAAAATAGAAGAAAGGTAAGCATTGAATTATTAGTGACTAAATTAATTGGATTAATTGTGTGTTCACGACACTCTAAACACATTTCTTTTGAATCTATCATATAAGATCTATAGGGAATATCCTCCCAATTTAAAAGGATCTCAAAGTGTAGAGTAGATTGTACATGTAATCTCATCGATTGTTGCAAATAACTTGTGATTTCATTCTAAGATCCACCTAGTTTCAACTTATCTTATGTCTTGGGGCTTAAAATTTTAGTGTGCGTCTTTTATAATCATAAGAAACAATTTGGAGCATCAACAACTCATGAGTTAGATCCATACCCCACAAATTTTTATCTAGAATTGGTGTTTTTCAGTCTCAATTATCTATTTTATTTAATATTTACCCTTTCTAAATATGTTTGCCATAAAATAGCGAATTCTTCCCTTAGTGGAATTAAAATTTAAGTTTTTGGGATGTGAACTTACATGGTAATTTGACTTTCCATCAAGACACAATGTTGATATTGTATTCATTTTGCAAGTTATTAAATATTTGGTGACTTTGAGGTATATTCTTCATTTGATAGGAGATTTCACATATGAAGATGGTCAATGACTCGTTGTTGAATTATAATCCAATTCTAATTGGGAGGGAGAGTGGTTTTAGTTTTTCATTGTTATTTGTACATGTGAGTTATAAACTACTTGATGGAAAATGAATATAAGCATTGCTTGAGATGTTAGAAACCTTGTGTTGTGTAGAGTCAATTATTTTTTCTTGGTTACATTTGTATCTCCTTGCATGTACTGTGGATTTTATATGTGTGTTGTAAAGTGTTATAAAGACTTATGTTGGGACATGATAGTATTCAAATGTGTTGACTAGTACCATCTAGTTGTTTTATCAATACTCTATGATTATGGACACATGTATATTCGTGATTATGAATATGAAGGAATGTAATAAAGACAAACATAATAAATCAAATATATATTACTTCATCGACTATAGGTCGTTTCTTTACCACTTCAAGTTAAGTTGATGGTTGGGAAATATAACATTCCTTTGATATGTGGATTCATATCACCTTCCCCACATGCAATTGGAGCACTGGATAAAGTGAGGGTTACTTGGATGCATTCTACATTAGATATTGTACAATATTCTTAACTACTACTACATACATGAGTGATTTGGGCATGTTGCCTATATTAATGTCTATTATTTTTATTATTATAATATTGATTTAAATGTTGTATACACCTAAAAATGGTCTGAAGATAATTGATTGAATAAGCAATTATTTAATTAATCTCCCTCCCCAATTTAATTGAATTCATCAACAATTTGATTAAAATCCTCCCCTTTCATCTACTTATTAATAAATCTAAGGATTTATTTAATAGGTTCACCTTAATAATCCCCTTTGATTAATTAATTCTTCCCCATCAAAATCATTCTTCTAATCTCTAATTAATTAAAACAAATCAATTATGAGTTGTTGAAATTAATTAACAATTTTCCTATTAATTGAATGTCTAAATTCAAATTCTCCTAACTTTTAACCACCTAACCCAACCATTCCTAAACCTAACCCATTCTACCTACCCACATGTTCCCTTTCATCTAACATCTTCTAGAAACTTTGTGACACTTGTCACTAAGTGTTCCCTTTCATCCAACCTCTTCTAGAAACCTCTTGACACTTGTCACCATAGAGATGATAGATGTTCCCTTTAATCCAACCCCTTTGCCAACCTCCTCCAATTTAACCATTGATATCTTCAAATCAATCTTAACCGTTGATTCCTACCACCTCACCCCTAGCCTTGGGAAATCCTATAAATAGACCCCATTTTGGAGCACGAAGGGTCCCAATTCATCTCATTTGCATCTTATGCATTGTTACTATAGGCATCTAGCTTCTAGTTTATCATTTTAACAATGTTATCATGTTTAATTTTAGATTAATTGCATCTCCATTGTAGCTTAATCATGTTAGATCAATCATGAATCATATAGCTTAATCATGCTATTCTTGCTAGATCATACATCTTCATTATTCAAAATTCTCCATCTAAGTGTAGTCAAGTCACTCAAATTTGCATAATAAGATTTGAGAGCAAAATTCATACTCGCATTTACTAGGAGGCAATAGATCACTTAGTTATGGTTTTAGCTTTCTCTAATTTAAATTCATTAACCATGCTTGTAATGATCTATTAAGTGTTTTGTGTTTGCAAGTACGGGTACACTTCACAATACACGACATTTTGGCGACCACCGTGGGGCAGAAATCATCATTTTCAGCCTCTCAAGCTTCAACAAACATCTATCTCTGTCAGACCTGAATCAGAATGTCGTACGAGTTGATTTTCCAACTCGTACGAACTACCTTTTAGTTTGGTACGAAACTTCATCTTATGTCATATGAGCTCATTATCATTGTCGTACGGGGTCTAAATTCATTTCGTACGAATTTCAGACTAAGTAAATTATGTGTCATACAAACTTCTTTTCCTTGTAGTACGAAAGCTAAATTCATCTCGTACGAATTTCTGGCTGCAAAATCTCATTTCGTACGAGTTCATTTTGGTCTCTGTGAGAAATCTAAAGTTTTGTCATACTAAGTGGAAAATTGTGTCGTACGAGTCTATGTCTGTGATTTTTAACAAACTGTATGTTAGGGTTTTCTGATTTTAATCTGAGCTTCACTAATGCTAACCCTTATTTGTTTGTGAGCTTTTTGGCAGCCCAACTCTTTCCTGCAGGACGATTTACAAAGATACGCTTGTCAAAGACAATTCAAAAACATAATCAAGACTGCTAACGAAGTTATTTTGCAAGTTGCCTATGAATTCAACTAAACTTCATGTATTCATTTAAATTTTCTAGGCACACTTCAATTTTGCTAAGGGAAATGAACCATCATGTATTTTGTGTCTTTGATGATAGGTGAGTATGCTCTCACCTTTCTTAGGTGATCAGAAAGCTAGACTCATCTTTTGCTTTCATTAGTGCATTTCTTTAGCAGGTCTGCCCTCCCGAGGAGCATAAAAACTCTTAAAGCCATTACGACCGGTGTGAGGGGAATGACCTAAGTGGGAATAGATAACGCCAAGTAATCCAACCCACTATAAAATAAAAGTGATTTGATGAAAATCAAGTCAACGACAGTGCTCAGGAATAGCTCTCCTTTGTACCTTCAGGTATATCAAACCTTGGTTTTCAAGGCTGGGAGACCTCTTAATTGAGTATTATACCCTAACGCACCAAACAGATCCCTTACTAGTTCCGGCTAAATTAGAAGCTACTTGATTCACCTCCGAAAGGGTGATAATCTTTATGCAAGAGAGATAGTAACTCTCCCAAGACACTTGCCATATCATACCCCCATTAGCGTTTGGAGTAGGATAATACGGTGTTGAGAATCCATTGCGTGAGACTCAGTGGCCGTATTCTGATTAGCTATTGGGTGTGTACCTAAGTCAGCAAGCAAAGGTTTTCATTCTTAGCCACATTCCTTAGGGTTGAGCATACTTAGAGTCACTTATCACATCATGTGTTTGATGTGTATTCATCCCTAAAATTGAAAAATCAGACATCTAAAAAAACTGGAAAACACAAGCAAAACACCAAATTCACAAATCAAAATTCGGCAAAACAAACACATTTTTCACTATCATGTTCTATGTCGTACGAGTCAGGTTCCATGTCATACGAGGAAATTGTTTTGTCGTATTGTTAAGGAAGTCTTATCATACGAGATTCTGTTGTTTCAAAGAAAAATTTTGATTTGTCGTTTGGTATTGTATCCTTTGTCGTATGGTTTAGAAAGAAGTTTCATATGAGTCTCTAATTTTTATCAGTTTAGAACTGTCTCTTTGCATGATTTTTTTCAGGTATGTCAGTCTAATTGATCAATTCATAAACACCTGTTATTTGTTGTTTTGTGCTTAAATTTTCAAGTGTATGCCCATTCTAACTAGAGCTCAAAGATGAAGAATCACAGAGACTGAAATTGAAACATTGGAAACAACTATAAACATGGAACATGAAGATGAAATACAAGTTGAAGGAGAAATAACAGAACAAAACATCAGAGACATAAAAAAGGATCCTCAATTCGATAAATTTGTGCAAAAATTGTTAGAGGAAGAAAAAGAAAAATATTTTCTAATGTTAGCCAAATCTGGTGCTACACTCCCTCAAGACTTTGATGTAAACAAATTGACACAAAAGAAAAGTGATCCTCCTCCTAATAACGAACAATATGAGGATATATGTGGTCTCAAAATGAATAACACGTCAATTCCTAGTAACACCAGAACCAATGAAGAGACTTACATCCCCAAAAGAGATGAAGTAGAAATCCTGAATAACATTCAATTC
The DNA here is from genome assembly GCF_030272615.1 of Cryptomeria japonica. Lineage (NCBI taxonomy): Eukaryota > Viridiplantae > Streptophyta > Pinopsida > Cupressales > Cupressaceae > Cryptomeria > Cryptomeria japonica. The sequence continues at coordinate 897,729,441 of NC_081409.1, read as the reverse complement.
AATGAAGATACAAGAAGGACTAGGGATGAAACAAGAAGAGATCGAGATCCTCCTAGAATGCAAAATCAGGGTTATGCGAGAACAAATCTTGTTGATAATCCTATCATGACTCTCACACAACAACTACAAATAATGTAAACACAAATTCAAGATATGCAAAGAGGAAATGTTAGACGATACTCACTTCAAGAAATATGTCCTTATCCATTCGACATAAATCTAAACATGATACCATTTCCTATAGGTTTTGAAACTCCTAGATACAAAAAATATGACGGAAGCACTGACCCTCAAGATCATATATGAGAATTTTGCACAATGAGTATGGAGTTTGCACATGAGGATACCTACTTAATGAGACTATTTCCGAAAAGCTTAACTGGACTAGCTATGGAATGGTTCTCCAAACTTCCACCTGGAATCATATCATTTTTAGAATTGGTGGATAAGTTTGTTTCACAATACTCTTACAACACACAACATGAAGTAATAATGCTATACTTATGTAACGCCAAGCAAAAGAGTGGAGAACCTTTCATGACATTTTTACAATGATGGAGACGGTTAGCTTCGTGGTACCCTTGTACAGTGCCAGAATACGAAAAAATGGACATATTTATTGACAACTTAAATGATCAGATGAGTTATTACTTAAAAATGCAAGGAAATCAAAGCTTCGAAAAAATGGTTGATAATGGAATCGGAATGGAAGAAGCCATGATAAAGAAAGGTGAATTGAAAGTATACAAAGAAAGAATCTATCCTCCTAACAACAACAACAATAACAACAATCACAATGACAAGCCAAAGTTTTGGAACATAAATCGAAATGTAGTTAACGATGGAATAGTAGATAACAACAATGTAAAACCAAAGCAACCGGTTTTCAATTTATCTACTCACTCAGCAATGACACAACAAAACAACAATCACCAAAGAGCAACAATCAAAACTTTCTTTCAAAGACAATTTACAGACATTGGTGAACCCCTAGGATCGGCATTAAAAACTCTTATCGCAAACAAATTGATTTCTTTACTAGAAGAAAGGAACTATGAACCTCAAATAAAACCACCATGGTGGAATGATAATCAATATTGTGATTTCCATCGAAACAAGGGACATCTCACAAATAATTGTCAGAAGTTGAAACATGTCATACAAGATTTAATTGATAATGGAGTGATAACTGTGGATGGACATACAACAAATGAATCTCATATAGCTTTTAAGACTCTGCTTCCAAACTATGAGAAAGGTGAATCATCAACAACAAACAATGGTAAGTGTAAAGCGAAGGTAAACTACGCTCATACATATGACAATGTGGTGAATGTGATTGTAGTTAAAGAAAAACAAAATCAAGAACATGCTCATGCTATAACAAGAAGCAAAGCCAAAGTTATTTTACTGGGTCCTACAACAAATGCATCATCCACCACAACAAAACAATACAATCTAGTGGAACAATTGTAGAAAACACCCGCACAAATATCAATCCTAGAACTTTTAAAGCTTTCACTCGCACACAAAGAAATTCTTGAACGAGCATTAATAGATACAACCATATCCAAAGATCTTGATATCGATCAATTCCAAACCATGGTGGGACACCTCCCAACCCCTCATTGCTTATCATTCACTGAAGAAGACGACATTTCCTTGCAACACCCTCACAATGCTCTGTTGCATATTGAAGTCCTCATTCACAAAACGTGAGTCAAGCATGTTCTAATAGATGGTGAAGCTGGCCTAAATATTTTCTCATTGAGTCTTGTTCATGCCTTAGGATATTCAGAAGATGCAGTTGATGTCCCAAAAAGGATCACCATAAAAGCCTATGATGAAGAAGAACATTCCTCCAAGGGAATTGTGATACTACCCATCAGAGTGGGACATCTACAAAAAGACACAACATGCCAAGTTCTAGACTTGGACTTATCATATAATGTACTCCTCGAGAGACCATGGATACATGACTTACAAGTTGTGCCATCAACATATCATCAACATGTCAAATTTCCCTACGAGGGACAAGAAATTACAATCTCTGCAGATGCAAATCCATTCCAATATTGCAGCAATCTAAAAATGGCTCAAGAAGTAATTGTTCCACATAATAGGGAGGCAACAACGTCAAACACACAATCCAAGGAACAATCATTTGCCTCTATTCTATCAATCATGAAAAAACAAATGTAGCTGAGAGATTGAGGGAATGGAGAATACTCAATATCACAATTACCACTCTCTCCTAAATCCTTTGGAAAACCATCAAAATCTAAATAACAACCAATTGTGAAACATCTTCCAATATTTGATGGAGCATTCATTAGTGTTGGAACCTTATCAGAGGAGACATAAGACAAAGATGTGCTACAGTGGCTATACAAAGATGAAGAAGTTCAACAAAAGGTCAACAATGTAAGAATACCTACAGAAAAATATGGAAAAGGATTCAACATTCTTCAAAGGATGGGATACACTGGAACAGGCCCTATAGGAAAAAGAAAAGAAGGTATCTCAAAACCTATTTAGCCTCATACTCGATAGACTACAAACAAAATAGGTTTAGGGTATAAACAAGTCACTCTACCAGAAGATGCATCTCTTAGTCAACAACAAGAACAACTGGTGATTGACAGAGAAGAAAAATTAACTAAGCAACAAGCACAAGAAAAGAAGCAATCCTCACATCAACCAAAAAAACAAATTGCAGATATCTCTCAAGCAGCATCAAATCTCAATCAAAACAAACATGAACCTAGTATTGATCAAGGAGAGCTCATAGCAAGATTGACAAAACTCAATCTCAGTCTTGAAGAAGTTGAATATGAAAGAAGGAAAGATATAGCCAGAAAAGCAGAAGAAATGCTATATGACCAAATCTGTAGATTACAGGCTGCAAGTGATACAGATTCTAATGAATGGGAATGGGATTCCTTTCACTCTAAAGAATCAGCTGTAGAAAATTGCTTTGAAGAAGATGTAGGAGTCGATGTAGTTCACACGTATGTAGAACAAACGTCAGGAACTAGTTCACTTGAATTAGAATCATATTCGGCTAATATGGACTTAACCGAGGACAATAAAGAACTTCTTATGCGAGGTCATTCTGACGAGTGTACCGTTCTAGACATCGACATACATACTGAACACTTTGATACATCCGTCATGACCCTAAACACCCTTGAAACATCCCAACTTGAAGATCCCTTACCTCTAATCCACCCTGAGCTTATTGATTGGGAAAATGAAGGACATACTGTCATTGATACCTTTCCAAATGACCAGGCCATATCTATATATCTTAACGCAATTGAACCCCTAACAACTTCCACCAGGAATGTCAACAATGCATCTTCCAGTCAAGTGGGTGCCAAATCTCCTAGTCGCAAAAGTGAAAATAAAGAAAATAATATCAAGTCTAATGCTGAAAACCATTTATTGGCAACATTGGACCAAGAAAAAGTAAAAACAAAGGATGCATCTAATGGTGAAAACCTTCTTGAGGTGTTAGAAGATGGGAGATTTGACACTTTACCTGAGCACTATCAAGAAAGGTCATCTATTTTGATCGAACCAACAGAGGCAATTGATATTGGGACAACAGAGCAACCAAAGATTCTTCATCCAACAACTTCTTTGTCTGAGAAAGAAATGCAACAATATGTGGAATTCTTCAAATGACGACAAATCAATTTTGCCTGGTCATATGTAGATATGCTAGGGTTAGATCTAGAGCTTATTATGCATCACTTAAATGTTAATCCAGGAGCCAAACCAGTTAAACAAAAGTTATGGAAGATGCATCCTCATATTGCTCTTCTAGTCAAGGCAGAACTAAAGAAATTATTGGATGTTGAATTCATTAGACCTGTAGCTTATCCTCAATGGGTCTCCAACATTGCTCATGTTTCAAAACCAAATAAAAGCATCAGAATATGCACAGACTTCAGAGATCTTAATAACGCATATCCAAAGGATGATTTTCCTTTGCCTAACATTGACATCATTGTAGATTTAACTGCTAGACACTCCATGTTTTCTCTAATGGATGGTTTCTCCAGATACAATCAAATCAAAATAGCACCCGAAGATCAAGAAAAGATAGCTTTCACATGTTCATGGGGTACTTTTTGCTGGAATGTCATGCCTTTTGGACTAAAGAACATCGGTTCTACATATCAAAGAGCTATGACAACTATATTTAATGACATGATGCATACATTCATGGAAGAATATGTAGATGATATCTTGGTTAAATCATACAACATAGCAAAACATATAGAGATACTGGAAAAGATCTTTGACAGGTTAGAAAAACGTAAGCTACGACTAAACCCTAAGAAATGTGCTTTTGGTATAACTTTAGGAAAGTTACTGGGATACATTGTGGCAGCAAAAGGAATTGAAGTAGATCCAACTAAGGTTAAAGCGATCATGGAAATGGCATCTCCCAAGAATATCAGTCAACTAAGATCACTCCAAGGAAGACTCCAGTCAATCAGAAGATTTGTGGCTCAACTAGCAGATAAATGTCAACCATTTACACATCTACTGCACAAACATGTTAATTTAAAATGGGACCATCAATGTGAAGAAGCATTCAACAAGATCAAGGCATATCTCATGCAACCACCTGTGCTAATGTCACCACTTCCAGGAAAGTCATTATTACTCTATGTATCAACTACTGAAACATCATTAGGAGTTTTGCTCGCACAACAGGACAATGAAGGAAAAGAAAGAGCCATCTACTACATCAACAAAACACTAGTAGGATATGAGATCAACTATTCATCAACAAAAAAAGCATGCTTGGCACTAGTTTTTGCTTCTCAAAAATTACGACACTATCTACTATCTCATTCCATCAAGTTAATAGATAAAATCGATCCTCTGAAGTATTTGCTCAGCAAAGCCACATTGATAGGACGATTAGCAAAATGGATCATGATTCTAAGTGAGTTTGATATTGAATATGTTGACATAAAAGCTATAAAAGGACAAGTCATTGCAGACCAACTAGCAGAGACACCACTTCAAGATGATCATCCTTTACAGATTGAGTTTCCCGATGCTGATATCCTAACTATCACCACAAAAACATGGCAATTATACTTTGATGGTTCATATACACAGCACGAATCAGAAGCAGGTATTCTATTCATAACACCACAAGGTCATACAATCCCAAAAGCATACAAATTAAGCTTTCCATGCACCAACAATACAATAGAATATGAAGTTTTGGTTACAGGTATCAAAATGGATATAGAATGGAACATTACACAACTAAAAGTCTTTGGAGACTCTCAGCTCGTCATCAATCAAATTAATGATGACTATTAAACAAAAGACAAAAAGCTAATGCTTACAAAAATATGGTTGATGATATCAAGAAATACTTTGTAGAAATAACTTTTCAGCAAATTCTGAGAAATGACAACAAAGCAGCAGATGCCATGGCTACACTTGCTTCTCTGCTTCAAACACAAGAAAATCAACAACGTTATGAAATCCTGGTGGAAGAATTGTTTTACCCTACTCATAATTGTCCTAATTCCCAAACTATTTATCACCTTATCAGACATAATTCCTCCTGCTATGGCCAAACTTACATATATCTGAAACACCTTACCCCTTGATTTATCGAAGAACCAAAAGAGAAAATTTATTCGCCAATCCTCCCATTTTACTCTCATCGCGAATACCCTTTTTAAACAAGGTCTAGATGGTACTCTCTTACGATGTCTTAAACAAGAAGAATCTGAGAAGGCCTTACATGAAGTCCATAATGGCATTTGTGACACTCATTCAAGTGGTCTTACCCATTCGAAAAAAATCATACGCTTGGGCTATTATTGGCCAACTATGGAACAATATTCTTTTCAGATAGCTAGAACATGCAAACAATGTCAAATCCATGGGAATTTGATCCATGCACCAACACAAGAACTTCATGCTTTAGCAACATCTTGGCCTTTTTGTCAATGGGGTCTCGATCTGGTAGGAAAGATAAACCCTTCTTCATCTAATGGACACAAATTCATCCTTGTAGCTACATAATATTTTACAAAATAGATTGAGGCAGTACCTCTCACAAACATCACAGGAAAACAAATTGTCACATTTATCTTGAATTACATCATTTATCGCTATGGAATACCAATAACTATTATCACTGATAATTGGCGACTATTCAAAAATCAGGATGTACAAGAGCTATGTGAGAAATTCAAAATCCAGCACAGATTCTCCACACCCTATTATCCATAGGGGAATGGGCAAGCTGAAACATCTAACAAAACTATTATGAAAAACCTCAAAAAGATAGTGAATGATGTTGGAAGAGATTGGCATATTCAACTAAACCCTGCTCTATGGGCCTACCATACCAGTATCTACACACCAATAGGTGCCACACCTTTCTCTCTTGTATATGGATCAGAAGCCATATTACCAATAGAAGTAGAGATACCCTCTCTACGAGTATCCTTAAAAGGCCTTATACCAGATGAAGAGCAAAGAGTATCTAGACTGCAAGAGTTAGAACTTATCCATGAATGAAGACAAAATGCCTTTGATCATCTAAAAGTATATCAGCAAAGAATGTGTCAGAGCTATAATCATAAGGTCAAACCAAGAGTCTTTCAAGTTGGAGAACTAGTGCTAAAAGAAAATCCATGCAACCAGACAAATCAAGAAAAGAAAGGAAAGTTTGAACCAAACTGGTTAGGTCCATTTGTGGTCACAACAGTATTTGGATCAGGCGCATATCAGCTATCAACACAGGACAGAGATCAGCTCGAGGAACCTATCAATAACGTGCATCTGAAAAAGTTTTATATTTGAAAAATCAGAAAAATAAAAAACAATGAAAAAAAATAAAATCAAATATTAGAAAAAGTGCAATAAAAATAGACGGTGAAAACCTGGCAAACAGGTGTTATCTGTTCGCTAGCTCTTCCATCTATTAGTTCATGCATCTTTCTGCTTGCATCCATTCATTTTACATCAGTGCTGACCATCAGAAAGCCTTTGTACATACACAAGCATCCTAGGTGGCTTCTTGCCATGGTTTGGATCATTGGATATATCATAACAACTTTGTTTCTAGGCTTGGGGTAAAATCCTACACCTAGCTGGGAGCAAAACCTCTTGATCATTCTGAGCTTAATCAAACAGATAGAACAACAGTTAGACAACTCTTATCAAGTGAAAACCGAGACACGTCCAACATTGAACACAAGGTCAAACTATCAACTATCAAGCTATCATGAAGTCAATCTAAGAACATCGCACACTTTTTCAATGGATAATATCTTTTGAATAATGATTTTAACATGATTGTTTCAAATTTTCTATATTGCTTTTCGCTATCATGGTTTTTGAGTGACTCCAGGATGTCTTTGACTAGAGGAACGAGGAAGGAACATGACATTTTTCTCATCTGCTATCTGAAAATTAATCATTAATATATGGAAATTTGTGTTGGGACATGATCATCAGAGTATCATTGAAGACATTTTTGATTTGCATATTAAAATGATTAATATTACCTGTTTTACGCAAGCAACACTCAGGTCATCAAGGTTCAATTATACCTCGATGCTTGTGCTAACTTTCTATATCAAAATCTAGGAAAATATTGCTCAGGTCATCATGGTTTAATTATACCATCGATGTTTGCACTCATTTCCCACATTTCAAAAGCTCAATGATGACAAAAATGCAAAATAATCCAGTGACTGGTCCAGTCGTAGCTTTACATTTTATGTGCATTTCATTTGCATTTTAGCTTGCATTTCATTCTTACATGGGATCCTGCATGCTCCTTTTATCCAAGGTAAAATATATCGCAGGAATCATCAAAGTATCATCACAAGTGTGTACACAATTAGACGAATGACTCGTATCTCTTCAGATATTATCAACCTAGCGAAAATCTTATGCTATCTTTCTCAACAGAATCAACATCAGCATATCCGAAAATTTCTGCAACTTGATAACAACAAACTGTCAGTTCTTTATCTAATCAATCAATCAAATCAAATCAATCAATCAAACCTAATCGATTCTATCTTTGTCTTATATAGGATGTATCCTTCCTGAAACCAGACATTCTGATCATGTCTTATATAGGATGAATCCTTCCTGAAACTAGATGCTTTGATCATCTTTGTCTTATACAAGATGAATCCTTCCTGAAACCAGACGATCTGGTTCTGATTCATGTCTTATATAGGATGTATCCTTCCTGAAACCAAACGCTCTGATCATGTCTTATACAGGATGAATCCTTCCTGAAACCATACGCTTTGATCATCTTTGTCTTATACAAGATGTATCCTTCCTGAAACCAGACTGGATCTAATCAATCAAGATTTTTCAATCTTATGAATCTAAGCAATCAAGCTAATCAAAGAACTCACATTTTCATCAAACACAGTTGCAGAAATCAAATCAAATTTATCGAGATATCAATCTCGCAAAACTCCAAAGATCAATTATCTCAATTGATCTCCCGAGGGGGCATCATCATATCAGAATTTAGCAATCAAGAGCTGGGGCATCCTATCAAACCAACATCATCAAAATCAGATTATCTTTTGAATCAATGCGTCATCACACCTCACTTCAAAGAGGGGCAAAATGCATACACCTAAAAATAGTCTAAAGATAATTAATTAAATAAGCAATTGTTTAATTAATCTCCCTCCCCAATTTAATTAAATTCATCAACAATTTGATTAAAATCCTCCCCTTTCATCTACTTATTGATAAATCTAAGGATTTATTTATTAGGTTCACCTTAATAATCCCCTTTGATTAATTAATAATTAATTAATTCTTCCCTATCAAAATCATTGTTCTAATCTCTAATTAATTAAAACAAATCAATTATGAGTTGTTGAAATTAATTAACAATTTTCCTATTAATTGAATGTCTAAATTCAAATTCTCCTAACTTTTAACCACCTAATCGAACCATTCCTAAACCTAACCCATTCTACCTACCCACATGTTCCCTTTCATCTAACATCTTCTAGAAACTCTGTGACACTTGTCATTAAGTGTTCCCTTTCATCCAACCTCTTCTAGAAGCCTCTTGACACTTGTCACCATAGAGATGACATATGTTCCCTTTAATCCAACCCCTTTGCCAACCTCCTCTAATTGAACCATTGATATCTTCATATCAATCTTGTCGTTGATTCCTGCCACCTCACCCCTAGCCTTGGGAAATCCTATAAATAGACCCCATTTTGGAGCACAAAGGGTCCCAATTCATCTCATTTGCATCTTATGCATTGTTACTATAGGCATCTAGCTTCTAGTTTATCATTTTAACAATGTTATCATGTTCAATTTTAGCTTAATTGCATCTCCATTGTAGCTTAATCATGCTAGATCAATCATGAATCATATAGCTTAATCATGCTATTCTTGGTAGATCATACATCTTCATTATTCAAAATCATCCATCTAAGTGTAGTCAAGTCATCAGAATTTGCATAATAAGTTCTGAGAGCAAAATTCATACTCACATTTACTAGGAGGTGATAGATTGCTTAGTTATGGTTTTAGCTTTCTTTGATTTAAATTCATTAACCATGCTTGTAATGATTTATTGAGTGTTTTGTATTTGCAGGTACAGGTACACTTCACAATCCACGACAAGTGTAATATGATTTTATTGTACTTATTGGTGTTGCACTACTTTGTAGTTGATCTATGATTGTAATTATATGTGATTTGACTTGTTATTTTAATGATTTTATATATTTATACTTATCTTTGTATATGTAAATGGTTATTTATTTATTATTAAAAGTAAGAAAAAAATTTGGCTTGCATTTTCGAGTTGTTACAAAATAACTACTAATAATATAAATCAAATCAATAAAAGCAAGATGCAACTTTTCAATATTTGATATTTAAAAGTGACCTAAGATGATATCCATAAATACACAATCCTAGACACATAATTTGAAAGTTTTAGCAAGCACAATTTAACAAGTAGCAATTATATAGGACTATAAATTTTAATTTTTGAAATTAGGGGATTAGATCATGCTTTTGATCTAGTTTAGAAATAGAAATATCTTAGACACTAGGTGAATAGTGTTTTGAAGTGTATAAATTTGAGTACTAGAGTGTTGGGTTTAGGATTGGGGTTAGTGAGTGCAGCAAAATAGCCATAGTGAATACCAGAATCAAGTATTAACAACACCAATACAAAGCGACATGAATTATAAAGATCAAAGAGTGAACAATGCACTTTTATCCTCTACAAATATATAAATCAAGTGTGTTTCTATACAAATATCTATATTAAATATGATAACTATAAAGTGTAGCTACTTAGCTATTTTGTAACTAATACTAATAAATTTTAAAAAAAATTGTAGAAAAATATTTGATTGTATGATTTTTTTTCTTAAAACCATATGAAAAATTTATAATTAAATAGTAATTGTATAATTTAAGTGCCCATCTCCATTTACAATTGAACTTTCAAAATGAAAACTATAGTTGATCCATTATTTATGTCGAAGGTGTTACTTTATTTGAAGTGGACGACCTGCTTCTTAACATCAACGGTTGAAACTTGTCTAAAAGCAATGCAAGATGATTTTATTAATCAGGGTCGTTGGTTTCCCGTTATCAATCTCGATCACTTTTATCGGTTATGCTTTCTCGTTTACTGACAGAACCAAAATCAACAATGCTCTTCGTCACTTCTCCATTATTAATGTCCCCTCCACATCACATGTAAAAAATTCCATTGGTTGTATTTTGTATTGGAAATGTAGCCACACATGCATTGGCTTTCAAATAGTACCCGCTTGACACAACCATTAATTACCAACAATACATACTATATGTAAATATTTTCTCACAGACTTTACATGTCCAGGTGAAAAGGCCAAGTCACAATGCAAAAACATTTTTTTATGTTGGGCAAGCATATTTCTAACGTAGATTACCTTGGCCTTAGCATTTATATATTTTAGTAGAGGTTCATATTAAATTTAAAGAATAAAATAAATAATTTTTTTTTTTTTATCAATAATATTGGTATTTTATTAATATTAAATTCAAAATAGGATTACAAAGCTTATAATTCCATATTGAAAACAGTCTATGTGAGAGTAAATTACAGAGTTGAACAAAAACACCCTTCCCTAACATCGAGACAACCTTCATCAACAAACTGTAAACTAACTCCTATCAGTAAAGTTTCCCACCATAATTTTCCATTGTACGCATAACCCAAAACACCTCGATATAACAACACAAAACAAATTCAGCGTCTTTGTAGGACAAAGATCCAAATTCACAGACTACCCCACAATGCAATTTAGATTTAAACCATCTACATTGCTCTAACATTTACATTCTACAAACCTAACCCTAACCACCCTTTACAGAATAAACAGACTCCAGCCAAACCCATTACAAAATTTAGCAAAATTCTCAATCAAATGACTATCGTAACCAAATTACATTACATGTGCAAAGAAGGGAACCTAAAAGATAAATGTTTTCCCAAACAAACCAGTTTAAACAAGACATTGCGGACCATCTTATAGAGCCATCAAATATCATTAGCTCACATTATCCCCATTCATTGCACTCGTGCTCTTCTTCCTCATCGCCTCCTCTTCCTTCGTTCTCCATTATCACAACCTACATTACCCACCAATACCACCACTGTGCCACCCACTTCTTCCCTCTTTCAGAGGACCTTTAGGGAATCTCGTACAATTAAAGCCTTAGCTTGGTGCTCATCTTTGTTGGAACCCGTCAGCCAATGCATGTAAGGGAACAAGTTCATGCAGCTTCGCCATCATCAGATCCTCAAAGCCTTCATAGCCAACAAACCCTGTACTTGGAATAGCCCATTCCAATATTGAATCTAGTCCCACAAGCCATCCATCATCAAGAATTGACCTCACTACCCCACAAAACATTGTTTGTGGAGTCACCCAATTCAAGACCCCATGCAACCACCATGGTAACTACATCCATGTTCTATCGAAATATGTGTTTCACCTCCAAAAAAACATCTCCAAACATCTCCATCAAATGGATGAATTCATCATCCTTAATCTTAAAAAGTCACTTCATTCGTAGCGGCAAAAATAATCCAAAAAATGCAACTTGTGATCTATCTGTGTATAAAGGAAAGTTTGCCTCTGTGATATCTCCACCACCTCAAATTGTTGCAGACAGGTTTGAGAATAACACGACTACATTGAGTCACCAATATAACGCCACCCACACAAATGAAGTCCCATCAAGGTATAATTTCCCTTACAACCTCATTAATGTCATATTCATGAAAATGAGAGCCACCTTAAAATTCATCATAAGGAATGATACACAAATCTTCTGTGCATACTTCCTCGATCCTTTTGAATCCAACCACCCACTTTGCTAAAGTGTCAATAATGTCATTAGCCGATCGTCGAACATGACCCACATGATAATGTCGCAACGGAGCCAACTCATTCCAGATTGCTAAGATCATCTTGTTCAAGTACCACACTTGACACCCACCCACTATTATTGCACTAATGACGATTAGAGAATAACATTCCATATAAAACTTGGAAAAGTCCACACTCTTTCCAAACCGAATTGCAATTATAGCCACCATTGCCTCCACTGTGTTATTTGTCCCATCTTCTATTTGTTTTGCTCCAAAAGCCCAAATATTGCCTTGCCAATCCCGAGCCACAAACGTAATGCCCAACGGTCTCAGATTACCTTTCAAAGATTCGTCGAAGTTTATCTTTATCTAGCCCTCTTGTGGCTTACACCATCCTTCCTTAATTCATTTATCAATACTCAGATTCACCTGATGATGCCCATTCATGAGTCTGAATTTGATGCCTGACCAAGCCCTCTGGATTTTTTTCATCAAAGATAGACATAACAACATTAGGATGCATCTTTTATGAAGTTGCCACCCCAACAATTTCTTCAATTGAGTGATTGATTCAAAATTAAAGTCCCTCTAAGGATCCCTACTTCTCCTGAAAAATTCTTCTATTATGTTCTTTTCAAATTTCTCAAACCACCAATATTTGGCAGACATCTCAGACAAATGATAAGAGCGAAATATTTGTACCTTTAGCCATCCCAGGAAAAGGTGTTTTAAATTTTTCAGGAAGGGTCCTTGCCAATCCATCTTACTTCTAATCATTGACCAATAGTGTGAGGCAACCTCACAATGTAACAAAAAATGATCCACAATTTCTTCATGCTTACCACACATAACACACTACATTGGTCCTGCAAAGCCTAGTCTTTTCCTTCATTCACCTGTCAAAATCCTACCTCTAATAGCAAGCTAAGCAAAAGTTCCATCTTTGGGAAGACGAGCATTACTCTAGCATAATCTCAATGGCCAGTCCTCCCTTTCATTTCTACTGTCCAAAAGTTGATAGCCAATCTTAACTACATATTCCCCTCCCCTAACCACACCACACAACCTTATCTCTCTCCGACATTAAAAGAATTTTCCTACTCCTAAAAATTGCCAACATTCTTCCTTTTTGGTCCGGAGTGAGATTTTCTCCCTTGAGAGATCTCCATTTCCATTCCTGTCCAAAAATGCCCTATCCCAATTCCATATAATCTTTGACTCTACTTCCCCATCTCTGACAGAATAAGAGCTTTAAATCTACCAAATCCTCTCTACCACTCAAAGCCTCTAGACCATCCCATGAATCATCCTAGAATTTGGTTGTAGCCCCATCCCCTATACTCCAAGAAATGTGGTTTGCTATTATTCCTCTACAAGAGATAATGAAGTTCCATATCGTTGACCCTTTTGTTGGATTGAAAATAGTTAAGATTTGATGATCCTCATTAGAATCGAGATACTTAGCTCTCAAAATCTTGACCCATAACTGCTCTTATTTAGAATACATATTCCACACATGTTTCGCTCCCATTGCTTCATTCATGATCTGCCAATCCCTCAAACCTGCACTACCCTCCTTCTTCACTCTACAAATTCTATCCCATGCCAATAAAGGAATCTTTTATTGTTCTCTAGCTCCATTCCAAAAGATCTTCCTTATTTTTTGACCAATAACCTTAACCACCTTAGGTGGAATCTTCAGGCACATCGTTGAAAAAAATGGAATTGCATAAATAATAGTTTTAAGCATTAAAAATCTACTAGCTAAAGAAAGCCATCTACTCTTCCATCCATCCATACTCTTTAAACAAACATCCACCAACTCTTTCCACAAACTCAATTTACAGGCCCCACCAAATAAAGGGGTTCCCAAATATTTCCCAGGAAGTAAGCCCATCTTCATTCCCAATATTCTCCCAATTTCCCTTTGTTTTTGAAGCGATGTATTGAAGAAAAAGATTTTAGACTTTCTCCAGTTCACACATTGACCTGGAGCTCAACTGTACAAATCAATTGTGGTCCTCATCACTCTGGACTCTCTGAAGGATGACTCACCCATCAAGAGAGTATAATCAACAAATTGGAGGTGTGACATTGGTTCAACACCTCGGGCCACTTTAACCCCCTTTCAAACCCCATCCCTTTTTCTCTTCCTAATCAATCACCCAAGCACTTCTGCCATAGTTATAAACAAAAAAGGGGATAGTGGATCCCCTTATCTAATCCCTTTCCCAAATTCAAAAAAACTTTGAGGACTCCCATTCACCAAAATTGAGAATCTTGGGAAATTTATACAACCATCTACCCACTTAATCCAATCACTGCATAAACCAAAAGAAGAAAGGACCTTCAAAAGAAAGCTTTGATTTACCTCATCATAGGCCTTCTTGATATCCAACTTCACTAGCATCCGGTCTATACATGCACTCTGAATTGAATGAATTATTTCATGTGCCACAATAATACCTTCCACAATTGATCTTTGTGGAGAAAAACCACTCCGTTCTTCAGAAATAATACAAGGCAATATCTTTTTAAACTTGTTAGCCATGACCTTGGTAATGATCTTGTACACAATGTTTTATAATAATATCAGTCTAAAATCTTCAAAGGAACAAATTTTCTCCTTTTTTAGTATTAGCTCTATGAATTTATTGTTCAAGTCCCTCAAGATAAACCTGTCATTACGCGATTCCTCCACCACTTCCCAGATATCCTTTGCAAAAATGTCCCAAAATTTATGATTTTTTTTTTTGCCAGAAAACCATATGGACCCGGAGCTTTCTCTCCACCCATAGAGAACAAGGTCGACCCCACTTCTTCCATAGAAACGGGTTCCATCAACATTTTATCCCGCTCCTCTGGAACACATCTTAGAATAATGCCTAGGACCTCATCATCTGCTCCATCCATACTCATCGATTCCTTGAGAAGATTGGATAAATAGCCCACAACTTCTTTATTTATCTCCTCACGATCCTCCAAAACCTTGCCCCACTAGCTATTTATGGAGAAAATTTTATTTAGCGATTTGCGAGCTTTGATCGAATTGTGAAAGAATTTTGTATTATCATCCCCTTGCTTGAGCCATGTCTCTCTGGACTTTTGTCTCTAGAAGGTCTCTTCCCTTGAAAGAATTTTTGCATACTCTTTTTTGAGCACCTTTTCCTCTTCAAACTCATTCTCAGTCATACCAAAATCAATTAGTTTTTCATGAATAGCTTCCAATTCCTTTTCAAATTTGTTCCTCTTAGAGAAAATATTCTTGAAAGTTTCTCTATTCCACTTTTCAAGGTTCTCCTTGATAAACTGAAGCTTCTTGAAGAAAATAAATGCTTTTTTCCCAATCCAAGAAGGGGATTGACACCACCAACTCTCTATGAGATCCTCAAAACCTTCATTCCTCAACCATATTTTTTCAAACTTAAATGGGCATCTTATTGGAGTCACATCCTCCTATACAATAACACTAATTGGGTAGAGATTGGACCCCAAAAAGGGAAGAATCTTAGCCTCCAAAATCCAATTACATTTAGACCAATCTCCAGCCAAAAAAAAACTTGTCAAGCTTTTCCGCAGCATTCAAAAAAACACTTCTTCTATTAGTCCACATGAATTCTCCTTTTCTAAAACCAATTTTCATTAACCCACTGTTAATCACAAAATCATTATAATTTCTTTGAGTCTGTCTAGCCTATCCAAGTCCCCCATGCTTATTTGATGGATAAAAGATTGCGTTAAAATCACCACCTACTAGATAAAAACTATCCTTATCCTCCCCTATCCTATTCGCCATATGTAGCCATAAATTAGTTGGTCCATACACATTTAATGGGAAGAAGAAGCGGTTCAAGGTTTTAGAGAAAACCTTTCCACACATCCAATTGAAATCCTGATAAACAATTTTCACATCCACAGTATTTAGATTCCAAATTATCCCCAATCCAATTAAAGCACCTTTGGCTTCCATCAAGTGTCCCTTCCATCTATAAAATAATTTTTAAAACCTGTCAAAATCGTCCTCACTCAGTTTCGTTTCCTGCAACATACAAATATCGGGTCTCGTTTGATCAAGACATCTTTTGGTCAAATAGAGCTTGTTAGGGGCATTGCAACCCCTGACATTCCACAAAAGGACCTTCATGGCTTCCGGGAAAGGGCATAGCCTCTTCCCAATCTCAATTTGCTTTGTCCTTTGGTACTACTAGCCATATCTAGCTTATCCCTAGCTTATTTAGGACCTCTTTTTTCTCCATTCTTCACCTTAGACATTAGAGGAGAGGTTTGACCAAGACTTGTTTTCTCCTTAATACCTATTACTTCATTAAGACCAAAGGGATCCTCCTCCCCCTTATCCATTTCTTCATTATCCTCTGATTCCTCTGAAGTCTCTTCGTTGTCCCTCCCTGCTTCAAAAGAACTTTCCAGATTTCTAATGGGAGAAATTTAAATATCTTTGAAGAGAGTATCATCTATTTCCTCTTCATGACCTCCACATTCCCTTTCAGGAACATGCATTTTCACCCCATTTTGTTCTGGATCATTAAGAAAACCAAAAGACTTGACTCTTTTACTTTCATTATCCAATTCCTTATTCATATCCAGAGCATTAGAATCTCTCCCCTTAACAGGCGAACCATCAACCACAATTTTTGGATAGCAACTCCTTACATTCGCCTTCATATTGAACCCTGGGCTAGTACTAACAAGATGTCAGTTTTCAAATTCATCCGAATATGAATGTGTTGTGATGGCTCCCTATACCCATATTAATCTTCGCCCGAGTCGTGCTAGTTTCTTCAATCCGAGCCTTGAGTCCTGCGCCACTTAAATCTCTACCCTAAATATAGTCTTTACCTCCCTCCTCGTCATTTAACACCCTTTATTGGTCAAAACCAACCTCTTTCTCAAAGAGGGAATCAATAGTGTCAATCCATTCATTATGCTCCCCATTTGAAGCATCTCCTCCCGAAATGGGTTCGTCTAACTTGTCCATCATACTTTTAAGCTTCTCTAAAACCCTATTTTCATCCAAACCCTTCCCTTTGTCATCCATCACATAGTCATTCGTCATATGTTTAGAGGTTTTACACTTCTTACAATTCTCAATCACCTACTCTATCTCAATCTTTTGTTTCCGAATTCCTTGAAGCGAAATAAGCTCTATGCCTTTTGGTATCGAAGGTAATGATCTCCAATACACACAGATCCTCGTGTAGAGACTAAAATTCTTCTTTTCCACTGCATCTTTAGCACAAATAATAACCCAATCTTGTTCCCAATTAGCTTCAACATTTTTGGGTGTTTATACTTGCTCGACTAGTTGTATAACCTAAGCTAGACACGAATCTCCTCTACATTTGCCGCTAGAGGATCAAAGTTTGGAGTCCAATCTTTGATGAAAAAACCCCATTCCCCCCCATAATGTACAACCCTCCCTTCAAAAGTCTTTGTTTCTCCTTCGTCGTTTTACAAATGATGAGGTAAAATCCATTTGGTAGCATATTAATCGTGAAATCCTTACTCCAATGCTCATTACACCATTTTCTTACTCTAAGATACGTCGACCCCTCCCCCGACCACTTCATGAAAAAAGATTTCTCATTCATAGAACTTACTGCCTCTTTCCTCTCCATATTCTCTATTTGAATTGAAAGAGAACATGTTTGTGCATCAGAGAAAATTACCTTTCTATTTGCATCTTGATCCTTCACTCTCCATAATTTCTTTTCAATCTCCTTGAAGGTCTTTGGATTTTGCTTCTCTGAGTTACATCTCTGAATCTGTGAGGACTCAACCCTAGCTCCATTTTGGTCTTTGAAATATTTTTTTGGGGTTCTCTTCAAAAATCTAAGGGAAGAATCCTCCCAAACCCTAGCCGGAGGATGCCATGCTTTGTGCTGATACTGATTTCCATTCCAACGCTGTTCTTGCATTCCACGCCCCTGCGAGTTTCTCTGAAACCCTAGCCAACCATCGCCTATGGCTTCGATTCCAATCAACAAAATAAATAATATTTTTATTAAATTTAAAGAATTGATTTTATTCTTTATTCAATTATTTATTAAATTTATTATTTATTATTAATTTTTAAATTCTAATATAAATTAATTCTAAAATCATAAGAAATGATATTTAATTATGTACATTTATATTATTAAAACAAGTGTTTATTTTTTTAAAAATCAAATAACAATATTTAATCTTTGTAAATTTGTAATTGTTATATACTTATATTGATATTTATTTTTACTTTTATTATTATTCTTTTATAAGATTTTTTCTTTTCAAGTTAGAGGCAATATCTAATTTTAACATACTCAATACTCATTTGAGTAAAAGGAAGAAATCTATTCACATGGCATAGTTTGGTTTACCCAACCTATCATGATTTCTCTCTTGGCTTAAATAATCCCTCTCTCTTTCTCTCTCTCTCTCCATATTGCAAACATCATATGAACCTAATGGTAATGGAGCGTTTAGTCATCTTTGGATCCATGTAAGTAGATGCATATATGGTTTGAAGCTATCACTTCTCCATCAACACATTTTTTGCACAAACAACATCACTTGCTAAATGACCTACCAATTGACATCATGTACTACACAAATGTATAAAAAAAATACACCAATTTTTTTCCCAACTGAACTTTCATACCTCTTCAGCATTACCCATTGCACACCAAGGTGCAATTGCTAGTTTAACTAAATATTAATAAATGAAAAAGCCTGATTGAATTCCATAGGATCATGCAGCTTGTCTAAACAGTCAAACTTTCGAAACGGTCCATACTTTTAAAACGTTCTCATTATATGATACATGAGAAATAACCTCCATGAAACCGGGTGCACGTGACGTGCTTTGCGGACAGTCGGAGCGAATAAAATATTTACAGAAAAGAAAAATATTGTAGCATAATTCCAGAATGCAAAACAAAATGTTGGTAAACGCGTTTGTAATTTCGATAGATCACCGAAAAGTATCGGCTTTTAATTTTTTCTGAATCTCTTTCTGAAGACTTTTTCTGGGCACAATTTATATCATACTTTCGCAGATCATAAAGTTCTTCAAAATCTGAGGTGCACGGCGGCCTTGCACTTCCAGAGATTTTTGGTTTCAGAAGGTACGAATCCATTGTATTCTCGTTTGTAATTTTGCTAGAAATTTTAAGTTTTTCAAACCCTAGTTTGGGAATTTTATTTAACGTTTCAGTAGTGCTGAAAATTGGAGGATTTCAGTGGTTAGTGAAGACTCAGGGTTGAAGGAGTATGGTCTTTTTAGAAAAAAATTATTTTCTGTATTTAAAATTGAAATTTTAATTTAAGCCGTTGGGGATGCAAAATTTAAGCTCTATTTTAGGGTTTCAGTGCTGTAAAGGTTTTCAGCGATCTGGATCTGAAGAATTTTGTCATTTTTTCCTTTTTATATTTTGTTCTGTATAAAGCTGCAAATGGGCAATGCTGGGGCTGGATCTGTTTTTGGAACAACCCAAATATTAATTTTGCCTTGTTGATTTTGGTAATATGTAAATTATGTTACGTTGCTTGTGTTAACTTGATCTTGAGAAGAATGTGTTGTAATTTATGTGTTTTTATGGGTTGTGAAGCTCTGAATCCGGACTTAATATGGCTAGCCGTTGCAAACCTCATATGTGGTGTGTCTTTGGTTTGGTGATTTTGATGAGCTTGACAATAATTTTAACTGCGTCTGCTCAGGTATGGTATATAGTGATTGAATCTTCTTCTATTACCGGTTTACAGCCTCATTGGTATTTGCTCTAGGTAGATTTGTTATGTTTTGAACATTTTCTGTAATCAGATGGGTGTTTTGCTATAGCGGTTTCTGCAATATCCAGCCCTCACAACACTTAACATTACGATTTATCTGCTTTTTTAATATACTAATTGGGACTGCGTATGCATGCGTAGATAGAGCATGCACTGAATTTAGGCGTCTTTGCATGAGTACCAGGATCCGGGAATTGTTGAATTGAGCTAATCATTTTGGGATTGTACAGCTAACAGAAACTGAAACGGTCACAGAAGGGAACCTGTCAAATGACCCGACAAAGATGAAATGGCGAAAGGCCCAGGTACACTCATAATTTATGCCGGTTTTGATTGTTTTGTATGCTTATGCTCATGGGATCGAAACATGCATGTTGGTCTTCCCATTTTCTGTGCATCTTGAGATATGCTCTGTGAATCACATTAATAGCGGAGATGCGTCTGTTAGATTTACTGAAAGGAAGAATATGGGTGGGAATTTTATATGTATAGAATTTTCCTTACAATTGTTTTATCTTTCTAATTCAATAGCAGCAGCTGCTATTTTATTTTGATTGGTAAGCATGCCTTGGGGGCAGCTCCCTTTCTATAAATTCAAAAAACAAAATTACATCGCTCAATTTGGGTTCCCACACTAGGGACCACACAGTTGCATGAGATACATCATTCCCTCGGAAAATGCCATTATCCTTTCAACCTGAGGGGGAGAAAGCAGATCCCTATAGTTGCTAATATAGTAACTAAAAGTCTGTAAATTTTTCCTTTCTAGTCCCTCTCGGAAGAGCATTAGTGCCTGTCTAGAGCTTTTATTCTTTTTGACTGTGTTTGCATTGAAAATATTTGCTATCATCCCAAATGGAGGTTGCTTTTCAATCGTGGGGATGGCCAAGCTAATGGTTTTATGTTTGCAGGGGCCACATGATGTTGTATGCTACCAATCTTCTCCACATCTTTATTCCCATCGCTTGAAGTACATTTTTGAGGAAGATCTCATACAACCATCTATTATTCCCATCGCTTGAACTACATTTTTGAGGAAGATCTCATACAACCATCTATTATGAACATGCCTGTTCGACCAGTTCCCATGATTTTGATGATTGTCTTCCTTGTTTCCTTTTCTTCTGCCTCAAATAGTCTCTGCACCTGAGCCTTCTTCATTTCTACTGTGCAGTTGCATTTGACCCTAAAAATCTTTCGTTCCAGCCCTGTTGTAAATCTGTTATCTCATCCACAGTAATAAGTAAAGCCTTCTGCATCAGTGTTCAGGGAATGATATCCGGAGGCCTATTCTCCATCATCCACCTGTGTCTGTTGTTCTTTCCCCAGTCAAAGTAGCGACTGCTATTTTAAATTTATAGTAACTATCAGATATTTTCTAATTCAAGCAATTAAAAGAGTTTTCTTCATTCAGATGAAGTACATAAGCTGCATTGGTATGTGGTATACTTGACTTGTTAGCATTTGATTGAAAATTCAACATTTTTTCCCAACTGATGTTTCTTTAGTTGCTTGCCAGCATTAACTGCTACAGCTGCAATTGACTGACTGTTAGAATGTACAGAGGCTTTGAGGGGGTTAACTTTCTAATAGCAAACTCACAATAGCCTTTAGAGCCTTAAAAATTAATATCTGAGTAACCTAGTGGGGTGATCTGAACCCCTGTTATAATAAAAACAGGGAGAATAGAAAATTGAAATCCATTACTGCAGGAAATACTATGTTCTGACATATATGTAATAACTAATAAGTACCTTAAATACTTTTTTGTTTGTTTATGAAGGCTATTTTTAATTTTATTTCTTGTTTGCTAACTTCTTTACCCTATGTTGGTGGTTGCTGCTGCCAAAACTTATAGTCCGTTTTCATAAAGGAGTTAAAGTAGAAATGGCCTGCTCTATTTAGTGTTTATCTATATTCTTTGTATCCCTGTATCAGGATAGAATGCATTTGCTACTTGTTTTGTATGTAGACTGGAGTAGCATCACAAACACAAACACAAACACAAACACAAACACAAACACAGACATGTATACACATTATCATTATCTCTAGAGATTCCTAACAGTGCTTACTATTGATGGAGCAGAGTGTACATCAGTGCAGTCTAACTCATACAGGATGCACTCTTTGCTTCACTACCAAAGAGATAACTTTTTGCTTCATCTAATTAACAGAGTTAAACACTGCAGATGGACTTACAGAAATACCACAGAAGTCTTGGTCCAATTGCAATTTTTTTTGTCTTTGCATCACGTAATTTCTATAATTTGATAATTTACTGGTGACCAAAGATTTTTAATAGTTCTTTTCATTATTTTATTTCTACTGTTCTGTTAAGTATTGGCCAATGAAAACTCACTATTTATTTGAAATTGCACTTTGGTTGTTGCATTTTTTCATGTGGTGAATAGACCATATCTTAGACTGTGGTTGAGGACATGATAGTGAAAGCCAATTTTTAAGTCCATAATCAGACATATCTTTTTAATGTTTACTTTATACTATAGGTTTTTAGTATTTTATCTAACAAGCAAGGAAGTTGGAAAGGTTGGAAAGCTTGTATCATGACATTAAAAGTTTTTAGTTAGAGATTGTTGGGATTCTTACATTTGTTTGATACTAAACACGTTAAGCACACACTGATATTGTTATCAACGTTAGTGATGTATTTAGCACTTTTGTGGTTGTATGCATACTGTATGTTTGCTGTATCTGTGTATTTTGTTAGGTATAAGGTTTGATATTCCTTGATGGTACACTGAAAACCATTTGTTTTTCTCTTTCCTTTGGACGTGAATTTTAAGATTTGTGATGGATACTGTGCAGTTGGATATAGACACTATGCAAAAGGACTCAATAGTGGAGAAGCCAGATATAATAAGTAATGGTGCTTCGGAGTCCACTGGACTTGGTGTTTTTGATGGTTTTTTTGCAAGTTTGTCCATGATCATTGTTAGTGAGGTAGTATTCTAATTTTGAACATCATGCTATTAAATTGAATGCATTGGGATCATTGCATTATTATTGCTTCTTGCAATATGATTTTTATGTGATTTAATATGATACTATACTCATACTTTATTCCCTATCAGATTGGAGATGAGACTTTCATTATTGCTGCACTCATGGCGATGCGTCATCCAAAATCCATTGTTTTGTCTGGTGCTCTTAGTGCACTTATTGTTATGACTGTAAGTAAGACAGTTACTCTAGCATGCTTTATTTCTGGCTTCAGTTTTGGAATACAATGTCCTTAATGGAATTGATTTTGGCAGAGATATCTTTGTCTTGTTCATTTGAGTCCAGGCTTGAGCAAATGTTGATTTGATTTAATTTGTTGATGCTGTAAATGAAGGTGCTATCAACTGGATTAGGGCGAATAGTTCCAAATTTGATCTCAAGGAAGCACACAAATAGTGCTGCTACAGGTAGGGACCTGTACATAGTATTCTGACGAGATACTATTCCACTTTCTTTTTTTATAGTGCTTTGCTTTTTATCATATCAGAATATAAAAGATGGTATTTTGTGATGTGTTAATTTTTTATTTACTGATTTTGAACGTATTGTCAGCCATTATTCATTTGAAATGTGATAAGCTGAAGTCAGCGATGTTTGTTCTCCTTCTCTGTTACAATGCACTTGATACTGATGACTTCCCAGTGGTTCCTTGTTTTAATTTCGTTTTGTAAAAACCAATTGCGTACTGCTCTGAATTACAAACTCACCACTTTCAGAGATCTGTGAATACCAAGTCCTCTATCATTTGCTTGATTACATATTCTGTTTTCCTTACTTATTTCCCTCAGAAAGCTTTAGACACCTATTTTCTGTGGTATTCATCATTGGCCATTTGAATTCAGTGTTAGTTAGAGGATCACAAATAGAATCATAGAGGAAAACATTTTCCATCAAATGTCAGAGATGAAATTGGAGTTAGAAAACTGGTCAGAATGCTTTTTTGATTACACTCTTTGATCGATTTATAATCTTAGACAAATTAAGAAGGATGATTGGAGGATTTGCATTCTTTTTCAGAATGTAGATGACCTCTGTTAGCAAAATTTACGTACTGTGATATACAGAGACTTTATTCCTTTGTATGTGGATGGCCATGGTCTTCAAGCTAATTTATGACATTATATTATGATTGTTAACAAGTGATGTCTCTTGGCAGTTTTATATGCTTTTTTTGGCTTGCGTTTACTTTATATAGCCTGGAGGTCAGACAAAAAGAATTCACAGAAAAAAGAGATGGAGGAGGTATGTTCATGTTTTCCATATCAGTCTTTACTCTGAACTCTTTTATCAATTGATTAGAGGATTATTTTTTATAGATTTTCTACAAAATTAAGTTGCCATAGCACTTTTTGGATTTTTTTGTTTTTACCTTAGTTCCTGTTGATGAGATTCATACACTCAATCACATTTTTATAGAGGCTTCCTATTTTTTACTGATCTCTTCCTGCTCTTTGTTTTTGAAAATGCAAGTTTTTCCTTGCTTATTCCCTTTTTTCACTAATATGGTAGGTGGAAGAAAAGCTCGAAACAGGCCAAGGAAAGACAACATTCAGACGTTTTTTATCAAGGTTTTGCACACCAATTTTCTTGGAGGTATCATATTCTACAGATCACGCCTGAAACTTTTAGATTTTTAATCCCAATAGATGACCTTGAAATAATAATATGATATCATGAATTTTTTTTTGTAACTCGACATCATCTCTTCTGCAATCCGACCTTGTTCAAACCTGGTATTATTTGTAAATACTTGGATTGTAAATTTAACTGGCTCAATAGGTCATTAGCAATGTTTATGTGCTTTCATGGGTTCTAATGTTTTGCCATTTATGATAGCTACAGTTTTAATGTGTTTGGTGCAGTCATTTATTTTGACATTTTTGGCCGAGTGGGGAGATCGTAGCCAAATAGCAACAATTGCAGTAAGTTTTTCCTTGGATTTTCTCTTATCTTTAAGGGTTTTGCTGCTTTGGATAAAAAATATTCAGAATAATTTCACAAGTTGCTAGCTATTTTACACTTTACAGTAGCTGTGCTTCTGCCCTACTTGCTTGATAAGCTAATGGTTGAATTTTTCTTTTTCTTTTTGAAGGCATTCTTAATTCCAAATAACTTTATTACTACATTAAAATATTTGTAAATATTAAGTCTTAGGAACACAAGATTTATATTAACTGCAAGAAAAAGTATGGAGCTGACTCACAGTCAAAATGACCTTCCAGAGTTGGAAGCATCGAGAACGTTAGATGCTTAGTCTTTTCCTCCTGCATTTATTATTTTAATAATAGGTTGCAAACCAGTTAATAGATGTTTTATGTGTTTTGCAGACTATGTTTTTTAGTCTGATTCTCATATTAAACAATTGTGTGCTTTGAAACATGCTGGTATTTATTGGGAATGCTTTAATTACTTAACTTTGAGTATCTATGGTTCAAGAATAGTAGTGAAATTCTTATGATTTTTGTTTGATTTATCTACAATTCTTGACATTTCCTTAACACCTACGTTACCCCGAGTTTCCGGGATGGGGACGGCAGGCGATGGGGAGATGAGTTTCCGTGACAGGAAACTTTTTTGCCAATTTTGGGGATGGCAGAGGGACGGCAAAGGGGACGGCTATATAAAATATATGGAAAAATTAATATATATAGGGGAATTTTAAATTTTCATATGAAAATAGATATATAATGTATATATACATTATATTCATATGAAAACATGGATAAAGCAGGTTAATGTACATCATAGAACCTTAATATACCACATTTGTGTTCAAAATTCATTGTCAATACTCAATATGTATTCATAATTCATAATTCATTGTCAATACTCAATATGCATTCATAATTGAAATTACATTGTCAATATGCCAACACTTGTTTGCATGTAGTTCATTGTTTCTTTCTGGTTGGAGGATATTTTGATAGTCTTCCATTTCTATTATGACCTACAACCGCTTCTTTATGCACTACAAAGTTTTGGGTGTTTGTGAAATTCTATACCAAGCTGTTATTCATATTTCTGAGTGCTTTTGGCTATGATTCAGACCTGTTTACCTTTCATAATTGTTAAAAGTCCAATATTGCAGACCTGCAATCACTTTTTTACGCACTACCGAATTCTAAGTGTTTGTGAAATTTATTACCAGGCTGCTGCTCATTATTTCTAGGTGCTTTTGGAAGTGATTCAGACATGTTTACCTATCATATTAGTGAAAATCCAGTTTTCAGACCTGTAATAAAATTAAAAAATGTTTTTTTTGAGCATTTTTGTCTTTTTTTTTTTTTAAAATGTGCAGAGAAAAGGGGGATGGGGGGACGTCCCCTTTGAGAATCGCTGCCGTCCCCAAGTTTCCGGGACGTTTCCCACAAATTTTGCAATTTTGGGGACGGGAGCGGGGGGGGAGGGGTGGGGGTGTTCCCTAGCCGTCCCCAAGCCCCTGAAACCTCCCCGATATGGGGACAGGATTTTAGCTCAGGGCACATCCCCTGGTTACGTAGCTAAACACTTGTTTTTAAAGAACCTTAAGGCATGAGTTAATTTTAAAGGAAGTTTTGAAGCTAACTTACTCTTTCTGATTATAAATTTGTGACTAAAGCATATTTGAAGTGACATGTTTTTCGTACATAATAATACCATATTCAACTTGAATGTTATTTGCTATTTGTTTGAACATTTTTTTCTTATCAGAAAATTTTTGGTTGTATCCGATTCAAAAATTATCTATTTGTTGATAATTTGGTTTCTGTATGGCAATACTTCTGATTGTTTTATCGTATTTTGCAATAGAATTTTAGTTTGAATCTTACCTACTAGGAAATCTGAAGTGCTTGCTTTATTAGTAGTTTCTCTACTCTTCACTTTTCCTTGGGTCTCTTACTGTCAATGTATCCAATATTTTAAAGAGAAGTTTCATCAATATTTATAGAGAGATTTTATTAGTAATTTTGTTCAAGTTATATTCTTTTAACTCAGGTTTCTATTTCTTCTTATGTTTCTTTGCCCTTCTTATTAACAGTCCCCTTCCATAGTAGGAATTATAGTGATTGATATTTACTTTTGGTTCTTAAGTAGTTATTATTTATTGTTCCATTTAACCTTTTTCCAGATCTTTGCAAACAAAGACCATACCTAACTACTGCTCAATGGGCCAATATGTACCATGTATTTACAAACCAGTTCCGAGACACCCTAAACCTTGCAGGCTTGCTTTGTGCCATGCTTCCATGGATAAAATTAAGATAATTAACCAAAAAGCTTACTTAAGTGTTTACCCCCAGCCACCATTTCTTCCACTGTCACTGTCGCTGATTTCTTCCAAGCTGCCACTCTTCATGAGGTCCTGTAGCCCCTCAAGCTCTTCTGCTGGAGCAAGTCCCAGAGAGACTTCTTCAAAAATAATGCACATGTTCCTGCATATGGCCCATGCCTTGGCAGAGCTGAATGCGTATTTGTGAAAATAAGTGGATGCTTCTCCACTGTCTCTCCCCGAATGCTGATAACATAGAAATCTTGGGGCAACTGAATTCCTCCACCTTCATGAACCATCTCCAACACATCATCTAGCTCCCTCTTGGAAGGACTTCCTCACAAGTCGCTCACACAGGCTCCTCACCATGCCGACCAGCGCAACCAGGAACATCGTAATGGCTCGTCTTAATTAACTGCTCGCCTAGGACTCCCTTGATAGCATGCAACATTAGCTCCTGGTTTGGTTTGCACACACTTTTAATCTTTTGTCCTCGATTCCACCCAAGAAGTATATATGTCTCCTCTTGTAGGAGAGACGAATGGGTGTATCCATTTCTCAGACTATGAGTGCCACCTTGCAAGCTTTCTGTCAATTTGGCAATTGTGGAAGGGAGCCACAAATTCATTTATCTTTACTGCCACTTCCGTTCGATGTCAACCTACCCCATACACCTGGTCACCTTCACTCAGTGATTTCAAATGGATTTCCTATTAAATATCATTATTACATTGCATAGGAATGTGAGGTGACGCCATACGAGAGAGTTGATTTTCTCCATTCGATCTGTCTTGGGTGTGTGATCTTACTAAGCTAATAAGCCACTTGGATGTCCTTGGGGCACTCGCTTGGTCCTCCAGATATCTTGCAGTGAATTCCAAAATTGATGCAAAATCTTTAATCTGTCTTCACTTGTCATGTTAATTTGCCTCAGAAGTGTCCTGGAAAGGAAATCGATTGTCATCATTAACATTTGAGGCGTTCATGGTTGATTTTAAATATGTGAAAATAGTTAGCCATGTCAGCAGGCTTGTTGGACAAATGGTTGCTTCTTTATTTGCCTCCCTAAATACATGGTTTATAATTGTTTCTTGAAAGCGATTTAATTGTTTTTTTGCTGCAATTAGCACTGCCCCCAGCTTCCATCAATGAAGATGACAGGATCAAATTGTGTTAATCACCAATAATGAATCTCCTTCTATTTCTAAATTGATGATCTTCATTTTGATGGTTAGTCTCCACCCCATAATTAGGGCTTTGAATTCAGCTTTGTTTGTCCCTTTTGCCAAGGGATAGGCTTGCTTGCCTCTTGTTAAACCCTTTTTATCTCTAATATTACAATCTGCACCAGAGGTGCCTGGGTTGCCTCTTGCTGTCCCATCAAAGTTTAATTTGAACCAGCTGTCCTGAGGTGGTGACCATTTAGCTTGCACTCTGGCGTTGAGGGTCTTAACACCACCATCCCCATTAACGGGGGGAGTATTAAAATGTTTTTTATCGCTAGTTTTTTTTCAATTTCTAAAAATTGATATACAATTCTATCATAAACATTCTTTATTAGTCATATATCCAATAATTTTATTTTGATTGTGTATGCCTGTTGGAGGGAGTTCATTGGCTTAGATGCCAAATGAGGGTATCTCCTTTATCAAATTCACCCGAGACTTGCACCTGCCCTCAATCATTGGGGTATGCCACACCCAGAAATGGATGTGGCAATTAACCCAATTTATTGAATGGAATCAACAATAACAACTTAGACTAGATGTCACTCGGGGGTTTGAGCCCGGGTCTCCAACATGAAAAACCTTGACTTAAACATCTGTACTCAACCCTTTGACATATGATATAAGTATTAAACTGATATTTGGTATTGGTTTTCCACAGTCCACATAGAAGAATAATAATGCAAGCTTCTGGACTGAAAATATATACAGTTTAATCCAGACGCTTGCATTATTATTTTTTTAAACTAATAACTATTATCTAATATTCAAATATTTAATGATACTTGTAACATATATTAATAATATTATATTTGTAAATCTAATTTATTTATGATTATTTATGTCTTGTTGTTATGGTGGATATTTTTAAATATAAAGCTGGGCAATTTGATAATTATTGTATAACACTTCAATTTCAACAAAGAGTCTTAAAAGACATAGGTTTTCCAAATTACTAACACATAGCTTAATCATATAAACTATTTTTATACATAGTGCAACAACAGGAACTAATTGCTATGTGACACTTGTGACACTTGTATTGATAGAACTGTTTTCTCCAGTATCTATATGGATATTCTTATGAAATTATCTTTTTGGGGGTCTTAAAGTACAACAGTACTACTAGAATTAGCCAAATTTGATTTTTGGACTCGATTTTATCACTAGACTTTGATCTGACACTTGTTCACTTGTTTATTCATTTCCTCTCCAATTTTGTAGTAATAAAGTTTGGAGACCCGGTTATCTTTATAATTCTATCCTGAATTTTGTGGCAATATATTTGTATTAAGGGCTTTAGTTTCCTTAACAAATTAGGATCTGTCTGATTTATTCATATTTTGTATTTTGTCATATTTGTAAGAACTACCACTTTTATGCACGAGGAAAATGCCAAGTTGAATTGGGTGCTTTAGACTCATTGTTGAATTTCCTCCTTTTCTTTTAGCTGGCTACTCATAAGAATGCAGTTGGAGTTGCTGTTGGTGCAACACTGGGCCACACAATATGCACTACTGTTGCAGTTATTGGGGGAAGTATGTTGGCATCCAAAATTTCGCAAGGGACTGTTGCTACTGTTGGAGGATTGCTCTTTCTTTGCTTTTCATTAAGTTCTTACTTTTACCCTCCCATGTAAATTAATCTCGTGTAAGGTAACTTTACATTTTCCCTTGCCCAAAGATTCATTAATTCTTTTGTGTCAGTTTTGTAAACGAGGAATGTAACTCGTTCACTTCCTTTTTGTTTTCCAAATGTCATGGCTTCTTGCCATTCAAATCATTCTTTTGGATGGACAGAAAAGAATGCTGTATAATTGTAATAGAAAGATGGAACTTATTCTGAGAAGAATGCAACAAGAGTTTTTCGTTTTATGAATTCTATATGTTTTCCATAAAATAGAACTGCAAAGGTGCAAGTGGTAGGAATGGTGAGAGCACGCGATAGCAATTCAAACCTCTGCATCACATCCTTTCTTCCAACTTTTCTTTTTGAATTCAGGTAATATTTCTGTTAGTTTATGTTTGGTTGTTGACAGGCAAGCACATGGGAGTTACCAGTAGTACGAGTATGACCGTCATCAAAATCATTTGAATCAATAAACATTCCATGACAATGCAATACGATTAATTTCTTTGCTTTTAGTCTCGATGTCATTTTATCTGTTAGTGCTTTCACATTCTAAAGTTATTTTCGACAGTTTTACCATTTTATTGTTAAACATCATTTTGTCAAATTGCTTAGATAGTTCTTTTGTATTCTGGAGTTATTTTCGATATTCTTACCATTTTATTGTTAAACTCAAATATCTTTTTGTCATTTTGCTTAGATTTTAGAGACATCTTTTCTTTCAATTTTCAACAAATTGAAAATAAGTAATTAGAGGGTAACAACTTCTTTATTTTGTTGAAATCCTCATTGCTCTTCACTAGTAATTCTAAGCTTTTGCACCTTTTAAGGAGGCTAATCAGAACCCTCAAGATGTGTTTATATATGATTATTTACAGGCATTAAGATGCACTAATTGTCTCAATGGAGGCACCCTTGAATAAGAGATCGTAGCTATTTGCAATGCTTTCATATTGAGGTTATAAGGTATTTCAGTAAATACCTGTGATTGTTGTTTTAATGGTTGTCAATCCTCAAAGTCGACGTTGCTTCATCCATAAGTTTTTAATATAGGAAAGATGCCTTATGTAGTCTTTTTTCTTGTCGGTTTCACATCCAACATTGTGACCTTTCTCATGGAGTTTCCGTTTTTTGAATGATACAATAATTTAAATTGAATAGAATAGGGTAAACTTACATTCAAATACAGGCTAACATTATTTCAGAGTGATCTTTTATCATTTTATAAATTTTGAAAGGTGGGTATGTAGAAGATAGAGACCTAGATGTCAAGAGAGAGTTGCATGGTTCTTTTTTAGGCATTGATGAAAATTGTTATTAAAAATTGCAAAATGAGGGGTTGGAATTGCATCTTTGTTCACATCACCGTCATATTGAAAATGCTTCCATGCATTGTGAGGTATGTTTTGGGCTATCTCTTTACCATTGAGGAAGATCTAGTAGTTGTGCATTTGACATTAATAGTTACGTTGTGGTCATTTTGAGTCACATTTGTCAACCATTGTCAGTCGTGCTATTGGTACTAGTGATATGAATTGTAGCAATTTATCTAATTTCTAGTATTTAATTATGTAGTATTTCGTTACTAATGTTTTTAGTGGGGACATAAAATTCAAAACAAAAGGATTAGTTCATGAGTCGAACTAATGTTTTGTTTTATACAATTGTGGGTTATTTGATTTATTCCATTGTTACATGTATTTGTTGTGATGATCACTTTATATTCGAGCACTGTTTTGAAAGTTGCATTTAATAAAATCTATTTAAAGAATAAATTTTCTTTTAGTTTTTTGTTTTGCTTTTAAGTATACTCGTGATTATCAGACTGTGCTCAACTCGTACTGCCTTTCTCAACATGGCATGGGTTCAATGCATTATATCATCACGCATCAATGTATGTACACATTTTACATTTTGAAAAATATACTCATAAATTCTATTTAAAGGAGAAATGTTCCTCAAGTATCCTTATGATCATTGGACTTTGCTGAATAATTAGAACATTTTTTCATAATCATTGTGAGGATCAATGACGCATAGTTATGTTCATCGAAGATTTTGGTTCAATATATTCTTGGCACATTTACGAATTATTTGTGTAATTAGTCGCCTCAACTATAACCTCTATTAATTGTCCAGAAAAATGGAAATTAATACTTCTGTGAAGACAGAAATGATTTGGCTTTTTACATTGGACAAACTTGGGTTGTCAAAAATGAATCTACAAATAAAATGTTTGAAGCCCTAGAATCAACAACAAAAAATTAAATCCATGCAGTTCTAATTCAAGGGATTAACCATTTGAATTGGAGATAGATTTTTTTATTTCAAATTAAATATCCTTGATTATTTTATTAGTGGATGTATATTAAAGTTGGATTTTTTATACTAGAGGTTTCAACTCATGAGAATCATATTAAACTTGCCTAGAGGATGTAAATAGTAACATATGCTAGCATTTGCACCTATATGAGGTTGAAGGGATAGGGAATTAAAGATAATTACTCAATTGTATTACTTACTCTTTATTAATATTATATCAACACAATCAATTTAAGTAATTTTCTTTTTTAATTTATTATCATAATTAAATGTTTATTTAATTAATGTTAGGTAGGGTTAGATTGAAGTTTTATATCACACGTAGATTTTATTGTAAGCATTGTAAAGCTAACAAGTTTATGTTTTTTTCATATTAAAATACCTAAAAGTAAAGTTAAATTACTCAATTGTATTACTTACTCTTTATTAATATTATATTAACACAATCAATTTAAGTAATTTTCTTTTTTTAATTTATTATCATAATTAAATGTTTATGTAATTAATGTTAGGTAGGGTTAGATTGAAGTTTTATATCACACGTAGATTTTATTGTAAGCATTGTAAAGCTAACAAGTTTATGTTTTTTTCATATCAAAATATCTAAAAGTAAAGTTTATGGTACAAATGTGCTTCTGTGCATTTTCATTAGGTTTTCAGATGTGAACATGAATAAAGTGCATACAATTAAAGTTGGTTTTTTATCCTAGAGCTCTGGACTCATGGGAAACATACTAAACTTACCCAAAGGATGTATACTAATAATGAGTGTTATAATACTAACACATGCACAACCAATTTAAGTAATTTTCTTTTCTAATGAGTGTTTTTTTCATTAATGTTAGTTAGAGTTAGATTGAAGTTTTATATCACATGTAGATTTAGTTGTAAAGTGAACAAGTTTTTATTTTATTTTCATATTGAAAGACCTAAAAGTAAGTTTATGGTGCAAATGTGCTTTTGTGTATTTAATTAACTTTAGGTCATTTGTAATTCACTAGGTTTTTAACATGAAAAAGTGTATACAACTAATAAATCTTCTCACCTCATGGGTGAGGAGATTAGATGTTTTTTTCTTAAATTTTAATATGCATATAAGTCATTTATGAGCATGTTTAAATAAAAAATAAATATTAAAAAGATGAGGTATTGGATGGTAATCATATTAGATTGAAAATGTGGCTAAAATTATTATTGAAAAATTAAAGGTTTACATTATATTTATCTAAAGAATACGATCTAAATTTTAAGAGGAAGAGATATGCTCATCTCTTTTGAAA
Organism: Cryptomeria japonica; assembly: GCF_030272615.1. NCBI lineage: Eukaryota > Viridiplantae > Streptophyta > Pinopsida > Cupressales > Cupressaceae > Cryptomeria > Cryptomeria japonica. Next base: position 897,695,478 of record NC_081409.1, on the reverse strand, counting down.
ACTTGAGTTTAGAAGTTGGAAAAGGAAGAAATATAAAAATAAAAGTAAACTGGTTGGAAATGTTATGAAAATATTTGTTGAGGAAGTTATTATACTAATAGTTTTGTTAAAAATAGCATATTCTATCGTTGGCCATTTTAATTTATAATATGATTTAATTAGATTTCAACTTTTAACGTACTCTACAACCGCCGTCTATAGGTATTAAAACATTGTGCATTTAGAAAATTTCGGTCCTTATTGCAGGTTGAAAGATTTTGAGGTTCTCAGTTTGGCTCTCTGCATTCATATAATGCTACCATTTCATTTATCATGGAGCCTTTTTGATTGGCCATTTTTATTTACTTTGAGAAGAGGCTAATGTTTGGCCATAATTTTTGCGCATATATTTTGCTAGGGTTTGGTGTTTGCCGTGAAAATTTTGTACAGGTAGGTGGGCCCATAATGTTGCAGTAGGTGGTGAGCATTGTGGATGGAATAATTCCACACTCATCAAGTTGATTGATATTGTCTCTTTATTAACATCAACGCTATCCATTGTGGTTGAGAGTTGCTTGGCACAAGGCTTAAAGTTGGTGCAGGCGATTCAATGCTCGCCACCTGATTGTTGCTATTGCCCCTAAGGTCTTATTTTAACAAAAGTGTTTCATATAGATTTATTTATTTATTTTTTAATATTGAAATAATGCAGAGAAAAAATACAATCAGTTGACAGTGAAAACACCTGTCAAGGAAAGGTAAAAAATATACCAAACCACCAGCAAAACATAACAGTCAGCAATAAAATCAGCTGAGTAGACAGGCTAAAACATAAACAAGAAGATATAACTCAGTTGAAGAGCTGTGACCAACAACAATGGCCTGAGAATTAGCTCGTTACAAAATAAAAGGACTGAAACAGTCAGCTCATGATTGAGAGCATTACAAAAACAATACCAGCAATTGAACGCTAGTTTAGCAGCAGAGGCCTTAATCCATGAGAAATACAAAGCTTTCTCAATTTAATCAACTGGTTCACCTGGCACTTGATGTTTAGAATTTGAAAAGCCAACTGTATATTCTTCCTGGAATCCTCTTTAGATGAGAAAAGAGAGATGTAAGACAATAAAATATGTCAAGACAAAATCATGATGATCATTATGATTATTAAAAATTGATTTGCATCTGATTTTCCATATATATGCAATAAAATAGTATGATGAACTCCATCAGCAATAACATTGTTGTGAAGTCCGACCCCAAGCAAGGCCTCTTTCCAACTAAGATTATGTTAAAAGATAGCTGGGAGATCGTGAAAAACAAAATTCCATGATTTCTTAACAAAATGACAACCCCAAAAAACATGCCTCAAATCTTCTTGTCTATGGCAAAAAGGACAATCAAAGGGTTGCAACATAATACACCTCAACCTGCCCCCAATGGGCAGCTTGCAATGTAATATCTTCCAAGCCATGCCTCAGTATTAATTTTGGATTTCCATGTTTGTTTGAGCAGAAAGTTTAGCCCAAAATCTTTCACTGAATTTGCACCTCTATTTAACATTCAAGCGAGATTTCAATGGCAAAGCAAGAAGCAATTGCAAATATATCTTTTTCAGAGGAAAAAATGAGAAAGGATAAGCTGATAACCAAAGCCAGTTGAAAAAGTTACATTGCAAAGGAGTACATAGTTTCATGGAAACTCAGGTGGGACCAAAGACTAAACGAAAAACACAAATGGTGTGATTGAACAATATGCCAAGGTAACCAATCCATGGTAGTAAAATCCCAAAGGTCCCCAATTGTATTGATCCCTTTCTTATGCAAAAAGTACGTTTGTTTCAGAAAACTTAAGGCCAATGGTTGCCCATGGTACAAAATGTGTTTATTCCACCAAATAGCCGAAGTGGAGAACCTGAACCCATGCTGAAGTGAAGCATCTTTCCACTTTAGAAGTTGACTGGTACATTGCCAAGCCTTCCAAATTGATTGGAAGCAGGAGAAGCTTTGATGGAGAAAAATAGTGCATAAAGGATTTTATCTAGCCAACCCACAACCTGCCATCTTCCTTTAATAGAGGCAAGGTTGATTCTATTTTGAATAAGAATTTTCCATGATTCCTCTCCTTTTACAACCCTTATAATCCATTCAGTCGCTACGCAAATCCCTTGGGTTTTTGGATCAGTCAACCCCAACCCACCTTTGCACCTAGGCTAAATGCAATGAGTCCAAGAAGTGGCAATAAAATTGTTTATGGTAAAAATGGAAACAACAATATTGAAAGACTGAATAGATCCAACCACAAAACCCTAGCCTAACAACAACAAAGATTCAACATAACATATGAAGATTATCTAAGACAATGCAAATCAGCAAAATCACAAAGATTTACCATCACATGTCCAATAGGGTTTGGATTTCCATTGATCTTGCTTGATATATTTGCTCTCAGATTTTATGTGTGCACAAGAGCTCAACAAAGAATGGAAATGTGGTTGTAAGTAGGTTTGATCGCATATGAAAGTTCGAATGCTAATCCCGGGGGTGCTTAGAATGCTTAGAATGCTTAGGAGTGCTAGTAGTTGAATAGAATAGGTTTGATAATGAAGGAAACATCTCCTTATATAAAAGACACTATAAGAAATGGAGGGATAATATTAAGAGGTGTAAAAGATAGATGGTCGGTTAGGATTAGAGGGTAGGTAAAAGAAATGAGAAAATAATGAGAGGGTAGGTAGTGTAGGAATTAAGAGATGAATGATATGTGTCATAGGTAGAAAATACTAATGAATTAATTAAATAAATAAAGATTTATTTAATTAATAGAAGAAGTGAGATCAATTAAATAAATAAAAGTATTTATTTAATTTAAGAAAAGGATAATTTAAATAAATAAATATATTTATTTAAATGAGGAAAAAGGTTAGAAGAGGATAAATGAATTAATTAAATAAATAAAGATTTATTTAATTAATAGAAGAATTAGGCTTGAGATAATTAAATAAATAAAAATATTTATTTAATTAGACATGACAATTTTAGGTGTCTACATTTTGCCCCTCTTTGAGACAATGTAGCTTGTCATGTTATTTCAAAGAAGATAAGATGTGTAGATAGGAATCTGGAATTCATCAAAGCAAATGTAAACATTAGCCTAGCTCAATCACGAAAACTAAAATGCAATGACAAGAATCCTAAAACACTCAATAGAGATACTGAAAATTAGACATTTAAACCAAATGCAAACCATTGCAAACGTGAATGTCTCCTCCAGAAATCTCCATTGTCCTTCTTTCTCTTTCAAATTGCTTTATTTTGTGGATCTCACCCTCAAGTGCATAGCATAATGTGAAAGCAAGATTGAAAAGACGAGACGACAGCATAAGGGTACTAGAAGCGTGATTGATTCGACCCTTTTGATTGAATAAAATCATCCAATTTATAGATAAATCGGAGAAAAAACAAGATTAGCATGAAATTGATATTAGAGGCAATTGATTTCAAAAATGGCACAATTGAGTTCAAGGAAGAAGGTTATGACACCTTCTATGTCATGAATTATGACATATTGCCAATGCAAAGGTTAGAGGACTAAAAGCTTATGACATCTTACTATGCCAATAGTATGACGCATGAGAAATTCATGCTTCCACCGAAGCACAAAAATAGGGAAAGACTAGAGAGAAATTAATTAGGTGGAAATTGAATTTTGACAAATTAGAAAATTAGGTGGAAATTAGGAATTAGGAAAATTAGAAATTGATGAAATTAGAAAAATAAGTGAATTAATTAACAATTTTTCATTTATTAATTAATTCACAAAAAGAGAGGGAGTTAATTAGCCAATTAAATAAATATTAATTTTGACAAGAAGACTTAGGATAAATAAATAAATTATTTAACCTAGAGGGAAAATGACAAACAAGATTAAATGAATAAATCATAAAACCTTAGAAGATGAACTAGAAATGCAAGAACGACAATTAGGTCTTGATGTAAGATCGATTTGATCATGATTCTGACTTGATAAAAGACCAATGCTAATAAACGATTGAGATTGGTTGACAAATTGACCAAGATTGATAAATGCGCCAATTGACGAGGAATCAATGACTAATTGATTCCAATTGACATGATTGAGAAGGATGACGATCAATGACAAGATTGAAAATGACAACGATCGATGACAAATCGATCGCAAAACGACAAGATTGAAAAGGACAACGATCGATGACAAATCGATCGCAAAATTGACGAGATTGACAAGGATCGATGGCGAATCGATCGCAAGATGACAAGGTTGACAAGAGGACAAAACCCTAATTCTATCATCGATTAGGATTGACGATGTCCAGAATGAAATCGAATTGACGATGTCAAAATATGACAAATGAGAACGCACATTGATGTGACAGGATAAGATTGAGCAAAATCATGACTGAAGATTGTTATCGACAAGACCAAATTCGAAAATGAAGAATGTAGAAGAAGGACTTGATGCTCGCAAATGATAAAGACCAAGTGCGCAACATAGAAGAAATGTTGCGACGCAAGAACCCTAAAATAAGGCAATGCGCAAATGTTAAAGTATGACTCCGCAAGCGTTGACCATTTTTAGATGTTTCATCAAGTTGCCCCCAAGATGGGAATGATATGCCCCCTTGAGAGATTGGATGAAAATGTCTAAAAAGATCGTAGACAATCTCTCGATAAGAAAGAAAGGCTAGAAAAGACTGACCGGATATGATAGAGTGATAGAGTCATGGGATAAAGAAGACCGATTCGGGAGACGAGGGCTAGGGTAGTCTATAAGATAGAGTACGAGGGAAAACATCCTCATTGTCATCCACACACCTAAGAGATCAAAGTGCAGAGAGAGTAGAGAGCAATCAACAGTCAACAATGATGGTGTTGGTGCACAGATTCGATTGCGTTCGTCAATATCAGAGGCTAGCAGATGTAGGAGAGTCGGTGAGTACCACAAAACCTCCTTGTACCACGGTGCATTAATTGTTCTCATAAATGCATGTTAGGTAGGGCAATAAATGCGCATTAGGTAGGTTGCAAAAAATGTCAAGCGGGGTAAAAAACACTAAGGCGTGTCTGTGTTGGTGCTAGGTGCATCTGGGTAGGGCAAGCGCGTCTATGTTGGGTGTAAGCGTATTTGTGGTTGCAATAGCGTATGTGTTCAATGCGAGCGCGTATGTGAAATGTAGGTGCGTTTATGTAGGGCAGGTGCGTCTGTGCTGAATCGAGGCACGTCTGTGTGATTCAGGCACGTTTGTGCAGGACATGCACATTTGTGAAGTATGTAAGCGCGTTTGTGTCATGAATGCGCGTTTATGTCTTCAAGGTCAAATCGACAATTCTGTGATAAACATATGCCGTCGATTGGATAAACTGCTGAGAGGATACACTCAAGCAGGTCCTCTAGGGAAGACTAGAGTAGGAGATAGGGCTAGGATTGACAATTATGTGATAGAACATATGTTGCCAATTAGGAAACAACTCAAGAGGATACACTCAAGCAGAGGCCCTAGGATAAGATAGATCGAGGCACTTTGTGATGAACAAGGAGTACCATAGAAATTGACAATTATGTGATAGAACATACGTTGTCAATAGGATAAGCTACTCAAGAGGATGCACTCAATTAGGTCCCCTAAAAGATACAAGCAACACTTTATGATGAATAGGGAATGCTACTAAGATAGAGTGCCATATGATAGATATAAGCACTAGGATAAAAAGCAACACTTTGTGATGAACATGGAGTACTACTAGGATTGACATAGTTGATTTTCTTGACTGCAGGAGGACCTACTGATGCTGGAGTCACAGGAGAGATTCCCTTCGACTCAGAGTTTGCGAGCAAAGCTGAAATTCGAGGATAGAGCCACAGTGGAGGTTATGGGCTTGCGATATATTATGTATGTGCCTGAGTTTCGGACGAACATGGGATTGTTGACTGCATTAGCTGAGAGATGGCACTTAGAGACATGTACATTTCATTTGTCGATGGGTGAGATGACAGTCACCTTAGAGGATGTATATAGGATATTGAGGATACCGATTGTTGGGGAGTTAGTTCCTTACGATTGAGAGGGAGACATGGATGCACTGAGATGAGTTTTTTAACATCCAGGACTGGAGATGAGGACAGGACATGTGGCTTGGGACAATATGACAGCTACACAATTGACACTACCGACGGTGTTGGTAGGAGTGATCAATGGGTTCCTATGTCCGGATAGGGCGACATGAGGGTTGGCTGTGGGATGGGGGAGAACTCTAGAGACATTGGTGATTGAGCACACTAGGTTTGCATGGGGTCGTGTCTGCTGGCACACTTGTATTATGAGCTGCATTAGTTTGTGTATCACAGATTAGCAAGATTAGGATACAAAGTGACATTGTTGTAGGTATGGGCATATGAGCATCTGTTGGTTACATGACCATTACACTTTAGAGGCAGAGGACATGGGCGCAACTATGTGCATATGTATGATATGAGTACTTCCTAGCCATGAATTGGGAGGCTAGAGTATTGGTGTTGAGTGATCGATGAGGCAGATGGTGTGGTATAGAGGCCTTACCGAGATTGTGAGGAGTGGGAGGATGACGCAATGGAGCCGCCATATGTATTCAGGAGTAGGTATCTGATTAGGCAGATGAACTACTATCAGTGAGGGAGATCTGCTAAGGATATGTAGACGAGATCCATGATCTGGAGCGAGATGGGGCTAGGCTCAGGAGACAGCTGAGGGACACTGAGCGGGAGAGGGATCGAGCTGTTCAGCGTTACACGGAGGCTGAGACAACACTGAGGGCAGGCAGGTAGGCAACAAAGGACACAGGAGCCAGATATGCCTATGTTCTGCGAGCAGGGGAGGAGATAGCCTACTGGAGAGACATGTACTATGGAGTGGTGCCACCAGATCAGCGAGCTAGGAGCTTCTGGAGACTATCGTGGACTACGACAACCATTGGAGGGAGAGACAAGAGATAGGTGTCTAGTGGTGCGGTCATGGGTCCTCCACCACCACCAGATAGATGGGGTAGGAGAGATGATCCTGGGGCTCAGACTTCATCGAGGCTAGCTGGCTCCGAGGGAGGGATTTTATCATAGCCCTAGAAGGCTCCCTATGTATCAGTATTGTACCATTTTTGTATGATGATGTAGACACCTTTGGGTGATTGTGTAGCCATATGTATTTTGACATCATTGTATCATGACACATGATTTTTTGAGATATATATATGAGATGATTCAGCCTTGCGGTAGCTATATGCATATGTACCTATGTAATGTTGCTTCTATGTGATGCATGTTTCTATATGATTCTTATGATATGGATGCAAATATGGACATGATGAAATGCAATATATTTTTGTTCTTTTATGTTTTTAATATGTTATGCATATGCAAATGTGAATGTATGAAATGCAAATGAAGATGATAACGCAAATAACTAATATGTGGTAATACAAGTGCAAACTACATGAAATGCAGATATTTTTGGCGTGTCATTATACTTAGTCATGTAATAGTGGGCTACACAGACTCAAGAAGGACGATGGAGGTCAATCAAGAAAGGGGGATGGAAGATAGAAGATATGGAAGCGAAAGAGATTCTTGTGCTATTATCATCATTTAGCTTCATTATGGCAAATAGGTTATGACAATCGAGGCATATGTTCGACCCGGAAAGTCATTGTACTGTTTGCATGGAGATTAGACAGTCGTAAACAAGGAATGCCCCAATTCACACTAGACTCTCAGTGTCCTCATATCCTTGGACAAGTCATATCATTACTAAGAGACAATCCACAAACATTAAAGAAAAAAATAGGTGACGATACCCCATCCTCGCCTTTCTAGTCAAAGACATCTTGGAGATAAAATCTCTAGTCAGAGACATCCCGAAAAAATTAAAAAAACATGTCACCAAAAGATAAAATAAAAAAGAAAACCAAGACTCGACACCAACATCCACTGTAGTCCTCAAGTTTAGTGTCTCTTGTCACTTGTATAAGTCTATTTGATTGTGGTCAAAATGTTTACTTTCACAAAAGGATAGATAGCACTAAACCATAATGTTGTCTGAGTCTGTTGAAAGATTTGATTTGTTGAAGCCCATTGCTGCTATTGTGTCTCATCTGAAATTGACCAAATCCATGAAACCGATACTTTATTGTGGAGAATAAGAAACTTTATTGTGGATCTGTGATGCAAGTGTTGCTTTATTGTGCATTGTACGCGGATAGATTGAAGAAAACTGAAAGAAATTGTACTCCTTGGAACGTGTGATGCTCTTAGTTCCACACCCATCACTAGACTTAGGATTTGCCTTAGCCACAGATAGGAGCTGATTTATTATGGATGGAAAGGGGTGAAAAGGAGGGATTATTATGAATGGCTAACCAATCTTAGGAAGATCAATAACAAGCCATGATGGGAATGGGTAAGTTTATTATGAATGGATAGGCTGTGAGTGTGTGCAAAGTGAAAGATGAAATGGAATCCTGAAGGAGGGAGGAGCAATGTCTCTACACATGGTGCCGGTGACCTGGTTTTCACCATGGTACTTGCCCAAGGTGCCACCGAAGTGGTTTTCACTGTTGGACGAATTTATTTCTCTTTACTTTTTTTTTTCATTTGAAATTTTTTTTTTGTATCACAAGGCGCCTGTTTCCTAGGTTTTCACCGAGTAATAATTTTTTATTTTTATGATTTTTTTGTATTTTTTGAATTAGGATATTCTGAAGAGCTATGTGTAAAACCTGTGAAAGTGCATGTTGTTGATAAGATCTTCCAAAAGTTCTCCATCTGGTGTCGAAATTTGATATGCACTTGATCCATAGACCGCTGTGATGACATAGGGACCAAGCAAATTTGGTTCGAATTTGCCCTTCTTCTCTCTATCTTGCTGATTTTTAGGATTTTGTTTGAGAACTAAGTCACCCACCTCAAATGTGTGAGGCTTTACTTTGTGGTTATAGCTACAATGTTCCTTGAATGAATGATATGTAGCTCAAGTGATTGTCTTCCTTGATAAAGGAACTGAGATAGAATCACTAGTGTGTTGACTACATAGGCCCATATGCGTGTCACCTAAAGAAGTTTGGGCATCCCTGATAACAAAGTCCCTCAAGGAAGTTCCATTAAAGGTCCATGATGTATTGTCAGAAGGGAAAGGATGTATGAAACAAGTGGATGAGTGATGAAGGCTTATGATTTCGAAAATAAGTGAAAGTAGGATAGCATGATGGAGACTTAGGATCAACAAGTGTTGTTTTTGACTTGAAATTTTAGAACTTTTGCTCCCAGTTATTTTGATATTAGGGGAGATAAGCTCTTGCTCTTTTCTCTTCATAGGATTTTTATCCTTGACTTTGATTTTTGCAGAGTCCAATAGCTTTTGATTTTGATTTGGACTGAAGGAATTTTCTTTAGTTTTGACTTTTAGTTTTTTCTTTTCAAAGCTTGATTTTTGATCCCCAATGTGTAAGGGCTTTTGTGATTCTTGTTGATCCAAGTCTTGGAGAGGAGTGGAAATGGAATGAGTAGATCAAATGGTAAGGCTATGTGAGTTCACACCCAATTCTTTGCAAATTGTTTATAGATTGTTCATGTTGACTGAATACCTTAGGAGATAGTGGGAGTTGATCAACATGAAAGATATACTCACTACATCCCATGTCTTTAATCTTGAATTTTTCTTTGAGCTCTACTTGATTTGATGTAGAAGCTTTCAAGGATTTTGGATTGACTTTTAGTTTTGATTTGGACTGAAGGAATTTTCTTTAGTTTTGACTTTTAGTTTTTTCTTTTCAAAGCTTGATTTTTGATCCCCAATGAAATGGTAAGACTATGTGAGTTCTCAAGAGGGTTGGTGATACGCTCAATAGATTCTTCGTTGGAACCTCTCTTAGGACTATTGATATCAAGAGTTGCTTGCACCACTAGAGGAGATTGACTGATTAACCACTCTTAGGACTATTGATATCAAGAGTTGCTTGCATCAATAGAAATTGATGAAGGAACTTCCTTTCGATTGACTGGGATTGTTATTTCTGATCTAGGTCGCAGATTGTTGCAATATATGAATGGGTTAGGATCACCATTAACTGTTACTTCAACTCCATTGTGAGGAAACTTAATGCATTGATGGTATGTAGATGGAACTGCTCTCATCTCATGAATCCATGGACTTCCTAGAAATATATTATATGTGAGATCGAGGTCTAGGACTTGACAAACCACATCCTTTGTAACCAGCCCTACTCTGAGAGGCAAGGTGACTGTGCCTTTGGATGAACGCTCTTCACCATCATATGCCTTGATGGTAATTTTGTTTGTAGCATTCATAGATTTATCTGAATATCCCAATTGTATTATTGTGTTCAAAGTACATATATTAAGACCAACTCCTCCATCTATTAGGACTCGTTTTATTCGATGTTTGTGTAGGAAGGCTTGAATGTGTAAAGGTGCATTATGCAGTTGGCTTACATAGGCGTCATCAACTTCAATGAATGTAAGAGAATGTGGAATGGAAAGGTATCCCACCATGGATTGACATTGGTCCACGTTCAGATCAGTGGGGATAGAAGTGTCTCTCAAAGTTTTATCAAGGATGGCTTTATGTGCGGGGGATATGCGTAAAAGCTTAAGGATGGAGATAAGGGCGGGCGTCCTCCCTAACTGCTCTACCAGATCGTACTCAGGTTTGGTTGCTGAGGAAGCAGTGGTTTTAGTTGGAGCACCTTGCAAAGTGACCTTACCTCAATGCATTGTGACATTACATTCAGAGGTAGATTCAAAAGAAGATCCAATGCCTTTTAGGACAACTTTGGGTCTTTGGGCAGAATTTTCAGGCATTTTGTCCTTTATGATAATGGTAGAGACATAATTGTCCATCGAAATGTGATTAATAGTTGAATCATAGTTATAGGATGCTCTGGTATAGTTAGTCTGCTCATCTGTGGCTTTGGATTTTCCCTTGTCATGTTTAGGGAATGGTTCCTTAAAAATCTCATGTTCTTGATTGGATGAATGTCCTTCGATCTCAATGTCACCTCTATCAATAAGATCTTATATGACGTTCTTCAGCCGATGATAATTTCCTATTTTGTGTCCCTTGCTCTTGTGATATTCACAGTACTCATCGTCATTCCACCAATTTGGTTTGACCTTTGGCTCATATGGAGGATTGTCTGGAATTGTTATTATCTTGTTTGCCACTAGCTTCTTGAAAGTTGATTCAAGTGGTTCTCCCAATGGGGTGTATTTCCTTCGTGGTTTTGAAGTAGCTTGAGTATTCACTTGGTTGTTTGTAGAACTTGATCTAGAAAGAATAATTCTGGGTCTCACTGTGTTAGCATTGACAACACCATCATTTACTGTGTTGTTCTTCTTGTTCCAAATTCATGGCTTGTCCTTTCCTTTAAAATCCTCTGTATTTTCTTTGAATATCTTAATGACTCCTTGCTCGCCTTTCTCAATGATGTCCTTCAAAGTGGACAAACAAGCTTTTCTCAAGTCATAACCAATTTCTCTATGGACATTTTGTGTGAACATCTCTACCATTTGTTTTTGTGGAATTTCATAAGAGCATCTGTTGGCTAAATTCCTCCATCTTTGTAAGAATGATGAAAATGACTCCCCATCCTTTTGCTTGGTGTTGCACAAAGTGGTGACTGATATGTCTATCTCCATGTTGTATGAGAAATGTTGGATAAAAGCTTCCGCTAGATCACCCCAAGACTTAATTCCAGGTGGAAGTTGGGAGAACCATTCCATAGCTTGATCACCTAAGCTTTGTGGGAACAATCTCATCAAGTATGTTTCTTCTAATGCTACCTCAATGCAAGCTGTGAAAAATTATCTTATATGTGCCTTAGGGTCTCCTTTGCCTTTGTACTTATCAAACTTATGTGTCACGAAATGTGTAGGAAAATGAGGCATTAGAATTCTTTTATCAAATAGATAGGGACATATATCTCTCATTATGTAAGCTGGTTTTGGTGTATTGATGTCCTCCATCTTCTTTTGTAAGTCCGTTATTTGCCGTTCCAAATTGTTCTTGGGTGGAGACCGACTTCTTGGACCATATCCCATGCCTGAGCCATCAGGTGGAGGAGGAGTATACTGCATGTATGGATGGTATTGATCATAAACATGTTCATATGGAGGAGGTCTATAATGATGCTACGTATAGGAACCACCTGGTATAGAGTCATAATGAGGAATGGAATATATGTTTTGTCCATGCATATCATATTCTGCAGGCATGTCATGAGTTTGTTCTAGTGTGTTGCCCCCACATTTGACTAGGGGTTTTCTTGTGTCCAAATTTTGAGGATGCCTTTGGATATCCAATTGCTTTTGAGGTTGGTCCTTAGCATTGGCATGCAATTTAGTGTATTTATTTGCATAAGACTTCCATAATGGTCTGCGTAGGCGGAGTTGTTCATGAGATGCTCTTTCATGAGTATCATAAGCTTGACCATGTGCATTTGGGACCTTAGGTTTTTGAAACAAGGATGATGGTAACTCAGGCACGAAGCATGGTCCTCTAGTACCTCCACTATTCGGTCTCCTTTGATCCATGTTGAGTTCAGTTTCTTGCATAGGTCGATTTTCCACTATTTGAGACATGTCAAAATCATGAGGTATCTTAGCTCCACTTTGTGCCATCACTTGTAGGAAATATTGTCTATCTCTTCTCATGATTTCCTCAACCAATCTATTAAAATGGGGATCCATGGTGGAGTCTTCCACTTCTGCTGAATGCACTAAAATGTTGTTTGTATTGTCATTGTGTGTATCATTGTTGTTTGTGTTATCCATGTTCTAAACATTTTGAGTGTTTCTATAAGTGTCCATGTCAGGTAATGTGGTTTGACCAGAATTGAAGAAGATATCATTGTCATACTCATAGGCACTCATGTTTGCAGACTCTTGAGCCTCTATCTTCTCTCCTAGATTTTTGGGAACGGGTTTCAACCATGAACTAGGTCTTGACCAAGATGTGTGAGAATAAATAAAAATGGAAAGAGTATGGAAGACCAAGAGTTGGATGGAATGTAAATGAATCCGAGGTTTACTTGCAATGTCCAAAATATAAGACCAAGTATGTATGTAGTAGAGTAGGTGTGGCTTCCAAAGAGATGATAGTTTCTCTTGATCAGGTTAGTTGACCTTGACTCTAAGTAAGACCAAATGAGACCCAAAGGTGATAGACCTTGATGAGGGACCACTTAACAAAATGTTGTTGTATGTAGTGTTTTGACAAAGTAAGACAAGGACAAGCAAGTGACCTTTTGACTCAAGTTTAGACAAATGTGAATGCAATGCAAGGTGTAAAGCAATGGTGGACTTTGCGAGATCCAAAGACAGGTTGAATTCTAGATGAAAACCCAAAGAGATAACCTAGGAAGCTCAATAAGTCTGAAACTGATTGCTCTTGTTTGCTGGACTGTAAGTGTTTTTCAATTCTGAACAAAGACATGCCTGTATACTTCACAGATGCGATTAAAGGACACAAACGTGTTTGAACACTACATAAACGTGTTTATGAGATTTTGTGAATACAGTTTTTCTTATGATGACACAGACGCGGTTAAATGACATGGACATTTTTGAACACTGCACAGACGCGTTTCCAGAAACTGAGTGCAATTTTTCCAATTTTGTAAAGTTGTTGTTGTGACCAAATCTGAATTGTTGACTATTTTTTGTGACAAGAGGACACAATGTTGATGAGGACTCAATGTTTGCAAGTGTTTAGACTCAATATGACTCCAAAGAAAGTGTGTTGTTTGATGTAAACATGTTTTGCATACACTTGAAGACAAAATGTTTTGATTTTTGGTCTTGAATGTTTGAATGTTTAAAAGAAGACAAACACAATTCTTATGGTTGGCCAGGATAATAGTTGTTGATCCCACATGGGGTTTCCCCTGAGGCTACACTATTCAAAGTGGATACTTAGATGCTTGTGATGAATAATAAGAGGGGGGGGGGTGGGTGAATTAGTATACCAAAAAATACTGAACTCAAACTTCTAAACAGTTTAGCAGATAACTGGTACAACAGATTTACCGGTACAACAAATTTACTAATAAACCGGTTAAGATAAATGCAAACCAAATAGCAAACAGAGCATTCACCCACAAGAGCACAATCACCATAACACAAGATGTTTTGACATGGAAACCCAAATGGGAAAAACCACGGTGAGCAGAAACTCACAAGTAACTATCTGCATAATAGAAACCCGACCGGTTAAGGTCATACAATGTTCTTCACCAGAACAAATCCTGTTAGGAATCTAGATCTCTGTTAGGAGATAAGTCATGTTAAAGACTACCTTGTGAGAGGATTTCAGATTCACAGTTGTGAACCACCTTGTTAGAGGATTTACAAAGGCTTTGCTAGGCCTACCTGATTAAGGGTTTCAAACTTGTCGAAGATATGAGTAATCAACAAGTAAGTGATCTAGATACTAGCACAGTATGCTTGGTTAGATCCTTGATAGCTCATTGTTAATGCACATTTAGCATTACTTCAGTCTTCAATATCTTTGTTTCTTCACACAGACCTAATCTTCTCTACTATGATTGTACATACAAACCCTTATCAATGACACCTAAAACCCTAGACATGATGTCCTTATAAAGGAATTTGATTTCATGTCGGTCCAATGAGATTGAATTACAAGTTCCTAGGTTCAGTGCATCTAGACACATTTGGGCAATACACCAAAACAACCAAAATAAAACTAACTCCTAAAATGATCCATAAATGAATTAATCACTCCAGATAAAAAATCAGCCTAGAGCTTATGGGCTGCAATTTGGACAAAAATTGTGGGGGCTATCCCAATTTTGCTAGCTGAAATTGGGATAACAAATCTATCAATCACTTTCCACGGTGAATGCTTCGTCACCCACCTTTGCCTTTGATCGCAATCCTATGGGGTTTATCAGGTCCCACCATATTCTATTGTAGGGGTGTAGGGAGTCTTCAATGCTTGCACATCCATCTATATTTAATGCCATGTGACAACCTCCCGCTATCCCACAACAAACACCGGACCTGTCATCATTCCCCCATGGGGGTACGGGGAACAATTTATCTTCCACTAAAATTTGTTTCTCCATCATTTACAACTGAGTCATTTGACATGCTCACAACAGTTTGCTAACCCTTCTGTCATAGCTTGTGGGGATGTGATAGATATTTATTTTAACTTGGCAATTAATTTCACAAATTCTATTTGTGTTGGCCTGCTAGTCCATGACTATTTAGACAAGTAGACACTAACCCCTGTAGGGATGTGGGGAATAACTAATTTTAAAGATAGCCACTAAAGGTCATAGATGGTGGCTAAGGTAGACCCCACCGCATTCCTGCAAGGGCTAAGACAATGTTGGGTTGACCCCTGCAGCGGTGCAGGAGAGCTTAAAGATAAGGTTTAAACAATAAGTGATGGACATTGGTCAAAGAGTATGCCATACATCTGCAAGGGCTAAAGGACTAACAATTTGATGCTTGTGAGGACACATGGAGAGTTTAAGGTTTTGATAATTCAACACACATGCAAAAATAAAAATTTAAGTGATTTTCCAAAGGACTTTAAGGACTTAAATAAAATATGCAACTGATTTAAAATTGATTCACTAGGTAGCGAGGCTGGTCACCACAAGGCAAAGGTAAGTTCAAGTTGTAACTAAAAGAACTGGCAACCTATAAGCAATAGTCAATGATGAAATGTGAAGTTGCGATATAAAATTCTTGCATGATGCAACATAAAGGTGTCACTTGTCTCAATTATGGTGATGATATGTAGGAAACTGGTTGTTTCAGAGCTTCATCCCAGAATCAAACCTATATGTCATTGATATTTGATCATCTGACAGTGCATGTAAATATAAATTTTAAATATTATCTATTTTCTATCGTAATTCACAAATTACAATAAAATATTAAAAAGAAAATGATGGCATTGTCAAATTCCTTGTAGCGGTGTAGAGAAATTCAACAATCACATCAAATAATAGTCTCAAGTTTGTGTCAAGTAAATAATAGTCACAACAAGTAATTTTGCAACGTCGTGACTTTGACTTGTGGGACAACTTTTATAAAGTTGTGATATGAAATCCTTACGCAATGCAATAGAAAGGTGACACTTGTCTTAATTTTGGCGACGTCATGTAGGAAAACAATTGTGTCAGTGTAGACACATAATCTATCCACATAATTAAATAGATATTTTTTATATTTATTTAATTATTTTACTAACATTCATCTATTAATTAAATTCACATTTAATTAATTTACTTAGCTTATACTCTTCTATTTAATTAAATGAATTTTATAATTTATTTAATTTAATTTACTAACTGAAGATGTTGAGAAATACAACTTCAGAGATCCCAAGAACACCTGCAAGCAAAATACCTGTCACAAGAGAAGAATGGAGGCAAAAAAGCAATAATGGCTCTGAAGAAAAATATTATCATTCAGAGAGGGAATCAATAAAGAAGTACAATACAATCCTTATAAAAGGAGATTACCAACCCTCAAGAAACCCTAAAGGGATAATGTGTATTTAATAATTAGAATAATTATTAAATACCTACAATATTATTAAATGCCTAAGTTTAGCTTAAGTGTAGAGGATAACAGACTAATAATTAAATAAATAATTATTAGCTAATACATGATAACTCTAACACCCCCCCCCCCCTTAAGATGAACTTAGGGAGTAGCTAAAAACAACTAAGGACTAAAAAATGCATGTAAACAAAATGCATGAAAGTAACAATGGGTCCCGACAACTAGGCCTGATGAGGTACCCAAGTACAAAAGATCTCTATAAAGCAGAGAAATAGAGAAAACCTCATGGGAAAAAACTCTACTCCAAAAAGAGATGAAGGCTAGTGAAGGACTGAAGAAGCCTCCAAACTAGAGAATGTTCCAGAAAACAAGAACAAAGGATGAACATATAGAACACCACTGAAGCATGAAGCTGCAAACACTACCGAAGAATAACCATCGATCTGAAAAACCTCCATTGCAATAGAAGATGATCAGGTAGAGAAGACTGTAATCTGCATGAGTGCCCTCAAATAACACTACTTGAATTAGATGGCAAACAAAGACAAAACAACTGAACTCGAAGATACAGATGGCTAAAACACCAAAGTATGAAGAGTTGATCAATCGAAGATGGAAGGTTGCCTCGAAAAATAGGAATGAAAGAGTGTCCATATGGTAAACGATCCTTCTCACCAAAATGCATAGGTAACCAATAAAGAAGTACAAGAATTATAATGAAATAGGAATGAAAGAGTGTCCATATGGTAAAAGATTATCATTCAGAGAGGGAATCGACAAAGAAGTACAATACAATCCTTATAAAAGGATATTAGCAACCCTAAAGGGATAATGTGTATTTAATAATTAGAATAATTATTAAATACCTAAGTTTAGCTTAAGTGTAGAGGATAATAGACTAATAATTAAATAAATAATTATTAGCTAATACATGATAACTCTAACACTAACTATAGTCCAATTATTAAAAAAATGATTAAATTTATTTAAATCCCCCCTTCTCATTTAAATAAGTTAATATTTATTTAAATAAATCCAAAATTCACATGCACATTTAAATAAATAAACATCTATTTAAATCCTATTTACCCTCACCCACTTGCATTCTCCTACAAAGCCCACTTGCTCACTAACCCTTGTTCTAGATTTTTCTAATCCCTTCCATTTTAGCCTAACCCACTTCTAATCACTTGCACAATCCTAATCCCAAATTAATCCACAACCCATCATCTCGCCCATTTAAGACTCTTACAGAGACTTAAATGCTTCCCTTCTTCAACATACTAACCCACATGGGTTTGGTCTCTTTTGACCAAGGCCTAACCATGGGTAAACCTTGCACAAGAGTTTACCCATTGGATAATAGCTTTGCCATTGGATAAAGCCTTTATCCAGTAACCCAACCACATGAGGTTACCCTTATGTCTCCTCAAGCATTTAATGCTTCTTCCCTCTCCTCTCAAGACCTCTCATGGTGCCACTTGTCACCATTTCATTGGTGGAAGTTGCAAACATGGATTGAGGATCATCCCTCTCTCATGCAATCCTATCGCTCCATAATCCAAATCAATCTTAACCCTTCAATCAACCATTTTGCCTATAAAAGGAACCCTCATCCTCAAGCAAAGGAGGAAACATCTTGAGCATTGTTATTATAGTTGCATAGGCATTTCTACTTAGCTTTCTCATAGAAATTCCATTTGTGCATTTGCACAACAATAAGAGTTCATTTTCAACCATTAAATCCTTCATTTGGGATCCACGGCTACATGCTAAAACTGAGGGCTACACTCAAGAAAGCTTTTTGGATCTTGGAGAGGAGAAGAACAAGGGAGAGACATCAACAACATTATGGAAGCTTCTTAGGGATCCTTTTCTCTCTTATTTTGCTTGTTATTGCTTCTATTATATGCTTTTTAATCTCTTTTGGTATGCATTTGGAAAGTTTAAAGTTCATTTGGTTTTAGTTTTGGTTGAGACTAACTTATTGACATTTGATCTTTGATTTTGTTTGTACCCTTTCATGTGCATCAGTTAGAACTTTGACTCAAAATTGAACCTAAGTCATTGATATTTGATCGTCTAACAATGGATGTAAATATAAATTTTAAATATATATCTTTTTCTATCAAAATTTACAAACAACATTAATTAATTAATCATAAAATTAAATAAAAAGAAAAGGTTGACGTTGCCAAATTCCTTGTAGAGGTAAATTCAACAGTCACATCAAATAATAGTCTCAAGTCTATGTCATGTAAATAGTAATCGCATCAAGTAATTTTGCAAGTCACCACTTTCATAAAGTTGTGATATGAAATACTTGTGTGATGCAATAGAAAGGTGAAACTTGTCTCAATTTCGGTTACACTATGTAGGAAATTGGTTGTGATAAAGCTTCGGCCTAAAAATGAACCTACGTCATTGATATTCGATCATCTAGACAATGCATGTAAATATAAATTTTAAATATTATCCATTTTGTATTGCAATTCACAAATAACATTATAGCAATAACAATTATCAAGTTTCCACAATCCATGAGATATAACATTATAGCATTCATTAATTAATCACAAATTACAATAAAAAGGAAAGTTTGGTGCCGTCAATTCATTATAGAGGTGAATTCAACAATCACATCAAATAATAGTCTCAAGTATGTGTCAAGTAAATAGCAGTCACATCAAGTAATTTTGTAGTATTGCTAGTTTGACTGGGAGTGCTTTCATCAAGTTATGATATGAAATCCATGCACGATGCAATAGAAAGGTCACACTTGTCTCAACTAATTAATTCACATGACAATTGATTTGACTAATCTGATGTCATATTTATGGCAACTTTTGCAAATTATAGGTCCTCATTGCAAGCTTACTATGGATTAAAGCCTTAAACAATTCAAATTTCATACAATTTTGTCCGATTTTATACCAATTTAAGAAATCAAAGCAACTAAATTAATGCAAGAAAATATTTATATAATTCGCGAGTAAAATTATTTTATTTGTTTATCAAATGCTTGCTTCGTCAGATTTTTTTTGACATTTATTTGAATACAAGGAATAAACAACAATAATAAGATTTTTTTCTTTCTTAAGGAAAATAAATATTCGTCAACATTTTCTACCAAATTTGGGTGATTTCTAAAGATTTGCCAACCACTTTAATATTCTATTTCTATCAATAATGAAAAATTCGGCAATATAATTAAATGTTATTTTTATGAGTAATAAAAAAATTGCCTAGATTTTATACCTTTTTTAGGGGGAGAGCGGGCACGGAGGCGGGGGGGGGGGGGAGGATTTCTTAAGTTTTCGCTAGTCTCACCCAAGGTGCATATGGATTTAGGATCTAGTGCTATTCATTTCCTAGAGGATAATTGCTCGACATCTACAAGTAACTCATATGTACATTTTAACAAATTATACATTTCTTTGCTTTACATATAATTGTTGTGAACAATCAAGATGCAATACATAAAATGAGGACTCAAACCATGCATTCAAATCCTATTCTACATTTAATTGACACCTCATTCAAGCAAAGGACTTGGACAAAAAGATAAAAGAAAAAAAAGAGTTCTCTCACCCACAACTCCTTGCTACACACACAAGATGCGTATGGTTATGTTATAATGGATTTATGTTTGAGAGTTTGTTGTGTGGATGCTCAAATTGACAACACCACTTTACATCCAAGATGTATGAAAATATACTACAAGTGGGTCTATTTATAATTTTTTTGGATGGAGGATCAATGACTAGGATTAGATTTTGGGTCATGAGTTTACCCCCATTGATGGTGAAATGGACGTGGCGAGGTCACAACGATTTCCCATTTTCATGGAGGTAATTAGTTACTTATTTCATTTAATTGACAAGTTAGCTGTGTTAACTAAATTGATTGGTTAGTTAACTATCGGGTGTAAACAAAATTATTTATGGATAATAGATTTATTTGAATATTTGTAGGAAAATGGATTTATTTAAACTAATTCAGTAATGCTGTTTGTTTAATCAATTTGATTTTAATATAGTGGATTAATTAAGGTAAGATGATTTATTTTAATGATTGGATGAATGATTACATTGTTAGGTGTTAAGATAGGGGTAGTGGTATGGAGATGAGTACATGTGATATTTTAGTCTCTACAATTACTTACACATAACCCGCACTTTATTTCATACTTATGAGTATTTTCAAATGCTAATAATAGTCTCAAATCCTAATAATAGAAGTATTCTCTAAATAACTATTTGAAGTGCCAACATCAAGTACATGACCATTACTTTATCACATCAAAATATTTAAAGTTGTCAATGGGCCATTGGTTTGCTAATGAAGTTGAATGATTCTAAATGAGCCCATTATGGATCAAGTCTTAGTGGGTGCAAGGTCCCCACACCATAAGGGATGAGGCATAGATCATTTCCTAAATGACTTTGGTAAAATGGATACCTTTCAATATGTTTCTCTTAACTAAAAAGGTTTCAACTAAAAGGTTGTACTCTCTGTAGACACCTAAAATTGTCATAGCCTAATTAATAAATATTTTATTTAGTTAATTATTTTATCTGGAGCCTTCTATTTATTAAATAGATTTTATCTCTTTAATTCATTCACTAAACTTTTTCTAGCCTTTCCTTAATTTAAATAAATATTTTTATTTATTTAAATTATCCTTTCCCTAAATTAAATAGATATATTTTATATTTAATTAATTCATTAGTTTTTTTCCTCCATGACATTTGCTATTCATCTCTTAATTTACCTTTAAAATCGTCTCTAATATTTTCTTATTTCCTATACCTACCCTCTAATCTGAGCCGACCATTTATCCCTCCACCTCTTAATCCTAGCCCTCCATTTCTAGGGTGTTCTCTATAAAAGAGACCTCTTCCTCTCTCTTTTTATAAGAAGAAAGTGATTAAATACCTACACTATGCTGAATTACATACTCAACCACATCCATTCTTTATTGAGCTCTTGTACGCACCTAAAGTTTGAGAGCAAATATATCAAACAAGATCAATGGAGATAGGAGGACAATAAAGACAAACCCTTAGAATATGCTAATTATATAATTTACTTTTATTTTATGTTCTTGCATGATCTTATGTTTTTTATTGGTTTTATGTTGGATTCCATTGTAGGACTAGGGTTTTAGTGGTTGATGCTTTTAGGTTTTTACGATAATTTTAGTTTTTAAATGTAGTAGAAACACTCTCATATCAATTAACTAAACAATTCTATAAATTTGATATAAAAACTTTTACGAAAATAAAATTTAATATATACCATATTATGATGTACTAGCCCGAAGAGGTAGCATAGTTGGTTAAGGGCTTTGGGTTTGTCCCATGTAGATCTCAAGATCAATTCTTTCCACCTTGAGTTATTCGATGACCGACTTATTCAAGCTAGTCGATCATCTCTAAAAGTTAGAAGAGAGCTTACCTCGTTAAAGAACTAAAGTCCGAACCATTAGACTAACCGTTCGATTCCTCTTGATTACCACAAACCAAAATTATACTAAAATTAATAACTAAAACCAACTAGGTATAACTATTGTTTTGGTGTACCACAACCATTGATATTTATAACATTCTACTAATTCAGTACCAATCAAACTTGACAACAAATCCAAAATCATGCATTTTGTTCCACCATTGGGTATATGTAACAAACACCAACCACAAGCAAGCATCCCTCTTCCAAGGCTTTTCATTCTCTTATCCTCTCCACCCAAACCACTACCAAACTACCTGCAACGTTGACGTGGCCCTCTGCTCTTATCCCCAAAAAGTCGTCCTGAAAATACGTCGCAACCCGTGAAAAACGGTGCGAAATACATGTGGCACATGCAAGTGCCGGGCGATTCCTCTGACGTGGCATTTCTCTAGAAAAACCACTTTCTCAAAAAACATATTTTAATACCATTGAAATGAATGAACGTTACTCACCAACGTGTATAAAAAATCCACCAGACGTCAGTCTGAGCGTGACGTTGACGGCGAAGTTGACGGCTGTCTGCAAAGTGCCAGGCTGTCAGCCGCATTTCGTGGACGGCACCCACGGAGGATGCGTGACGTGTGAATTGAGCAGATGGCTGACGGAATATTTTAACCACATGTCGGCGTTATTTCAACCCACTCGGGTTAAACGAGGGTCAACGGGACCGCTTGACTCGGCAAAACGACGTGCCAGCTGTATGCCACGTGGGGCCCATGGGGCGGCGATGTTTGGCGGGAAGATGCCTGGCTTCTGCTTTATTTTAAAATTGGTATAAAAGTATATTTTATTCTAACCGTGGTCGGTAAAGTACCGGGAGAAGTACGTACGTATCGTACTTATGTGTATATATGTATGTACATATTGTGCGTACGTATGTAGATACCTCAGTTTAATGTATATACGTATACGCGAGTTTCGTATTGGAATTATGATTTGTCTGGAAACGTCGGGTAGGTTGTTAGTTATGAAAGTGTGAACGTGGACAAATACATCGTTTTTAAACGGTCGTATTTGGGGTGCTTTTGAAAGGTTTGCATAGCTGTTAAGTGGGGCTTGGGCACTTATTTCCTTTCTTTTTCTTTTCATTTTGGGTGTTTGAAAGGTTTTCAAGTGGGGTTTGTTTTTTTCACAATTAATGGAATAGGTAGGGAAGGGGTCTAATTATTTTTCTCTTTTATAATAATTTATTTCATATTTAAAAAATTATTTGTTGGATCAATAAGGGAGAGGGGTCACTTGTTGTACAAGGTTCAATTATTTTTTGGATCAATTAGAAGAATTGTATAACTTCATTGGTACCCATAGCCTACAATTATTAGGTCATTTGTGCATAACTATTGCATCGGTTATGCAACTTTTTGTGGTGGTCAAAATGAATGGTTAATGAGGCAATATAGAATATATATTAGCTGTCATCTTGAAATGGAAGCGGCTATGTAGCCACATAAAACATAAGTTATATAAGAGGGAAAAGACGCATCAGAAAATGTGCCCCTTATATAACTTATGTTTCATGTGGTTGCATAGCCACTTCCCCTCAAAATTACAACTTTTTTACCCTTGCATGCTTAACGAATCCTCTCGCATTCATTGTAACTACCTAAAAGCTAAAACAATAGTTATAAGCGCTTAAGTTGCATACAAGATATTTTTTGTTGTCAAAATATGACGTATTGTTTAGGAGCTTAGGTTGCATGAAGTTAGTTGTAACAACTACTTGTATCCTTCCACTAGTCTAATGATTGTGAGTAAATTTTAAGAGTCCATCTTAGTGAAAGAGCTCGCTTCCTCTAATTTCTAAGTTGTACATGTTGCCCATAATTTTGTTCCAATGATTAATAGACTTTAATTGTCATATGAGAATGCCTCATGTAACTTCTTGTCAGTGCACTCTAATAACCTTGGTCCCATGAAACTTTTTTCATCAATTAGAATGTAACAAATGGAATACATGTTTTCTTGGAAAATTAATAGAGCTTGACCTTGAAGAGGGTATGTATCCTTTATTGGTATGTGAAATGCTACATGTATGGTCTATGCATTGATGTTGAAAGTTGCTACACTTATTGGGCCAAACAACAATACAAGTGCTTGTGTATGGGGTGCATTTATAGAAAGTATTGTCTTGATATTATTAATCAAATTTATTTTCTTTGTTCCTCTAAGACATTGTATGATTAGAAGCTGTAGGCATAGAAAGGTCATTTATAAAACCTTGAACCACCTCTTAATGTTGTGTTGATCTACATAAATTTTTATTTTAATTTTAAACCCACTATAGTTGATCCTTGATTGACCTTAAATGTCTTGGCTATACTCCACCAAGTGACCAACTAATAGTACCCTCCTATTAATGAGCACCAAATATATGAAGGTTAGTACATCATATCCATATGATAAACATCACAATTGAATATCGATATAACACCCCACAACCTTTAAATGGGTGAAATCATTGTGTCCACCAAATATATGAAGGTTAATACATCATATCCATATGATAAACATCATAATTGACTACCGATATAACACCCCACAACCTTTAAATGGGTGAAATCATGGTTTCCACCAAATATATGAAGGTTAGTACATCATATCCATATGATAAACATCACAATTGACTACCGATATAACACCCCACAACCTTTAAATGGGTGAAATCATGGTGTCCCTAAAAGAGTTACAAGTATGCTAACGTTTGTCCTTGCATCTTCATCCACCAACTTCTCCAACTCATGCTTGATTATTTTCTCCTATTTAGCTTGTTGTAGCTCAAGTTCTTTAAGGTCTAACTTATCACCTAATACCACATCAATGCAATGAATTTACCCTTGCTAAGGTATATATAACTAGGTTCACATGGCTCCTTACAAGATAAGCACAAAATTATCCTCTAAAGTTCATTTTGGTGTGATCATCCAACTTCTTTATTGTAAAATAATATGGTATAGATTTTTGAGTTTGTTAATGCAAACCGCCTTTCTAAACATTGTCCTTATGTGTTATACTAATAGGTGGTATTGGTTAAGATAAAAACAAATATTCCTAAATGTGTATGCTGAATTTGTACCTATTTGTAAACCCTATTTAAGCCAACCACTAACCTAGATCTACAAACTAATTCAACAAACTCTCAATGTAGTACTCTAATCACACATGCAAATAACATAGAATAAACCAAAATATACCTTCACATGCACAATCAACTTGTCTCCATCATTCTCCTATCCTCCAAGATCTTTGTTGAATTTTGTTTTCTCTCAACTATTTGCACTTGCACAAGAGGTCAAAGAGGAATGGAATGTGGTTGTTGTGATGATGTAAGCTATTGCAATGTGATGATGCATGCTAGAGGAATTTTGGCATAATATAGGTGCTCTAATGATTGCTTGATGAAAAACAAGAGGAAAGAAGCCTCTTTTATAGAAATCACAAAGAGAATCAAGGGTTTAGATTAAGAGGTTAAAATATGAAAGGCCATGATTAGATAGTTAAAAGAGAAGCAATGGATTGAAGGGTTTGTAGAGATGAAGGAAGGATATTGAGTGGTGTAGGTAAGAGTGAATAAGATTGAGAGATTAATTTGAAATGGGGGGATAAGATTAAGAGGTGGGTTGACTTTTTGGTTCAATGAATGTGGACATTGGAGAAAGGACAAAGTGAATGAAGATGAATGACACTTGTCACATGCCTACAAATTTATATTATGATCCATGTGAACAAGTTGGAGCACTAGGATTAGAAAGAAGTGGATAATGAATTTAATTAAATAATTATTTATTTATTTAATAGAAGAAAAAAGTGGAATTAGGATAATTAAATAAATAATAAATATTTATTTAATTTTAGAAAGAAAAGGCTAATGAAATTGATGCTGTGCAAAATGGGAAGGTTAGTCATGATAACAAAACAACACAAACAAGAAGAAAGCCAATTTGTTAGTGTTAGAAATCATAAGCAAAACACTATCCTAAACAAGCATATCAAGAAAGACGCTACGAAATAGATAAAAAACATAATAAATCTACAAAATGTAACCAAACATCTCCATATGCTCTCTACCATGTTGATAGGTTCTCCTTCTTTGTTCCTCTCCTCTCCAAGTTCCAAATTAGTGTAGCTCTCAGTAGCTTTTTGCACTATGGATGTCTTTTGGAGGTTCAAGATGAAAAATAATTTTACTCTAAAATGATATGTAAATGAGAACAAGAGCTAAAATGAGAAATTATCTATTTAGCTAGTGTTAATTTTTAACCAAAAGAGTGAATATGATGGATTTATGCTAAATGCTCTCTAGAATGCCTATAATGTAAATGCATACAAGTTTTCAGGATCTTGATTATGAAGAAATGAGCTCTATTTATAGGAAAAATAGAGCAATGGATGGTTGAGATTGAGTAATCTCAACAAGGGTCAGGATTGAATGATATTCAATCCATGTGAAGGCTTTCAACCCAATCCCAGGATGACAAGTGTCAACATGAGAGGGGTTGAGAGGAGAGGGAAGAAGCATTAAATGTTTGACATGACCTGAGGGTTAACTTGGGAGTTAAGGTTAAGGTTGGGTTGAGTGAATAAATTCATTATCCAAAGAATAATGCTTTTATCCAATGGATAAACTCTTGTGCAAAGGTTAAAGGGATAACCATGGTCAAAGCAATAAATGCTTGAGGAGACACATGGGTCACATGAGGGTTGAGTAAGGGGTTAAAGTCTTTAACCATGGGTGCAAGTAGATTTAACTATTAATGGTCATCTAAGAGCCATAAGTGGGTTGGAAGACTTTTAGAGGTTAAATTGTTAAACACACAAAGCATTTAATGCTTTTCAAAGACTTTGGAGTCTTTGAGAAGTGACTTCAAGTTGCTTAGGGATGTGACAATATTTATGGGATGGGTTAGGCTAATTAGAAAGGGGTTTAGAAGAATCTAGAAGGGCATTAGGATTGCAAGTGGGTTTGGTGGGTGAGAGAAAATAGGATTTTTATTAAAATAAAATCCATTTATTTCAACAAATAGGTGCAAGTTGCATTTTTAGGAGAATGCAAGTGTGGGGGATTTAATGATTTAAATAAATATTTTATTTAATTTATTTAAAAGAAGAAAAGGGATTAAATGAAATAAATAGAATTTATTCATTTAATTGATTGTAAATTTGGTTTAATGAATTAATTAAAATAAATTGAGTAATTTATTTAATTAATAGGAGAATGTTTGAAGATGAATTAATTAAATGTTAGTTTAATTAACCGATGGCTAGTGAGTTTTTAATCAAATAAATAGCAAATATTCATTTAATTAAACATGACAGATTTATGTGACTACATTTGCCCCTTTTTGAGACGGTGCGGTTTATCGCGTCGTTTCAAAGAAATAAAAATAGGTGTGAAGAAATATGCCCCATAAAATGTTAATTTAATGGGTGGTATGCCCCCTCGAGAGATGGGCTAAAAATTTTGAAAAATTGGGCGATCTCTCGAAAAAGAATGAAAATTTGACAGGGTGATAGAAGGGAAGATTTTAGCAATACTTATGAAAAATAGAAGAAATCAGAGATAAAATGGAGAAATGGGAGGCTCGGGAAGTTCACGGGGACCATGCCATTGAGCGGGGGAAAATTAGGGTTACGGTGAAGGGTATATATGGGGGGAAAGGGGTGAAAACAGGTTCATTTGCATTCGCATCCATAGTGAAATTGGAGCTCTGATAGTGACCTTTTGGAAGAGCAAGCAGCAGTCGGGATGTCGGTGCTGTTGGGACTCATTAAATTTGAGTCAAGTTTAGAGGTCCATTTCAAAATTTTACTCTGCATTTCCAAATGATCATAAAATATGTTAGTTTGAATGGCCTAGTTAGAAAGGGGGTAAAATGGAGCTAGTTGATTTTCAAGGGGTAAGGCTTTGGAAACTTGTTATACACCTTTCATTTGGCCTATGCAGTGTGTTGCAACTTTCAAAATTCACTTTAGATCAATTTGTCAGGTACCCATTTCAAGGGGTGAGCTGAAAGTGCATTTTAGGCTCAAATTCATATTTTACCAAGTAGCCTAATTTGAGTGTTTATATCTTTTGCCTTGTTGATCATCATGAATAATTTCAAAATGGATTGAATTCTATGCATAAAAGTGTGTCTTCGTGCAAAATTTCAAGTTTCTAGCAATCCATTTGCTTAGTTTTCCAAGCTCAATCTATTGGCAGTTTGTGTTGTTTGACAAGTCCCTGTTTCAGCACCTAGTCGAGGCCCTGTTTTGCATAAGTGTAAAATTTTCCCCGATAAATGTCATGCCAAAATATTTATTCCGGGCTATTATTGATACAAATGACAAGCTATGTTTTAAATTTCAAGCTCCTGCCAATTCATTTGATTGGTTTTTAAAAGGGTTTCTTAGGCCATCTATTTCAGTGATCCGTACTTTCATTGTCGTATCAGTTAAAGTTGCTATTTTCATGAGCGCTTCGTTTGCACCCAGTCATCCTTTTGGTCGAATTGAGTATTCTAAGTTTTAATATGTACTTCAAGGTACCCATACCTCAAATTTGAGGGTCTACGGAGGTTGTTTGATATTTTTAAGAAAGACATCATGTGTTGCCTGAACATTGACTTCATCAGGTCCGCAGTGTCGACAAAGCCTGTTGGTCATTTTCGGCAATTAATATCTCTTCGCTCGAGATTATTCTTGAGAAACTGTTTGGTAGAGTTCATCCTTGTAGATCAGAGTACGTGCCTGTCAGATGGCGAGGTCTAGAAAGGTGTTTTGACTGGTTTGAAAATTACGTATTCGCGATTAAATGCGAAAATGTGGCGCAAGTGCCTGAAAGTTGCAAAACTCAATTTGATGATCCGAAAATGATGCCGATCATTTCGAGAGGTATGTGTAAGGTTCGTAAGGCATTTTGAAGGTCAGTTGGATGAAAACAAATTTTTTTTTAGCCGGACCCACTTTGGGGCCCAACTTGACTTGCCACTTCATGCATCTTTTCAGGCAAAGTTAAAATTGTTATTTTTTGCAATCATATGTTTATATGATTTAACTATGAAGGAATGGTATTTGTATCATTGAAAAGCAGAGGTTTGTGGAGTTTGGGAAGTGTATAAACTTCCAAGCAAATGCAAACAGTGTATTGGCAACATATAGAGTGAGTGATGGGTGAGCTGAAGAAATGGTGGAGCTCCCTTCCATGGCAAATTTCCCTCTCTGTTGTAGCATGGTAGCGTGGTTAATGAAATGGGAAAATGAAACTATTACCAAATGCCATTGGCAGGTCTGAAACTAGCTCATCTTTTCCCCCTCTGTGTGGTGTTGTAAAAGTGTTTGAAGCCATTAAACCAAACATATCAGCATGTTTAATTTACATGTTTGCCTTGCCTTTGTGTGAGCTGCATGGAGAGTAGGAGAATGGGGAAGTTTAAAACCAAATGCAGATTTGGCAAAGGTAAACCAGACTTATTCCTCCTTCCCTGTGTGTGGCATTTGGGGAGTGCAATGTTAACTCCAACCAGAATGCAAATTGGCAAGTGCAAGTGCCAACATCTTCTCCTCCTGTCTTCTGCGTGGCATGAGAAAAGCTTATTGAAATATCAAACAAATGCAAGCTGCAGGAGTACCCCCCTCTACGTGGTTTTTCTTTCTTTGAACAGTAGAATCTTTCAAGCAAATGCTTCAACAATCCTCCCTCATGTGGCAAATGATAACCGACAGGTCATTGGAGGTTTTCCAAATGGTAATTGGCAGTTCACGTGGTATGGTGGAGGAGGCATAGAAAGTTTAATACCAAATGCAAACACCAGTCCTCCTTGCGTAGCATGAGATGGGAAAAAACATGTAAAACTCCAAGCTAATGCTAGAGCCAACACCATTCAGTCCCTACATTTGGAGGAGACATTTAAAAAACTTTCAAACAAATGCAATATGGCTGGTATCCTCCACGTGGGTAATGGGGTGGTTTTTTTTTTAACCTTCAGCAAATAATATTTGGCAAGTGTGAAATCATCCCAGCAGTCCCCTACATAGTTTCTGGAAGGGGCTTTTCTTTAAAACTCAAACAAAATGTAGATTGCGTGAGGGTTAAAGGAGTTTTGTCAAGTGCTTTGGTTGTGCAAGGTAAATTTCCCCCTTTTGCGTGGTGTATGGAGAGCACAGAGTATGGTAAGAAAGATTAATGAAACTCAATTGAATTGTCGTGGCATAAAAAGAACCATGAAAATCTTAAGCAAGATGCAAAACGCCATGAAAAGTCTCAGAAAACCTTCAGGAAGTGCATTTCTGGGCAAAGTCATATATCCCACATTGGTTGTGGAGGAGAAGATTATGGTATTTAAATATAAAGCTCCACATAACCATAGTGTCAAAGCCTCAAGAGGTTTTTGATGGATGGTGCTGATGGGTGCCCAAGTGGACCCCAAGCATGCGGGCACGCTTTTTGAGGCAACCAAGGAGGTTGACAGATGACGATAGGTGGACCCCACATGGACACAGATCCCGAGGCAGGCATGTTTGTCAGGAAACAGATGGCTTAACCAGTGAGCAGGTTCAGAGAAGATCGACAGTGTTTGTGATTTCGCAAGCCAAAGATGCTCGTTCGTTACCCTCTGCGAAATGACAAAAAGCATTTTGCGAAAGTGAGTAGGGTAAAGATCGTGCAAGTTCGGTGGTGATCCGATGGCTCGCGTGACTTCGCGAAGGAAAGGTGCATGTTGGTTAGCCATCACGAAATGGCGAAAGACAGAAGGCAGTCTAGATCCCGCTGAGGTGGTAGTGACGAGGCAGACACATGGCAGATGGATGAGGTGTCATCTGAGGTGGCACCCAATGGATCCCATCGACGAATCACAGGATGTCAGCATGTGAAATGGGTGAAAAATCAAAGTTAATTATATAGTGTAAACTATATTAAAAATTCAAAAATTTAAATGATGGAGGCATATGAAGGATTTAATTCGCCCAGAGGTCTATTTTTACTCAAAATACCAAGTATCATATATCATCGGAAAGCTATCGGGATAAGGAATACAATCAGATAGTTAATTTTAACAAATTTTGGATATTTTGGAAGCAGTTTCCACGGGAAAGATGAAGGAATTGAAATTTAGTTGGAAAAAGAGACACTTGGCTTGTTTTGATGAAATCTAATCTTTTTCCCTCTCCTTCTTATTCCAATTTCTTCTCAATTGTAGAGGTTCAATAATTCTATGAGAGTGGCTCCAGTTTTCATGGCTTCCAATTCTGAGTTCTCTTCAAAATTGTAGAGGGAAATGTCCTTATCCATAGAATAGAGTATCTTCTTGCTGTAAATGTTTTCATGTATGTGTAAGGCATATACACGGTTTATTGGATTGTCTCTAAGCATTCTCTGTCTTCAATAAATCCAGTCTTCAAGGGAGTTTGGGTTTGTCCTCTCAAGTGGGAGTGTAAGGGTTGTTTTTAGGTACTCTTCAAGGAAGAGTTTAAATTCTATGAGCAATCATTTTGGATTCAGGATAATGTTTAGATATGTATGATCCTCTGTCTGAATTTAGAATGTATTAATGTCAGACATTAATATAGGGATATCTTTCTTAATAAATTGGATTTGCAACAAAGGTGTTCATTTTCAGTTTGATGTATGACTCTATTGCCCTTAGATAAGGCACTGATCTTACAGATTTTGGGATTTTCTCAGGGATTTAAAATAAAAAATTAGAATATCTACAGTTAATTTCATGTTTGTAATGTTAAGTTTGTTCCATCCATCTCATGATTCAAAAATGTTGAGTTGCAAGTGTGGATCTAGCCCATCTACAGTAACCTCCTAATTTTTTGAACCTTTTGAGATCCATCTGCTTTTGTTGATGCAGTCTTGTGTGTAATGGGTCTGATTAAATGCATCACAGGTACACCCACCTAGGTTTTGCAGAGCCTGAAGAGTAGAAGGATTTAGGTCCTTGTTATGTTGCCCAAGCCCTGAAGTGTTTCATTGATTGAGATTGACTATCTCATAGATAGATTTGTAGGTGTTCTTGGGTTAACTAGATTTGGTGAACAACAGGTGCCTATAGCAGATCATTGATTAGAGTGAGTTGAGTCCGTCAATTCCAGCAGCCAGATGCCCCAATGTGTTTGAACAAGAATCTCTTGATGCCAATGATGGATGGATGGAGATGTGAAGTGAGAGTTGTTTTGAATCATAGCAGCCCTGATAAGACTTAGGTCATTAGGATAAATGCCTATTGTAGTCTAGGTGTGCCATGATTGCTTACCTGTTGAGACTCGAAGATACTTGATCAAAGTATCTATTGATAGTCTAGGTTTAAACTTAAAAAAGTCTGAAACAAAACAACTGATGGTGATGGTTGATGAACGTGTGTAGGAGGATCTTCGCGTCTTGCATATGCGCAAGAGGCATCCCACCACACAGGTGTTGCATGATCGATTGACAAAGGCCAAGGTGGATTGCATTGCAGCGACATGCCTGTATGATGTTATGTATATGCCCGTGATTCAGACGAATCACTGTTTGATCACAACATTGACATAGCGATGGCATAGTGAGACATGTACGTTTCACTTGGCACAGGGGGAGATGATAGTTACACTGGAGGATGTATGGCACATCCTGCACATTCCCATTTGAGGAGAGCTGGTGACGTATGACTGAGCTTGGGGGACAATAGTAGTGTATAGATTATTTGATGAGGATGTCTTCATTGATGATGGGTCGATAGCCTGGGAGGATATAGCAGCCTTGTATGAGCCATTACCATCAGTGCTATCAGGGATTGTTGGGGGAATTCTATGTCCAAATCGACGATCGCATGGACTTGTCATTGGTTGGGGTCAGGTGATTGAGAAGATCATGACAAAGGGGACCCAGTTTGTATGGGGACCGTGCATGCTATCACACTTATATCGAGATCTACATGAGGTAGCATACCGAGGGGTGGGCTCATTGGGAGTGGGGATCACTTTGCTTCATATTTGGGCGTGGGAGCACTTACCTGTTACCCGACCAGTTAGTTTGAGATTCTGAGCAGTGGACCAGCCATATGTATACATGTATGGAGGTATGATGAGTCAGCCCCACTTGGGGAAGTTAGAGTGGTGGCGGCGGGCACTGGACGATTTGGATATAGTGATCTAGAGCCCATATATTGAGTGTGAGCCATGGGAGGATGATGTAGAGGCATTGTCGTATGTTTTTATGACACGATACCTCATTGGTAGGATAGCCTACAATGTGGAGAGACAACTTTCGGGTAGAGTGTTGAGACAATTTGGGTGGCAAGAGGGATTGTTGAGTAGCTCTGGAGAGTATGCTAGAGTAGTCCGAGAGAGGTTCCTATGGGGACCAGTGTTACCTTATGATCAGGCTTTGGCAGAGTTCCACACATTACAGGTGAGACCATGGGATATGCGGTTGAGGATTGTAGATGCAGGGGTTACAGAGGAGTACACTCAGTACATTGCGGCACATCTGATTCCTCGGATATCAGATCCAACGAAGCCTATTCCATCCTTTGAGGAGGAGAGGAGACAGGGACGAAGGAGGAGAGGAGGTCACGTAGGTGTACGAGGGAGAGGAGATGGTGGTGGTGGGGATGGAGGAGGTGACGATGGAGGAGGAGGAGGAGGAGGTGGGGGTTTTGGAGGAGGTGGTGGATTCAGAGGTGGAGGTGGGGGTGGTGGATGATTACAGTGGAGAGGGAGAGGTGGGCAACCTTTGCGGCTATTGCAGGGACCTTTTATGCAGGGAGGCATGAGATTAGGTGGCAGGGATGTAGGTGAGGGACAAGTACCTATCGAGATAGGGGAGGGAGCCACTGGAGAGGCACCTATGGATAGAGGGGTGGGAGCGGCAGGGGGTGGAGATCTGTGGGATCATATGATATTATTTTTGTAGACTCAACTAGAGGATATGGAGGCAGAGGTGGCAGCTAGAGATGTGCAATTGTTTACATGAGAGTCAGAGCTGACTATAGTGTTGTGGGAGAGAGATCAAGCCGTGGACAGGGTGATATAGTTACAGGAGAGAGTTTAGGCCTTGGAGGGAGTATAGGGACATGGGCCATCGACTGATTACCTAGCGAGAGAGATACGAAGAGCAAGCGAAGAGGTTGATTACTAGTGGGGTCTATATGAGTAGGAGGTGCCCTCTAGTTGACGGGCACTGAGTTATTCACAGATGCATTGGGAGAGATCATAGTGGTCTCAGAGGTTGCAAAGAAGTGGGGGTGTGATGGGTCCTCCACGGAGAGATAGATCAGGTGGTGCAGGGGGTAGTGGGGGAGCAGGTGGTGATGGTGGTGCAACATCCGGTCAGAGTGGCATCTGAGAGAGCATTTTGTATGCTTTTTATATTGTCATTTTGGACTGTGTCTTGGATGGCTCGTGGTAGTCGATATTTTTGGACTTCATTGTACTCTAATATATGTATGTTTTTTTCGATATGATATGATATATGAGGAGATCCCATATTGTGTGATGATATGCATGTTGATGATATGGATGGTTTTTTATGCAGGATGATGATCTATGATGTATACTTATATGGATACTTGTACTTGCTATATGGATGTGTTTATGAGATGGATTCCTATATGCATGTTTACATGCATATTTATTCCTACATGATGTCTATTTGCATATTTTATGATGTGATGCTAACATGTGGATGTCGGTTGATATGCATGATTTGTTGATGTTAATGCTTCATGTATGTAAATGCTATAATGATTATATATGCATAATGAAATGATGATTATGATGGTACTTTGTATTTTATGTTGATGAGACAATGAGATAATGATATGAAATGATGTTTGATATAATGTGTGATTGATTTATGTAAATGCATCTAGATGGTTTTTTAAAAATGAATGCACTATGTAAAGTACACATGTTTATATAATGATTTCTAAATGAATGCATATGTTTAATGTATAAACCAATGTTAATACAAATGGTTTTTATGTGCGTTATGATCCAAATGTTGATAACATATGGCTAAGTGAAAATGATAAGGTAATGATAATGCAACACATGAGTAATGAATATCTGTACCTTAATGCAATAAAAAGAGAATGAATGCATTTATAATGAATCCTAAATGAAATTTGTTGTAAGATGAAATGAATGAGTAGAAGAATATACTAGATGGATAAATGAATGCACTTAACTCATGGATAGATAAATAATTGCATGCAATTACAGAAATCTAAACAAATGTATGGTAAACAAGTTTTTTAAATGATGGTAAATGAGGAGGATAAATGATACTAAATGAATGCATAGTAATGGTAATAAATGCAATGTTATAAATGGATCTAAATGTCATGATTTGTGCAATAATGAAATGATATAATGATGTTAATGCCAATAAATGATAATGAACTATATGTAGTTAAATGTAACTAAATGATATGAAACACACTCTATGCAAATGCAACTAAATGTAATGATGAAGATGTGATTATGATAGATGAATGCAAGGTTTTGTAGACTTTGCATGATGCACCGATGATGTATCAGAGAACTCTGTCGTGATTGTATCCAACACCAACTCATTTTCCCATAACTTCTCACATTAATCTTGTTCACACTTGTAGACACAACCATGCATATGAATAATGAATGATTAAATGGATGGGTGACATGCAACGAAATACAATATAAACATATGAGATGGAATGATGATCCATAGTGTTTTTATTTTCATCATTGAGCATGATAATATCGAACTTGGATGAGGCAGTAGGAACCAAGGATTGAGCATGGTACCTGCAAACAAACAACATAAATAAAGAATATGGACCCTCCATAATGGTTCATGCTCATATGGTCGAGGTATACGCTGTAGTCAGCAAGCCATAGTGATCCATGACTGTATTTTGCATAAGATCACGTAGCTTAGTGAACTTCCCATGTAGACACCATTAGTACATGCCCCAGAACTTCATCAGAATAATTCATAGAAGACATACAAACAATGCTTAGGAACCATCCCGACCACTCTAATCACTTGTGAATATCCCAGAGTAGCGTAGGAACCTGATATATATAAATGAATGAATAACCTACAAATCAACCAAGTATTTGATAGCTTAAACAAAATTTTCTTGTTAAAGAAAATGTCATCTTATCTTTGTTTTTGGTAAGGAAGGATGCATCCTTGTTAAGACAGTTTGCATGTTTGATGTTGATTGTTTGGTTGATGTGAGAAGTGGTCATCGTTTGAGTATTTCACAATGTTTGTTTGGTATTTGCTTGGATGCGTATATACAAAAAGTGTTGCCATGCTTGTGGTTGATTTTTGATGTTTTCAAAATGTTTTTGGATTTTGTGCAATAGTTTTCCAATGTTTTTGGATTTTGGTGAGACAATTTTCAAATGTTTTTGGTATTTTGATGATTGTTTTCAAATGTTTTTGGTATTTTATGCGACAATTTTGACTGAAGAACTCAATGAATCACAAGTAATTCATAATCCACTTCCATCAAACAAATTAAGAGCATTGCCCCCAATTTTAGACATGACTATGAAAAAGCGGGATGCAAGACGCATGAAATACTATCCTTGATTGCAGATGAATAACAAGACATGGTTTGGATGGATGAACGAATGGATGAAATGAATGTGATCGCAACAAGTCTGAAAGACAATGGATCCATAGGCGTTACGAGTGGCGCCTGTTTGCTAGGTTTTCACCATCGTACTTACCCAAGGTGCCACCGGAGTGATTGTTCACCATTTGGATGCATGATTTTTCTTTACTATTTTGATTTTTTTTGTATTTTCTTCATGACATTTTTCTGAATATTTTTGGTGTTTTTCTAGTATGTAGGGGAGCTTGATGCTCTATGCAGCTTATGTATAAAACCTTTTGAGGTGCATGTTGTTGATCAGATTTGCTAGTGGTTCTCCTTCTGAAGTAGACAATTGATATGCCCCGGACCCAAATACAACAGTGATAACATATGGACCCAACCAGTTTGATTCAAACTTTCCCTGATGTTCTCTGCTTGGTTGGTTATGAGGATTCTCTCTTAGAACAAGATCACCTACCTCAAATGTACGAGGTCTAACTCGATGATTATAGCTTCTACTCATGCGTTGCTGATAGGCTTTGAGGTGATTGTATGCAGCTTGTCGTTTCTCATCAAGTAGCTCTAAGTCTTGGAGATGGGATACTCTGTATGCTTCATCATCTATCAGATTATGCAAGGAAACCCATAGTGATGGTATCTTGACCTTAATAGGAAGGATAGCTTCTGCACCATAGACCAGTGAGTAGGGAGTGGCGCCTATAGGGGTTCGAATGCTAGTTCGGTATGCCCATAGTGCTGGATTCAATTGAACATGTCAATCATGATCGACATTGGCTGTCTTCTTGAGGATTCTTAATATGTTCTTGTTTGATGCTTCGGCCTGACCATTGCCTTGTGGGTAATAGGGAGTGGAAAAGAAATGTTGAATGTGAAACTTCTCACAGAGTTCACGGACATCCTGAGTTTTGAAAGAAAGACCATTATTTGTGATGATGGACATGGGTACACCATACCGACAAATGATGTAATTAAGGATGAATGAGGCGATTTGCTTGCCAGTGACTTGGGTAAGTGGAACAACTTTGATCCACTTTGTGAAGTATTCGGTAGCGGTAATGATGAATTTGTGGCCATTGGATGAAGATGGATGAATCTTACCCACAAGGTCAAGTCCCCATTGACAAAAAGGCCATGGTGTTGTCATTGGTTGCAATTCCTATGCTGGTGCATGTATCAGGTCTCCATGAACTTGGCATTTCTTGCATTTTCTGACAAAGTAGTATGAGTCTTTTTCCATGGATGGCCAATAGTATCCAATGCGCATGAGTTTCTTGGCTAGTGACAAACTGCTTGCATGAGTTCCACAAATTCATTCATGTACCTCTTCCAAGGCCTTTGTTATCTCATCCTGCTCTAGACATT
Organism: Cryptomeria japonica; assembly: GCF_030272615.1. Taxonomy (NCBI): domain Eukaryota; kingdom Viridiplantae; phylum Streptophyta; class Pinopsida; order Cupressales; family Cupressaceae; genus Cryptomeria; species Cryptomeria japonica. The sequence continues at coordinate 897,657,412 of NC_081409.1, read as the reverse complement.
GAAGGAGAGTACCATCAAGACTGCGTCGGTATAGGGTTTCAATAATAATGGTATATCGAGCGGTTTGGTAAATGAAGGTTTTACGTTGGTTATTCGATTGGTTAGGAGGAAGTGTGTGATCGTGTAGATAGGTGTAGAACTCACCATACCATGGGGATTCAGAACTGATAAGGTGACATATCATCTCAGATTCAGGATTATCATAAGCAGGAATCCAAAGTTGTTCGACCACGAACTCGTAGCGTGTTGAATTATGTGGAAGATCTAGGAGGGATACAATGGTAGCCATAGTGTCAGCAGCTCGATTCTAATCTCTGGGTATCTGCTCAAAGGTGATAGTAGTGAATGATGCCTTTAATTTGTCCACCATTTGTTTGTATGGCATGAGTTTATCATCCTTGGTCTGATATTCATCTATTGCTTGTCGAATGACCAGTTGGGAGTCGCCATATACTTGTAGTTCTTGTAACTTCCATTGTACAACTAGTCGGAGTCCTATGATCAAGGCCTCATACTCAACTATGTTGTTGGTGCATGAAAAAGTAAGCCTCTAAGACTTTGGGATGCTGTCACCTTAAGGTGTGATAGACAGAATACTTGCCCCCGAGCCATGCCTAGTGTATGAACCATCAAAGTATAGTTTCCATGGTTGTGCTACTATGATCATGAATATCTCTTCATCTGGAAAATTGGAAATGAGAGGATGATCACCTATGAGTGGTGCATCGGCCAACTGATCTGTAATAACTTGACCCTTGATAGCCTTATGGTCCACGTACTCAATGTCAAATTCACTTAGAATCATCACCCACTTGGCCAAGCAGCCTGTCAATGCTTCTTTGCTGAGTAAGTACTTTAGTGGATTGATCTTTGCAATGAGCTGCACTTTATGTGTTAACAGATAGTGCCTCAGTTTAGTAGCTGCCAAGATTACTGCTAAGCAAGCTCACTCAATAGATGTGTAATTGAGTTCATAGCCAACTAGTGTGTGAGAGATGTAGTAAACAACACACTCTTTTCCTTCGGCATTGTGTTGTGCTAGTAGCACTCCTAATGTTGTATTTGTTGTTGATATATAAAGTAGTAGAGGCTTTCTCAGATCTGGTGGGATCAACAATGGTGTATTCATGAGGTAGTCTTTAAGCATCTGAAATGCTTGCTGACATCTGGCATCCCATTGAAAGAAGATGTTCTTGTGTAACAGGTGTGTAAAGGGGTGACACTTATCTGCTAGTTGTGCAATGAATCTTCGAATTGATTGTAGGCGCCCTTGTAATGTCCTTAGATGACTGATGTTCTTTGGAGGTGGCATGTCCATGATTGCTTTGACCTTTGCAGGATCGACCTCAATGCCTTTGCTTGAGACAATGTATCTTAGAAGCTTCCCTGAGGTTACTCCAAAGACATATTTCTTTGGGTCGAGTCGAACATGATATTGCTCCAGTTTGTCAAAGATTTTCTCTAATATTACTAGATGACATTCTCTTGTTAGTGATTTTTCCAGTAAGTCATCAACATAATCTTCCATTATGGTATGCATCATGTCATGGAAGATGGTGTTCATTCCTCTTTGATAGGTCACTCCTGCATTCTTTAGACCAAAAGGCATTACATTCCAGCAGTACGCTCCCCGTGGAAATGTGAAGGTCGTCTTATGTTGATCCTCTGGTGCAATCTTTATCTGATTGTACCTGGAAAAGTCATCCATGAGTGAAAGCATGGCATGTCCTGCTGTTAGGTCCACTATTATGTCGATGTTTGGTAGGGGGAAGTCATCTTTAGGACATGCTTTGTTCAGATCTCTAAAGTCAGTACAGATACGGATGCCCCCATTTGGTTTGCCGATAGGCACAATATTGGATATCCAATCCGCATAATCAATTGGTCAGATGAAACCAACATCTAGGAGTTTCTTGAGTTTTGCTTTGACGAGTACTGCAATCTGGGGATGCATCTTGCGAAGCTTCTGCTTGACAAGTTTGGCTCCTTCTACTACGGTGAGGTGATGCATGACTAAATCCGGATCAAGACCAGGCATGTTTGCATATGACCATGCAAAGTTGATTTGACGCTTCTGGAAGAATTCGACAAACTTAGGTTGTTCCTCTGGAGTTAAAAGAGATGCCAGATGTATGTGGTGAGGAGTTTTAGGAGTCCCCACGTTGTATTCTTTTTTTTCCTTGATGAGAATCGTTGATCGTTCCTACTGTGTACTAGAGGGGAGAATGTCCAACCTTCCATCCTCAAGTGCCTCAGAGAGGTTTTCACCATTGGACACGCTCTTTCTTTTTACTTTTGTGGGATCAAACAGTGCCACAGTGTGGTTTTCACTAGAAGATCCATGTTTTATTGTTATATTTTTGCAGCTGAAAGGTTTGGCATCCGCCCCAAAGTATGCTGCACTATTAAGTTCAATGGTGAATCCAACTTTGTGATCCCCATTTGGTATGTTATCCCGTAGTTTCTAAAAGTCAATGATCACCTCATCGTTTTGGAAGTGGTCAAGGCATGGGGGATAGGTTGGTTCCATTCGATGAGTTCAGAATGGATAATGGGCATTACCTCATCGATTAGATTAAGTTTGTTAGAGGTGTTAGTGAGGGTTAAGACGTTGTGGTGAAGGTCATTGATGGTATTCTCCCTCTCAGAATCAGGTGTAGGATGTGACGTAGGGTTTGTGGAAGATGTTTCCAGTTCAGGAACCCAAGAGGTCTTTATCTGTGCTTCTCCATAAATAGGGATGTCTTTGCGAGGTGGAGGTAGTGATGTGTCTTCCTCATCTAAAGTATTAAGCTGGATGGAATCAAATTCCCACTCATGTGAGTAAGTCTTTGAGTCACTTTCTAGTATCCGATTACTATACCATACTGGGATGTCCTTTGAGTTAAACACTACAGGTGTGATCGACTGATGTACCTGGATAGATGAAATGATTGGTACTGCAGGAAGAATTATAGGGATCAGTGAATCCAATACGGGGAGTATCGATAGTGTTGAATCTGCTACTTCTGCTGGAATTGCCAGTGTCATAGATACTATTGGGGGTTTTGATAGTGCTAGTGGTGTTGTTGATGTGGTGGCTGTGGTTGATGGGGTTTTTGGTTTGGTTGGTGGGATGATTGGTGATGTGGATGGTTTTGCTGGGATTTTTAGCCTCAATGGGGATGTTGCTATGGTGCGCGGTGCTGCTGATATAATCAAAGGTGACTTCCTTAGAGTTTTAGGTTGATATAGAGGTTTGTTGGGTTTTCCTTTGAATCTGAGTTTAGGAAGGATCTCCTTTTGAAAGCCTAAGCCTATGTTATCTTTGGGTTTTAATTCCAGTGTGGTTCATGTCATCCTTGCTTGCAAGGTCCCAAAGCACTCTGACCATCATAACCCATTCTTTGCATAATGAGAAGGCCTTTTCCATACTGATCTGTGGGAAGCTTAGCTTGTGGAATGTCCATGGTGATGGGATCTTTATAGATCCATTCTGCTAAGTCCTCGTCTCTGGTTTCTTCTTCTTGACTCTTTCTAAGGATGAAAGGTGTCAAAGTGCATGCTAGCTTGACCAGTGGTGTTTGAAGTAACTATTGAGGTTTACCATGAGTTCTAGGAGAAGTAGGCATCTATCCAACACAAAAGAGTTGGCTCAAATTATATTCCCCAAGACCTTCCTCTGCAATTTTCATCTTGAGCTTCTCTTGCTAGGGTATAGTGGTGTTTGAACTGGAAAGAGAGGCTGGATTTACGTATGATGTGGATGAGATGGCTTCTTTGTTATTGGGAATGGTAATCATTGGTTGATGATTGATATTGTGACAATATGCAAAGGGATTTTCATCGCCCAGGATTGTAATTTCTACACCATTATGTGGGAACTTGATACACTGATGGTAGGTGGATGGAACAACTTGCATGATGTGTATCCAAGGTCTTCCTAATAATAAATTATATGGCAGAGGAAGGTCCAAAAATTGACATATGATGTGTTTCACCACGGGGCCCACTCGGATTGGTAGCACAATAGCTCCTTTGGATGAATGCTCTGCATCATCATAGGCTTTGATTGTTATCTTCTTGCGAGGATCTACTGATTCAATTTCATATCCTAATGTTGTGACTAATTGTAGTGTACATATATTCAGGCCTGCTCCATTGTTGAGCAAGACTCGCTTGATCCTATGTTGATTGATAAATCCTTCAATATGGAGTGACATGTTATGAGGTTGCTAGAAGGATGTGTTATCATTTTCAGAGAAAGTTAGACAAGGTGATGACCTTAGATTGCCAACCATGGCTTGGAACTGATCTGTATTTAGGTTTGTAGGAACTGATGCCTCTTGGAGAGCTTGATCCAAGACTGTTTTATGAGATGGAGATAGGCACAATAGCTCTAAGATAGATATCAGTGGGGGTGTTTTATCTAATTGGTCCACAAGGTTATACTGCTTTGGGATAGATGTGGTGCCTTATGTAGCTTCTTTTATGGTGATCTTGCCGCGACGTGTAATAACAATATTGCAGGTGGAGGTGGGATTTTTGATGGTAATAGTTGCAATTTGTTCACTGGCATCATATAGGCGAGTCACAGTGTAATTATACGCGGCTTGTGTATAATCAATGGTATCTGTGTTTCTCCCTGAAGTGGAAGAACCCCTTTGATCTTGTGATGGAAGTGGATTTTTGAACATAAGATGATCATTGTTTGTTGTTTTTGGGTCAGGTCCTTCGATTTCAATTTCACCTCGGTCAATGAGATCCTGAATAAGATCTTTCAATCTGTGACAATTGCTTGTCTTATGCCCTTTCCCTTGATGGAAATCACAATGTTCAGTATCCCTCCACCATGAAGGTTTGACCTGAGGTTCGTAATTTGATGTTTTGGGTAAGGTCACTAGATTTTGAGAAACCAACTGACACAACACCGTTTTAATAGGTTCCCCTAAGGGAGTGTATGTTTGTTTTGGTTTAAAATTTTGCTGATGCTGTCTGGGTTCCTCTTGAGGTATATTGTGTCCTTGATTTGGAGGAGCAACTGTGTTATTCTTGGGTGGGGGGTTCTGTACTGCAAATCGGACCACAGGTTGTGCACTTTTGATAGTTCTTGCATCCACAACCCTGTCATTGACGAAGTTTTTTTTTTGTTCCAGAAGTTAGGCTTGTCACTATTAAAGCGTGGGCAAGGGCCATCCTTTGGTTCATTTTATATCTTGATAAGCCCTTTTTTGATGAGAGCCTGTTCACATTTTAAACCTTCGGTGATCATGTCATTGAAAGAGTCTATGTCTTTTACGTCTAGGTGAAATTCCATTTCGTCATTTAAGTTGGAAACAAATATTTCCACCAGTTCTTGTTTAGGTAACTGAAGAGAACATTTGCTAGAAATTTGATGTCATCATTGCAGAAAGACTGAAAATAGCTCGCCTGGTTTTTTCTTAGTGTTACATAGATCAGCAATGGTGATATCACGTTCAATGTTGTGTGAGTAATGTGCCAGGAACTTCTGAACTAGCTCTTTGAAGGTCCTAATGCCACCTGGTAGTCGAGAAAACCATGATGTGGTTGTTCCTCCCAAACTTTGGGGAAAGAGTCGCATTAGGTAGGTGTCCTCGTATGCTACTTCGAGGCAAGCTGAATGGAATTCTCTAACATGATTGCGAGGATCTCCTTTTCCTCAGTACTTTTCAAACTTGGGTGTTTCAAACCCTCATGGAAAAGGTGGCATATGAAGATTCATATCAAATGGATAGGGACAAATGTCATTGAGTGAAAACTGATTGGTTTTTACACCACTATGAAGTTGTTGGGCGAGATTCTCAACTTGTTGCCGCAACATGTCTATTTCATTTAGAGGAGGAGAAAGTGGGGGATTACCTTGATGAAGGTTATATCTGGTATAATCTCGACCTCTTTCATCCTCATTATGACTTTGGCATTCTTATGCTTGTCTTAGTTGTGCAACATCAAAGTCAGAGGGTAGTTTAGCCCCCTCTTGAGCAAGTCTTAAAAAGTGAGCATCGACATTGCTCTTGAGTATTTCATCAAAAATTCTATTAAAGAGAGGGTTGTGTTGTGCCCTTTCTATAGCCGCAGGAGTAGGAGTACTTGGATTTTCATCATTCACATTTCCTCCAAGGGCTTCTTGGAATTCATTGATAGTTTCCTCCTCTTCCTCTTCAATTTCTTGTTGTCTAGACCTTGATCTGGTATGAGCCATTTTGTTTATAAGTTTTTGTTGAAGTTTGATGAAAATGATGATGAGTTGGTGATGAAATGAAAGATTGATGTTTGGTGAAGTGTTTTGCATACAGATCTCTAGCACTAAAGGTAGATGCTACCAAAGTTCCGCCTTGAATTGTTTGTTGTGTTTGATTGACAATGTTTGATGTGATAAGGTTTAGAGAGATCTGAGATGTTTTACAGACCCAACTACCTAGTAATGAGAGGATTCACTCATAGACTAGTTTTAACCTGCGTAGAAATGCCTCTTAGGATGAGTTTATCCTAGATGTAGAGACACTCTAAAAAGTGATGTATTGTGTTTGATTCAAGCAATATCAAAAATAGAACTTAGGACAAAAAACTCTTGATGTTTTGAGAGTTGAAATGGATTTGATGAGATATGAATATGATAATGGATGAGATGTTAACTTCAATAGAAACTTTGTGTTACAAAAGGAACAAACTCTTCCACTTCTTGTTCAGGGGTTGGTGGTTCTACCCTAGCTGAGTTATATGTGATACAAATATTTGGAAAGAAGGCAGGATTGATCTTGTCTCCCTTATTTTGATGATAACTTAAAGCTCTATATTGAGCACAAGCTATGTGGTTTAATGATTCTTGATCAAACTCGTTTGATTTCCCTTGAAGGTATAGACGCATGTGATGTAAGAAGGTTCTATGAGAGACAAAGATTTGTCTATTAAGATAGAAGAATTTCCTCCTTTTGATAAAAGCCTTTGAGCTCAATGGTCTTTTCTTCAAGTTGATGTGTTGATGAAGATTCTTCTTTCTTAAGATGTGAAGAATGGTCATATAGTTTGATATTTTTGGTTGTTTCTCTTTGTTTTTTGATCCTTTGTTGGTATTTTGAAAATGTTTATGTTGGATGATTACTTGTTTTTGGAACTAATTTTTGATCTTTGACAAGAAAACAAAGCAAGCACACAAACACAAGAATGTTGCCTCAAAAGGCGCAAATAGGTGTGGGTCTAGATCAACCCAATCCTTTGAACTTTTTATGATCCTTTCCTTCAAATGTATTTTTAGGTGTTTCCAAAGCCTGAAGTCAGCTCAATTTGCACTGGTTTTGACTCAAAACAAAAAACACTTCAAACACTCTTTATCCCTAAGGTCAAATGGCCAGTTGCGATAATTTCAGCCCACATCTTGATATTTCTTCAACTTTGGCACTACATACCTTATGAATCCCGTCGTGGCAGGTAAGGATGTGATATACTAAGTCTTGCATGAGCATAACAAATAGATGATCCCTATGATGAGGGAGTCACCACTTTTATCGGGCTACAAGTAAACTTTCAAAAAGCTATGTTTCTACTCAAGGAAATATGTATGGTGAGTATCTTGGGAGCAAAACCTTCTATGCTCTTGCACTGAATTTATCACAAATATCCTCAATCAATAGAACGGGTGGGCTACTAGATAAAGGTGTTTAGTAATTTTTGATGTCTTTGGACATAAGTTCATTCTACAGTGACTCACTTAAGAGCCTTGTAACTTGTGGTGGGTCCCATTTGTCCTTTCGGCAAGTTACACTGTAGGAACAACTATACCCAAGGCTAGAACTTTCGTTCTCACCCGATTTCTATAGTGGCTCGAAGGATTTACCGCGTGAGGTCGTTTCCAAGAGTGATGTGTCTCTTGGTAGGCCTCTCTTAAAAAGATAAAATTTGAGTGTTACTAACACTTTTCTCTTGCACCTAGGACCACGAAAGCTAAGGGAGAGGACAGTGTGTTAGAAGTGGGACCACTCGACAAACTCTTTTTGCACAAGTGTGCCAAACACAAAATACACTTTTTCTTTTTTAACTTGTCATCGCAATGGTGATCTAACTATTTGGAGATGTTGCTCCAATAATCATGGTGTTGTTTTTTACTTCAAAGGCAATGTGTTGAGTAAACTAGGAAAAAATGAAATCCTGGTCAACTTAAATTGAAACACGCATGCATGAAGTAAATCGCTTTGAAACACAAGAAAGCTTTGTACAAGTTGATTGTTCTTTTTACTTGGAAAAAAATGGAAGTGTTGATTGTGAATTTCCTTTAAGTTTGATGCAAGAAATGAGATTTGTTTTGTTTTAAGCACCAAAATAAAGTGTATCCTAACTTGCAATGAAAGCAAATTTGTGGGATTTTAAGTTTGTTGTTCTTTTTAACTTTGGACAAATGAAGTTCATTTTTAAGCCCAAGCTGAAAAGTGTGATTTTATTGTAGAAGCCAAAATGAAGTGTGAAGTTCAATTTTAAACAAAAATAAAAAGTGAATTCATTTTAAGACCAACTTTGAAAGGAAAGTTAGTAAAAACAAATAAATCTACTCTTTAGTCTAATTTAAACCTGCACAACAGAGAAAAACAGTTAGTAAAATCCGCCTCTATGGTGGGCTTCCACAAGCCTAAGAAAAATAAAATTTTGGGTTACAAGGCCTTTTTTTTTACAATGCTCTGTTACAATAGCGCTACTCTGTGTGAAAACATAAACGCTACTTAATACAAAAGCGCAAAAGTAATGACAAGAGTGCTAAAAGAAAATACTTCTATAGTAAGACAAAAGCGCTAGAATATAGATAGAAGCGCTAAATGTTGGACAATAGTACTATTGTAGAAATAAAAGCGCTATAAGACCAAGTAATGATAGCGCTAAAGCATGAACAAAAGTGCCAAAGCGCGACCTTGTGTCAAGTTAAACAGTCAAAAAGTTAGTTGTCTAAAAAAAAAGGTTGTTGTTGGATTCATGTCAGGTTCACCAAATGATGCTGTACAAAATGGGAAGGTTAGTCATGATAACAAAACGACACAAACAAGAAGAAAACCAATTTGTTAGTGTTAGAAATCATAAGCAAAACACTTTCCTAAACAAGCATATCAAGAAAGACACTACAAAATAGATAAAAAACATAATAAATCTACAAAATGTAACCAAGCATCTCCATATGCTCTCTACCATCTTGGTAGGTTCTCCTTCCTTGTTCCTCTCCTCTTCAAGTTCCAAATTAGTGCAGCTCTCAACAGCTTTTTGCACTATGGATGCTTTATGGAGGTTCAAGATGAAAAATGATTTTACTCTAAAATGATATGTAAATGAGAACAAGAGCTAAAATGAGAAATTATCTATTTAGCTAGTGTTAATTTTTAACCAAAAGAGTGAATATGATGGATTTATGCTAAATGCTCTCTAGAAATGCCTATAATGTAAATGCATACAAGTTTTCAGGATCTGGATTATGAAAAAATGAGCTCTATTTATAGGAAAAATAGAGCAATGGATGGTTGAAATTGAGTAATCTCAATAAGGGTCAGGATTGAATGATATTCAATCCATGTGAAGGTTTTCAACCCAATCCCAAGATGACAAGTGTCAACATGAGAGGGGTTGAGAGGAGAGGGAAGAAGCATTAAATGCTTGACATGACCCGAGGGTTAACTTGGGAGTTAAGGTTAAGGTTGGGTTGAGTGAATAAATTCATTATCCAAAGAATAATGCTTTTATCCAATGGATAAACTCATGTGCAAAGGTTAAAGGGATAACCATAGTCAAAGCAATAAATGCTTGAGGAGACACATGGGTCACATGAGGGTTGAGTAAGGGGTTAAAGTCTTTAACCATGGGTGCAAGTGGATTTAACCATTAATGGTCATGTAAGAGCCATAAGTGGTTTGGAAGACTTTTAGAGGTTAAATTGTTGAACACACAAAGCATTTAATGCTTTGCTTAGGGATGTGACAATATTTAGGGGATGGATTAGGCTAATTAGAAAGGGGTTTAGAAGAATCTAGAAGGGGATTAGGATTGCAAGTGGGTTTGGTGGGTGAGGGAAAATAGGATTCTTATTAAAATAAAATTCATTTATTTCAACAAATAGGTGCAAGTTGCATTTTTAGGAGAATGCAAGTGGGGAGGATTTAATGATTTAAATAAATGTTTTATTTAATTTATTTAAAAGAAGAAAGTGGATTAAATGAAATAAATAGAATTTATTCATTTAATTGATTGTGGATTTGGTTTAATGAATTAATTCAAATAAATTGAGTAATTTATTTAATTAATAGGAGAATGTTTGAAGATGAATTAATTAAATGTTAGTTTAATTAACTCATGGCTAGTGGGTTTTTAATCAAATAAATAGCAAATATTCATTTAATTAAACTGGATAGATTTACGTGACTGCAGAAATAAATAAATAAAAATATTTATTTAATTAATAGAGGAAATAAAGATAAAATAATTAAATAAATAATAAATATTTATTTAATTGGGTTGGGACAAATTTAGGTGTCTACACTTAGTATAGACAACTCAACTATCAGAGCCCTTTGAATAAATTCTTAAAATAATGACAATGCAAACACCTTAATTAGACCCTTGAGTGGCTCATATAGACCTTCTAAAAATAGAAAAAGGTGATCCTCTCTTTTGATAAGCGGGGGTACCATAACTATAACTCACTCAAATTATACAACATATATATCCGCTAAGGTTTGTTTTCTTTATTTTGGAAATTTTGTTGAAATGCTATTTTTCATCATTTTTCTCAAACAAGTCTAGTTGCCTTTGGTAGAATAAATTAAAATTATACACAAGCTAATGCCTTTGTGTGACCAAATCACAATGCCACCAATTATGGGAAATATCCTCCAAATACAATGTGGCAAAATGGATTTCATTTTCTTCCTTCATAGAGCTAGTATGAAGTGTTTGAAACTTTTGTAACCAAGCACAAGAAAACGTCTTGTTGTTTTTATCAAATGTGGGTTTCTTTAGTTTTTTCACCTTATGCTTCAACAATTCATCCTTATCATTCTTTTTTGTCCCTTCACATATTTGATGTTGGAAACTCTTTCCTGATATTTTCAAGTAATTGACCAAAGATATAATGGTTTAGAATTCTTTAGATTTCTCTTGATATTGCACAAAGAGTCTTTCAAGGTCCTTTATGGAAGTAGTCTTGGGTTCCTTTTCTACTTTCTACCTACAAATGGACCTAGTAGGTTTTAGGATGGAACTAACTACTGGTCAATTATTTGGAGATAAAATTTATTCTCTTTGTGATATTTTTGTATGACCTTGATTCACGGAGGGATGATGGTGGGAACACTATTATGGATCTAATATATTTGTGTCAATAGCTTAGTCAATATTTCTTGGTCCATTATCAACATTGTCATTCTATCTTACCTCATCCACATTCCTATCATAGCATCTTGGAATATCCCTATTCTTTCCTTCTCTATCATGGCTCTTCCATATCTCTCCATACTTTGTAAGATGAAAGGATGTTAGGTTTGATACAATTATGATGACTTCAATAAATTTTAATATTAATATATACCTCTTCCTCATCACTTTAAGATCCTACAAGGGCAAGGTGAGGACATATGGTGACCAACTATTAGTATTTACTATTTTATCACTAAGATCTTGTGAGGATGAGATGAGAGAATACAATAGATGAATGAATGGTGATTTCTAAGTTTGATTGATATATGCTTCTAGATTCATCTACATGTGATGCAAAAAAATCCTACACAACTGAATCCAAAAGAATATATAATCAATTTAGCATGGACTATGGAAATCTCATCTCTCTAATTAATTTCGAAGTTTTTTATTTTGTCACAATAAAAATATAATAAATAGCAAAATGAATGATTGATGCACTCAACTAACTACCACTAGCTAACTATTATAGTCAAAGAGTACTCTCAAACCACTCTTAATCTTGAAGCTCTTTGAGAAAATATTATTTATAAGAGTTTATCTCTCAAAATAGGTGTCATATGAGCCTATTCGTGTAGTCTGAAAATTTGGAAAATTGTTCTAAGTCCACTACAATGCTAAGAAAATAATAATTATTGTTGTGATTATTTCGATAGAGAATTACTATCACATAGTTTAGTGAATTTAAAAGGGTTATGTAATGTTATTTTTCTATGATAAATATTTCTATACCATAATACAAGCTTTGAACAAGTGGAGTGATCATTTATAGCCAAAGGATTTTGTGTTCTATAGAGACCACAAGGCAGCAAAGTTCACCAATATCTAGACAAAGCTTAATTAGAGAAAAACTAGGTGGGTGAAATATATATTATAAGGTTATCCTTTTGTGTGGAAGCACTATAGGCAAGACCAACAATATTATAGATGCCTTGAGCTAGAGGAAATTGTTATTATATGAAATTATGGTTAAACTAATGGGCATAAATGTGATGAAGGATATGTATAGTATATACGTAATTTTTGTAGATATGTGATACTCATGTATATATCTAGGTTCAAAATAAAATCACATACAAAGAATACTTTGTGCATCTACTAAGGAGGCAACACTTATGTTAGCAGCAACCAAGAAGGAAGACTAAGAGAGGGGGTGTGAATCAGTCTTCACCGGAATATAAAACTTAATCACAAAACACAGATTTGATAAACTACAGTAATACAATAGATAAGAAAATTAACAACACAAAACACAACACCAATATTTTGATGTGGAAAACCCATTTAAGGTAAAAACCACGGTGGAAACCTACCCACAATAGGATGAACTCTGCAGTCATATGTGAAAATTTTACAATGGGGAATGCACATACATTCAGGAACACTTCCTAGAGCTCACTGCTCAAATATAATGGCTCGGAAGGCTACAACCCTCAGGGAAGTCTCACTGACTTACAATAAGATTTAGACTACAATCCGGAAGAAATGAATTGAAAGAATATCATCTCCAAATGCCTAATTACAGTTCCAGTTGAGCACATATGTCTACCTTGCAATACCAATCTCACCTCAAACTCAACACCAAAGGATAAATCACTTGTTCACACACAAATATCTCTTTGATAATGCAGACACAACATCGACACCTAAATTACATGACTATATCACCTATATATACAATTCATCAACCTTGATAACAAGGTCAACTAAACCCTCAACCCTCAATTACAAAATTACATCACATGATATAAGGATTGACCACCAGACCAATATAATTATTTGTATAGCATAACATGGCCCTAAACCAAATTCCCAAATGCACAACTCCACCGGAAATCATGCCAAGATCAATCGCAACATGCTACACCACCAGAAAAACTGCATAACATGAAAATCATCACCGAATGATAGAAACCACCAAAAACTTGCACAACGATCAATGCAAATCATTGAGACAAATAGGACATGAATAAGAAACACCAACAAGCACATTATAATCATCAGGAACAACTGCACCAACACCACTTATCAAATCTTTATTGGTCAACGTCTATAAGCTCAAGAACACAACCAATCAACAACTATCACAAAGAAAGATCACTTGCGGAACACCAAATCATGATCCATCTAAAATGAAGATACACAAGACCATCCCAAGCAATGTCCCAAAAACTCAACACAAGATGTGATCACACCACAATATACCAGAGGATATACCAAATTTTGCAAAACAGTGATCAACCAGCCAACACTACAAACTGGATCATAAGATCTTCCCAATCAGCAATCACCAAAGAAAATCAAAGGAATATGTTGACATCAATGACAACAACATATCCTAGCAGCAACAATAAGAAACAATATCCAACAATCTCTGGCTTTGGCATTGATGGCAACATATGAATGTGAAAAACAATCAATGCAAAGAAAAGGAGATATCTCCAACAAACTTCCCCTAAGATCATGACTTAGAAAGAAGTTTTTCACATGATCTCTCTCCCCCTTTGACAAAAAACCAAACTCACTGTAGCGTCCTAAAATTGTGACACTTGCAATTTCGACTGCATTTCGGTCTTCATGATGGCGACGCAATACACAACCTGAATGGAGACCCTGAAACTTGCTCACGACACTGAAAACTGCATTTCTCAAGCACCTTGGCCTGAACCCCCTTGCACCCTGCTGTCCCCGGAGGTGGGACCAGAGCGCCCAGCGCCCTGGTCCCTCAGGACCAGGGCGCCCAGCGCCCTGGTCCCCAGGACCATGGCGCCCAGCGCCCTGGTCCCTGGGTCCTATTTTGGGCCCGGTCTCCTAAGGGGTCTCGGGTCTTTTTGTTTGCAAATTGGAAATTAAACTTTCCTGGTCGGCCTAAGGTCGGGAAAATCAGTCTATCAGCCCTAATTGACAAGTATATAAACTACATTTTCCTCTTTCATTCGACATGATGGAAAAGGCGTGGAAATTATACTCAAGCATTCAAGCATTCAAGCATTCCTTCAAGCAATTGATCATTTCAAGTCTCCATTCAAGGCTAAGTGTTGCATTCAAGACAAGGATTCAACCATTGAAGAGGAGATCACATACAACATACAACAACATACAACATCTAAACCTTCGCACATAAGGATACAAACATCCTTAGAACAAGGTATTAGTACTTGTTTTACATTACAGTCATTTACATTTACAGCACTTGCTCATTTCTTGGTTAATTCCAAAACCGGGGTTTGACCTAAAGGCAAACCCCTAATCCCTAACCCCCCAATCGTTTTCACTTTTTTGTGTGTAGGTTGCAGGTACGCGACTGAGATTGAAGATCTGGAATCTTTGTGCAGAGACGAACAGATCCCACTTCGTTTCGCGGATTTTTCGAAGGACCGTGGCGCCGGGCGCCATCGTCCTGACAACTTTTGCTCAAATTTGCAGGACAACGCCGTATCGACATTTTACTGCTAATTCCAGGTCCGCAGCTTCATCCTATAACCCGAACTCAGTTTATAAGCGAGTCTTTATGACTTTCTATGCATTCCTAGCTTAATTTCCTTAACAACATTCTTTACCAAAGAGGGTAGCCTTGCTTTCCTAACCCTTGAAATTCATTTAGCATCCAATATTACATTGTGTGGGATTGGATCTTATGAGTTTCAACCCCTCTTTTGAATGTAAAGTCTCTCCCCTAAGTGAAAACCATCGAATCCTAGCGAACCTCCCTTCTCTCTCCTCGGAGTTGGAAGAGGGGAGACCAACTAGGGTTCGATTGCAATTTTCTGCTTTACATTTTGGTGAACCTGACGTGAACATCCTTTCTGATTTTTCATGCTTAGATCTGAAAATTGATTCCTTGATTACATTTCCATGTTTGATCTTTTGCAAAATTTTAGAGGTGATTGCATGAAAACCCTAAATTTTCTTTTTGAACATTGAACTTGCGAAATGTTTAATTGTTAATGCTTGTTTCAGATCTGCCCTTCTATTACAAATTATCAATTCATATCTGTGCTTTAATTTTGAAAATTAAGTGGTTAAGTGTCAAAACCCTAATTTTTGAAACTCTCTTGATTCAACCTTTGTCCTACAATTTCACTGATCAAAACATCTCCAAATCAGCTGTAACTTCGGATTCCGCAATAAAATCACAATATCTTTCATCCCTGAAAATTTGGAAAAAAGTTGCGAGGACTGTGGCGCCGAGCGCCATCGTCCCTGACATTTTTTCCGAAATTCCGGGAGTGAGATCTTACTGTATTTTCCTGCTAAAATCCAGAATTTTGGCCGATTTTATCAATTATAACACTTTCAAATTTACAGTCAAAGTTGGTCTTGTGATTGCTTGGTTTAGGGCTTCTAATCACTCAAAAATTATCGAAATTGAAATTTTGTGTCACAATTATGTTCTTACTGTCCTAAATCTAAAAAGTGTGTTTGCATTCATCCGAAATTTCAGTGCTTTATTCAAATTCTTGCAATTTGTGACTTTTGAAATTAAGTGCTTAATTACAACAACTTTAATTTCCGCTTTCAAAATTGAATTTTGCGTGAAATTGAGTCAATTTTTAAATTTCAAAACTTGCATTGCTTTTGACATTCCCTCTAAAATCATAAAATTCAAAATTTCAGTTTCCCTCTCTTTTTCGAAATTCAAAATTTTGAATTTTTCAACAATCTTGGTAGGGTTCAATTTTGAGATTGCAACTTTAATTTGGCCTATCTACAGATCGTAAAATCCCTCAATTTTTTTCAGATTAGCTCTAAAATCATCATACCTTTCATCCCTGCAAATTTCGAAAAAAGTTGCAAGGACCGTGTTGCACTCCGAGCGCCACGGTCCCGAACATTTTTTCCGAAATTTCAGGAGACTGTCGTGATTACATTTAACAGCTTAAATCTGGAAGATTGGCTGGTTTTACTGAAAATTGCTACCTCTAAAATCAAAATCTTTTCTCTCTTTCTAGTGCATGAGTTTTACAACAACAAGCCCTACTTACACTATTCCCGTTAGACGAAGCCGTAGAATTAAGTCTTTCCGAGGTTTAACTACCGAGGAGATGGAACCTAATTTGAATAGCCTTTTTAACGAGGACATGGGTAATTCCTTTAATCCTCCTAATGATGAAGAAGCTCTCCATGAGGTTTTTGTTGAACAACTTTCGAAATTGGATAACCAATTTGACGATTTTCACCAATGGATGTCTCATGAGTATCCCGATAGTCAAGCTCTTCCTTTAATTGAGGGTCTAAAACACATGCTTCAAAGTGATAAGAATGGAATTGATATTTTGCGTGGTATTTCACACATTGTGAATTCGAACGTGATGCCAATGAAGAGTTGTGCTGAAACTTTAGGTTATACACAACCTCCTACACAAGTCAATCATTCTATTCCTTTGACAACTCCTGTTGCTAGTATACCTACCTTTACATCAAACATCATGGCTACTTCTATACAAGACGTTCCTCCTGTGATTACTAGTCATGGGGGCAATCCCTCTTCTTCAATTAATCCTCTTCCTTCATTCAATGAAAACATCATCAACAACAATGTGAATGCAGCATCAGGTGTGCCTCCTATTTCTAAATTTTTCAAGAAAGAAAGAAAGTATACTCCTTTGAATGAATCATTGCATGGTATTATGAATAAGTTATTGGAACAAAATGTGCTTACTCTTCCTCCTATAAGACAAATTGATCCTGCAAAGATTACTTCACCCTATTTTGATCATAAAGCTTTTTGTCATTTTCACCGTCAGCCTGGTCATGATACTGAAAAATGTTTTTCTTTAAAGGGTAAAATTCAAGATTTGATTGATAATAATACTATTTCTGTTTCTGGAGTGAATGATAAAGGCAACACATCTGTAGCTCCTCCTAACCAAAATCTTCAGATTTTTACTGATCCATTACCTTCTCATACCTCTAATGCGATTGAGGCTAATGATTCTTCTCTCTCATCTGATGGTCTTGTGTCTATGACTCCGAATGTGATTAACTTTGTAGAGCAGCAAGAAAACCCTAAAGAACCTTCCATCACATTTTATTCTAGTGAAACCATTAGAGCACCTGATGGTCCTTTATACATAGTTGCAAAAGTCAAGAATACACCTTGCCGTGGAGTGCTTATTGACCCTTCGTGCATGGTTAATGTTATTACTGAGGAATTTCTTTTTACTTTGCAATTGAATCAAGTGATCTATGACAAAACAGATGTGGTTGTGAAATTATTTGATGCATTTTCTTCTCCTGCAATTGGTTCTATTACATTGCCTATTGAGGTCCATAACAAATCCCTTGATGTGAACTTTGCTATTATTCCTTCTTCCGAACAATTTCATGTGAAGCTTGGCTATCCTTGGCTATCTTCCATGAAAGCTATTGCTTCTCCTATTCATAAGTGTTTGAAATTTCCCCATAATGGTGAAGTTGTTACTATCAATCATAGTCTCTTTAAACCAGCTGAAAGAACTTCTAGCGTTCCTATTGATTACTTTTGGCCTAAACAATTCCAATCTCTTCCTCCGCGAAGTGATCATCTTTTCAAATCTTATCAAAAGTGGAAAACAGATATGATCCTATCTCTAAGTGAACCTAGAACACCTAAACTTGACATTCCTATCATTCTTGAGAAGGAAGTTCTTCCTTTGAAAGATAAAACTAATGTCTTTCCTCAAGAAGATTCCCAACCCATCCCTATGGATATGACTATGTCTATGCCTAATAAACTTCCTAAAAGTAGACCTATCCCTCCTCGTCATGATGGACTTGGTCTTCTTCCTAAACCAAAAATTCCTCCTTTATATGGAGCAGTTCCTCCTCCTGCCTTTTATAGAGAAAAGAGACCTTCTTCTTCTCCTATTATCCAGCCTAAGAGACCACAACCTAAACACCCAAGTGATAAGGATGAGAACATTCCTCCTCCTCTATCTTTTCCACTTCCTACTAAGACTAGACGTAATCGATCTGCACGTGAACGCCGACGAAAGCGTCGTCTTAGGGCTCAAGCAGCTGCTTCTCAAAATTTACAATCTCCAAAAACACCTTCAACAAGCATTATTCCATTTTCTCCTCAGCTGGACATTGAGCCTAAATCTCCTAAACATAAGATGCATGATGGTCTTGATCCTGTGCGAGTTAAAGATCCTATTTTTATAAATCTTGATGATGATATAGATGAAAATGTTATTCATGATGAAAATGCTACTCCTCTTGCTTCTGATAGTGAATATGAACTTGTTGATGTTGATAATCATTTATCTAATGAATTTTCTAAAGCACTTATCCTAGCTCCTAGACAAGAACAATGTGGCTCGGAACATGAACATAGCCCTTGTTTGGATCTTGTGATAGCTCCATCTGCTGTGTTGGATGTTCCTCCTCTAGCGTGTTCCCTGCCTTCCCGAAACATTGATCAGCAAGATCGGGGGGTAGATGACGTGCTAGACTAGTTACATTAGCATAGAAGATTCTCTCCTCCTCTCTTGTGTTACTTCTTCTATATGTTATTCTCATTCTTCTATTTGTTGTCCTTAGTGTTGTCTACTTGAGGATGATGCAAAGCATTGAGATCTCTCGATCTCTCTCATGTTGACTCAAAAGACACGTGTTCCCTTCTTCTAGGTGACCTTCCTTGATTGGGGAATGAAGAACAATTATGCATACATACATATGATATATATATGAATTATCATACAGCATACTGACCCCGAGGAAAGCGAAGTCACCTCGTGCTTTGTGTTTTGTGTCTATTATCCTTGGGTTTATCTCACACTTGGGGGCTAAATCTTTGTGATAACGTGCTCCTTTCCTTGCTTATTTCTTATGTGTATCACTACGTTAAAACAATCACCCCCGTTGAGGCGTGTGCGATCGCTTTAACGTAGGGGGGCATACACCCTGTCTATCCTTTCAAGATACTTGAAAATTTCTTGGCGAACTTAGCTTTGCCTTGAAAATTTTTGATATTTCTTTTGCATGACTCATAGTGAGGGAACCTTACTACTGACAGTCATGGTTCTCCCTCGTGATCTTCCCTTTTACTTTGTCAATCGAAGTCGTAAGATCCTTAGTCCGCTGGGGGCTTGGTGTATCTTGCCTACTTGACGTTGTGAAAGTCTTTCAATGTTGTTTCCTTGTACTTTACCGAAAGTATGAGCATACATACTCCCGCTAAAGTGGGGGCTAAATGTAGCGTCCTAAAATTGCGACACTTGCAATTTCGACTGCATTTCGGTCTTCATGATGGCGACACAATACGCAACTTGAATGGAGACCCCGAAACTTGCTCACGACACTGAGAACTGCATTTCTCAAGCACCTTGGCCTGAACCTCCTTGCACCCTGCTGTCCCGGGAGGTGGGACCAGAGCGCCCAGCGCCCTGGTCCCTCAGGACCAGGGCGCCCAGCGCCCTGGTCCCTGGGTCCTATTTTGGGCCCGGTCTCCTAAGGGGTCTCGGGTCTTTTTGTTTGCAAATTGGAAATTAAACTTTCCTGGTTGGCCTAAGGTCGGGAAAATCAGTCTATCAGCCCTAATTGACAAGTATATAAACTACATTTTCCTCTTTCATTCGACATGATGGAAAAGGCGTGGAAATTATACTCAAGCATTCAAGCATTCAAGCATTCCTTCAAGCAATTGATCATTTCAAGTCTCCATTCAAGGCTAAGTGTTGCATTCAAGACAAGGATTCAACCATTGAAGAGGAGATCACATACAACATACAACAACATACAACATCTAAACCTTCGCACATAAGGATACAAACATCCTTAGAACAAGGTATTAGTACTTGTTTTACATTACAGTCATTTACATTTATAACACTTGCTCATTTCTTGGTTAATTCCAAAACCGGGGTTTGACCTAAAGGCAAACCCCTAATCCCTAACCCCCCAATCGTCTTCGCTTTTCTGTGTGTAGGTTGCAGGTACGCGGCTGAGATTGAAGATCTGGAATCTTTGTGCAGAGATGAACAGATCCCACTTCGTTTCGCGGATTTTTCGAAGGACCGTGGCGTCGGGCGCCATCGTCCTGACAACTTTTGCTCAAATTTGCAGGACAGCGCCGTATCGACATTTTACTGCTAATTCCAGGTCCGCAGCTTCATCCTATAACCCGAACTCAGTTTATAAGCGAATCTTTATGAATTTCTATGCATTCCTAGCTTAATTTCCTTAACAACATTCTTTACAAAAGAGGGTAGCCTTGCTTTCCTAACCCTTGAAATTCATTTAGCATCCAATCTTACATTGTGTGGGATTGGATCTTATGAGTTTCAACCCCTCTTTTGAATGTAAAGTCTCTCCCCTAAGTGAAAACCATCGAATCCTAGCGAACCTCCCTTCTCTCTCCTCGGAGTTGGAAGAGGGGAGACCAACTAGGGTTCGATTGCGATTTTCCGCTTTACACTCACTCCCCAAAATAGAAACATGAATCTCTTTTCCCCTGGAACACATAACCAAGTCAACAGATTACTCCAGCAGAGGAGCATCACCAACTCACCAATCCAGATAAAAGGATAAGACTGTGAAGTCCACCAAATTGATGCAACTTAATGCATCTAGTTCTCATCAGGAGGGGTGGATACCCCTAACTTGTCTCTCAAATAGACAAATGTATCTGCAGGCAGAGGCTTAGTAAAAATATCAACTATTTGTTCCTTTGTAGATACATACTCCAACTTCACCTCCTCTTCACTAACTTGCTCTCTCAAGTAATTATATTTGATTGACACATGTTTAGTCTTTGAATGTTGCACAAATTTTTTTGACATGTTAATAGCACTAGAATTATCATAGTATATAACAGTCGGCTCATCATAAATAACTCTAATATCCTTCAACATTTACTTCTACATGAGTGCAATTATTAGCAGCAACAATGTACTCAACTTCAACAGTAGATAAGGACACTAAATCTTGTTTCTTGCTAGCCCATGAAACCAACTTCTTACCCAAAAAGAATGCTCCATTAGTAGTGCTCTTTAGGTCATCAACATCACCAGTCCAATCAACATCAATGTAGGCACATAGCATGAAATCATCATTCCTCGAATACCATAATCCATAGTCCACATTTCCCTTCAAGTATCTGAATATCTTCTTCACAACAGTGACATGACTCTCTTTCGGATCATCTTGATATCTAGCAGCCATGCACACAACATGCATAATGTCTGGCCTAGTTTGAGTAAGATATAATATTCCACCAACCATGGATCTGTATAGACTCTAATTAGCTTTAGGAAATTCATCATTCTTAAACAATTTACAACCGGTCACCATAGGAGTCCCAACCGGTTTGGAGTCATCTAATCCAAACTTCTTTAGCAATTCCTTCAGATACTTAGTTTGAGATATAAATATACCTTTTCTAGTTTGTGCAATCTACAAACCTACAAAAAATTAAAATCTCACCAATCATAGACATCTCAAATTCCTTCTGCATATCACTAGCAAACTTCATGCTCAATTTATCATCACCACCAAAGATAATATCATCAAAAAAGACTTCAATGATCAAGATGTTATCATTTTCTATCTTAAAGTAAAGATTACAGTTAGCAACACCTTTACTAAATTCCAATTTCAACAAATATATATCTAATCTAGCATACCAGGCTCTAGGAGCTTGTTTCAATCCATAAAGAGAATTTTTCAATTTAAAAATCATGTCTCCATCATCTGATAGTTAAAATCCATCAGGTTGCTCAATGTAAACCTCTTCCTCAAGATCACCATTCAAAAAGGCAAATTTGACATCCATTTGATATACCTTGAAATCTATATAAGCAACATAAGCAAGCAACAGTCTAGCAGCTTCAAGTCTGGCAACTAGAGCAAAAGTGTCCTCATAATCAATCCCTTCTTGTTGTGAATATCCTTTGTAGACCAGTCTAGATTTATTTCTGATAACTTCACCAGCTTAATTCAATTATTTCCGAATACCCATTTAGTACCAATAACATTCTTATCCTTAGGTTTAGGCACAAGTTCCCAAGTGTTATTCTTTTCAATATGATCTAGTTCTTCTTCTATAACTCTCATCCAACTTTCATCTTTATAGGCTTCAACAACATCTTTAGGTTCAACTTTGGAGATCAAGCATAATTCTTCAGCAACTAGCCTTCTTCTAGTCATCACACCTTTATTCTTATCACCAATAATCCGATTTTCAAAATGATTCAGGTTTACATACCTTGGAGTCTTCTGATTTTTCTAATTCTCAGGTTCCTGCACTCCTTCACTAGCAACATCCGGATTAACAATCTCTACTGGATCATTTTTCTTAGGCTCTTCAAACTAAATAGTGGCTAAAATAATGTGTTGTCCATCATCATAACCACATGCTCTGATCTCTTTTCCAAGGTTCTCATCTAGTTTCACATTTTCACTCTCTACTATTTTAATCAGTCTCTTATTGTAGCATAGGTAGGATTTGCTCTTTGTTGAATATCCCAAGAAGATTCCTTCATCACTTCTAGCATCAAACTTTCTTATATCCTCATCTCTCTTGATATAACATTTTCTAACAAATACTTTGAAATATCTCACAGTAGGAACATGACCAAACCAAATCTCATAAGGGGTCTTACCAGTATCTCCTTTGATGTGAACTCCGTTGAATGTGTAAATAGCAGTACTAATAGCTTCTCTCCAGTAGATCTTCAGAACACTCCCTTCAATCAGCATAGTCCTTGCAACATCCAAAACAATTATGTTCTTCCTCTCAACAACTCCATTCTGTTGTGGGGTTCTAGGAGCAGATAATTGTCTTCTAATCCCATGCATCTCACATAATGAGTTGAACTCATCGGAATAGAATTATCCTCCTCTATCAAATCTCAGACACTTCACCTTCAATCCAAATTCAGTCTCAACCTTATCTTTGAATATCTTAAATTTATCAAATGCTTTTGATTTCTCCTTCAAAAAGACAACCCACATCATCCTAGAATAATCATCAATTAGCAGCATAAAATATCTATCACCCTACACACTTCTAACATTTGTAGGTCCACATAGGTCAGTATGCACAAGATCTAGCAATCTGTTAGATGTATACTCTTTGTTCTTGAAATAAATTCTTGTTTGCTTACCCAATTGACATTCCTTACATACTGGATTAGCAAGCTTAACAATCTTAGGCAGATCTCTAACATCATGTGTAGAACTGATCTTAATCATTGAATCACAATTTATATGACACATTCTCCTATGCTATAACTAACTCTCATCAATTTGAGCAATCAAACAACTTTTCTCACTAGCATTCAAATGAAAAATGTTACCTTCAGTCTTAGTTCCAGATGCAATCTCTATACCAGAGGCATTTAAGATCTTGCATTTACCATCCTTGAATTGTAGATCATAACCTTTATCAGCCATCTATCCAACACTCAAAAGATTATGTTTCAAACCTTCAACATACAAGACATCATCAGTGTTATGCTTACCATCAAAAGAAATAGAACCTCTCCCACGGATCACACAGACTTTGTCATCTCCAAATCTAATTATTCCACCATCATACCTTTCCATGCTCACAATTTTTTTTTTATCACCAATCATATGATGTGAAAAAACATTGTCAATCACCCATTAATCTTTTTCTTCAACTTTAGCAGCTAA
Source organism: Cryptomeria japonica (assembly GCF_030272615.1). Classification (NCBI taxonomy): domain Eukaryota; kingdom Viridiplantae; phylum Streptophyta; class Pinopsida; order Cupressales; family Cupressaceae; genus Cryptomeria; species Cryptomeria japonica. Next base: position 897,633,349 of record NC_081409.1, on the reverse strand, counting down.
AGTTTTCTCCTCAATAGCACATCCACTGGAATCAATAGGTACAGGTCCATCTTCCTTAATGGAAAGGAATACAACTTCATCTCCTTTTGATTCTTCATCTGTAATACCTTCATCAACAATATAGTAATAGTTATTCTAATTCTTATTCTTCCGATTAGGCTTGTAAGGCTTGTCATACTTCTCATGCTTGTCATATCTATCATTCTTATCATGCTTATCAAACTTATCATGTTTGTCATACTTAACCATTCTCTTCGGGAATCTAGAAGCAAAATGTCCTATCTTATTACAAGAGAAACATTTCAAAGGAAACTTTCCATCATACTTACCATCACTTTTAGGTAATCTCTAGGCAATCAATGCTTCAAGTTCATCCAACTCCCTTTCTTTCTCTTCCATCTCTCTTCTCTCTCTTTCATATCTAGATATTCTGCACTCACTAGAATCATATTTTTTCTTACCAAATATAGTTGCAGATGCTCTAAATGTAGTCTTAGACTTTCCATGTGATTCTCCAAATTCACTTAGCTCAAATGCAATAAGCTTTCCAACCAGCATATCTCTTGTCATAGTAGTCACACTCTGGATCTCATCAATAGCAGCAACCTTATGTTTATAGGTAGGAGGCAAAGATCTTATCACCTTAGCAATAATTTCATCTTCCTCAATGGTTCCACTGGTACATCTAATACCTAGGACAAGGTCAATCACCTTAGCCATAAAAGAGAGTATGTTCTCATCATCTCCCATCTTCAATGTCTCATACTTTCCTTTCAAACTCTACAACTTAACAACCTTCACATGTTTATCACCTTCATACAGAACCTCAGGCTTCACCCAAATCTCATGTGCGATCTAAAGTCCCATTAAATTTTTCATCTCATAATCAGTCAAGGCACTAAGAAATGGTTCCTTCTCTCTAATATTATGTTTTTCTTCCTTAACCTCATCAGGAGTAGATGGTTCATTTTGAGGAACAACATAGACATTCTTTGTAATCTTCCAGTAATCTCCACCAAGATATTTTAAGTGTACTTTCATCCGGTCCTTCCATATAGCATAGTTACTTCCATCAAATCTTGGAATGTCCTTTTTAAAGATAACACCTTGAACTCCCATCCTGAATCTCCTCAAGCGGTTAAGCTTCTTTCGAAGGATCTTGATCTGATACCAATTGTTAGTAGCAACCAAAAAGGAAGACTGAGAGGGGGGGGGTGTGAATCAGTCTTCATCAGAATATAAAACTTAATCACAAAACACACATCTGATAAACTGCAGTAATAAGATAGATAAGCAAATTAACAACACAACACACAACACTAATATTTTGACATGGAAAATCGGTTAAGGGAAAAACCACGGTGGGAACCTTCCCGCAATAAGATGATACTCTACAGTAGTATGTGAAAATGTTACAATGGGGAATGCACATGCATTCAGGCACACTGCATAGAGCTCACCACTCAAATATAATGGTCCAGAAGGCTACAACCCTTAGGAAAGTCTCACTAACTTACAATAAGATTCGACTACAATCCGGAAGAAATGAACTAAAAGAATAGCATCTCCAAATGCTTGATTACAGTTCCAATTGAGCACAGATGTCTGCCCTGCAACACCAATCTCACCTCCAACTCAACACTGAACGATAAATCACTTGTTCACATACAAATCTCTCTCTGATAATGTAGACACAACATCGACACCTAAATTCAATGACTATATCACCTATATATATAATTCATCAACCTTGATAACAAGGTTGGCTAAACCCTCAACTCTCAATTACAAAATTACATCACACGATATAAGGATTGACCACTAGACCAATATAATGATTTACATAGCATAATATGGTCCTAAACCAAATTCCCAAATGTACAACTCCATCGAAAATCATGCCAAGATCAACCGCAACATGCTACGCCACCAGGAAAACTGCATAACACAAAAATCATCACCGGTTGATAGAAACCACCAAAACAGTGTACAACAATCAATGCAGATCACCAAGAAAAATAGGACACGACTAGGAAACACCAACAAGCACGTTAGAATCATCAGGAATAGTTGCACCAACACCACTTATCAAATCTTCATCGGTTAACGTCTATAAGCTCAAGAACACAACCAATCGACAACTGTCACAAAGAAAGATAACTTGTGGAGCACCAAATCACAATCCATGTAAAATGAAGATACAAAAGACCATCCTAAGAAATCCCAAAAATTCAGCACAAGATCTGATCACACCAGAATATACCAGAGGATATATCGAACTCTGCAAAATAGTAATCAACCAACCAACCATACAAACTAGATCATAAGATCTTCTCTATCAGTAATCATCGAAGAAAATCACAAAAATATGTTGACATCAATGAAAACAACATATCCTAGCAGCAACAATGACCAAAAATATCCAACAACTTATTCTTCTTGCAAATTATAGTGACAAAAAGACTTGAAAGGTTCCATGAAAGTGGACATGGAAGAATATTTGGCACAAAAGAAAGCACATGCCATGTTAGAGGAGAGGCACCATTGGCCTAGTTTGCATAAAGATGTTCATAAATTCATGGAAAGGTGTAGGATATGCAAAAAATAATAAGGGGAATGGCATAGAACACTAGGTTGTATATGTTATTGTACATGCTATATAGATGTTGGGAGGAATCCTCCATTAATTTTATCCCTAGATTTCCATGCACTCAAAGGGGCAACAAATCTATCTTTGTAGCAGTGAATAAATTTCCTAAATTGACACACTTTGTTCCTTGTTAGAAGTCAAATGATGTATCTAGGAAAGTATATTTATTTGTTAAGGAGATGGTTCAATTTCATGGTTTGTCATGTAGCATACCATAAAATCACATCATGAAGTTGCTTATCCATTTCTAGCACACCTTGTGGAATAAACACTTAATTATAGCTCTACATATCAACTATAGATAGATGAATAGATAGAGATTGATAATTAGAAGCTCATAAATTTTCAAAAATATTTGGTAATAGAGGATTTTATGTAGTGATATTTTTTGGTGTAAATAGAGTGCATAAGTTTTTTGGTGAGTAAATCATCTATGAAGAAACCATTTCAAGTGGTACATTTGATCTCCATGTGAGGTATAACAGATCTAGTAGAAGTGAAATTATAAGGAAGGCACACAACAATAAAAGTTGAAGACTTTATGGTACAACATATGAAAGATATTCACATGCAAGTTAAGAAGTGGATGAAGGAGAGAAACACAAGAAAAAATGAGCATCAAAGGGATATCATATACTTAGGGATCTATTTATTCATGACATGTTTAAGAAAGGAGTGGTTCCCTAGAGAGACATAGAGTAAGCTAAATCCCAAGAAGATTTGTATTTACATATTATGTACAAGCCTTTTGAGAATTCTTATGAGATTCATCTTGTCTTATTTGGTGGTTTTCCAGCTCTTGCCATTCTATAAATTTAGTCTTTTAGATGTAGAGAATGAAGAATAGTTGAATGTAGAGTTACTCTGCAAGAACAAGGACAAGTGGGAGACATAAGGAGGTTATTCTTAGGTACATAGGTGCTTCTATATTCAAGGCAAAGAGGATAATGGAAGTGAATATATTGCCATGACATTAATTATTGATAATGCATAGTTGACCTCTCTTCTTGGTGTTGGACATTGTTGCTTCTAGGATATGTTCTTGTCATTGATGTCAACATATTCCTGCTCTGGTGATTGCAGATTGGTTTATTGCGATCATGGTTTGGTGTATACAGTATTTACAGTAACACTATATTCTTCTGTATTAGTTTTGGTGATCCAGGAAGCTTAATTCATCATAGCACATGATCCGGTTTTGCAGTTTGTTTTTCTAATCAGTGCTTTGCAAAGTTCGGTATTTCCTCCGGTATATTATGGTGTGATCAAATCCTAAGCTGATTATTTGGGAGACTATTTGGGATGGTCTTGTGTATCTTCATTTCAGATGGTTCATGATTTGGTGCTCCGCAAGTTATCTTTCTTCATGATAGTTGTTGTTGTTTGAGTGTTCTTGAGTTTTAGGCGTTGACAGATGAAGATTTGATAAGTGGTGTTGGTGCAACTATTGCCGATGATTCTAACATTCTTAGTGGTGTTTCCTAATTATGTCCTATTTGTTTTGACGATCTGCATTGGTCATTGTGTGAGCTCTTGGTGATATTGTTGAACCGGTGATGTTCTTCGTGTTATGTGGTTTTCTTGGTGGTGTAGCATGTTGCAATTGATCTTGATGTGATTTTTGGTGGTGTTGTGTGTTTGGAGATTTGAATTAGGTCCATGCTATGTCATGTATATCATTATATTGGTCTGATGGTTTATCTTTGTATCGTTTGATGTAATTTTGTAATTGTGAGTTGAGGGTTTAGCCAACCTTATTGTAAAGGTTGATGAATTGTATAAATAGGTGGTATTCTCATGTAATTTTGGTATCGAGGTTGTGTCTACCTTATCCAAGAGTGGTATATGTGCGAACAAGTGATTCATCTGTCGATATTGTGATTGAGCAAAGATTAGTGTTATAGAGAAGAGATTAGTGTTGTACAACAAACAATTGTGCTTAATCGGAACTGTTATCAGACATTTGGAGATGCTATTATTGCAATTTATCTTTCGGATTGTAGTCTGAATTGTTTTGTAAGTCACTAAGACTTCCCTAAGGGTTGTATCCTTCTAGGTCATTATCTTTTGAGCAGTGAGCTCTAGGAAGTGTGCCTGAATGCATATGAATTCCCCATTGTAATATTTACACATGCTACTGCAGAGTATCATCATGTTGTGGGTAGGTTCCCACCGTAGTTTTTTCCTTAACCGGGTTTTCCACATCAAAATCTTAGTGTTTTGTGTTGTTCTATCAATTTTCTTATCTTTATTATTGATATAGTTTATCAGATCTATATTTGTGGTCAAGTTTGTTAATTTGGTAAAAAATAATTCACCCCTCCCTCATCTCAGTTTCCATTCATAATTATTGCCAACAATTGGTATCAGAGCTAGATCCTATAGAAGAAGCTTAACCACTTGAGGAGATCTGAGATGGAAAATTGAATTGGAGGTGTTATTTTTAAGAGGGAGAGCCCGAGATTTGATGGAAGTAACTATGCTCTATGAAAGAACCGGATGGAAGTTCACTTGAGATGTCTTGGAGAAGATTACTGGAAGATTACAAAGAATGCCTATTCTGCTCCTCTAAATGGACCAGGTTACTGCTGATGAGATCAAGGAATCTTAACATAACATTAGAGTGAAGGAAGCATTGCTGAGTGCCCCAATTGATTTAGAGATGACAAATGTAATGGGACTTCAGACCACACATGAGATCTGGGAGAAGCGTGAAACCCTATATGAAGGAGATAAACAAGTGAAAGTTGCTAAGTTGTAGAGTTTGAAAGGGATATATGAGATGCCAATGATGGGAGAAGATGAGAATATCAATACATTAATGGCTAAGGTGAATGATATTTTCCTAGGTATCAAATGTGTCAATGGAACCCTTGAAGAACATGAAATTGTTGCTAAGGTTCTTAGATCTTTGCCTCCTACTTATAAACACAAGGTAGTTGCAATTGATGAAATCCAGAGTGTGACTACAATGACAAAAGATGTGTCGGTTGGAAAGATTTTTGCATTTGAATTGAGCAAATTTTGTGAATCAGATGGAAATTTTGAGACAAAATTTAGAGCATATGTATCCAGAAAGCAGAAGTATGATCTTGAAGAATGCAAAATATCCAGATATGAAAGAGAAAGGAGAGAGATAGAAGAGAAAGAAAGAGAACTGGATGAGCTTGAAGCATTGATTTCTTGTAGATTACCTAAAGGAGATGGTAAGTATGATGGAAAATTTCCCTTGAAATGTTTCTCTTGCAATAAGGTAGGACATTTTGCTTCTAGGTGCCCAGAGAGAATGGCTAAGTATGATAGGCATGATAAATTTGATAAGCACGACAAAAATGATAGATATGAGAAGCATGAGAAGTATGATAAGCTCTACAAGTATGATAAGAATCAGAAGGAGATGAAGTTGTGTTTCTTTCCATTAAAGTAGATGGGCCTGTACTTATTGATTCCACTAGTTGCACTATTGAAGAGAAAGCTTTGGCTACTAAAGTTGAGGAAAAATATGAATAAGTGATTGACAGTGGTTGTTCATATCATATGACTAGTGATAAAAGAAGATTTGAGTATGGAAAGGTATGATTGTGGAATAGTGAGATTTGGAGATGACAAAGACTATGTGATATGTGGTAGAGGTTCTATTTCCTTTGATGGTAAGCATAATAATGATGGTGTTTTGTATGTTGAATATTTGAAGCATAAGTTTTTGAGTGTTGGATAGATGGTTGACAAAAGTTATGATTTATAATTCAAGAATGGTAAATGCAAGATACTAAATACCTCCGATATAGAGATTTCATATGGAACTAAGATTTTGAGATAAATCTTGGTGTCACTGTGTCGGTTACAGACTCTATCGGTGTATCGAACAAAATCTACTTATCGATTACCTCGTCAGGCCTAGTTGTCAGGACCCATTGTTGCTTTCCTACATTTTTTACATGCTTTTTTAGTCCTTAGTTGTTTTTTAGCTACTTCCTAAGTTCATCTTAAGGGGGGTGTTAGAGTTATCTTTTATTAGATAATAATTATTTATTTAATTATTAGTCTATTATACTCTATGCTTAAGCTAAACTTAGGAATCTTATAATTCTTTAGGGTTTTTCTCCTTTAGGGTTTAGAGTATCCTTTTATAAGGATTCTCTCTTTGTATTTTTCATTGATGTCTAACACTGACTGGTGAAGTGGTATCGGTAGTGTGGTGTATTTCAGTAAGAAAAGGTGATGACTTACAAACAAATAGAAACAATACTAGAAATAGATGACCAAAAGTTCAGTTAGCTCAAGGGAAGATAGACTAAGCCAGCTGGTCTGTAATTTAAGAAGATCAGTCATTTTGATGATGATGAAGTCACAAAAGATAACTCAGGCAAGAAGACTTGAGGTTGTATGCAAACCAGAACCTCATTGGCAAATAGGGGAAGAAACTTTATGCTAGCACAACAAACCGACAATCAAAGATGAATCAGTAATATAGAAGTGCAGTGGTATACTGGTATGACAAAAGGAAGATAGGTGATCACCATAAATCTCAGACTAGTGATCGATTATTCAGTTGCGGTGGCAAAAGGTGAGTTGGTGAGATTGTGTCTACGCCAAATCATAAGTTGGTAAGGTCAACTTTAGTTACCATGCAGTCAAGCATGATTACTTGCGGATTTTCTAGTTCGCACTTAATTGACTGAACTCAACCCAAAAGTTACTATCTTTGGGAGATGTGGTGGCAGAATTCGTTGAACACTTAGCAAAATTGTTGTAGGGCGTGTAGAGAAAGACTGGGAGATTTTGAATTTGAAATCTTGTGAAATCTATGAATTTTTTTGATTGAGGGAACACTTGAAGGTGTCGATAGAAAATGTATAAATTATTTTTGAATTCATTCAAAAAGACTTGATCGTAAAATTTGCATAAAGAAGATCTTGTAGAAGGCGATCCAAAGTGAAGAGAAAAGAGAGAGGAAGTGCTAAAAGGATTTAGCTTAGCAGAGGATGTTTGAGATAGACTGGCTGAGTGCAGAGCTGAAGGTCAGAAGACCGGTTGAGTGTAGAGTCGAAGGTCAGAGGACTGACTGAGTGCAGAGTCGAAGGTCAAAGGACCGACTGAGTGTAGAGCCAAAGGTAAGAGGATCGATAGAGTGCAGAGCCAAGGGACAGAGGACCGGCTAAGTGCAGAGCCAAATGTGTAAGAAGAAAATTGGTGTTGTGCAGAGCAGACACAACCGGTGTGGATAGAGTGTGATTCTCATTGTGATCTGATCAAGCTATCAGTAGCTAATTTAGCAGATCATCAATTTGTTTCTTTTATAACCATTACAACTTAAATTCTTAATCGAGTGGACTTTAACAAGTCCCTTTTGTAAAATCCCTTAACCAGGTGACATCTTAATTGATGTTCTTAAGTCCTTTAATCAGGCTACCTTTAACTGGGTAAAGGCACTAATCGGCCTTAAACAAAATCCCTTAACCAGGTGGCACCTAACAAGGATGGCTCCTCACCAGGTGTACTCCAGAAGAGTACAAATTTTGTGAGTTCCTACTCACACCGTGGTTTTCTCACATTTGGGTTTCCATGAGATAAATCTTGGTGTCATTGTCAACTTTTCATGCATGCATATTCTACTTTAGATATTGATGAATATTAAATAAGTGCAGATTAGAGTTAAAAGTTTTAATAGTGAAAATTGATCAAGTGTTGATTCACCCCTCCCCTCTCAGCACCGGTTGGGACTAACAATTGGTATCAAAGCATTAGGTCCTTAGAATAAGAAGAAGCTTAATCAACTTAAGGAAAGATCCAAGACGATGCGAAAGGAGGATCCTAGGTTCTCTAAGGAGAATTACATCTTATGGTGCGTAAGAATGAAACTTTATCTAAGCTTCCTAGGAGAACATTACTGGAATCATGTAATCACAGAGTACACTAAACCTTCAGGGACTCTCACTCCAGATCAGATCAAGGAAAGGCAAGATAATACTGCTGCTATGGATCTAATTGTCAGCACTCTTTCTAATAATGAATTTGTTGAGGTTCAAGATTTGAAAACAACATTTCATATATGGAATAAACTGAAGACAATATATGGGGGAGATCTTCATGTTCAAAAAGCTAAAGTAGACAACCTGAGAGGAAAATATGATGACATGAGGATGCAGGAAGGAGAAAACATAGAGTAGTATAGAAAGAGAATAAAGGATGTAGTAAACTCCACTAAAAGTGCTGGAGGAAAGCTTGAGGATGATGATGTAGTTAGCAAAACCCTAAGAACCTTGCTACCACAATATTCCATAAGGGTCTCTGCTATCCAGGAACTCAGATCCTTGGGAATAGTTAATGTATCTCTTGACTCACTGATCGGTAAATTGACTACTTTTGAACTGAGTAATTATGACAACAACGTACCAAAGAATGATGTTGCTTTCAAAGCTTCCATGATGCATGCAACAACAAGGAGAAGGAAAGAAACCAGAAGTAGTTCTACTACTAGAACTAGTCATTCCCATGAAAGTGACAATCTGTTATCTGAGGAACATGAGCAAGATAAAATTGAAGCTGTATTGGCAAGAAGATTGCCAAAGGAAAAGGAAAGTATAAAGGTAAATTGCCCTTAAAGTGCTTCTCCTGCAATAAGATAGGTCATATTGCTTCAAGATGTCCTTACAATGATAGAGACAGGAAGGAAAATTTTAGAAGCTATAGGGACAAGAGAAAGGAGGAGTGTTATCTTATAGAAGGAGTCACTGATGAAGAATCGAAAGGATGTGATGGAGATGGAATCCCATTTGTGGTAGTCAAGGAGGATAGCACAGAGGAAGGAGATATGAAATTGATTTCTAGTACAATCCGGTGTGGAGAATGGGTGATTTATAGTGGTTGCACTCACCACATGACCGGTGATAGAAACAAGTTCCTCAGCATGGAGGATTGCAATAGAGGAACTATGAGATTCAAAACTGATGCTCCTTGTGTAGTAAAAGGTAAGGGATCTATAGCCTTGAATGATAAAACAAATTGTGATGATGTCTATTGGGTAGAAGGGCTAAAATATAGTTTGTTAAGTGTTGCACAACTTAACAACAAGGGTTACTGATTAGAATTCAATGAAGGATTATGTAAAATAAATGACAAATTAGGAAGTTTGATTGCTACCGATAAACAGTCAAGAGGGAATTTGTTTCACCTAGACACCACCATAGGTAGTTGTCTAATGTCTAAGGTAGAAGATAGTTGGTTGTGGCACAAAAGATTGTTTCATGTTAACTTTGATAGCATAGAAAAAGTCAGTAAGACAAAGTCTATCAGAGGTATGCCTAATATAGTGAAACCTAAAAATGCTATGTGCAAAGAATGTCAACTAGGAAAGTTGACCAGGTCTAGTTTCAACAGTAAATCATTTGCATCTGAAAATGTGCTAGACTTAGTTCATACAGACCTGTGTGGTCCCATGAGAACTAAGAGTTTCTATGTGTTAGGCCCAATATGGAAAGCTAATGTACTAAGAGGGGAGGGGTGAATCAGTACTTCAAAACATTTCTTCAACAATATCTTTACTGTTATGCATAAATTGAATAGTGCAGTAACATAATATAAAACTAAAACAAATAGATAACAATCATACATGATTCACTCCATAACACATATATTTTGATTACGTAGAAACTCTTGGTTAGAGAGAAAAACTATGGTGGGGATGGCACCCACAACTTCACTACTGCAATAATAAAGAGTGCTCGGTTAGACCTACATGTTTAGCTATTTCTGATAGCATACCCTATTAGGAGTAACAAGATCTATTAGATCTACCTTGCTAAAGGATTTTACAACACTTCATCTAAATGTTGCACTTGTTTAGAGGCTTTACAATTTATAGACTTGATTAGAGTCTTTTACCTTGTTAAAGGTTTCTCTTACAACTTCAAAATATTACAATAAAATCATTACAAATATCTGCAACATTACATCTGGAATGTTATAGAAGATTCTATGTGCTTAGAATAGATTACCTTGCTTATAGCATACCTCGGTAACCCATATAGTAACTCGGTAAACCCTTTTGTTTACTCTGTTCTTTGACTGTTCTCTGAAAACCTTCTCGGTGACCTCTGTGTCTCTGTAACAGTCTTCTTACACTCATGCACACACCTTTAACTCTTAAATCATGCTGTATAAATAGATCTCTTATGACAGTGATCCAATTCATTGCTTCAATCTTACAAACATGATTTATTGAATGAATAACCATGCAAAATATTTCATTGGTTAGATAACCTCAAAATCATACACAATCTTTAAGTGCAATTTCCAATGTGATAACAATTAGATGTGCCTCAATCTTGTAACATGTTTTCATATGTATGTCCAAGTTCAATGAATCTGGTAACACGTTTCACTCGGTGTAAATCAACTCAGTGTGTCATCTTTGCTGCTCGGTAGACATGTAAAGATACTCGATAGACAGCTTGGTGTATACTGCGTTCTGTGATTGCTTTCTTCTGTAATCGACTAGACTATACATACCGACTGAATATTTTGATAATAGATAACTGACTAGAGTATATAGTATAAATTTGACATAAAACTAATGGCAGTCTGATAAGTAGTAACAATCTCCCCTTTTGACATTAGTTGAGATGTTTGACAAAAACTACTTTCAAAGTTATAACTCAATAATCTATATACTTGCAAAATTTAACTATGCTGATAGTATATACAATAGTCAATAATAATATATCAGATATACTCCCCTTATTGATATACTGTATAAAATTTTGAGATTTGCATGCTTGGTGATCTGTTCTTGTTCTGTGCTTACTGTCCTGTACACTGTGCGGTTTACTGCTCTTGGATCCTCTGCTTATTCTGCTCGATATACTCCCCCTGTATACTATTGTAGCATCCTAAAATTGTGACACTTGCAATTTCGACTGCATTTGGGTCTTCACGATGGCGACGCAACACTGAATCTGAATGGAGACCCCGAAACTTGTTTACGACATCAAAAACTGCATATTTCTGCACTATGGCCTGATCCTTCCTTGCACCCTGCTGTCCCGAGAGGTGGGACCATGGTGCCCAGTGCCCCGGTCCTTTAGGACCATGGCACCCAGTGCCCTGGTCCCCTAGGACCATGGCGCCCAGCGCCCTAGTCCCTGGCCCTATTTTGGGCCCGGTCTCTTATGGGGCAGCAGGTCTTTAAGTTTGCAATTTGGAAAATAGTGTTTCTAGGTCAGCCTAAGGTCAGAAAAATCAGTCTTCTAACCCTAATTGACAAGTATATAAACTACTTTTCCTCTCCAAGAAAAGGAGGAAGAAAATAAGCAAGAGCAAGGCGCGGAAGCGATATTCAAACATTCAAATATTCGAGCATTCAAGCATTTCTTCAAGCAATTGAGCATTCTAAGTCTCCATTCAAGGCTAAGTGTTGCATTCAAGACAAGGATTCAACCATTGAAGAGGAGATCACTTACAACATACAACATACAACATCATTACGCCTTCACATGTAAGAATACAAACATTCTTACAACAAGGTATCAGTACTTGATTACATTACAGACATTGACATTTACAACATTCTCATTTCTTGGTTAATTCCAAAACTGGGGTTTGACCTAAAGGCAAACCCCTAATCCCTAACCCCCCAATTGTCCTCTCTTTTCTATGTGTAGGTTGCAGGTACACGGCTATAATTGAAGATCTGGAATCCTTGTGCAGAGACGAACAGATCCCCCTTCGTTTCACGGATTTTTTGGAGGACCGTGTGCACGCCGGGCGCCATCGTCCCGTCAACTTTCGCTCAAATTTGTAGGACAATGTCATCTTGACATTTTACTGCTAATTCCAGGTCTGCAGCTTCATCCCGTATTCCTATCTCTATTTATAGGCGAATCTTTCTTACTTTACATGCACTCCTAGTTCAATCCTTCTATCTACATTCTTTACAAAAGAGGGTAGCCTTGCTGTCTTAACCCCTAAAACTCATTTAGAATCCAATCTTGCATTGTGTGGGTTTGGATCTTGTGGGTTTCAACCCCTCTTTTGAATGTAAAGTCTCTCCTAAGTGAAAACCGTCAATCCTAGTGACCTCCTTTCTCCTTGGAGTGGGGGGGGAACACCTAGGGTTTGATTTTCTGCTTTACATTTTGGTGAACCCGACGTGAACATCCTAATTCTGATTATTCATGGTTAGATCTGAAAAATTTGCTTCCTTAATTACATTTCCATGTTTGATCTTTTGCAAAATTTTAGAGGTTAATTGCATGAAAACCCTAAATTTTCCTTTTTAGTAATTGAGCTTGTGAAATGTTTAATTATTAATGCCAATTCCAGATCTATCCTTCTATTGCAAATTGTCAATTCATATTTGTGCTCTAATTCTGAAAATTAAGTGGTTAAGTGTCAAAACCCTCTTGATTCAACCTTTGACTGATAATTTCACTGATCAGAACACCTCCAAATCGGCTGTAACTTTGGATTCCGCAACAAAATCATAATATCTTTCATCCCTGAAAATTTTGAAAAAAATTGCGAGGACCGTGTGCACCCCGAGCGCCATTGTCCTTGACATTTTTTCCAAAATTTTGGGAGCTGGATCTTACTGTGTTTTTCTGCTAAAATCTAGAATCTTGGCTGATTTCATCAATTCTAACACTTTCAAAATTAAAGTCAAAGTTGGTCTAGTGATTGCTTGGATTAAGGCTTCTAATCATTCAAAAATTGTTGAAATTGAAATTTTGTGTCAAAATTGTGTTTCTTATTGTCCTAAATCTGAAAAGTGTGTTGGCATTCATTCAAAGTTTCAGTGCTTTATTCAAATTTTGCAATTTGTGACTTTTGAAATTAAGTGTTTAATTGCAACAACTTTGATTCCCGCTTTCAAAATTGAATTTTGCATGAAATTGAGTCAACTTTTAAATTTCAAAGCTTGCATTGCTTTTAGTGTTCCCTCTAAAATCATAAAATTCAAAATTTCAGTTTCCCTCTCTTTTTGAAAATTCAAATTTTGCATTTTTCAACAATCTTGGTAGGGTTCAATTTTGAGATTGCAACTTTAATTTGGCCTATCTACAGATCGTAAAATCACTCAATTTTTCCAGATTAGCTTTAAAATCATCATAACTTTCATCCCTGAAAATTTCGAAAAAAGTTGCGAGGACCGTGTGCACTCTGTTCGCCGCGGTCCCTGACATTTTTTCTAAAATTTCGGGAGATTGTCGTGATTGTATTTAACAACTTAAATATAGGAGATTGGCTGATTTTATTGAAATTTGGTACCTCTAAATTCGAAAAAAATTCAAAATTTTCTCTCCCCCTCTAGCGCATGAGTTTCACAACAATAAGCCCTACTTACACTATTCCCGTTAGACGAAGCCTTAGAATTAAGTCTTTCCAAGGTTTAATTACCGAGGAGATGGAACCTAATTTGAATGGCCTTTTTAATGAGGAAACAGGTAATTCCCCTAATCCTCTTAATGATGAAGAAGCTCTCCATGAGGTTTCTGTAGAACAACTTTTGAAATTGGATAACCAATTTGATGATTTTCAGCAATGGATGTCTCAAGAATACCCTGATAGTCAAGCTCTTTCATTAATTGAGGGTCTAAAACGTATGGTTCAAAGTGATAAGAATGGAATTGATATCTTGCATGGTATTGCACACATTGTGGATTCGAATGTGATGCCTATGAAGAGTTGTGCCAAAACTTTAGGTTATACACAACCTCCTACTCAAGTCAATCATTCTATCCCTTTGACAACTTCTATTGCTAGTATACCTACTTTTACATCAAACATAATGACTACTTCATTAAAAAACATTCCACCTATGATCACCAGTCATGGGAGCAATCCTTGATCTTCAATCAACCCTCTTCCTTCATTCAATCTGACTTCTTCATTCATTCCTTCAATGAGTGTCCCTATTACATCCCCACAAATGAACATGACACAAGGGGGCAATTCATTCAACCATTCCATTCCTCCTTGTAGTGTTCCTTGTTTCCAATCATCTCCTATGACTAACCATCATAGTGTCCTGCCACCTTACTCTCAATCAATACCTTCTTTCAATAACATAATACCTCCATCACAATCTAACATGTCTAATATGAACTCTTCGACTGAAGTGACCATTAACAATCTTGCGCAAACTGTCTCTTCTTTACAACAACAAATTGCCTCTATGAATCAATCTAAGTTTAGTGTGCCCACATTTGATGTTGCGAGCCCACTTTCTCTTGACATTGTTTGAGCTATCCCACCTAAGCATGTTGAAATCCCACAGTTGGAGCTTTATAATGGTAAAGGTGATCCTCTAACACATGTTAAGACCTTTCAAACAGTATGTACCGATTTTGGTCATGACCAAAGGTTGCTTGCAAAACTGTTTACTAGAACATTAAGAGATAAGGCCCTACAATGGTATTGCTCATTGCCTTCCTATTCTATTACTTCTTTCCAACAACTTGCAAATGCTTTTATTCAACAATTTCAAAACAATATAAGTCCTAAAGTTACCTTGATTGATTTAATGCATTGTAAACAAGGTGTTAAAGAAAAAGTGACTGATTTCATTGGTAGATATAAGCATTTGTGTGCTCAAATTTCTTTTCCAGTACCTGACAATGATTTCTAAAGAATCTTTATTTCTCATTTACAAAAAGATATTAGAGAAAAACTTCTGTTTTCTGAGTTTACTTCTTTCCAACAGTTGTGTGCAACTCTTCACAATTATCAACTGACTGTGAATCAAATGGAACAAGTAAATCCTATGGCTCCGAGTGATAAGGGTGATAGTTGTCAACAACCATTTGGGAAGTTTAAACTGAACAAAGGGTTTGTTAATGAAAACATCATCAACAACAATGTGAATGCAGCATCAGGTGTGCCTCCTATTTCTAAGTTTTTCAAGAAAGAAAGAAAGTTTACTCCTTTGAATGAATCATTGCATAGTATTATGAATAAGTTATTGGAACAAAATGTTCTTACTCTCCCTCCTATAAAGAAAATAGATCCTGCAAAGATTAATTCACCCTATTTTGATAACAAATCTTTTTGTCAATTTCATCGTCAACCTGGGCATGATATTGAAAAATGTTTTGCTTTAAAGGGTAAAATTCAAGATTTTATTGATAATAATACTATCTCTGTTTCAGGAGTGAATGATAAAGGCAACACATCTGTAGCTCTTCCTAACCAAAATCTTAAGATTTTTACTGATCCATTACCTTCTCATACCTCTAATGTGATTGAGACTAATGATTCTTCTTTCTCACCTGATGGTCTTGTGTCTATGACTCCGAATGTGATTAACTTTGTAGAGCAGCAAAAAATCCCTAAAGAACCTTCCATCACATTTGATTCCAGTGAAACTATCAGGGCACCTGATGGTCCTTTATATATAATTGCAAAAGTCAAGAATACACCTTGCCGTGGGGTGCTTATTGATCCTTCTTGCATGATTAATTTCATTACTGAAGAATTTCTTTTTACTTTGCAATTGAATCAAGTGATCTTTGACAAAACAGATGTGGTTGTGAAATTATTTGATTCATTTTCTTCTCCTGCAATGGGTTCTATTACATTACCTATTGAGGTCCATAACAAATCCCTTGATGTGAGCTTTGCTATTATTCCATCGTCCGAACAATTTCGTGTGAAGCTAGGCTATCCTTGGCTATCTTCCATGAAAGCTATTGCTTCTCCTATTCACAAGTGTTTGAAATTTCCCTATAATGGTGAAGTTGTTACTGTCAATCATAGTCTCTTTAAACCAGCTAAAAGAACTTCTAGCGTTCCTATTGATTATTTTTGGCCTAAACAATTCCAATCTCTTCCATCGCGAAGTGATCATCTTTTCAAATCTTATCAAAACTGGAAAAAAGATATGATCCTATCTCTAAGTGAACCTCGAACACCCAAACTTGATATTCCTATCGTTCTTGAGAAGGAAGTTCTTCCTTTGAAAGATAAAACTAATGTCTTTCCTCAAGAAGATTCCCAACCTATTCCTATGGATGTGACTATGTCTATGTCTAATAAACTTTCTAAAAGTAGACCTATACCTCCTCGTCATGATGGACTTGGTCTCCTTCCTAAACCAAATATTCCTCCTTTATATGGAGCAGTTCCTCCTCCTTCCTTTTATAGAGAGAAGAGACCTTCCTCTTCTCCTATTATCCAACCTAAGAGACCACAACCTAAACACCCAAGTGATAAGGATGAGAACATTCTTCCTCCTCAATCTTCTCAACTTCCTACTAAGACTAGACAAAATCATTCTGCCCGTGAACACCGACGAAAGTGTCGTCTTAGAGCTCAGGCAGCTGCTTCTCAAACTTTGCAATCCCCAAAAACACCTTCAGCTAGTATGATTCCATTTTCTCCTCAGCCGAAAATTGAGCCAAAATCTCCTAAACATAAGATGCATGATGGTTGTGATCCTGTGCGAGTTAAAGATCCTATTTTTATAAATCTTGATGATGATATAGATGAAAATGTTATTCATGATGAAAATGTTACTTCTCTTGCTTCTGATAGTGAATATGAATTTGTTGATATTGATAACCATTTATCTAATGAATTTTCTAAAGCACTTATCCTAGCTCCTAGACAAGAACAATGTGGCTTGGAACATGAACATAGCCCTTGTTTGGATCTTGTGATAGCTCCATCTGTTGTGTTGAATGTTCCTCCTCTAGCATGTTTCCTGCCTTCCCAAAATATTGATCAGCAAGATCGGGGGGTGGATGACGTGCTAGACTAGTTCATTAGCATAGCAGACTCTCTCCTCCTCTCTTTTGTTATTTCTTCTATGTGTTATTCCTATTCTTCTATTTGTTGTCCTTAGTGTTGTCTCCTCGAGGACGATGCAAAGCATTGAGATCTCTTTTGGTCTCTCTCATGTTGACTCAAAAGACACATGTGTTCCCTTCTTCTAGGTGACCTTCCTTGATTGGGGAATGAAGAACAATTATGCATACATACAAATGATATACATGAATTATCATACAACATTCTAACCCCAAGGAAAGTGAAGTCACCTCGTGCTTTGTGTTTTGTGTTTATTATCCTTGGGTTTATCTCACACTTGTGGGCTAAATCCTTGTGATAACGTGCTCCTTTCCCTTCTCATTTCCTATATGTATCACTACCTTAAAGCAATCACCCCTGATGAGGCATGTGCGATCGCTTTAACATAGGGGGCATACACCCCGTCCATATCTCTTCAAGATACTTGAGAATTTTTTTTGACAAATTTAGCTTTGCCTTGAAAATTTTTGATATCTTTCTTCCATGACTCATAGTGAGGGAACCCTACTACTGACAGTCATGGTTCTCCCTCATGATCTTCCCTTTTACTTTGTCAATCAAAGTCGTAAGATCCTTAGTCCACTGGGGGCTTGGTGTATCTTGCCTCCTTAACGTGGTGAAAGTCTTTCAATGTTGTTTCCTTGTACTTTACCAAAAGTATGGGCATACGCTTATACTCCCGCTAAAGTGGGGGCTAAATGTAGTGTCCTAAAATTGTGACACTTGCAATTTTGACTACATTTGGGTCTTCACGATGGCGATGCAACACTGAACCTGAATGGAGACCCTGAAACTTGTTTACGACATCAAAAACTGCATATTTTTGCACTATGGCCTGATCCTTCCTTGCACCCTGCTGTCTCGGGAGGTGGGACCATGGCGCCCAGTGCCTTGGTCCTTCAGGACCATGGCGCCCAGTGCCTTGGTCCTTCAGGACCATGGCGCCCAGTGCCCTGGTCCCCCAAGACCATGGCACCCAGCGCCCTGGTCCCTGGCCCTATTTTGGGCCTGGTCTCTTATGGGGCAGCGGGTCTTTAAGTTTGCAATTTGGAAAATAGTGTTTCTAGGTCGGGCTAAGGTTGGAAAAATCAGTCTTCTAACCCTAATTGACAAGTATATAAACTACTTTTTCTCTCCAAGAAAAGGAGGAAGAAAATAAGCAAGAGCAAGGCGCGGAAGTGATATTCAAACATTCAAATATTCAAGCATTCAAGCATTTCTTCAAGCAATTGAGCATTCTAAGTCTCCATTCAAGGCTAAGTGTTGCATTCAAGACAAGGATTCAACCATTGAAGAGGAGATCACTTACAACATACAACATACAACATCATTATGCCTTCGCATGTAAGAATACAAACATTCTTACAACAAGGTATCAGTACTTGATTACATTATAGACATTGACATTTACAACATTCTCATTTCTTGGTTAATTCCAAAACTGGGGTTTGACCTAAAGGCAAACCCCTAATCCCTAACCTCCCAATCGTCCTCTCTTTTCTATGTGTAGGTTGCAGGTACGCGGCTGTAATTGAAGATCCGGAATCCTTGTGCAGAGACGAACAAATCCTCCTTCGTTTTGTGGATTTTTCGGAGAACCGTGTGCACGCTGGGTGCCATCGTCCCATCAACTTTCGCTCAAATTTGCAGGACAACATCGTCTCGACATTTTACTGCTAATTCCAGGTCTGCAGCTTCATCCCATATTCCTATCTCTATTTATAGGCGAATCTTTCTTACTTTACATGCACACCTAGTTCAATCCTTCAGTCTACATTCTTTACAAAAGAGGGTAGCCTTGCTGTCTTAACCCCTGAAACTCATTTAGAATCCAATCTTGCATTGTGTGGGATTGGATCTTGTGGGTTTCAACCCCTCTTTTGA
Organism: Cryptomeria japonica; assembly: GCF_030272615.1. Classification (NCBI taxonomy): domain Eukaryota; kingdom Viridiplantae; phylum Streptophyta; class Pinopsida; order Cupressales; family Cupressaceae; genus Cryptomeria; species Cryptomeria japonica. Next base: position 897,614,010 of record NC_081409.1, on the reverse strand, counting down.
ATGTAAAGTCTCTCCTAAGTGAAAACCGTCAATCCTAGTGACCTCCTTTCTCCTTGGAGTGGGGGAGGGAACACCTAGGGTTCGATTTTTCGCTTTACAACTATACTCCGAAAACTATACCATTCTCTCAATACTAAATTATTACTGTATCACTCCCCTAGTACTGTAACATATTACTCCCCAAATAGTATCACTCCCCCTTTTTGACAAACATCAAAAACTTAATTTCCATTCGAGGGTGGTAACTGGTCAAAAATGGATTTGTACTTGGTTTGGGCATCGATGAGAGCGACAAAGAGTGCATCCTTTACATTGTCCATTAAAGAATTATGTGCTTGAATATCAACCAATAGTGATATTAACCCATCTAGAGTGCTCCCCTCTTAAGTAGTAGATAAGTATGTGGCTCGGTTGATTTGTTCTTAGACTGATGAAAGATGTGGAAGGAATAATGCCTGAAGGGTCATTATGTCCATCCAGATCTTGTGTTCGTCATTTCTTAAGTCCAATTGTTGAGCCATGAGCTGTTGTAACTTTGTATAAAAATTCTGGACTGAATTTGGCTTGGTGGTCAACTTATTTGAGAGATCAGTGATCTCTTTCTCAATTGCCTCTGTTTTATTCTTAATGTCTTTAATGAATAAAGAAAATGTGCAAAGTTTCTGAAATAAATAATGAATGTGCTTGAGTTGAGGAGTCAACTCAGCAATAAATTTGACAAGTTTAACTTTTCCAATAGCTATAGCTTTTTGTACCTCTTCTATCATTTTGGTAGTGAGCTCTTTGTCTTTCAGCTTGCTCAAATACTCTGATGCATCTACTCTAGATGTCTCTATCTTTGTTAGGAGTTCATCCGGTTGAATGTGGATGGCTACATCAGTTGATATTGTAGCTTCAGGTAACATATCTATTAAAAGTGCTTTTACCTTTTGAAGTACTTTATTTTTCTTTTGAATGGCCATTTGCTTCTCTTGTTCAACCTTTGCTTTGCACAGTTCACCGAAATCAATGAGTGCTTGCCCCTTTAATTTTTCTATGTCTACATTGGGTAACACTATGGGTTTTGACAAATCAAATTTAAAACTATGCTTCTTCACTTTCCTTTCTTTACCTTTCACTGATGGAACTAAGACAATTGCTTGTGAGGCTTTGTTACCCTCGGTAGGTTGCTCGGTAGAGGCAACACTTTGATAAGTTCCTTTAGCCTCTATAGAGTTTGGTGTCTCAGTACTTGGTGTCTCAGTTGCAACATTCTCAATGCCAGAAGGTGCTTGAGATGTCTGGTCTTGAGTAGTACCTTCTCCTGTTGTAGACTTGTGACCTTTAGTGCCTTGATCTGTATCTTGAGGAGTTTTGGTTGAGACAGGTTGCTTGACTGGTGGATAAGGTTGAACTTGTTCCAAAATGGATTCACTAGATACAAGTTTTGCATATGTAGTGCCTTCTATCATTTCCTATTCTGGTGCCTCTGTATCCATGACATCTTCATCTATTTGAATGGTATCAGCAGGGTCTTGTTCGGTAGCATCAGGACCCTGCTCGGTGACATGAATGATTTCAGCTATAGCTTGCTCATCGACATCCTTGATTTTAAAGATTTCCTGCCACTTTGCTTTTGTCTCATTTTCTACTTCAATATATAGTGCATTCATTAGTTTTAAGGCTCTCTGTTTGACAAGAAACTTTGAATTGTAGGTTGTCAAATGTTCCTTTATTTCAGCTACTGACATATCAGGAAAGAGATGGACTAGACTTCTTTCTCTGATTTGTTTCTCTGATTCCATTGCATACTTCCACCTATTATCAATATGCAGATACAATTCATTTGGAAGTGACTTAGCTAGTTCCAATGGAGCTAACCGAAAATTTAGAAGTGGGCAGATGAAAACTTTTTCAATTTGTCTCTTTTCATCATTGTTCCTAGTTTCATACTTGACATATCTAAATCCTCCAAATCCACCATATTCTTTCAGATTAGCACTAAATTTTTCAACACTATGTATATTTACCTTCTTGCTCTTGACAATCTGAAACTTGCTTGCATCTTCTGATTTGGTATCACTAGACTCTTTTGCCAAAATGAGTCTCTGAGTAGATTTCTTGTATGTCTTTGTTACCTTGGGAATAGTAACACTCTTTGAATTCTTACTCGGTGAAGCTGCAGATGCTCTAGTGTTAGGTCATTTTATTGGAGGTGGAGTCAGTGAGACTTTTGATGTGTCATGTTTCTTTCTCTTTAACACTTTACCCTTAGACAATTCAGTGCTCAGTGTTATAGCTGCCTCTTGGGCTTCAGATTCCTTTTCGGTAATGGCAATGGTGCCTTTGACAGGTGTAGAGGAAGAGTCTTCTCTGAATTTCTCTAGCAATGCCTTAATCATCTTTGTTGCCTTTCTTGTAGCTTTGGGTACTACAATATTCATCTTTACCTTTTCCTTTACTTCCTCATAGGTACCATACCTCAGCTCGGTAGCATGTCTAGGCAATGTAAGAAATGCATCAATTTGCTATTTTGTGATGTCAAAATCAATCTCGTAACCCATTGGTGACTAAGATTGAGTCCTCGGTTCCACAACATTCACATAACAGTAATCGGTGTCAACTTCAAAACATATATAATTTTTGTATTTCTCTACTAGTTGGGGTGGAATCTTATACCTATTATGCATTTTCTCTTGAAATTTATTGAAGTAATCATCCATGATATCATTGGAATTATCACCTAACTTCTTAATGAAGTCATTAATCTGATGGGTGATAGGTCAGTGTAGCTCCCAAAAAACTTTACCGACTGATGGAAAGAATTTTTCAAAGTAGAAAAACATGCATACCAGTAGTGATCCAAACTTTAGAGTATTAGCCAAGTTGTTCTTCTTCGACTTCCTGATGGTGTTCAGATTTTCAAATAAGTTCTTCAGCAACACCTCACATAGATCAATTTTCATTCCCTTTTTCACAATTTTGTATGCCAAGTCTACTGTTGCACAGGGAACATTGTTTTCCCTTGCCGATTGGAAGAAACAGTAGCCCATTACTCTAATGGAAAATTTTAGTTCTTCATCAGTGACATTATTTAGTTTCAATCCTCTGCAATCAGATTCCACTTCGATTAAACTGATCAATTACTTCCGTGATATCATCTTTTGGGCTCAGGCATGATCATAGATAGGGTAACCGGTAATCAGATGAATTATTTCCTTGGTAATCTTAAATGGTTTCTCTTCTAGCCACATGAAATCATCGTGAACTCTTCTTAGAACAAACTTGACCCACTAGGGTTTGAACACATGAGGATAGGTTAGGGCTTCAGTTAATCCCTTGACTTTGATGTGCTCATACTTGTTGTTCAATATACCATCGGTACATAGCTCATCATAGGTGTCTCTGATTTCAACATGACCAAGTTCTTCAACACGACATTTGGTGAAGAATCTCACATCTTCAACTAGTAACACTCTGTCCAGGATGAGTGAAAAGGTGGTTTTGTCATCCGGTTCAAAAGTGACTTTGGGGGTCAAACAGTATTTCAGTGACAACTTCTCTACATTCTTGACAACTATGGGATCTTGGATCTTGGGCACCATTGAAGTTTTCAGATAAAAAAACTAATAAAAGAGTCCTTCGGGTTTCAGGATTTGAAATGATAGATGCTTTATACTTAGCAGATAATGGCAACTAGATATGCTTGGTAAACCAACTTAACAATGTGTTGAGATTTGATGTAAATACCTTGAATTTTCTATGTAGGAGGTTTGATCACCTTTGAATCACTTGCTCTGCTTTCTTGAAAACTTGGTAAGTGTAAATGACCGCGAAAATGTTTTTAAGTACACAAAATACCTTATCGAGCTCCATGTGGATTAGGTCAAAACATTAAATGCACTCGATTCCTCTTTAACTGATTTACTCTCCTTTTTTATTTTAACCGAGTAACCAAACTTCCTTCATTTACCGACTTGACAGGCTTCCTGTATTCACCGACTTGACAAGTTTCCTGTAAAGTGCTTCAAAAGACTTTGATATAATTTCAAGCTTACTATTACATCTTGACTATGCAGATTTTTGAATTTAGTACATAATATAATAGGAACTGTTAAGATTTTAACCTTCAGAGAATGCAGTCCCTTCATACCTTTATCGATTAATTTGGAGTGCGTGCACCTAACTTAGTAGGTAAGGTGCTTTCTTCATTTGACACAATTTCCTTCTTTTTCCAAATCATCTTTATTTTTTCTTTTATTTCTTCAGTGTCTTTTCTAGGTTGATCTCTACAATCTCCAGCTAAGTGTCCAACTTTGTGACAATGAAAACATACCATACCAGGATTTCTCCATGATCTTCAGTTGTACATCCCAAACCTTATAAAATAGTTGGCACTTATATGTCCATATCTTCCACAACATTCACACCATGTCCTTGTATTATAATCCCATGGTACTACAAAATACTATCGGTAAGGATCTGTGTGAGTTTGGTAACCTCTAGCATTTGCTCAGTGTGCATACCACATATAGTTTTTTTGCTTAAACCAACACTTCTCGGTACTATGTCCATATCTATTGCAATTTTTACAAAACCCTTTGAATTTTGCCTTCTGATAATTGTTAACAGACTTTGTCCTACATTGATTAGATGTGTGACCATATTTATTGCAATTGTAACAATAACCTTTGGACTTAGTGGCATTCGGTTGCTTACCTTTTCTGATTTGGCATATGTTAGTAGTGTGACCTTGATTTCCATAGTAGTTGCAAATAGGCTTCTTTCTTTTGATGTTATTCTTGTTTCCAACTTGCTTTGATGATTCTCCTCTCTCGGTAGTATGAATTCCTTTCTCGATAGAGACTTTTCCTTTGTAACTAAGTCCTGCATCTTTGTTGGGTCATCTTGTGTTCAGTTGCTCATCCAACATCTTTGATGCTTCATAACTCTTCTTCAGTGTTTCTTTGGATTTCTTCTATGTTTCAAGTTCATCGGTCAACTTTTATACTTCAAGTTTCAATGCTTGATTCTCAACATTCTTCAGAATTGCTTCATGATGTGCATAACCTAGTTGATCTCATAGGTTTTGTTGAATTCCAGTCAACCTTATGATTTCACCATTCTTATCAGATACTAAGACTTCAAGTTGTTGTTTCTCTCTTTCTAGATCTCTTACTTTGTCCTCGGCTGTTCTCAATGCATCAAGATTTTCAGTCATCTGTGTGCTGAAATGTTCATGTTCTCTTTTCATTGCTTTTAGTTGATTAGCCAGTGCTTTGTTCTTTTCTTTCAATACTCCAATCATTTCTTTAGTCTCTTCAGATATACTATTCTCAAATGATGTCTCTATTTGTTCCACTAACTCTTGAGAGTCCTACAAATCATCAGATAATCTTCTTCTCACTTTCAGAGATTTTTGCATTTGCCTTTGCATGTCTGCAATCACTTGATTATCATGATCCAGTTCTTCTTGCAGATACACAATCCTCCAAGATTGTTTATAGCCTTCCATTGATAAGATCTTTCTCTTTAGGTAGTTAAACCCTTTTCCAAGATTCAAGCTCTGATACCAATTGTTAGGCCCAAAATGGAAAGCTAATGTACTGAGATGGGAGGGGTGAATCCGTACTTCAAAACATTTCTTCAACAATATCTTTACTATTATGCATAAACCGAATAGTGCAGTAACATAATATAAAACTAAAACAAATAGATAATAATCATAAATGATTCACTCCATAACACATATATTCTGATTACGTAGAAACTCTTGGTTACAGAGAAAAACTGCAGTGGGGATGGCACCCACAACTTCACTACTACAATAATAAAAAGTGTTCGGTTAGAGCTACATGTTTAGCTATTTTTGATAGCATATCCTGTTAGGAGTAACAAGATCTGTTAGATCTACCTTGCCAAAGGATTTTACAACACTTCATCTAAATGGTGCACCTGGTTAGAGGCTTTATAATTTATAGACTTGATTAGAGTCTTTTACCCTGTTAAAGGTTTCTCTTACAACTTCAAAATATTACAATAAAATCATTACAAATATCTGCAACTTTACATCTAGAATGTTATAGCAGATTCTATGTACTTAGAATAAGATTACCTTGCTTATAGCATACCTCGGTAACCCATATAGTAACTCGTTAAACCATTCTGTTTACTCTGTCCTTTGACTGTTCTCTGAAAACCTTCTTGGTGACCTTTGTGTCTCTGTAACAGTCTTCTTACACTCATGCACACACCTTTAACTCTTAACTCATGCTGTATAAATAGATCTCTTATGATGGTGATCCAATTCATTGCTTTGATCTTACAAACACGATTTATTGAATGAATAACCATGCAAAATATTTCATTGGTTAGATAACCTCAAAATCATACACAATCTTTAAGTGCGATTTCCAATGTGATAACGGTTAGATGTGCCTCGATCTTGTAACACGTTTTCATATGCATGTCTAGGTTCAATGAATCTGGTAACACGTTTCACTCGATGTAAATCAACTCGGTGTGTCATATTTGCTGCTCGATAGACATGTAAATATACTCAGTAGACAGCTCGGTGTATACTGCGTTCTGTGACTACTTTCTTCTGTAATCGACTAGACTTTCCATACCGACTAAATATTTCGGTAATAGATAACCGACTAGAGTATATAGTATAACTTTGACATAAAACTAATGGCAATCTGATAAGTAGTAACACTATGGAGATCGGTATTTTATGCTGTTTGTGGATGACTTCTCAAGAATGATGTGGGTCATATTCTTGAAGGAAAAATCTGAAGCCTTTCACATGTTTAAATTTTTTAAGGCTCGATTAGAAAGAGGAACTAGTAAGAATTTGAAGTGTTTGAGATCATATAGAGGAGGAGAGTCCACCTCTCAAGAGTTCATGAATTACTGCGAGGAATAGGGGATTATGAGACAAATGTCTGCACCCAGAACACCTCAGCAAAATGGGGTTGTTGAAAGAAGAAACAAAACTCTTATTGGTTGTGCAAGGACTCTGATGATATAGAAGGTCATTCCATATATTTTCTGGAGAGAAGCAATAAGCACTATTGTATACACCTTGAACCGAATATGGGTAAAGAAAGGGACAAATAAAACTCCGTATGAATTATGGCATGGATATTCACCTAATGTTTGTTATTTCAAAGTATTTGGAAGCAGGTTCTATATCAAGAGGGATGAGCACATTGGAAAATTTGATCCCAAGCGTGATGAAGGGACTTTCTTGGGTTACTCCACAAAGAGTAAGGCATATTGGTGTTTGAACAAAAGGACCGACAAGATTGTGGAAAGTGCAAATGTTAGAGTAGATGAGTACTCTAAGAAAAATGAATAGGACAGTAAGAGTGAACTAGAGGACTATAAAGGGTTTGAGTACAATGTATCAGTGGAGCCTACTAAAGAAAATCCTGTTGAAGTGGCAAATGAAGAAGCTTGTGAAGTAAAACCTGCACAACTGGTAGAAGAAGCTCCAAGAAGTGAACCAGTATTGGCTAAGTATGTCAGAAACAATCACTCTGCAGAAAATATCATGGGTGACAAAGATGCAGGAGTTCTAACCAGAAGAAGAGAAAGAGAGAATGGTTGTATGCTCTCCATATTTGAGCCTAAAACAACAAAGGAGGCTCTAAAAGATGATGACTAGGTCAAAGCCATGGAAGAAGAACTGGAGCAAATTGAGAAAAATGAAACATGGACTCTAGTGCCCAGATCAGAAAACATAAATGTGATAAGAACTAAGTGGGTGTTCAGAAATAAAATGGATGAAACCAGTAAAGTGATAAGAAACCAAGCAAGATTAGTCTGTAAGGGCTATGCCCAAGAACAAGGTTTGGACTATGGAGAAGCCTTTGCACCGGTGGCCAGACTAGAAGGGGTCAAAATTTTGCTAGCGTATGTTGCTTACAAAAATTTCAAAGTTTATCAAATGGATGTCAAATCAACATTCTTAAATGATGTGTTAGAGGAAGAAGTATACATAGAGTAACCAGAAGGGTTTGCATCTAAAGATGGAAGAAAGATGGTATGCAGTTTGCAAAAGGCTCTATATGTGCTCAAACAAGCACCAAGAGCTTGGTATGAGAGGTTACACTCGTATCTACTAAGCATAGGGTTCAAAAGAACCAATGATAACAGTAACCTATATCTGAAGAGTGGAGCTAAAGGAAAACATCTAATTGTTGAGATCTTTGTAGATGACATCATCTTTGGGGGAGATGATGAGATGAGCAGAAGCTTTGCAGAACAAATGAAGCAAGAATTTGAGATGTCCATGATTGGCGAGATAAAGTTTTTTATTGGCCTGCAAGTCTCACAGCTAAAGAATGGCATCTTCATCAGTCAGACTAAGTATATAAGAGAAATTCTGAAAACTTTTGGAATGGAAGATATCAAACCTTTCGGAACTGCAATGGTTACAGGTTGCAAGCTCTCTAAATATGATGAGTTTGAAGAAGCGAATGAGACACTTTACCAGTCCATGATCGGTAAGTTGCAGTATGCAGTACATAGTAGACCGGACATAGCACAAGTTGTTGGCTTGGTTGCCAGATTTTCTGCAAATTCGAAAGAGACTCACATGGTGGCAATCAAGAGAATATTTAGATACCTCAAGGGAACTGATGAGTATGGTCTCTGGTATCCACATAAGGGAGACTTTAGCTTAAGTGTATTCACTGATTCAGATTGGGCAGGGAACATTGATGACAGGAAGAGCACTAGTGGAGGTGCATTCTTTCTTGGAGATAGGATTGTATCTTGGACAAGCAAGAAATAAAACTGCATATCACAATCCACAACTAAGGCTGAGTATGTAGTTGCTTCAATCAACTACACATAGATAGTTTGGATCAAGCAATTGTTGGAAGGTATCCAAGAAAAGGTGATTCGACCAATAGTGATTCATTGTGACAACACCAGTGCCATTGACATATCCAATAATCTGTTGATGCATTCTAAAATGAAGTATATAGCTATCAAATATCACTATCTAAGAGAACAAGTTGAAGAAAGGGAAGTGATGTTGGAGTATATACCAACAAAAGAGCAGGTGGTTGATATCTTCACCAAGCCACTACAGAAGGACACATTTGACTATCTCAGAGGTAAGTTGGCAGTTATGCCCCTACATACAGTAAAGTAAGCAAAAAGGGTTCTATATCAATCTGGTATGATTTCAAAAAAAATTCTAAGACTAGATTGATAAGTGTGGACTACTCTGGTTAGAGGGAGCAGTCTTTTAAGTGTACTGAACTGAATCTTTGGTGTTGTTGTGAAAGGGGGAGATATGATTATAGTGTTTGAACATTGGTAAGTAGTGATTGAGCTGAAGTTGCTATACTAGATTATTACCAGTGTTAGGGGGAGATATTCATTACTCAGGGCAGAAGTAATGATTGGTACATAAATGAAGGAAGAACATGCAACTGATAAGACAAATTCTAAAGTGTTGTCGTCAATGCCAAAGTGGGAGATTGTTGGCATTGACAAAACCGGTCAATCCGAAGAACTGGTATATAAGCTAAGATTTGTCATTGATGTCTAACACTGACCAGTGAAGTGGTATCGGTAGTGTGGTGTATTTCAGTAAGCAAAGGTGATGACTTACAAACAAATAGAAACAACACTGGAAACAAATGACCAAAAGTTCAATCAGCTCAAGGGAAGATAGACTAAGCCAACCAGTCTATCATTCAAGAAGATCGGTCATTTTGATGATGATGAAGTCAACAAAGATGACTCGAGCAAGAAGACTTGAGGTTGTATGCAAACTGGAACCTCATTGGAAAATAGGGGAAGAAACTTTATGCTAGCATAACAAACCGACAATCAAAGGATGAACCGGTAATATAGAAGTGCAGTGGTATACTCGTACACTGGTATGACAGAAGGAAGATAGGTGATCACTATAAATCTCAGAGCTGCAATTGGTTATTTAGTTGTGGTGGCAAAAGGTGATTTGGTGAGCTTGTGTCTACACCAAATCATAAGTTGGTAAGGTCAACTTCAGTTATCATGCAGTCAAGCATGATTACCTATAGATTTTCTAGTTCACACTTAACTAATTCAACTCGATCTAAAAGTTACTATGTTTAGGAGATGCCGTGGCAGAATTCGTTGAACACTTGGTAGAATTGTTGCAAAGCGCGCAGAGAAAGAGTGGGAGATTTTGAATTTGAAATCTTTTGAAATCTGTGATTGCTTTGATTGAAGGAACACCTAAAGGTGTCAACAAAAAATGTATAAAGTATTTTTGAATTCATTTAGAAAGACTTCATCGTAAAATTTGTAAAAAGCAAATCTTGTAGAATGCAATCCAAAGTGAAGAGCAAAGAGAGAGAGGAAGTGCTAAAAGGATTTAGCAGAGTAGACAATGTTTGAGGTAGATCGGTTGAGTGTAGAGCTGAAGGTTAGAAGACCGGCTAAGTGCAGAGCTGAAGGTCAGAGGACTGGTTGAGTGCAGAGCCGAAGGTCAAAGGACCAATAGAGTGCAAAGTTGAGGGACAGAGGATCGGCTGAGTGCAGAGCCAAAGGTGTAAGGAAAAAACTGGTGTTGTGCAGAACAGACACAACTGGTGTGGATAGAGTGTGATTCTCATTGTGATCTAATCAAGCTATCAGTAGCTAATTCAACAGATCATCAATTTGTTTCTTTCTAACCATCGCAACTTAAATCCCTTAACCAGATGGACTTTAATAGGTCCCTTTTGTAAAATCCCTTAACCGGGTGAGATCTTAATTGATGTTCTTAAGTCCTTTAATTAGGCTACCTTTAACAGAGTAAAGGCACTAACTGGCCTTAAACAAAATCCCTTAACCGGGTGGCACCTAACAAGTGTCTTTGTAATCTCCTAATAGGGATGGCTCCTCACCAGGCCTACTCTAGAAGAGTACAAATTTTGTGAGTTCCTACTCACACCGTGGTTTTCTCCCATTTGGGTTTCCATGAGATAAATCTTGGTGTCACTGTCAACTTTTCATGCATGCATATTCTACTTCAGTGATTAAGTATATTGATGAATATTAAATAAGTGCATATTAGAGTTAAAAGTTTTAATTGTGAAAATTGATTAAGTGTTGATTCACCCCTCCCCTCTTAGCATTGGTTGGGACTAACAATAAGATTGAAGGTAATATTTTTCATTTGAATGTTGGTGAGGAATCCTGCTTGATTGCTCATATTGATGAAAGTTGGTTATGGAATAGGAGAATGTGTCAAGTTAACTTTGATTCAATGATTAAGATCAGTTCTACTCAAGACGTTAGAGAACTACCTAAGATTGTTAAGCTTGATAATTCGGTAAGTAAGGAATGTCAATTGGGTAAGAAAACAAGAATTTCTTTCAAGAGAAAATAGTATACATCTGATGGATTGCTAGATCTTGTGCATAGTGAACTATGTGGACCTAAAAATGTTAGAAAGTGTAGGGAGACAAATATTTTATGCTGTTAATTGATGATTATTCCAGGATGATGTGGGTTGTCTTTTTGAAGGAGAAATCTAAAGCATTAGAAAAATTAAGGATATTCAAAGCAAAGGTTGAGACTGAGTCAGGATTGAAGGGAATATCTTGAAGATCTATTGGAAAGAAGCTATTAGAAATGTTGTTTACACATTAAATCGAGTTCATATTAAAGGTGATACCAGTAAGATTCCTTATGAGCTATGGTTTGGTCATGTTCCTATTCTGAGATATTTCAAAATATTTGGTAGAAAATGTTATATCAAGAGAGATGACGACATAGAGGAAAGTTTGATGCAAGAAGTGATGAAGGAATTTTCTTGGGATATTCAACAAAGAGAAGAGCCTACCAGTGCTACAATAATAGTCTGGGAAAAATAGTGGAAAGTTCAAATGTGAAGGTGGATGAGAACCTTGGAAAAGAAATCAAAGTTTGTGGATATGGTGATGGTCAACACATTCTTCTAAATCATATTCAGACTGAAGAATTGAAGCATAATGGTCCGGTAGAAATAGTTAGTCCGGATGTTGCTCCTGCCAGTGGAGAGGTGCAGGAAACTGAAAATCAGTTTAATCAAAAGACTCTGAGGTATGTAAGATTGAATCATTTAGAAAATTATATTATTGGTGATAAAAATAAAGGTGTGATGACTAGAAGAAGGCTAGCTGCTAAAGAGGTATGTTTGATTTCTAAAGTTGAACCTAAAGATGTTGTTGAAGCTTGTAAAGATGAAAATTGGATGAGAGCTATGGAAGAAGAATTAGATCATATTGAAAAGAATAACTCATGGGAGCTTGTGCCTAGACCTAAAGATAAGAATGTTATAGGTACTAAATGGGTATTCAAGAATAAATTGAATGAAGCTGGTGAAATTGTCATAAATATAGCAAGACTGGTATCCAAAGGATATTCACAGAAAGAGGGGATTGATTATGAGGAGACTTTTTCTCTGGTAGCCAGACTTGAAGCTTTTAGACTATTGCTTGCATCTTATGCCTATAAAGATTTTAAGGTATATCAGATGGATGTCAAATCTACTTTTTTGAATGGTGATCTTGAGGAAGAAGTCTACATTAAGCAAGCTGATGGATTTTCATTATCAGATGATGGAGACATGGTATGTAAAATGAAGAAATCTCTTTATGGATTGAAACAAGCCCCTAGAGCTTGGTATGCTAGATTGGATAATTACTTGTTGAAATTGGGATTTAATAAAGGGTTTGTTGATAGTAATCTGTATTTTAAGATTGAGAATGACAACATCTTGATTGTTGAAGTCTTTGTTGATGATATTATCTTTGGAGGAGATGATGACTTGAGCATGAAGTTTGTCGACGATATGCAAAAATAATTTGAGATGTCTATGATAGGAGAGATGAAATTTTTCTTAGGTTTGCAGATTTCACAAACTGGAAAAGGTATTTTTATATCTCAAACTAAATATGTGAAGGAATTGTTGAAGAGTTTTGGGTTAGAGGACTCCAAACCAGTTGGAACTCCTATAGTGACTAGTTGGAAATTGTCTAAGAATGATGAATCTCTGAAAGGTAATTAGATTTTGTACAGATCTATGGTTGTTGGACTACTATATCTTACTCAGACTAGGTCGGACATTATGCATGTTGTGTGCATGACTTCTAGATATCAAGCTGATTTGAAAGAGAGTCATGTCACTATTGTAAAGAGGATATTCATATACTTGAAGGGAACTGTGGATTATGGTTTGTGGTATCTGAGGAATGATGATTTCATGTTATGTGCTTACATCAATGCTGATTGGGTCAGTGATGTTGATGAATGGAAGAGAACCTCTGGTGGTGTTTTCTTTTTAGGTAAGAAATTGGTTTCATGGGCTAGTAAGAAACAAGACTCAATGTCCTTATCTATTGCTAAATTTGAGTAAATTGTTGTTGCTGGTAGTTGCACTCAAGTAGTTTAGATGAAGTAAATGTTGAAGGATATCAGAGATCTATGATGATCCTACTATCATATACTGTGATAATTATAGTGCTATTAACATGTCAAAGAATCTGGTGCAACATTCAAAAACTATTCAAAACCATCCTATCTAGGATTTCCTTAACTTTGAAGACATCCTTGTCGAATCCTTCATTTGGAATAGTATTATCAAATCCATAAAAGTGGTCAAAGCTGGAGCTAGATGGGTCCTTGGAAAAGGTGACAAAATAAGGTTTTGGGAGGATCCTTGGATGAACAATGAATCTCTCTTTGATCAAGGCAACAATCAACTTATTGAGGAATGTAAAAGGAGGTTTGGACCTATGGTGTGTGACTACTAGAAAGAGAACAAATGGGTGTGGCTTGATGTTATACATGCTGGATTTTCCCTGCTCCAGAAGGAGCTGCTGTCTTTTTCTATTAACAAAGACTATGATGATGTGTTTCTCTGGAAAAGTAATCGTAGAGGTGACTTTATGGTTGCTTCTACCTACAAAAACACTTTCACTCAGACCAGTAACCCCATTTGGGGTAAAGTTTGGAACAAAATTCTGATCCCTAAGGTCAATATATTCCTTTGGCTTGCTACTCACAATAGGATCCTAACTATTGACAATTTGGTCTAAAGAGGTTTCAAATTCCCTAACAGGTGCGAGCTATGCCAGAAAGAGGAAGCATCGATTGATCATCTATTTTTCCACTGCTCATTTTCCTGGGAAATTTGGAGTAAGTTGTGGGAGAAATGGAAAGTTGATTGGGTCATGAACAAGAGTCTCAAGGAAATTATCTGGCAATGGACATTCCCCACCAATTGTCCTCTTATCAAGAACCTTTGGTCCCTAATCCTCCCCATGACTTGCTGGGAAATTTGGAAAGAGAGAAATAACAGAATATTTAGGGAAGTGAAGTGCACCTCTCAGGTGGTCTTTGAAAAAATTTGCATGGCTATAAAAGAGAACATAAATATTCCTCACAGGAATAATAAACAATGGCTTGTTACTGATATGAATGAAATTGAAAAAGACATCCTCACTGAATGGAACTTAATACACAAAGTTTGCAGATCTGACAATAAGAATAGGAGAGATAATATTGTCTGGCACTTTCCTGATCATGATTGGATAAAGGTAAATTTTGATGGGGCGGCTAAAGGCAACCCTGGGAAGTCTGGTGGTGGAGGAGACATCAGAAATGCTCAAGGTGTCTATATTGTGGCTATTGCTTCTCCTTTTGGGGTCCAAAATAATCATGTGGCTGAAGCTCAGGCCATGCTAAAAAACCTCCATCTTGCTCAGGGATTCAACTTTTAAAAAATTTGGCTGGAAGGGGACTCCCTAAATATCATCTAGGCCCTTAAAGGTACTAGTTCTGTTTCTTGGAATATTACTAACTTAGTTGAAAGTGCTAAAAATTTATTAAATAACTATGTTAGTATTATCATAACTCACACTCTAAGAGAAGGCAATAAGGTTGCAGACCTCTTAGCTAATGAAGGGGTCAATTTAGAGGTGGATGTTAAATATATTAGAGAGACCCATTGTAAAAGGGATGTTAGAGAGCAATTATTTTTTGATCGCATCAATGGGTCAAGTTAATATCATGATTATCTTTTGGGGTCTGGATTCCAAAGATAGAGTTTAGGGGCAAATTAACTGTCAGTTAATGATTGCCTTTAGGCTTCATTTCTATGATCAAATGTGTGAGGAGGATTATAATAATAAATGTTGGTTTTGTGCGGCCATTAACATAAGCTTTAAAACTACAAAAGAGACTCTATTCTGTTATTCCAGAATTTTACACAAGAACTTGGGGTTATACCTGCAGATTGTGAGATACATCTTTGGTACTTCTACTTGCTGTTCAAAATGGGTGGTAACGTAAACAGGAATGAGCCCCCTAGCGGCAAAAATTGGAAGAGTGAACAAAAAGTATGGAGAAGGCTTCATAGATATGGTTTTACTGACTATATAGAAAAGCTACACGGAAGCGGAAATTCGGTGTCACATGGCTTTGCTAGAGGCTGGAACAACAACAGAGTCACATTGTTCTGGGAGATATCGCAAATTGCTGAGGACCTAGTTGTGGAGGTCACGAGTCTTCAGAAGGAGGGCACTAAATTCTATAGAGACCGGAAGTATGCTGCCGAAGCATTCAAAAACTTCCCAAAATCGGAGGATGAGAAGGCCAAGTTTGTCAAGAAAGACAACATCTTCTACTACCTTCCCCAACAGGGCCTCATATTGCTCATTTATGAATACCTGAAGGAAAAAGATAGGGCTAGCAAAGATGATCACCTAGTCACTAATGCACATATTTTTGAGAGTTGTAAAGATTCTGAATTAGATGAGGATCAACCTAATGTCCCTACCCATAAAAAACAAATAGCTGATACAGATAATGTGGAAATGGAGGTGCACTGTGAATTGGAGGAGGAAAACGGGAAGGATATTGAGACAAAAATGGAGGGTGAGAAGGATGAGAACGTTGGTAAAGAGGAAAAAAGGGGTTAACTCTAAAAACCCTTACTCTAACCCTATGGGCTCGGATAGCAGGAATGTCGCCCTGAATTCTAAGGAGGAAGACAACCCTAGTTTTGTGGGCACTGAGCAGGGTAGGGATTCAACGAATACTATTTTGAATACTGCCCGTAACTGTACTTTGGAATCCTTCAATTTCCAGAAATGGGTTATTGACAACATTACTAGCATTCAGAGCAAATAGAGGGACTTGGAAAATAAGATAATCAATTTGATTAAGGAAAAAATTCAGAGAAAAAGAATGAGGAGATAGAAACTAGTGAAGCCGAGGAGGAAATTGAGATGGAGGACTGGCTAGAGAAAGACCCAATTAAAGGGGATTTGAAACATCTGGAGGATGTTATCGGAATTGTGAAGAACAGGCTGAAGAGGATAAGGACAATATTAATACCCAGGTTGCTCGTACTGAGAAGGCTCTGAAAAGTTTCATGAACCACAGTCTTGAGGTCCTAAAAGTTTTGTCACATAATATGAATGCCTTGGTGGATCACTTAGAGAGGAAAAATCAGGATAAGAACTTGGTAATCATTGAAGATGTACCGACCTCTAGCTCCACCCATCAAATTTCCAGGCAAAGGACTAGGCAGAACACCATTGAGATGGTGACCAATAAGAAAGACATCCAGCTCAAACATGAGAGCAATAATCTGAGGGAAGTGGCCAAGGCGATGATGCTATTGGTTTAGAATGCTGAGGAGTCTATAAAAGTGTTCAATTGATATGTAATGTTGGGTTTTGGATGCCAATTTCTTGTTGGCTCCTTGTTGTCTTTTTGTCCTAGCTGTTGGTTTTTGTGTTGGTCTTTTGCAGTTGTTTTGTCTTGTTTCTTTCATTCTCATCTTTCATAATGTAAGTGGGTTTCAGGTCCCTTAAAACCTATTTTCTCTTAATCAAAAACATTCAAAAACTAAGAATGTGTTAATAAAATATCATTACTTGAGATAAAAAGTCAGTGAAGAGGAAGTGAAGTTGGAATATGTGTCTAAAAAGGAACATATTGCTGATGTTTTCACTAAGCCTTTGCCTGCAGATACATTTTTTTATTTAAGAGACAAGTTAGGGGTATCCACCCCTCCTAATGAGAACTATATGCATTGAGTTACATCAATCAAGTGGACTTCAGAGTCTTATTTCTTTATCTGAATTGATGAGTTGGTGTTGCTCCTCTAGTAGTCTATTGGATTGATTATATGTTTATGGGGGGGAGAATCATGTTTTGTTCATCTAAGGGGGAGAGTTTGGTTTTCTATTTCGAGATCTTTGACATTGTTGTCAAAGGGGGAGTGAAGCATGTGAAAAACTATTTTATCTGCTTGATCTTAGGGGGAGTTTGTTGGAGTTATTTTCTTTCTTTACATTGATTGTTTTTCACATTCATATGTTGCCATCAATGCCAAAGGGGGAGATTTTTGGACATTGTTGCTGCTAGGACATATTGTTGTCATTGATGTCAACATATTCCTACTTTGGTGATTGCAGATTGGTTTATTGGGATCATGGTTTGGTGTATGGAATATTTACAGTATCACTATATTCTTTTGTATTGGTTTTGTTGATCCAAGAAGCTTAATTGATCATAGCATATGATTTGGTTTAGCAGTTTATTTTTCTGATCAGTGCTTTACAGAGTTCGGTATATCCAGTGTGATCAAATCTTGAGCTGACTCTTTGGGAGATTGTTTGGGATGGTCTTCTGTATCTTCATTTTAGATGGTTTGTGATTTGGTGCTCCACAAGTTATCTTTCTTCATGACAATTGTTGTTGTTTGAGTGTTCTTGAGTTTCAGACGTTGACAGATGAATATTTGATAAGTGGTGTTGGTGCACTAGTTGCTGATGATTCTAACGTGTTTGCTAGTGTTTCCTAATTATGTCCTATTCTGTTTGAAGATCTGCATTGGTAGTTGTGCAAGCTCTTGGTGATATTATTGAACCGGTGATGTTCTTTGTGTTATGCGGTTTTCTTGGTGGTGTAGCGTGTTGCGGTTGATCTTGTCATGATTTATAGTTTTGTTGCGTGTTTGGAGATTTGAATTAGGTTCATGTTATGTCATGTATATGATTATATTGGTTTGGTGGTCGATCTTTGTATCGTGTGATGTAATTTTATAATTGTGAGTTGAGGGTTTAGCCGGCCTTGTTGTCAAGGTTGATGAATTGTATAAATAGGTGATATTGTCATGTAATTTTTGTATCGTGGTTGTGTTTGCCTTATATGAGAGTGGTGTATGTGTGAACAAGTGATTCATCCTTTGGCATTATGATTGAGCAAATATTGGTGTTGTAGAGCAGACAATTTTGCTTAACCAGAACTATCATCAAGCATTTGGAGATGCTATTATTGCAATTCATTTCTTCTGGATTATAGTCTGAATCTTATTATAAGTCAGTGAGACTTCCCTGAGGGTTGTAGCCTTGGGGGTCATTATCTTTTGAGTAATGAATTCTAGGTAGTGTGTCTAAATGCATGTGCATTCCCCATTGTATTATTTACACATACTACTGTAGAGTATCATCATATTGTGGGTAGGTTCCCATTGTGGTTTTTCCCTTAACCGGGTTTTCCACGTCAATATCTTAGTGTTGTGTGTTGTTGTTGTTGGTCCCTACTAGTGACTGAGAGGGGGGTGAATCAGTGACCGACAGGTTACATAGAATTAAAAACCTTTTACTCAAGTCTGCACTAACTTAATATTCATCAATACAAATAGTTATTGCAAGAGAACATGCATGCATGAAAAGATACACAATAACACCAAGAATTATCTTGTGGAAACCCAAATGGGAGAAAACCATGGTGTGAGTTAATGCTCATAAAATTTGTACTCTTCTGGAGCACGCCCTATAAGGAGCCATCGATGTTAGGAGAGTACAAAGACACTATTAGATGCCACCTGGTTAAGGGGTTTTCTTTAAGGCTTGTTAGTGCCTTTACCCTGTTAGAGGTAGACTTGTTAAAGGAATTAGGATCATCAATTAAGATGTCACTTGGTTAAGGGATTTTGAGTTGCAATGGTTAGAAAGCAACAAGAAGTTGATCTGCTGGAATAGCTACTGATAGCTTGATCAGATCACAATGATTCCCATACTTTGTCTGCACCGGTTGTGTCTGCTTTGCACTACACCAGTTCTCTGCTCATAGCCTCAGCTCTACACTCTATCAGTCCTCTGCTCATACCCTCAGCTCTGCACTCTATTTTTCTCCCCCTGTTAACATTCACATAGATCTTTTTCTCATTAACAACAACACAATTAGAATGAATGATGTGAATATATTAGCCTTTAGTTCTTGCACCAACTTTCCCTCCAAAAATCAAATTCAAAAATCTGTTATCGTGCCTCAAATTGCTCTCCAAAAATTATTCTTGGAATATCGATCAAGACAACAATTCATGCCGAAAAGCTCGCCGGTTGAAAAGAGAAAATTGTCAATTCAACTGGATGTTATCTAGATGTTTCTAAGTCTATCAATTGAGACTTCCGTATTATTGGTTGTCGCCTATGCATCGGTCCAATTCTACCTAACCAATTACCTCTTGTATACCAGTTTACTCACTGATTAGCTGATTAACCCTTGTATACCGGTCTACGCACTGCTTAGTCGGTTAACCCCTATATACTAGTCTACTCACTGCTTAGCTGGTTAACCTCTGTATACCAGTCTACTCAATATCGATGGGAATAAGGACTATTGTTCTTCACCGGTTGCTCTTTACTCCTTTACCAATGGACTTAGAAGCTGATGTTTCCAACAATGAGAACCATTTTACCGGTCATATAAAATGCATCATAATGCCAACAAACTCCCCCTTTGGCATTGGTGGCAAACACTACAGAAAGGTTCAATGACTTTGTTGTAAAATAGTCATGTATGTGTTGGTTCTGACCCTTGTTTCATCTACCTTAGTCTATATACAAACTCCCCTTTTTGACATCAATGGTAAAGAATATGCAAAACAATTTATGAGAATAAAGCAAAAGTATCTTTGAAATTTTCCTTAGCAGCTTGCAAAGAGGATTCCCATGAAGGTTTCACCTGTTTCATGGTGTTGAAGTGTCTATGCAAAACTGTAACAAAATCCTCCATATCATCTACTGTCTTATAGTCGGGTGCACTTATGAGGTTTTATGCTTCTTTGACATTCCTTTGCATGAAATCAAGATTGTTGCAAGATAGCACTGTAGCTCTAACAGATTAAGAGCTCGTTTATCCTCTTCCTCTTTTAACTTTTTGATTTCATGAGTTAACTGTTTGACCTTTCCACTAAAGGTCGATGCAGAGCTTGTAAGAGGATCAAAAGAACCTATCAGATCTTGTATTTCCCTTTGAGTTTGAGCTCTTTTAACTTCAAGATCTTTGATTAAATCAGTGAAGCTTGATGACTTGACCAATAATTGGCCAACTTCCTATAGTATAGATTTGACCTCTTCAGTGCTGGTGGATAGAGAAACTTTGCCAACTAATATGTATTCCATTAATTTTTCACCTCTCCTTTTTTCATACTATCTAACTGCAACCTTCTCCAGATTGGCTACCTCTGAACCGATTTCTTTGACAAGAATGCCCAATTGATCAATGATGGGTGCATTGTCATCAACAAAATGTTGGCATTCTACACTCTTATGAGAATAGATGGTGTTGTCATTGATGGAAACCTTCTGGCAACCTTCTGGCATTCATCTGGTAAGCCATTGATAGTTACTGCCACCAGCATAGACATCTACATACACCAGCAGGCACTTCACTGACAACGGCAACAATGCTTTCCAACACCCCAGCCGACAGGGAATAAAATTTTGTTTATTGTATTTAATTGTAATTATCTTTTGTAAAAGCTGACATGGTATATTGTAATAGACTCATATATATGTATGAGATCTTGTAAATCATTTTGTAATGTGCAAGGAAATGAGAGAAGGAATGAGCAAATAGGAAGGATGATATATGCGAATGCATAAGGCAGATTTTGTATAAGATTTTTTTTATAGAATGAGCTTAAACTGGTACTGAACTTGGCATAGTTGATGCTGATTTGAAGCAGTACATTGTGTTGGATTTCATAATCCACTTTTGTAGTTAGTGTGACTCTTATTGAGCAGTGAGCTCTAGGCAGTTGGCCTTCCTGCATGTGCAGGCCCCTCATTGTAAGCAATATTTATTCATTGGTCAGTGAGTGAATATTGTGGGTCACAAATCCATTGAGGTTTTTTCCACACTGAGTTTCCTCATTAAACATCTTGTGTTATGGTGTGTTTTCTATGTTGTCTTTACTGCTCCTGTTTATTGCATTAATTCTTGTTTACCGGTACTGTTTTGGGATGCAAAGTTCTTAATAAGGTTAAATATTCTACTAACTGGTTAGATATTGATTCACCCCCCCCCCCCCTCTCTGTATCTTTGGGACTGTCGTTAATCCTAACACAAAAATGTCAGGAATGACATCAAACAAAATGGTCTTTGCAGTATTAAAAATTTTGGTCTTCTTTTTCTTTGCTCTAAGTTTTGCCTTTTTAGCTTGAAGTTTCAATTTTTTTGAAACTTTCATTATTTGTTTGGGGGTCATCTTCTTAATATCTATTACTAAGTCTTCCTCTTCTTCCTCCTCTATTTCTTCTTCCTTTTCCTCAGCCTTAACCTCAGAGTTGGTTGTGGTGGTCAGTTTAGCTTTCATCTTTTCACTCTCCTTTTCTATATCTAACTTCCTCTTTACCGGAGTAGTGTCCACCACTGTTTTCTTACCATCTTCAGGTTGACCGGATGAAGAATCCTCTTTCTTCTTGTGTTATTCCAATTCCTTGGTCTCCTCTATTTCCTTCATCTCTTCTTCCTTATTTTCTGCTTCCTTTTGTTTTCTTCCTTTTCCTCAGTTTCCTTCTTCCTTGATTCTTCAACAGGTGGTATTGATGAATTTATCACCTTTGGATTTCATTACTCTACACCTATTTCTACCAAAAGAGGTTCATTGTAAGTAGGATTTATTGTTACCAAAGTTCTATGAGGTTTATCTTCATAAGGTATATCTTTAACTATGACTTCATCTTCACCAGGATGCTTAGTTTTATTGGCTCCCTTTACCAATGTAACATCAATATCAAAAGTTTCAATAGTTGATTTGTGTTTGACTGATTTCTCAACATCCTTTGTCAAATTAGGAATATCTGACACAACATTACCTATGATATCATCAACTGAGAAAACATCAAAACCTTCAGCAGAGTCTTTGTCTTTACCTTTCCCTTTATCAAGGGAAGCTACACCTTGCTCCTGTTTTGTTCCCTTTGTTATTTCTTCTTCAACTTCCTTTTACTGGCTCAAGATTGTTTTCCATAAGGCAAAACCCTCACCATGCACACCTTGGACATCTCCTATGGCCACTCTCCCTATCCTTTTTCTTATTTTGAAGCATTGAACACATGCTTCTACCACTATTGAAGCTTGATTGAAATCTAAATCACGTTGCACTTCCACGAGTGCTTTTTGTTGAAATGTGGCGACTAATCAGCAAAGTACTGTACACTCAACATGTATCCTCGCTGGGGTTTGGGGTTGGGCTGGGCCCCGGGTAGGGGTTCGGGGGCGGCAGCCCTCGAGAAATTTTTTTGTCATTTTTCATTGATGAAAACCGACATTGTAATAAAACCCTAAAAAGGCTGACTTTGTTTGTTGCTCTAAAAACACATGTTATAAGTGGCTGGGATGCTTAAGGCATTGTAAGGTTGATGTACTATTTTTTCTAGATAATAAGAAAGATTGGACGACTGTGTATGGTGGATTTAACCCATTCTGGGTGAACCACGTTAAATCTCTGTGTTATCTGTGTCCTGTTTTATTTCTTTATCTTTTGTATTTAAATCTGCATATAATTGTTAGTTCATATTTGCTTCAGATCTGCTTGAAACCCTAACAATTGGTATCAAAGCAAGGTTTTCTATAAATTGGCAGGACTTTCAGATTTGAGTGGGAGCAATGGAGGATTCCAAATTCAAGGTCGAAAAGTTTAACGGCTAGAATTATCAGTTATGAAAAATGTAGATGGAGGATTACCCGTATCAAAAGGATTTGTGGTGACCATTGGAAGGAAAGGCAAAGAAAGCAACCATAATTTCAGATGAAGAGTGGGACATTTTAGATAGAAAGGCACTGGGATCCATTTGATTGTGCCTTGCACCGTCTATAGCATTCAATATAATAGAAGCAAAAACGACTGTAGATTTGATGGCGATATTGGCTAAGTTGTATGAGAAACCCTCGGCTTCGAATAAGGTATTTCTTATGAAGCGTCTGTTTAATTTGAAAATGAGTGAGGGTGGATCTGTAGTGGAGCACTTAAATGAATTTAATACAATTACCAGTCACCCATTCTGGGTGAACCACGTTAAATCTCTGTGTTATCTGTGTCCTGTTTTATTTCTTTATCTTTTGTATTTAAATCTGCATATAATTGTTAGTTCATATTTGCTTCGGATCTGCTTGAAACCCTAACACTTTTATCATGTGCTCTTTCTCAATTGCCAAGGCTATTTTGCATCTCCCTTCAATTTGGTTTTGCAAGTCTGATGGAACTATTCCATATAGTTCACCAAGAGTTTTGCAAAACTTATGTAAGTTCTAGATAAGTGCTTCTCAAATTTTTCTATTTTCATCCTCATTGCAGAGGGGATATTTTCTCCCAACACCAAATAGACCTCCATATTCTTTGATCCCATGGACCAATTCATCAACAGTTGGAACTACATTTCTACCACTTCTTCTGACTTCTTTTATTTTCACATAAAATTGGGTGTCAAAATTATCACCCTCCTTTTCATCCTTCTTGGGCTCCTTTTTAGCCTTTGTGTCAACAGTCCCTTCACTCTTTTTCTTTCTTACATATGTCACTCCTACCGGTCCACCTTTACCTTGGGAAGATGCAGGAGTATGTGAGTCCTTTTCTATTGTGTATGCTTTCGGCTTGTTGGATGCAGTACCCTTGGGTTTTGCCTTCGACATTTTCTTCTTTTCTCCTATTTGTTTACTTGAACTGGTGGAAGAAGTGGCACCAGATGCTTCTCCACCATACTTTTTGTCTAGGGTATCAATCATTTTCCTTACTCTCTTTTGTATGATAGGCTCCTTAAGTTCCTTTTTTATTTTGGAGCTTTCCTCCTCACAAGTTCCAAATCTCTTTAATTTTCTGTCTACCGGTTTAGATAGTAACATGTTTGCATATACTTTAGTAATGTCTGCCCTGACCTCATAACCCATAGCAGGTACCCAAAAGGTTCTAGGTTGAACCACTTGAATAATGCAGCAATCAGTGTCAACAAGAAAACAAATGTTGTCCTTGTACTTTTGAGCTATATCAATTGGGATTCTCTCTCTTTGGTGCATTCTGGTTTGGAATTATTTAAAATAACCCCACATTGTTTCTCCAAACTTATAACCTAAATCTCTAATAATTTCACCTATCTAAACTAAGATAGGTTTATCTTCATACCACACTAAATTTCCCTTACCGGGAAAGAAATTTTGCACATAGAAGAGTATACATACCAGTAATGAACCATACTTGAATGATTGCTCCTTGTCCTTCATAATTCACTCCATGTTCACTAGAAATTGACTTTTGGTCATCTCACAAACATCATATTTTTCATCCTCCTTGATAATTCGATAGGCTGCATGGATAGCACCGCTCAGTACATTGTTCATGCAGCTTGATTGATAGACCCGATAACCCAGCACTGTAGAACCAAACCTCACTTCTGCGTCCTTAATGTGAGTGATTGGCATTTCTCTCCTGTCACATCGGGATTGAGTCAACTGAGTGACTTCAGTGGATGATATTGTTCTTAGGGTTAGTGCTTCATTGGTTGCGCTAAACCCTGTTATTCTTTGAATCAGATCCTTTGTGATCTTGATTGGTGCTTCAGCTTCCAGCCATAGAAATTGATCATGCACTTTGCTTAACACATACTTGACTCAATCGGTATGAAATTGATCAGGAAAATCAACATCATTCGACAAACCCTTGTTCTTCAGATGCAAATGTTCTGCCTTCAACAGATCATGATCATAGAACCCTTTGAATTAATTTCGAATGAATTTATCTCCAAGTTCTTCAAGCTTGCAATGGATGAAGGAGTGAATATCTTCAACTAGTAACACACTGGAGGAAATAGATGATAGGGCATTGGTCATGTTGATCTCTCCAGCCTTCATAGGATGTAGCTTGAACTCGAGTTGCAGTTCTTTAATTGCTTCAACTAACACAGGAGTCGACACAGAAGCTGCCATGATGAACTTCAAACAAATTTTTCAAAAATGGGGTTCGAATACCTTCTTCTCTAGGGTTGCCAATCACCACTATCACACTGCTTGATCACTTCGCACAAATAGCGCTAGAAAGATTTTGATTGCCTTGGGTCACATGAGAGATCAATAATGTTCACAAGAAAGCAAGGTAAATGAAATTTATTGTTATTTCTTTATTTATCCATTAAGGTTTATCGATGCTTCAATACAACGGCTAGTTTGAACAATTTTGATCATTTACAACTTAAGGTACACCAATTTACTTCTTACTAGTTGCTTGTTACCGATACCGGTACACAAACAACATTTATACTAACCCTCAAAACATTTACCAAATAAGAGATTTAAATAAACTTTTATGCATCTAAACTATGCAAATAGACATAACCTCATATCGGTCGAGGGGATTCAATAATGATCTTACCATATGTGCTCCCCCTAAGCATCGGTATGCCTAGTTTGAAGAGGAACTGTCATCACCAGTGGATGATGACTTAGTTTTAGAATTATTCTTTGCTTCTTTGCTTTCTTCCATCTTAATCCATGTCTTTTTCATTTCATTCCTCACCTCTTCAATTGTCTTCTTTCCTTTCAAGTCATTTTGCACTTTCTTTTTGCCAAACTGGGTCTTGTCTTCAGACCGGTTATAGGATCAGTTCCTGCATTCTCTAGCTAAGTGACCAATCTTATGGCAATTGAAACATGCCATACCAGTTGTCCTCCACGGTCCTACATTATTTCTCTGACCCATTCTCATTATGCAATTTGTTGCACCATGATCAAAATTAACACAAGTGGAACATGTGGCATTGAACTGATTACTCCTTTTATTAGATCTAACCGGTTTGAATAGTGATCTTGATGCATTTGACTTGAACATGCATTCTTCAGCTTTGTGTCCATATTTATTGCATGTAAAGCAATATCCATTAAAGCTTCTTCTATTATGCATGATGCTAGATCGAGATCTACACTTATAAGAAGTGTGACCATACTTGTGACAATTATAGAAATAACCATCAAAGGTGAAAGACTTATTTTGACTGACCAGTTGATTTCTATAGACATCATACTTATGACTAGTTTACCACAATGATTGCAAGAAAATTTAGAAAAATTCATACCTTTCATTCCTGAATTGCTCCTTTTATCATCCTTCATCCTTTTGGATTTAGATGATTCCCCAGTTTCCATAGGACTTGTACTGGAGTAACCAATATCGGTTGTCTCCTTTGTTCTCCTCTGAGGTTTTAATTGTTCATCTATCTTCTCAGAGATTTCATTAAATATCCTCAGCTTTTCATTTCTCTCATTTGCAGCTTTCAACTCATTTTTGAGTTGTTCAATCTCTTTTATCATCTTCTCCTTTTCCTATGCTTTGTCATGCAAATGCTCATGCATGGCTTCATTCTCCTAAGTGAGAATTTAGATATCTTCATCTTTTTCAATGATGATTGCATCATTTTCTCTTAGGGCTTCTTCAGCAAGCCTTTTGGCTTTTTCAGCTTTTGACAAAACTTCTTCTACATCTCTTTTTCTTTCATTTGTTATCCTGTTGGCTTCTAGTATTTCAGTCATTCTCAGGGCCTGACTTTCATACTCTCTTTTTAGATATCTAATTTCTTCAGTCAGCTTCTTGTTCTTTTCCATCAATTCTGAGACTACTTCTTCAGATCCACTCTATTAAGAGAGTTGATCTATGATATCTTGAGTCTCATTTAGTTGTAGAGCTAGTTCCTTTCTTTTAGCAAGTGATTTTCTCAGTCTCTCCTTCAGTTGAGCAATCATTTCATAAGCTTCATCAACTGCTTCTGATACAGATATTCCTCCATGATCTTTTTTCTCAAGCTGTCAAACTTTTCTTTAGAGGACCTAGGCTCTAATACCAATTGTTGGTCCCTACTGGTGACTGAGAGGGAGGGGTTAATCAGTTACTGACTAGTTATATAGAATTAAAAACCTTTTACTTGAGTCTGCACTAACTTAATATTCATCAATACAAACAGTTATTGTAGGAGAACATGCATGCATGAAAAGATACACAATAACACCAATAATTACCTCGTGGAAACCCAAATGGGAGAAAACCACGATGTGAGTTGATGATCACAAAATTTGTACTCTTCTAGAGCACGCCCTATAAGGAACCATCCTTGTTAGGAGATTACAAAGACACTATTAGGTGCCACCTGATTAAGGGATTTTCTTTAAGGCCTGTTAGTGCCTTTACCCTGTTAGATGTAGCCTTGTTAAAAAACTGAGGATCATAAATTAAGATGTCACCCAGTTAAGGGATATTACAAAGGGACCTGTTAAATGTTACTACTTATCAAGTTTCCATTAGTTTTTATGTTCAAAGTTATTCCATATACTCTAGTTGGTTATCTCTACCGAAATATTTAGTCGGTATGCACAGTCCAGTCGGTTATAGAAGAAAGTAGTCAAGAGCCCAGTATGCACTGAGTTGTTTACTGAGTATCATTCCATCTCTATCAAGAAGCTAAGATGACACACCGAGTGAAACGTATTACCAGATTCATTGAACTTGGACATACATATGGAAACGTGTTACAAGATCAAGGAACACCTAACCGTTATCACATTGGAAATTGCACTTAAAGATTGTGTATGATTTTGAGGTCATCTAACCAATGAAAGATTTTGCATGGTTATTCATTTGATAAAACATATTTGTAAGTTCGAAGCAATGAATGGATCACCATCATAAGAGATCTATTTATACAACATGGATTAAGATCAGATATATACATGTAGCATGACAGAAAGGAAGATATAGAAATATATGAAGCAAGACATGTGAAAGCGCTACATGTTATGACTATTACAGAGACATAGAGGTCACCGAGAAAGATTTCAGAGAACGGTCAAAGAACAGAGTAAATAGAAGGGTTTACTGAGTTACTATATGGGTTACCGAGGTATGCTATAAGCAAGGTAATCTTATTCTGAGCACATAGAATCTGCTATAACATTCCAGATGTAAAGTTGCAGATATTTATAATGATTTTATTGTAATATTTTGAAGTTGTAAGAGAAACCTTTAATAGGGTAAAAGACTCTAATCAAGTCTATAAATTGTAAAGCCTTTAACCAGGTGTAGCATTTAGATCAAGTGTTGTAAAATCCTTTAGCAAGGTAGATGTAACAGATCTTGATACTCCTAACAGGGTAAGCTATCAAAAATAGCTAAACATGTAACTCTAACCGAGCAACCTTTATTATTGCAGTAGTGAAATTGTGGGTGCCATCCCCATCGCAGTTTTTCTCTCTAACCAAGAGTTTCTACGTAACCAAAATATATGTGTTATGGAGTGAATCATGTATGATTGTTATCTATTTGTTTTAGCTTTATATTATGTTATTGCACTATTCAGTTTGTGCATAATAGTAAAGTTATTATTGAAGAAAAGTTTTGAAGTACTGATTCACCCCTCCCCTCTTAGTACATTAGCTTTCCATATTGGGCCTAAAAATTGGTATCAGAGCTTCAATCTTGGAAAAGGGTTTAACTGCCTAAAGAGAAAGATCTTATCAATGGAAGGCTATAAACAATCTTGAAGGATTGTGTATCTGCAAGAAGAGTTGGATCATGCTAATCAAGTGATTGCAGACATGCAAAGGCAAATGCAAAAATCTTTGAAAGTGAGAAGAAGATTATCTGATGATTTGTAGGACTCTCAAGAGTTAGTAGAACAAATTGAGACATCATCTAAGAACAGTATATCTGAAGAGATTGAAGAAATGATTGGAGTATTGAAAGAAAAGAACAAAGCACTAGCTGATCAACTAAAAGCAATGGAAAGAGAACATGAACATTTCAGCACACAGATGATTGAAAATCTTGATGCATTGAGGACAGCTGAGATAAAGTAAGAGATCTAGAAAGAGAGAAACAACAACTTGAAGCCTTAGTATCTGATAGGAATGATGAAATCACAAGGATGACTGGAATTCAACAAAACCTATCAGATCAACTAGGTTATGCACATCATGAAGCAAATCTGAAAGATGGTGAGAATCAAGCATTGAAACTTGAGGTATCAAGGTTGACCAATGAACTTGAAACATAGAAGAAATCCAAAGAAACGTTGAAGAAGAGTGATGAAGCATCAAAGATGTTGGATGAGCAACTGAATACAAGAAGACCCAACAAAGATGCAAGACTCAGTTACAAAGGAAAAGACTCTACCAAGAAGGGAATCCATACTATCGAGAGAGGAGAATCATCAAAGCAAGTTGAAATCAAGAAGAACATCAAAAGAAAGAATCCTATTTGCAACTACTGTGGAAATCAAGGTCACACTGCCAACATTTACCAAATCAGAAAAGGTAAGCAACCGAATGTCACTAAGTCCAATGGTGATTGTTACAATTGCAATACATATGGTCACACATCTAATCAATGTAGGAAAAAGTCGGTCAACAATTATCAAAAGGCAAAATTCAAAGGGTTTTGTAAAAACTGCAATAGATATGGACATAGTACCGAGAAGTGTTGTCTTAGGCAAAAGAGCTATATGTGGTCTGCACACCGAGAAAATGCTAGAGGTTACCGAGATCACACAGATCCTTACCAACAGTATTCTGTAGTACCATGGGATTACAATACAAGGATATGGTGTGAATGTTGTGGAAGATATGGACATATAAGTGCCAATTGTTTTATAAGGTTTGGGATGAACAACCGAAGATCATGGAGAAATCCTGGTATGGCATGTTTTCATTGTCACAAAGTTGGACACTTGGTTGGAGATTATAGAGATCAACCTAGAAAAGACACTGAAGAAATAAAAGACAAATTACAGATGATTTGGGAAAAGAAAGAAATTGTGTCAAATGAAGAAAGCACCTTACCTACTGAGTTAGGTGCACCTATTCCAAATTAATCGGTAAAGGTATGAAGGGACTGCATTCTCTCAAGGTTAAATCTTAACAGTTCCTATTTTATTATGTACTTAATTCAAAAATATGCATAATTAAGATGTAGTAGTAAGTTTGAAATTCTATCAAAGTCTTTTGGAGCACTATACAGGAAACCTGTCTAGTCGGTGAATACAAGAAACTTGTCTAGTCGGTGAATACAAGAAACCTATCTAGTCAGTAAATGAAGGAAATTTGGTTACTTGGTTAAAGTGCAAAAAAAGGGGAAGAAGGTTTAGTGGAACCGAGTGCATTTAATGTTTTGAACTAACCCGCACGGAGCTCAATAAGGTATATTGTGTACTTAAAGCATTTACGCGGTCATTTTTACTTACCAAGTTTTTGAGAGAGCAGAGCAAAGCAAATCTAAGGCGATCAAACCTCCTACAAAGAAAAATTCAAGGTATTTACATCAATCTCAATGCATTGTTAAGCTGGTTTACCAATCTTATCAAGTTATTATTATCTGCTAAGTGTGAAGTGTCTGCCATTTGAAATTCCTCAAACCCTAAGGATCTTTTGTTAGTTTTTATCTGAAATCTACAAATGGCACCTAAGATCCAAGATCCCATCGTTGTTAAGAATGTAGAAAAGCCCTCACTAAAATACTCTTTAACTCCCAAAGTTGTATCTGAACCAGATGACAAAACCGCATTTTCACTCATCCCGGATAGAGTGTTATTAGTCGAGGATGTGAGATTCTTAACCAAATGATGTGTTGAAGAACTCGGTCATGTTGAAATCAAAGACACCTATGATGAATTGTGCACATATGGTAAATTGGATAGCAGGTTTGAGCACATTAAGATCAAGGGATTAACTGAAGCCCTAAACTATCCCCATGTGTTCAAACCACAATGGGTCAAGTTTGTTCTGAGCAGAGTTCATGATGATTTCATGTGGTTAGAGGAGCAACCGTTTAAGATTACCAAGGAAATCATTCATCTGATTACCAGTTACCCTATTTATGATCATGCCCGAGCTCAAAAGATGATATCACAGAAGGAATTGATCAGTTTAACCAGAGTGGAATCAGATTGTAGAGGACTAAAATTGAACAATGTCACTGATGCAGAACTAAAATTTTCCATTAGAGTAATAGGTTATTGTTTCTTCCAATCGGCAAGGGAAAACAATGTACCTTGTGCAGTAGTAGACCTAGCATACAAAATTGTGAAAAAGGGAATGAAAATTGATCTATGTGAGGTGTTGCTGAAAAACCTGTTTGAGAACCTGAACACCATCAGGAAGCCGAAGAAGAACAACTTGGCTAATACACTAAAGTTTGGATCACTACTTGTATGCATGTTTTTCTATTTTGAAAAATTCTTTCCATTAGTCGATAAAGTTGTTTGGGAACTACACCGACCAATCACCCATCAGATCAATGACTTCATTAAGAAGCTAGGAGATAATTTTAATGATATTATGGATGATTACTTCAGTAAGTTTCAAGAGAAAAAACATAGCAGGTACCGGATTCCACCCAAGCTAGTGGAGAAATACAAAGATGACATATGTTTTGAAGTAGACACTAATTACTGTTATGTGAATGTTGTGGAACCAAGAACTCAATCTTTGTCACCTATGGGTTACGAGATTGATTTTGACATCACACAACAACAAATTGATGCATTTCTCACATTGCCAAGACATGCTACCGAGCTGAGGTATGGAACCTATGAAGAAGTGAAGGAAAAAGTAAAGATGAGCATTGTAGTACCCAAAGCTACAAGAAAGGCAACAAAGATGATCAAGGCATTATCAGAGAAATTCGGAGAAGATTCTTCCTCCACACCTGTCAAAGGCACTATGGCCATTACCGAAGAGGAATCTGAAGCCCAAGAGGTAGCTATAACACTGAGCACCGAATTGCCTAAGGGAAAAGTGTTGAAAAGAAAGAAACAAGATTCATCAAAAGCCTCACCGACTCCTCTAGCAAAGCGACCTAACACTAGAGCATATGCAACTTCACCGAGTAAGAAAACAAAGAATGTTACTGTTCCCTAGGTAACAAAAACTTACAAGAAATCTACTCGGAGAAACATTTTGGCAAAAGAGTCTAGTGACACCGAATTTGAGGATGCAAGCAAATTTCAGATTGTCAAGAGCAAGAAGGTAAATGTACATAGTGTTGAAAATTTTTGTGCTAATCTAAAAGAATATGGTGGATTTGGAGGATTCAGATATGTTAAGTATGAATCCAGAAATGAAGATGAAAAGAGACAAATTGAAGAAGTTCTCATCTGCACACTTCTAAAATTCCGATTGGCCCCATTGGAACTATTTAAGTCACTTCCAAATGAATTATATTTACATATTGACAATAGGTGGAAGTATGCAATGGACTCAGAGAAATAGATTAGAGAAAGAAGTCTGGTACATCTCTTTCCAGACATGTCGGTAGTTGAAATAAAAGAACATTTGGCAACCTACAACACAAAGTTTCTCATCAAACAAAGAGCCTTAAAACTAATGAATGGTATGTATATTGAAGTGGAAAATGAGACAAAAGAAAAGTGGCAGGAAATCTTTAGAATCAAGGATGTCGGTGAGCAAGTTGAAGTTGAAATAGGTGATGTCACTGAGAAAGATCCTAATGTTACCAAGCAAGACCCTGCTGACACCATTCAAATAGATGAAGATATCATGGATACAGAGGCATCGAAACAGGAAATGATAGAAGGCAATGCATATGAAAAACTTGTATCCAATGAATTAGTCTTGGAATAAGTTCAGCTTTATCCACTTGTCAATCAACCTATCTCAACCGAAACCCCTCAGGATATGGATAAATGTACCGAAGATCACAAGTCTACAGCAAGAGAAGGTACTACTCAAGAACAAACTTGTCAAGTACCTTCTAGCATTGAAAATGTTGCAACTGAGACACCGAGTACCGAGACACCAAAGGACTCTTCAGAGGCTAAAGAAACCGACCAAAGTGTTGCCTCTACTGAGCAACCCACCGAGGGTCATCAAGCCTCACAAGCCATTGTCTTAGTTCAATCAGTGAAAGGTAAAGAAAAGAAGATGAAAAAGCATAGTTTCAAAGTAGATTTGTCAAAACCAATAGTGTTGCCCAATGTTGATATATCCAAATTAAAGGGGCAAGAACTCATTGATTTCGGTGAACTATGCAAAGCAAAGGCTGAACAAGAGAAGCAAATGGCTATTCAAAGGAAAAATAAAGTACTTCAGAAGGTGAAAGCACTCTTAACAGATATGCTACCTGAAGCTATAATAACCAAAGATGCAGCCATCCACATTCAACTGGATGAACTCCTAACCAAGATAGAGACATCTGAAGTAGATGCATCCAAATATTTGAGCAAGCTAAAAGACAAGGAACTCACTGCAAAAATGATAGAAGAGGTACAAAAAGCTATAGCTATTAGCAAAGTTAAACTTATCAAATTTATTGCTGAGTTGTCCCCTCAACTCAAGCACATTCTTTATTTATTTCAGAAACTCTGTACATTTTCTTTATTCATTAAAGACATAAAAAATAAAACAGAAGCAATTGACAAAGAGATCACTGATCTCTCAAATATGTTGACCACCGAGCCCAATTCTATTCAGAATTTCTATACAAAGTTACAACAGCTCATGGCTCAATAATTGTACCGAAGAAATGAAGAACACAAGATCGGGATGGACATAATGACACTTCAGACATTATTCCTTCCTTATCTTTCATCTGTCCAAGAACAGATCAACCGAGCCACATACCTATCTACTACATAAGAGGGAAGCAATTTAGATGGCTTAATATCATTATTGGCTGATATTCAAGCATAGAATTCTTTAATGGACAGTGTAAAGGATTCCCTCTTTGTCGCTCTCACCGAAGCAAGGACAAAGTACAAATCTATTTTTGACCAGTTGCTACCACCGAATGGTAACTAAATTTTGATGTTTGTCAAAAAGGGGGAGTGATATAGTATTCAAATCATCAAAGTATAATATCAAAAAAAAGGAGTGTAGTATATAGGGGGAGTATACCGAGAAGAGTAAGCAGAGTATCTAAGAGCAGTGAACAAAACAGTAAGCAAAGAACAAGTGCACACAGAACATTGATCACCAAGCATGCAAAATTAGAGTTTTGTACAGTATATCGATAAGGGGAGTATATCTGGATTTACTATTTTATTGACTATTGTATATATTGTCAGTATAGTCAAATTTTGCAAGTATATAGATTATTGAGTTATAACTTTGAAAGTAGTTTTTGTCAAACGTCTCAACTAATGTCAAAAGGGGAGATTGTTACTACTTATCAAGTTGCCATTAGTTTTTATGTTCAAATTTATTCCATATACTCTAGTCGGTTATCTCTACCAAAATATTCAATCGGTATGCACAGTTCAGTCGGTTATAGAAGAAAGTAGTCAAGAGCCCAGTATGCACCGAGCTGTCTATCGAGTATCATTCCATGTCTACCAAGCAGCTAAGATGACACACTGAGTTGATATACACCGAATAAAACATGTTACCAGATTCATTAAACCTGGACATACATATGGAAACGTGTTACAAGATCAAGGAACACCTAACCGTTATCACATTGGAAATTGCACTTAAAGATTGTGTATGATTTTGAGGTCATCTAACCAATGAAATATTTTGCATGGTTATTCATTCAATAAAACATGTTTGTAAGATCAAAGCAATGAATGGATCATCGTCATAAGAGATCTATTTATACAACATGGTTTAAGATCAGATATATACATGTAGCATGACAGAAAGGAAGATATAGAAATATATAAAGCAAGACATGTGAAAGCACTAAGTGCTATGACTGTTACAGAGACACAGAGGTCACCGAGAAGGATTTCAGAGAACAGTCAAAGAACAAAGTAAATAGAAGGGTTTATTGAGTTACTATATGGGTTACCGAGGTATGCTATAAGCAAGGTAATCTTATTCTGAGCACATAGAATCTGCTATAACATTCCAGATGTAAAGTTGCAGATATTTGTAATGATTTTATTGTAATATTTTGAAGTTGTAAGAGAAACCTTTAACAGGGTAAAAGACTCTAATCAAGTCTATAAATTGTAAAGCCTTTAACCAGGTGTAGCATTTAGATCAAGTGTTGTAAAATCCTTTAGCAAGGTAGATCTAACAGATCTTGATATTCCTAACAGGGTAAGCTATCAAAAATAGCTAAACATGTAGCTCTAACCAAGCAACCGTTATTATTGCAGTAGTGAAGTTGTGGGTGCCATCCCCACCATAGTTTTTCTCTCTAACCAAGAGATTTTGTGTAACCAAAATATATGTGTTATGGAGTGAATCATGTATGATTGTTATCTATTTGTTTTAGCTTTATGTTATGTTACTGCACTATTCAGTTTATGCATAACAGTAAAGTTATTGTTGAAGAAAAGTTTTGAAGTACTGATTCACCCCTCCCCTCTCAGTACATTAGCTTTCCATATTGGGCCTAACATTAAAGTCCACTTGGTTAAGAGATTTTGAGTTGCAATGGTTAGAAAGCAACAACAAGTTGATCTACTGAAATAGCTATTGATAGCTTGATCAGATCACAATGATTCTCATACTTTATCTACACCGGTTGTGTCTGCTCTGCACTACACTGGTTCTCTACTCATAGCCTTGGCTCTGCACTCTATTGGTCCTCTTCTCATACCCTCGACTTTGCACTCTGTTTTGCTCCCCTTGTTAACATTCACACAGATCTTTTTCTCATTGACAACAACACAATCAGAATGAATGATATGAATATATTAGCATTTAGTTTTGTCGCCAACTTTCCCTCCAAAAATAAAATTCAAAAATATGTTATCGCACCTCAAATTTCTCTCCAAAAATTATTCTTGGAATATCAGTCAAGACAACAGTTCATACCAAAAAGCTCACCAGTTGAAAAGAGAAAAATGTCGGTTCAACTGGATGTTATCTGGATGTTTCTAAGTTTGTCGGTTGAGAATCTTGTATTGTCAATTGTCGCCTATGTATAGGTCCAATTCTGCCTAATTGGTTACCTCTTGTATATTGGTCTACTCACTGCTTAGTCGATTAACCCCTATATACCGGTCTACTCATTGCTTAGTCGATTAACCCCTGTATACCAGTTGATGAGCTGAAATATTAGCTCTTTTATTCCTAGAACTGATAAGTTTTTGCCATGTTTTAATTCATATAATGGGATAGTATTTGAGTCATATGATGTATTAGAGTTTGATTATGTGCATTCTAGATGTTAACTAAACCCATTAAATACTATTTTGTTTTGACCTATTTTTCTTGTTTCCATGTGGATTATCATAGATGATATCATGTGTGAAATGTATAAGTGCTATGATTAATTAAAATAGAAATATATGTATGCTTGTATGTTCTATCTTTTTAATTGTAGGAATAAATGAGATGATGCAGAGGTGGTTATTTTGTCACATCATAAAGGTAGTTGGAGATATTCAAGGGGCGGTTAAATGTTCAAAACGACAGAGAGAATAATGGGCATAAGAAGCGGCAAAGGAATAGCAGGGCGCACCAAGACTCATTTATGTTTATCTTCAGCAAACATCAATCTTGTAATACCACCATGCTATATTTGTGGTTGCGGTTTAGCAGACATCCACGTTTTCAGTGGATTAGCTCCATCTGTTTTTTGTCATAAATGTTTTTTGCCTTATTTCATTGGTGTGACCTAGATTGTAGGAAGTTGCTATAGTTTTCTTTTAAATGAGAGCCTACGCCTCTTCTCAGAGGTTAGAGATGAGAGGATTAGAAATAGAGTTACAGAGTATTTTTAGAATTAAAATCATTTTCTTTCAAATTATGTGTTGTATCGACCTTTGAAAAACAATGAATAAAATGATGCTATATAGAGTATATAGAGTTATCCTTGAAGTCTGGATAGACTCATCTAAGGGGGCCCACTTGGTGAGTATTCCTGTGCGTCTGTTAGATTCAGTTTTCCTTTTTGCTATAGTAGATGTTCTATCAATTGACTTTTCCTACAACCACTAGAAACAGATCCTATGACTGTTCCTGCAACCAAAGCAACCAGAGGAATTCTTGTTTGTCAACTTTGAACTTAGTTTTCAATTCTTTGATTAGAATTTTTTGTTAATGCTGAGATTTCATGTAGCCATTCAGTTGTTATAATTATTGCTTTCTTATTTCTAATAGGTTTAGTTGTTGCAGTACTACAGAATAGCTATCGCAGGAACTTAGTGCATATAAAGTGTAGACCCATTTCAAGTAATATGTCTCTGGGTTGACAAATAAATGAACTTCAGTTATGGAGATAATAACTTCTGTGGGCATTTTTGATGATTATTTTGTGATTGTCATTGATGGACACACACTTTCTATGAGATCCCTTTTTGTATGTATGAGTTATGCTCAACTGATATTTGTTTCAAATCGGTATTATGTTATAGTCTTTAGACTATTGATGTCTTGCAGAAAGTGTTTACCAATCTCAAGCGGCATGAGGACCTCAAGAGGTTCGAGGATCTCAAGTGGAACGAAGCAAAGGAACTAGAAGTGACAGTTATCATTTTCCCAGTCTTCATTTCTATCAACCGGTAATCTGTCTAATAGTTAAACCAGTATTGCTCTGAGTTACCAACCGGTAATCGGTAGAGTTGTATAAACCAGTAATACTCTGTGATGAGTTACCATCCACCGACACTTTGACAGTGATTTTTTGTCATGTTACCAAATGTGTCTAGATACAATGAACCTAGGAACTTGCAATGTAATCCTATTGAACCGACATGAAATTAGATTCCTTTTAAGGACATCATGTCTAGGGTTTTAGTATGTGTGTAGCTATTAGGGTTTGTGGTGGTTGATGAGTTCTTGTATGTACGATATTAACAGAAAAGATCAAGTCTGTATGCTATAACAGAGTTTTGATTTACTAGAGACTGAAGTAATGCTGAAATGCATTAGCAATGAGTTATCATGGATCTAGCCAAGCAGGTTGTGCTATTTGCTAGATCATTCACTTGTTGATTACTCACATCTTTGACAAGTTAGAAACCCTTAACCGGGTAGGCCCAGAAAAGCCTTTGTAAATCCTCTAACAAGGTGATTCACATCTATGGACCTAAAATCCTCTCACAAGGTAGTATTTAATCGGACTTATCCTAACAGGATCTGTTCTGGTAAAGAACATTGTATGACCTTAACCTGTCTGACCTTAACCGGTCTGGTTACTATTCTGCAGATAGTTACTTGTGAGTTTCATCTCACAGTGGTTTTTCCCATTTGGGTTTCCATGTCAAAATCTCTTGTGTTATGGTGATTGTGCTTCTATGGGTGAATGCCTTACTTGCTGTTTGGTTTGCATTTGTGTTAACTGGTTTGTTAGGTAAACTGTTATACCGGTTTACTGCTATACTAATAAAGTGTTTGAGTTCAGTAATTTTTGGTATACTAATTCACCCCCCCTCTTAGTATTCTTCAATTGGTATCAAAGCCAACCTTTCTATAAGTCTAACCACTTGGAAAGAGATATGGGGTAATACACTGTGAGGGAACTTACTCATCGGCTCACTTAGACTGAGCAATCCTATGATGAACTTAAAGTCAAATATATGGCCTCTTAGGCAAAAAAGAGAGAGAATGTTGAAAAACTGATGGAGCTAACTGAAAACAGTTCTTCTGATAAAGCAGACATGGAAGCCCTAGTTCAAGAAGTTGAAAAGCTGAATGAGTCTAATGCCAACCTAAGAAGGGAACTTGAAGGACTAACTATCAGAATGTGTCAAGAGCTTAAGAACCTGAGGAAAGATGAAGATCTGGTAAAAGACAAAGATCATGAGATCTCCAAGCTGAAGCAAGAGATCAGTGTACTTACCACTCATCTTCATGAAAATAAAATGGAAAAGGAAGAAATGCAAGGTGAACTACACATGGTTGTTTCTGAGAATGTAACTTTGAAGGAATCCAATGCTGCTATTACCAAACAACTTACTGAGTCAAAGGATATACTTGCCAAATTCAATAAGAGCACTGTCAAGCTAGAGCAGAAGCTTGAATAAGCTAAACCGGTAAAAAATACCAATGGACTTGGTTTCTTTGAATATGAGGAAGGTGAGACCTCTGGAACAAAAGATGGAGCATCAAAGAAACAACCGGAACCAAAGGATAAAGGTAAGAAAAAGTTCAAACTTGTTTGCTTTAATTGTCTCAAGGAAGGACACACTACTAATGTATGTAGAAATAAGGCTTACAATAACTTTCCTTATTTTCTAAACGATAAGCCTAGACCCAATAGATTCAATGGTAATTGTTATGCCTACAACAAGTTTGGGCATAGAGCATTTGAATGCAGGTTTGTCATGCACAACACGGAAAGGTATCCTCAAAGGAGTAAAGGAGCTTTTTTTGAACCCAAACCTGTTTAATACCTATAATTATCAGTCAAAAAGCAGTGGCTATCAAGCAGCAACAGGATGGAGAGAAACCTATTTGATTTGTCATGGTAATGGTCACATTGCTGCAACATGCAGAAGGGAGATTGGAAACATGAACAATGGACCTTGGAGAGCACCTGGAATGATTTGCTATCATTGCAACAAATCGGGTCATACAACAAGATTCTGCAGAATGAGAAAGAATATATCAGATGATATACCGGTAACTCCGGAAGGAAAGATAGATGTTGAAACTATTCAAGCAGATATGAAGAAAACCTAGAAGAAGAAGCCAAAAGAAGTGATTCAAGAAAAACTAGTTTCTACACCTAGTGTGGAAGTCACTGAACCGGCAAACTAAGCAACAGAAAAGCTTAGGGGGAGAAAATGGTGAAATATCTTGAACCCCTAATTTACACTAGTAAAAGACCTTAACCGGTAAGTGATACTTGCCAAACTGGCAGAAGACTATAAACGGTAAAAAGCAAATTAGGGTTTACGCTCTAATAGTGGAGCATTTATTATGGTAGGTGGAGAACTTGTTTAAAAGGATTTTTGAAGTCATTTTTCACTTATTAGTTCTTGAGCGAAGATGTTTTTTTTTAAGCGCTGAGCAACGAAAAGCGATTTGGATTGTGATTCGAAGAATTCTCAAAATCTTGAAGAAGAATCAGAAGCGAATATCAATCGGTCAAGTGTAGAGCAAAAAGTGGTATTTTAGCAACTGAAGGAGTGTGTGGTGAAGTGTAATTTGCAAGCCCTAAATTGCAAATTATGAAGGTATTTCTCAAATTTCTCTATTTATCATGGATTCCGCATCACACTCTAGCCCTAGTGCACCCATTGATCAAGTAGACTTCATTCAATGGAAGGCAAAATACAATGCCCTATCTCAAATACCCGCTGGTGTTATAGTGGAGGAAGGCATTTCTGATTACATTGACTGTAAAATTGAAGACTTGGGATCTCTTTTAATCCATTCCCAGTTGAATTTGTTCTACGAGAAGGACAAGAAGATTAAACCAGAATTTAGCATCCTGGAAAAGAAGAAGCTTCACAATGCAGTCTATTTCCTTGAAGAGTTTTCAGATGATCACATCCGCATCATTCTGAGCAGAGTGCATGGTGATAAAATGTACTGAGAGTGGACTCATGACATCACACTAGAAGCGATTCATGTTGTCACTAGTTTCTGTAACATCGATGAAGTGCCAGCCCTAAGGAAGATCAGCAAGATAGAAATGACCAAGCTCACCGGTTCTATGAGCGACCAATGGGGAATGACCATCAATCCCATCAAGGATGATTTGGTCAAATATGCCTGCATGGTAAAAGGTTACTGGACATTTTATGCTAGCAGGATCAACTCTGTCTCTGCTGCAGCAGTCAATGCTACCTACCGGATGATCATGGAAGATGCATCATTTGACTTATGCACCTGTATGCAAAGGCAACTTCTGGTGAACCTAAAGTTGATTAAATAGGAAAATGCCTTGAGATTTAAGTTTGGACAACTATTGGTTGGGTTGTTCTTCTACTTCCAAGGTTACTTCCTGTAGCATCGTAAATTGTACGCACTTGCTAGGGTGGTACAATTTCACACCTAGTTTAGCACCCGCCTTGGCGCATTTTGCATTTTACATTGCATTTCCCCTTTAGCACTTAATTAATCAAATTAATTAGGTCTAAGGTTCTATTTTATCATCTCCTACATCATAAAGTTGGGCCCTTTCATTAAAGTGTGCCCTTTTCATTTTATTCCTCCTATACATCATTTAATCAAAAACCCTAATTAGGTCCTATTTTGAACTTGGGGGCTTGATTTCGGGGGTCAAAACATCTCGAAATCACCTGTAACTTCGAGATTCTCTCTAAAATCATCATATCCGACGGCCCTGAAAATTTGGTGAAAAGTTGTCGGGACCATGGCGCCCGGAGTGCACATGGTCCCGGACATTTTTCTCAAAATTTTAGGAGCACGATCCAATCATAAAATAAAGCTTAACTCCAAGAAATTGGCGGGATATTCAATCTCTAGGTCGGCCAAAAGACGAAATTATGACCTAGGGTTTCCTACATAAGAGCTCTCTTTCTTCATTTGAAAGGATCAGAAATTTTGGCTTTCAAGGACCTTCTATGCAGCAAAAGAGCAGATCTTTGAAGACTTCAACAACATTCAACATCCTTCTATCAAGCATTCATCAATTTCATTCATTTAGGGCTTGGGAGACATTGAAGAACAATAGGAGATTACCGACTGAAGATTGGCTTGTACTCCTCCCTTGAGGGTTGGGTATGATTTCATGTTGTTTTCATGTCTTTGCATAAGCTTCAATATATCCTTTATTCATGCTTTAGATCACTTTGCATCTTGATTTAGAGCATTTACATTATCATTTACAAGCAATTAGGGTTTACTTTCTAGGTTGCTCTAGTTTGCTTTCTTGCATTTTAGGACCTTGCACACACACTAGGTCTGCACACACAATACATTTTACAACACAACTTGGCTATTCGTGGAGGTGGAAATCACTGAAGCGGGGGTTTGACTAAGGCAAAACCCTATATAGCCGCCCACCACACCTTTTCAGATATAAGTGCAGGTTTCGGGACTTGGACGATGCCGCAGGTTGCAGATCCGGGAGAAGCAGACTGAGACCGACCTTCCCACCAAATTTCAGAGCAAAAGACTAGGATAGGGGCATGGGGTGCCCTAGTCCTGCCAGGACAGAGGCATTGGGCGCCCTGGTCCTCCGGACAGACAGCATTTTTGACAGCTTTTCCAGAGTGCAAAACAACAATTTCTGGAGCAGTTTTAGGGGCAGAATCAGGACAGTGGCACCCACGCCTCCGTCCC
The DNA here is from genome assembly GCF_030272615.1 of Cryptomeria japonica. Classification (NCBI taxonomy): domain Eukaryota; kingdom Viridiplantae; phylum Streptophyta; class Pinopsida; order Cupressales; family Cupressaceae; genus Cryptomeria; species Cryptomeria japonica. The sequence goes on along the minus strand of NC_081409.1, from coordinate 897,571,545 downwards.
TAACATTTTCAGTCAAATTTTAACTTCAAGTACACATTTGCATTCTTATTTCATCCTTGTATTTACAGCTGTTCATTGTTTAATCTCAATTCTGCAATCTTGTTATTAGTTCATACTTGCATTTTGGGATTAGGACTTGAACTTGCATCATTTTATCTTTCGATTACAACAAAGGAATAGAAATCCTAATAGGTAGCCCGTGGCTCTCTCTTTCACAAGAAGAAGTAGCCAATTGTGTGATACCTCTAGGCTCTTTCGTATTCCGTAGTGTGTGTCAAAAGGTAGGATTAGGGCATGTTAACCTAGTCTCGCTTTTTCCCCTACACACTTCCCAAGAGTTGGAGATATTCAGTGGTTTGCCGACCAACCAGTTACAAAGCAAATCAAGGAAAATCTTCAAGCGGTTAGAACTGGTTATCCAAAAGTTTTGAAAAAATACTTTGATGAGTTTAGATGCAAAATGAGTCAAAGAGTGAGAATATCAGGTGATATTGTCAAGAAATATGAAGATGATATATGCTTCACCATCAGAGTTGATGAGTGCATAATGGAGGCGGTTGAGCCTAGACAGGAAGAAGTGGAACCGATGGGATATGAGGTAATGTATAAAATGCTAGATGGGTATGCCTCTACCCTACTCGCCTCGCCCCTTGATCCAAAGGCAAAGAGAACCGACACCTATTTGGAAAGGGTTACACCGGTTGAAGAACCATCAGTAAAGAAGGGAAAGGCAGTGCCTTCAGTATCGGCACCGGTTACCATAGCAAGTCCTAAAGTGACTAAGCGGTCACCAGCAAAGAAGAAACTGAAAGCTGCACCCGCCAAAGTCTTTGAGAGAAAGCGGAAGACAAAAGACACCACACCAGACTTAGAGGACACTATGTTTGAAGAACAGCCTAAGAAGACTAGGCAAACGAGGAAAAAGACAAAGAGTGAACCAGCAACATCTACACCGGTAAATATTGATATTTCCTCCTACAAACCTTTGACACATTGTCAAAGAACTATTAAGAATATTAGAAGAAAATTGCTTAGTGACTTGCAAGAATATTTTGATGATTTCAATGACAATGAGAAAAAGGAAGTTGAACAGGAAGTCATTCAATATTTATGTGTTAATGACCAGTCGCCATCAAAAATTAGATCTGTGACACCGAATTATTTATATAATTCTTTAGATAACAAATGACACATTGCCATAGAGAAGGAACAAGAAATAAGAGAGGAAATATTTGCACAATATTTTCTTAATGTGTCAAATTCAAAACTTTATGAAACTATAGAAAAATACAAAGGCCTCTTCTTCGCGAGAAGAAGGAGACTCTTGTTGCTAGAAGGAAAAGTTCCTAAAGTGGTAAAAGATACCCACTCTCATGCCCAAGCCGCTTTAAGGTTGCATCAAGTGGCTGAAGCCAATAGGAAAGTTGAGCAAGAACCGGCAACCAATAAACCGGATGAGGTATATGACAGTAAAGGAGAACAGGTCACTGATCAAATGGACCCTATTGATGTTGATACCTTGAATGGTGAAAATGTCACTCCGGGTACACCATCAGAAGTGGCAGGACAGGAAAAATAGGACAAAGAAAAGGTTGCCAAGGAGCAAGCGGAGAAAGAGAAGAAGCAACAAGAAGAAGAAAAGAAGAAACATGCAGAAGAAGAGAAAAAGAGAAAAGAGGAAGAAAAGAAACAAGAGGAAGAGAAGAAGAAGAAGGAAGAAGAAAAGAAAGAAAAAGAGAAACAACAGGAAGAAGAAAAGAGAAAGGAAGAGGAGAATAGGAAGCAAGAAGGGGAGAAGAGAAAGGCAGAAGAGAAGAAGAGGCAGGAAGAGGAGAAGAGGAAGCAAGAAGAGGAGAAGAAGAAGCAGGAAGATGAGAAGAAGAAGAAGGATGAAGAAGAAAAGGAGCAGAAAGAAGAAGAGAACAAGAAGGAAGAATAGAAAAGAAAGCGAGAAGCAGAGGAACAAAAGAAGGCAGAAGAAGATAAGGTAAGAGCCAAAGAGAAGGAGGAAGCGGCACAGAGCACACAGGTGGAGACCCCAAAGGAAACTAGTAGTCAAGCCAAATCGACTGACATTACCAGTCCCATTGACCTCTAATCTACTAACAAATCAGAGCTGCTACAAAGCATTAAGCTTGCTAAAGAATGCCTAGACACTCTTACTGGTTTGATACCTGGTACCAACCTCCCCAGTACCGATTCCTCTCTGGCCCAATTGAAACTCTTATGCACAGTTGTGGAGGACTAGGTACAAAGCCTAGAAGAGGTTTCCAAAGTGCATGCCAAGAAGGAGCATCAAAAGGCTTTGAACACTGCCTTGGTGAAAAAGATACATGAGCTCCAGTCTGATCTACAGAAGGCATAGAAAGACATCAGAGATGTAGTGGATGAGGGGAAATTTCTGCTCAGTAAGATATGTCTACCCCATCTATTCTATGATGATGTGCTTGCCCAGAAAGACAAACTGCAAACTGATTTGCAAACATTCATAAGCACCTTCAAGACACCATATGATTCCTTTACCGCTTATGGGAAAACCGTTCACCAGTTTCAACTTCAGGCTGCAAGAATTGATTTGGAGATCAGCAACCGAACCAAGGATTTGTAGGAACTACAACTAGTTCTACTACCAAGACTGCAAATACTTCAGAAGTGCTATCTCAATCTGGATGCCTTGACGGTTACTCAAGAGATGAGTACTTTGGACGCCATGGAGGAACAGGTATCCCAGATGCAAACGGAGAATTAGGTTGCTACCTCATTACTTGAGTCATGGTCCTTATCCGTGAAGCAATTTATGTAGTATTTTAAATTATTTTTTGACAAGTTTCACTCTTTATTGTCATAAACATTTATTCAGCTAATAGAAATAGGGGTTATTCAGCTATATTTTTTCATTGTTGGCAAAGGGGGAGAAGTATTCTAGTATTTAAATTTTTTATGCATGCTATGTAGACTCATGTTTATCTCTGTAAGGAAGTAGTATACATTTTTTTTTTTTCAGCAAAGGGATAGTGTATATGCTTAGGGGGAGTATTTTTTATTATGGCATATTTTTTTTGTTAAAAACACTTAGATGTCAAAATTTTTCCTAAGTGTTTCCATCAAAGCCAAAGGGGGAGATTGTTGGCATTTTTTATGATTATGTTGTGATTGTCATTAATGGACACACACTTGCTATGAGATCACTTTTTGTATGTATGAGTTATGCTCAACCGGTATTTGTTTCAAACCGGTATTATGTTATAGTCTTTAGACTATCGTTGTCTTGCAGAAAGTGTTTACCAATCTCAAGCGGCATGAGGACCTCAAGTGGTTCAAGGAGCTCAAGCGGAATGAAGCAAAGGAACTAGAAGTAGTAGTTATCATTTTCCCAGTCTTCATTTCTGTCAACTGGTAATCTGTCTAATAGTTAAACCGGTATTACTCTGAGTTACCAACCAGTAATCTGTTAAACTGGTATTACTCTGAGTTACCAATCGGTAATCTATTAAACCGGTATTACTCTGAGTTACCAACTAGTAATCGGTAAAGTTGTATAAACCGGTAATACTTTGTGATGAGTTACCAACCGGTATATCTTTGTGATGAGTTACCATCCACCGACACTTTGACAGTGATTTTGTGTCATGTTAACAAATGTGTCTAGATACAATGAACCTAGGAACTTGCAATGTAATCCTATTGGACCGACATGAAATCAGATTCCTTTTAAGGACATCATGTCTAGGGTTTTAGTATGTGTGTAGCTGTTAGGGTTTGTGGTGGTTGATGAGTTCTTGTATGTACGATCTTAACAAAAAAGATCAAGTCTGTAAGCTATAATAGAGTGTGAATTTACTGAAGATTGAAGTAATGTTGAAATGCATTAGCAATGAGCTATCATGGATCTAACCAAGCAGACTGTTCTATTTGCTAGATCATTCACTTGTTGATTACTCACATCTTTGACAAGTTAGAAACCCTTAACCGGGTAGGCCCAGAAAAGCCTTTGTAAATCCTCTAACAAGGTGATTCACATATGTGGATCTAAAATCCTCTCACAAGGTAGTCTTTAATCAGACTTATCTCCTAACAAAGATTGAGATTCCTAACAGGATCTATTCTGGTAAAGAACATTGTATGACCTTAACCAATCTGGTTACTATTCTGCAGATAGTTACTTGTGAGTTTCATCTCACCATGGTTTTTCCCATTTGGGTTTCCATGTCAAAATCTCTTGCGTTATGGTGATTGTGCTTCTATGGGTGAATGCCTTACTTGTTGTTTGGTTTGGATTTGTGTTAATTGGTTTGTTAGGTAAACTATTATACCGGTTTACTGCTAGACTGATAAAGTGTTTGAGTTCAGTAATTTTTGGTATACTAATTCACCACCCCCCCCTCTTAGTATTCATCAACTTCACAGAGTGAATGTCCAAACTTTGGGTTGAGACTTTAGCCTCTAGTTATTGTTCCTATTGGTGAGGCAAACATTTTTGGCGTCGTTGTTGGGGATGGTGTCAAACTAAGAACCTGTTATGGTTATGATTTTTCAAGCTTTCAATATAGTTGTTTTTTATAACTCAGTTTGTTTAAAGTAATTCTCATGAATCTACATACATAGATGAAGAAGAGATGCTCAAGGTAGATTCCTTCCTAACCATCCTAATCATACAAGACTCAATCCATATGAACCCCTAGATGTAAACCCTTTCGCTGCACTATACCAAACCCCAAATAATTTGAACCCTCTTGAATTTGAACTTTCTAAGAACAACCTTCATTTCCTCTTTGGACCTCTTGAAGAGGAACTTCATTTAGTAACTTCTACTCAAAGCCCAATGCAAGGAAATCCACCCCCTGGTGGGAATAAACCACCTCTACCTGTGAACCCAATGTTTGAGTTCCCTTTTTTTTATCAGCATGATAATGCTAATCTCAAGAACATCCCAACTTCTTCCCTTCCTAAATTCTATGGATTAGTGATAGAAGATCCCGACACTTTCTTGTTTGAATTTGATGTCCTTTGTAGGATTTATGATTATACTATAGATGCCCATAGACTCAAAATATTCCCTGCCACCTTAAAAGAGTCAGCTTTGAGATTGTTTATGAGTCTAGAGAGTAGCACAATCACTATATGGGATGAGATGAAATGATTGTTTCTTGTGAAATATAAGGATTATTGTAGAGGGATTGACTGCCATGGGGATGATATTTTTAGAATGACACAGAAAGAAGATGAGAGTCTAGAAGCTTATCTGGAAAGATTTCTATTCAGTGTCAAGAAGTCTAAGCATAACACTCTAAATGAAGATTCTCTTAAGTTAATATTTTTAAGAGGAATCAGTGATGAATGCATAGATGCTTTGGATCTTATGGGAGGAGGTGATATAACACAATCAACATGGAATGACATTGGACAAATTTGTCAGAAGTATTCCAGATCTTCTTCTAAGAAGAGTAGGTGTTTCATGTCGGGAATTTCTTCATCAACATCCAGTAATGGAGTTTCTCGAATGGAACTTAGCCATCTACTGAAAGATTTTAAGGAGGATATCATAAACAATATGGCTACTCAGCTAGACACACTTTCAGCTAAGAAGAAACATGAGGAAGCTGATGCAATTCTTGCAGAATTATGCCCACATTGTAGACAGAAGAAAAGAGACTGCAGATGTAAGATGGTTGCAAATCTTGAAGTTCCTGATTTCAAGACAATACAAGGAGATGATGAACAAGTTTTCTATGTTGCTCAAAGGAGGCCAAAATTTTCAAATACAAGGTATGCCTCCTGATCCACTTTCATTTTCTGGTTATAGTGGAAATTCCTACACATAAAATAAACAATGGCAATCTCCATATGCTCAAAATTTTGGAAATTATCAAAATTGGTATAATCCTCAAGGCCAAGGGCATAATTTTGCCAATCAAACTCCGCAGTGGCAGCATCCACAAGGAAATTGGTTTCAACCTCAAGGACCATGGCAACAATTCCAAGGGAATTAGCAACCTGCCCCTCAATGGAGAGGAGGTCAGCCATGGATAAATCAGTCATTTGGTTATCAGCAACCTATGCAGCAGCCACAACAACCTGCTATAATACCTCCTCCTGCTACCAATAGTATTCCACCTAAACCTACACAGCTAGCCACTCAACCAATGCCAAATCCTAATAGCAAACCTCGGCAACAACAACAAGTTTATTCGGATGATCCTAATCAATACCCAACTTATTCTTTTTCTATAAGTGATATTCACCTTAGATCTCGAATACCTTTACCTAACCCATCTCCTCCATTTATAACTAAGATACAAAAGGAACGGGAAATCTCTAGCCCAGCAACCCAAATACCTCAAAATCAACAAATACCCCCATTTCCTCAGAGGTTTCAAGCTAAAAAGATTCTATAGGAAGAAGAAGTAAATTTTGATATTATAGATCAGTTGAAACACATATGTGTTAAATTTCCACTGTTTCAAGCTATTAAAGATGTCCCTATTTATGGTAAGGCAATTAAGGAGGCATTCTTAAAGAAACCTGGTAGAAAGAAAAAGGATCAGCAAACAGTGCATGTAATGGGTCAATTGGCTGATATTATGTTAGGAAAGGTTTCAATTCCTAAATATGTTGATCTTGGTATTCCTATTATGAAGATACTCATCAATGGCACTCAGATAAAGAATGCTTTAATAGATTTGGGAGCAGCCATCAATGTAATGACAAGAGATATTATGCAGAAACTTGACATAACCAATCCATCCTACACCTACAGTCTTGCAGCTTGCTGACAGGTCCACGGTTTGGCCTGATGGTATGATTAAAGATGTAGTTGTTACTTTGGGTTCTTGGGAATATTCAGCAGATTTTATGATCCTGTCTCCTAAAGCCACATTGGCAGGATATCCGGTTATTTTGGGGAGCCCTTGGCTTGCTATAGCTGATGCAATAATTGGATGTTGGTAAGGGGATATGACTATTTTAGATGGAAATACTACCAAAACTTTGGCTCTGTATTCTCCTGCTCAGCCCCAACTTGATCAACAACAAGTCGTTTGGCCTAATATGGGAGAAGAATTTGAGGAAGGAGTCGACTATGTCAATCATCTTATGATGATTAATACAGAACCATTCATACAAATTGGGGATGATGATTCAATCCTCCATAAAATTCTAGCAAATCAGTTAAGACAAGAGCAACAGTTGCAAGAGTTAGTATCAAATATTACAACATCGTATTCTCCTGCAGCCACTGATATACTGCATACCCTATTGCCACGGGAAGTCTGCACTTCTCATCTTTCTGAGGCATCTCAGGTTGATCTTACTGTCAAAGTGGAAGTTGATCTAAAAAAATATTTGAATATCAACAATCAACTCATAGAGACTCAAAGAATAACACTAGTTGACTTGCTTAAATGTCATCAACATGCTTTTGTGTGGTATTACAAAGATATGCATGGAATTGATCCTATAGTTGTATCCACCGTATCTACATAAAAGAGGACTGTAGACCACTTAGACAGCCACAAAGAAGAATTAATCCTGCATTATGAGAAATATTTAAAGAGGAATTGTAGAAATTATTAAATGTTGGATTTATCTATCCTATATTGGATAGTCAATGGGTGTCACCTCTAGTCATAGTTCCAAAGAAAGGAGGTAAATGGCGAGTATGTGTGAATTACAGAGCTTTGAACTTAGCAACTAGGAAGGATCATTTTCCATTACCATTTATGGATCAGGTATTATATTTCTTGGTAGGGAAGCGGTACTTTTCATTCTTGGATGGATTTAGTGGCTACAACCAGATTCAAATTGCTCCTGAGGATCAGGAAAAGACTACATTTACTTGTCCTTGGGGAACATATGCATACTATGTTCTTCCTTTTGGATTATGTAATTCTCCAGCTACTTTTTAAAGAGCAATGATAAGCATATTTTCAGATATTTCCTAGGATGGCATGGAAATCTATATGGATGATTTTACCACTTATGGTTAAGAATTCGAAGAGGCATTGAAGAATCTGAAGAAATTTTTGCAGCGGTGTGAAGACTACAATTTATCATTGAACAGTGAAAAGTGCTCCATGATGATGAAGGAAGGCATAGTTCTTGGTCATCATATCTCTATAACTGGAATACAAGTTGACCCAGCCAAAGTAAAAGTCATTCAAAACCTCCCTACACCTATAAAGAAAAAGGATGTTAGAAGTTTCCTTGGTCATGCTGGATATTATAGAAGGTTTATCAAGGATTTTAGCAAAATTGCAAGACCTTTATATTGTCTTTTGACCAAGGATATGGAATTTAATTGGACTTCCTCATACAATGATGCTTTCTTGAAGCTCAAACATGCATGACTCAAGCACCAATACTCAAGGGTCCAAACTGGTCCTTACCTTTGGGCTATCCCACTTTTATCAATGAAGGAAATTGGCAAAGGTGGAGAATTTTGTTGGGTGGGGTTCGAACGAACTAGGGGTGTTCAAGCAAGCCTCCCCTTAGGGTTCGATCGAACCCACCAACGGACATAGTTTTGATCAAACCCTAGGTGGGATTGCGGGTTCGATCAAACCCATTTTTAAATTGTTTTTTCCAAACTTCTATAAAAACTAAAAATGATAGTTAAACTGTCATTTTCAAACTTGTATTTTTCTATGTCCAGAGGGGGTTAGAGTGAACCCCACGTCAGCACCACATCACCGCGCCATGTCTGTAGCAGCCAATGCATCTCACCTTTCAACTTTTGACCTACATTATTTCAGGTGCACAAAATAACCCTTTTTTTTGTTTAATAATGTCTTTTTTTAATTAAATTTATTTAAAAATTAATAAATAATTTATTTGTTAATTTATTTATTTTTTTGATCAATAAAAGGCCGAGGCCAAAGAATTTTATTAATTTTAAAAAAATAGATAGAATTACATTTACACCTCCATTCAGTGTGGGCACTGATAGGAAAGAATGGAGGGAAGAAAACCTCTGGTCTAGCCCAGATCCCTCAAGGATCAGAAAAAATTAAGAATGCGATACAAAATGGAGATACAAGATCACAAAGGGAACATGTCCAAAATAATGAAGATTGTTTGTAGAAATCCTCTGTGTAAAGTTGAGTAGCAGATTACCCTTTCTTGGGGTGATGTTGCCAATTGTGGGCGACAGTTCTTGCTATTCTTGAAACATGGGGTTACACATGCTCTGCTCCATATGCTGCACAAGATCTTGAGAAAATCTCTCACCAGAATGTTAGGAAAAGGAAAACCGAACAAATCAACTTATACAATATATCATACCTGCCTGGATGGTCACCCTATTAGGATACATAGCTCAAAATATTAGTCTCAAAAAATCTCCAGAAACATAATGTAAGAGTGATTACCTATCGGAGAGCATAAACTCAATAAATATTAACGAGGCAAATTCCATAAGTATTCCTGCAAAGAGATCATGAGGAGCTACCATCTTAAAGAATATACACAACTTAACAAGATTATGAAGCTAAGTTAAAGCAACCTAGAGACATTAAAGCCTAAAAGCTTCTTAAGAAAAAAACAAGAGACAAAACATCAATAATATAGGGGAGTGAAAAGGTAAAATAGAGATGAAGATAGCTAGGTAAGTGTTAATCCTAAAAAAAGGCAATATCTACATAAATAATAATACCTATATATTCGTGATCACATATATCCGAGAGCGAGATATGCCATCATGTTTATATACCTATGCTCACTAATGTAAGGTATTGCCTCCTAGTCTTAAACCTTATCCTAGCTTCAGAAAAGACTCATTGAAGATAGTAATTCCATTGACAAAAGATAACGAGGAAAGCGAAGATGGTTTTCATCGATGGGAAAAGGTCTTCGAGGAGATAATACCATCGGTGTAACATAAAAAGGGCTCACCGAAAGGAAAGTTCTCATTGAAAGAATAATGTCGATCAGACAAAAAGAAGCTACATCGATAAAAGATATCGATGAGGAAATAGATTTCAAGGATGCTAAAAGGCATGCCTCTGATATGCATAGTTTCACCGATGCAACTTTATCAGTGGAAGATGATAAGGGAGGATAAAGAAAGGCTTCGGTGAGACAATAGATCCATTCATTGACAGGGCATGATGATTTCGATGGAAGAAGTGTTTCAGTGGAAAAAATAAAGGAGGGCACCGAAGCCCACGGTTTCTTCAACATAAAAACCCAATGGATATCAGATAGGTATCAGTGAGGAAATAGCCATAGTGACTGAATACAGTATTTTGATGAAAGAAGGATTATCTATGAACTTAAATTATAAAATCCCTCTATTGTTAAAAGAAATTATCATTTTCATTAATACCATGGTAGCCCACAAGTCATCAAGTGGGTGTAATAGCATCCTATTTAAGATATCCAGGTTCAAATAATATCGATGAGACCCAATGATGTCTCATCAATATAGAAGGGCCATCGAAGAAGGAAGCGTTGATGAACTTCAAAAAAGACTCATCGAAGACAAAAATTCCATCGACAAAAGATATCGAGGAAAGCGGAGATGGTTTTCATCGATGGGAAGGTCTCCGAAGAGATAATACCATCGGTGTAACATAAAAAGGACTCACCTAAAGGAATGTTCTCATCGAAAGAAAAATGTCGATCAGACAAAAGAAGGCTACATCGATAAAAGATATCGATGAGGAATTAGGTTTTGAGGAGGCTAAAAGGCATGCCTCCGATATGCATGGTTTCATCGATGTGACTTTATCAGTGGAAGATGATAAGGGAAGAAAATGAAAGGCTTCGGTGAGACAATAGATCCATTCACCGACAGGGCATGATGATTTCGATGGAAGAGGTGTTTTGGTGAAAAAAATAAAGGAGGTCACCGAAGCCCGTGGTTTCTTCAACATAAAAACCCAATGGATATCAAATAGGTATTGGTGAGGAAACAACCATAGTGATCGAATAAAGTATTTTGATGAAAGAAAGATTATCTATGAAGTTAAATTATAAAATCCCCCTATTGTTAAAAGAAATTATCATTTTCATTAATACCATGGTAGCCCACAAGTCATCAAGCGGGTGTAATAGCATCCTATTTAAAATATCTGGGTTCAAATAATATTGATGAGACCCAATGATGTCTCATCGATATAGAAGGGCCATCGAAGAAAGGAAGCACCGAGAACTTCAGAAAAGACTCATTGAAGACAGTAATTCCATCAAATAAAGATATTAAGGAAAGCGGAGATGGTTTTTATCAACGAGAAAAGGTCTTCGAGGAGATAGTACCATCGGTGTAACATAAAAAGGACTCACCGAAAGGAATGTTCTCATCGAAAGAATAAAGTCAATCAGACAAAAGGAAGATTCATTGATAAAAGATATCAATGAGTAAATACATTTCGAGGAAGCAAAAAGGCATGCCTCCGATACACATGGTTTCACCGATGCGACTTTATCGGTGGAGGATGATAAGGGAGGATAAAGAAAGGCTTCGGTGAGACAATAGATCCATTCATCGACAGGGCATGATGATTTCGATGGAAGAAGTGTTTCGGTGGAAAAATAAAGGAGGTCACTGAAGCCCGTGGTTTCTTCGACATAAAACCCAATGGATAACAGATAGGTATCGGTGAGGAAACAACCATAGTGACCGAATACAGTATTTTGATGAAAGAAGGATACATCCATTGAGAGTGCTTATCTATCCCAGATAATTCATGAAAGGGTCCTAGGCCACAAGAATGTGAGATAAAACCTATATATATATATATATATATAAGGATATATATGTATATATATGTATATATATATCTGCCGATGAGAGGCAGAATATGAGGATGGATGACTGAAACAAGGTGAGGGTCTGATAATGAAAGTTCCCAGATAAGTATATACACAAATATTAGATGAGGGGCCTCTCTTTGGGCTAAAGGATGGAAGACTAAATGGGCATGAAGGAGAGGAATAAAATCTATGATTGAGATTTGTGTTTTAATGATTATATCCGGCCATGGATTGAGCCTAACTACTTGAGTTAAAGTCTGGGAGAACAGATATATGGGCATATTTAAACTGAATGTTTGTCTGAGTATCTATACGTAAATACAGGGGGTAGGAAGAGGAATAAATAAGGGGGTTAAAACAGAGTCTGGGCAAGAGAAACATAAGGGGATGAAAGGAGAAACATGCTAACAACCACCTAGGACAAAAAAACAAAGGAGGGGGTTGCCTTAAGGTGGCACAGACAGGAGATTGATGCCATCAGCTCCCAAGTTGGCCAACACATTCGCTCTTTAATTGCCCTTCCTATAAATATGATTGACTATGAACCTATCTAAATCTTTGCATAAGTCAAGAGATTTTGACAGCAAAGTATTTAGTCTCCAATTAGGCATACTACCTTTAATTAGAGCATTGACAATTATAGCCGAATCTCCTTCAATTTCCAAGTTCTTAACTCCTAGTTTCCTACATAAATGAAAACCCTCCTTCAAGGCCATAAGTTCCACCCAATTGTTGGTGTTGATGCCAACCGGAGAGGCAAGGGTTGCTAGTTCCTTGCCTTCCCAATTATGAACAACACATCATGTCCCTGCTTGCCCTGGGTTGCCATGGGATGCCCCATCAAAGTTTAGCTTCACCCAACCATCACCTGGGGGCTGCCATCTGCATGCATTCCTTGATTAGAGACTAGCAATAGGACCCTCTCCTACAAAGGGAGGAAAGGATAAGCCTTCCCAATGTTTTATCATCTTTTCATCCCAATAAGTGATAGAGGCATTCTTCAAAGTGCTTGATGACAGTTGGTTGTTCATGAGATCAGTGATAGCTGACTCTATCCTATTAATGATTTTGGGAACCTTTAGTTTTTCATTCTTAAAGAGACGTCTATTTCTCTCCTTCCATAGTTCCCACATAATGGAAGAAGGAAGAGTTGTCCATAAACCTTCAAAGAGACATTGTAAGTGATTGAAGGTTTTGTCATTTATGGCAACCTTACAATCCTATGACACCGGCAAGGCAATCCACCAGCACCAGCAAAGTCAGATTCTACACCGGCACACAAACCATCAGCACCGACAGTGAAAGAAAGCATACCGACATAGAAGCCGATAGGAATTTTGTTTGTAATTTATTTTGTTTATTATTGTAAAATCATTGTAAGCCAACTTGGCAAATTGTAAAATGACTCATATATATAAGAGATCATTGTAGAACAATTGTGTAAGCATGGAGGAATGTAATTAGGTGAAATAAGGTAGACCTATTGTGTGAATTATAGGTTAAGGATTTATGTAAGAAATAGAGCTATAAATCAGTACTGGATCTGGCATAGTAGATGCTATTTTGAAGAAAGACATTGGATTTACATAATCCATTTTGTAAGTCAGTGAGACTTCCCATTTTGTAATTGAGCAATGAGCTCTAGGCACTTGGCCTTCCTGCATGTGCAGGCCTCTCTTGTAGCAGTAATATTCTCTTATTGGCCAGTAAGTGAATATTATGGGTCACAAATCCCACCGAGGGTTTTCCCACACCAGTTTTCCTCATTAAACTATTGTGTTATGGTGTGTTTTTCATGTGGTTGCTTTTATCTCTATTTATTGCATTAATTTTTGTTTGCCGGTATACTGCATTAATATGTTCTACATGTTTTAAGTTAAGAAAATCTTATTACCAGTTAGATACTAATTCCTCCCCCCCTCTAAGTATCTGTGGGAATCCTAACAATTGGTATCAGAGCCTGGTCCTCTATTTTTAGAAGCCTAACAGCTTGAGGAAGATCTTGACACCAGTAGAGATGGAAAACTTGATGAAGCAATTAGAAGAAGCTCTCTCAGACTATGATGTAGAAAAATTGAAAAATATCAAACTTGAAGATGATCTAAAGGTTGCACAAGATATTATTCAAGCACTTCAAGAAAATATTACTATTGCAAGAAATAAGAGAAGAGAACTTTGTAAAAAGATGCAAAATGAGAATGATGAAAGGGAAACTCTTAGTGATCTGATGAATAAGCTGAAACAAGAAAACATGACAACAAAGAATGAGATGCAGGATATGACTGAGATTTTGTAAAGAAATTGAAGATAGAAAGAAGAATGAAGAAGACTTGACTAGAAGACTGAATGAAGTTGCAGATAAAAACACAAGACTTAGTTATGAAAATGATATGTTGAAGATAGATCTGATGCATGCACAGAATGACTCAAATGAACTCATGAGACAAAAAGGCATCTTGGAAGGAGAACTGGCTGCTGCAAATCAACATAAAGAAAAATTCAAGAAAATCTCAGAAGAACTTGGTGACTTATTGAAGAATCAGAAACCTAATGGTGACACTAATGGTCTTGGCTTTGAAGCTGGTGAAAGCTCTGGTACTGCAAACACACAGGATCATGGAAAACCGGTAAGACAACCTACTACTTATAAATTCAATGGCAAATGCTTTAACTATAACAAGTATGGTCATAGACCAAATCAATGTAGATCTAGAAATTATCAGAATACCAATACACCCATCGATCAATGTTCAAAATGCAACAAAGTTGGTCATAATTCAGAGAATTGCAGAATGAATGTGAGATGTTATGTTTGTGGAATATTTGGACACTTTTCTAATCAATGCAGAACACAAACCAGCATAGGTTATGGAAAAGCTATTCAGAAAAATAATGTGACTTGTTATGCTTGTAACAAGATTCGACATATTGCAAAATTTTGTAGAAGCAAGTCCTCACCGGTAAATAACAAAGGTCCTAGTTTCAAAGGTAAAGAAAAGGTTGAAGAAGTAAAGAAGAAATTCTCAAAACAATGGATTAGGAAATCAGAACTAAATGTTAATAGGAATACTCCTCCATCGGCAGAATAGAGTAACATTCCACCGGCAAGAGAGTCTTCATCTAACTGAAGAAAATTTCTTTGAGAGTTTGGCAATCAAATGTGAAAGATGTTATAATTCCCTCGGTTGATGGTAAGAAGTTGAAATTACTTCTATATCGGCAGATAAGTTAAGTCATTACTTAACTGACAAGAATTAAATGTGGTGGTTGGCAAAATTAACATTATAAATCAGTGTTTTTGGCTCCATTCTACTTCACCGTGCATTCAAACATTTGAAGAGAGCAAAAATTTCGAGCAAAGACATTTTGAGCAAAGTAGCAAAGCAATTCAACAATCAATCATTCATAAGGTAGAGAAAGGTATTTATAATCATGGCATCTTCTTTTGTACCTGAATTCATAGCAAACCCTATTGTAGTCAACGTAGTCAAATGCCCTAGGCCCATATTTTAGTTAGTTCCTAAAATTGCTAAGAAGGATGATAATGTTGGTGCATTTTCTCAAATTCCCAAAGGAGTAGTTTTTGCAGAAGACCCTAGAATGTACATTCATTGTCACATAGAAGAATTAGATGATGAGGAAATTAAGAAAACGTATAAGACTGTAATTTGTGATGATTTTTGTAATGTGAAACCTAAACACAAAATAGTTGAAACCCTAGGATTCACTGAAATCCTCAGTATTCCGGAATTCCCTAAGGATGTTAAAAGGATAGTTTTAAGTAGGGTTCATGGTGAATTTTTCTTGTTGGATTCAATCCACAAAATTACTAAAGAGGTAGTAAAAGTTGTAATAGGGTTACCCTCCATCGATAATAGACCTGATAAGACAAAGAAGGTCTCAAATGACCTAGTGATCAACCTAACAGGTGCAACGTACAATAAGAGATCTTTAAGATTGATTGATGTAACTGACATCAATGTTAGATTCATTAGCATGATTCAAGGCTACAAAACAACACATGCAAATAGGTTAAATTCAGTTTCTAGTTTATGCATAAAGAGTGCTTATGATATGATCAAGGATAATGCAAAAATAGATGTGTGTGAATGGTTGAAGGATGAACTGATTGATAATCTTGGAAAGATCAAGAAAGACATAAAGGGGAAATTTAGATTTTGTAACCTACTTTTCTATTTAATGTTGCACATAAATAAACAAGTGCCCAGTATTGGCAACAAAAATCTAGGTTTTGACATACCGGTAGACAAACTGCTGGCATATGCACACTCCCATGAGACATTGTATGTGATTGAAGGTTTTGTCATTGATGGAAACCTTGCAATCCTCTGGCACCGGCAAGACATTATACCGACAAAGCATTACACTGGCAAGATAGTGCATCGGGATTAGCAGATCACTTAGGACACCGACACCAGCACAGAAGAAAACAAGTATACCGGCATAGAGGCCGGCAGGATTTTTGTTATGTAATATTTTGTTTATTATTGTAAGCCGACTTGGCAAATTGTAAAATGACTCTTATATATAAAAGAGATCATTGTAGACATTGGTATAAGTGATGTAGGAGCATAAAGAAAAATATTAGGCAAACCTAATGTGCAAAATATAGGTCAAGGTTATATGTAAAGAATAGAGCAGGAACCATTACTAAATCTGGCATTGAAGATGCTATTGTAAAGTAGTACAAGTCATTGGATTAGTATAATCCTTATTGTAAGTCAGTGTGACTTCCCATTGAGTAGTGAGCTCTAGGCAGTTGGCCTTCCTGCATGTGCAGGCCCCTATGGGTTTCCTCGTTAAACATCTTGTGTTATGGTGTACTTTTCATGTGGATATTCTTGATTGTGTTTATTGCATTATTTCTTGCATACCGGTACACTGTTATATTATGTTCTGCATGTTTTAACTTAAGAAATTCTTATTACTGGTTAGCTACTGATTCACCCCCCCCCCCCCCCTCTTAGTATCTGTGGGACCCCTAACAATTGGTATCAGAGCTTGGTCCTCTATTTTCAGAAGCCTAACAGCTTTAGGAAGATCTTGACATCGGTAAAGATGGAAAATATGATGAAGCAACTTGAAGGAGCTCTTACAGACTATGATGTAGAGAAATTGAAAAATATCAAATTAGAAGATGATTTAAGGGCAGCTCATGATATCATTCAGGCACTTCAAGAAAATTTTACTGTTGCAAGAAATAAGAGAAGAGAATTTTGTGAAAAATTGCAAAATGAAAATGATGAAAAGGAATCACTTAATGATATGATAAGCAAGTTGAAACAAGAGATCATGACAACAAAAAATGAAATGCAGGATATGACTATGAGATTTTGCAAAGAGATTGAGGACAGGAAGAAGAATGAAGAAGAATTGACTAGAAGACTAAGTGATGCAGCAAATGAGAACACAAGACTTAGCTATGATAATGGCATGTTGAAGACAGATCTGATGCATACTCAGAATTACTCAATTGAACTGATGAGACAAAAAGAAATCTTGGAAAGAGAACTGGAAATGGCAAATCAACACAAAGAAAAATTCAAGAAAAGATCAGAGGAACTTGGTACCTTGCTAAAGAATCAAAAACCTAAAGATGACACTTCTAGAATTGGCTTTGAAGTTGGTGAAAGCTCTGGTACTGCAAATACTCAGGATCACAGCAAACCAGTAAGACAACCTAATGCTTATAAATTCAATGGAAAATGATTTAACTATAATAAGTATGGTCATAGAGGAAATGAATGTAGATCTAGGAATTATCAGAATATCAATACACCCACCGGTCAATGTTCAAAATGCAATAAAGTTGGTCACAACTCTGAAAACTGTAGAATGAATGTGAGATGTTATGTTTGTGGAAGATTTGGACATTTATCAAATCAATGAAGAACACAAACTAGCATAGGTTATGGGAAAGCTATTCAGAAGAATAATGTAACTTGTTATGCATGTAACAAGATTGGGTATATTGCTAAATTTTGTAGAAGTAAAGGAACATCGGTAGACAACAAAAGTGCTAGCTTGAAAGGTAAAGAAAAAGTTGAAGAGGTTAAGCAAGAATTCTCAAAACAATGGATTAGAAAAGTTGATCTAAATATTGGGAATACTTCTCCACCAGTTGAACCAACCAATGCTTCACCGGTAGGACAAAGTGATGCTTCACCGACAGGACAAAGCAGTGCTCCACCAGCAGGAAGTTCTTCATCTAATTGAAGAAAATTTCCTTGAGGGTTTGGCAATCAAATGACACATGTGCTAATTATTCCCTCAGTTAGAGATAAGAAGTTGAAAATTACTTATTACCGGCAGACAATGTTAAGTGAATACTTAACCGGTATGCAATAAATGTGGTAGATGATGAATAGACATTATAAAATTAAGGTTTTGGCTCCATTTCATTTCACCGTGATTTCAAATTTTCAGAGAGCATGAAGATTCCCAGCTAAGGCATTTCGAGCAAAAAGCAAGCACACTCCAAGCAATCATCCACCCAAGGCAGTAAAAGGTATTTAATCATGGCATCCACCTCTGCAATTGAATACATAGCAAACCCTACTGTTGTCGAAGTAATTAAAATACCTAGGCCCGTATTTCAGTTAGTTCCCAAGATAGCAAAGAAGGATGATACCTTAGGTGCTTTTTCTCAAATCCCTAAGGGAGTTGTATATGCTGAAGACCCCAGAATGTACATCCACTGCAACATTGAAGAGTTAGGAGATGAGGAAATCAAAACCATGTATAAAACTGTGATATGTGATGATACCGGCAATGTCAAAAATAAACACAAGATTATTGAAACCCTTGGATTTACAGATATCCTTAGCATTCCTGAATTTCCTAAGGATGTGATTAGGATAGTTTTAAGCAGAGTTCATGGAGAATTTTTTTGGTTAGATGCAATCCATAAGATCACCAAGGAAGCTTTGAAAGTTGTCATAGGGTTACCGACCACCAGTAAGAGACCAGATAAAACCAAGAAGGTTCCAAATGACCTAGTTACAAAACTAACTGGTGCAACATTCGACAAGAGATATTTAAGGGTTAATGATGTAAAAGATATCAATGTGAGATTCATCAGTATAATATTAGGTTATAAAGCCACTCATGCTAATAGACTTAACTCAGTTTCAAGTTTATGCATTAAGAGTGCTTATGATATGGTAACAGACAATGCAAAAATTGACATATGTGAATGGTTAAAGGATGAACTAATAGACAACCTTGGAAAAATCAAGAAGGAAAAGAAAGGAACTTTCAGATTTGGAAATCTGTTAGTATGCCTAATGCTACACATAACAAAACAGGTTCCCAGTATAGTTTATAAAGAACTTGGATATGACATACCGGTAGGAAAACAATTGACTGAACTATTCAATAACATGGGTGAGAACAAGGAGAACAATATTCATGACTTTTTTCAAGCATTAAAGACCAAAATGAAGAAAAGAATAAGGTTATCTCAGAAAATAGTAGACAAATACAAAGATGATATATGCTTTCTTATTAAGAAAGATGAAATCTAGATGGAAGCGGTCATCCCAAGAACAATTTTGGTAACTGAGATGGGCTATGAAACAGATGACCACATAGTTGAAACATATGCTAAAGCACTTCTGGAAGCCCCAAATGAACCTAAGGAAGAGGTATTTGGTAGTGCTGAGACTATAGAAAGCCAAATACAATCAAAGAAAAGAGTAAAGAAGGTTGAGGCATTTGTAAGGAAAGGATCCAGACAAGAAAAAGCCATTAAGGAAGATGTATTGAAGAAAACCAGCATAACAGAGGATGAGTTGGTAGCTCCACAACCTGAAACTCACCTATCACCAGTAGGTACTTCTTCGGAAGGTGACATGCCAACAACTTTTAAAAGAGTTGTAAGAAAAAGAGATCCCTCACTGGCAACCACACCTTCACCTAGAAGAACAAGGCAAAAGCAACAAGCAGTGAGATCTCCGGTTAGAAAGGCCACACCAAAGAAGAAGCTGACACCTAAGAAGAAGAAAAGAACAAATAGAGACTTGGCACCTCTTGATATACTGCTAAATGAAATCATAGAGGAAGGAAAACTGAAGAACATAGAGAAAATTTATGACACTCTAACTGCTGATGAGAAAGAGCAAGTTGAGAATAGTGTTATATTGCATATGGACATGTACAAGAAATTTGTGATGGAAGTAGCAAATGAAATTCCTAATGATTTATTCAAAAGACTTGAGGCCAGAAGGCAAGCAGTGATAGAATTAGATAAGAAAATAAAAATTGAGAAGCTACTTGTTGTATATCCGGTAAACTCTCCAAAGGAAATTAATGATTTGATTGCTCAAGCAAACTAGTTAGTATTCTCTACTGCACACCGACATATTTCACTAATGGTAGGAAGAGTTAATGAAGTGACAGAGAAAATAGAAGATGGATGGGATATATTCCTGGTTGAAAAAGAAAAACAAGAAGAGTACAAGAACCCTAAACCTATAAAGGTATACCAGAAAGATAGGGACAAGGGGAAAGGCAAAGTGGGTGGACCACCAAGCATCAAAATCAAAGACAACCTACCCCCACCAGTGAAAATAACAACTACTGAAGATCAACCGGCAATAGAAAGTATGGATGTAGAGGATAACAATCCTAATTCCAAAGTTCTATATACTGTGAATGTTGATACTCAGAAGATCAACATGATAGTAGACAAAGATACAACTAATAAGTCAGATATGGCAAATCCTCCGGTAGCAGGGGAAACAGAGAAACCAGCAGAAGATATAGAGAAAAAGGTAGAAAATGAGTCACAAATAGAGACAACACGATATACAAAGAAACCAATAGAGCTAAAGGCTCCGGAACAACATCATCCAGAATAGGTACACAAGAAAACAATGCCACCGGTACCCAGTGAAGTAGGAAAACTAGTGCTTAAAGAAATGCAAACACAAACTGACCTACCAGAGGTCAATACAAGCATGGTTACTACCACCGGTACTCAGATTGTTGGATCATCATCAACATTCAAGTCAACAAATATGACTGAGGTATTACTTGACTCTATCAAGAAAATAACTGACTGTAGCTCATAGGCTTATAAAGCAATTGACGATTCTGTACCAATTTTGAAGGTAATAGCTCCCAACTATAATATAGATAATAAAGATTATTTAGGACAATTGGATACATTGTGTAAATATATCTCAGTGAAGGATAAGGTAGAGATTGAAAAATAGAAATTCTTTGATGAAGAAATAAAGAAGTGTAACAGAGATTTTGACACACTTCTACTGGAACTATGTAGTTTGTTGAAAGAATACAAAAATCTGTATAAAGATACATGTAAAACAAACTTTTTGACTGTAGATATTAACAAGAAAATAAGCAAGGCACAGGATGAGATAAATAAACTTGCAGACAACTTTGTCAACTCACTGGATTCGCTATCAATTTTTTAAGAGAAGATAGCAAATTTTGAGGAAGAACTACTCAAATTAGAAAGGGAAAAAGAAAGAATAATAAACAAGGAAAAACATTTGAGATCTAAATTGAGTCCAAGATTGGACTATTTAGCATCTATGTGGAAGGAAATTTCTGAGGCATTAACACAGGGAAGCAAAACACCGACAGAGCATTTGCAGCATCTCACCGGTACAGTGAAGAGAACTGAGACAACAATAAAAGATAGTTAGAAGTTTATGGATAGTATAAACTTAATTTTGGGAGATCTTTTTCAAATAATAACCACCCAGCTACAAGGTTGAGTTTATGGATAGATGAAACTACAAACTCTACCGACATCTTGACAACCTTTGTCATTGATGCCAAAAGGGGAGTAGTGGGATGAGAAAATTCAAAACACGGGAATCATATGCTTAGGGGGAGCTCTCACATTTTTGGTAAACATTCTTTTTGGTAACATTTTTGTACTACACATTTTTGGATACTTTTTTGAAATTTCTCATAAGTGTTGCCATCAATGCCAAAGGGGGAGATTGTTGGCATATGCACACTCAAATGAGACATTGTATGTGATTGAAGGTTTTGTCATTGATGGCAACCTTGCAATCCTATGGCACCAGTAAGACATTATACCGGCAAAGCATTACACTGGCAGTGCACCGGCATCAGTAGATCACTCAAGACACTGGCACCGGCACAGAAGAAAACAAGTATACCGACACAGAGGCCGACAGGATTTTTGTTATGTAATATTTTGTTTATTATTGTAAGCTGACTTGGAAAATTGTAAAATGACTCTTATATATAAAGGAGATCATTGTAGACATTTATATAAGTGATGTAGGAGCATAAAGAAAAATATTAGGTAGACCTAATGTGCGAAATATAGGTCAAGGGTATATGTAAAGAATAGAGCAGGAACTGGTAATGAATCTGGCATTGAAGATGCTATTGTAAAGTAGTACAAGTCATTGGATTAGTATAATCCTTATTGTAAGTCAGTGTGACTTCCCATTGAGCAGTGAGCTCTAGGCAGTTGGCCTTCCTGCATGTGCAGGCCCCTATTGTAAGTAATATTCTCTTATTGGCCAGTGAGTGAATATTGTGGGTCACAAATCCCATCGAGGTTTTTCCCACACTAGGTTTCCTCATTAAACATCTTGCGTTATGGTGTACTTTTCATGTGGATATTCTTGATTCTGTTTATTGCATTATTTCTTGCATACCGGTACACTATTATATTATGTTCTGCATGTTTTAACTTAAAAAATTCTTATTACTGGTTAGATATTGATTCACCTCCCCCTCTCAGTATCTATGGGACCCCTAACACAAACAACTGTCTGATTTACTGCACAACATGGGTGAAAATAGAGAAAAGAATATAAATGAATATTTTCAAGCATTAAAGGCCCAAATGAAGACTAGAGTCAGATTATCACAAACAATTGTAGATAAGTATAAGGATGAAATATGCTTTGTTATTAAGAAGATGAGATATGGATGGATGTAGTTGTCCCAAGAACCATTTGGGTTACTGAAATGGGTTATGAAACTGATGACAACATAATTGAAACATATGCAAAAGCCCTTCTAGAAGCACCCAAGGAACCTAAAGAAGAGGTATTTGGCAGTGCTGAGACTATTGAGAATCAAATTCAATCAAAGAAAAGGGTAAAGAAGGTAGAAGCAATAGTAAGAAGAGGATCTAGGCAAGCAAAGGCTATCAAAGAATATGTACTTAAACAAACCGGTATCACTGAAGATGAGTTAGAAACACTACAACCAGAAACTCACCTTTCACCGGTAGCAACTTCTTCGGAGAGTGATATACCAGCTGCATGTAAAAGAGTTGTGAGGAAAAGAGAACCTTCACCTGTATCTACACCTTCACCTAGAAGAACCAAACAAAAACAATAGGCAGTAAGGCCCCCGACTAAGAAGACAACTCCAAAGAAGAAAAAGTTAACACCCAAGAAGAAGACTCAACGAAACATTGCTCCAATTGACAAACTAATAGATGAAATAACAGAGGATGGACAGCTGAAAAACATCAATAAATTATATGATACATTATCAGTTGATGACAAGGAAAAAGTTGAAAACAGTGTACTTCTACACTTGGATATCTATAATAAATTTTTGATGCAAGTTGTAGATGAATTACCAACAGAACTGTTTAAGAGACTTGATGCTAGAAGGAAAGTTGTTGTAGAACTTGACAAGAAAATAAAAATTGAGAAACTACTTGTTGTTTATCCTGTTAACTCACCAAAGGAGATAGATGATATGATCTCAGAGGCTAACCGGATAGTATTCTCAACTACACACCGGCATGTAGCACTTATGGTTTGTAGAGTAAATGAGGTTGCAGAGGAAACTGCTATTGCATGGGACATATTGCTTGTTGAGAAAGAAAAGAAGGAAGAGTATAGAAATCCTAAACCTATCAAAGTATATCAGAAAGATAAGGATAAGGGTAAAGGCAAGGTTGGTGGACCTCCGATCATAAAAATAAAAGACAACTTATCCCCACTGCCTCAGAATACTCCATCGGTAGTTACAACTAAAGATCAACTGGCTAATGAGAGTATGGAGATACCACAAGAGGACACAAATCCAAACTCTGAGGTGTTATACACAGTTGACATTATATTCAAAAAATTAACATTGTGGTAGATAAGGACACAACTAGAAAAATAGATATGGTTAGTGAGGCACCGGTAACAGATAACACAGAAGGTAAACTGGTAGATGGTAACACAGAACAACAAGCAGAGCAAAAGGCTCCATCACAGCAATAGGTTCACATAGAGCCAGTACCACCGGCATCAGCTGAGAAAGACAAACCTTTGCTTAAGGAAATGGAAACACAAACTGACCTACCAGAGGTCACCACAAGCAAGGATATTGCTCCCACCGACGGGATATAGATTGTTGGCACTTCAACTACAGGATTCAAATCAACTAATGTAATAGAAGTTCTTTTGGACTCCTTAAGGAAAATAATAGATTGTGGCTCACAAGCATACAAGGCTATTGATGATACAATTCCAATTCTGAAGATGATAGCTCCAAAATGTAATGTAGATAATAAAGATTCTTTGAGTCAACTTGACACTTTGTCTAAGTATATTACTGAAAACACTGTGATAGATGAACAAATAAAAGAGGAAGCATTCAAGGAGAGATTAGAGAAGGAAAAACACAAATTCTTTGAGGAAGAAATAAAGAAGTGTACAAGGCAGTTTGACACACTTCTACCAGAATTATGTAGCACATTAAAGGAATTCAAAACTTTGTACAGAGATACTTGTAAGAATAACTTTTTGACAATTGATATAGACAAGAAGATCAGTAAGATATAAGAGGAAATAAATCAACTAGCTGACAATTTCATTAACTTGTCTGATTCATTATTAGTTTTTGAGCAGAAGATAACAGGTTTTGATGAAGAACTATTAAAGCTAGAAAGAGAAAAGGAAAGAATAAAAGGTAAGGCTAAGGATCTTAAATGGAGACTAAGTCCAAATCTGGACTACCTTGCCACCTTAAGGAAATAAATATCTAATGTCGTGATTCAAGGACAGAAAACACCAGCAAAGCAAATGCAACACCTCACCAGTATAGTTCAGAGGATAAAGGCCGCAATAAAAGACAGCAAAAAGTTCATTGAGAGCTTGAATTTGGTTTTGGCAGATCTTTTTCAGATTGTAACCAACCAGTTATAAGGTTGAAACAGGAAACTACACTCTATTGACACTTTGACAACCTTTGTCATTGATGCCAAAGGGGGAGTAGTGGTATGAGAAAAATCCAATATCTTAGGGATCATTTGCTCAGGGGGAGCACATACTTTTGGTAACAATTTTTGGACTTCAATTTTTGGATACACTTTTTGAATTTTTCTCATGAGTGTTGCCATCAATGTCAAATGGGGAGATTGTTGGTAAATGCACACTCCAATGAGACATTGTAAGTGATTGAAGGTTTTTTCATTGATGGCAACCTTACAATCCTATGACACCGGGAAGGCAATCTACCAGCACCAGCAAAGTCAGATTCTACACTAGCACACAGACCACCAGCACTGGCAGTGAAAGAAAGCATACCGGCATAGAAGCCGATAGGAATTTTGTTTCTAATTTATTTTGTTTATTATTGTAAAATCATTGTAAGCTAACTTGGAAAATTGTAAAATGACTCATATATATAAGAGATCATTGTAGAACAATTGTGTAAGCATGGAGGAATGTAATTAGGTGAAATAAGGTAGACCTGTTATGCGAATTATAGGTTAAGGATTTATGTAAGAAGTAGAGCTATAAACCGGTACTGGATCTGGCATAGTAGATGCTATTTTGAAGTAGTACAAGACATTGGATTTACATAATACATTTTGTAAGTCAGTGAGACTTACCATTTTGTAATTGAGTAGTGAGCTCTAGGCACTTGGCCTTCCTGCATGTGCAGGCCCCTCTTGTAGCAGTAATATTCTCTTATTGGCCAGTAAGTGAATATTCTGGGTCACAAATCCCACCGAGGTTTTTCCCACACCAGGTTTCCTCATTAAACTATTGTGTTATGGTGTGTTTTTCATGTGGTTGTTTTTATCTCTGTTTATTGCATTACTTTTTGTTTGTCGGTATATTTCATTAATATGCTCTACATGTTTTAAGTTAAGAAAATATTATTACTGGTTAGATACTGATTCACCCCCCCCCCCCCCTCTCAGTATCTATGGGAATCCTAACATTATCATCTTTTCATCCCAATAAGTGATAGAGGCATTCTTCAAAGTGCTTGATGACAGTCGGTTGTTCATGAGCTCAGTGATAGCTGACTCTATCATGTTAATGATTTTGGGAACCTCTAGTTTTTCATTCTTAAAGAGACGTATATTTCTCTCCTTTCATAGTTCCCACATAATGGAAGAAGGAAGAGTTGTCCATAAACCTTCAAAGAGACAGCCACGCTTGAGGAGAGGCCATGCCTTGAGCATTCCAAAGATGGTGTGGGGGAAGGTAGCAAACCATTCAAGTTTGTTGGTGAACCAGATCCAACATTTGTGAGCAAAGGGGAAGTTAAGGAGGATATGATTGGTGTCTTCCTCATCTGCCTCGGAAAGAGGACATCTACTAGGGCCCTCATACCCCATTCTTCTAAATTTGTCCACAGTTAGGAGCTTGTTCTGAACCGCAAGCTAGGAAAAGATACATGCCTTAGGTAGACAGTATTTATCCCAGCAAAGTTTCAAGGGAAGCTCAATCATAGGTCTTAAAAATGATTTGGATATGAGAGAGTACCCATCTTTGGAGTTGTATTCTCCTCTTAGGGAGCCATAGACGAGCTTGTCCTCATTCTGACCTAAGGCAATGTTCCTTGATTTAAGAATTGCCATAAGTTTTTGTTTATCCCTTACCGGGATATCCTCATCTTCCTTCTCAATCCACTGCCAACCAGCTCCATCCTCTGAAGGGGAGATATAGTTGTTTAACAAGGGTCCTCTATGAGATTCAAGAAGGATAGGGGTTTCTCTGAAGATTTGGATAGGATTCCCTCCATTAAGGTATTTATGGTGCAACAAGCAAGCCCATTTGAGGTTGGGGGTTCTGAACATCCTCTAGACCAACTTGGCACCCAAGGCTTTGTCCTAATCACAAATATTTTTAATGCCAATTCCTCCTTCTTCTTTAGGTTTGCATATCTTGTCCCAGGATATGAGTGATATTTTACGATTGTCATTAGCACCTTGCCAAAAGAAAGTCTTGAGATGCTTGTTGATCTCTGCAAGTTTAGAAGAAGATAAATGTTGACAGAAGAGTTGGTAAATGGGCATAGCTGACAAGACCGATCTAACCAAGGTTGCTCTACCTGCAGATGAGAGCCATTTTCCTTTCCAAGTGTTAATCCTAGACTTGATTTTATCCACCAAGTTGTCCCATAATTTTGAGGGTCTTTGACCCTTGTCAAGGGGAATGCCTAGGTATTTGCAAGGAAGAGTTCCTTCACTAATCTCCAAGACATTGCTGATCACTTTCCCTAAGGAGAGGTCTATGTTGAACATAAAAACTGCAGACTTGGCCATATTCACCTCTTGACCCGAGGCTAGCATATAGGAATTAAGGATGCCTTTGAAGGCGCTCACTTCCCTTACACTTCCCTACCAAAAAAGCATCATGTCGTCAACAAATTGTTGGTTGGTAAAGGGAGGGAGGCCACTGGTAATGGGGATTCCTTGGATCCCTCCTTCCTCTTTAGCTTGCCTAGGGCTTCAGCCATTATGATGAAGAGGAAGGGGGACATAGGATCTCCTTGCCTGAGCCCTCTTGAGCTGTTGAAGAAACCTTCCAGGGAACCATTAACAAAGACCGAGAATTTGGGGGTGGATATACATTCAAAGATTAGGTTGATCCAGGATTTGGAAAATCCAAAGGCCTCCAAGCATTTGCATAGGAAGCGCCAATCAACTTTGTCATAAGCTTTGCTTGTGTCTAATTTGGCTAACATACTTGGGGCCCTATTGAGCTGGACCGAATGAATGGCCTCTTGGGCTATAATAACCCCATCATAGATTGATCTATCTGCTACAAAGCTGGTTTGTTCTTCACTAATGATAATGGGGAGAAGATTCTGGAATCTAGTTGCTAGGGTTTTGGTTAAGAGTTTGTACAAAGTGTTGCAAAGGGCTATTGGTCTAAAGTCATTAAAGCTTTCAGGATTCTCTTTTTTGGGAATGAGAGCTAAGAAGGTATTGTTGATTTCTTTGATAATCTTACCAAATTTCTTAATACCTTCTAAGGCGTTTGTGATCTCTGTCCCCATAAAACCCCAACATTTTTGGAAAAAGCTAGTGGGAAAGCCATCCGGGCCCGGGGCCTTGTCGGGATTCATCTTCATAAGGACATATTTAACCTCCTCAGAGAATTTCTTTGACAAGATTTTGTTGTGTCATCGTTAATGAGTTTTGGAAGATTCTTGATAATATTGAGTTGGCCTCTGAGGTTGGAGCCTTCAATATTGTTTAAGATTTTATCAAAAAACCTTGCTACCTCGGAGGCAACATCATTTGATTCAGACTGGATGGAACCCTGGCAATTCTTAGTTTTAGAAATTTGACTGACCCATCGCCTCTACTTAGTACTATTGTGGAAAAACTTAGTATTTCGGTCCCCATCACTCAACCAAGTCTCCCTCGATTTTTGTTTCCAAAAGATCTCTTCATTTGAGAGTGTCTTTTCATACTCAGAGAGTAGAGCCTTTTCTTTGAGGAAGAGATGTTCACCCATCCCCTTCTCAACAACCTAAATGTTAACATTCTTAAGATCATTTTCTATTAGGATTTTTTTATCAAAAATATTTCCAAAATTAGTCTTGTTCCATTCTAAGAGCTTCCTTTTGATAAGGTTTAACTTGCTTGTGATAATAAACATCTTCGAACCAGAGAAAACAGAGCTTCTCCACTAGTTCTCGATTAAGTTTAAAAAGTTATCATCTCTGAACCACATGCTCTCAAATTTGAAGGGACATTTTTTAGGGGAGTGGTTAGATAATAAGATTAGTTGGAGCGGGAAATGGTTAGATCCTACTAAAGAGAGGGGTTCTGCATTCAAGTTAAAGTTAAGCTCTGAGAGCCCTCCATGGATAAAGAACCTATCTAGTTTCTCAACAATATTACAGAAACCAAGCCTTCTGTTGTTCTAGGTGAAGGCATTATCTATTGTCTGGATTTCCAACAGGGAGTTCCTATTGATCCAGTGATTGAAATCTACAGCTGCTGGAGGAAGTTTGTTGCTACCTCCTCTTTTGTCTGCTACCTTAGTGATAACATTGAAATCTTCCCCAATGATGCATACATCATTTGGGAAACTTCTGAGGAAAGACTCCAGTTCCACCCACACCCTAGCCTTATCCCTATTTTGGATAGGACCATAAACGTTAGTCAATTTAAATCTTAGGTTATTTTTATAACTTACTACTTCTCCTCCCATCCAATTTTGCTTCATCTCTAAATGTGTAAACGAGATGAATCTAGAGTCCCAAATGATGGCTAAGCCCCCTGAGGCCCCTGTTGCAGGGGAGTGGTTTAGTTGTCTAACACCTAGTTTTTTCTCAAAAAGGGCTATCTCAGAGGAGTTCATTTTGGTTTCTTGTATTAACATAATATCTGGTTTAGAATCAGAGATGCAGTGCTTTAAGATGCGCTGTTTGTTAGGGGCATTCAGGCCCCTAACATTCCAAGTTATGATTTTCATGGCTCTGTGGGGAGGAACTTCCTCTCCCCAGCATTAAAAAGAGTAGATATTTTAGACTGACCCTTGGCTTCTCCATCCTTTGATCTTAGTTTAAGAAGGGATCTCCTACCTCTTCTCTTACTATGTTTAGCACAGTCAGGAGAGTCTTTGCCTCTATCAGAGCTGAGAATGCCTAGAATATTTGGGTTATCATTTTTCTAAGTTATCTAATGCTACAAAGAGTTCATCTATTTCTAAGTCGACTCTAGTAACATCCACTAGATTTTTAACAAGGAGATCCCTTTGTCTTTCCAACTCCTCATCATCATAGATTTCATCAACCAATAGGTCCATGAGGTTGTTTACTACTTCTTCCCCTACAAAATTGGAAATGATTTTAACTTCCCTAGCCACTTGATCATTCTCAGATTCTACAATTGGATCAGAAACAGCCTTCAGAGATGGAGGGCAAACCTCTGCTTCCTCAAAGCCCTCCATACTTGAGACTAGAGAGATTGGTTGACCCTGTAAGGATGCCAATCCTGGATCTGGGGAAAGCCTATCCAGCTTTGCTGATTGCTCAAAGGAAATTAGTTTCGTTAAAGGGGGAGACCCCAAGGGACTCAGCCTCTCTAGTGGAATGAGAGAGCTAGATGATGACATATTTGTTAGGTCGAGCCACTCTTTTTGGGGGATAACCTCATTGATTTCACCATCTTCTAGATCTCGATCCCCTAAAAGAGAGTCAGCTATAGGTGAATTTATAGTTAGTAGTGAAGGAAGAGGGGAGTGAGAGGGCTTAACAGGGGAGCTATGAGGATATAGGTTCAAGGTAAGATGATTAGGGTTAAGATCAATCTTATAGCTCTCTAGGGTAAAACCCCCTCCTTCCATGAATCTGAATGGAGTGCCATTAGACTTGAGCAACGATACAGGGAAAGGTTTCTCGGAGGGGATCTTTCTTGGCATAGAATCTTTGAAAGGACCATTATAAAAGGGTAATTCTAGGGTTAAATGAGATTTATCACATTTCAGAGTTATAGGCTCTAAAGATTTAATGTTAATGTTCATATTAATGATTAAGAGTTGGTTAAAGAAGCTTATGGCTGATTTTTTTACTTCTACAAATTTACCTATTTTGTTGCCTATTATTCTTAAAAAGTCATTATTGTGCATTTCTACAAGGAATTTATCAAGTGAAATTGCTCTATTAACCATGCAGGAATTGAATTGAGATGGGAGAAAGAGAGGTTGCCATTTCCAACAATCAAGCCCTAGACCTTTAAATTTTAATATATCCTCATTAAGTAATGAATTTCTAAGATTCTGATTACCACATTCAATAGCTAAGAAATTATCAGGAAGGATGTTAATTTTTACCCGGTTATTGAAGGAAAATGACACCCAGTTAGCAATTTGTTCCAACAAGATTCCCCAGCCTTTCTATCAAGCAAAGATCATTCTATCGCTGCAATGCATTTGATACCTAGCCTGGGTATAATTATTGTATGTGGGAAAAGTGGGTTGTTAGAATTAAAAATGTGAAAAATATGTAAAATACCAATCCACACACACACACAGGACTTCTTGATGCAAGCTATAGAGTAACGATGCGTTACTCAGCTTCCCAAGGAGGGTCCCATGGTTCTCTATCTCACAATGTCCCTCAAACCAATGTTTTGCTCTCAGATTACTGAGCAAAATGGCTTAGGGATGGCAAATATGAGAACGAGAGAGATTTTTAATCGATTTTAGCATGAGATGTGTTATAAGCTAAATGAAATGCTAGAAATGCAACAAACTGAATGATAAGATGACGAGATTAGTATGAAGATTATCCTAGCATACTATATTTACTCTATGATGGAACTAAAATGATAAATAAACTACTTTAGCATGCATATTCATGATTAATTCTGATCTAAAAGAGGCTAAATGAAGAGCATATATAAAATGATATGAAAGCTTGAAAGAATTTGAGCATAAGTGTGATGCTTCAAATTTGAAAGATGATTGTTTTGAATGGAGGAATGAGAGCTCTATTTATAGCACAAACAGGGCAATGGATGGTCAGGATTAAAAGGTTTAATCAAGGGTCAGGTTTGAAAGTTGAGGATCCATGTGCACAATTTGCACCAATGAAATGGTGACAAGTGTCAACATAGGATTGGGTTGAGAGAAGAGGTTGGAGGCATTAAAGGCCTGAGAAGACCTCATGGTTATCTAAAGGCTAAGGGTCAAGTCTAAGTTAGGTTTAGTCACTGAATTAGGATCTAATCCAAGGATAAACCTTTGTGCAAATGTTTAGGAGATAATCATGGTCAAAGCATTAATGACCTGATGAGACCCTTGGGTAGGATAGAGGTTGAGTCAAAACAAATGTTTTAACCATGTGGGAGGGTTTGAAATAACCATTAATGGTTATTGGAGACTTTGTGGATTAAGTGGTTGAAGGTTGGAAGCCTTCAATGGTTTTCAAAGACTTTAGGGTTTTAGTGGTTGAAGGTTGAAAACCTTCAATGGTTATCCAAGACTTTGGGCCATTTGAGAAGTGACCTCCCTTTGCTTAGGGATGTGACAAAGTTTAGAGGGGGTTTAGGTTAATTAGAATTGGTTAGAAGATTCTAGAAGGGATCAGGAAGGGGTTTGGGATTTTGCAAGTGGATGGGGGATAATAGGATTTAATTGAATTATTTGATTTTCATTCAATTTGGTTGTAATTGAATAAATTTGATTTATTCAATTTAGGATAACTATTTAATTAAATTTGGATTTAATTAAAAGTGGCTAGGGGGATTTAATTGAATAAAATGATTTATTCATTAAATAGTATAGTGAATTTAATCAAGTGATTTACTTAATTAAATAGAAGAATGTAGATAATTTAATTAAATTGGATTTAATTAAATAGAGAAATGAACATAAAATATTCATTTTAGGAATATGGTCATTTTTATACGTCTACATTTTGCCCCTCTTTGAAGTGACGTGTGTGCACATGTTAATTCAAAGAAAATGATGTGTTTTTGTGTTTTTATGATCAAATGCAATTTTTGTGTGTCGTTCTTTGATTTGCAAGTCGTGCCCCAGATTTGATGTGATGTCCCAGATTCGATATTTGATGTGATGCCCCCTCGGGAGATGAATCAATTTTTTTTTTTTTGTTTGGAAAAATTTTTGATTTAAATTGATGACGTTCGTATGATGTGTAGGATTTCATGTGTGTAATTAGTGTGTAAATTGATTCATCTCCCGATAAATTACAAGTGTTTTGGTGTAGGGGAGACCGCGACCGTATTACAGGCCCAGTTAATTAACCCTAATTGTATTTTCCTCCTATAAAAGGGGAAAAGGGCTTAATTTGAATTCATTTGTGCTTGTTGACTTTGAAGAGAAGAGAATTTGCTCTGGAGAGAAAATGCCGATTCCTTACCACAGACACCTTTTCGAGCGCGTTCGGAGATATCGGAGACCTGCGGCGTATGGACCACCAGTAAGTCAACATTTTTGACCCTTTTTTGATTTTTGATTTTGTCGATTTTAGGTGTTTTTTGAATTTTTAAGTTTGGGCGTTGCGGTTTAGCGCGTCTAAGTTAAACAGTAGCGCATACGCAATGCAAACTAGCGCATAGGGGTCAAATTTAGGAGTCGTGTCCGAAAATATTTGGTAGCGCATAGGATTTCTCGGTTAGCGCGTAGACGGAAAACAGCGCATGTAAAGCCAATGTTAGCGCTTCAGGGAAACAGGATAGCGCATTACTTTGACCTAGCGCATAGGATGCATAGAAGTTCGCAAGAAGTCGGAGGGTTAGCGCATGATCATAACCTAGCGCATTAGGTTTAACAGGTAGCGCTTAGGAAGATTAGATTAGCGCGTAGAGTGTTTCTAGCGCATAGAATGAAAAGGTGAGCGCCTAGGGAGGATATATTAGCGCGTAGACAGAGTCTAGCGCATAGGTTAGTTTAGGTAGCGCAATGGAGGAAATTAATAGCGCATAGACATAGTCTAGCGCATAGGGTAAATATATTAGCGCTTAGGAAAGACAGCGTGGCGCATGGATTGAATCTAGCGCATAAGACAAAGAGGTTAGCGCCTAGGACGAACAGCCTAGCGCGTGGGTCATTTTTAGCGCATTTCATGTCTGTTTTAGCGCATCCAGGAAAAATTTGTGTTGTGGTCGATCTAAAATGTGGTGTTTTTTTCGTGTCTGTCGTGTGTTTGATGCATGTATGCAATATGAGTATTTGTATAACTTGTTTTGATGTGAATGTTTCCAAGTTATGTATAGATATCAAGCTATTTGTGGGGATCAGAACATGATTTATTTGTGTTATCTGTTTTATGTTCAAAATGCATATGAAAGCCTGAGTTGTTTTACAAGCCGATATGGGTTGGAAACTTGAGTTGTTTTACAAGTTTTGATATGGGTGGGAAACTTGAGTTGTTTTACAAGTTTGTGATTGTGGTACTTGAGTTGTTTTACAAGTTTTGATATGGTTTTTGAGAACTTGAGTTGTTTTACAAGTTGATATGAAATGATAGGTTTTTGAACTTGATGTAGATGAGCAAATTTGTTTCATGTATTTGATGTGAGTTGTATTTTGATATCTTTTTATTGATGTGGAATCTGATATTGGATATGTTTTGTTTGTTGATAGGAGCGATTGGGAATCGTGCAGTCGAGGGAGAGATTCCCGAGACCATGGACACTGATACCACGTCTGTCACAGGCAGACTTAGATATTATTGAGAGGTGTGGATTGACCTCACTTTTGGATATGCCGCGGTTCACTGTGAACCGGGGACTCTTGACAGCACTGGCAGAGAGGTGGCATAGTGACACGAACACCTTCCATTTTGCTACTGGGGAGATGACCGTGACACCAGAGGACTGCTATCGTATCCTGCGTATTCCTGTGGTAGGGGCTATATTGCCCTATGAGCAGACAGAGGAGGGCGGCACAGAGGCACTGCGCCGAATTTTTCACGATGAGAG
This sequence comes from Cryptomeria japonica, assembly GCF_030272615.1. Lineage (NCBI taxonomy): Eukaryota > Viridiplantae > Streptophyta > Pinopsida > Cupressales > Cupressaceae > Cryptomeria > Cryptomeria japonica. Next base: position 897,537,098 of record NC_081409.1, on the reverse strand, counting down.
CGTCTGTGGGTATGAGATCCCATGGCAGGAGTTCCTGGATCTGGATTATGCACCGCTGCCATCTGTATTGGCAGGATTTATTGGAGGATTCCTTTGTCCTGATCGCAGGTCAAAGGGATTTTCAGTGGGATGGGGGCTGGTTCTGGAGCAGATGGTCACACAGGGCCGGAGATTTGCATGGGGGTCAGCGATGCTGGCCCACCTTTACAGGAGCCTGCACGAGGTAGTATACCTTGGTTATGGCAGTTTATCAGCAGGGGTGACACTCTTACAGGTATGGTGCTGGGAGCACATTCCAGCAGCGAGGCCACTGGCAGACAGGGATAGGCCCGTAGGGGCGGCTTATGCTTATGGTTATAGAGGCCTAGTTGTCCAGCGCAAGCTGGGCAAACTAGAGCACTGGAGGAGGGTTTTTGATGACATAGATACGGTCATCTGGAGACCATACACAGGCTGCGAGGTATGGGCCGAGGATGGTATAGAGATGCCTTTTGTGTTTATGACGAGGCATTTGATTGGGAGGACCCCGTTCGTTATTGAGCGGTTTTTGGTTACCCGAGTTTTGAGGCAGTTCGGGAGGCAGCAGGGTGTTCCTCAGGGGACGTGCTTATATGCACGGCGACAGCAGGATGTGGCCGATTGGGGGCCGACCATTGACAGTGCCGTTGTGATTGAGGAGTTTACTGGTTTGGCTAGGCAGATCTGGGACTATGCCCCAGAGATACAGGATGCTGGTATGACTGACGAGTTCGCTCGTTTATTTGCTGCTCGGGCTGTGGCTAGGATCTCAGATCCAGAGGAGATGAGACCGGTTTTTGATTCAGATGGAGAGGAGGGAGACGGGGGAGATGAGGGGGATGATGGGGATGATGGGGGTGATGGAGGGAGGAGGAGAGGGAGAGGTGTGCAGAGGGCGGTGCGACAGGGTCGGATTGAGAGAGGGAGGGGAGGATTGGCTATTGGAGCCGGGAGAGAGGGCAGAGTCACAGAGGTACTAGCGGCAGTAGGAGGAGAGGAGGAGGTGGGGAGGCCAGTACAGAGGAGGAGGATAGATATTCTTCCACCTCCCGTACCCAGGACAGGCCGAGTGGGGGGAGTGGCGCCAGCACAGGTACCGTTACGGGTTCGAGTGCCGGGACACATAGAGGACGCCCAGATCCGGACGCTTCAGATCACTGTGCAGCAGCTGCAGGCACAGATATTGACGTATCAGAGGCAGATCTCTCAGTTGATCACTGAGAGAGATACCGAGATGGAGCGGCGGGGGCGAGCAGAGGAGGCCTTGGCGACCGTTCAGAGAGCTGCGGCGGGTGGTCCCTTGAGAGACACCCTGAGAGAGCTGACACGGAGTGTGCAGGAGGCTGCATATTACAGGCAGCACTATGAGGAGGCGGTTCCCAGAGAGCGGCGTGTAGAGAGCTTTGCGCAGTCGAGATCGAGTCGATCTCGAACTGCCGGGACACGATCGGAGAGCCGTGGAGTGACAGGGCCAGCGAGACAGGACCCTCCTGCCGATCCGGGAGCAGGTGCCTCAGGGGCTAGACCATCTCCATCAGGGGATAGTCATACTTGAGAGACATGGTCTCTATTGTATTTTGAGCAGTGTATTCTTTGTACTGGACACAGTTGCGACACATTTTGTAGATTTTGATCATTTTGAGAGATATATATATAGAGCACCATTTTTGACCGATGTGATGTGTTTATGGATGGATGTTATATGTGTGCTTCTTCCTTTTTACATGATGATGTAATGCTTATATATGATGTAATGTATGATGTAGAATGTGTGTTTTTATATGTTATGAGACGTATCTTGAAAATGAGATGTATGATGTTAACATGCTGCTTTGTGTAATGATGTAATAATGATGTAATAATGATAGATGGGATAATAATGAGATGCAACTTTTTATAAAATGAGATGCAACTAATTGTAAAATGATATGCAACTAATTGTGTTTGGATCATCTCTCATTCTGTATTTGCCATCCGATATAACCATTAATTTGCTTTCTTTGTAAATATCATCATTGAGCATTGATTTGTTTAGGATATGTTGAAAATTTATACAAGCATAATGGTATAATTGAACCAGAATGACCTGAGTAAAATTTACATGATTTTTAATTTTGCAAGATAGCACAAGCGTCAAGGTATAATTGAACCAGGACGACCTGAGTGCATATTGCGTAAACATACAAGAGTAGATCATTTATAATGCGTGAAATGGGATCAAGCCTTCAGTGATATGAATCACGTCTTGAGGCAAATATTCATACAATACAAGTGATCGCCTCCCAAACGGAAGACTAATAAAATGTTGGAAGTTTTCCATGATCTCTGGCTGTGAAGCTTTTGATGAGATACGGGAAAGATTCCAATTTATTAAAAAGTTCAAAATGCAAAATAATCAAGACCTTAATACGATAATGCAACATTGAGTACTTCAGAAAATCATCCATCCTTAAGTTTCTGGTGTATTGTTCGTGTTAGGTTGTTTTGATGTAGTGTAGTTGTGTTTGTTGGATGTCATATGTCTGAGTGTGGCAATAGTTGGTATGTCTTGAATGTTTGCAAGTTTTTGAACAGTCTAATGTCCCTAGATGAGCGTTTCTGCTGGATATGAGTATGTACAGTGATTTCCAAGCCATGGTAAAATGTGGTAGATGAATAACCCAAGATAGTGACTACGCTAAGTATGTCCTGGAGAGATATATGCTAAGTGTCGGGCGATGGCCGAGAGTGTTTTGATGGATAAAATGGCATGGATATAGAGAAAGGAGCCGACCTTTCACAAAGGCGCCTGTTTACCAGGTTTTCACCATTTGTGTTTATTGTACTTTGTATCTTGACTTTTTCTGGAGTTTTGTATCTTTTTATTTGTTTTTGTCGTTTTCCGTGCACTAGGCTACTTTAAGTATAGTACTTCTTTAGATGAATGCTATTAGTTGGATCATCAAGCACATCTCCTTCAGAATTTGTTAGCTGATAAGCACCTGATCCATAGACTGAAATGATGACATAGGGACCCAACCAGTTAGGCTCAAATTTCCCTTTCTTTTCTCTATCTTGCTGGTTTCTTGGATTTTCTTTTAAGACTAGATCACCAACCTTGAAGTTACGAGGAATGACCTTATGATTGTAGCTCCGGCACATGCGTTGCTGATATGCTTTGAGATGAGTATAAGCATGTTGGCGTCTTTCATCTAATAGTTCCAATTCTTGCAGTCGATTTACCCGATACTCTTCATCTGGAATCAAGCCTTTCAAAGAGACTCTAAGAGATGGAATTTCTACCTCCAAGGGTAAAATAGCTTCTGATCCATATACCAAGGAATATGGTGTTGCCCCTGTAGGTGTGCGGATGCTAGTCCTGTAGGCCCAAAGAGCTGGATTGAGTTGTATATGCCAATCTTTGCCTGCATCATTCACTGTTTTCTTAAGGATTTTTAGGATCGTTTTGTTAGATGCTTCTGCCTGACCATTTCCTTGTGGATAGTATGGTGTAGAAAATCGATGCTGGATTTTAAATTTTTCACATAGTTCCTGCACATCTTGGTTTTTGAAAGGTCGTCCATTATCTGTGACAATTGAACTTGGAATACCATATCTGCAGATTAGATAATTTAAGATAAAAGAAGCAATTTGTTTCCCAGTTACTGTGGTCATGGGAACTGCTTCAATCCATTTGGTAAAGTATTCTGTGGCAGTTATAATGAACTTGTGTCCATTTGAAGATGAAGGATGTATTTTGCCTACCAGATCCAATCCCCACTGACAAAAGGGCCAAGATGTGGTAAATGGTTGCAGTTCCTGTGCTGGTGCATGTATCAGATTGCCATGGATTTGGCATTTAGGACATTTCTTGGCGAAATGATATGAGTCTTTTTCCATGGTAGGCCAGTAGTATCCCATTCGTAGAAGCTTTTTAGCAAGAGTAGTGCCACTCGAATGTGTACCACAAATACCTTCGTGAAGCTCGTGTAAAGCCGAATCAGAATTATTACGATCAAGACAACGAAGAAGAGTACCATCTAGACCTCGACGATATAAGGTATCAGCGGTAAGGGTGTAACGGGCAGCTTGTCGGATAAAGTTACGTTTTTGGTTGCGGGATTGGTCAATGGGTAATATATTATGCTTGAGGTAGTCATATATTGGTCCATATAACGGAGAATCTGAACCGGTTAAGGCATATATAACATGAGATTCAGAATGGTCATAGGCGGGAGAGAACAGTTGCTCTACCAGGAACTCATAACGACTCTGTTGTTCTGGAATTTGTAGTAATGAAGCGATCGTAGCCATTGCATCGGCTGCTTTGTTATTTAACCTTGGTATTTGCTCAAAAGTGATGTGCACAAAATACTGTTTGAAATCATCCACCATCCGTTTGTAGGGTAGTAGCTTATCATCCTTTGTCTGATAGTTGTTGTTGATTTGATTGATGACCAATTGTGAGTCTCCATAGACTTTTAATTCTGTGATCTTCCATTCGACGGCCATTTTGATGCCTATGACCAATGCTTCATATTCAGCCATATTATTTGTACATGGAAACATAAGCCTGTATGATCTTGGCATAGTGTGTCCTTCAGGGGTGATGAATAGAATGCCGGCCCCTGAACCATGTTGGGTATAGGACCCATCAAAGTATAGGATCCATTGTTTGGAGGAAAGAGCAAAAACGTCCCTGTCTGGAAATTCAATGTCCATGGTTTGTTTTCCGGGTAGCGGCGCTTCAGCCAACTGATCTGCAATTGCTTGTCCTTTGATGGCTCGTCTTTCTGTGTAGTGGATGTCAAACTCACTGAGAATCATAACCCATTTAGCCAATCGGCCTGTGAGAGCTGCCTTGCTGAGTAAATACTTGAGAGGATCAATTTTGGCTACTAGCTTGATAGTGTGTGCTAGCATATAATGTCGGAACTTTTGAGATGCAAAAACAACTGTTAGGCAAGCCTTTTCAATGAATGTATAATTGAGCTCATATCCATTCAATGTTCTACTGATATAATATATGGCGTGTTCTTTTCCTTGTTGATCTTCTTGTGCCAATAATGCCCCCAGTGACACATCTGTCGTTGATATATACAATATAAGAGGCTTTCCTGCAATTGGTGGTACTAGAACTGGTGGATTCATCAGGTACTGTTTGATTTGGTAAAAGGATTCTGCACATTTAGTCTCCCATTTGAATGGCACATTTTTGTGTAACAAGTGGTTAAATGGCAGACTTTTATCTGCTAATTGAGCGATGAATCGTCGGATTGATTGAAGTCGTCCTTGGAGAGATCGAAGTTGACTGATATTCTTTGGTGGTGGCATATCCATGATGGCTTGTACCTTTGCTGGATCCACTTCAATACCTTTAGCTGAGACGATGTAACCTAGTAACTTGCCTGATGTAACCCCGAAGACACACTTCTTAGGGTTGAGTCAGACTTTGAATTTCTGCAATCGATCAAAGATCTTTGTTAGGATGCCAAGATGTTCAGTTCTGGTGAAGGATTTAGCTAGCAAATCGTCCACATAGTCTTCCATAAATGTGTGCATCATATCATGGAATATGGTTGTCATTGCTCTTTGGTAAGTGGCTCCGGCATTCTTTAAGCCAAAAGGCATTACATTCCAACAGTATGTTCCCCAAGGACAGGTGAATGCTGTTTTGTCTTGATCTTCAGGAGCTATTTTGATTTGATTATAGCCTGAGAAACCGTCCATTAATGAGAGCATTGCATGGCCTGCTGTGAGATCTACAATTATATCAATACTTGGTAGAGGAAAGTCATCCTTTGGGCAAGCTTTATTGACATCTCTGAAGTCGGTGCATATTCTGATACTACCATCTGGTTTTGAGACTGGAACAATGTTAGAAATCCATTCTGCATAGTCAATAGGTCGAATGAATCCGACATCTAATAATTTCTTTAATTCTGTTTTGACCATGAGTGCTATCTGTGGATTCATCTTTCGTAGTTTCTGCTTGACTGGCTTGACCCCTGCAGAGATGGACAAGTGATGCATGATTAAGTGTGGATCCACCCCAGGCATATCAGCATATGACCAGGCAAAGTTAATTTGCTGTCCTTTAAAGAAGATGATGAATGCCAATCTTTCCTCTTCGGTCAGAGATTCTGCAAGGTGAATGTTTCTGACGGCTTCAGGGGTACCAATGTTGATTGATTGAGTGGGCTCAATCAATATAGGTGATCATTCATGAAAATGTTCAGGAAGAGTGTCAAGTCTCCCATCATTAGGTGCCTTAAAAAGGTTTTCACCCTCAGATGCGTCCTTTACTTTTACTTTTTTGGGATCCATTGCTGCCATTGACTGGTTTTCAGCATTAGTTTCATTATTTGATTTATTTTTGCGACTGAGAGACTTGGCACTCCCTGAAGAATAGACGTCGGTATGCGGTTCACTGGTAGAGCCTGTTCCGGGATTTACGGTGCATAGGTAGTGGATAATAGATTTATCATCTGGAAAAATTGGGATACCATGAGTCTCAGGTTCAGTCCAGTCGATGAGATCAGGGAAGACAAGTGGTAAGGAATCATGGGGTGGGTCAAGTTCAGCTACTGTAAGTGTTAGAATAGAGTTATCGTCGTGATAGGTCTTGTTTTTAAAGAAATTTAGGGTTTCATTGAGGTCTTCGATGGTATCATCTTCTACATAGACTTGTTCGTAATATTGCTGTTCGCTTTCCTGAACGTCATAGATATGTTGTGGTCCAAATTCAAGAGGTCTATCTTCTGCGTTATGTTCTTCTTGAGAAATGGATATGAAATCAGTATCATCAGGGATATTTGTAGCAGCGTCGGAGCAGGTACCCCATTCATATTCATTTGAATCGGTCTCATAGGCATCATCCCAAATTCTATCTGTGTTGTAGACAGGTATGTTGTATGGCGAAAATAAATCCTTGATGATAGATACTATTTTGACATTTTGTGTGGATTCTGTATCTGATCCATCTTCTACATTCTGGATTTGTTCATATATTGTGCTTCCTCGGGGAGGAATGATGGGTGCTTGTGATGATAGGATTGGTTCTTGAGCCACTGGTGTGTGAATATGAACCACTGCTGCAGATATGGCCTTCTTATGATTCAGAAGCTTTTCCTGATGTATCTTCTGATCCTGACGTTCTCTTGCCTTACAGATTGTTTCTGCTGATTCAAAGAGAGCTTCCTGCCATGATTCTTCCTTGTATTTCTTCTTTTCTTTCCATTGAGGTTTTGTATTTGTATGTGGCGGTCTTTTTAATAGGAAAGTGAATTTAGAACCTAATCCTGCCTTATTTCTACTAGGTTGTGAAGGAAGATCTATAGGTTCAGTGACTCCTTCTTGGCGTTTCCCAATAGGTCCTTTACCGCCATATCCCATTTGTTTCATGATCAGGTAGCCTTTTCCATATAAGTGTGTTGGTAGAACAATGTCTAGAGCGGCCGCTCTATTAGCTTCTTCTTCATCTTTGTATAACCAGTTAAGAACATCTTTATCTTCTGATTCATGTGCTAGAGTCCCTAATTGGATGAAGGTACCATTAAATTTAGTTATGGGCTGAGTCGCCTGATGTATTGATAGAGTAGGTAAACCATGTGATCTAGGTGATGTTGGCAATTTGGTTAAACACAAAGGCTCCATAGAGTATTCGCCCATGCCTTGGTCTTTGATTTGCATTTTCTGTTTGAAATCTCCCCATAAGGAGTTAGATTTTGCTATTGGTGGATCAGGTGTCGAAGACTGTTGCTTTTCTCTGTTATAAGGAACCAAACTGTCTTGGGCTGCCCCCATTGTATTGCAATGTTGAAATGGATTGTGATCAGCTGATATGGAGATTTCCTGTCCATCATAAGGAAATTTGACACACTGGTGGTATGTAGAAGGTACTGCTTGCATTTCATGTATCCAGGGTCGGCCTAGTAAGATATTATAAGTGAGATCAATATCTAAAACTTGACATATAGTATCCTTTTGCACGGGGCCTACCTGAATAGGTAATATCACTGTTCCTTTAGAGGACCGTTCCTCATCATCATATGCTTTTATGGTAATCTTTTTACAAGGATCAATAGATTCTTCTGAGAAACCTAGTGCACGGATAAGCTTTAAAGTACATATATTAAGTCCGGCTCCTCCATCTATTAAGACTCTTTTGACACGGTGTTTGCAAACAATGACTTCAATATGTAAAGGAGTATTATGCGGATGACTCAATGAAGTATTATCATGCTCTGAAAAAGTGAGGTTATGAGACTCTGTCATGTGGGCCACCATAGCTTGGAATTTGTCTATATCCAGATTTTGAGGTACATTTGTTTCTAAGAGTGCTTGCTCTAATATGTCTTTGTGTCTTGGAGATAGTTTTAACAATTCCAGGATAGATATCTGAGCCGGAGTTTTTCGCAGTTGAGTAACTAAGTCGTATTGGATTTTGGGTGTGGTGGTTGGAGGTGCAGTATGCCCCTTTAAGACATATTTCTGGGTCCGAGTTGTTACATTGACAGATTCATGATCACGTTTATCTCGAATGGTTATAACATTGACTTGATGGTCTTCAGTTGATATGTGATTGATTGTGTTGTTGTAGATGTGATTAATACGAGCTCCGCGGGTATCATTTGAAGTCGATGCTCCATCTTTATAATTTGGTAAAGGATCTTTGAAGGCTTCGTGATCATTATTTGTTTTGAGACCATCCACTGTTAAGTCCCCTCGATCAATCATGTCTTGGATTATGTGTTTCAATCTCATGCACTCGTTTGTTCTATGACCTTTGTTTCGATGAAAATCACAATAATGGGAATCATTCCACCAAGGTGGTTTGATCGGGGGTTCATAATTGTTGATTGGAGGTAAAGAAAGAACCTTGTTTGCTAACAACTCTCTAAATGCGGACTCTAATGATTGGCCCAATGGTGTGAAAATACGCTTATGGAAATTGTTGGTGTTGTTGCGTGAATTGTTGTTAGGCCCTGGATTCAGATTTTTGTTTTGATTATCGTTGGCATTGTTAGTGTTGAGTTGTCCTTGAGTATTGTTGGGTGTATTGGGAGTAGCATTTTTAGGATTTTTCGTATTCTGAGTATTTCCTGATAAAGCAAGCACTGGCTGTTTAGATTTAGGATCATAGGATTCATTGTTGCCGTCGTTTTTATTTCGAGTCCAAAATCGGGTTTTGTCTAGGTTGGTATTGTTTTGGTTATTGTAGTTTGATGAGTTCGTTCCTTCTTTGTAGAATTTGAGTGTTCCCTTTTTGACACAAGCTTCCTCTACTTGGATGCCATTTTCAATTAACTTGTCAAAAGATGGGATGCATTGAAGTTTGAGTCTGTAACTCATTTCCCCATTCAAGTTATCAATGAAGATTTCCATTTTTTCTCTTTCAGGAATATCGCGAGGATATCTTGATACCATGCGTCGCCAACGTTGAAGAAATAACATGAATGTTTCATTGTTCTTTTGTTTGGTGTTGCAGATATCTAACATGGTTATGGCATGTTGGATGTTGTAAGAATAATGGGTGATGAACTTGTTGACTAATTCGTCAAATGATCTAACAGGTGGTGTAATCTTGGATAACCATTCCATTGTTTGTCCTCCCAGGCTTCTTGGGAATAACCTCATCAGATACGTGTCATGATGAGCAAATTCAAGACTCATAGTACAAAATTCTCGAACATGATCTCGAGGATCACCTTTCCCATCATATTTATCAAATTTAGGAATGTCTGAGTTTGGAGGAAAAGGTATCATGTTTAAGCTTCTGTCAAATGGATAAGGACAGATTTCGTTTATAGAATATCGTACGGTTGTCCCTTGTTGCATATCATGCATTTGTCTTTGCAACATTTGCATTTGTTGAGTAAGAACAACCAAAGGCGCATTATCTTGCCGAGGGAAGAGTTCCTCCCTTGGATTCGTTCTCATTTGAAAAGGTGTAGCAAATGGTATGTGTTGTTCGGGGGTTTCGAACCTAGGTACTCGCATTTCTGGTATATGTTGTTCTGGAATACGTTGTTCAGGTATGCGAGTCTCTTCTTCCCTTTGTTGTTCTTGGTATGTGTATTGTTGAGATCCTGTTTGAAAGACATTTGCGTCGAAATCTTCAGGAATTTTGACACCTTTGCTTGTAAGCATAAGCAGATATTTTTCTTTGTCATTTTCCATGAGTTTTTCAATGAGTTTTTGGAATGAAGGATTTTCTTGGCATTCCTGAAGAATTGCATCAGTAATTTCAGGATCTTCTGAAGATGGAACTTCAAAAGGATTTGATAACCTGCGATTCATACTTGACTCCGCGGGTGTCTCGCTTTGTTTGTTTCGTTGAGAGCGAGTGACAGGCATTTCAATAGAAACTTTCAGTGATGAAAGGAACAAAGTCCTCGTTGATGTTTTGCTCTGGCGTTGGTGGTTCTGGTCTAGGTGTGTTATATGTGATGCACTCGTCGGGCAGGAATGCTGGATTGATTTTTCCTCCGCAGTTTATCTTTTGATTAAAAGCAGACTTTTGACAGTATGCTCTTGTTTTTAGGGGTTCTTTGTCAAATTCGCTGGATTTGTTTTGGATATAACGTTTGACGTGATAAAGAAATACCCGATGGGATTTGAAGAGTTGACGATTGATGTATAAAAATTTATTTCTCTTGATGAATTTGGAAAAGCTTGGTTGCTGTTTCTTTAACGTGATGTTGCGATAGAGGTTCTTCTTTCTCAGAATAAGGCGATTAGTCATGCATGAGTGATCAATGATTTCCTTTGATTGATTTGGACTCAGTTGATTCTTGTTTTGGAAATTTCAAATTTTACTTTATCAGAATGAAGGTTTAGTTATCCCTTCACGATAAAGCACGTCAAATGATATGGATAAGAGTTTCCCGATCTGGAAACTGATTTTGACAATTTGGAAAATTTCTAGACAAGCGTTTTTGAGATGAGATCCGTAAGATATTTAAAGGATTGAATTGACACTGATGATGACAAGTTTCCGGATTATGATAGAAAAGACGTCCTCTAATGCTTGATTCGTTTGCAGATTCAGACAACCTTGTTTGACGCAAATTTGACTTGAAAAATAGTTTTATGTCTTGTTTCTGTCACTCTGGTTTGATGAAAAACGTGTTTTGATGGAAAACTGTGTTTGAAATATTTTTGAGATTTTCAAAAATTTTGGTTTTTCCAACTCTCTGTTTTTCTCCTTTTTCCCACGCGCTAAAACAGTTGTTCGACGCGCTATAAAATTACTTCAATGCGCTAAGAAAGAGTACCTACGCGCTACTCTGCCCCTGGTTACGCGCTAAACAATTGATTCTGGAAAATTTTGTGTGGTTGATTGTGAAATATGTACCCGCTAAACTGTACTTTCCACGCGCTACCTGATTTGTTGGATGCGCTAAAACAGAGATTCAACGCGCTAAGATGTTTGTTATACGCGCTAAAACAGACTTTTCTGAAATTTGCTGTGAAGTTTTCCTGAGAATTGACGCGCTGCACTGTGACTTTGACGCGCTAACTGGTTTAGTTGATGCGCTAAAACAGAGATTCAACGCGCTAAGAGGTTTGTTAGACGCGCTAAAACAGACCTTTCTGAAATTTGTTGCGAAATTTTCTTGGAATTGACGCGCTATACTGTGATTTTGACGCGCTAGCTGGTTTAGTTGATGCGCTAAAACAGAGATTCAACGCGCTAAGATGTTTGTTAGACGCGCTAAAACAGACCTTTCTGAAATTTGTTGCGTAATTTTCTTGGAATTGACGCGCTATACTGTGATTTTAACGCGCTAACTGGTTTAATTGATGCGCTAAAACAGAGATTCAACGCGCTGAGAGGTTTGTTAGACGCGCTAAAACAGACCTTTCTGAAATTTGCTGTGAAATTTTCTTGGAATTGACGCGCTATACTGTGATTTTAACGCGCTAATTTGTTCTTCAGATGCGCTAAAATAACTGTTTGACGCGCTAATATGTTGTTCTGACGCGCTAGAATGCCTTGATTTTTCCTCTTGGTGTTTTTATGATGTTTTTGATTTTGTTGAGAGATTTATCAAGTAGGATGGATGATTTTCTAAAATACAAAATGTAAACACGGCATACAAAGTATAATCATTTTACTTAATCTAACATAAAGTGTATGTTCTATCGAGGATGTTTTCGAATCCCCAATGTTTTAACAGGTTGGATACAAGATAAACACTTCAGAAAGACTCTTTATTCAAGGGTCATAAGCAACATTATAGCTCACTAGTCTCGATACTCCGTCAGCTCAAACAGCCGTGTCACCCCCTAGAGGGCGCCCGTTTTTTTGCCTTTTGCCAGAAGTTAACTCAAAGTGAATTGCTTCACAGTTGAGTAGTTATCTTGGGAGATATATGGTGAGTAATCTTGTGGGCGGATTCTTCCCCACCCTTGCACTATGATGTTACAAATGTTTGGATACTGACTCAGCTCAAAGTTTCTAATGCTAAGGTTCTTAATCAGGCTTCCTGTTCGGCCGTCAGTGATAAACTCCCTCAGGAGGCTTCCCAACCTTTAGAACAAAGGCTTTACGTATCTCGAGGATACTGGGGGAAGGCTAATCGCTGCGCGTAACCGTTGAAAAGGACTTTCGTCACTTTCCACATTTGATTATAGTGGGTTGGAATTCTTGGCGTTAAAGCCGTTCCCCACTTAGGTCGTTCCCTTCACACCGGCCATAAACGGCTTTAAGAGTTGAGTGCAACTCCTCGGGAAGGCAGGCCTGCTAAAGGATTTATTGCTTGAATAAAAGAAAGCATAAGAGTGGTTTGGCTTTTTGGTCACCCAGTTAAGGGGAGAGCATATACCTTCCACTTTCGATACACGACAGATAAGTTGTTCTTTTTAGCCTTCAAGACAATGGTTTGCTAACCTCTATTTGGAGATGTTGCTCCAATCAGCATGGTGTTGTTTTTAACCCTTTATAGCAATGATTATTTAATCTATGGAAAATAGATCGTCAACAAAGCAAATTTCGATATTCGAGGTCAACGAAAAGAAAAACGTTTTGCTTGTAAAACAAATCTCCTCGCCTTTCCTGCAAGAAATTTGTTAAAAATCCTGCAAAAGAAATTTGTTAGTTTGTTTCGGGGGACTTCCACAAGTCTAAAATTATTTGTTCGGTTACACAATCCTTTTGTGGGTTTTGCTGTTGATGCGCTACAGAACAAACTGTACGCGCTACAATATTCCGTTGATGCGCTACTGTCCCGTTTGTATGCGCTATCCTGTTTCCCCGAAGCGCTGTTTTGTGGCTTTGATGCGCTAATTTATGGTCTGGTATTTCAGAGACCTGTTTTTCAGGAATTTTGGAATTTAATGCGCTAACTGTCCGTTCGAATGCGCTGGAAGATTTAGTCTAAGCGCTTCTATATTGGGCCGACGCGCTAATATGTAAGGTAGAAGCGCTGATCTGTGTTTCGGGTTTTCTCAGAAAATGGTGGATTTCTATGCGCTAACTGTTTGCTGATACGCGCTAGTAGAGGAAGGTGAAGCGCTAAATGTGTGCGCGGATGCGCTACTCTGTTAAGTAGATGCGCTACTCTGTGTTTTGCCCGCGTCGATACCTGCAGGACAAATTGTTAAATAGTGTCATGCACTAAGGAAAAGTTTTAACGCGCTAAGACAGAGAGCCGACGCGCTAAACAGTAGGCTAGAAGCGCTAAACTGTTCGGCGGATGCGTTAACTTATGTCTTTGACGCGCTAATTCTATTTTCCCGCGTACCTGCAAAACTCTTCAAATTCAATAAACGATAGGTTATTGGGGTGCGTGCCCCACGGTGGGCGCCAGAAATGTATGTGGGAAAAGTGGGTTGTTAGAATTAAAAATGTGAAAAATATGTAAAATACCAATCCACACACACACACAGGACTTCTTGATGCAAGCTATAGAGTAACGATGCGTTACTCAGCTTCCCAAAGAGGGTCCCATGGTTCTCTATCTCACAATGTCCCTCAAACCAATGTTTTGCTCTCAGATTACTGAGCAAAATGGCTTAGGGATGGCAAATATGAGAACGAGAGAGATTTTTAATCGATTTTAGCATGAGATGTGTTATAAGCTAAATGAAATGCTAGAAATGCAACAAACTGAATGATAAGATGACGAGATTAGTATGAAGATTATCCTAGCATACTATATTTACTCTATGATGGAACTAAAATGATAAATAAACTACTTTAGCATGCATATTCATGATTAATTCTGATCTAAAAGAGGCTAAATGAAGAGCATATATAAAATGATATGAAAGCTTGAAAGAATTTGAGCATAAGTGTGATGCTTCAAATTTGAAAGATGATTGTTTTGAATGGAGGAATGAGAGCTCTATTTATAGCACAAACAGGGCAATGGATGGTCAGGATTAAAAGGTTTAATCAAGGGTCAGGTTTGAAAGTTGAGGATCCATGTGCACAATTTGCACCAATGAAATGGTGACAAGTGTCAACATAGGATTGGGTTGAGAGAAGAGGTTGGAGGCATTAAAGGCCTGAGAAGACCTCATGGTTATCTAAAGGCTAAGGGTCAAGTCTAAGTTAGGTTTAGTCACTGAATTAGGATCTAATCCAAGGATAAACCTTTGTGCAAATGTTTAGGAGATAATCATGGTCAAAGCATTAATGACCTGATGAGACCCTTGGGTAGGATAGAGGTTGAGTCAAAACAAATGTTTTAACCATGTGGGAGGGTTTGAAATAACCATTAATGGTTATTGGAGACTTTGTGGATTAAGTGGTTGAAGGTTGGAAGCCTTCAATGGTTTTCAAAGACTTTAGGGTTTTAGTGGTTGAAGGTTGAAAACCTTCAATGGTTATCCAAGACTTTGGGCCATTTGAGAAGTGACCTCCCTTTGCTTAGGGATGTGACAAAGTTTAGAGGGGGTTTAGGTTAATTAGAATTGGTTAGAAGATTCTAGAAGGGATCAGGAAGGGGTTTGGGATTTTGCAAGTGGATGGGGGATAATAGGATTTAATTGAATTATTTGATTTTCATTCAATTTGGTTGTAATTGAATAAATTTGATTTATTCAATTTAGGATAACTATTTAATTAAATTTGGATTTAATTAAAAGTGGCTAGGGGGATTTAATTGAATAAAATGATTTATTCATTAAATAGTATAGTGAATTTAATCAAGTGATTTACTTAATTAAATAGAAGAATGTAGATAATTTAATTAAATTGGATTTAATTAAATAGAGAAATGAACATAAAATATTCATTTTAGGAATATGGTCATTTTTATACGTCTACAATTATCAATTTCAATGACCAACCTGTTAGGAGTAGCTGGGGAATTTGAAGGTAGATCTGACATAGGGTGCTTAATTTCCTTACAATTGTGACGGCCAGAGGTTTCCATATCCTTTGATAATTTGCCCAGGGATTTTCATGGAGGAATGTAGCGAGCAAAGGAACTCTTTGGCTGGTTAGGTTTTACAAAACCCTCCTCCCGACAATGATTGGAAATCCTTTTGAGGTCATTTGGTTGCCCTAATGCCCTTCTGTGGCTAACCAAATGCCAAATCTGATCCCAGACCTTGTAGAGAGAAGGGGGAGCCCTAGCTGCATTAACCAAAGAGTATTTTATTTTTGCAAAGAAGGCCTCTTGATCGCGAGTCCGTGAAATGACCCTACCAAGATCCTCAGTCTCGCGAGATTGTGAAATGACCCTACCAAGATCCTCAGTCCTAGATTTATTAGCCAAAACAACAAATCGATTAGCAGAACCTCTATAATTTCCCCACGGCGGATAACAACACTCAAAAGAGGATGTTGATGCATTGCATCGCTTTTTTGCACGTAGAGACATTTTTGCACACATAAGGTAATTCAAATATTGTAATGATGAACATATTAATTTATTTTTTTAATTAAATAATTGAATATTTATTGTTTTTCAACATTTTAGAAAAACATTTGAAAATTTAATGTTTTGATTTAAGTCAATTTGTTTTTAAAATTACATAACCGTATATGTATTTTTTTTTCAACTTTTTAAAAAAAATGTTATGAAAAAATTAGAAAACTAAGGTAGTAAATTAGAACATAGAAAAACATTAAGAAAAACATTAGCAAAAAAATAAAATTAGAAAAATGTTACAAATCTAAATATAATAAATTAAAATGTTAGAAAAATTAATAAATTTAAATTTAAAAAAACATTATAAAACTTAGATAACAAATTTAAACAAATTATACAAAATAAATCCTCTACAATGTGACCCCTTTTCACATCTTATTACACACACAACATGACCCCTTACGACCCCTTAAGACCACATATGCCCCTAATGACACTATACGTCCCCTTAGGACCATAGAGGATCACATAGTGGACCCTAAGGGGTCATATGTGGTCCAAAGGGGACACGCATGTCAATAACTAAAAAATATCATACAATTATAATCATTCCATAATAATGTTAATGTAGAGTGTATGGTAATAAATTCGAAATAATGAAAAACTATTGAAAAATATTATCATGATACTAGTCATTGTAAAAATATTTAATATTATCAATAAGGTTGATGACACTTGATGTAGAACACAAGATACCACTAAGAGGGGAGTGAATCAGTGGTTATCAATAATCTTAAGCCTTTTAATCCTAAAAATGTGTACCGGTAAGCAATTTCAAGACTAAGAGAGTATAATGGTGAGATAAAAGAAATGATGAAAAAGAAAGCATACACAAAGACACATCACACAACACCGGTTATACGAGGAAAACCCAAAGTGGGAAAAACCTTGGTGAGAAATGTTGTTGGAGTCTATTGCTCCAATCTAGGATCACAATGAAACAACAGTTCTACAAAATTTAGGGCACCAACCCAAGGAGCACCAACCACTAATGATTATGGGCACCAACCCCTACAATGAGCACCAATTCAATGAAATACAATGAATTATAGAATCAATACAAGATAAGCACCTTGTTACAAATGAGTTTTGTAACCTTTGTATCCACTTCACCCTGTCGGTTCACTCTTCTTGATTCCTCTTCTACTCAACCTTTGCCTCGCTTAACATCTTCTCACTCTCTCACTACCTCATTTGCTCACTGTTGTTGACTTGCCGATTTAGATTCTGGTGGTTAGATGAACTGTCAGAATGTGTAACTAGCTACTGGTTATTTTGTGCCTTACCGATTAAACCCCTCTTACTGGTTCATCTATCAAAATTTAGTCACTTCATTGTTTTGCGATGAACTCTCAGACCGATTACCTCTCTGCTTGCACATTCACACTCTCTTCTCTGGCATCTAGTTTCTAGCATTCGACCTCCTTCATTCCCAATTTAGATATTCAGTCTGCATATTTATACTCATGCTTTCCCGCCAACATGAAAAAATTCAAACTTCGTGCCCTAGTGTTTTCTTCACCGACCATGAACCATATCAAATCATATATGGTCTTGTTTCTAGAATTGATAGACTACAACAAATCATATAGCACCCACCATCTTTCATCCTTTCAGTACATGTTTACTAAACTTGGCAAACTGGATCCTAATCATCGGCCCTTCTTTTTGTCAATCACAATAAATGATCTTGTTGTTTCCTACTCCAAATCAGATCTGCAACCGGATGTCCTGTATCGATCCTTGCATCACAAGTTTGTGTCATTCGATCTTCTTCGAGCCGCAATCCTCTGCACTCGACCTGTGATTTTCGCAGTCTGCATTAAATGTCGACCCAATCACCAACTACCTCGATGATGCACTATTCACTTGCCACTGCATGTTTAGTTTTCTACTTTGCCACCTAGAAGCCATGTGTCATCTCTGTCGGCATCCAACTCAGTTGACCATGTCAGTTAAGAATCAGTCACCGACCAAACATACAAGCGGTGTTTACCTACCGGTTCATCTTACCCTACCGGTTATACATTAACTGGTTAACCATCATGCCATGCGCTTCTCTATTTTGTAGGTTAAGTCATGTTATCCTAGACCGAACTTACCAAATCATAACACATTCCCAGAGTGAGTCACTATGCACATCTCAATCTGATGAGAGTCCTTCACTTTGTCTCTTTGTTGGCTTACCGGTTGCCTTCCCAATTGGTGAATACAACATGTCAAAAAAACTCCAATGCAGACCTTCTAGCATACCAGTAGATATGTTTATCAATTGATAATACGCATACCTGTATACCAATAACACCCATGAGAACACCATGCCAACAATATTCAACTATCCCATCTGCATCCTAGTTGACATCAACATCCCGGAATGAAACCATGTCTGCAATTTTTTAGCCTTTCCTTTATTCTACATTAGCCCAGACCTCATCTCAACCGGTTTGCCAAAGTGACAAACTCATCACTTCTTACCCTTCCTTTCTATCCCGGTAGCTCATCATGCCTTCTCTTGTTGATCCAATTCATATCTTTGGTTTCATATACCAAAGGCTTCCTCATGATTCACTTTGGTCATCTGGTATAAGCCTTCAACCACCTGCCTTTAACTTCTTTGATTGTCTTATCCCAAAGGGTTATGATGTATTCCATGCATGTTGTGAGATAAGCTAAGCATTTCCACCAACCGGTAGGAGTAGATAGATAGTTGCACTCAATCTGCCAATCTCCCGGTGAGAATGGATCTTTGTCACCTTCCGACCAACAACTAGTGGGAACCGGTTGATATTGTGTTTCTCTCTCTGCTTCCAGTATTGTACTAATATGACTTTCCTGACATTAAGAAGATACATCTTCAACTAGACATATGACCTTGTAGACTTCCCATTTGTCTTCCTTGCTATATGGAGGCAGCACAATTTTCGTTAGCCTTCTCTTCATTCGGTGACAACATCTTCATCTTGTGGGAGTCTTGTTGGTTGGCATTAAAATTGCATACCAGTTGCCTACATGTTCTTCATTAGTTCAACCTTTTTGTCTTACTGGTTACATGCTCATCGGTTGACAACAACACATTTCCAACACATTACTCACCGGTTGACAACACATTGCCAACACATTACTCATAGGTTGACATTCCATACCGGTCTCCAATACTTACTCTCCGGTTAACCCCAACTTGTAAACAACACATTGCCAACACATTACTCACCGGTTGACATTCCATACCGGTCTGTAACACTTACTAATTAACCCCAACTTTTATACCAAGGAACATACCAGTTGACATCTCATACCGGTTGACATCAATGACAATGCAATGCTAACAATCTCCCCCTTTGGTATTGATGTCAACACTTACTTGATTCACAACTGAGGTCTCTCTCCCCCTTTGACAATAATGACAAAAGGCTCGGACACCAAATTATTTCCTCCTTTTGATTACCAAAAATTCTGCCAGCCTACAAATTTAATAAACAACTTCTCCAAATCTCAAACCTATCGGTACTGCAAAACAAATGCCCGATCTCCCCTTGTGTTCAGCATATGGTCCAAGAATCAAAATTGTATGGCTTTGAACTCCCCCTAAACCACATATCTCAGATCTTCTTTGCCTTTCAAATCATAAATAGGAGCTCCAATCTGCACCTTGCACCAATAGAGCTGAGCATATATGATCTACAAATGATCTTCCACTACCATGATATACATGACAAAAACTTGCATAATCACAATGCCAAATCACATCAGCATCATGTCAACTACCAAACCAGTTAAATCATAATGATGCATGCATATAAGATCTATTATCGGACCAACACATTTTCACATAATACTTCTCTAATATCACCCAAGGCATAATTTCCTCAATCCAAGCCACAGGAGTCACTGCAATGATCCCGGAACATATTGACTCACATAATCTGCAATTCTAGTTAACCCTATACCAGACCAATATCTCCACCGAGACACTTTATCCACTAAACCCCATCTTCCTGAGTCAAATGCCTCTCCTACAATTTTGCAGTTTAAACCATCCATCAACACTTGCAGCAGTAATCCATCTCACATATGTAGATGTGTAGGCAAGGCACTAACTACACACACTGCCATCTCACTTCTCCCTTATACAGGTAACAACATGTCCTTATAGTTGTCCTTCTCAAATTTGGGGGTGAATAATGTGATCAATATGTAGCTCCCCCTAAGGGCCTACATCTCCTTTAAGCCTTAGGAGACATCACATGTGCATTGAATGCATAGTGCCTACCCATGGTCATATTCTCTTGCTTCTTCCTCTATACTTTCTTGATTTCTCTCATTTTCTTATTTGCAGTCTTTGGAGCAGTATTAATTTTCTTTTTCTGAATAGTACTTGCTCCATAAAAATTTGTAGTATGATCAAAGTTATTGCAGTAGTAACATACCATTTTCATGCCAACTAGATGTTCATGGGGGCTTCTATTAATCTGACTTGTTCCTCTTCCCCTGATCATGCTATTGTAGCCAACTACCAGAATCAATAGATTTCGTGATCTTGCAGGAACACTTCTCCTTTTGTTCCATGTAGGTCTTTGATTCTCATATGCTCTATAACTACTTCCATATTGAGCATGACTGTTACACAGGCTATCATATGACTGAAAATTCTTCTTTCTACATTCATGACTTCTATGACCAAATGCATTACGTCTTTGACAAAATAAATTGGTATTCCTAGGAAAAACACTTTGTCTATTCCCACACCTCATTTTACATTCATCCACTCTATGGCCATATCCTTTACATGATAAACAGTAACCAGAGAAGGAGGGCTTATAACTTACAAATTTATTTTTCTAAACATGTGGTGATCTTGCAGGATTGTTTTCTCCATTTCTACTTCTTCAAGGATTGATCTTGAACTATCCAATTTCTACAGTCCTTTCATCTGATCCCTTCTTTCTCCATACTTGTTTTATCTTGTGATCAGCAACATCTCTTTGTCTTATACTGGCAGAAGGTCTTCTAGGTTGTCTTCTTATGTTCTCATTTCTGATGAAGCCTTCTTCTCTCAGCTTTCCTTTCCCTTTTGGATCAGCATTGTCCCTTTTTGTAGCAGCAACCTTCTTTTTCATTTTTTCAATAGATGTAGTTAGATCTATCTTCTTTCTAGGAGCACTCCTGACTCTAAAGGTTTGTTCATCACCATTTTTACTTGAGGAGATAAACAAAATTTCTTTGTTAGAGATATCCTTGCTTCTGGATCATTTACCGACATCACATCCAATTCCTTTGGTATCCTTGGAGTGTCTTTGTTTATTCAACATTTTATCCAAGGCTTCAATATTGCTATCATACTGAATCCTCACCTTGAGCTCATCTTGGCACTTCTCAAGGTCTTTCCTAATATTCTCCATTTCACCTTTTAGCTTGTGACACTCTTTATCCTTGGCCTCTAGCTCTGATTTTGTTTCTTCATTGATCTTCTTGGAATATTCTAGTTGATTTTTCAATTCTGAAATACATTCCTCAAATTCTTCAAGACATTTGTTCAACCAGTCTTGTTCTTCAATAGCAACCTTTTTATATATTTTGAATTATTTTCTTACTCTGCTAAGTTCCTTGAGTACACTTACAAGTTCACCTTCAATATCTACTACAACTCCCAAACACATCTTGCTGGTAGGATTGATCTTTGTTATCATTTTTTTATGTGTGCATCTCACTTTGTGTCTCTTGAGCCATGAGGAGATGAGTTTCCTCTTCATCATTGTTGCAGCAGTTGACTGGTCTATATTTATCATCTATATATTCATGTGTTTCATTTCTCTTCTTGCTCACACAATCTGGTTCTACAATGATAGGTTCATTTTCATAGAGCTTCTTCAATTTATCCCATATGCTCTTTGAATATTTATATCTCTTGACTTCTGAAGATATTGTATCAGATAATCCATTGAGGATAGCCTTCATTTCTTTCACATTGCATTCATACTTTCTCATAGCATTGGAATTGGTTGGAGGACATGCAGGGACATAGTATCCATTATTGATAGACATCCAAACATCATAGCCTAAAGAGGATAGGTATACTTCCATTCTAAAACTCCAAATAGAATAGTTTGAACCATCAAACACCGAAATAGGGATTGACTCAAATTTAACCATTGTGCTCAGACTCTAGAATCTACCCAAGCTAGAGAAATCTTATCTAATAGGGAACCTATGCTCTGATGCTAATTGTAGAACACAAGATACCACTGAGAGGGGGGGTGAATCAGTGGTTATCAACAACCCTAAGCATTTTAATCCTAAAATGTGTACCGGTAAGCAATTCCAAGACTAAGAGAGTATACCGGTGAGATAAAAGAAATGATAAAAAATCAAGCACATACAAAGACACATCACACAACACCTATTATAAGAGAAAAACCCAAAGTGGGAAAAACCTCGGTGAGAAATGTTGCTAGAATCTACTACTCCAATCCAGGCTCACAATGAAACAACTATTTTACAAATTTAGGGCACCAACCTAAGGAGCACCCACCCCTAATTATTTATGGGCACCAACCCAAAGGAGCACCAACCCCTAATTATTTATGGGCACCAACCCCTACACCGAGCACCAACTCAGTGAAATGCAATGAATTATAGAATCAATAGAAAATAAGCACCTTGTTACAAATGAGTTTTGTAAGCTATGTATACACTTCACCCTGTCGGTTCAGCTCTTCTTTGTTTCTCTGCTTCTCATCATTTCTGGTTTTTTTCACTCTTCCTGATTCCTCTTTTGCTCAGCCTTTGCCTCGCTTAACATCTTCTCACTCTCTCTCTCTCTTTGCCTCATTCACTCACTGTTGTTGACTTACCAGTTCAAATTCAACCGGTTATATGAACTGTTAGACTGTGTAACTGGCTACCGGTTATTTTATGCCTTACCAGTTAAACACCTCTTACCAATTTTATCAACATTCAATCACTTTTGTGTTTTGCGATGAACTCTCAAATTGTTTACCTCTTCGCTTTCACATTCACACTCTCTTCTCCGGCATCCGGTTTCTAGCATCCAACCTCCTTTATTCTCAACTGGGATCTTTAGTCTGCATATTTATACTCATGCTTTCCTGCTAACATGAAAATTCAAACTTCTCACCCTAGGGTTATCTTCACCGATTGTGAACTGTATCAAATCATATCTGATCTTCTTTCTAGAATTGATAGCCTGCAAAAAATCAGAAAATGCCATCATCTTTCATCTTTTCAGTACACGTTCACTAAACTTGGCAAACTGGATCCTGATCACTGACCCTACTTTTTCTCAATCACAATAAATGATCTCGATGTTTTCTACTCCAAATCAAATATGCAACCAAATGTCCTGCATCGATCCTTGCATCACAAGTATGTGTCATTCAATTTTCTTTGAGCCATAATCCTCTGCACTCGACCCGTGATTTTCACAATCTGCATTAAATGTTGACCCAATCACCAACTACCTCGACGATGCATTGTTCACTTGCCACTGCATGTTTGGTTTTCTACTTTGCCACCTAGACTCCATGTGTCATCTTTGTCAGCATCTAGCTCAGTTGACCATGTCAATTCAAGATTAGTCACCAACCAAACATACAACTGGTGTTTACCTACTGATTCATCTTACCCTATCGGTTATACATTAACTGGTTAACCTTCATGTCATGTTCTTCTCTGTCCTATCGGTTAGGTCATGTTATCCTAGACTGAACTTTCCAAATCACAACACATGCCCAAAGTGAGTCACTATGCACATCTCTATACGATGAGAGTCCTTCACTTTGTCTCTTTGTTGGCTTACTGGTAGCCTTACCAATTGGTTGACACAACACGTCAAAAAATTTCCAATGTAGACCTTCTAGAATACCGATAGATATGTTTACCAGTTGACAATACTCCTGCCTGTATACCAGTAACACCCATGAGAACACCATGCCAACAATCTTCAACTGTCTCCAACTATGGTAACACTAATCTCCATCTGCATCCTAGTTGACATCAACATCCTGGAATGAAACCATGTCTACAATTGTTGAGCATTTCCTTTCATCTACATTAGCCCAGACCTCATCTCAACCGGTTTTCCAAAGTGACAAACTCATCACTTCTTACACTTCCTTTTCTATCCCAGTAGCTCATCATGCCTTCTCTTGTTGATCTGGTTCATATCTTTCATTTTATATACCAGAGGCTTCTTCATGATTCACTTTGGTCATTCGGCCTTCAACCACCTGCCTTTAACTTCTTTGATTGTCTTATCCCAGAGGGTTATGATGTATTCCATGCATGTTGTGAGATAAGTTGAGCATTGCCACCAACTGGTATGAGTAGATAGACAATTGCACTCAATCTATCAATCTCCCGATAAGAATGGATCTTTGTCACCTGACAGCCAACAACTGGTGGGAACCGGTTGATATTACATTTCTCTCTCTGCTTTCAATATTGCACTAATATGACTTTCTTGATATTAAGCAGATACATCTTCAACCAGATACATGATGTGATAGACTTCCCATTTGTCTTCCTTGCTATCTTGAGGAAGCACAATTTTTGATAGTCTTCTCTTCATTTGGTGATAGCATCTTCATCTGGTGGGAGTCATGTTGGTTGACATCAAACTTGCATACCGGTTGCCTTCACATTATTCATTAGTACAACCTTGTTGGCTTACCATTTACATGCTTACCAGTTGACAACAACACATTGCCATCACATTACTCACCGGTTGACAACACATTGCCAACACATTACTCACAGGTTGACATTACATAACAGTCTACAATGATTACTCACCGGTTAATACCAACTTGTATACAACACATTGCCAACACATTACTCACTGGTTGACATTCCATACCGGTCCTGATACTTACTCACCGGTTAACCCCAACTTGTATACCAAGGAACATACTAGTTGACATCCCATATCGGTTGACATCAATGACAACACAATGCCAACACTTGAGAATAAGAAACATATGATCTAAGATATGAAAGGTAAAATGATCCTCAATTATAAATAAGAGGGGAAATAATTAAAAAAAGTCACTCTCATTGTGGAAAATTCCCTTGTAAAACAACTTTTCTATATTTTAAAACATATTTTTAATTTAGCCATGATGGTCTAGAGATTGGTTTAGCATGACTTAATTAATTGATTTATTATTATCCCACTGTGCAATTTTGTATACACATACTAATTTGTAATTTTGTGGGAGTTGACATGATGACTTGTTATCCTATTGTGAAGGTGACATTGATATTTTTTCATCGCATAAGGAAGTAGGCATCCCATTTATTTTGGCATTATTCCAATCAGAGTAGTGTGTAAGAATCTATGGTAACTTATGACAAATGATAGATTATATGGCATGTAAGAGCCAAGATTTTAAAGGAATGTTATGAAATATTATGGCACATATGAAAAGTGTCCTAGCACATATTTGCATGGATATTTTTGTTGCCCAAGTTGGGTTATGATAGGCTATAAGAGAATCAACTATTTTTAGTCAGTTATGACAAATTCTCTTACCTAGTTGTAAGTGATGTAAGTTATGACATATTCTTTGATAATTGTAAGATGTGTAAGATCTCCTATCATGGCCTATTTTTAGTCAATTTTAGGCATCCAAGATTGGGAGGAAATTTCAAATGTTATGAAAATTGGAATGGGTGTAAGAGAATGTTGTACAAATGTCCTTTTGCATGCAAAAGGTATGGGAAAGTGTGCCATATATTTTTGGATGCCCATGCCTTGTTCCTTCCTCTAGAATATTTTTAAAATCTTGTATTCTCTATAAATAAGGTGTTTGATAAGTAGTCTTCAATAGGTTTATTTGAAAGTATTGTTATGCTACCAAGATTGCTCTAGAATTATCAAGTGGTGAACTCTTGAAAAAGTGTAACTTCACTAGTGCAATCTAACCTTCATTGTTTATTGATTAATATATTGGGTTGTGTTTTGGAGTGTGGGTTTTTTTTCTCCTTGAAGTGTTTTCCCCATGTATATTAGTGTTATGGTATAATTTCTTTATGTTTATGCTATGTATCTTCTCTCTAGATAAATATTTAAAAATGTGCACTACCTTCTCTTTGTAGATTGGTGTAGGAATCGTTTTTGCATAGCTTGTTTCCTTTCAAAGTTTCCATCCTTCCAATTAATTGTTTATTTCTAATATGGGTTAAAATATCTAACGTTTGTGTCTTCGGGCATGTAGTGTCGTGGTTTAAACACTTCGTTGGTGAAGCGGACACCAAGGTTCAAATCCCTGCTAGGCCATTGTGCTCACAAGGCCTTGTGCCTTTGTTGGGCCATTGTGCTCGTGGATTCGAACAACTGAAGTGTGGGGATGAGGTCCCCCATTTGTGGCCTCACCGGTTCATAGCTCCGGGTCAAAAAGTGTTCACATGGAGCCCAAGGGCGTGTCGTGACAGTGTCATCAGTCACTTTAAAAAGTTTACTAGGCATAGTTATATACATATATATATATATATATATATATATATATATATATATATATATATATATATATATATATATATATATATATATATATACATACATACATACATACATACATACATACATACATACATATATATATATATAGCATTTGATTTTAGACTACAAGGTTGTTATTTGGGTGATTTCTACTTTGTTGGAGCACAAAATCTAGCATGTGTGATGGTAAAATCTAATAGTGGTTGGTTTACTTTAGTTTTTTATGGACTAGTATATCTTATTTATCAAAAACCATGAGTATGAAGATTGTATAAATTAGAGAATGAAGAAAGAAGTATTATCCAGTTGTGTCTATCATATTCCGTATTAATGAATGTGAATTAAGAGAATACAATAAATTTATTATGGAATAATTTAGGTATGCTATATCAATATAATAGTCTAAGTGATCAATAAATAACTTTAATGTGATTACACAACTATCGCATGTATAACTTTCATGTAATTTTAAGTCAACTTGCATCAATAGGATTCAATATGAATGAATATGAGTGAAGCCTAGATAAATGTATTGTATTACTTTGTTCCTTATGTTATATTCATGGTATGACCTTATAATTTTTATAAGTCTAGTAATAACACAACACTTAAATTTGAAAGTGTGATTAGTATTTTATTTAAGTGTAAAATTGCAAAAGCTCTATGGATGATAAATCTTCTAATGCACTTGTGGTAGATAGGAGATGAGAAGTATAAGGATAAATATATGTCTAAATCTCTTGGTAAATCCAAATAAAATATTGGAATTTTGGAAGGAAGGGTCACATCAAGGACTATAGGTTTGAGAAGAAGGACGTTTCCTTTTATTCATCCTTTGACATTGATAAGTATAATAATGATAATTAAATTTTGTTTGCTAACATCATTGGTGATGATTCTTTAGTGATTGTTTCATTTTCTTCTTTTCATTGAATATTGTATAGGGAGTGGTAAGTAGGGTATACCAAGAGTGATGAAGAGTACGTGTTATTTGGTGATAACAACAATTTGAAGAGAGTTGATGGGGGAAAGGTTAGGGTTTCCTTCAAAAATGACAAAGTATAGATAATCATATTATTGCATATAATAGGTTTATTGGGAAACCCAATGTTGAATTCATGCCAATTTTAATGGGAAAGGATGTAGATTAGATAGAGGTGATTTGATTCTTATAAAAGGAATGTGGTATGATACTCTTTCTAGGTTGGATGCATCAACTTATCTAGTTGTGCTAATATTACTACATCTAAAATAACACTATTAAAGAATTTATTGCTAGGATACCTAAATGAAGAAGTTCTAATTTACCTTTGTGAGTAGAGATATGATGGAAGTTGTAAGGTGGAAATTTGAACAAATGCAAGGCTGTAAATTAAGCTACCACAAACCTAATAAAATCTTACAAAGAACCTAAATAACCAATGAGACAAATTCAAGAAATAAATTAAAATAAGTAAACCTTCATTGTTGTCCCATTGTGTCCTATCATCTACAGAACTTGTTGTTGATATATTTGCTCTCAAATTGCATTGATTTTGCTTCAAGATGACAAAAGATGAAAGAACTATGGTAGTAAAAATGCAATGTGCAAAATATATGGATAATGCAAGACTATGATGAATAAAATGCTATAATGATACTATGTAAGCCTAAGGCACACTCTTGATTTGCTCAAATGATCTAAGATTGCTTGATTTATCTAAGATTGATTGAATGCTTGATAATGACCAACCTCAAATGCTATAAAATGGCTTTCTTTTATAGATTCTGCAAGACCAAAATCCTATGTGGCAAACATCAATGATTGAGAGTGGATCTCAATAGAAGGAAGGGTTAAGAAGAATTGGTTTGAATGTGAGAGAGAATGGGGGAAGATGTTCCTCCTACGATGACAAGGTGGAAGGAGGAACCACATGGAACGATGCTCACATTGATCAAGGATGAAGACGCAAGATTAAAGGATGGTTGGAGATAATTTAGACTTCCCAAGACAAGTGGAATCAACAATCTAGGGAGGTTGGAGAGAATTTAGGCATCGTAGGACAAGTAGACCTTGACTAGGTTGATGTGGACCAAACCAAAACCTAGGATGTAGGGGTGATGGAGAGAATATAGGAAGTAGGAGGACACCTAAGTCTTCTCCTCCTTTTGACTAGGAATGGATGTTGAGAATACTTACCTCCTCCTTTTAACTAGGAATGGATGTTGAGAATAATTAAAATATTAAAAATATTTAATTTACTTACCTACATGGTTGTTGAGATGGAATGATGACTTGGAAGAAAATATGATTGTTGGCATTTGGAGATTATTGATATTTTGCATAGAGATTGCATTAATGATATGTTGTCATTGATGTCAATTGAACCAATAATGGTATTCATGTTATTATTGATATTGGCTAGTAACCGATAAAAGAGCTTTGTGGAACGTGTCATAAATCGGTGAACCAGTATAAAGGGTTAAACCTTTCTATGTAATGTAACCGGTAAAACCCTATCAGTTGTCAAACCCTAACCGACCAAGTTTGTTGGTTTATTATCTGATAAGCGGTAATGATGGAGACACATGTGATCATTTGATTGAAGATATATTCAAATTGTTTTGGCGCATTTGTTCTTGTCTAGGGAAGGAGCAAAGTGGATTGCATTTAATGCACATCATGTGATGAGTTACAAAGTCCATTGGAGCAGTGATCATGGAGCGGTTGAAATTGTCTTGAAGAATGTGAAGAGATTGTCATGATTTCTAATGGTCAAGATTGTACCGACTTGTTTGTAATCTCGATGATGAGAATTAGGTTTTTGTTGTGTTACCGATCTAATTGATTTCTATTTAAGGTTGATGAAGTTGTTTGTATAGGTTGTTGGCAAGGTTGGTAGAAAACCTGTTGAGTGTGTAGTTGCCAAACTGGTGAATGGATCTGCACTTTGAGTGAAGGCAGATTGAAGGTTATAGAAGGAATTGATCAAGTAAAAGTAGTGCTATTCAGATTGATCAACAAAACTTTTGTTTTCTAACAATTACAGCAGAAGTTAAATCCCTTAACCGGGTGAGCTCTAACAAGCTTGGTTACTCATTAAACCCTCTAACAAGGTGATCCATAAGCTTGGATTCTTAAATCCTCCAGTGAGGGTATTGTGCTTATGACAAAGCATATTTGTAAATCCTTTAACTGGGTGATTCCTAACTGGAATTAGTTCTTAACAAGACTTATTGTAAAGCTCTAATATGCTTTGGCTCCTAACAGGGCGAACTTCAGAAGAGTTCAGATAGCTATCCTTGTGAGTCCCATCTCACCGTGGTTTTTACCTATTTCTAATAATGCATGTTAAGTAGAAGCATTGAAGATGAATATGTTGAGTTATGATTAAGCATTGTTGATGTTTACATAGATGTTGAAGTTGTTTACTCTTAAAGTTGTCATAACAGTTAAACCGATTGATGTCAAGTATTCTTATGAGTATTGATCTTAACTGAGATATGTTTACTTTGTTTGACTGAGTTTGAGTTTGGGAACTTTGTTTCAGTTTTTCTATATACCGATTCACACCCCCCCCCCCTCTTAGTATTCTACTGGATACTTATTCTTTCATCATACCATCAATTGGTATCATAGCGACTCAGGTCCTCTTAATCTAAAAGCCTAACAGCTTGAGGAAAAGATCTTGTAGATCATGATGAAGAAAGAAGATCCAAAGTTTAACAAAGATAACTATAGAATATGGACTGACAGGATGAAGATTTACATTAAGAGTCTTGGTAGTCAATATTGGGAGCATATAGAAAATAAGTATACTACACCTACTGGACCCCTGACTAATGATCAGAAGAAAGAACAACAAGAAAATCTCTAGGCATTAGAAGCTATTATTAGTTCCCTGTCTAATGTTAAATATGTAGATGTTCATGGTCCTGAAACTACATATGAAGTATGGAAGAAACTAGAAGATATCTATAGCGGTGATGAGCATGTCAAGATTGCTAAAGAAGAAAGTTTGAGTGGCAAGTTTGACAACATGAGAATGTCTGAAGGTGAGAACATCCAGCAATATGGTCAAAGTACTAAAGAGATAGTTGGAGAGATAAAGAGTGCAGGAGGGAAAGTGGAACATGCCACAGTAATCAGTAAAGTACTAAGAACCCTGCTACCAGTCTATGCTATCCGAGTTGCAACTATTCAGGAGCTGAAATCCATTGATAAAACAAAGGTAACTCTTGAATCTATTATTGGCAAACTTACTGCTTTTGAACTAAATGGCTATGATGGTAGTGTACAGAGATCAGAATCTACATTTAGAGCTTCTGTCTCTAACCCATCTATGAGAAGAAGTAGAGATACCGACCATAACTATGAATCTAGATCCAGTAGAGATGTTGAAGATGATGACGGCTTCGTGGATCTTGAAGCATTGTTGGCAAAATGACTTCCTAGAGGCACCGGTAAATATAAAGGTAAGCTACCTTTAAAAAATTTTGCATGCAACAAGATTGGTCATATAGAAGCAAATTGCCCTAATGGTGAAAATGAATACAAGAGAGACAAATTTAAGAAGTATAAGGGTAAAGGCAAGAGATATTGTCTTGTAGCTATTGACAGTGGTATTACTAATGAAGAATTTGATGATGATGACGGTGAAGATATTGTGTTTGTAGAAATTAAGGAAGAAATATCAGATCAGAAGGCACTAGTATCCAGAATGGATAACTCTAATGATTGGATCATTGATAGTGGTTGTTCACATCACATGACCGGTGATCGGAGAAAATTTCTTTCCCTCAAAGAATTTGATGGTGATGTTGTCAGATTTGGCAATGACTCACCCTGTATGGTGAAAGGCAAAGGAGTTATTTCTCTTGATGGGAAAAGTAATGTTGATGATGTCTACTGGGTTGAAGGCCTAAAGCACAATCTTCTCAGTGTGGTACAACTTTATGACAAAGGATACCCACTGGAATTCAGAAATGTTAAATGCAAAATCTTTGACAACAAAGGAGAATTGATTGCAACCAGTAAATAGACCAAAGGTAATCTATTTCATCTCAATCCTAAAGTTAGCAACTATTTGATTACAAAGATGGATGATAGTTGGCTTTGGCATAGGATATTTTGTCATATTAATTTTGATAACATTGTTAAAGTAAGCAAGTCTAAGACTGTAAGAGGTCTGCCTCAACTAGACAAACTGGTTAATGCTCTTTGTAAAGAATGTCAACTAGGAAAGATGACTTCTTCAACTTTCAAGAGTGATTCCTTCTCAGCAAAGCACTTGTTAGATTTGGATCATACAGATCTATGTGGACCAATAAGAACAAGAAGCATTCAAGGTGATAGATACTTCATGATCTTCATTGATGATTGTTCAAGGATGATGTGGGTCACATTCTTGAAGGATAAAAATGAAGCTTTTGGAGAATTCAATGTATTCAGAGCCTTAGCTGAGAAAGAGAGTGGCAAAAAGATTAAATATCTAAGAACAAATCAAGGCGGTGAATTCACTTCTGTAGAGTTCACTAAATATTGTGATGATAATGGTATCAAGTGACAGCTTTCTGCACCAAGGACACCACAGCAGAATGGTATAGCAGAGAGAAACAATCGGTCAATGGTTGAAGCTGCTAGAACTATGTTGATACAAGGAGGTGTATCAAAAATATTTTGGAAAGAAGCTGTAAGTACAACTATGTGCACAATGAATCAAGTTCTGGTAAAAAGAGGTAAGGAGAAGACCCCATATGAGTACTGGTATGGGAGATCACATGATGTTAGCTATTTTAAAATATTTGGTAGCAAATGTTTTATTAAAAGAGGTGATTACATAGGCAAGTTTGAAGCTAAGAGTGATGAAGGCATATTCCTTGGCTATTCCACCAAGAGTAAGGCCTATAAATGCTTCAACAACTGGACACAAAAAATTGTTGAAAGTGTTGATGTTCGTGTAGATGAATGTCCTGAAATTTCAGAAAGAACCAGTTTTGAGAAAAAGGATGAAGATCCTTGTATTTTGTTTTTAGAACATGAAACTGTTAAATCAGAAACTAGTAAAGCAAATCCTAATGAAGTTGTTCAACCAAAAAAAAAAAATTCAGAGGAAGATGACAATGATGAAGCTGAACCTAAAGAGAATGATCATGTTTTACCTAGGTATGTGAGATTGAATCACAACCCTGAACAGATAATTCGGGATAAGGATGCTGGAGTACAAACTAGAAGGAGATTAAGAGATAAATCTTGCATGATCTCCACCTTTGAACCTAGAAGTGCTAAAGAGGCATTTGGTGATGATCATTGGTTAAAAGATATGGAGGAGGAGTTGGATCAAATTGAGAAGAACGACACTTGAACCCTAGTACCCTGACCGGTAAACAAGAATGTTATAGGTACTAAATGGGAGTTCAGAAACAAATTAAATGAAGATGGTGTTGTAATTTAAAATAAGGCAAGATTAGTATGCAAAGGTTATGCGCAAGAAGGAGAAGATTATGGAGAGACTTTGCACCAGTAGCAAGACTGGAAGGTGTCAGAACACTACTTGCATTTGTAGCTTATAAGAAGTTCAAAGTATACTAGATAGATGTCAAGTCTGCATTTTTGAATGGGATACTGGAAGAACAGGTTTATATAGCGCAGCCTGATGGTTATGCATTAACAGACAAGGAAGACATGGTATGCAAATTTCATAAAGCCTTGTATGGATTAAAGTAGGAAACTAGAGCATGGTATGAACGACTTCATACTCATTTGATGAAGATAGGCTTTGCTAGAACCAGTGATGACAACAATATTTATCTCAAGTCTGAAGGAGATGATATACTAGTCAGTGAAGTATTTGTTGATGACATAATATTTGGAGGTAATAATGACATGAGTAATTGTTTTGCAGATGAAATGAAGAATGGATTTGAGATCTCATTAGTAGGAGAAATAAAAAAATTCATAGGCTTACAGATACAGCAGATGAAGAATGGTATTTTCATTACTCAATCCAAGTATGTGAAAGAGGTTTTGAAGACTTTTGTTATGAGTGACTATAAAGCATTTGGAACCCCAATGGTTACTGTAATACCCTAAAAATGGTCATCTAAACCATGGGCCCCTAATCTCGACAACATCACTAAGGTCCTAACCAAAGACAATTAAATAAATCTTGAGCACACAATTAATTCTTTAATCATCAAATGTCACATGGCAAATTAATCACTCAATATTAATTAAATATTTATTTAATTAATTGATCATTCCAAGTAAATCATTTTTAAACAATTATCCTATTTATCTTTATTAAATATCCTAGCATATTTAATTAAATAAATCAATTTTCCCTAAATCTTCAAAAAAGGAAACAAATCAAGAAAGAGGAATTGGAAATTATGAGAACAAATCTTCAAAAATGGAAATAAATCAAAAAAAAGAATTAATTGACCAAGAAAGAATTAAAATTTGAGAAAAGAAATCAATTGGAGATAATCTTGAAAAATAAATTAAAAATTGATAAATAATCTCAGAGAAAGCAATTAAAAAAAATTAAACATTATAATTGAATGAAATAGAGAATAAATCAATTTGTTATGATTTTATCTTAATTTTAGTTCAATTTCCTTTAAAACTGAGAAAAGCATCCAATCACATCAATTCACCTGGATTGTGCTTCCTCTTGGAAAATCTTGACCGTTCATCATCATTGGATCTCAGCCTTTGGTTTCTTTCTAAATTTTCTATAAATCCAGGCTCTCATCTCTCATTTAAAAGATCTTGGAGAATATATTGTTATCATGTTGTTTTTGCTCTAGGTTCATTGATATTTTTGCATTGACATATTGCATATTAGTTATTCCATATTGCTTAAATCATGTTAGATTAATCTTGCATCCATTTAGCTTAATATCATGCTCATATAAATTAAATCCTTCGTCTTGGTGTAGTCTAGTCACTAGTATTGCTTATACAAATCTGAGAGCAATCTTATACTCGCATCTTTTAGAAGGCAATTGGTCGATTTGTTATGGTTTTATTATTCATGCTTATATCTAACTAACCATGCATTTAATGACTTAATTGAAGTGTTGTGTATTCCAGATACAAATATAGGTCCACTTTTCACACACACATTTTTGGCGCCCATCGTGGGGCAAAAAACTACTTTTTCGGCCTCAAAATTATTATTTTTATCATGCAGGTTTCGTCCGTACAATCTCTGTGAAATATCGTACGAGCAGTTTTCTGCATCGTGCGACATTATATTGAAGCCTATAGTTTATTGTATGACATAATATTATATCCTGTCATTTGTCGTACGAATCAAAATATAGACTTGTACGACATACTGTTTCTGGTTATTTGATTTTATCCTTTGTCGTCCTGTGCTAATTTCTGACTCGTACAATAAAAGTTTTTTGTCGTTTCATTTTATGAGAATTATCGTATAATTCTATTTTCTCTTAGATTAAAAGCAAGTTTTACTTTTTGGGGTTTTTCTTGAATTAAATTTTGATTACACTAATGCTAACCCTGAATTGTCTTCTGTCTGCCTGGTATTTCCACAGCCTAACCAGTTTCTTGCAGGACACTTGTCAAAGAATTTATCAATCAAACATATGCATGTCAAAGAATAAAAACAACATGACTACTGATGCGTTGTTTTTGTAAGTTACCTAAAGAGAAATCAA
This sequence comes from Cryptomeria japonica, assembly GCF_030272615.1. Taxonomy (NCBI): domain Eukaryota; kingdom Viridiplantae; phylum Streptophyta; class Pinopsida; order Cupressales; family Cupressaceae; genus Cryptomeria; species Cryptomeria japonica. Next base: position 897,502,025 of record NC_081409.1, on the reverse strand, counting down.
TCAAACATCGTGTATTCTTTAAAAAAAATTTAGGCACCTAACTTGCTATCTGGTTAATGAACAAATCTGTCTTTTGTGTTTTTAGAAAATTCTGAGAGGTAGGAGAGTATGCTCTTGTCTTTTTAAGACAATCAGAAATTTAGACCCTTGAGGCTTTTTCTTTGTTTGAGATTTGTACATCTTTAGCAGGCCTGCCCTCCCGAGGGGTTGAAAAACTCTTAAATCCGTTAAGCCGGTGTGAGGGGAACGACCTAAGTGGGAACGGCTAAATGCCAAGTACTCCAACCCACTATAAAATAAACATGATTTGATGAAAATCAAGTCAATGGCAGTGCTCGGGAATAGCTCTCCTCAGTACCTTCAGGTATATTGTGTTAGAGTTATCTTGTATTAGCTAATAATTATTTATTTAATTATTAGTCTATTAAACTCTACGCTTAAGATAAACTTAGGCATTTAATAAATATTTTAGGTATTTAATAATTATTCTAATTATTAAATACATATTATCCTTGTAGGGTTTCTATTATCCTTTCATAAGGATTGTATTGTACTTGTTCATTCAATTGATTCCCTTTCTGAATGATAATTTTCTTTTTCAGAGCATTTATGCTTTTTTGCTTTATGTGCTTCCATTCTTCTCTTGTGACAGGTATTTTCATGAGAGTGTTCTTAGGATCTTTGAAATTGTATTTCCTCAACTTCTTCATGGTATCAGAGCCTACATCTCCTACTGTTTGTTCCTGATTTTTCAAAAGAGTTTTTGGATAAGGGTTTCAAGTTTTTTTAGAGTTTTTTATTGGATCTGGGGTAGCTATTTTGTTTCTGATCATTTTGGGCTCAAACGGACCTCACGATTGAGCTGAGAATGCCCCAAAACCCCCATTTCCATATAAAATTTGTCAAATTTGCGTTCTGAAATTTTTTCTTTGGTTTTGCCTTTTTTTGCATGAATTTCGAGAAATTTGTCAAAAAATTATTTAAAAAATCAGAGTAGTTTGGGCCAAAAAAGACCTTACTGTTAACTTCTAAAGGGTGTTTCCAGTCATTTTGATATATAATTCGACCTATTTCGGTGACAAGTGCATCTGGACCATGATTTTTTATTAGCATGCTTTATGAGGCACAAAAATCCGTATGGCTGTACCTACAAATGCGTCAGAAAATTTTCATCAAAAAAAAAATTAAATTAATTTTATTTTTTTTACCCTTTTTATGCCCTAAAAGAGGGGTTTTTGTTTTTGTCGTAACTTGGTCATACGGACGTGCTTTTTCAAAACATTATTATCGTTGGAAAGCTCTTTATGATCTCTCTTCAGATCTGGAGGTTTGAACTTTTGATTTTGATTTTTTGTTAGCATTTTTTTCTGTCAATTATGTCTCTTCTTACCATTGTAACATTTCATTTATGCAAACACATTGAGATAAAGTGCCATCATGCATTGTTTACTTGGGATCTTGCACATCTTGTGTCATATTGTACATGCACTATTTTTAAAGTGTCGTGGGGGGATTGATGTTTTCCTTTTGTTTGTCATCCACCTTTGTCTAGTGAGTGTTCCTTCCACAACATTTGCCTCATGATGTGTGTCAAGTGAGTGTTCCTTCCACGACAGCACCTTTGATGTTCCTGGTTCTTTGTCATGTAGTACTTGTTGGTCATTCTTTTTAGTGTACCTTTCCCTCTCCCTCTTCAACATTATGGGGAGGTTTGTCCTGTTGGTTCTAATGTTTCCTTGGTTTGATTGATCATCTCTTCAGGCTTTGGTGTCTCATGTCATTTGTATCTTCGAGTTCAGTTATTTGCCCTTGTTTGCCATCTGATTTGAGTAGTGTCATTTGAGGGCACTCGTGCAGATTACAATCTTCTCTACCTGGTCATGTTCTATTTTAGTGGAGGTTCTTTAGATCAGCAACTACTCTTCGATAGTGTTTGCATCTATTTCATGCTTCAGTGGTGTTCTTCTTGCTTTTCCATCTCTTTTTGGAGTGGATTTTTTTTCCCACGTGGTTTTCTCTATTTCTCCATTTCATAGAGATTTGGTTGTGATTGGGTACCTCATCAGGCCTTGTTGCCGGGACCCAAATTTGCCTTCATCATGTAGTTACATTTTTTGCTTCTTGCATTTAGTTTTCTAGCTACTCCCTAAGTTCATCTTAAGGGGGGGTGTTAGAGTTATCTTGTATTAGCTAATAATTATTTATTTAATTATTAGTCTATTAAACTCTACGCTTAAGCTAAACTTAGGCATTTAATAAATATTGTAGGTATTTAATAATTATTAAATACATATTATCCCTTTAGGGTTTCTTTAGGGTTGCATATCTTTAGGGTTTCTATTATCCTTTTATAAGGATTGTATTGTACTTGTTCATTCAAATGATTCCCTTTTTGAATGATAATTTTCTTCTTCAGAGCATTTATGCTTTTTTGCTTTATGTGCTTCCATTCTTCTCTTGTGACAGGTATTTGCATGCAGGTGTTCTTGGGATCTCTGAAGTTGTATTTCCTCAACTTCTTCATATTGAACCTTGGTTTTCAAGGCTGGGAGACCTCTTAATTGAGTTTATACCTCGACACGCCGAATGGAACCCTTACTAGATCTAATTAAAATTAGAAGCTACTCGATTCACCTTTGAATGGTTGATAATCTTTGTGCAAGAGAGATAGTAACTCTCCCAAGACATTTGCCATATCGTGCCCCCATTAGTGTTTGGAATTGGCTAATATGGCTTTGAGAATCCATTGCATAAGACTCAGCGACCGTATTCTGATTAGCTATTGGGTGTGTACCTAAGTCAGCAAGCAAAGGTTTTCTTCTCTAAGCCAACTTCCATAGGGTTTGCATGTTGTGATTGGAGTTACTATTCATACTGCGTGTTTTTTGTGTTTTCATCCCTCAAACTAAAACTGAAATACTGAAACTGGAGAAAACAAATCAAACAAATCGACAACTCAATGACAAAACTCTATCTATGTCGAAGCTAGTCTATCTTGGTCAGAAATCAGTCCACCCCAAAATTGGTCATACTTAGCAATAAAAAAACTCAAAATTCTTCTCTTTGTCCTGTTAATAGTCGTACGAGCCTAATCATTTGTCATCCTGCACCATATCCTATGTCGTACAAGTATTCTAAATTGTCGTCTGAACTAAATCCTCTCTCATATGAGACCCAGCAGTCTGTCGTTCAAACTAAATCTTGTGTCGTACGAGACATAACTGCACTAAATCTTTTGTCATTCGGGACCTACCCATTTGTTGTATGGTACTAGGTGGCAACTCGTATGAAATAGAACTGTTACCATCCTAAAGCTATTATACAGTCGTACAGGTCTCTGATTTTGCCAGTCCAGAATAGTCAAACCTGTCTAAAATAGTCTACAGCAAGCCTAAAACTGGTTATCATCCTCCGAAGCATAAAACAACCTTGATTGTGTACCTCTACCATTGCGTTGCACGATTTTGTCGATCATCTCTCAGCTAGTTCAAACAAACCTCTTATCAAACCTAAGTTAACTTAGATAATGTCTTACACAGGATAGATCATTCCTGAAACCAGACCAGATCTTAGTTACTTCTCTCAATCACTACGTTAAATGAACTACTAGCTATAATTTGATCTTGACTTCTACAAAACATTTGGCTCTCGGCCCTGTCAGTTACAAAATGCCTATTCAAACCACAAATTCTCGCAGCAAAAGAGACAAAGAAAAAGAAACGCCCTTTTCATCAAAAGACAATCCATTCTTTGTGGAAAACCCATTTTACAATAAACCGTCCTCATCACAGATACCAGTTTACGATCTACCAATCTTTGGTCAGCCCCTATCTCCCACCATGTCTAGGGAAATACAAGAAAGAGAAGCTAATAAACAAGACACTCATGATGACTTTAGCAATCATGCCACTAACAGCGATTCCTCATCGACTGAATCTGAGCTTTATGAACCTCCTGAAGCCAAAGTACATAGATGTCAGAATGATAAAGAGTTCTGAAAGATGATGAAGGTCATCATGGCTAGGGAAAAAGAAGACTATTTCCTAGAATTAGCAAAGCAAGGCACCAAACTCCCTACTGGTTATAATGTGGAGGCCCTCGTTGCTAAAGAGGAAGAGATGCCATGGGGAAAAATAAGCAAACAAATGCAAACATTACAAACTGCAGTCAATAAACTACAAAACAAAGATAAAACACCAAAGCAATATTCTCTGGACACAATATGCCCATTCCCATTTGACAAAAACCTTTGCATGCCTCCATTTCCTTCATGAGTTGAGATCCCAAAATTTGACAAATATGATGGTACCTCAAATCCTCAAGGTCATGCCACAGAGTTTTGTGTCACCTGTATGGAGTTCATGCACGATCAAACGTACCTCATGCCCCTTTTCCCAAGAAGTTTAGGGGGTCAAGCAATGGAATGGTTCTCAAGTCTACCCAAAGGAATAAAAATGTTTGAAGAACTAATCCAACTATTTTTACAACAATACTCATACAAAATTCGTCATCTGGTCACCATGATAGAATTTTGCAATACCAGATAAAAGACAGGAGAACCCTTTCTCACTTTTCTCCAACAATGGAGAAAGATGTTCTCTAGATATTCACGGACTATCCCAGATCTTGAGAAAATAGATATCTTTGTCAACAACCTAATCCCTGAATTAAAGTATAGTGTCCAGATGCAAGTACACCCTTCATTCACCAAAATGGTGGATAACGCCCTCAGAATGGAAGATGTGAGCTTATAAAAAAGGGAGATATATCTCTTTGGAAAGAAACATCGCAATGTTCTAGCTCTAAAGAAAAGAGCAAGTACTGGAAATACGGCAAAGATAACAATAGAAATGTTGTTAGTGATGGAGTGGTGGATACTGTCCAAGTAAAAACAAAATCCACAATATTTAACTTGGCCAGTGGCATGCAAGCACTCAAGGTAGTTGAAACTACGGCAGAAAATCCTCCAAAGAAAACAAGAGAATGGTTTAAAGAAAATCCTTGGCTCTCAAACCCTAAGCATGATTTTACTCCTCTAGATGAATCATATGAATCAGCTTTTAAAACCTTATTGCCAAATAATCTGATAACATTGCCAGACAATTCTAGACCATATGACCCAGAAATTAGACCCAAATGGTGGAGAGAAAATGAATATTGTGAATATCATTGGAACAAGGGACATAACATAAACAACTACATGAAACTCTGACATGAAATCCAAGATCTCATTGATGCAAGCAAGGTCTTTGTTGAAAATCATGTGACTAATGCTGATCATAAGGCCTTTAAAGATCCCTTACCGACTTATGAACAAGGAGATTCCTCAAAATCCAAGGGAGGAGCTAGAGTCAATTATACCTACACTAAAAATGATAATGTGATCAACATGATTGAATATGCTCAACCTGAATATTACAATGTGATCATAGTCGAGGATCACCAAAGTCAAGCACAAGTTGCTAATACTGTGACTCGCACTCAAAGGAAGATTACTCTCCCAGCAGCTAGTTCCTCAACTTTCGATCAAACAACATCAAATCTACCAAATAGACAAATAGACACAATCATGGCCAAATCAAAACAGTTGGCTTCATCATCTTCTCTTGGTTATAGTATTGTCGAATATTTGAAGAGAACCAATGCTCAAATCTTCATTTTGGAACTGCTTAAGATCTCTCATGCTCATAGAGAGGTCCTGGACAGGGCTTTACTTACCACTAGTGTCCCTAAAGATTGATACATAGATTGGTTTCAATCTATGGTGGGTCACCTAACCTCACCTCATTATCTCACTTTCTCTAAAGAAGATGATAACTCACTAAGTCACCCACATAACCAGCCATTACACATTGAAGCCATGATCCATAAACACCGAGTTAAACGTGTTTTGATAGATGGAGGTGCTAGGTTGAATATCTGTACCTACAATCTACTGGCACAGCTGGGATTTTCTGCAAATGTTATTGATCCAACAAAGAAAGTAGAAATCAAAGCTTATGATGAAGAAGAAAGAACCTCCAAGGATCTAGTGTGATTACCGATCAGGGTAGGACCTGTAGAAAGAGATGTCATTTTTCAAGTCCTGGATCTTCATCTTTCATACAACATCTTACTGAGTAGGTCATGGATTCATGAAATGAAAGCAGTACCATCTACGTATCATCAATGCCTGAAGTTTCCTTATAATGGAGTTGAAGTCAGTATTCCTGTCGATACAAGCTATACCTGCAATGCATTAATGCGGAGTGTTGATGCTTTTGTTCCTCATAATAGAGCAGCCTCCATAGCTGAAAGTTCAGAATCTTTGCTGAAAGATTCACAAAAGAAATTGAAAATCACAAACACTGGCATAGATGGCTACAAAATAGAGCCTATACTCTCACTAATGTCTCTTCCTCCATCACCAAGACAGTCGGGAAAACCATCAAAGGCTATGAAGCCACAAAATTCAACTCCAAAAGTCATGTATGATGGTCTCTTATACAGTTCTCTACTTCTCTTACAGATGAAATAGAAGAAGATGATGTTCTCAAGTCACTTTTCAAAGAAGACAGTACAAATAAAGAAATACGACATTGTGAGATTTCTTCAACACAATATGGTCCAGGATATAAGATGCTTCAATGCATGGGATATTCAGGTACTAGTCCTCTAGGAAAATGTCAAAAAGGTATTGTTGAACCTATTCAGTTACAAACTAAGTCTGCCAATGATAAAGCTAGACTGGCAGATGATCCAAGAAAATCATCAGATCGGAAGCACACGTCCCACCATCAACGTAAGTGGAAGAAAAAGGTACTACCTTTAACAACACAAGAAATTAATACTCAACAAACTTAGGAAAAGTGTGACGATGAACAAAAAGAATTTCCCACCCAAAGAGAGGAAACAGATGGCAATCAAGTTCCAGTTATATCAGCTATAATACCACAAGAAGTAGAAGTCCCAGAGGATATGAGAGACAAAATATATAGGAATCAGAGAATTGTTTGCACCACTGAACATTCTAGTCACATATACTGGCAGACAACAAGTAGATGATTCAGAAACTGATTCAAATAAGTATGAATGGGGTCCTGACAATCTCTCAGATACATCTACTACAGAAACCCCTAAAGAATCCAGTGATATCACAAATGATGCACAAGAGCTGATACGCCTAAAAATACAAAAGGAAACAGAAGAAATCAGACTAAAAAGACAAGAAAACTATGAACAACAGATGGAGGAAGAAAGGACACAAGCAATTTCTTCACCCACTAACTCTCCTTCTAATGAGATAGGACAAGCCAGGTACAAAACTACAAAAGAAGAATTAGAAGCTACAGAAACAGAACTAGTCATCAGTCCAGAAGAAGTTGAATGGAATAGGCGACAAGGATTAACAGAACCATCAAGGTTATGTCCACAAGTGTGTCAAATACAAGCAATCAATGAACCAAATCATGAAGGAACTTGCAGCATCAAAGATGTCGGTGTTGATACTATATATACTTTTACTAAGCCACTTGAAGACGAGTCAGAAACTTCATCTTATGACTCTGATAACTCGGACACGAGCTCTATTCATAACAACGATTATTCAACAACAAATTATGACTACTCTATCATGAATGTTGAGATGTTGTCTGCTGACCCTGTTACTGTCACGCCACGGTATGTAGTCCAATCTGAAGTAGGTGACGACACTAGAAGTAGGCCGGTTGGGTTAGGTCCACTAAATATTAACATGAATTTTTATAATCATGTCGTGACTCTTCCTGGTCTCGAGACACATACGCAAGGTAGTCTTTTGGAACTCGATTGGTCATTCTGAACCCATGATGATAGTACCATGAACTTCCTTGAGCCTGTTCCAACCTTATCCTTAATGCATCTGGAACTGATTAATTGTACTCTTTATAACCAACCCTTGAATTACCTACTTTTTCCAATGACTACACATTAGCCTACTATCTCAATGCAGTTGAACCCATGTACTCTTCCACTAGTGAACAGAGTGAAAACAGGACTGAAACAGATATCAAGTATCTTAGTCGCAAAAATAAGAAAAATAAAAATAAAAGATCTGATGGCGAAAACCACATTGTGGTAGTGTCAGAATCTAAAAAAGAGAAAATAAAGGACGTACCTAAAGGTGAAAATCTCTTTGAGGCACCTCAAGGTGAGATACTTGATATACTACCAAGTCACTTCCAGGAGAGATCTTCCATATTGATCGAGCCAACTCAGCTAGTGAACATTGGGAGTCAAGAGACACCACACATCATTCATTTAGCTCAATCACTATCAGCAGAAGAGTTAAAATATTTCAGCAACCTTTTTTTAGAAAAGAAGATCAACTTTGCATGGACATATTCAGATATGCCAAGACTAGATCCTGATCTCATCATGCATCATCTCTCTATCACACCAGGAGTTAAACCAGTCAAGCAAAAACTTCGTAAGATGCATCCTCATGTGGCACTGCTAGTCAAGGTTGAACTAGAGAAATTGTTGAAAGCTAGATTTATCAGAGCTATAGACTACATAGAAGGAATATCAAATATAGTACATGTATCAAAGGCAAACAAATCTATTAGAATTTGCACAGACTTCAGGGGTCTCAACAAAGAATGTCCGAAAGATGATTTTCCATTGACCAATATTGACATGATAGTAGATATGATTGTTGGATATGAGATGTATTCATTAATAGATGGATTCTCTGGTTACAATGAAATCAAGATAGCACCTAAAGATCAAGAAAAGACAGCTTTCACATGTGCATGGGGAACCTTCTACTGGAATGTTATGTCGTTTGGTCTAAAGAACGTAGGAGCAACTTACCAAAGAGCAGTAACCACTATCTTCCACGATATGATGCATAAAAACATGGAAGATTATGTTGATGACACCCTGGTAAAGACTATGAAGAGATCTGTGCATATTCAAGAACTAGGCCTCATACTAGATAGAATGGAAAGATTCAAGCTCTGATTAAATCTTAAAAAGTGTGCATTTGGGGTAACATCAGGAAAATTGCTTGGTTACATAATTTCAAAAAAAAGAATTGAGGTTGACACTGAAAATGTCCAAGCTATAATGGAAATGCCTCCACCCAAGAACATCAGTCAAATGAGAAGTTTACAGGGTCATCTTCAATCAATAAGGCATTTTATATCTCATCTAGCAGAAAAAGCTCAACCCTTCACGAAGGTATTAAGGAAAGGAGTTCAATACAATTGGGATAAAGATTGTGAACAACATTTACAACAAATCAAAGAATATCTTTCTAATACACCCATATTAATGCCACCAATTCAAGGTAAGCCACTGATCTTATTGTATGCGGGAAAAGTGGGTCGATAGAACAATATGTGGCAAACAGAGTCTAAGGAGCCTTGCTCACACACCCACAGGACTTCTTGGTGAAATCCATGGAGTCATGAAGTATGGCTCAGCTTCCCAAGATTGGTCCCATGGTTCTCTATCTCACAAGGTCCCTCAAACCAATGTCTTTGCTCTCAGATCACTGAGCAAAGTGGTTTAGGGATGACAAATGCAAGAACGAGGGATGCTTTGGTTGATTTTAAGATGAAATGCATCCTAAGTTATACATGATCCTATAAATGCAATAAACTAGTTATAAGATGATAAGATTAGTAACAAGACTATCCTAGCATGCTATATTAGTCTATGATTAAGCTAAATGATAAGGAAAATACTCTAAACATGCATATTTAGATTAAATCCAATTGAAAAGAGAGGCTAAATGATGAGCACAAATGATATATTAAAGCTTGGATGGATTTTAGTATAAGTGTGATGCTACAGACTTGGATGATCAAAAATGGAGGAATGAGGGCTCTATTTATAGCAAAAATAGGGCAATGGATGGCCAAGATTGAAAGATTTAATCAAGGGTTGAGTTTGAAAGTTGGGAATCCATGTTTGCAATTGTCACCAATGAAACGGTGACAAATGTCAACATAAGACTGGGTTGAGAAGAGAGGTAGGAAGCATTAAATGCTTGAGAAGACCTCATGGTTATCTTAGGGGTAAGGGTTATGGTTAAGTTAGGATTACCCATTGGATAAAGGTTTTACCCAAAGGATAAACTCTTATGCAAAAGATTAAGGATAACCATGGTCAAAGCAATAAATGCTTGATGAGACCCTTGGGTTACATGGAGGTTGAGTTTAGGGAAATTCTTTAATCATGCTAGAGGGTTGAGTTAACCATTAATGGTTTGGGAGACTTTCAAAGTTAAGTGGTTGAAGCCTTTAAGGGTTTTCAAAGAATTTGAGGGTTTGAGAAGTGACTTCCCTTTGTTTAGGGATGTGACAAAGTTTAGGAAATGGGTTAGGTTAATTTAGAAGTGATTAGAAGAGTCTAGAAGGGGTTAGGAATAGGGTTTAGGAAGCAAGTGGGAGATGTAGGATTTTGCAAGTGGATGAAGGGATAATAGGATTTAATTGAATAAAATGAATTTAATTCAATTTGGTTGCAATTTGGGGAAATCAAATAAATTAGATTTATTCAATTTAGGGTAAACTATTCAATTAAATTTGAATTTAATTAAAAGTGGATAGAAGGGATTTAATTGAATAAAATGATTTATTCATTAAATGTCAAAAGAGGCCTAGTGAATTTAATTTAAATAAATTGAGTAATTTACTTAATTTAAATAGAGGAATGTGGGTGATTTAATTAAATTGGATTTAACTAAATAGAGAAATGAACATAAAATATTCATTTAGGAATATGGTCATTTTTATACGTCTACATTTTGCCCCTCTTTGAAGTGATGTGTGTGCACATGTTAATTCAAAGAAAATGATGTGTTATCGTGATTTATGATCAAATAAAAATTTTATGTCGTTTTGAGATATGTCATGCCCCAGTTTTGATAATTGATGTTGATAATGCCCCCTCAGGAGATCAATCAAAAATTTGGAAAAAAATTGATGTGATATGATAATTGTGTTTCCTTTGCAAAATTTTGGCTATGTGGAATGCTTAAATTGATTCATCTCCCCATAATTGATGTGTGCGAGGGTATGAGAAAGACCACAAGTGAATTATATGCTCAATCCCCTAACCCTAATTTTATTTCACCCTATAAAAAGGGAAAAGTGCATTGTTTTGTCTCATTTCTGCTTGTTGACTGTAGAGAAAGAGACTTTTGGAGAGAAGACAAAATGCCTATCCCGTATTCTACACATCGATTTGAGCACATTCAGAGTTATCGAAGGCCTGCTGCATATGGACCACTAGTAAGTCAACCTTTTTGACCCCTTTTTGATTTTTGATTTTATTGTTTTGGGTACTTTTTTGAAATTTTGCACGTGGGTTTAACATTTTAGCACATCTAGGTCGTCGGTCAGAGCATACAAAAAACTTCGTAGTGCATAAGGTTGTAGATTTAGGTTGCGTCCAAAAATGTGGGGTAGCTCATAGGTTTGCTAGGTTAGTGCATAAATGCACATTAGCACATTATGGACACAGGGTAGCACAGAAACTGAAATAGGTAGCGCATCAGGTAAACCTAGTGCATTGGGTAGACAGGGAGTCGCATGGGTAGGGGTAAGTAGCGTGTAGGTTAGACCTAGCGCATAGGGTTAGATAGGTAGCACAGTCGCAGGATAGGTTAGCGCATAAGATAGGTTTTATCACCTAGGGTAGCTTAGATAGCGCATTGGAAGAAATAGGTAGCGCATAGAGTGAATCTAGCGTGAAGGGTAGATAGGATAGCGCGTGGAGAAAACAGGTTAGTGAGTCGAGTCAATCTAGTGCGTAGCCAAATTTAGTTAGTGCATGCGGTCGGTTTTGTGAGAAAAGATGATTTATGAGTGAGGAAAATTGATAGGATAAGGTCAGTTTTGTTAGGATAGGTGTAAAATGTTTCGTCTCTGTGTTTGATGTTATGGTTTTGATTGTTTGTCCAATATAAGTGCCGATATAACTTGGTTTGATTTGCAATTTTTTAAGTTATTCATAGATATCGATGTGGATTTGGTATAAACTTGATTTTATTTGCATTGTTTCAAGTTAATATATGTGGAGCCCGATTTGTGTTACAAGCTGATATGATTATGGAACTTGAGTTGTTTTACAAGTTGATATGGGTTGGAAACTTGAGTTGTGTTACAAGTTGATGTGAAATGGGGACTTGAGTTGTGTTACAAGTTTGATATGGTTTCTGAAAACTTGAGTTGTGTTACAATTTGATATGGATAGATATGCTATGATTTGGATTTTGATATCTATGTTTTGATGAGGAACTGCTATTGAACTTGTTTTGTTGTTTTGACAGGAGCGATTGGGAGTGGTTTAGTCGCGTGAGGAGTTCCTGAGACCATGGGCATTGATACCACGGTTGGTGCAAGCTAATTTGAACATTATTGAGAGATGTGGCTTGTCTTCCCTATTGGATATGCCTCAGTTCACTGTGAACCGGGGTTTACTTACAGCGCTTGCAGAGAGATGGCATAGTGATACGAACACCTTCCATTTTGCCATGGGGGAGATGACAGTGACCCCTGAGGATTATTACCGGATCCTGCGCATACCTGTAGTAGGTGCACTACTAGCTTATGAGCAATCAGAGGAGGGCGGGACAGAGGCACTTCATCGGATTTTTCACAATGATACAGTGTGCGGCTATGAGATTCCGTGGTAGGAGTTTTTGGATTTGGACTATGCACCTCTTCCATCGGTACTGGCAGGTTTCATAGGTGGTTTCTTATGTCCCGACCGCAGGTCGAAGGGACTATCTCTGGGATGGGGACTGGTGCTAGAGGAGATGGTTACACAGGGCCGCAGGTTTGCATGGGGATCAACTATACTATCCCATTTGTACAGGGACTTGCACGAGGTAGTATACCTGGGTTATGGCAGTTTGTCAGCCGGCATTACACTTCTATAGGTATGGTGTTGGGAGCACATTCCTGCAATCAGGCCACTGGTGGACAAAGATAGGCCGGTTGGACGTGCCTATGCATATGGATACAGGGGGTTAGTTGTCCAGCGGAAGCTGGGCAAACTGGAGCATTGGAGGAAGGTACTAGATGATATTGACATGGTCATATGGCGACTGTATACAAGTTGCAAGGTTTGGGTTGAGGATGGGCTGGAGATGCCATATGTCTTTATGACCCAATTTTTTATAGGGAGGACCCCTTTTGTGATTGAGAGATTCTTGGTTACGAGAGTTTTGCGACAGTTTGGTCGGCAGCAGGGGATACCACAGGGGACCTGTTTGTATGCGCATCGGAGGCAGAACATGCCAGATTAGGGTCTGACTATTGATAGTGCGGCAGTCGTGGAGGAGTTTGTGCAGCTAGCGGGCCAGATATGGGATTATGCCCTGGAGATTTTGGATGTTGGGATGACGGATGAGTTTGCTAGACTGTTTACAGCTCATGTCATGGCGAGGATATCGGATCCAGCGGAGATGCTGTCCACTTTTGATGATGATGAGGATGAGGGAGGGGAAGATGGGGATGAGGGAGGAGGTGGAGGAGGTCAGGGTAGGAGAGGAGACAGAGGTAGAGATAGGGGTGATAGAGGAGTGGAGAGAGCAGTTCGACGAGCTGTGATGGATAGAGGTAGAGGAGGCTTAGCGATTGGAGCAGGGGGTGAGGGTATGGTGGGAGAGGTGATAGCAGCAGTGGGAGGGACTGATGAGGTGAGACGGCCAACCTAGAGGAGGAGGACTGATGTGCTACCTCCTCCAGCATTGAGGACAGGTAGAGGGACAGGGGATACCCCTTCACAGGTACCCCTACGGGTCTAGGTTCCGACTCATGTGGAGGACGCCCAGATTAGGACCTTACAGGTGACAGTGCAGCAGCTACAAGCACAACTATTAGCGCATCAGCGTTAGATTACACAGCTAACCACTGAGCACGATACCGAGATAGAGTGGCGGGGTCAAGCGGAGGACCTTGCAGCGAGCGTGCAGAGAGCAGCAATAGGTGGGCCGATGAGGGACACCTTGAGAGAGCTAGCATTGAGAGCCCAGGAGGTGGAGTACTACCATCGTCATTATGAGGTTGTGGTGCCCAAGGAGTGTCGAGTGCAGAGTTTTATGCAGTCGAGATCGAGTCGATCTCGAGAGACGAATCACGGTCAAAGAGCAGAGGCGTGACAGGGCCACCGAGACATGATCCTCCTGGAGATCCAAGGGCTGGGACTTATGCGGCAAGACCGTCTCCTTCAAGAGATAGTCATACTTGAGAGACGTTGTCTCTATTGCTTTTTGGATCATTGTATTTGGCCGAGATATGACATATTTTGTACATTTTGATCATTTTATATATATATATATATGACACCATTTTCTTTGATCATGTGATGTGTTATGGATGCATTTTCTATATGCTTTTACTTTATTCTATGATGATGCAACACTTAGATAGATGATATGATGAAGTGAAATGCATGATGTTATGAGATGTATCTTGAAAATGAGATGAATGATTATGATATGTTGTGAAATGTATCTTGAAAATGAGATGAATGATATGATATGCAACTATTTGTAAAATGATATGCAACTAATTATTTTTGGAGCACCCTCATTTTGCATTTGTCATCTGATATAACCACATGTTATTTGCTTTCAATATATGTATCATCATCAAGCATGGATTAATTTTTGGATATGTTGAAAATGTATACAAGCATAATGGTATAATTAAACCATGATGACCTGAGAAAAATTTACATGATGTTTTGATTTTGCAAGATAGCACAAGCATCAAGCTATAATTGAACCAGGATGACCAGAGTGTGGATTGCGTATAAACAGACAAGATTAAACCATTTGTATCTGTAAAGTGGAATCATGTCTTTAGTGATATTCGTTGTATCACGTCTCGAGACAAGTATTTACACAATACAAATGATCGCCTCACAGACAAAAGACTAAGAAAAATATTGGAGTTTCTCGATGTTCTCTAGCATGGAAGCATTGTTGAGAAAATTTAGAGAATCCAATAATTGAAAAAGCTAAATGCAAAAATAGTCAAGACTTTATGCAAAATGCAATAGTTGGTACTTTAGAAAATCATCTATCGTATTTCTCTTGTGAATCTGTTATCGATCAATGTTTTGATTTGGGTTTGTGTAAGTTTTTGTTTTGTTGGATATGATGTTCTGAGTTTGCAACTAGTTTTGACAGCTTGAATGTGTTGCAAGTGTTGACGAATATTGCCCCTAGCTAAGTGTACCTCTCAATGTGGATATGTACAGTGATTACCAAGCCATGGTAAAGTGTGGTGAAAGGATAGATGGATAAATCAGGATAGTGACTACGCTAAGTATGTCCTGAATGGATGTTTGCAAGTGTCGGGCAATGGTCAATAGTGCTTTACTACGGAGATAAGGATATGGATATAGATAAAGGAGTTGTCCTTTCACAATAGTGCTTGGTACCAGGTTTTCACTAGTTGCTTTTATTGTACCTTTTTATTTGCTTTTCCTTTATTTTTTGATTTTTTGATTTTTTTCGTCCATTAGACTACTCAAGTGTAGTATTTCTTCAGATGAATGTTGTTAGTTGGTTCGTCGAGCACATCTCCTTCTGAAGTTGTTAGCTGATAAGCACCTAATCCATAGACTGATATGATGACATAGGGACCTAACCAGTTAGGTTCAAATTTCCCTTTCTTTTCTTGATCTTGCTAATTTCTTGGATTTTCTTTGAGGACTAAGTCACCAACATTGAAATTTTGGGGAATGACCTTGTGATTGTAGCTTCTGCACATGCAATGCTGATATGCCTTGAGATGAGTGTAAGCATGCTGACGTCTTTCATCTAGAAGTTCCAATTCTTGTAGTCGGTTGATTCGATACTCTTCATCTGGGATTAAGCCTTTTAGAGAGACTTTGAGAGATGGAATTTCTACCTCCAATGGTAAAATAGCTTCTGATCCATAGACCAATGAGAAAGGTGTTGCTCCTATAGGCATGCAGATGCTAGTTATGTATGCCCAAAGTGTTGGATTGAGTTGTACATGCCAATCTTTGCCTGCATCATTGACTGTTTTCTTTAGAATTTTCAGTATTGTCTTGTTGGATGCTTCTGCCTGACCATTTCCTTGTGGGTAGTATGGTGTAGAGAAATGAAGTTGTATTTTGAATTGTTCACATAGTTCTCGGACATCCTAGTTTTTGAACGGTCGTCCATTATCAGTGATGATGGAACTTAGAATACCATATCTGCAGATCAGATAGTTTAGGATAAAAGAGGCAATTTGTTTTCCAATTACTGTGGTCATGGGGACTGCTTCTATCCACTTGGTAAAGTATTCTGTTGCAATTATAATGAACTTGTGTCCATGTGAAGATGAAGGATGAATTTTGCCGACCAAGTCGAGTCCCCACTGACAAAAGGGCCAGGATGTTGTAAATGGTTGTAGTTCCTGTGCTGGTGCATGTATCAGATTACCATGGATCTGGCATTTAGGACACTTCTTGGCGAAGTGGTAAGAATCTTTTTCCATTGTAGGCCAGTAGTATCCCATCCTTAGAAGCTTTTTAGAAAGAGTAGTTCCACTTGAATGTGTGCCACAAATACCTTCGTGAAGCTCGTGTAAAGTGGAATCAGATTCATTATGATCAAGGCAATGAAGAAGAGTACCATCTAGACCTCGACGGTACAAAGTATCAGCGGTAAGGGTATAACGGGCGGCTTGTCGGATAAAGTTACGTTTTTGGTTTTGGGATTGGTCAATGGGTAGAATATTATTCTTTAGATAATCATATATTGGTCCATGCAAAGGGGAATCCGAACCAGTCAAGGCATAGACAACATGGGATTCAAAGTGGTCATAGGCTAGGGAGAACACTTGCTCTACCAGAAACTCGTAACGACTCTGTTGCTCTGGAATCTATAGTAATGAAGCAATAGTAGCCATTGCATCGACTGCTTTGTTGTTCAACCTTGGTATTTTCTCGAAGGTGATGTGTATAAAATATTGTTTGAAGTCATCCACCATTCATTTGTAGGGTAGTAGCTTGTCATATTTTGTCTGATAGTCATTGTTGATTTGATTGATGACTAGTTGTGAGTCTCAATAGACCTTTAACTCCATGATTTTCCATTCTACGGCCATTTTGATGCCTATAACCAATGCCTCATATTCAGCCACATTATTTGTGCATAGGAACATAAGCTGATATGATCTTGGTATAGTATGTCCTTCAGGAGTGATGAAGAGAATGCCAGCACCTGAACCATGTTGTGTGTAGGATCCGTCAAAGTATAGGATCTATTGCTTGGTAGAAATAGCAAGAACGTCTCTGTCTGAAAATTCAATCTCCATAGTTTGTTTTCCTAGTAGCGGTGCTTCAGCTAGTTGATCTGCAATTGCTTGTCCTTTGATAGCTCTTCGTTTTGTGTATTGGATATCAAATTCACTGAGAATAATGACCCATTTAGCCAATCGGCCTGTAAGAGCTGCCTTGCTGAGTAGATATTTGAGAGGATCAATTTTTGCCACTAGCTTAATTGTGTGTCCTAGCATATAATGTCAGAACTTTTGAGAAGCGAAGACTACTGTTAGACAAGCCTTCTCAATGAATGTATTGTTGAGTTCATAGCCATTCAATGTCCTACTGATGTAGTATATGGCTCGTTCCTTTCCTTGTTTATCTTCTTGTGCCAATAGTACCCCCAGTGATATATCTGTTGTTGAAATGTATAAAATGAGTGGCTTTCCTACTATTGGTGGTACTAGAATTGGTGGGTTCATTAGATATTGTTTGATTTGATAAAAATATTCTGCACACTTAGCTTCCTTTCTGAAAGGTACATTCTTATGTAACAAATGATTGAATGGTAGACCTTTATCAGCTGGTTGAGCGATGAATCGCCTAATTGATTGAAGTCGTCCTTGTAGAGATCTGAGCTGACTGATATTCTTTGGTGGTGGCATCTCCATAATGGCTTGTACCTTTGCTGGATCTACTTCAATACCTTTAGCTGAGACTATGTAGCCTATTAACTTGCCTGATGTAACCCCGAAGACACACTTCTTAGGGTTGAGCCTGACTTGGAATTTTTCTAATCGATCAAAAATCTTTGTTAAGATGTTGAGGTGTTCTGCTCTAGTGAAGGATTTAGCTAGTAAATCATCCACATAGTCTTCCATGAAGGTATGCATCATGTCATGAAAGATTGTTGTCATTGCTCGTTGATAAGTAGCTCCTACATTCTTTAGGCCAAAAGGCATAACATTCCAATAGTACGTTCCCCAAGGATAGGTAAACGTTGTTCTATCTTGATCTTCTGGGGCTATTTTTATTTGATTATAGCCTAAAAAATCATCCATTAGTGAGAGAATTGCATGGCCCGCTGTGAGGTCTACAATTATGTCAATACTGGGCAAAGGAAAGTCGTCCTTTGGATAGGCTTTGTTGACATCTCTGAAATCAGTGTAGATTTTGATACTGCCGTCTGGTTTTGATACTGGTACTATGTTGGAGATCCATTCTGCATAGTCGATGGGTCAAATGAATCCGAAATCTAATAGTTTCTTCAGTTCAGCCTTAACCATGAGTGCTACCTGTGGATTCATCTTTCGTAGTTTTTGCTTGACTGGCTTAACTCCTGGAGAGATGGACAAGTGATGCATGATTAAGTGTGGATCAGTTTTGGGCATATCTGCGTATGACCAAGCAAAGTTAATTTGCTTTTCTTTAAAAAAGATGATAAATGTTGATCTTTCCCCCTCTGTCAGAGATTCTGCCCGGTGTATTTTTTTGGCTACTTCTGTAGTACCAATATTGATTGATTATGGGTGGTCGCTCATGAAAATATTCAGGAAGAGTGTCAAGTCTCCCATCCTTAGGTGCCTTAAAAAGGTTTTCACCCTCAGATGTGTCCTTTATTTTTACTTTTTTGTGATCTAGAGCTGCCATTGACTGGTTTTCAGCATCGGATCTTTTATTTGGTTCATTTTTGTGATTGAGAGACTTGGCACTCCTTTGGTTGTAGACATCATTATCATGTTCACTAGTAGAGCCTATTTCTGAGTTAATGGTGCATAGGTAGAGGATAATAGATTCATCGTCTGGGAAAATTGGTATATCATGTATTTCGGGTTCATCCCAGTCAATGAGGTCACGAAAGACAAGTGGTAAGGAATCGTTTGGTGGATCAAGTTCTACTACTGTAAGTGTCAAGACAGAGGTTTCATCGTGATTGGTTCGGGTGCTAAAGAGTTCAGGATTTCGTCGAGGTCTTCGATGGTATCATCCTCCATATACACTTGTTCATAATGTTTCTGCTCGCTTTCCTTAGCATCATAGATATTATGTGGTACAAATTCAGGTAGTCTAACTCCCGCATTATGCTCTTCTTGAGAAAGGGATATGGAACTAGTATTGTCACCGGTATCTCCAGTAGCATTTGAGCAGCTACCCCATTCATATTCATTGGAATCAATCTCAGACGTATTATCCCAGATCTTTTTAGTGCTGTAAACAGGTATGTTGTATGGTGAAAAGAGATCTTTGATAATTGATACCAGTTTGATAGTCTTCATTGATTCTGTGTCGGATCCTTCTTCTACCTTTTGTATTTGCTCATATAATGTTCCTCCTTGGGGAGGAATAATGATATCAGGAGGTAGTTCCTCTTTTTTAGATATTGGTGCTCGAATATGAGCTACTGCTGCAGATATGGCCTTCTTGTGATTGACGAGTTTCTCCTGATGTTGCTTATGTTCTTTATGTTCATGGTCCTTGTGGATTATTTATGCTGACTCAAATTGTGTTTTCTACCGGGACTCTTCTTTGTACTTCTTCTTTTCTTTCCATTGAGGTTTTGGATTCATGTGTGGTATCTTTCTTAGTAGGAAAGTGAGTTTACAGCCCAATCATGTTTTGTCTCTACTGAGCTGTGAAGGAAGGTCTATTGGTTCAGTGACTCCTTCTTTGTGTTTTCCAATAGGTCCTTTACCATCATATCCCATTTGTTGCATGATTAAGTAACCCTTTCCATATAGGTGTGTTGGTAGAACTATGTCCAGAGCAGCTGCTCGGTTATCTTCTTCCTCATCTTTGTATAACTAGCTAAGGATGTCCTTTTCCTCTGATTCATGTGCTAGAGTGCCGAGTTGGATGAACGTACCATCAAATTTGGTGATGGGATGAGTTACCTGATGTGTTGATGTTGTAGGTAATCCATGAGATCTGGATGATGCTAGTAAGTTGGCCAAACACATGGGTTCCAAAGAGTATTCCCCCATGCCTTGTTCTTTGATTTGCATTTTCTGCTTGAAATCTCCAGGTAATGATTTGGACTTTGCCTTCTATAGATCTGATGTTGAGGATTTATGTTTTTCCCTATTATGGGGAACCAAACTGTCCTGGGTTGTCCCCATTGCATTACAATGTTGAAATGGATTGTGATCAGCAGATATAGAGACCTCTTGTCCGTTATAGGGAAATTTGACACACTGGTTATATGTAGAAGGCACTGCTTGCATTTCATGTACACAGGGTCGACCTAATAAAATATTGTACGTGAGGTCTATGTCTAAGACCTGACACATAGTATCCTTTTGTATGGGGCCAACTTGAATGGGTAACAATACTATCCCTTTAGAGGATCTTTCCTCATCATCATATACCTTTATAGTAATTTTTTTGCGTGGATCAATAGACTCCTCTGAGAAGCCTAATGCACGGATAAGTTTTAAGGTACATATACTAAGTCCAGCTCCTCCATCTATCAAGACTCGTTTTACTTGGTGTTTATAGATGATGACTTAAATATGGAGAGGAGTGTTATGTGGATGACTTAAGGAAGTATTATCATGCTCTAAGAAGGTGAGATTATGAGGCCCTGTCATATGAGCGACCATGGCTTGGAATTTGTCAGCATCCAGATCTTGAGGTACACTGGTTTCCAACAACGCTTGTTCCAATATGTCTTTGTGTTTTGGCAACAGTTTCAGCAATTCCAGTATAGATATTTCAACAGGATTTTTGCGTAGTTGGCTGACTAAATCATATTGGATTTTTGATGTAGTGTTCATTGTTGTTGTGTGGCCCTTCAAGACATATTTCTGAGCTCTGGTTGTTACAATAACAAATTCATGATTATGTTGGTCTCGGATTGTGATGATGTTTACATGATTGTCTTCAGCTAATATGTGATTGATGGTGTTATTGTAGATGTGATTGATACGAGCTCCACATGTATCGTTTGAGGTTGAAGCTCCATCTTTGTTGTAGTTTGGAAGAGGATTCTTAAAGGCTCCATGGTCACCATTTGTTTTGAGACCATCCACCATTAAATCACCTCTATCAATCATGTCCTGAACAATGTTTTTCAATCTCATGCAATCGTTCATTGTATGACCTTTGTTGCGATGAAAATCACAAAAGTGTGAGTCATTCCACCAAGGTGGTTTGATTTGGGGTTCATAGTTGTTGATCGCAGGCAAAGAGATAGTCTTGTTTGCCAGGAGTTCTCATAATGCTGACTCCAGTGATTGTCCCAGTGGTGTGAAGACATGTTTTTGGAAATTGTTGGTGTCGTCTCATGAACTATTATTAGGTCCTCGATTTGTGGTTTTGTTTTGAGTATCGTCGGTGTTGTTTGTGTTGGGTTGACCTTGATTGGTATTCAGTGCGTATGTGTTAGCGTTTGGGTTAGCACCTTTAGGATTCTTTGTAGCTTGAGGATTTCCTGATAATGCGAGTACTGGTTGTTTAGATTTTGGATCATGTGATTCATTGCCTCCTTCATTTCCATTGTTTTTGTTTCGAGTCCAGAATCTAGATTTGTCTAAGTTGTTGTTATTTTGATTATTATAGTTTGATGAACTTGTTCCTTCTTTGAATAATTTGAGCATTCCTTTCTTGACACGCGCTTCTTCTACTTGAATGTCATTTTCAATCAGTTTAGCGAAAGACGGTATGCATTGGAGTTTGAGCCTGTAACTCATCTCACCATTCAAGTTGTCGATGAAAATTTCCATTTTCTCTTTTTCAAGAATATCTCGAGGATATCGTGAAACCATACGTCGCCAACGTTGAAGGAATACCATGAATGTTTCATTGTTTTTCTATTTGGTGTTCCAGATGTCTAGCATGGTTATAGCATGTTGAATGTTATAAGAATATTGTGTTATGAATTTGTTGACCAATTCATCAAATGATCTAACAGGAGGTGTGATCTTGGATAACCATTCCATTGTTTTTCCTCCCAAACTTCTTGGGAATAACCTCATCAGATAGGTGTCATCATGAGCAAATTCAAGACTCATGGTACAGAATTCTCTAACATGATCACGGGGATCGCTTTTCCCATCGTACTTGTCAAATTTAGGCACATCTAAATTCAAAGGAAAAGGGATCATGTGCAACCTTCTGTCAAATGGATAAGGACAAATTTCATTTAGTGAATACCGTACTATTGTCCCTTGTTGCATGTCTTGCATTTGTCTTTGTAACATTTGCATTTGTTGAGTAAGGGTCACCAAAGGCGCATTGTTTTGTCGAGGGAAGATTTCTTCCCTTGCATTAATCCTGGGTTGAAATGGTGTATGAAATGGTATGTTTTGCTCGGGAATGTGTTGCTCAGGGATGTTTTACCCTGGTGTATGTTGTTCTGGTATATTTTTTTCAGGAATATCTTGTTCAGGGTCACATGCTTCCCCTTCTCGTTGTCATTCTTGATATTCGTAATGTTGAGATCTCATTCTAAACATGTCTATGTCAAAGTCTTCAGGGAGTTTAACCCCTTTTCTTGTGAGCATGAGCAAGTATTTTCCTTGTCATTTTCCATGAGTCTTTCCACAAGTTTTTGGAATGAAGCACTTTCTTGGAATTCCTGAAGAAGTTCTTCAGAAATTTCAATATCCTCTAGATGTGGACCTTCAAAAGGATTTGATAACCTACGATTCATACTGGATTCTGCTTGTGCCTTGCTTTGTTTATTTTTTTGAGAGCGAGTGATAGGCATTTTAGTAGAAGCTTTATGTGACAAAGGGGAGAAAATCCTCTTCGATATGTTGCTTCAGGGTTGGTGGTTCAAATCAGGGTGTGTTGTAAGTGATGCGCGCGTCAGGAAAGAATACTGGATTGATCTTTCCTCCATGGTTTATGATTTGATTGAATGCGGATTTCTAACAATATGCCCTAGTTTTCAAAGGCTCTTTGTCAAATTCATTGGATTTGTTCTGGATATAAAGTTTGACGTGATGAAGGAATGTTCGATGAGATTTGAAGAGTTGACGATTGATGTATAAAAATTTATTTCTTTTGACAAATTTGGAAAAACTTGGTTGTTGTTTCTTCAACGTAGTGTTACGATAAATATTCTTTCTTCTCAAAATATGGGGATTAGTCATGCATAAGTGATTCAATGGTTTCCTTTGATTTGTTTTGGATTTATTTGATCTTGTTTTGAAAACTCAAGTTTTACTTTATCAAAGTGAAGGTTTAGATGCCCCTTCATGACAAAGCGTGTTAAATGATATGGATAAAGTTTCCCGATATGGAAACTTGATTTGACAACCTGAGATTTTGAACAAGTGTTTTTGAGATATAATCTGTGAGATAATAAAGGACCTATTCGTCACTTGCGATGATGTTTCCCGATTTTGATAGGATAGATATATTTATCGTGCAATCAGTTTTCGATTCTAGACAACTTTTGTTTTGACACGAAATTTGCTCAAGAAATAATTTTTAACGCTTTGTTTTTGATACTCTGGTTTGATGAAGATGAAGCTGATGAAATGATGCTCTCAAAAATGCTTGTTAAATTTTCAAAATTTTCCACTGTTTTGCCCCCCTATTTTTTTGGGTTTGATCACGTGCTAAAACAGATACTGAATGCGCTATAGAAATTTCTTGATGCGCTAGGGAAAAGAGCCCACGCGCTAGGCTACCCCCAGTTACGTGCTTAACTAGTTGAGACTGTTAAAATTTGTTTTTTGTTTTGCTTAAAAGATCATGCGCTAGTATGGGCCTTTCACGCGCTAACTGATAAACCTGATGCGCTGATTTTTTACTCCTACATGCTAAGCCGATGCTTCAACGCGCTAGGCTATTTTTCAAACACGCTAATTGTCTCTGATTGTTTCTAAATTTTGATGAAGCGCTACTATGAATACTTTACATGCTAAAGATGGGCTTTGATGCACTAAAGGATGGTTATGAAGCGCTAAGAAGTTGCTCTTACGCACTAAACTGCCCTGTTTTGACTGTTTTCTATGATTTTGGTGTTTTGTCTTAGGTTTTCAATTTTGATGGATGATTTTCTGAAGTAAAAAATACAAACACAGCACAAAATACATAGCCATTTTTGCTTAATCTAAACAGTAAGTGTATATTCTGTGAGGATGTGTTCAAATCCCCAATGTTTTAACAGGTTTGGTTACAATGAATACACTTCCAAAAAGACTCTTTATTCAAAGGTCATAAGTAATACCATAGCCCACTAGTCTTGATACTCTGTCAGCTCAAACAATCGTGTCACCCCCTAGAGGGCGCCCATTTTTTTGCCTTTTGCCAGAAATTAACTCAAAGTGAATTGATTCACAATTGAGTAGTTATCTTGGGAGATATATGGTGAGCGATCTTGGGGGTGGATTTTTCCCCACCCTTGCACTATGATATTACAAATATCTGGTTACTGACTCGGCTCAAGGTTGCTATTTCTAAGGTTCGTAATCAGGCTTCCTGTTTGGCCATCAGTGATAAACTCCCTCAGGAGGCTTCCCAACCTTTAGAACAAAGGCTTTACGTATCTCGAAGATACTGGGGGAAGGTTAATCACTGCGTACAACCATTGAAAAGGACTTTCATCACGTTCCACTTTTGATTATAGTGGGTTGGAACACTTGGCGTCAAAGTCGTTTCTCACTTAGGTCGTTCCCTTCACACCAACCATTAATGGTTTTAAGAGTTGATTTCAACCCCTCCGGAAGCCAGGCCTGCTAAAGGGTTTGATTTACTTGAAATACTGAAAGCATAAGAGTAGTCCAGTTTTTTGATCACCCAGTTAAGGGGAGAGCATATGCCTTCTACTTTCGAGACAAAGCAATCAAGTTGTTCTTTTTATCCTGCCAATTCAGTGATTTTCTAAGATCTATATGGAGATGTTGCTCCACAAAAACATGGTGTTTATTTTATTTCCTCAAATCAGTGATTATCTAATCTAGGAAAAGAACCTAGTCAACAAAACAAAACTTCGATTTGGTCAACAAATGAAAATCGGCAAAAGGGGAATAACTTCTCTCTTTGATTGTAACTAACTTTTGTGACTTGGTGTGATTCTTTACTTTGCCCAAATTTAAAGGTGGATCCTTTTATGCACCAAAGGATGGTGAAATTCTTTTTAGGCCTTTTGCAAAAATGAAAATTTGTATTGTTCTTTTTAGAACCCAAATTGATAAATTTTCTCCTAGAAAAGCAAGAAAATTTTTTATTGTTGTTCGTTTTACTTGCCCAAAATAAAAGTGAATTCAATTTTACTTTAAACAAGGCAAAAAGAAATTTGAATTTTGTCTAACTTAGAAAAGTTAGTAAAAATTTAAACTACTTTAATTCTAGCCTAAATATATTTAAAACCTACAATCAAAATGTTAGTACCCAAAAAAAAAAAAAAAACCAGTCAGTGAGTTAGCAAAAAGATGAATTTTGTGGACTTCTACAAGTCTAAATTTTAATTTCTATTACAAATTAGCTCTCTATTTTCTATCTGTGATGCGCTATAGAACTGACTGTATGCGCTACAAGATGGTTGTGATGCGCTACTCTGTTTCCCTAATGCGTTGTTCTGTATTTTTTATGCGCTTCTGTTTTTCTCCCGCTTCGAGGCCTACAGGAAAATGCTAGTGAGGACTATGCGCTAAACTAAGGATGTCACGCGCTAGATGATGAACCCCACGCGCTAAACAGAAAATGGGATGTGCTATATTGTTAATCGGATGCGCTAGGAATTGTTTCCCACGCGCTGATTCTTGTTTCCCGCGGACCTGCAAAAGTGGTTAAATTCAAAAACCGATTTGATATATGGGGTCGGGCCCCACGGTGGGCGCCAGAAATGTATGCGAAAAAAGCGTGTCGATAGAACTCAATATGTGGAAAACGGAGTCTAAGGAGCCTTGCTCACACACCCACAGGACTTCTTGGTGCAAGCCATGGAGCCATGAAGTATGGCTCAACTTCCCAAGGTTGGTCCCATGGTTCTCTATCTCACAAGGTCCCTCAAACCAATGTCTTTGCTCTCAGATCACTGAGCAAAGTGGTTTAGGGATGACAAATGCAAGAACGAGGGATGCTTTGGTTGATTTTAAGATGAAATGCATCCTAAGTTATACATGATCCTATAAATGCAATAAACTAGTTATAAGATGACAAGATTAGTAACAAGACTATCCTAGCATGCTATATTAGTCTATGATTAAGCTAAATGATAATGAAAATACACTAAACATGCATATTTAGATTAAATCTTATTGAAAAGAGAGGCTAAATGATGAGCACAAATGATATATTAAAGCTTGGATGGATTTTAGTATAAGTGTAATGCTAAAGACTTAGATGATCAAAAATGGAGGAATGAGGACTCTATTTATAGCAAAAATGGGGCAATGGATGGCCAAGATTGAAAGATTTAATCAAGGGTTGAGTTTGAAAGTTGGGAATCCATGTTTGCAATTGTCACCAATGAAATGGTGACAAATGTCAACATAAGACTGGGTTGAGAAGAGAGGTAGGAAGCATTAAATGCTTGAGAAGACCTCATGGTTATCTTAGGGGTAAGGGTTATGGTTAAGTTAGGATTACCCATTGGATAAAGGTTTTACCCAAAGGATAAACTCTTGTGCAAGAGATTAAGGATAACCATGGTCAAAGCAATAAATGCTTGATGAGACCCTTGGGTTACATGGAGGTTGAGTTTAGGGAAATTCTTTAATCATGCTATAGGGTTGAGTTAACCATTAATGGTTTGGGAGACTTTCAAAGTTAAGTGGTTGAAGCCTTTAAGGGTTTTCAAAGACTTTGAGGGTTTGAGAAGTGACTTCCCTTTGTTTAGGGATGTGACAAAGTTTAGGAAATGGGTTAGGTTAATTTAGAAGTGATTAGAAGAGTCTAGAAGGGGTTAGGAATAGGGTTTAGGAAGCAAGTGGGAGATGTAGGATTTTGCAAGTGGATGAAGGGATAATAGGATTTAATTGAATAAAATGAATTTAATTCAATTTGGTTGCAATTTAGGGAAATCAAATAAATTAGATTTATTCAATTTAGGGTAAACTATTTAATTAAATTTGAATTTAATTAAAAGTTGATAGAAGGGATTTAATTGAATAAAATGATTTATTCATTAAATGTCAAAAGAGGCCTAGTGAATTTAATTTAAATAAATTGAGTGATTTACTTAATTTAAATAGAGGAATGTGGGTGATTTAATTAAATTGGATTTAATTAAATAGAGAAATGAACATAAAATATTCATTTAGGAATATGGTCATTTTTATACGTCTACACTTATACATATCAGCTACAGATACTTCACTGGGGGCACTTTTGGCACAATAGGATGACAATAAAAAGGAACAAGCTATCTATTACATCAGCAGAACATTGGTGTCACATGAAATGAACTACACTATAATAGAGAAAGCATGCTTGGCATTGGTCTTTGCATCACAAAAATTAAGGCACTATATGTTAGCACACTCTATCAAGCTGGTAGCCAAGATTGATCCACTCAAATATCTTCTCAATAAAGCAACGCTTACAGGAAGACTGGCCAAATGGGTCATGGTTCTTATGGAATTTGATATTGAATATGTGGAACGTAAAGCCATCAAAGGATAGGTTATTGCAGACCAACTTGTTGATGCTCCACTTGAAGACAGTCAACCTCTACATATAGAATTCCCAAATGAATCAATCATGCACCTTACTAAACAATCATGGAAGATGTTCTTTGATGGGTCTTTCACTCAACATGGTTCTGGTGCCAGAATTCTTTTTATTGCTCCTCAAAAATATTCAATTCTGAAAGCTTACAAGATTCTCTTCCCTTGCACAAACAACATTACAGAATATGAAGCTTTGGTAAACGAGATCAAGCTGGCCATTGAATGGAAGATTGTTGAATTACACATATATGGAGATTCTCAACTCATTATCAACCAAATCAATGATCTATATTAGACAAGAGATGAGAACTGATGCCTTAAAAGAGAATGGTGGATGATCTCAAGAAATACTTTGCCTTCGTATCATTTCAGCAGATCCCCAAAACAACAAATAGAGCAACAAATGCAATGGCCACTTTGGCATCTATACCACAGCTACAGGAGTCTAATTTTCGCTTTGAATTCCTGGTGGAAGAGTTACATTATCCTGCCTATGATTCCCCCGAGTCCCAAATGGTCTGTTCTATTATTGGACATGACTCATCTCGTTATAGCCACATTTACTCTTACCTGCGTGACCAGGTTGTCCTTGCTAATCTTTCCCGAAATGAAAAAAGGAACCTAATCTGAAATGCGTCACGGTACGTCATCATTGCTAATGACCTATTCAAGTGAGGTTTAGATAATACTTTGCTTATATGTCTAGAAACTAAGGAGTCCCAATGCGCATTATCCGAGGTTCATGAAGGTGTTTGTGGTTCCCTTTCGAACAGTCTAACTTTAGCACGAAAACTACTAAGGGTTGGCTACTACTGGCTAGACATGGAGAAAGAAACTTTAAAATTTGCTAAAACCTGTGAAAAGTGTCAGCTCCATGGGCACCTTATACATGCTCAAGCAAGAAATCTCATACCCTTTGTGACACACTGGCCCTTCCAACAGTGGACATTTGATCTAATTAGCCAAATATATCCCGCATTGTCTAATGGACACAAATTTATTATCACTGCCACTGAGTACTTCACTAAGTGGGTAGAAGAGGTTTCACTCATCAAGGCAACTAAAAAATAAGTAGCTCTATTTATTCTTAATTATATCATATGTAGGTATGGTATACCTTCATCCATTATAACTGACAATGGAGGATGGTTCAAGAACAAAGATCTAGATGGACTCTATGAGAAATTCAAAATAAAACAACACTGGTCATCAGTATATTACCCTCAAGGTAATGGACAAGCAAAGGCATCTAACAAAAACCTATTGAGTATCTTGCACAGAACAGTGAACAAATCTGGGAAGGATTGGCATCTACGGCTCAATCCTGCATTGTGGGCTTATAGAACAAGTATCAGAACACCTACTGGGGCTACACCTTTTTCTCTAGTGTATGGGTCTGAAGCAGTATTACCTATTGAGGTGGAAATACCATCTCTAAGAGTTTCTTTGCAAGGTCTTGTTACTGATGAAGAATATAGAATATCTAGATTGCAAGAGCTCGAATTGTTGGATGAGCGTCGGCAAGTGGCGTTTGATTATCTCAGAGTGTATCAAAAGAGAATGTCCAGAGGATATAACAAGAAGGTTCGACACTGAGAATTTCAGGTTGGTGACCTAGTTCTAAGAGAAAATCCTAAAAAATCAACAGTTTCGAGACAACAAAGGGAAGTTCGAACCTAACTGGTTGGGTCCCTATATCGTTACTGCAGCTTTTGGCTCTGGTGCCTATCAACTCTCAACATCAGAAGGAGAACCACTTCGCGAACTGATCAACACCATCCATCTGAAGAAATTCTTCACTTAAATATTCTCTGCTCCAGCAGCCTATACAGCTAAAAAGTCCTGAAAAAAATCCATAAAAATTAGAAAAAGTCCTGAAAAAATCCTAAAAATCAGAAAAAGTTCTGAAAAAAATCCTAAAAATCAGAAAAAGTTTTGAAAAAAATCCTAAAAATCAGAAAAAGTCCTGAAGAAATCCTAAAAATCAGAAAAAGTCTTGAATAAAAGAAAAGAAAAAGAAAAGAAAAGAAAAAAAAGGGAAAAAGAGAGAAAATGCCTTGGTGAAAACCTGGTAAACAGGCACCTTGGTAAAAAAAAAAATGATGAATCTTTGCCAAGCAGGTGAAAACCTGGCAAACAGGCGCCTCTTGTACCCAAGAGCTCCATCTATCAACGCAACGTTGGCATTCCTACTTTCATGCAATTCTTTGATTTCGCTTGTACATATCTTTTAGTCACTTTTGTGACATCCTGGTTCTTTTGGAACCCTCATGGCTTGAAACCGATCAATGTCCTAGTATTAGGTAATCAACAAGAGCACATTACATGTCCTAAGCAGTATCAACCAAGTCAACCTTATGTTAGTGAAACCTGGCCATCCACTCCGAGTCAGTTACCCGTCTCCTAACTACTGAAGAGTTTTATCACTGAGTTAACAAGCAAAACAACGAAACTGAAAACAATCACTAAACTGTTTGAGATATGCATGAAATTTTCTTTGTGTGGTCTTTTATATTGGTTTTCAATTATTATCCCTTTGAGTAATTCGAGGAAGTCTATCTTGACTAAGAGGAGCAAGGATTGGGGGCATAATATTTTCTTGTTTTCTGCTTGTAGGAATGATCCCAATGATCTGGAAACATCTAAATTAGTTGGGTGTCTATGATAAGAGCTTTCACATCAAGGTGAAATCGCCTCACATACCTCAACTCCGCTTATTTGAATGCTACAGGGAGGTTCCCATCATTTCTTTGTCTATTTTGAGGGAATTTCTTTATTGTGCAGTCCAGGTCCATGTGTAATCTGTTCAAGGATATGAACGAGGAAAAAGGGTCATTACGGACAAGATAATTAATATTGCACATGAAAAGAAAGGAACTCTAATCTGCCTGTTGTGGTTGTAAAATGCGCAATGATGAAAATTAAGCTTTTCAAAATCTAGTGACTAGGTTTAGGTTGCATTTTGCATCTCATTTTGCATTTCATTCTACATCTCATGAATTTAGAGTGATTTCGGTATGGTAACAATGATTTCTTTATCTCCTGAATGAGATTTTGAAGTATCATCATTTATTCGCTAAGTGGTCTCTTCCTCATCAATTCTTCGATCGAGTACTTGTGTATTGAGATGTTTAGCTGCAAACATAAACATTTTACACAGATTCATACATTCACTATCATCCATTTGAATTCACCTTATTTGCATTCATATTATTGCATTGAAAAAATGAAACAAATTTTGCACTACAAGTTACTCATTCTCATCATTCGTTTGCATCATTCATTCATTTGCATATGAAAAGAAAGAAAAATAGACATCCATATTCATTTGCATTACATACATCCATACTGAAAGAAATGCATACATGTAGAATAAAGTATATAGAAAACATCTCAAAAATCGAATCAACACAAGTATAATGAAGTCAAATCGGATCTTGTATATATATCGTATCAAGTCTAAGAGTACAAAATGATGTCCAATGACATGTACAAACTCCCATCGGAGCAAGAATCGTATAGGCTACAAAAAATGGGTGTGTCTACAAAAAAAAATATCTTAGCTACAAAAAAATGTATCTAGCTGGCACCCTCTCTCTCATTGCCTAGTGGAGGAGGAGGAGCCTAATGATCAGGATCTTGTCGAGGTGCCCGAGCTCCCTCTGAACGTGCCATATACTATGAATAGGGGATCACTTGTTGTGCTACTGGAACTGCCACACTGTATGCTGCAACATAGTAGGCTGCCATGTTGTTCTAATGCAAAGCCTCCTACTGGAGGGTGTCTCGAGCTGCTCTCATCATCGTAACGTACTGATTGCGCTCTACTCTAAGCTCAGCCAACTGTCGGTCGCCTTCAGTCCTCACCTCTGCAAGCCGTCAATCTCTCTCCGCTAGCTGATTCTGAGCCACTGTCAACTATGAATGCAGCTCTGCAAGATGTACTCTCATCGACCACCCTGTGTCTGTCCCCTACTATCTCGCAAGCTATCCACCCCCATCTCCACCTCCAATACCACCCTGCTCATCCCTCCGCTGCCAAACCTGTCTCAGAGTTGCTTGCTCCTCCTTAGTCCCACCCAATCTCACTCCTACTCGCCCTAGGGATCCGCCCCCACCCCTTTGTTGTCCACCCTCAGCTAGAACCTTGTTGGCTGCTAGCACCAGGATCACCACCTATCCACCTCGGAGCCTTGGCTCTCTGTCCCTGTCCCTGCCTCTGGCCCTATCCCTGTCCCTATCCCTGTGCTGGTGCAGGGGCATCATCCTCAACATCCTCAATATGAGGAGCCTGCTCTGTTGGATCTATGAATCGAGGGAATGGATGCTACTAAAACCAATCCCTGAACTGGGGCAATACCTCTGCATCCGCCACATCGTCCAAATAGTCCCATCTCAGTCGCTGAAGACCAGTCAACTCCTACATAGCCAAGGCATAAGATAACCGTGGAGACCATCCCTGTCTCTCCTCATTCGCATAACACGCATAAGTTGTATACTCCTGGGATATCCCCTGAGGCAGGCCGGACATACTGCCTCATCACCCGTGAAATGACGAATCACTCAACAATGGTCTATGATCTCGCGATGAGAGGGCGCATAACAAAAACGTCCCTATGAACCAACCACTAGTCATCCCATGGCTCTAAGCCCCTATATGGTCTCCATACTATGGCTATCAGGTCATCAAGCTATCATCTCCAAAAAATTGTTTGGCCCAAATGGGGTTGTGTAATATAACCCACATACCTATATATAATTGGCTACCCAAGCTCTCTACTATCATCTAGCGTCGGTCGACAAACAGGAAGGTGCTCCCAAGCCCAAACCTGTAAAATATATACACCCGTAGCCATGCTCCTACCATCTCTATACACAATCTCATGCATCTCTTGATACATGTGAGCCAGTATACAAGAACCCTAGCCAAGTCTCTGAGGGGTCTCAACCAATCTCTCCAGCTCCAACCCTGATAGGGATAAACCCACAGGAGGACCAATTAAAGCTAAGTATAATCTTCCTGTTAAGAGACTCCTTCAAATGAGTGAGGAAAGGTTTTGTTTTTCTAGATAAGGCCCACTTTCAATTTTCACAAGCTTCACTCAACCCAAAACTTCCTCCTTGAGTTCTTCCCATCATTTGTTCATACACTTGCTCAACTCAAACTACCATGCTCACTTACTCAACACTTACTCAAACCCTTACTACAGGTCTAAACCCCAAATATAGAAAATCTGATCATACTGAGGTGTTGGGAGGTTTCCTTGAGTGTTTTCAAATGGATTCCAATGGTTCTTCAAGACCTTTCAACCTTGCACAAATCAAGTTTACACTTTTTGCAAAATGGGGCTCAAAAGGGCTACTAGCCGAATAGGGCTAATTTAGGTGAAATTTGTTCATATTGTCCAACGATGGAAAAAGAAACCATGGATCTTGATTGGGATGGTCTATTTAAGGTCCTAGCTCATAGATTTTTCAATTTTTAAGCCTTGAGATGGTCAAATAATGACTGTCCATATTTATAGCCATAAAAGTAGGGTTTTGGACGGTTTTGAACCATGATGCCTTGGAAATCACTTCTCCATCTTGTATCAAGATTCCACACTAATGATAAACCTATACCACAACATACCAATGACTTCCCTGCCACTAACAATCAAGCATTATGCCAAACACTTGGCAAGCAAACTAAAAAAGAACAAAAACACTGTCAAAATCACTGTTTTTCTGACTTTTCACTGTCTTTGTTGCACATTAGAGGGTTAGGACTTCCAAAATGATTATACCATGGAATTATTAAACCTTAAAAAAATAAATCAACCCTACATTGACAAGTTTGGTGAAGTCTTCAAACATGGAAAGCTACAAAAGACAATTTGTTGCAAAAAACCACTTAATTCTCCAAACACAGGGAACTCACTACCCCAATAGTTTGTTGTGATTTTCAAGGGCAAGATAGCTTCTCATGGAGCTCCAAATTGCTTCAAATCACTCATAGGGAAGGTGGAGATCTTTTCCCAATGTTTTTAGCTCAAATAGACTTTGAGAACAACATTTTGCTCAAAATTTCAATCTACTAGCCAAGTTACTCACTTAACTTGCCTAATAAGTGCTCAAATTCACCTTTTCTATCACAACGGACAGCAAAAACTTAAAATAAAATATGTACAAAGGTCCAACTTGGTCTCAAAGGTTCATTTTTTCTTGGTTACCCATGGAGACCAAGTGTTTCAACCCATTTTCCTCAAAACCCCAGTTCAGGGCAGCGAACTAGCAAAAACTAAAAGATTTTTATTTATAAACCAAAACACAGTAAAAACCCTAACGCGAACTGGCAAAAACTAAAAGATTTTTTTTTATAAACCAAAACAAAGTAAAAACCCTAACACAAAGAATGAAAAACCTTCATATAACCATGACACAAACTCCCATGAAATAAAAGTATGGAAATAGCGCTCTGTACGAACTGTTACAACATTTTTTGCTCAAAAAGCATGAAAAATAGTCATATTTCATTAACTTCTTCTTGCTAATACCAAGCCAACCTA
Organism: Cryptomeria japonica; assembly: GCF_030272615.1. Lineage (NCBI taxonomy): Eukaryota > Viridiplantae > Streptophyta > Pinopsida > Cupressales > Cupressaceae > Cryptomeria > Cryptomeria japonica. Next base: position 897,467,587 of record NC_081409.1, on the reverse strand, counting down.
TTTAAAATTTTTGAAGTGTCATTATATAGTCACACTCAAACCATTTAAACCCTTATGGAATCCATAACCACCTTGTAGAGTGATTTTACAACGTTTCTCACTTTTTGTCAAAATGTTGCTTGACAACATTGGCAATTTTTGACTCTGAGTGCATTTTTGGCCTACAAGACAAATATCTTCCACCTAACCATTTGAGATGGTGTAAAATTATTAAATAGACCTACTCCAATTCCTTGCTAATCTTGTTACAAGGTTTTTAACATATTTTCACTATAATGCCATTTTTGGCTTACAAGGCACTATGGGCCAAAACTGGAAAGAAAACTTGAGTAAAATTATCTAAACCACTCTAAGATAAACCTAAACCATAATGAGACCTAAAAAACACTCTTGGACTCTTAAAATAGTCCTTTATTCAATTCATGATCCCATCAGGATCAAACAAGCCAAAATTGTGAAGGTGCTCCTGCACCAGACCCCATCCACACTGGAAACCCTGTTGCCCTCTATCTGGCATCAGAAAACAACCAATGAAACTTGCTAGAACACATGCCAGCAAAAACTCCTCGCTATGTCCTCAATATGTCCCAACTGATGGAACGGGTCAAAACGTTCGGATCCCTGAATACATGCCTAACTACCTGTAATCCAGGTAACAGTGTGGTATCATAATCCACCTTATCCCCAGCAAAAGGGATACGAAGGATCCTGTACACATCCTCTGGGAGTGATAGTCAACTCCCCCAATGGAAAATAAAACGTGTTATTCTCTGAGTGAAAATGCTCAACCAATGCTGTGAGCGTACCTTGATTAACACAGATATCTAGTAAACCAAGAAGATGAGTCAAACCACATAAATCAACCTGAGCCTGTTCAACCTCAGATAAATGTCGTACTAATGCCATGGTGGGAGGATATACACATCGAACCTGCAAAAAACCCAACAACGAACATCAGAAAACATTCCAAATAAGTCAATATGAGAAATAAAACATCACGCAAATCCAACTAAGTGCAAAATCAAATTTTCAAGTTTAGACCTTCAAAAATTCTCAATGTTTCCTGAACAACAAAACATAGAAGGGCAGCATTTCGTACAAGTCAGGAATGGCTCTCGTACGATAAAACATTCCCAAACAACAAATTATAAGACTTCGCACGACAAAATGGTCTTTTTACTGACATGTCGTATGACACAAGGGTAGGGTTCAAATGACAAATCTAATGGCCCCAAACAACAAAAGAAAATTTATCAGTTACTCGTACAAGACAGGATCCTGTCTCGCATGATAAACCATAAGACCCGACCCCAAACATGCGAAAAACTTGAAAAATGAATAAAAAACTTCAAAATTGAAAACATAAAGAGGCTTGAGATCGATCACTTACCGCTGGCTCATAGTTTCAAGGTCGGTTATGACGTCTCTGGTGCTCAAATCGATGCTGACGAGTAGGGACCACCATTTTTCTCATAGAAGACTTTTTGAATTTTCAAACTTTGGAGGGTTAAAATGAATTGAAAATGACCCTTTTGTCCCATATATAGCCAAAAACCTAATTTTTCAATTTGCTTTGATGGTCATGAAAATTGTACCCTTAGCTAATTTGACCATCCTGATTCCATTTTCGGGATCGAAATCAAAATTTGAGATCATCTTGCTAGTCAATTTCATAAAGTGCGGACCACTTAGAGCTTTTCATCAAACTGCTCATTCTTTCTCCAATTTGCGCTCAATTTCTCATAAATCAACGTTGTATCTCAATTTAATTTCTACAAATCAACTTTGCGCTCAATTTCTTATCAATCAATGCAAAATTTTCAAAAATCCCCCTGAATCAATTTATGCTCAAAACAACATATCATTGCCAACAATTGCCTATAAATCATGTACCCTTGCTATCTTTCGATTTCGCTCCCAAGGGGGCATACTCATGACCTTATGACCTCACATCTTCAATGTTGAGAAAATTTTCAAATCTTCATCAAAAGTCAAGCAAAACATCTTTTTCAACTAAAGAAAATCAAATAAGACCTCATCGCTAGGGGCATTTCAACTTCATCGCTTTATATCAAGTTGAGATTTCTCGATCATCTGAATCAAATCAATCTCTAGGGGCATATCAATTTCATCGCTTCATATCAAGCTGATATTGTCTTCATCTGAATCAATCTCTTAATGTTAATCAATTTCATCGCTTTTCATCAAGCTGATTATTCATTTAAACTCAATCAAGGGTTTAAAGAGTATATATGATCACACTCAATTTAAGCAGGTGTTCAGTTTCCTTGCTTTGAATCAAGTTGGACAGTTTATCTTCTCTCATCGTATCTTGATCAATCAAGTTCAAGATTGATTTTTATCATCACTCACTGTGTCTAGTTCAATCAAGTTCTAGATCAGTAAGATCCGCTTCTTGATCAGTCAAGTTCAAGCTCGGTATCTTTTGTTTTCTATCATTCCTAAGTTCAATCAAGTTCAGGATCGGTATTGCTTTAATCAGACTTCATTCAGCTTTGTCGCTTCGAATCAAGCTAAACACCCCACTTTTCATCTAGTTCGTGATCAATCAAGTTCAGAACTGGTATCTCCTAGACATCAAATTTTCTTTGAACCAATGCGCTGCTCGCACATTAATTCAAAGAGCGGCAAATGTAATACCCTAAAAATGGTCATCTAAACCATGGGCCCCTAATCTCGACAACATCACCAAGGTCCTAACCAAAGGCAATTAAATAAATCTTGAGTACACAATTAATTCTTTAATCATCAAATGTCACATGGCAAATTAATCACTCAATATTAATTAAATATTTATTTAATTAATTGATCATTCCAAGTAAATTATTTTTAAACAATTATCCTATTTATCTTTATTAAATATCCTAGCATATTTAATTAAATAAATCAATTTGCCATAAATCTTCAAAAAAGGAAACAAATCGAGAAAGAGGAATTGGAAATTATAAGCACAAATCTTCAAAAATGAAAATAAATCAAAAAAGGAATTAATTGACCAAGAAAGAAATAAAAATTGAGAAAATAAATCAATTGGAGATAATCTTCAAAAACAAATTAAAAATTGATAAATAATCTCAGAGAAAGTAATTAAAACAATTAAATATTAAAATTGAATGAAATAGAGAATAAATCAGTTTTTTCTGATTTTATCTTAATTTTAGTTCAATTTCCTTTAAAACTGAGAAAACCATCCAATCACATCAATTCACCTGGATTGTGCTTCCTCTTGGAAAATCTTGACCACTCATCATCATTTGATCTCAGCCTTTGGTTTCTTTCTGAATTTTCTATAAATTCATGCTCTCATCTCTCATTTAAAAGATCTTGGAGAATATATTGTTATCATGTTGTTTTTGCTCTAGGTTCATTGATATTTTTGCATTGATATATTGCATATTAGTTATTCCATATTGCTTAACATGTTAGATTAATCTTGCATCCATTTAGCTTAATATCATGCTCATAAAGATTAAAGCCTTCGTCTTGGTGTAGTCTAGTCACTGGTATTGCTTATACAAATCTGAGAGCAATCTTATACTCGCATCTTTTAGAAGGCAATTGGTCGATTTGTTATGGTTTTATTATTCATGCTTATATCTGACTAACCATGCATCTAATGACTTAATTGAAGTGTTGTGTATTCCAGATACAAATACAGATCCACTTTTCTCACACACAGTTACAGGTTGTAAATTATCCAAGGAAGATGCATCTAAGTCTGTAGATGAAAAGGAATACAGGTCAATGATTGGCAAATTACACTATGTTGTTCACAGTCGACCGGATATTGCCCATGAAGTTGGTATTGTTGCTAGGTTTCAGAAGAATCCTAAGGAGGCACATCTGATGGCAACCGAGAGAATTTTGAGATATCTGAAAGGTACTGTTGACTATGGATTATGGTATCCATATGATGGAAATTTTGATCTGAAAACATACACAGATGTTGATTGGGCGGGAAACATTGATGACTAGAAGAGTACTACCGGAGGAGTATTCTTTTTAGGAGGAAGGCTAGTTTCTTGGAGTAGTAAAAAGCATAGTTGCACTTCAAAATCTATTGTTGAAGCTGAGTATGTAGCAACTTATATGAATTGCACATAAGCTATGTGGATGAGGCACATTTTGGAAGGTTTGAAGATGGAAATCTCAGAACCTATAAAGATTTTGTGTGATAATACAAATGCATTAAACATTTCCAAAAATCTTGTTTTGCATGCAAGGACTAAGCACATTGAATTAAAATATCACTTCTTGAGGGAAAAAGTTCAAAGTAAAGATGTTATCTTGGAGCATGTTTCTACCAAGGAGCAACTTACATATATCTTTACCAAACCTCTGCCTAAGACCACTTTTGAGTATCTTAGAAGTCAACTGGGGGTTGTCCCTCTTCATGAAGTAAGTTGAGCATGATGTTGATTGCATCAGTCCCTGAATTACTTGCAGAATCTTACATGGATTGATGAAGGAGTGGATGTATTCACAGGGGGAGCATCAACATCACAGTGAAAGTAGCATTACGTGTTTTACTTTCACTTTGGCATTGTTTTCAAATGGGGAGAAGAATTATGTGATTGGAGAGAAGAATTATGTGTCTGATTAAGTGACTAAGGTGAATACTTGGTAATGTAAACCAGGATTCCTATTCACGAATCTCAGCAGCAATTAGAGGCATTGATATTTATATTGCCATCAATGTCAAAGGGGGAGATTGTTGGCATTTGGAGATTATTGGTATTTTGCATAGAGGTTGTATTAATGATATGTTGTCATTGATGTCAATTGAACCGGTAATGGTATTCATGTTATTGCTGATATTGTTGATTTTGATATTGGCTAGTAATCAGTAAAAGAGATTTGTGGAACATGTTATAAACTGGTGAATTGGTATAAAGGGTTAAACCTTTCTATGTAATGTAACTAGTAAAACCCTATCAGTTGTTAAACCCTAACCGACCAAGTTTGTTGGTTTATTATATGATAAGCGATAATGATGGAGACATGTGTGATCATTTGATTGAGGATATATTCAAATTATTTTGGCGTGTTTGTTCTTGTCTAGGGAAGGAGCAAAGTGGATTGCATTTAATGAACAACATGTGATGAGTTACAAAGTCCATTGGAGCGGTGATCATGGAGCGGTTGAAATTGTCTTGAAGAATGTGAAGAGATTGTCATGATTTCTAACAGTCAAGATTGTACCAACTTGTTTGTAATCTCGATGATGAGAATTAGGTTTTTATTATGTTACCGACCTAATTGATTTCTATTTAAGTTTGATGAAGTTGTTTGTATAGGTTGTTGGCAAGGTTGGTAGAAAACCTGCTGAGTGTGTAGTTGCCAAACCGGTGAATGGATATGCACTTTGAGTGAAGGAAGATTGAAGGTTATAGAAGGATCTGATCAAGCAAAATTAGTGTTATTTAGACATATCAACAAAACTGTTGTTTTCTAACAATTACAGCAGAAGTTAAATCCCTTAATCGGGTGAGCTCTAACAAGCTTGGTTAGTCATTAAATCCTCTAACAAGGTGATCCATTAGCTTGGATTCTTAAATCCTCCAACGAGGTTACTCCTAACAGGGTATTGTCCTAACCGGAATTAGTTCTTAACAAGACTTATTGTAAAGCTCTAACAGGCTTTGGCTCCTAACGGGGCTAACTTCAGAAGAGTTCAGTTAGCTATCCTTGTGAGTCCCATCTCACCGTGGTTTTTACCTATTTGGGCTTTCCACATATAAACATTTGTGTCGAGTGGTGAATGCTTTTGTGGTTGTGACTTTATTCATTGATATTGTTAATTTTTGATAAGGCATGTTAAGTAGAAGCATTGAAGATGAATATGTTGAGTTATGATTAAGCATTGTTGATGTTTACATAGATGTTGAAGTTGTTTACTGTAAAAGTTGTCATAATAGTTAAACTGGTTGATGTCAAGTATTCTTATGAGTATTGATCTTAACTGAGATATGTTTACTTTGTTTGACTGAGTTTGAGTTTGGGAACTTTGTTTCAGTTTTTCTATATAATGATTCAACCCCCCCCCCCCCCCCCCCCTATCGGATACTTATTCTTTCATCATACCATCAATGATATGGAATTTATATTGAAGAACTTAGGACAGATGATGAATTAAATTATTTTAGAATTATTTAATCAAGATGAACTTTAAGAGAAATGATGAAATTTAATTAAATAATAAATACTTAGTTAATAGATTGATTAAGAAGAATATGAGACATGAATTAGATAAATAAAGTTTTCAATTTATTTATTGATAGAAGAATAAATCCATTAAGTAAATAATAAATATTTATTTAATTGCATCTAGTCATTTTTAGGTGTATACAGAAGTTATTGTTGATTGTTCTATTAGTAGTAAATTTTGCAAGAATTGTGTGTAGGATAAATATAATAGATGTGATTGAAATCTAGAAGTACTAGAGTAGAAGAGAATTTGGAGGTGATATACAATGATGTGTTTGGTCCTATGGATATTTGATTCATTAGTAAGTCTACTATTTTTTATCTGTTAATGATTATTCTAAGTAATTGGATATATTTTCTTAGGATCAAGTTTAAGGTGTTTCTCAAGTTTAAGGAGTTAAAAATTCTTAATGAGAATTATACTAATAGAAGAATAGAGGTTCTTATAATAGATAATGGCAAAAAATTATATTCTTTAAGTAGTTTGATGTATTTAATAAGCATGTTGTAATTGTGAAGTAAAGTAGTACTATGTAACACCACAATAAAATGGAGAGGCTAAAAGGTTAAAAAACAACTTGTTTGATCAAGATAAGAGTATGTTGAGAATTGTGGACGTAGGATAGTAGGTTTTCATAGAGACAATCAACACCACATGCTTCTTGAAAAATAGATCTCCTAACTTTTCCTTGAAAGTAATACACCATATGAGATGTGGATTGAAATGAAATAGATTGTGACACACTTGTGACTTATTGTTTATGAGGCATTTGTTCAAATTCCTAGGAAGCATTAGACTAAGTTGAGTTCTAAGGGAAAAATGTGTATTTGTATAAATTATGGTGAGAATGTTAAAGACTACAATATTTGGAATCTAGAAACCTTGAAGGTTCAGTTAAAGAGACATTTAGGGAATTTGAATGCGTACCTAAAGTCAAATGAGAACAGATGAGTGGATTTTAAAATAAATATGGAGAAAAAAAGTACCCAAAGGTGAACAAGAAAGCGGACAAGAGAATTTTGGAGAAGAAGAGGTTAGCACATCTAGTGACAATTATAGAGAATAAAATGGTGTAAATGTGATAGGAAATTATTAATTACTAATTGTGAGAAGGTCTACTAGGCAATGAATATCACTTGACATGTTTAAACCACCAAATTTTTATTACACAAGTTATTTTTGCTAATGTGCAAAGGAATGGTTGATGGAAAAAGGGTAATTCCTAGTTTGATAGTCTCCCTTGTTGCTAAGTTAATTCATTAGAATGTTGTTATTTATTACTATGACACTTGATTTGGAAATTGACTAGATAGATGGGTCAAGTTGCATGGAGACTCAAAGGTGCAAATATTCATGGGATAACTCAAGGGATACAAGGTGAAAGATAAGAAGAAATTAGTTTGTAAGTTGAATAGGTATCTATATGGGTTAAAGCATTCCTCATGAATGTAGAACCAATATTTAGACACATATTTGTTAGAATTTGGTTTTGGAAGAAGCGGCAAAAATAGGTAAATGGTCACATTTTGATTATTATTTTATATGTTGGTTATATGATTATTATTGGAGATAGTAAAGTATTGATTTATAAACTTAAAACTTATTTGTATAGTGAGCTTGGTATGGACTTAGGAGTTGTTAGATACATTCTTTATATGGAAATATGCAAGGATATAACCAATCGATAACTATAGATAAACTAGAGGAATACCCTGAGAGTCTTGAGGATGTTTGGAATGCAAGATAATAAACTGGTAAGTCCACCTATACAAGCTGGCACAAAGCTAAGTATGGAATAATATCCTTAATTTATGGTGAATTTGGAGAGCATCAAGAAGGTTTCTTATGCAATTTTGATAGGAAGTCTCACATATAAAATCATCTACAAACGACCATTTATTGACCAAGAAGTGGATTGTATGTAAATTCATGGTGCAACTAGGTAGAAAAAAATGTTAGACACATGTTAAGAGAATGTTCAAGTATTTAAAGGAAAATCTAGAGTATTTCTTAAGTTATCATGGTAATATTGATATAGTCAGAGTGATGAGAGTACACAAATTTTATGATTTATATTGGGTTGGAGCTTTTGACAACCAAATTTCTATAAGCATATAAGAGCTTATTCTATTTAGAGTAGTGATTTGGATGAACAAGAGGAAATAAATGGTTGTGCTACCAAATACTAAATAAGAATATATGGATGCAACACATGCTTGTAATAAAGTCATGTGGTTGAAGAGATTGAGTAGTACTATTAGTTTTAAGAGTTAAACTACGGTGATGTGTAATTCATAGTCTAATTTATCTAGCTAAGAATCTATATTACCATGCTAGAACCAAGAATATTGATGCATAATATTATTTTTTAAGGGAGATGGTTGAGAGAAATAAAATCCAAATAGAGAAACATAATAATCAATAAATTCTATAAAATCCTTGATAAAACATATAAAGTGTTGTGAAGTTCATGTGTAGGGACAAGTCGAGCTTATCCCATTCTGAAGAATGAGGTTTATCTCTTGGGTTGAATACTATAATGTTTTGCATGGTAAATATCAAGTGGTATTAGTATGTTAGAACTTGAGTGATATTCACTTGCAAAGGGTTCTTGTAGGAAGAGCTATAAAAAATTATAGTAAGAGTAGTGATTTACATATAACAATGATGTTATATGTGTTGTGGTGCCTCATATATATTGTTTCACATGTGATGATGCTATGATAATAATATAAAGTATTTTAAAGAACCCAAAAACACATACAAATTAAGTATTTTCTAGAGAATGACTAGTGATGTAGGAGCACATGGCAAAATTGGTGAACATGTAGTACGATCTAAAGGAAAGACAGTATCTTAGAAGATGACACCATCTACCATAAGCAAGGATCTAGTAGTATTAGTTATATTGATAACATTTATATTTACTAACATTGTAAAGGTTTTAGCTATTTATTTATAGTGTGTGGCAATGATATATTATACAAGGTGATTATCCATGTGGAGGCATCATACCTAGTGCTTTATGTGGTATGTCCATATCATCTATGGTCAAATTATAGTTGCATGACTCTTGTTATTCCATGAGTTGGTTTAATAGTTGGATGGTTGGTTTTCCCATGACAACACCTATACATCAATTTGTAGGAATGTGCCAAGGTTATTCATGGAAACAAATTCACTTTTAGATGTCAAAGACATTTGTATATTGTTGGTGTGTAGTAATTAGAGTAATTAAAAAGAAAGGTATAATGTAGATTGAAACTTTGTAGAAAGATTTTCAAAGACCTTATTGTTTTGAATTTGTTTTCATTCTGAACAATATAATTTTGAACATCTTTTGTTGGTGAGTTTCTCTTGAAAGGGTATTCCATATAAATATTCTATGTCTTATGTAAACTTGTGGAAATAAATTGTTCCATTTATTTCCATATGTGTTATTAGATAGATTCTGTAAGGGTTATTGACTATTATTTGGATTCAATAATATTAAATTTTCATTTTACCAATCTATCAATAATCTACAATAGGGGTCAAATACCCAAAAAATGACACTTTGCAACATAGAACTAATGACTGACATGTAAGACTAAAAGGATTTATATAATATTTAGAGTGGTTGAATCTAATATTCTAAACTTCTAGATGAAATCACAACAATCCTCTTTCATATTTGTGATTTGGTCCAAAATATGAAATCCTATCCTAATAATCTTTGATTTCATCTTTTACAATTCTTGGTCTTCAATACCTACAAGAAATGTTCATTTAATGCTATATGAAGTAAGGCAATAGAGGTGCCAATAAGAAGCACCATGGAGCTTACTATTGAAGGATTGAAGTTCAAGCCTTCATTCACCTTAGACATGAATGTGATAGAATTAACAATAAGGTAAAGAGAGATAAATGGAGTGGCAATGAATGATAGTTTGTGGATGACAATGAATGCCACAAGGTGATTGTTGATTGTTGATGTGAGTATCACTAGCAGCCAAGTTGAAGTCTTGAAGGAGAAGATGAGGAGTTGGGAGGTGCTTCAATGGCTTCCTTACAAAGCGAGAGCAAGAGTGGGAATGGGAATGAACACTTACGTCTTCTGCACTTGGCTCCCCACTACACAACACATATGTGATAGTGAAATGTATCAAAGAGTAGATCTTGAATGTATGTCTTCAAAATACATGTTGAATAATATAAAGAATTTGATTGTTCATTGATGAATGATAGAGAATGTTTAATGCACTTCAAACGAGACAGCGTTTGATATTTCTTTGTCAAAACATATTTTTTCTATTCATTTGTTCATTTGCACAAATAACCCAAGGTAACATTTTTAAATACACAACCCTAAAGATATACATTTGAAAATGACAATCCGTCAACATATTTTTTTTAATGCCACCTAAAACTAAATTTTAAAATATAATTATTGAATTCTAGGTTCTTTGTAAGTAGATTTCTCAAAAAGATTGTGTGTGAGTTTTTTTTATATAAAAAACTTGCACACAATCGTATCTTGAACTCTACTTACAAAGAATTCTATAGATTGTGGAAATCTTATATCATGAATTCTAGGTTGTATAATATTTTTCTTAATGATATATATATATATATATATATATATATGTGTGTGTGTGTGTGTGTGTGTGTGTGTGTGTGTGTGTGTGTGTGTGTGTGTGTGTGTGTGTGTGTGTGTGTGTGTGTGTGTGTGTGTGTGTGTGTGTGTGTGTGTGTGTGTGTGTGTGTGTGTGTGTCAATTTATCAATTACTAGTGCTTGCACCAAAAGGAGGTGCAATGGTTAAGCCGATAGTAATATATGTTCGATTGTATTTATTATAAAAAACTAATATATGTGATTATTTGTACTAATTGTTTTCATTGTAAATAGATTGTTTTTAAAATGAATGGAAATTAACTAACTCACAATATGTCTTCAAAACAATTGCAAACATAGGTCTCAAATACTTTATTGTAATTATATCTCGATCTTTGATCTAGCCATGACCTGTTAGCTTGTAGTAGATATATATTATTTAAAAATAACTGTCTAGTAAATTGAAAAAAAAATTGTAATAGTTTATTACATATTGTGTTCATGAAAGGGTTGGTGGTTTTTCAAATAAATTGCTCAAAATTGTAATTATATCTGGATCTTCATTTGCCCTATTACCATGTAGTAGATATATATTATATAAAAATAACTACTTAATAAATTGAAAAAAAAAAACAATTATAATAATTTATTATTTTAAATATGTTTTTAAATTATTTTTTATATTTATAATTATTAAAAACTAAACTGTATGACAAAACTAAACAGTATAGCAAGTATAATATCTATCAATTGCTAATAATTTTAAAACTATCTATCATCAATATGAATTGGATTTAAGATAAAAGATTTATCATTTATCTTTTCAGTGCAAAAGCAAGGGTTAATAAAATAGTTCCAAGACTTCATTTTTTACATTTGCTATTATAATGATCTTTCATTTTTTACATTTGCTATTATAATGATCTCAAATAAGGTTGCACCCTTAGAGGCACACCATAAGGAAAACTTATGAATAAAATAATAGATTAATATTATGAATGAAGCAATCTAAAATCTTAAAGAAAGTTAATATAAACTTTGAAACAATTCATAAAAATTCATAAACTATTATTTAGAGTTAGTAATCTAAATTTTAGAATAAAATGAAAACATAATTTTCTAATTTAATTAAATAGATTATTATTAAGAGTTAAGAGTTAGTAATCTAAATTTTAGAATAAAATAAAAACATATTTTTTTAATATAATTAAATAGATTATTATTAAGAGTTAATGTTTTCGAAAGTTTTTAATTTAGTAATTATATAATGATAATTTTCTACATGTATCCACTCTCTCGTACTATGAAATTTGGTAGATTTACAAAGAATTAAAATAAAATTTACCAGAAGCCTATGTCGTGTCATCTAAAACATTAATTAATTCTTAGGTAATAGATATCTTCTCATTTATAAAAATTAAATACTTACAAAATTTCATCCACTTCTACATTTAAAAAAACAACTTCCACAATATCTTAGAGGATTCATGAATTTAGTTTTTAGAATATCGACCAGCATTGTAACTAATGTTTTCAAGAAAATAAATTATCTCTTAAATAGATAATTGTTTTTTTAAATAAGATGAGTAGAATGAAATTTTTTATTTCTAAAATCATAATACAATAATATTTGATTAATGAATATAATAGTAAATAATAAAAAAATATTAATATTTGATAATAAATACATATTTAGATATTGAAATTATTTTTTATTAATGAAATTTACATTTAAATTTTTTTGATATGAGTAGAATGTTTAAAGATATTTATTATTAAATATTATTTATTTAAAAAATAAATTATTCACGAAGCTATTTCTTTTACCTGCTGCCACAAATTCAAAGAAACGTGCTTTTTAAATTTTTTCTCATAAAGGAAAAATCGTAACAGCAGAAAATCGTGGGAAATCGGGACCGGCAGAAAATCCCAGTGTGAATTCCCGGCATGTGGTTCCTTTATAGAAGCTCAATATAAACAACACGGTCTCCCCCACTTGATTGATGATCTCAACCGGTATAATGTCCTCCGATGATTGCTTCATGCAAGGCGGTGTTGCCTTCTCATGCGAGTGAACGCCTGGAACGGAAAACTATTCCGGCTATCGGCTAATTAATATTTAATAGGAAAAAGAAGAGATGGGGTCAAATTTTAAGGTATGCATAGGGAATTGCAAAAAAGTCACATTGAAAGCATTTGAAAATGTGCCGGCCGGCATGCATTACAAAATAAATAAAAAATTCCTTCTCATTTGGAATGGACAGGTGGTCAAAACTGAAACCGTTTGCTTTAAACCTGGGTTAACACAAAACCAACGGCGGGACTGCGGTAAATGTCGGGATAAGTGGGTGCATATATGGGCCCCACACGCCGGCCTATTCTGCCGGTATACTTTTGCTTTACTCCAACTTTTAATAAAGCCGTTTGAAATTTCAAATTAATCATACATTTCCTAAAAAAAAAGACATCCATTTATATTTAAATATGAAAAATAATTGAATATCCCTATTTTTACAAAAGATCAAATATTTGTTGGCTTGCATGTAAAAACACTTCAAATTGAGTACATAATGTCTTTAAGTCTTTAATTCATTTAGAGATCAATAGAGAATTGGATGATTTTGTTGAATTTTATTGGCATTACATGATATAGACACTAAGAATTTGCATTCGCACTTGAAAGCATATATATTATACAATTTGAAGTCATCATCAATTTATTTTATATTTTTATTTGTTAATTGCTAACAAACTAAATAGTTAATAAGAAAGTTTTATTCTCTCTCTACATGCTAATAACCTCATCTGGATGCCTCGCAATACCACCTATTTTTCGATAAGCAAACATATAAATATGAGAATTAGAAAATGGAGAAAAAGCACTATGCAACTAAGACTAAATTGTATTTTGAACGTTAGACTGTGTTTGAACTTGTTTTAAAATAGCATAGATATTTTGGGTAGATCTATAATAATTCAAATATTGTGGATGACAGCCTTTATATCAAATAATAGACAATAAATCAAAATTATGAAAAAAACAATCTATAATATTGAAAAGCTTATTAACTTGTGTACATGCATATGTACTATTTTATTTGGACAAAGTAAAAATCACAAATTCACAGTTTGTTAATATTATTTGTAATCAACCTCTTCTTAAATAGGATTACTTTGTGCCAAAAATTGTAGCTAGTTACAACTCTATTGTGTATTTTTTTTAAATCAAACGAAGATTACGTGCACGTATCTTTAGTTCCACTATTAATACATACAAAGATTTATCAATGTAAAGGTGAAAAAAAATCCACTTTCAATGTAACCACATTTTTTGTTACGTTGGTATGCATGGTGTTGGCCTCCTACCATGTGTTGATAAAAAATATCATTGTTATCAATGCCAAGATTATATTTGCAATATGAAGAAAAGACTTTATGCTTGAACCTCAAAAAAAAAACCCTAAAAATTTGTATTGATTGCATCATGCAACTCCTTCACCTAGGCAATTCTCTTTGAAGCCTTTGCAACTTGTTGATGTGTGATCTTATGCTAGGTGACATTATGATAATTATTTGACATCTTATGTGTCTCTATGGGCCCATTATGTGACCAATAAAATTGAAGCTTAATATGAAGATTTGATTGTATAGCTCCACATACAAGGTTGTTTCTTATTGCTTTGCTTACTCTTCTCATTAGTGAGTCACCTTGTGAGAAACAACTATATTTCATTTAATGTCCAATGCCAAGCCATGTGACAACACTACTACATTTCAAAGGTGGTTGCCTAAACTTTATTGACAATATTTTAATACCTTAGTCTTCATTCTTTCTTGTGTCACGTGTCAAAATATGAACTATCCAACTATGATAAATAAATTTCAAGACCATGCTATTTCCTTTGTTTCAAAAAATATAGTAAATGATGTTGTTTGATTATAGCACAATGCCTCTTCACATTAATGATTCATTACTCCTTAGATTGTTTTAATGTACAATGTGTGCTACTTCATCAATTTCATTTTAAAATTATGATTGATGACTATTTATTATTTAATGCAAAACTTTTGACCATTTTATTCCACCTCCATATTTCCTATGCTTGAACTAATCATTATTGTAGTCATTGTATCATCATAAGAATATTTTTTTGCATGGTTGTATTACTTACAAACCCTAAAGCTATGCATTTATCTTAAATCAAATACTTAAAAACCACAAGAATTTGTAGATATATTTTTAGTAAAAAAATGATACCAACAAGTCTCTTCAAATGAAACAAGTTGAAGAGAACCAAGCCAACAGAGATTCAAGAGAAAGTCTTGGTATTTTTCATCTCATATCGACTTAATCTTTTGTTTCTAAATCAAGTATCTTGGAGGTTGACTAAGTCAATTATCCATTTCCATATGTTGTATCCCTCATATATGGTTGTATGTATAAAAAAGTGTAGGTCATTCAAGCTTTCTTAATCCAGATTCATAAGTGTCTAGATTGTGTGACCCTGTATGTTTTAAAATTATTTTTAACTTTACATTATTATTTTTAATCGGTAATATGTAGTTTTTTTATTAATTTATTCAAGCAAAACATAGTAGTATTACAAAAAAATTCAAAAAGCATGAAGTCTACATGTGACCACTCCCCAAAACATTTATCAACTACAGCCTCGCCAACCCACCATTACATTCATCAACCGGTTGGCTTTCAATAAAAATGCCAACATTATATCTGTCAATGATTACCTACAATAGAGAACCAAAAATGAACCTCCATTGACCACCAAACTACACAACTAAATCATGCCCATAGCCCAGACCGCAAAAACCCCATTATAGGCAATGCATTTACATACATATCAATTAAAAGCATTGCAAACCCTCCTGACAATATATAGCTCAATAATAACATAAACAAAACAAAACACAGAGCGCTTGAAACCCCTTCTCCTCCAGAAACTAGGGCACGTTGTGGGCATGTCCACTCAGGCCTTCACTAGTAATGTTCCTCCTTTCATCAATGCAGCATCATAAGTGTACACCACCACCCTTCTTTTCTTCTTTGAACTCTGCACTCCAAATTTATTCCTCTTATTCTTTCCCTTGGCTTCCTTCATTACAAGTACAAAAAATTCGTTGCCACACAAATCTATCTCTTTCTCTCATGGGTAGAGCTTGAGAGAGTCCCAACCAATGGTCGTTTTTGCTTTGTGTTCATCCATATCCAACCCAAGGGCTAACGAATGAAGGGAACCAATTCCTTTAATTTGTAGTGTCATAAAATTGTGCCTCTTGAAATTTTAACCACATTTGAGGTCCTCACCTTGGCGATGACACCCTCCTTCCTAGCCAAGACCCCTTTCTGCATTTTCACCCCTTGACCCCTTCCCATTTGAGCCCTGAGATAGCCTCAGGACCCTATCTGGGCCCCAAGATAGGGAAGGAAAGGGGCATTGTGCCCTTGTCCCCCCTAGGACGAGGGCATCCCACCCTCTTAGGGTGGCCCCAAGATAGGTCCCCCCGACCCTATCTGCACTTTGGGATCCCAAATCTCCTCAATGTCGGCCTTTGGTGAGATGAATTAATATTTTGAGGCATGTATAAAAGGGAGTTGGTTTTCTCATTTGTGGGGAGGCGAAATTCAAGCGAAGTGGATCATAAGAAAGCATAGGGGAAGATATACATCATCAAGCATTCGAGCATTCAAGTCTTCTTCATTCATCCATTGAAGCAATATTACACATTTATTTGCAAGCATGTATGTGTGTTAGGGTTTTGTCATGTCACATGCCATTCCATGCAACACTTGTGATTTACATTCAAGAAGCAAAGCAATCATCATCAACAAGTTGCAGATCTACAAGGTATACATTTCCATTGTTTACATTCAAGCATTTGCAGTTACTTTCTTTCAAGGTTGATTCCTCAACCAGGATTTGAATAAGGAAAACCCCTATCCACAATCCTTCTTCCCCTCTTTTATGTGTGTAGGTTGCAAGTGTGTAGTTGTAATTGCAGGTTTGGGCTTCATTTGTAGAGACAGAAGAACCCTTTTCGTTTTGCAGATTTTGTGGAGGACCATGTACACTGTCGCCACGGTCCCGGTGACTTTTCTCCAAATTTGTAGGGCAGATTCGTATCAGTCTAATTAGCTTAGTGTAGCGTCCTAAAATTGCGACACTTGCAATTTCGACTGCATTTCGGTCTTCACGATGGCGACGCAACACGCAACCTGAATGGAGACCCCAAAACTTGCTCACGACACTGAAAACTGCATTTTTCAAGCACCATTGGCCTGAACCTCCTTGCACCCCGTTGTCCCGGAGGTGGGACCAGAGCGCCCAGCGCCCTGGTCCCTCAGGACCATGGCGCCCAGCGCCCTGGTCCCTGGGTCCTATTTTGGGCCCGGTTTCCTAAGTGATATCGGGTCTTTTTTATTGCAATTTGGAAATATACTTCCCTGGTCGGCCTAAGGTCGGGAAAATCAGTCTATCAGCCCTAATTGACAAGTATATAAACTAATTTTTTCTCTCTCATTTGGCATGAGAAGGACATATGTGAAAAGCGTGGAAACTATACTCAAGCATTCAAGCATTCAAGCAATTGATCATTCCAAGACTCCATTCAAGGCTAAGTGTTGCATTCAAGACAAGGATTCAACCATTGAAGAGGAGATCACATACAACATATTACTACAACATACAACATACAACATCTAAACCTTTGCACATAAGGATACAAACATCCTTAGAACAAGGTATTAGTACTTGTTTTACATTACAATCATTTACATTTACAACACTTGCTCATTTCTTGGTTAATTCCAAAACTGGGGTTTGACCTAAAGGCAAACCCCTAATCCCTAACCCCCCATCGTCTTCGCTTTTCTGTGTGTAGGTTGCAGGTACGCGGCTGAAATTGAAGATCTGGAATCCTTGTGCAGAGACGAACCGATCCCACTTCGTTTCGCGGATTTTTCGGAGGACCGTGGCGCCGGGCGCCATCGTCCCGACAACTTTTTCTCAAATTTGCAGGACAGCGCCGTATCGACATTCTACTGCTAATTCCAGGTCCGCAGCTTCATCCTATAACCTAAACTCAGTTTATAAGCGAATCTTTATGACTTTCTATGCATCCTTAGCTTAATTTCCTTAATTAACATTCTTTACAAAAGAGGGTAGCCTTGCTTTCCTACCCCTTGAAATTCATTTAGCATCCAATCTTGCATTGCGTGGGATTGGATCTTATGAGTTTCAACCCCTCTTTTGAATGTAAAGTCTCTCCCCTAAGTGAAAAACCATCGAATCCTAGCGAACCTCCCTTCTCTCTCCTCGGAGTTAGAAGAGGGGAGACCAACTAGGGTTCGACCGCGATTTTCCACTTTACAATTAGATCCAAATTTGCAGCGCAATCCCGAACCGGTAGCTCCTCATTTCACTCATTTTCTCTCTTTGTTTCACATAGTCAACAAGTCAACTTTCCTATTTATAAAAGAGGGTAAAACATAATTCAACCCTTGCAATCCACTTGGAATTCACATCCTTGTCTCTCTTGGATTTGGATCTAGTGGATTCAAGCCCCTCTTTTGAATGTAAAGTTCTCCCAAGTGAAAATCATCCTAGTGACTTCCTTTCTCTCTCCTAGGTGGGGAGTCACTAGGGTTCAATTTTCCACTTTACATTTTGGTGAACCCGACATCCTAGATCTTAATTATAATTTCTCATTATTAGATATGATTCATTCCAATTTTCATTTCAAATTTTCATTTCCAAGTTTGATCTTTTTGCAAATTTTAGAGGTTAATTGCATAAAAACCCTAATTTTTCATTTTGAGGAAATTAAGCTTGTGAAGTGTAACATTTTAATTGCTTGTTTCAGATCTGATTTCTATTTCAAAATTGCAATTCAAATTTGTCTCTTTATTTTGAAAATTCAGTGGTTAAATCATAAAACCCTAATTTTAAGATTCTTTTATTTTTGACCTTTGACTGCAAGTTTGACCGATCTAGACATCTCCAAATCGGTGGTTTTTTTGGATTCCGCATTAAAATCATAATTTCTATCATCCTTGAAAATTTTGAAAAAATTTGGTCGAACCATGTGCACTTTCGACACGATCCTCGGCTTTTTTCTTGAAATTTCGAGAGACGGAATTGACTGTATTTTTCTGCTCAAATCCAAAAAATTGGTGTACTTTATCAATTTTAACACCCTCTAAGGTCGAACACATATTTAAATTTCACAGTTTTAAATTCAAATTTAAAATCTGTAATTCAAATTTAAAATTTGTAATTCAAATTCCATTTTCCCTCCTTTATTCAATTTTCTATGCATGTATGGGGTGAACATTATTATGGTTAAATGACATATGAGTTTCTTGTTTGATCATAAGTGCATATGGAGTTCCTATCTTATTTTTCTAATTCAATTTTGAGTTACATTAACGATGTTCATGATGTTCCCTTTCATGCATATGATGATAGTTTAGTTCTCCCTTTCATTCATAGCTATGATTTACCCTCTCCCAAAATTGATCTCATTAATGAGGGCACATTGGTGCAAAAAGGGAATGTGGACACTTCTTTCAAAGATCTCCCTCCTAAAGAAGAATCTTTGGAGAATTGTGTTCCTTCTTCTCCTAAAAAGTACCTCCCTCATAAGGATTATTTAGTGCAAGGGGATGATATTATGGGTACTTATCCTAGTGATACCATACCTTATTTTCATGATCTTCCCTCTAAAGATGAAGCATTCATTACATATAATAGTCATTTTTCTAATGAGTTTCTTGAACATAAAGATACCTTAGAACAAGAGGATGATATTATTTCTCATCATAATGCTCTCTCTCCCAAAAATCAAGAGCCTAACAAAAATCAAATCAATTCCATTCATGTTCCTATGAAACCAAAAATTCTTCCTGATTATCATGTTGTGCCTTACACATATACTAATGAGGTAGTTGATGAGAACATAAGTGAAGCATCATATTCTTTCTTAGTTCCTACAATCCTCTCTTCGATTCACTCAAATACACCATCTCCTACTAAAGAAGTTCCTAAAGAAGAACTCTTACAGGATGATTGGGGGTCCTTAGATTTCACTCCTACCTTTTCTAGAAAGTCTAAGATGCCTGAATTTTATATTCTAATTTTTTCTCTTAACACAAATCTTTCAAATTGATTCAGGTATGTTAAAAATAACATCTGACGATGAATGGCATATTCATCATCATCATTTAAAATAACATTCACGTTTCTATTATGTTGCTCCTCGCTATGTGACATAGTTATCCTACTTATTGGGGGATCCTTGTCATTCGTGGTGGTACAATTTTAGGTGCAATAATACTTAGTGAGCAATGTAATAGTCTATGTATTCTTGCCTCTATGCTTGGGGGGAAATAATGTTCCTTTTTCTCTTTCTAAGGTTTCAATATTTTCTTTATGGAGTACATTATTCATAAACTTGATGTCCTTTCTTGCATGGAGTATTTCTTCATGCGAGCGCATGTTTGTTTCATGAGTGGAATCTTCTCCTTGCTTCAAATGGTACGTCTATTATGAACAATCTCTCCTCAAAGAACTTTTTTGAATCCTCTTCTTTCTCTCTCTTTGAAAATTACCTCTTCTATTGTGTTATTCATAACTTGATGTGCTTTCTTGAATGGAGTTATCCTTCATGCAAGCGCATGTATGTTCCTTGGTTAGCATGTATTCCTTGCTTGAAATGGTACGTCTCTTATGAGTAATCTCTCTCTCAAAGTTCTGTAATTCTTCTCATTGTCCTATACTTGGGGGGCAATGATCTCTCTCCCTCTCTCTTTTTCTAAGGATCCACTTTTCCCTATTGTGTGGATGATGTGAGTTTTATTACTTGATGTCACTCCTGGTGCGTAATTATTGGTTGTTTTCTCAAGGATTCTCTCTTATACAAGAGGTGTAAGTCTTTGACTACAACCTCTTTCACACTTCGTAATGTACATCTATAACAAATCCACCCATCCCCGATAGGGCTAAAAGTGTGTCATCCTTCATCAAGAATCTCTTTCACCTAGCAATAGGATGAAGGATCGAATTCTTGTTCTCTCCTTTTCTTTGTTCTAGAAGATGTTATATTTGTCTAAGACAACTTCTCTTGGAGGAAGATGTCTTTCGAACAAATATCTCTTCTCCTCTAAGGATCTCCTTTACACTTACAACAAGATATCTCTTTTCCACCATCTTATCCTTGCTTGAAGAGTATTCACTCTCTTGCTTGGGTTTATGACATTGTTGCATAATAGATATCTTCTTTGTGATGAAGGTAGGTGTCCTTGTTCTTATTTCCTTAAGATATCAGTCTTACTCTATGTTGACATCTTAAGGGGGGGGCACCCACACTGCTCCTTTGTACTATAGTTCGCTGATGCATTGTATAGTGGGACATTCTTGGAACCAGAGGGTGGCCTCTTAGAGAAAGATGTCATCACTTTTCTTGTATAGTGAGACATTCTTGGAACTAGAGGTAAGCCTCTTATAGAAAGATGTCATCACTTTTCTCTTGTACAACTAGTCATTCTCGAAATCAAAGCACAAACTCTTAGAGCGAGATGATGCCACTTTTCTCTTATGTAGGGTGATTATTCTCGGAACTAGAGCACAGACTCTTAGAGCAAGATATCATGCCTTTCTTGACACTTGTACTATGCATTCTGTATGTGGGAAAATGTGGTGACGAAAATGAATAACTCGAATCCAAAAAGACCCACACACCAATGAGACTCTTGGTGAAAGTATATGAACTGATTCAATCAGTTTAACTTCCCAAGGGGTGTCCCATTGTTCTCTATCTCACAGGATCCCTAAAGTCAATGTTTTGCTCTCAGATTATTGAGTAAAGTGACTTAGGAATGACAAATCCAAGAATGAGTGATGTTTGATTTATATGTATGGATGCATTCTAAGATATATATGATGTTAAAACTATGATGATTAAGCTAGTATGTAGATTATGATATGATAAAAGATTAGCCAATTATCCTAGCATGATATACTATCCTAACATGAATATCTTGTGATATTAAAAATATTCCTAAATGCCATGATGATATGATAAAGAGAGGCTAAAATGTTTAGTAAATTAGACTATAATGTAGATGCATGAAAGATTGTTGATATGAAAAATGAGTAACAAGAGATAGGATTGACAGTTAATCAATCCATGTTTACAATTCTCACCAATGAAATGGTGGCAATTGTCAATAAGAGGTTACTTGAGAGGAGATACAAGAAGAATTAAATGCCTGAGAAGACATGAAGGTTACCCTAAGAGGTAAGGGTTAAGGTTAGATTAGGGTTACCCAATGGATAAGGTTTTTACCCAAGGGGTAAACTCTTGTGCAAGGGTTAATAGGATAACCATGGCCAAAGCCATGAATGCCTGATGAGACCCTTGGGTCAAAAGGATAGTTAAGTTAGAGGAAAGTCTCTAACTAGACGTCAAAGATGAGTTAACCATAAATGGTTATGTAAGAGCCTTTAATGGTTTGGAAGACTTTAGAGGTTAACCATTTGAAGACACAAAGCCTTTAATAGTTATTGAAGACTTTGGAGGCTTTGAGAAGTGATTTCTCTTTACTCAAGAATGTGACAATAATTAGGAAATGAATTAGGCTAAATTGGAAGTGATTAGAAGAATCTAGAAGGGGTTTAGGAGGCAAGTAGGAGATGTAGGAAAATGCAAGTGGATGAGGGAAAATGATCTTAATTAAAATAAAACTACTTTATTTCAACTAAAATAGATGCAACTTGCATAAATACAAGTGGGGGGATTTAATAAATAATTAGATTTACTTATTTGCAAGGATCAATTTAATTAAATGTAAATTTAATTAAAAAGGGAGAAAGGGAAATTAATTAAATAAAGTGATTTATTTAATTAAAATCTAGAAAAGGTTTAGGTGAATTTAATTATATAAATTGAGTAATTCATTTAATCAAATAGATGAAAATGAAGAAATTAATTAAATAGATTTAATTAATAGAGGGATAGGGTTAAAATAAATATTAAACATTTATTTAGGAAAGTGGTCAGATTTATACGTCTACACATTCCATAACAGGTTGTAGCATACTCGGGCATAGAGTCCTATGAGGTGATTCGAACTTCACTTGCACACACACACACTTGAGGTTGGGTGGAACTAATGGTGTTCCCACTCTCCTCCCTTGCATGGATCACCTAGACAGACTCTAGGGGGTAGATTTCCATGTCCTTCTCTCCATGGATCACCTAGTTTTAGGGGCGAGATGTGCATGGTTTCTCTCTTGTTCGCCTTTCTTCTCATGGATCACCAAAGTGTGTATTCATGCCCTCTCTCCTTCCTCTCATGAACCCATGGTTTTTCTATTGATAGTTCATGGATGATGTCATCTTTGCTCTTTTATGTGATTGCTTGTGTTTATGTGATGGCATTGGTCTTTGTGTCCTGATTATTTGTTGAGACATTTTGAGTATTGAGGTCTCTTTGACTGGTTGGTTTGTCGTCTTGTATCTTGTTTTTGTTGTGTGTCTTTTGCGCTTTGTTTTTATTTTATGTTTTTTATGTGCTCTTGCATATGTTTGAGTGAGTTAAGATCCTAGGATTGGGGAATTTTGTTCCTCAAGATTAGTGACATCTTATACTCCTTGTGGTATTGCTCTGCATCTCTCATCTTCATCTCTATTTCTTCTACTTTACTGGTAGTAGTGGCGTAAGCCATACTCTCGCTAAAGTGGGGGCTAAATGTAGTGTCATAAAATAGTGCCTCTTGCAATTTTAACCACATTTGAGGTCCTCACCTTGGTGATGACACCCTCCTTCCTAGTCGAGACCCCTTTCTACATTTTCACCCCTTGACCCCTTCCTATTTGAGCCTTGAGATAGCCTCATGACCTTGTCTGGGTCCCAAGATAGGGTAGGACAGGGGCGTGGTGCCCCTGTCCCACCCTCTTAGGGTAGCCTCAAGATAGGTCTCCCCGGCCCTATCTGCACTTCGGAATCCCAAATCTCCCAGATGTTGGTCTTTGGTGAGATGAATTAATCTTTTGAGGCATGTATAAAAGGGAGTTGGTTTTCTCATTTGTGGGGAGGCTAAATTCAAGCAAAGTGGATCATAAGAAAGCATAGGCGAAGATATACATCATCAATCATTTGAGCATTCAAGTCTTCTTCATTCATCCATTGGAGCAATATTACAACATTCATTTGCAAGCATGTATGTGTGTTAGGGTTTTTTCATGTTACATGTCATTCCATGCAACACTTGTGATTTACATTCAAGAAGCAAAGAAATCGTCATCAACAAGTTGCAAATCTACAAGGTATACATTTCCACTGTTTACATTCAAGCATTTGCAATTACTTTCTTTCAAGGTTGATTCCTTAATTGGGGTTTGACTATCCACAACCCTTCATCCCCTCTTTTCTATGTGTAGGTTGCAGGTGTGCAACTGTAATTGCAGGTTTGGGCTTCATTTGCAGAGACAGAAGAACCCTTTTCATTTTGCAGATTTTGTGGAGGACCATGTACACTGTCGCCACAGTCCTGACTTCTTTTCTCCAAATTTGCACGATGGATCCGTATCAGTCTAATTAGCTCAGATCCGAAGTTGCAACGCGATCCCAAACTGGTAGCTCCTCATTCCACTCATTTTCTCTCTTTGTTTCACACAGTCAACAAGTCAACTTTCCTATTTACAAAAGAGGGTAAAACATACTTCAACCCTTGAAATCCACTTGGAATTCACATCCTCGTCTCTCTTGGATTTGGATCTAGTGAATTCAAGCCCCTCTTTTGAATGTAAATTTCTCCCAAATGAAAATCATCCTAGTGACTTCCTTTCTCTCTCCTAGGTGGGGAGTCACTAGGGTTCAATTTTCCACTTTATAGAATTCATGAATTTCGTCAATGCCAAGCCCTTCTCCCGCATTGAACCCTGCCTCGGGCATGGCCATGTCCAAAAACTCCATCAAACCACAAAGCCAGTCATCCTCCACACAATTTCACAACATATGAACCAAAACCTCCTTTAATTACCCCAACTCGAACCCCCAACCCAACACCATGGACACCACATCCACATTCACTCTGTATTTATGAATTGTCTTTAAAAAACCCTCCCCTAATAAAGTCTCCATGATTTGCACAAAGGCATCATCGCTAAACTTGAAGACAAACTTAATTCTCTTTGTAGAGACGTCACCAACAAACACCAATCGTTGCCTGAAGGTATATGGTGTAAATTTACTCTCCATCCCTTTCAACACCTCAACAACCACCAAATGCATCCAAAAACTAGGCCTAGACACCTATAAATAATGCTCGACCACATCACCAAATTCTTAGCCCTACTAAATAATAAATGCATTTTGATGCCCTACTGTACGCAACCCCCCACGTCATCATCCTCCAAATGTCTATACTCTTCCACATGTGTTTCACCCACATCTTCAAATGATATTGCCCACTTGGACAATACGTTAGCAACTTCATTGCCTCCCCGTCGCACATGTCATATGGTGTAACTTCTGAACAAATTTAAATCACTTTTAATTTTATAAATAAATTTATTTAAATGTCATGATTGGGCTTCGCCTTTGATGATTGCATTTGTAATTATTTACGAGCCACCTTCTAGATGTAAGTTTTGTATGCCCAATTTTATCCCCTAATGAATTGCCAATAATGTCGCTTTAGCATCTGCTTCATTATTCGTATCTTCCGAGAGCTTTTGGGCTCCCATCACCAAAATGTTCCCCCATCCAATCTCTAATCACAATTCTAGTACCTAATAATATTGGATTACCCTTAGATACACCTTCAAAATTTGCTTTGTACCATCCTTCCAAAGGTGCTTCCCATTTTATTAAACATCGTTCACCATCACTCGTATTCACCCTATAGAGCCCATGAACGAGAATTTTAACTACATTGTTATCTAAACTATCACCCCTAAAATTTGTTTTGAAGACATAAAAACCTACATAATAAGTCTTCTTAGCCCCTTGCAATCACATCCAAATGTAACTCTACTCAAGATCCAATTGAGTAATTATCATGGGTAACAACAAAGAAACTCAAAAAGGTCAATAGTATAGGTGTCTTGACAAGGATGGAGGATTCTCTTACATTTGAGATTAGGTGAGATTTGTTCAAATTTTTCTTTAAGAAGTCATTTTACATGATCCCTCTATGTCATGAATGGAGGTGGAACTAGGGAAATTAGTTATACCAAATTGCTTTATCGATCTAGAATTGGTTAGGTGGACAAGAAAAAATTATAACCCTAAAACTCATGCCCATGGGATATGTTATTCATTGTCAATAAGGAACTTTTGAAAGTAATTTTTAGCCTTAACCTTATCACCAAAGAATTACCAATTTCGTAAGTATTGTCTACTGATTATAATAAGATTAAAAGTAGTTATAGAGCCAATTGGCTACCCCACTATAGGTTGAAAGGGGAAGAAAGAAAGCTAGATTGAATTCCTACTAATGAATGGGCCTTTTGACATGTGATGGTGAAAATTTAGGGTTTCCATCATTAGATGTATGAAAACCACTAATTTTTACTTCAAAAGAGGGTCCCAATCCAACAGATCTAGTCACAAACTAGCAAGGATTTGGACTGAGAATTCTTATTGGATTGGGGTTTTGATGATGTGAATTAATTAAAACCTCTCTTGTAAATTAAATTGTTGAAATTAGGGTAAAAGTGTTGTAAATTGAAGTAGAAATGCATAAACAATAAACTACAATTACAGGATTGAGCCACAAACCTGGATTTAAGCAATGTAAGTAGATTGGGACCTGCTCCCCAAAAGAGCCCCTAAAATTTTAGGACTGTGGTGGTGGTCACCCTAGGCCTCTGAACTTTTCACACTTTGAAGGAGGATTGATTTGTCACTATAAATAATGCTTATTTGAAGATCGTAGCTTCATACATGTTTCCTACACACAGAATAAAGGTAAATAGGTTGGGAATAGGGGTTTTCCTAAGTCAAACCCCAATTTTAGAATTAACCATGAAATGGAAGTGAAAGATAATTGAATTGTAGTAATGGAAATGTTCTCCTTTTGAGGGAGATGTTGAATAATGACCAAAACACAAAATGATAGACCTCCTTGTGAAGTTTTATTTGTCTCCGCACAAAATTAGGGTTTCATGAAGTCTTCAATAACATAGAACATGAATGTCAACTCCAATGCTTGAATCTTGACTCTATTGTTGCTCTAATGCTTGAAGGAAGACAGATTGCTTGCTTGTTTGATCTTGAATGTTTGATTGATTGATATCAAATTGAATTTCATGTGTGTGTATTCTCGGATCATCAAATGAGAAGGGTAGACCTCTTTTTATACTTGCTCGTCGAAAAACAAACTAATTTTCTGACACGAGGTGACACAAAGATGGATTTCTTACTCTTATTTTAATATTGTTAAGGGGCCCAATTTTGGGCCCTAATTGGGAGGACCAAGGTGTGGTGCCCCAGCCCTACCTAATTAGGCTCAAAATTTTAAGTGAAGGATGATGATGTATTTAATGAAAATGATGATTAATATGCAAAGCAAAATCATAATCAAGTCCTATTCAAGCCTCGAAGCGCGTACGCCAAGGTGAGGGCTCCAATATGGTCAAAATTATAAGGGAGTACAATTTAGGACACTACATTTAACCCCCAATTTAGTGGGAGCATGAGACTAAGCATACTCTTAGTAAAGTACAAGGTTCACATTGAAAGGCTTTCATCAAGATGCTAAGAAGGCAAGACACACCAAGCCCCCAGTGGACTTCAGGTATCTTACGACTTCAAGATTGAGATAAAAGGGACATCATAGAGAAAGAGAACCATGACTGTAGGCCCAGTAAGGTTCACTTATCATGAGTCATGAAAAGAAAAAATAAAAAAATTACAAAGTAAAAGACTAAGTTCGCTAAGTAACTTGAGTATCGAGAGAGAAATATTGACCAAAGTGTATGCCCCCAAGTTAAAGCGATTGTGTATGCCAAAATGGGAGCAATTGCTTTAATGTAGTATACATTTATCTAAAAGAGAAGCACATTATCACAATGATATGCCACTAAGAATGGTGCATCAAAGGATAATGATCACAAAACACAAAACATGTATAAGGGTTCTACTTAACTCTAGAGTCAGTATGCACTTATGATAAATAATGTATATCATGTATATATTTGAATTTAATTATCCTCATCCCCCAAAGAAAGTAGAACCACTATGGAAGAAAGGCATGTGTTTCTTTTGATTGAATGTAGGAAAGACCAAAAAAGATCTCAATGCTTTGCATCATCCTCAAGTAGACAACAATAGGGATAACAAATAGAAAAATTGAGAAGAAATTAGAGGAACATTACAAACAAGTGAGAGAGAGAGAGAGAGAGAGAGAGAGAGAGAGAGAGAGAGAGAGAGGATCTACAATATGAATGAAGCTAATCAAGCAAGTCATCCACCTCCCCATCTTGCTAAAAATTGTTTTGGGAAGGTGGACAATATGTAAGAGGAGCAACTTCAAGCACAATAGATGAAGCTATCACAAGCTCCAAACAAGGACCACGCTCTAATGATGGATCACTTTGTTTGTTACTAGGAGCTAGGATTAATGCTTTTGAAAATTGTTTAGATAAATCATTGTCAACATCAACATATTCAAATTCATCACTTGAATCAACATTGTTAACATGTACATCATTTTTATCTATCTCTCCATCGAGATTAATAAAAATAGGGTCTTAAATTGGAATAGAACATGAACCATCATTTTTCTTAAGCATTTTATGTCTTTGATATTTAGGTTGGACTTCCTCCCCAGGGTTAGGTGAAGGCTGGACAAATGGGATCATGTCAAATTTTGGAGTCTTCGAGGAGGAAATAGGTCGAGAAGCAAGTTCAAAAGCTCTAGCACGACGTCTCCATCGACATTCTCTCGCACAACGGTTTCTTTTAGTTTAGTTGAAGGTTACGAAGGTTTGGGATCAATAGGAACATGTTTCTTCTCTTCCATTAAAATAAGGATGCAAATGAGAAGGTTTTTTAGGTTGAAAGATGGGAGATGTTGGGTGCTTTCCTTTGTATGATGAAGGAGGTGGAACCACAACATATAAAGGAGGAATTGAAGGTGCGGGAAGAAGACTAGGTCCATCATGAGAAGGAGGAATAGGTATACTCCGAAGAAGAGGAATGGGATTAGGATCTCTAGGCTTGCTCAAGGATAGGATCATCTCATTCTTCCACCTTTGATAAGATTGAAAAAGAGTATCACTTCGAGGTTTAAGAGGTTCAAAATGTTTATACCAAAAAAATTTAAGAATAACATCTCCTTGCCTTATCGTGGGTTGGTACATGATATGATTAATTGTTATGATTTTGTCATCAAGAGGGAATTTCAAGCACTTATTAATAATAGAATGGATCACTTTCATGGAAGAGATCCAAGGATGTCCCAACTTCACATGAAATTGTTTCAATGTAGGAATAATAGAAAAATTAACATCTAAAGTTTTAGTACCAACCTCAATGGGAAGGGTAATTGAGCCAATAGAGAGGCAAGAGAAACCATCAAAGATTTTAATTATCACATAAAATTTATCATATGTCACTTGATGCAATTGTAAGGTATAAAGATAGTCTCCAGTTATCACATTTACCATGCACGCGGGATCAATGAGCGAGCCTTGTGAAAGCATGTTTTTTATCCTCGCAGTGATGTATAGTGGGCCATCAGGTGCTTCAATAGTCTCACAAGGATCAAAGGTAATGCAAAGATATTTTGGAGGTGTAGGTTTATCAATAATATTCATCACATTATTAGACTCAAGGCCAAGATCATTAGGAGAAAAGGCAAGATTCTCAAACTCAATCACATTAGTAGAATGAGCAGGCAAAGGATTGGTAAACATTTGAAGGTTTTGATTAGGATGAGCTACATATTTGTTTCCTTTGTCATTCACGCCAGCTACAAATATTGTATTGTTATCAATAAGGTCCTGGATTTTACTCTTCAATGAATAACACTTTCCAATGTCATGACCAAGTTGACAATAATGTAGGCAAAAGGCTTTGGCATCATAATGATGTGGCAAAGGTTTGGTTGTGTCAATTGGCTTGATGGGAGGAAGTTTCAACACATTTTTGCTCAACAATTATATCATAATGCTATGCAAATATTCTTTAAGAGGGGTAAATTCTTTTCTAAAATACTTGGATAAAGGAGGCACACTTGTTGTTGTGGATGCAACTTGGGTATTGTTGTTGTAATTGAACTTGATGTATCCTTTGTTTGGTTTAAACTTTGAAAAAAGTTGTTGAGCACTTTCATTCTTATCAACCAGAGCCATTGAAGGAGATGATTCAAATTGACTCACCTGAAGCTAATAGTTATGAAGTACTACATAAAGGAAGTGTAGTCACATAAATATGTCCACTTAATTAAACAAATATTTAGTATTTATTTGATTATTTAACCATCAATCAATAATTAATTAAATTGATATTTAATTAATTCATCTTAACCCTCTTCTCCTATTAATTAAATAAATTATTCAATTTTTTTGATTTAATTCACTTAACCAAATTCAGACCATTAATTAAATAAATAAATCATATTTATTTAATCAAATCTTCTCTCACATTTAAATAAATTAATATTTATTTAAATCCCTCAAAATCTCATCTCTCACATTTAAATAAATTAACATTTATTTAAATCACCTTTATCCTCCACAACTATTTTAAATAAATTATTTATTTAAAATCCTATTTATCTTCACCCACTTGAAACCTTTAACGGTTTCCCTTAAAGTCTTCAAACTTAATGGCTTCCCTTAAAGTCTTCTTAAGACTTTAATGGTTTCCCTTAAAGTCTTCAAACTTAATGGCTCCTTTCTAAAGCCTTCTTAAGCCTTTAAAGGTTTCCCTTGAAGTCTTCAAGCATTTAATGCTTTATCTTCCTTTTTCTCATTTAAATAAATTAATATTTATTTGAAATGCAAATTACACCATTTAATTGAAATGAATGATTTTATTTTAATTGAAAATCTTAAAATTCCCCCCACTTGCATTCTCCTAGAAAATCCACTTGCATACCTAAATCTCTTCTAAATTCTTCTAACCCCTTTTAATTAGCCTAATCCATCCCCTAAATATTGTCACATTCCTAAGAAACTTGGAGTCACTTCTCAAAGCCCTCAAAGTCTTTGAAAGGCATTTAAGGCTCTATGTCTTCAAATGGTTAACCTCTAAAGTCTTCCAAACTATTAAAGGCTCTTACATAACCATTTATGGTTAACTCACCTTTTACCTTTGGTTAGAGACTTTCCTCTAACTTAACCATCCTTTTGACTCATGGGTCTCTTCAAAGCATTTATTTCTTTGACTAAGGTAACCATTTAACCCTTGCACATTCATTTATCCCTTGGATAAAAGGAATATCCATTAACCTAACCCTAACCCAACCCCCTAGGGTAACCATCATGTCCCCTCAACCATTTAATGCTCCTTATCTCTCCTCTCAAGCCTCCTCATGGTGACACTTGTCAACATGGGATTGGGTTGAGAGTCTCACATGGATTGAATATCTTTCAATCCTAACCCTTGTTAAGATTGTTCAATCTTAACCCTTCATTTCCCTATTTCTTCTATAAATAGAACCCTCCTCCTCAAGCAAAGAAGGAAGCATTAGAGTATTGTTGTTATACTGGTATTAGCATAGAGTTTTTTCATAGAATCACTATCTACACTTGCATAGCATTTGTTTATCACATCCAACCATCTTGAATCTCCATATGGCATCCATGGCTAGTGCTAAAAACTGAGAGCTACACTCATGTGGAACTTGGAGAGGAGAGGAACAAGGGAGGAGCAACTATAAGCATCTTGATTAGCATTTGGAGGAGTATAGTTTATCTATTCTATGTTTGTATGCTTTCTATTTCATGCTTAATATCTCTCTTGATATGCCTGTTTAGGATAATCTTTTGTTGCTAACACTAATGTTTGTTTCTTGTGCTCTTGTGTGTGTTGCCATCAAACAGATTTTCTACTCCTTTTTGCAGAGCATCAAGAAGTAAACTTAGAAAAGAGAAGCTTATCCCTAATGTCATTTTGCAAATTAGAAATGAAAATTCTTTGAACATATTGATCAAACATAGGATAAGAAATTTGAGAATACAAATTCTTATATCTACCAATAAAATCAATCACTTTTTCTTTAATGCCTTGCTTACAATGAATTAAATCAGTCAAACTGATCTTAGGACCAATATTATTGTGAAATTGTTGAATGAAAGCATTAGCCAATTGTTTAAATGATGTAATAGAATAAGGAGGTAAAGAACAATACCATTGCAAATCTTTATCTCTAAATGTTCTAGTAAACAATTTAACCAAAAGTCTTTGATCATAAGCAAAATCACTACACAAAGTTTGAAATATTTTTACATGAGTCATGGGATCACCTTTTCCATTATAAAGCTCCAATTGAGGGATTTCCACTTGTTTAGGGGCGAAAACATGAACAATGTCATTAGATAATGGGCTCGCTACATCAAATGTGGGCTCAAATGTGGGCACATTATACTTTGATTAGTTCATGGAAGCTATTTTTTGTTGCAAGGATGACACGGTTTGGGCTAGGCTATTAATGGTTGCTTCAGTGGATGGGTTGAAAATTGACATGTTTGATTGGGATGGAGATGTAACATTGTTAAATGAAAGAGGAGGTTGAGAATAAGGAGGTGGGACACTATGATAGGTAGCTATGGGAGATGATTGGGTAACAAATGGAAGACTCGCGGAAGGAGGAATGAAAGAGTTTTGATGAGAAATGTTGCCCCCTTGATTAACTTGTGTAGGAATAATATTTTATGTGGAAGTATCCATGATGTTGGATTATAAATAGTAGTGATAGAAGTAGGCCTAGGAATACAATGATTAACCTCACTAAGAGGTTGAGTGTAACAAAGGGATTCAACACAACTTTTCAAAGGCATGACATTAGTGTCAACAATATGAGCAAGGCCACTTAACAAATCAATGTCAATTTTATCACTTTGAACCATTCTTTTTAATCCTTCAATGAATGGGATAGCCTCACTTTCTAGGTATTGTTGACTCATCCATTGTTGAAGATTTTCAAATTCATTATCAATCTTCTCTAATTGGTCAACGAACACCCTAGTTAATGATTCACCCTCATCATGAGAATTATGCAAAGAATGGGGATAAATGACATTATTTGTTGGAATAGAAGAACCACCCACATTCTCATGAAACAAGTTATCAAAATTATGCTCCATAACCTTAGTAATTAATACTTGGGAAGACTTAATTCTACAACTTCTTCTCACAAGAATATTATAGGTAGGACTAATAGTAGTAAAACTCATGCACAAAGGAGGGAAATTTAAATTTGAATTTGAAAATTGTGACTAAGCAATTCAAAATTTTGAGAAAATGATTAATTAACCATTTAACTAAGCAATTTGGTTTGTGAATTTGAAAGAGAAATGCATTCATTAAAAATCAGATCTAAAAATTAATTTGAAAATTTATGCAACCCTCATGGTAAATTTTAGAATTATAAATTAGGGTTTTTATAAATTCAACCACTAAATTTATGTAATTCAACTTGAAAATGAGATCTAAGAGGGAAAATTAGAATTTTAAATTAAATGAATAATTATATTTGAAATGATAAATCTAAATTAGACAACCCACAAGCTCAATTTTAAAATTTAAAATTAGGGTTTTTGTGAATTTAACCTCTAAATTATTTTAATTCGATGTAAATTTAAACTTGCGAATGTAAATTTGAATTTGAAACTGCATAAACACTTAGATCTGAGAACAAAATTCAAAATTGCAGGTGTAAGTATTCAAGTTCACCAAAATGTGATGGTGAAAAATTAGTGCTTCCACCATTAGATGTATGAAAACTGTTAATTTTTACATAAGGACCATTGCATTCAAAAGAGGGTTCCAATCCGATAGATCTAGTCACGAAGCAGTAAGGATTTGGACTAAGAATTTTGATAGGACTGGGATTTTGATGATGTGAATTAATTAAACCCTCTTTCGTAAATTGAATTGTTGAAATTAGGGTAAAAGTGTTGGAAATTGAAGTAGAAATGCATAAATAGTAAGCTACAGTTGCAGGATTGAGCCACAAACTTGGATTTGAGCAATGTAAGTAGATTCGAACATGTTCCCCGAAAGAGCCTCTAAAATATCAGGACCATGGTGGTGGTCGCCCTGGTCCTTCGGATAAACTTTTTGAACTCTGAAGGGGGATTGATTTGTCACTATAAATAATTCTTATTCTGAAGATCACAGCTCCTTACCTGTTTCCTACACATAGAAAGAAAGAGAAATAGGTTGGGAATAGGGGTTTGCCTAATTCAAACCGGCAAACCCCGATTTTGGAATTGACCATGAAATAGAAGTGAAAGATAATTGAATTGCAATAATGGAAATGTTCTCCTTTTGAAGGAGATGTTGAATAATGACTAAAACACAAAATGATATACCTCCTTGTGAAGTTTTATTTGTCTCCACATGGAATTAGGGTTTCATGAAGTCTTCAATAACATAGAACATGAATGTCAACTCCAATGCTTGAATCTTGACTCTATTGCTGCTCTAATGCTTGAAGGAAGATTGATTGCTTGCTTGCTTGATCTTGAATGCTTCATTGCTTGATATCGAATTGAATTTCATGTGTGTGTATTCCTAGATCATCAAATAAGAGGGGTAGACCTCTTTTTATACTTGCCCATCAAAAAATAAAGTAATTTTTTGATATGAGCCGACATAAAGATGAGTTTCCCACTCTTATTTTAAGACCGTTAAGGGGCCCAATTTTTGTCTCTAATTGGGAGGACCAAGGCGTAGTGCCCTGGTCTTGCCCAAACAAGCTCTAAAATTTAAGGGCAAGATGATGTATTTAATAAAAATGATGATAAATATGCAAATCTAAAGCATAATCAAGTCCTATTCAGGCCTTGAAGTGTGAATGCCAAGGTGAGGGCTCAAATGTGATCAAAATTGTAAGCGAGTACAATTTAGGACGCTACATGACATAAACAAATTTAAATGGTACTTACCAAAGTATTTATCAAGTCACGAGGATTGATGCAATGAAAAAATACCAATTATAATTTTGAATTTATATATTAGTGAATACAAGGGCAACAAATGCTCTAAATATTACCTTATGTGATGGGCTTGTAAAGTATTTGTAATGATAGTAAGATTTAAGTGTTCTAATTTGATATTAAGATGCCAATTTTTTTCTTTAAAAATTCTAATATTTAACTAAATGAAAAGCTTTGGATGAATGAATTTTGACCAGGGTTTAAATTAAACGCATTCATAGGTTTGATCCAATGAGAGGGAATTCATCACCATCAAGCTTATCTACTCTAAAGTTTATCATATTTGACTTTTCAAAACTACTCCAATATTGGATGAACTATTAAAGTCATTGCAATCAAGGTTTGTCTTGATGTGAATGTGTGTGAAGATACCTCTAATATTATCTAAACTAAAATAATCAAAGTTATGCGTTGAACACTATGGCCTTATATCATGGTTCATTACCAAGTTATTGACGAATACTTTGATATGATTTATGTAAATTATTGTTAAATAACTTAACTATTTTGATAGATCCAATATTGAATGGTAGATTCATTTAGTTTTTTCCATTAATTTAGTTTATACTCAATCTCATTCACACCAAAATGAATACCTTTTTATCCAACATATGGATTTAGCTTTTATCATTCACACCTCTAGAATGTATTTATTTGCATTGATATTAATAATTATGTTATCACCTGTTAATGGGTCCCTGAGGGTTAATCCCCCTTTAGAAAAAGAGGAGGTTACATGGGAATCGCCGAGCAAGGAATGGGTAAAAATAAACTTCGATGGGGTATCTAGGGGAAACCCGGGAACCTCAGGAGTGGGAGTAGTTGCGAGAAATGATAAAGGGGTCATCCTTTTCAAGGGAGCACGTCGACTGCAGGATGGAACAAATAATGAAGCAGAGGTACAAGTGGCACTTATGGCAACTGAATTGGCTTTAAACATGAAAAACCCAAGGCTGCACCTGGAAGGAGATTCTCAGGTGGTCATCAACGCAATTGCTAAGGGCAATACCCCATCTTGGAAATTATCCCGTTGGGTGGAGATCATCCGAGAGAAACTCAACCTCTTTGAGGAGTTTTGGGTCTCCCACGTCAGGCAAGGTGCCAATTGAGTGGCAGACCTACTCTCCAACATTGGATGTGACATGGCAAGCCAAATGGCCAAGTGATGGAAGGGAGATGGCAGAGTGAGGAATTGGATTTAATGCAGTCCTAGAAGCATGAAATAATCAACATGCACGCAAGGCAACCTGTAATGACAAGTACGCCCTCTCAAAGACACTGCAATTAATGAGGAAGTTGTCGAGTGCAGAGTACCTGTTAGAGATGATGGCAGAGTGTAGCAAATCTGTTGCGAAATCTCATTCCTTTTATATCATTGATTTTGTATTTATGACCCATCGCAAATGACAGCAGAGGAATTAACTACTTCGGTTTGTGAGCGGAGGATTGAGTCTGCAATAAATTGATTGATAAATGTTTTTTTATGTCATTTGCATTGTAGAGTTTGGAGTTAACAGTTTGTGCAGGTTCAATGGAGGCAAATTTTACTCTGAGAACCGAGAAGAAATTGGTTCCATTTCTAGGGACGGTGTCGAATAAAAGAATGCAGGGACTCTTCAAGTACAAAGAAGAGAAATTGTGGAGTGCGGCACACCTAATGCTGGGAGAGGAGTTGTCGCACATTCACTTTCATTATAGGATGAATATGGAGGTGTACTCCCTGATTATGGCCTGGGCATGCGAATTCGAACCAGAGGTAGAGAAAATAAAGCTCACGCTGACAAAGTTGATAGATGGGGAATATCTGATCAACCTTGAATCCATTTTGGAGTGGGTTGTCCCTCAGATAGGAATCTGCATTCGGGAGGGAGATGTTGAGGAGGAGATATTGCCCTTTGTCCGAGGGCCGAAAAACCGTATTAAGGAGCAATGTCATGAGCGAGCTTGCATTGGCTGGGAAGCCATGAAGCTCTGTGTCAAGCTAATCAGAACAGATGAAGTTTTGAAGGCCCTCAAGGTGGTGGCACGTATGGAGGTTGGGAGAGAGTTGCGAGACCGATTTAAGGAAGGGTGGACCGTCCAACTATTAGCTAGTCTAGAAGGTGACCCTGATTTTGGGAGTCTAGATTGCATCCCGAAAATGAAGAGCGAAGCAGCAAAGGGAAAAGCACTGGCAGATATCGCGGATGAGGAGTAGGCGAACCTGAGTGATAGCGACTGAGTGGCCATGGGTCTATAGTATTTGTTTACTTTTACTTCCACTGCTGGTTTTAAAAAAACTATACTTTTATGGATGACTGTAATATTTTAGTGTAGAGATGCACAGAATTGGTTTCTTATTTCCTTCTTTATAGCTTTGAATGTTCTCCATAGTAGGTCAGGATTGTTAGATTTTGGGCCGATGTTTAAATCTTGTATGGCCTTGAATGATTGTATATCTTTTTCTGAATCAATATACTACAAAATTACCGATTAAAAAAATAAAAAAATAATGTTATCATTTTAATTGTACAAAACCCAAATAGAGTGGGAAAATTATTATATAAGTGAGGTGTTACATATTTTAGTGGTTAGCAATGAAATTCAACAAAGATAAATAACTAATGGCTTTAAGTGTTGTACTAAAGCAATAAACTACAAAATATCAAAGATCCATCTTTGATAATGTATGATAGATAAGTTATGTTTGATAGGCATGTCATGGAATTTAGCTTTCATTTTGCGAGCATTTTCTTATAGAATCTAATATATAAGGAACAATTGAACAAAAATATTATTTGAAGGCAAAAACTCAAAAATCTATTAGAAACAATATAAAAAATTTACTAGAAATTGTTATAATATTTACTACAAGTTTCAACCTATTGATCAAATTCATATTTATCTATTTTTATGACTAGTTGACATTCATCAATAAGAGTAGAAACTATTAAAATTAGTTATAATCTAATGATTGAAAATAGTTACAACAATAGTATATCATTTGAAAAAAAAATCATATAAACCTAGCATCAAAATAAAATAATGTTATAACCAATAATCATTAGCAATTTGATATTTTAATTTTCCTCTAGTTGTGACCTAATTCATTAATTTGCAAAAATGTGAAAATTTAAAAATAAAAGAATTTCATGTGGTATTTCTATATGTTGTGAATTACATAATGAATAGAAGAATCTAATATGAGCATATCCATAGGAAAAGTGAGGTGAAAATTAATTGAAGGTAAAGTGAACGTGTTTTGTTTTTTGTTTTTTTTATTTTATTTTTTTTAGTAATTTTCTTTTAATTTCAATTTCTTTTTTTATGACCATGTTGTTACTATTGTGTTCCTTTTTATTTTTTGTGTATGTTGTCATCATTGTGTTTTCATATATTGTATTTTTTATTAAATATTTAGTCATTTGGTATGCTTAAAATAAACACAAATATATTAAAAATTTGTGAAGATAATTTTTTACTAGCTAAGATGTAAGTATCATTTGAGAGTTCAATTTAAAATGATTTGAGATCATGATGGTGGAAAATGAGTGTTCACAAGTTTATGCATGCAAACTAGGAACAAACCCTATTTTCCATCATTGCATTATTGAGAGGGATGAATCTACTTGGCTCAATCATAAATATGGTTGAAAAGGACTCAACACAAACGAGATTCAGGTCTCCTTGTTTGAGTTTAAAATGATTTATGAAAAGGTGTAAATTAGATGCTAGATCTAGGGCTAAAGGTGTGAAATTGACATAAATAGGTAATTTTAGATGTGATATGTCGACATATACACAAATCTAGAATCAAGAAGCAAAATGGAACTTGTGTCTAGAATCTAAACCTAAAAGTGCAAGACAAGGGTGCTTCAGACAACCTTGTCCTTGAAATTTTGGATGCTAACAAAAGTTATCTTTTTCGGGATCAAAATGTAGTCCTAAATATCCTCCTAAAGATTCATAGAATTTTTTTTGGACATAGGCGTGTGGAGCGACCTTGTCCACTTTTCGCTATAAAAGATGGATCTGGTTGTCTTTGTTTGCTTAGCCTAATTTTGCAATCATGAATTTTGAAATTGTCGCCTACATACATAGAAGATGAGAAAGTATGTTGTTGATAGGGGTTTGACCAAGGGTTTGCTTAGGTCAACCTCTAGGTTTGGAATTAACCCTATAATTGAAATTGAAATGTAAAGTGTGTCTTTTGAGGGTAGAGGCTAGATCTGAATTGAAATGCTAAAATGGAATGTTATACCTTGATGAATCTGCCTTGAAGTTTTCATGAAAAGGTTGATGTTGTCATGTAGGATGTAGGATGTCTTCACAACATCTTGATCATGGATGCCATCTTGAATGCTTGAAATCTGAATGCTCGACCTCTCCTTCAATGTCTTGAAAAATGTTTGATTGCTTGCGCACTTGAACTTGAATTGTGAGACTTGAATCATGTGGAGAACTAATTGAGATATGTTCAAATGAGGGGGTAAGGCTTTCTTTTATACCTCACCTCATCAAACGTGCGTAAAATTTTGAGACAGGTTGATACAGGAAGGGAATTGTCACTCAAATTTTATGAACATTGTTGGGTCCAAAATTGGGCCCCTTTAAGTGGGACAAGGGCATTTGAGACATCCTTTTCCAAGGACAATGGCATCTAGGATGTCTTTTTCGAAGGATTAGGGCCTCTAGGATGTCTGTTTCTAGCCTATCAAGGTTGAGTTCTAAACCACTGAGCTAGATGAGCATGAAGACTAAGATTTGAAGCTGGTGTTAGCAAAATTAAACATGGTCAAAACACAAAAGGATAGAATGCTAAAGTGAGGCCTGAATGAGGATGAAATTTTATAAGGATACAATTTACAATGATACAAAGATAAATATACATATAATGTTAAAAATTGTGTACTCATGTAATTTCACATTATGGTTCAAACATGTTTTAATGTCCACCATCATAACATGTTTTATGTCCACTTCAACCCAACTCTGGTGTTAGAAATTTGAAATAGATGCATAACCGAGATAGTTATATGAAATAAATAAGTTATAAAATTATAAATAAAATAAAATAATT
This sequence comes from Cryptomeria japonica, assembly GCF_030272615.1. Classification (NCBI taxonomy): domain Eukaryota; kingdom Viridiplantae; phylum Streptophyta; class Pinopsida; order Cupressales; family Cupressaceae; genus Cryptomeria; species Cryptomeria japonica. The sequence continues at coordinate 897,427,509 of NC_081409.1, read as the reverse complement.
ATAGACATGTTATTCCAAGAGATGTGCAAATGTCAAGATGACAAGATTGCATTGGGAGCTCAAAGAGATGTTGCAGAAGAATGACAATATGAATGAAAGTACATGAATGCTAGCTTATGTAAGAGCATAACAATGTATGTAAAAGAATTCAAAAGAATGAAAATCCAAGCTAGGTAGCGAGTTTATAAAGAACTAAGGATAGGATGGAGATGGCAAATCCAACCCATAGGGTATGGCCACCAAGTAGTCTAAAAATGGCAAAAGCTCCACCCTTTAAGGAAGGTGACACCACCTTTTATGGAAGAGGACACCTCAACATTATAACCTCGTCAAAATCACTTTATGAACCTAATCAGTCTTACTAAAAGTGTATAAAAAACCTTGGACTAAGGGAAAAAATAAATAACCCACAATGAAAATAAAAACCTACACTAACACCCCTCTTAATCACAACTTGGGTGGGTGAAAAGGTGATGAAATGGTCCCAAACAATGAAGTCATGTTAGGTATCCATCTACATAAAATAGAATCCCCAAAGAATAATAATTCCCTTCCCACAACAAGGAAGAAACCCCCACATAAATAGGGAGAGAAAAGAAGTAGAATGACTAAGAACCCCCACCCCACAATGAGGAGATCCAATGGTAGCTACTTAAAATTGGATGTAGAAGATGTTCCATGACCATCAAACAATGTTCCCTCCCCCTAGGAAGAAATAATACCAAAGGTGTATTCATGAGTTCCTCCCATTCTTGGAAGAAAATTCAAAATATCAATATGTTGGGAAAAATCAAATAGTCTCCATGCTAATGTTGAACGTTGTCATGATCAAATCAAGTGTTCTAGGTCACACTATTGAAGAAGTCAATCCAAAGTCTCCTAAAAATTGATGTAGAAAAAAATTTAAAGACTTAAGTATCTCCTTTGAAGACAAATAGATCTCCTCCAAATATTGTTCAAATGTATCCACACTCATGTCAAACTGTGAAGAATAATCATGTAGAGAATGGAGAAGAGGGCTAGAGTGTCCCCTCACAATAACTAAAGAAGAATCATCTTCACCAAAGAGAATATGTATGCAATTAATAATGTCATCAAAATATGCAACATGAGACTCCACAAAAAAAATTGTAAACACCTATTACCACTCTAATGTAAGTGAATGTTCTAAATTGGATTAAGTAACTTCCAAATCTTTGTATTTTAGCTACAACATCTGGAGACAATCTCTTTGTAAAATCTCCCTCGGGAGACCTACATCACTACTTCCTACTCTTCTTTGGATTTGGTTGATAATAGTGATTATATATCCTCATTTTAGGCTCATTCAATGGCACTCTTCTCTTCATCCCTAAGAAGGTTGCTTGTGCTAAAATAAAATAGACTAACTAGGAACTCATATAGAATTTTGGGTTGTTCTATACTCTCAACATCTAATCATGCATGCTATCACTTATAATCTTGTCCCAATAAATATTCTCTTTGCTAGAAAAAATAGTATTTATAAATAGAAGCATCCATGATTGGAACTCCTTGGCATCAAGCAATCCACCTACTCTCCTTAAAAGGAGTGAGTAAGTTTCTTGCATCCCATGTAGTAAATTGGTGAATTATTTTTCAGTTTCTCTAGGTCTTGTCATTTCCTTGGCTTATCCAACAACTAATCATTGATGTAGTTCGTTGGCCCTTTATAGAAAAAAAATCAATATCACTCCTTGAAAAGATACTAATCCTAGCATAAACATCACGAGGAGGAATACCAAATACCTTTTCAGTTGAGTCAAGTAGATTATGTCTAGCACCACATGTCCTAGAGGCCCATAAACCTTCCTTTAATTTGAATTGTAGTGCATGGCACATGTCATCACTAAATCTGAAGATTGGAGTGAGATGTGGAATGTAGTTGCTTGTGTCAATCTGGACCTCACCAATGATGTGGCTCAATATATATTGCCATTTGAATTAGACATTCTCTTTAAGAATTCAACTAGGTTTATGTAACCTACATTTATGTTTGTAATATGTTTATCTATGGACACCAAATTTGAAGGAGGGAAATAACTGAGATGCTTGTACTTCATTTGAACCTTCTAGACATCACTTAATCTACACAAAATAGACTGTTAGGAACACATATATGATATGAGGAATCATTTCATTAACATCATTACTATTTTGATTATTAAAACCATCATTACATCTTGCATTATTGAATAAAAAACCCTACAGTTCACAACTAAAAAAATACTTACATTAAGTTTAGTCTTATATTGATGATTTGGGATAGGCCATCCTTAATAACATTCAGAAAATGAAGATGAAAACCCCCAAATATCGATGCTTGATACTCAATACATTGTATGGCAGGGGTTGGGAGTCAAGGTTCATGAATACCATTAGCATTTGAGACACGAGTAACCCCGAAGCTTGATCGATGAAGAAGAAGAAAATTGATAGTGGTGGTCAGTGATTGAAGTATTAAAGGTTGAGGTATCTTAAAAGGTGAACAACTCCTATGTCCCTAATGTCTGATGTCCAATAGGCCACCCTTTTCACTTTAGTAATAGTCAAGTGAAGATGAGAAAATATGATGGATAAATGCATAAAAGAATAAAATCTAAAGCACAATAACCATTATACCTTCTCCTCTTTCTTGAGCCAAAGTAGAGGCAACCTTCTCCACTTGATTTTATATTTTGATGTTGATGGGAGGAATGTGGTTGCTCAAACCAAGAGCATGATGGTATGATAAGGGCGATTTAGTGATAAAATGGACAACATAAGGATAGCATACGAAGAGATGGTTAAAATGAGAGAAGATGCCTCAATATCAAGAGAATCTCATACCATCAACATATACGACCCATAACATGCAACTATAAGCTCCAAGTGTAATACCTATCACATACACACCTAGAAAATCCCACTGCATAGGTAATGTCAAATCTGAAATGAATCTACTAACAACATCGCATAGAAAGTGTAACCATAACCATGTATTATCAAGGAACATCCACAACAATATGTATATCATGTAAACTAATAACCTGCAAGTACAATTCTCACAACAAGTCTCCATAAATCTACCACGTTCTCCACAACTAACAATGGAAAGAGATAAAGGAACCTCCATGTCATCTCCCACATAACAACATATGAACACAAAATAGTGGCCACATAACTCCAAACAACCTCAAATCCAATGTAATGTGAAACTAAACATCTCGGAAGATAGCCAAGACCAAAGAGAGAAACACTACAAATCAAAATCCATAACATGTCCTTATACATACACTTTTTATTTATAATCAAGCTATTTAAGTCATCATGACTCACACTAAGAAAAATCTCCTCTCAAATCCATACCAGGTGAATGCTCCTTGGTGTTCATGTTAAAACCACCAACCATCTCAACACATCTCTATAATCACAAGATAATATCAAGATCGCCTATGTCTCCTTGTATCCATGAGTACTTATAACCAATTAATCCATGCCAAACTCCAAATGCAACACAACACCATCATGAAGCAACCAAGTAAACAATCATGTACCCAATACTAAGAGAATTACCAAGATCAATGTCAAAGCTCCAACTGGAGAATCAAGAACATAAACATGGCAATATGATCTAACTATCCCCTCCTAGGAAATAACATGCTCCGTGTGAACATATCAAATAACCATATTGTACCAAAACTCTAATCTAGAATCAAGTGTGAACCATGACATAGTATAAACCATCCAATCAAACAAGGATAATGTTTCAAATGAAAGCATAAACTACATTCCTCAAATATCATGAAGATCACCATCTACTACTAGTGTACCTACAAATGTGAGAGAACCTTGTGTGGTAATAGGATTTAAGACTCCTCTAACATCTACACACCAAGAAGATCATCCACCATCCAATGGTGAAAACACATCACTGCCACAAGCTCCCACTGAACTATGATATCGAGCTCTCCATAACATTGTGATAACCATCTCCTAAATGAAGATCATCTAGTTCTACATACATACAACTGAAATGTCAATAACACCAAGTAAACCAAGATCTCCAAGCCAATAAGATACAAAATCACCAACAAACAATCAGGTACCAATCTTACACTGCCATATAATCACTGTCAAAAGCTCTCATTGAAAGTGTAACCAAGTTGTCCATGATGTAATGATAAAACCATTCTTTATGATCATTTGTGTGATGGGGATTATAATAATAAGTGTTGGATATGTGCGACCATTATTATTTTCTTTAAAATCTCGGATGGGACTCTGTTTTGTTACCCCAGTATTTTTCTCAAGAACCTGTGGTTAAATCTAGGCCTTCAAATTGTCAGATACACCATTGGGGACTTCGACCTATTGTTCAATATGGGAGGTAACTTAAACCGGAATGAGCCCTCTGGTTGCGAGAACTAGAAGAGTGAGCGGAAAGTGTGGAGGAGGCTCCATAGATATGGATTCACCGACTATATGGAAAAGTTGCATGGTAGCAGAAAATCGGTGTCTCAAGGCTTTGCTAGGGGCTGGAACAACAACAGAGTCACTTTGTTTGGGGAGACCTGGAAGATTGATGAGGATTTGGTTGCGGAGATCACGAGACTTCAGAAGGAGGGCACAAAATTCTATAGAGACCGGAAGTTTGCTGCTAAAGCGATTAAAAACTTCCCAAAAATTGAGGATGAGAAGGCTCGGCTTGCCAAGAAAGACAACGTCTCTTACTACCTCCCCCAACAGGTAAAGTCTTTTTGGCAGAAAGTGTTAAGGGTTTTGATGGAATTCCTTACTGTTGATGGTAGATTTACTAAAGTCTAAAATTATCATTTTGCAATTCTCAATCATTTCCGCCATGGGGTTAATATTTCTCTGCCCTTTTATTTAGCTTCTTCTCTGAATGAGATCTTGGATGACCACGCCAAAAATCCCAAATCTTACCCCATAGCCCATCAGGGGCTTATTTTTCTCATTTACGAACACCTGAAGGAAAAAGATAGGGTTAGCAAGGATGATTACCTAGTAACTAATGCACATGTTTCTGAGAGTTGTAATGATTCTGAGTCTGATGATGACCTGTCTAATGCCCCTACCCATAAAAAAAGGAGAGTTGACATTGATAATGTGGACACAGAGGTGAATGATGATTTGGAGGAGGAAAAGGGGAAGGAGGTTGAGATTGAAATGGAGAGTGAGAAGGAAGAGAATGCTGGAGAAGAGGAGGAAGGGAAAAAAGATGCCAATTCTGAAAACCCTGATCCTAACCCTATGGGTTCGGATAGCAGGAATGTCGCCCTGAACTCAATGGAGGAAGACATCCCTAAATCCATGAGCACTGAGCAGGGTAGGGATTCAGCGAACATTATTTTGAATACTGCCTGAAATTGTACACTGGAGTCTTTCAATCTCCAGAAGTGGGTTATTGACAACATAACAAGCATTCAAAGCAAATAGAGGGACCTGGAAAATAAGATACACAATTTGATTAAGGAAACAAATTTGGGAAAAAAGAGTGAGGAGGTGGAAACCAGTGAAGCTGAGGAGGAAATTGAGATGTAGGACTGGTCAGAAAAAGGCCTGATAAAAGGGGATTTGAAACATCTAGAGGATGTTATTAGAATTGTAAAAGAAAAGACTGAGGCAGATAACGATTACATCATCAATCAGGTTGCTCAAAATGAGAAGGCATTGAAAAGCTTCATGAACCACAGTCATGAGGTCTTGAGAGTTTCTTCTCAAAACATGAATGCCTTGGTGGATCACTTAGAGAGGAAAAATCAGAATAAGGATTTGGTTATCATTGAAGATATACTGACCTATAGCTCTACTGATCAAATCTCCAGGCGAAGGACCAGGCAGACCACAACTAATATGGAGACAAAAACAAAAGACATCCAGTTGAAATGGGAGAACAATGATCTGAGAGAAGTCGCTAAGGCAATGATGTTGTTGGTTCAAAATGCCGAGGAGTCTATAAAAGTTTTCATTTGACTTGTAATGTTGGGTTTTGGATGCCAGTTTCTCGTTGTCTCTTTGTTGTCCTTTTGTCCTAGCTGCTGGTTTTTGTGCTGGTTTTTTGCAGTTGTTTTGTCTTGGTCTTATCTTCTCTTGTTCATCTTTTGTAATGTAAGCGGGTTTCGGGTTTCAGGTCCCTTAAAACTTGATTTTCCTTAATCAAAAACAAAATTCATCTAACAATCAAAGAACTCAAAGTCAACATCATGAGCTCTCAAAAGCCAAAGTAACTGTAATCCTAAAAACAAGAAGATACACCACCATAACCAATTAGGAACCCAATCAAATCATCACCAATCAAAGCACTTACAAATCCAATCATGTCATGCCAAAGCCCCTAAACACAAGGAATATCTATGACACCATGATCACATCCAAAAAAGAATCATCGAAATCCCAATGTGTTCAACCTGTAAGCATAACATAGTCAACGAAATAGGTCCTCCATCATGACGATACCTAGTAATTGTTGTCACGAAAGATTGCACCCAATTGCTTAAGCTCAAAATATCAACAATCCCAAACAACGTGGGATCATTTTAAAGACCATGGGTTTCTTATAACAGAAATGAACCTATAGATTACAAGGTTGGTTCCTCTTTGAAAACCTTCTGAAACTGAACTAAACTTGACAGGAAAAGAGACAGAGGTATTGCTTGAATTGAAAACTAAAACTACTAAGAGGTGATGCATCTAAAATTATGAAATTGCTTGTTGTCCTGGACTCATAATCATCTCAATCCTAAAAATTTAATTGTTCACAACTCAAATGAGAACATGCAATCCATAAATGTTTCATAAAAAAGATCAAATTTAATGCTTGTATGAAGGAAAATACCAATTCTCACAACTTCAATGCATTATGACTCTCTATCACAATCTATACCCTAATTTGAAAATGAATTTCCTTGTTTCACTATTGTTTTAATGAGACATAAACAAAGTATTTAATACTAAATCACAATAGATGCATATAATTATCCATTTACAACACAAAACAAGAAAATATTGAAAAGAAACCACTACTTTTTTCTTTTTAATTAAGAGGATTTTTCTGCATTAAAACTTGGAAATACTTCTGAAGCCAAAAATAAATGAGCTACAATGCTTCTCTATTGTTGTATTTTTCAAGCAAGAAGAAATAACTAGAGAGAAAATAAAAGTAGAAGAATTTTTATAGAAGAGAAGTAGCATTCCTGACTAATGGATAGATCTGAGATAAACTCTTGCTCTGATTGGCATGTTGTCTTCAAACTTAGCTCAAACTGGTGATGCTAACTTGGTCTTCCTTCTTGAAATTTCCATAAACTTGCATGAATAATTCTTCTTGGGTCTAATTTGATGAAGAAGCATGCAAAAGAGGGCTTAGAACCAGTACTGACTTGCCTTAAACTAATCCAAAAGTATTCTCTAGTGGTATAGTACCCATGCGGGGTCTTAACTACACTAGAACAACTACCAAGTCTTCAAAATCCCCTCTTTTTAGGCCCAACTATTACATGTTAAAATCTCACCTTTCTAGGCTTCATACTGGTGTAGCAACTGTTTGTATGATGCACTTATTGATTGCTTGTTTTTGAAATCATTGCATTATAAATCTTGTAATTGAACTTGAGTCTTAACTTAGCCTTTATCAAGTGTACCTTATTTTTAGGAGTTTTGCTTTGATGTTCATTGTCTTCTTTTCCTGCATTCATCTACTTTTACTATTTCTTGAACTAGATCTTTGATCTTACTATCTTTGTTTTTAAATGAATGCCTTTATTTATCTCAGATGTATTGGAGCCATGACTTTTTTGGTGATCTTTTATGGCTGTCATTATCTTGCAAACTATATCTTTTTCTTTTTTTTATGACTAAAGATCACCATTGTTTGATTATGGTGCTTGTTTGTCACTCATGTTTTTCTCATGGTTTGACTATTCTGGTCTAGGACTAATGTGACTTTGTATTGTGATTTCTTCAATGCTGCTACAAACTGTAATATATGTCTTTATCTATTCATTTCCTTTAAAAATTTGCAACTAAATCCTTGAAAAGGATTAGTTCCCCCTTCATAGTATAGTGCCCTTGCTAAATACCTATTGCCCTCTTGTGATCATGTGGCTACTGCTTGAAGGACTGCTATTTCACTATCTTAGTCTTCCACAAAGCTTTCATTATCTCACTCACTCACACACACACACACACACACACACACACACACACACACACACACACACACACACACACACACACACACACACACACACACACACATATCCTTTATACCATCAATATAAGAGATTTGATGTTATTACAAAGCTCTTCTTTACTCTTATTATGCAAGGTTTTCCTTTCCTTGCAATCACACACAACTGTAATTTGTCTCTAACACAATGTAGCTTGCTTAGGTCATTTGTCTCCTTGGATTATGTATGCCCTTAACATTCTTCACATTAACTCTTTTTATCAAACAAGACTATCATAGTAAACACAACTTGGTCCTCAATGGTAGCAATGTGCTCTTGAGTTATATACTTTGTTGCTCCTTGGACAGTGCTATCATGACTATTTTGTATGACCTTTATTGTTATGTCATTTATTTTCACTCGTAATTGTCATTCATTTAGCTGCTTACATACATTTTCTTTCATGACTGAAATATTTGCTATTATTTATAATAATGTCATTATCATCATCATTTCTAGCTAGTCCCTCTGACTATCTTATGATAGTGATGAGGCTCGTTCCTTGTCACATATTTCATCATTTCTTGCTATTCCACACATGCTTTCGTTATCATAAACCTGCACACTCCATTATGCATTATGAGTGTCACTATTTTTGATAGTCCATCTTTATTGAGACATTTCATCAAGATTGCTTTGACGGTGACCTTTGTCTTTTGCACTAGTATTAACAATGTATATTTAGTAATGACATTTGAAATTCCAACTGATCTCCCTTTGCAAATCATATAGATGCTATCATGAAATTGATAATGGTTTTGAATAGGGTTTGTCTCAATAAAACTTCATACTCTTTTCTTGATTTGCATCAGTGTCTTCTTTTTCTATTAATGCTCACTTTTTATCTTAGATCTGCAACATTACCTTCAATGGACTGATATTTATTTCAAAGGAACTATGGCACGACCATTCTTTTATGCTCTAGATAATTTTTATTTGACCTTAGAAATATCATGTGATTATCCTCTTAATTTGTTATGACTACAACAATGGTTTGCCTGTGACTTTATCATGACTCCGCTTCCTTGGAATTATTGGCCTACCATGTCTTGATTCATGGTGCTTCTTAATATTATTCTTTCACTACTCTTTTACTCTCAAGTTGCTTCATGCTTACTCATTCTCATTGCTTAACTTCTTTAAACCTTTTCTTTGTTGCTTTGAACCTCACTACAGCAAACTACATAACTAAATCTTGCCCATCGACCACCAAACTACACAACTAAATCCTGCCCATAGCTCAGACCATAGAAACCCCATTACAGGCAATGCATTTACATACATATCTGTTAAAAACATTACAAACCCTCCCAACAATATATATCTCAATAATGACATAAACAAAACAAAACACAAAGTGCTCGAAATCCCTTCTCCTCCAAAAACTAGGGCACACTATGGGCATGTCCACTCGGGCCTCCACCAGCAATGTTCCTCCTTTCACCACCTGTAACATCATCAGTTCACACCACCGCCCTTCTTTTCTACTTCAAACTCCACACTCCAAACTTCTTCCTCTTACCCTTGCCCTTGGCTTCCTTCATTATAGGTACAACAAGTTCATTGCCACATGACTCTATCTCGTTCTCTCTCAGGTAGAGCTTGAGAGAGTCCCAACTAATGGCCGCTTTCGCTTTGCATTAATCCCTATCCAAATCAAAGGGCCAACGAATGAAGGGAACCAATTCCATCAATGTCAATCCCTTCTCCCACATCAAACCCTATCCCGGGCATGACCATTTCCAACAACTCCATCAAACCATAGAGCTAGTCATCCTACACATAATTTCACAACACCTGAACCAAAACCTCCTTTTGTTCTCCCAACTCTAGCCCCCAAGCCAACACCATGGACACCACATTCACATTTACTTTGTATTCATGCACTGTCTTTAAAAAATACTCCCCCAATAAAGTCTCCATGATTTGCACAGAGGCATCGTCACCAAACTTGAAGGCAAACTTAATTCTCTTTACAAAGATGTCACCAACAAATGCCAATTGTTGCCTGGAGGTATACAATATAAATTTAGCCTCCATCCCTTTCAACACCTCAACAATGACTGCCACCAGACATGTATCCAAAAATTGGGCTTGGACACTTGTAATAATGCCCTATCACATCACCAAATTTTCAGCCCTACTAAATAATAAATACATTTTGATGCCCTATTGTATGCAACCCCCCACCTCACCATCCTCCAAATCTCCATAATCTTCCACATGTGTTTCACCCACGTCTTCAAATGATATTTGCCCATTTGGATAATACGTCAACAACTTAATTGCCTCCTCGTCCCACATGTGTTATGGTGTAACTTCTGAACAAATTTAGAACATTTTTAATTTTACAAATAAATTTATTTAAATGCCATGGTTGGGCTTCACTTTTGATGATTGCATTTGTAATTATTTGTGAATCATCTTCTAGATGTAACTTTTGTATCCCCAATGTTATCCCCCAATGAATTGCCACTAATGTCGCTTTAGCCTCTACTTCATTATTTGTACCTTCCGAGAGCTTTTGGGCTCCCATCACCAAAATGTTCCCCATCCAATCTCTAATCACAAAGCTAGCACCTAATAATCCTGGATTACCCTTAGATGTGCCATCAAAATTCACTTTGTACGATCCTTGCAAAGGTGCTTCCCACTTTATTGAACACCATTCACGATCACTCGGATTCACCCTATAGAACCCATGAAGAGGCTTCTAAAATAATAATTTTATTTAACACGGATATTTTGAATATGTACATTTCCTTTTCACCAATCCATACCTCATATAACCAATTTGAAAATAGTGCATTTTTTTCCAACCATTCGTTTATTTAAATTAATTTCTACATAATTATTTAATTTAATTATTGTAACATAGATATTTTGAAGATTTTTATCTCATATTAAGCAATCCATGTTGGCATATAACCAATTCAAAAAATTTGCACTTTACATGAACTCATTATTTGAATTAATTTTTACATAATTATTTTATATATTAATGTAATATAGATATTTTCAATTAAAAAATAAAAAAAATACTTAGATATTTTGGAGAGTTTTATTTCGTGTCAATCCATACCTCTCAGATATATTCATTTGAAAATAGTACAAATGAGACATACATTCCTTACATCTTTATGGGATTTGAACTTGTGTCCTTATGTCTTTTCATGCTTCTATCTGCCTTCACACATACTGCAGATACACCTTTTGGTTTGGCAACCAACCACACTTACACTTAACCAAAATTGCCAACACTACAACAAAACAACTCATTGACCTTATAAGCAAAACAATAGGTCGGTAACACATCACAAACCTAAGATCCCGTAGAGATTACAAACAAATCAGTTCAAGTATGACCGTTGGATTACATAGCAATCATTGAACATTTTTCAAGACAACCTCGATTGCTCCTTGATCACCACTTCATCGATTCCTATAACTCATCATGTGGTTTCCACTTCATGTAATGTACTTGCTCATTCCCAAGATAAAACCGTTGTCTCTACGTGCCAAAAACCATTTGAAACTCTTCACATACAACATGCATATGTGGCATTATCATTATCGTTCATTATTTGATCATAAACCAATAGAACCGATTCACTAAGCTCCATTGGTTAGGGTTTAGCACATCAACAGGTAGGGTTATCAGTTGATCTCACTGCTTCTCAAGTAATATTGGTTTCCTTCACTAGCTCACCTACCGGTTGTAAAACAACATTATAACAACATCATTACCAGTTATAATTGACATAAATGACAACATAATAGTTCATAAATGCAATCTTCATGCAAATGCCAACAAGTCCCAACCAATGGCTGCTTTCGCTTTGTGTTCAACCCTATCCAACTCAAAGGGCCAACAAATGAAGGGAACCAATTCCCTCAATTCATGAATTCCATCAATGTCAAGCCCTTCTCCCACATCAAACCCTATCCTGGGCATGACCATGTCCAGCAACTCCATCAAACCATAGAGCTAGTCATCCTACACACAATTTCGCAACACCTGAACCAAAACCTCCTTCTTTTATCCCAACTCTAGCCCCCAAGACAACACCATGGAGACCACATTCACATTTGCTCTGTATTCATGCATTGTCTTTAAAAAACAACCCCCCCCCCATTGAAGTCTCCATGATTTGCACAAAGGCATCATCACCGAACTTGGAGGCAAACTTAATTCTCTTTACAGGGATGTCACCAACAAACACCAATGGTTGCCTGGAGGTATATAGTGTAAACGTAGCCTCCATCCATTTCAACACCTCAACAATGACTACCACCAGACATGCATCCAAAAATTGGGTTTGGACACCAATAATAATGCCCGATCACATCACCAAATTTTCAGCCCTATTAAATAATAAATACATTTTGATGCCCTACTGTATGCAACCCCCCACGTCACCATCCTCCAAATCTCTGTAATCTTCCACGTGTTTCACCCGCGTCTTCAAATGATATTTGCCCATTTGGATATTACGTCAGCAACTTAATTGCCTGCCCGTCGCACATGTGATATGGTGTAACTTCTGAACAAATTTAAATCACTTTTAATTTTACAAATAAATTTATTTAAATTCCATGATTGGGCTTCACCTTTGATGATTGCATTTGTAATTATTTATGAATCATCTTCTAGATGTAAGTTTTGTATGCCCAATTTTATCCCCCAATGAATTGCCAATAATGTCGCTTTAGCCTCTGCTTCATTATTTGTACCTTCAGAGCTTTTGGGCTCCCATCACCAAAATGTTCCCCATCCAATCTCTAATCACAAAATTCACTTTGTACCATCCTTGCAAAGGTGCTTCCCACTTTATTGAACACCATTCACGATCACTCAAAATAACCAATCCATGTTGGCATATAACCAATTCAAAATATTGCACTTTTTTTTTAATTTAAGGGGTAAACGCTTTTTTTAATTTAAGGGGTAAACGCTTTTGACCTGGAGCTATGAACCAGTGAGGCCACAAACGGGGGACCTCATCCCCACACTTCACTTGTTCAAATCCGCGAGAACAAAGGCCCAACGGGATTTGAACCAATTCAAAATATTGCACTTTTTTATTTTATTTAAGAGGTAAACGCTTTTGACCTGGAGCTATGAACCAGTGAGGCCACAAACGGGGGATCTCATCCCCACACTTCACTTGTTCAAATCTGCAAGCACAAGGCCCAATAGGATTTGAACCTTGGTGGCCGCTTCACCAACGAAGTGTTTTAACCGCGACACTACATGTCCGATTACAATTCAAAATATTGCACTTTACATGAACTCATTATTTGAATTAATTTTTACATAATTATTTTATATATTAATGTAATATAGATATTTTCAATAAAAAAATAAAAAAATTACATAGATATTTTGGAGATGTTTATTTCCTATTAACCAATCCATACCTCTCACATATATTCATTTGGAAATAGTATAAATGAGACATACATACCTTACCCCTTTATGAGAGTTGAACTTATGTCCTCTCTTCCAAGAGCACAAGTTTTCCACCACTAGGCCAACTCAAATTGTACATCTTTGAATGTAACATATGTTTTGAAGATGTTCATCTCGTATTCACCAGTCCATACCTTTGACATAACCAATCTAATTTTTCTAATCAATATTTAACTCATTTAAATTAATTTCTACATAATTTTTTTAATTTAATTCATGAAGTTTTCATAATTCATAATGGTTCAAATTTTTCTTCTTCTTAGTAAGATCATGTAGATTTTTCCTATTAAATCAAATTCTATAATCCATCCTGAGGTAATAGTAAGAGAAGAGAATAATGGATTAAACCAATTTGAAAATAATGCAATCCAATCCACACTCAATTCATTTATTTAAATTAATTTTTTATATAATTATTTTATTTTGAAGTATATTTCCATACTCTTGAATATGAGAAATTTAAAATAATGCAGATTTTTCCAATCCATCATGCCCCCACTCCAACCATTATGATGGAACAGTAACCGACTCTGGTTATGGATATGGCTGACACATATAACCCATGTTCTAACTATAGTTCAACTGCAGGTAAGGAAACATGCAATCTGTCTATACGTATACATGTACATGCCGTGTTTTTCTTCTCGCTGTATCTCCGGCAGGGAATGGGAATACTTTTGATTTTAACAGATTAGGTATACGCGGCCCTTTTTTAGTATACGCGGGAAATTTTACCATACAGTCCACGTTGGCGGAAGCGGCAAATTGCAGAAGATGTCATCTCATTAAAGACCAGATTTTGTTCATTCTTAGGGAAGTCATCGATCCTCTTTCTGAGGTGTAGAAGGCTTCGCAGGGCGGTATGCTGTGTCAATTAAATCACAATTCCATTTTGTTATCTTTCATATCTGATAGCTGTTGAAACTCTGTTTACAGCCGTGTTTTCCTAATCCAATCTCAGAGTTTGAGGTCCCTTTTCAGGGTTTGATGTGTCCTTAGAGTTTTAAAGAGCAAGCCTTCCCTTGCAGTTTTTTGGGGCAAATGTCAGATTTGGGCATTGGTTTGAATCGAATTAGGTGATTCGATCTGGTGATTGTTCGATCGGTGAGTGGGGGAAATTAGAGGGTTTGATTGTTTTGAGGTTTTGCCAATTTGATCGCCTGAAATTTTAGATCCATCTGGTGGCATTTGGCGTTCAAAGACAAGGCGGAAGAAAAAGAACAGGGTATGGATGAATTCGTCATTGTGATTTTTCCGTTGTGAATCTCACATATTTAGAGTTTGTTGTAGTTTGATTTGAAATGCAATCATATTAAAGGGCTCCTGAAACTGTAGAAACCCTTATGTTTTGTTTTAAAAATAAGGTATGGTTTGCCAGATTTGAGATCATTAGTGTTTTTCTCTTCGGGATTTGATCATCTACCCAAAACAGAGGGCTTACTGAACTGTAGAAGCCTATATGTTTTGATTTTTAAAATAAGATTTGGATTGTCAATTTGAGACTATTGGTATTTTCTGTTCCAGTGCTTGATAGTTTCCCCAAAATTAAGGGAGAAATCAGTTGGGTATTATTGATATGGTCTACTGTCTGGAAAAATTTAGATCTCATGGGAAGATTTTATAGAAATTAATGGGCAAATCAGTTGGATGTTGTTGATGTGATGATCTGTTGTGGAAAAATCAAGCCTCGTGGGAATTCGTCCAAGGTGTCCAGAATTTTTGATCGCATGCAAAGGGTATTGAATGTATGGGAACAAAGGGTTTGTGCAGGATTCCAGAGGGGTTCCGAGTTTTAGATTGATTCTTGAACATTTGGGGGTGCTTGTTTGTGAGAAAATCCAAGATACGCTTTCTAGTCACCAAACAACTTGGATTCTGACTATTTGATAATCGTTTTCAATTAAGAAGATGAAAGTTTGAAGGCTATCATTCCCAAAGTTGTGTTTTTGTCGCACAGAACGTAGCATTTTCACAATCTGAATCCCTGAATACGTCAGATTTAGATTTTATCTCTCCTGCAAAGATTCTGATAACCAGACAACTTGATACTGGGACGTCTCCAAAGCAACTGAAGGTCCTGTCGTTTTGGGTTCACTTTAGATTGATAAGTTTCTAACCCAGAACGTATCTTTATAATAATCTTGCCATTTAATTGACAATGATGGCACAGCCAAAGTGTGTAGCTAAAAAAGAGGTTGGATCTGCTGCTGCTTACAAGGAAGCCCATTTCAGGGGAGTCAGAAAAAGGCCGTGGGGAAGATTTGCTGCAGAAATCAGAGATCCATGGAAGAAAACCCGTGTATGGCTTG
This sequence comes from Cryptomeria japonica, assembly GCF_030272615.1. Classification (NCBI taxonomy): domain Eukaryota; kingdom Viridiplantae; phylum Streptophyta; class Pinopsida; order Cupressales; family Cupressaceae; genus Cryptomeria; species Cryptomeria japonica. Next base: position 897,411,478 of record NC_081409.1, on the reverse strand, counting down.
GGACATTCGATACAGCAGAGGAAGCAGCGAGAGCATACGATAATGCAGCCAGAGCTCTCAGAGGTGCCAAGGCAAAGACTAATTTTGCCTTCGTTCCTTGTGATGATAGTAGTACTAGTCTAAGCAGCACCGTAGAGTCTTGGAGTAGTCCTAAGACTACAAATAACAGTAACAATAACACAAGGAGGAGCTTATCCTCAAATAAAGCAGAGAATTTTAGAAATAGTATTGATCTGAATATGAACATTGCCCAAGAGGCATTTAAGAAGAGGTATTTAGAAGGGCAAATCCCTGATGCATTAAGGAACCAAAAGCCATTCAAGAGAAGCTGTGCACGAGACAGAGCTGCAGAGACCTACAATTGGTCGAGACAAAACTTTCCACAGATGGGTTTTGATCCAAATGCATGCCACAGTGACTGTGATTCATCCTCATCGGTTGTTGATGATGAAGAAGTAGGCACGGCTACTAGCTTAAGGCCTGAAGGAGCCAGGCCACTATTGCTGGATTTGAACCTGCCACCGTGTGACGATGAAGAGGGTTTTGGCAGCATGGCATTATGTCTTTAACTTCACCGTTTCTTCTTTGATTGAGTTCTTATTGGGTACCCGTATCCTCCAAAGGCCATGGCCCATGTTATCGTATTAAGTGAAATGCATTATCCTATTTCTTGCCATCGAAGCAATCAATTAAAATTCAGTGCAATCCTATAGCAGAAGTTCTTTATCAACAAGGCTTTAATAATGAATGAATTCTTTGTTTGTATGCCAGTTGATTGTAATGGTTAAGATTATTACCATTTCAACCACATGGAAGTGCATTTACACTTCATGTTTGAACAATACGATAGGAAGAATATTAATCAAATCACAGGCGATGGGAATATGTGAAAATTGGTTATCACAAGCATTGACTTTTAGCAATGACTCAGATTACTGGCTCTTTGATGCTAATCCCTGATATTTGAGGCTTTCAATAACCATTTGAAATTTTGTGACTGGCAAATCATCTGGTCGTCATATTTCTTATAACATAGCTTTTTAGCCTGTTTGACAATGTTAAAACTGTGACACTGGTTAAATCTACTATAATTAAGCTAAATCTAAAGTGTACTTCCTCTTTGTGTAAATGGTTTATTCTGGAGATAATTCTATTAATATAGATTCACTCTGTTTCATCTTTTCTTGGGATTGGATTGTGTTGGGCTTCCAGTTACCCGTTTTGGGTCCTCTCCACATACATTTGATATCATCTTAAGAACCTTATGTTCGGATGGTCTAGCCTAGGAATATGCAGGGGATTGCTTGAAGCAGTATCTGCTCAAGTGTTTACGATCCTTGCCCTTGAACCAGTCTAAGACATGACTGGGATAAGGTTTGCCTGGGCTTCTTGGGGGTTGATGAAAGTCTACTCAATGTTGATTTGGAGGTCTGTGTAGGTCGTTGGGCTGTGTTGGATGTGTCTCTGGCTGGAGAAATTGAGCAGCCAGACACAAACAGGTGTCAAATGGTGTATAGGCCTGGTTTGTGCCCTGAGCCAGTTAGTCTACTCAATGTCGATTTGGAGGGCTATCTAGGTCGCTGGGCTGTGTTGGATGTGTGTATCTGGCTGGAGAAATTGAGCAGCCAGACACAAACAGAGGTGGCAAATGGGGCACAGGCCTGGTTTGTGCCCTGAGCCTTTATTTCAAATCTGATTGTTCGAGGTTTACTTCGTCAATCCTTGCCTGGTGATCTAAGATTTGATTGGGATCTGCCTGCCTCTCCTGTTTAGGTTATACTTGGTGTTTGTTTCGAGGTCTGTCCAGTTCACTGGTTTGGTTTGTCCATGGAAATATGTGTATCTCTGATTGGAGAATTCCAGCTAGCAAGCACAATCTGTGGTCTCATGCGAGTTAAATCTAATCAAATTGATTTCCCTAGAATGACAGACATGGCTTGAATCTGCTTGAACCCATCTAAAAATATTCCCAGGTCTATCTTCTTGGGAATTTAATAAGGGTTTTTCTACATATCATCTTGAGATCTTGCTTTCAGGTCTTTGCTTGTGAGTGGCTTTTCACTCTTTGACAAAAGCTTGCTGGCAATAATAGATTCATCTTGGTGTATATCAAAAAGAAGACAAATAGCAAATGAATAACAAGAGGGGATAAGATGAAAGCCATAACCCAACTTTGTAGAAATTACAATGGATAGGAGTACATAGTTTAATAGACAATTTCAATGACACCAAGGATTGAACAAACTTTAAACTTTAGAAATGGTTTAAGCTTGCTCAAACTAAGTTGAGCTTTAATAATATCCCATGGTAACCAACTCAAAGTAGAGAAATTTCAAAGATCTACCACATTGCAAATTCCCCTTTTAAACAAGAAGTATATGAGAATTTTGGAAACTTTAAAGCAAAGGGGCTGTTCCTAATACAAAATATTTCTATTCCACCAAATGGATAAAGTGGAGATGTTGAAGAGAACTTTCTCTCTATTTCAAGAAATGATACATATGTTGCCAAGCTTTCCAAATAGATTGAAGTGGAGTGGAAATGAGGCTTTGATTGAAAAAGGAAGCATGAAGAATTTTCTCTAACCATCCCATAGCTTGCCATTTGCCTTTGACAAAGGCAAGATTAATTCTTTTTCGTATGAGTATCTTCCATGGTTCATGACCTTTAATAGCTTTAATGATCCGTTTAGCAACTAAACGAATTCCTTGTGTTTTTGGATCAATTAACCCCAAACTACCTTTTTGTTTAAGTTGAATGCAATGAGTCCATGATGTGGAGATATATCCCACATTACCATCCCATTTGGCCCAAAGAAATTGACAAATAAATTTAGTTAATTTATCATAGCCTTTTCTTTTTTAGAAGGTAGCCAACATGATGAATAATAAACATGTGGCAAGGAAGTTTTTATTAGCAACTTGAATTTTATCAGCTAAGGAAAGAAATTTGCTTCCCCAACTTAAAAGTTTATTCTTAAGTATATTAAGGTACCAGTGCTACATATCAGAAAGAGAAACTCCAATACCAAATGGAATCCCAAGATATCTAATGATATTCCCATGTCTAATTTGTTTCCATTTCTGTAGAATCCATGGAGTGGGCTCTGTTTGAACCACTAAAAATTTGGTTTTGTCATGAGCAAGTTTTGAACCTGAAACAACACAATACGGTTCCAAAATATCCATTGCTTTGAAGAGTTCCTTTTCAAAATAACAAGCTATTATTGGCATAATGAAAGTTAATTACAACAACATTTTGTGGGATAGAGATTCTACAAATAAGCTTCAAACTATTGACACTTTGAAGAAGATATCTTAGAGCATCAACTGTAAGATCATAGAGATAAGGGAGCTAAGGGACATCCTTGCCGAATGGATCTTTGTAGGGGGAATGAATATGTCATTATATTATTGATAATAATGCTAGCAGTAGCATCTTGGAGCAACATTTGAATATAAGCTCGAAGTTTAGGACCAAAACCTAACCATTAAAGCATTTTGAGGATGAAACTCCAACAGATTCTATCGTATACCTTATCAAAATCCAATTTGATCAAAAGAGCATTTTGTCCTGTTTGTTGAGCCCATTCACAAGTTTCCCATGCCAAAATAAGATTGTCAAGAATAAACCTTCTAGCAATGAAACCAATTTGCTCAACTCTAACAATTCCTTGCACAATAGGCTTAATTTGTATGGCCAAAACCTTAGCAATGATTTAATAAAAGTGTTAAGAAGAGTAATAGGCCACTATCCAAATATATTATCTCCCTTTTTCCTTTAGGAAGAAGCTTGATTATGCCACCATTAATAAGAGATCCTAATGATCCTTTCTTGAAGGCCTCCAAATATAAGCAGTTAAAATCTTCCTTAATGTGTTGCCACATAGCCTAGTAGAATTCCATAGGAAGCCCATTGTTGTCTAGACTTTTGCCAGGGGCCAAAGAGAAAAGAGCATTTTCCAGGTGTTTTCCATCTCCTCCAAGGAAACGATTCTATCTAAATGTTGGCTATATTTAGGATCTATTTTGTTAGGAATATAATCTTTGACCATATCTTTAAGGTTTTGTTGAATGTCTTGCCATTGATCATTCTTAAATAGATTTTCATAATAACATTTGAAAAGCTGACAAATATTTGAAGGATCATGGTGGGGAATATCAAATTCATCTCTTATAGCACCAATCTTTTCCTTTTTATGCTTGTAATTCAAATAATTAAAAAAATATTTAGTGCTCCTATTTCCTTCTTTTATCCAATGTAGCCTAGACTTGACTTTATAACCCCTTGTCCTTTGTAACTATCGATTCTTTGCAACAGAGCTTCAGTAGCCACAATGGAGGTTTCAATTGTGATATTGTTAGGATCTTCATTAAAAAAAAAATTGTCATGAACAAGTTTACCCTATAGAGATTTTTCCTTTAGTTTGTGTTACCTAGCCATTTGTTTGCCAAATGAGTGTAAGGAGGTGCAATGAGAAATGTATGCACACCACCAGTTAATCCATGAACCTCCTTCGTTTGGCTTAGGCAAAGAATTCCAAATCCCCTCAAGGGAAACTAAACAAACAAGGTTCTTTAAGTGGGAAACATTAAGCTTGAAGGGGAGAGAATTTCTAATATATTTGGAGACAAGCTTATGCTGCAAAGAATAGGGTAATGATTTGAGAGGGTAGTAGGGAGGTCCACATTAACACACAAACCCAACAGATCATATACTAATGACAAAGTAGGAGAGATATAAAATCTATCAAGACTGCTTAGTTTTCTATCACCTCCCATTCTAAAATTAGTTCAAGTAAACCGGTTTTTGGAGTGGCTAGAGAATTTATCATGAATAGGATCGACCACTCCCAATGAGTTTCAACGAAACAACCAATCATTAAATTCATCATTGCTGAGATTTGATTTTTTAGACTACAAAATCCAATGAGTTAACCATTAATAAAGGTGAGGGCCCAAACACAACAATGAGAAGGGTCCTCACCCTTATCAATGACATATTTATAGATCCATGAGGCAACCCCTATAATAGCACCACCTTTGCCATCGATATAGGAAGTATGAAAAAAGGCGACATCTCTCCAAACATTGCATAAAGAAACTTCAAGTCTTGTGTTGTTGAGTTTAACTTCTTAAAGAAAGATAACATTTGGCTTCCATTTCATAACAACCTCTTTAACTCTATATTTGTAGTGAGGAAGTGAAATCCCTCTAACATTCCAAGAGAAGATCCCATAATTCATGGTGAGGAATGAAAGAATCATCCTCATGAGTCAACTCACTAATCTTGTTATCAAGATTGGGGTCACTATCTTTAAGGGTAGCAGAAGGAGATCTAGACCTATGGCAAGTGGTAGCAGGGGGTAAAGGGGCATCATCCTTGGGTTCACTATCTTTTTTAACGAAGGAAGGGGGCCTAGATCTGTGATGGGTGGTAGAGGAAGGTGAAGAGGAATCACAAGCATAGGATTGAGGAGAAGAATGGTAAGAGGGAGAGATAGACTCATGGACAAGGGGTTTGGGAGAGGGGGGAGAAGAAAGGAGAGGAGATAGGGATGATGATTGAGGGGAAGGACGAGGAGGAGTAGAAGGTTATTTTCTCTTCTTGAACCGTCTCCATCCATCTGACACAGCGACATCTATGAAAGAGGGAGATTCAAGAGTGGTATCAGAAGGGCAATTAGCGGAAAGAGGTGAACTATTAGAAGTAGGTGAAGAAAGAAGAGGAGGTTGAATAGTAGTAGGAGAAGGAGCAAGAAGATGAACATTAGATGGAGAAGCATTTAAAGGAGGTTGAACTAATCTGTTCCTTCTAATAGGGAATTCAAGAATCAAGTGATCTTTTCGGCAGTAAACATGTGTTTTGTTTGTTCAAATAAATAATAGGCTAATCTATTTTGAAGCCTAGTCCAAATATTTTAATATTTTCTAGTGAAGGCCTATTCAAATCTATTTCTACAAAAGCCCTTGGATGCACCGCAAGCTTGAAAATTTATCAGAGTTAAACTTGCACCAAATAACACATCATAATTGAGCCATAATGTCCTTTAAGAATGGCCTGAAAGATAAGTTGAGATATGGTAGCTCTCTCCACACGGGGTAATGAGAGCGAGAAGGCTCTTCAGGGTGAAAATTAAAGTGTTAGGCTTGTAAATAACATATTTTCCCACAAATTATCCAAATGTCATATTCTAAAATGGCCTGGGCATGGTCTGAGGATTTAAACATACATAAAACATATATGTTTCCAAGACCTCTTATGGACTCAATCTCTCATCCTCGATTTTCCCAGTTCAACTGGGCCCATTTATAAAACTCAGATTCAAGAGGAATGCCGTTTTAAAAAAACAAGATAACAATATAATTTTGATGCTAAAAATTAACATCTACAATATCACCAGGGAGCTGCATTTCTAGGGTTTTACTGGAATCAACCTGCGGCTGGTCTTCTAACATCATTTCATTCGCTCCATCACTCGTTTCAACTCAGTTCTTTTCCATGTCAGTTTGTGTTGCGTATACATTGACAGGTTTGGTATTGTTCTCTTCTTCTATCTGCCTTTGTATTGAAAGACTCCTTCACCTACCTAGCCACCGATTTTAGATGCATGGTCGCACTAGGGTTTGAACAAGGATGGCTCCAGAAACTTTTCTCTCCATTCGTTTTCTCTTTGTTTCATATTAGAGATCTTGACTATTGAATGGAGTCCCAACTAATTGTCACTTATGGAAAATTTTCAAAAGAGCATGTGTTACTAGTGTCAATTGATAGTCTTCAAAAATATAAAATTTCAAAAGAGTATATAGCAAAATGAGGTATATAATTTATTTGTCCTTAATAAAAATCTTCAAATGAAATGACGAAGGGTGAACTAATTGAGCCTAAGTTTAATAAAAATTAGAGGTTATGATAGCTAGATAAAGTCCCAACTAATTGTTATTTATGGAAATTTTCAAAAGAGTATATAGCAAAGTGAGGTGTATAATTTATTTGTCCTTAATAAAGAAAAATTAAATGATGAAAGGAACTAAATGGGCTTAAGTTGAAGAAATTGAAGCAAACATCGAAACGTTTTGTGGTTGAAGATGCTGCCATAGAATGCTAGGAAAGTTGAATAAATTGAAGTGAATGCTCCATATTTCTACAAATAATTAAATTTCATATGACAAGATGTTTCTATAGAAAGAGAGGAAAATTAGTTCAAACTATCGATAATTCATTGCTATTTCAGAGCTAATATCATTTTGCAAGAAAAATTATAATTAATAACTATTAATGGTTGAACATTCATCTCATCTTTCTTTTCTATCTGAGAAACCTAAGAACTCAACCCAATTCGCACTTAGGTAACCAAAGTTTTCAATTGACAACATCCCTTACAATTGATTCCTCACACAATTTTTAAAAAGCTCCTCTACCTTAAATATGAATACACTATCATAAAGTTGTATATACAACTTCAATCTTTGTCGAATTGAAATCTATACTAAAAGTTCCTAAATGAAATAGGAAGAAACATGACCACCTCAAAAACTTAGAGCCCAATGATGTACTATAACTAAACCTCCTTCAAGCATTAAATTGGAATTATCTTAATTTTGGTAAGTGGTAGAAGCAATAAGAGCTTTAAAATAATCAATTCACTTCAATTACTTTCTAAATTTCAAGAGTAATCTATTATGGTTCCTCATTTTTCCTACTAAAAAATAGACCTTATATAAGAACACATTATTTTTCTTATGCATGTCCACGATTAGTGACTTTCAAGGAAAAGATGAACCTCTAAATTAAGTTACAAATGTATAAAACATGATTGCAAAAATATAGAATAAAGTAATCAAATTCTTGGAAAAAAATCTATCCAACCTACATATCAAGATCTATTGAAAAAGGTAAATTAAGCCTTGTAGTCCCTTGGAGAGTACACATGGCAATTTTATGTGCACATCAATAACAACACGTGTATTTTGTCAACCACAATGACTACTCCCATATGTGGAAAGGAAAGATATCACCTCACCGTGATATCAACCATCATGGCTTCTCCCATGGATGGTGTAAGAATAGATAACACCTCACCATGATATCTACCATTATTGTGAGATCGTCACATCACAATGATGGTAAAATGCACAAGTGTTCATCATTGTGAGATTGTCACCTCACAATGATATTCACCATGGCTCATCCCAGAGGGTGAACACACAAGTACAAGAAAATCATCACGGACTCTCTCGTGTGATGTTGTTATGGTGTCACACATGACATCCAACATAACTCATCCCAGAGGGTGGATCCATCATGGCTCATCCCAGAGGGTGGAAATAAGGGCTTTCACCTCAAATCTTTCTCAAAGAGCAATGCATTAACAAGAACTAACACTTTAAACTTCTCTCTCAAAGAGAAAATGCATTAGTATGAAATATAAATAGATCAATGATGTTGAGACTCAATCTCATCTAGGGCTTCATTCTCCATCATACCAAGCTTATCTCGAAAGTACAAAAACTTTAACCTAGAAAGAGGCTTGGTGAGAATGTATGTCGTTTGTTCATCAGTACTAATGTATATCAGTACGAATATATACTTCTTCCTCGATTACACCATTTAGAATATTGCATCCTTTAGATGTTGCAATAGCAATGATGGTCCTGACTGAAGTATATCGGGCAACTAGAGCAAAGGTTTCCTCATAGTCAATTCCCTCCTTCTGAGAGAATCCTCTAGCCACAAACCTAGTCTTGTATCTCTCAATACTACCATCACTAGCATGTTTGATCTTAAAGAGCCATTTAGAAGAAACAAAAAATTTACCTTCCGGTCTAGGTACAATATCCCAAACATCACTCTTTAGAATTGATTGATACTCTTTTGGCATGGCATCTTTCCAAACTTGTTGACTAGTAGCTTCCTCAACACTGGTAGGTTCTAATTCAATGATTTGACTCATCAATGCAACATAGCTAGAGAACTTATGAGTTCTCTTACTTTCTCCAAAGGTTCCTCTTGGGGCTACAAAACTTTCAACCTCGTGCATCATTTTCCTCGCCCAAAGCCTTTTCTTACCAATCGCAATATCAGTAGGCCCATCAGTAGGTTTCAAGGGCTCATTTGGATCATCATCTTCTTCAGGTTCATGAGTTTCCCTCTGAATCTCAAGAGTATGGTCATCTTCCATATTTTGAGGAGGCTCTTGATCTTCATTGTCCATCTCATGGATGCCCTTGGATTTTCTGAATGCAACATCCTAGATTCAAATGTCACATCCCTACTTAACTCAAATCAATTTTTGCCCTAGAATATAGATTTTTAGGCTTTTGATCTTTCACTATAGCCTACAAATATTCCCTTCTTGCCAGAAGGTTCCAACTTTGTCCTTTTATCTTTGGGTATATGTATATACACTGGACAACCAAAGATCCTCAAATGACTTACATCTGGCTTCACCCCTGTGAATGCTTCTTCAAGTGTCTTATTCTCCAAAATACGGTGAGGGCATCTATTTTGAACATAGACAACAATTCTAGAAGCCTCAACCCAAAAAAAAGTTCGAAGATTTTGATCATGGATCATGTCTTTGGCTATTTCCACAATACTTCTATTTTTTCTTTTCGCTACACCATTCTATTGAGTATTATAGGGAACACAAAACTCCCTCTTAATCCCAACTCCAATGCAAAAATTACGGAAGTTACCAGAGGTGTACTCTCCATTATTGGATCTCATGAATTTGATCTTCCCGGATATGTTCTCTACTTGAGCTTTGAATTCCTTAAATCTCATAAGTACCTCTTCATATTCTTTACTCCTCAAGAAATAGATCCAAGTCTTTCTCGAGTAGTAATCAATAAAAATAACATAATACAAGAAACCACTCAAGGACGCAACAAACATAGGACCACATAAATCTGAATGAATGAGTTCTAAAATACAGTTGGACTACTTTCACTACTATGAAATGTACCTTTAGTATTATTACCCAATGTGCAACCTTTGCAAGTGCCTTCATGCTCCTAGTTGAGTTTTGGAAGGCATGTAACCATCTTCTCTATTGTAGGTAGTGCACGAAAGGGAAGGTGACCCAATCTTCTATGCCAAATCTCACAAGTACTTGATGAGTCATGAAGTAAGGCTTGAGGAGGATGAGTGCAAAGTCTATAAAGACATCCATGACAAACTCCAATGACTTGAGTCGTCTTGATGTTTGATTTCTTTGGCCATGTAAGGACTTTGCCATCTACGAATGCAATTCGATATCCTTTGTTTTCCAAGGCTGATATGGAGACAAGATTACGCTTAATTCTCGAAATGAATAGTACATCATTCAATTGCAAGGAAATGCTTGAATTTAAGTGAAGAAAGGAGGTCCCAACTCCTTTCACGGAGTAACTAGTATCATCTCCAATGATCACTTGTTCTTTTGAATTTCTCTCCACCAAATCATTTAGATGTCCTCTAAATCTGGTAATTTGGCGAGATGCACCATTGTCAATTAACCAAGTATTGTGGTCAGCAGGCACATTACTTGAAAAGGTTGAATAGAATATGAATCCATCTGAATCCTTTTGTGGAAGAGTCTCACCAACATCCGCAATAGAAGCTTGAGGCATAGACCTAGTTGGACATTACTTTGCGTAGTGACCATATTTGTCACATCTAAAGCATTGGACTTTTGAAAGATTCTTCCTTCTTTTGAATGTAGGAGCACCATTGGATTCCTTATCTTTCTTCCTTTTGAAATATCCTTTCTTACCCTTCTTCTTTGAAGAGTGAGAGGCAAGAACATGAATATCTCCATTTGTAGAGCTTTGGCCAATGCCTCTTGTAGCCAATCTTGACTCTTCTTGAATGCAGTCTGTCTTCAATCAATCAAACTTAGGGATTTTTGATCTTGCGCTTATCCCTTCTATAAATGACTCCCATGATGAAGGAATACCATTAAGTTCCAACATGGTTAATTCTTTGTTATCTATAGTGTGTCTAATGGGAGAGAGTTGATCTCTCAATTCGGTATTCCTCGTGAAGTATGAGATGATGGATTCTCCTTTAATCATCTTGATGTGGTGAAGTTGTTGCTTTAATGCAAGAGCTCAACTCGTGTTGTTGATCTCATACATCTCTTCTAATATCTTGAACATGTCATATGTCGTCGTCAACTTGGAGATGATTGGCACAATGTGATCTTTCACAAAGTCAACCAAAATTTTCTTTGCTTTGGTGTTCTTTCTCTTCCATTGAAGCTTCTCATCCTCTTTGGTTGGTTCTCATACCGCTTTCTCCATGAATTCGTTTAATTAGTTTTCCTCAAGGCAAGCATAACTCTAAACTTCCAAGAGACGAATTTTGATGCACCCTCAAGTCTGTCTTCAACTTTAAGTCCGTTCACCATCTTGATGTTGATAGATGTAATCAAAATCGAAGGCAATAATGGAGGATAACCCTGCTTCTATGAATCTGATCTAATCTTTTCTTAAGACTGCTCTGATACCATGTTATTTTTTATTTTTTTAAATCATATTAATAGCAAGATGTCTTTATACATTTGCTTCACACTTTGAGGCTATTAAAACGATTCACTCTACATTTTAGTGTATGCAGCTTGAACTGCTATACGTTATCTAAACTGCCAATGGGTGAAATATAATATTCAGTCTATTATATATATTATGTGTGATCTGTTGATGGAAGAATGCAATCTGTTAATGGAGTGAACTCGATGTGCTGAAGGATATCGATTTGTTGTGATAGAATAGCCAATCTGTTGATGACAACTTCCACTTAGGAAGCTATCGATCTGAGATGTGAAGATACTTCGATCTGCAATTGTGAATATTTGATCTTCTTAAGTGTTTACCCGATATGCTATATGTTCATTTGTTTTACTGTCAATGAACTTCAACTATTTAGATTCCTTTTCAATGAAGGGGAGAATGCATTGCATATATATCCATTGATAGGAGATGATCTCCAAGAGTCGGTTCTCTTTAGAGAGATACGACTATAGTACATAATGTGTCGCACCCTTCCAGTAATGAGTTGGCGGACAAAACAAACATTAATAATAATTGCCTAATCGGTTATACACATCGATTTATAATAACATTAATTTGGTTATTAATTATGCATAAGAAATCAACTAAGGTATTAAGTATGGTTAAATACAAATAATGGAAACACCAAATATGTAAGGCCGATAGGTCATTCAAATATTTAGTCTTAGTTAGTCGGCCTGTAGGATTACTACCGACGCTATATCATCAACATATCTAACCCATGGGTCTCTTCAAGCATTCATTGCTTTGACCATGGTTATCCATTAACTCTTGCACACGAGTTAATCATTTGGACAAAAGGATTATCTAATAACTCAACCCTAACCTTACCTCCTAAGGTAACTAACATGTCTTTTCAGGCGTTTAATGCCTCTTACATCTCCTCTCAAGCCTCCTCATGGTGACATTTTTCAACCTAGGATTGGGTTGAAAATCTCACAAGGATTGAAGATCATTCAATCCTAACCCTTGTTAAGATTACTCAATCTTAACCCTCCAATTGTACATTTCTTCTATAAATAGGCTTCATTTCCTTCATTATCATAATCCAAGTCTTCATGCATCTAAGTTATAGTCTCATTTCATCAAGCATTTTAGCCTCTCTTTGATAATAGCAATTAGATCATTTAGTAGCATTATAATCTTAGAATAATCATGTTTAGCATATCAATAGCATATCATGTTAGTAACATATCATCTTAGTATCATCTTCATGCTAGCTTAGATATCATACTAATATTATCATCTTGCACCATATCATAACTAGTTTCATATCAATATCATGCTAAGATCTTAGTTGCTTTTCATTTAGATCTTTGATCACATATCCCTCATTCTTTAGGTAGTCATCCTAGAGATCAAGTGCTCATCCAAGCTAAGAGCCACCTTGATTTGAAGGATCCTTGGAGATAGAGAACAATGGAACAATCTTAGGAGATGGATGATTTAGCTTATTTTTTCATTTAGATCTTTGTTTTGTTATGTTTCATTGATATACTTTCTTGTCTATGTTATTTATCAGCTAACCCTCATTTCAGGTATACATTTCTGGCACCCACCATGGGGCAACCCACTCATTCTAACATTTTTTTCCGCAGGTTCACACCAAGAAAGTTTTAGCGCATATAACAATTCTTGTAGGGCACGCATACCTTATTTTAGCGCATATAACAACTCTTGTAGGGCACACATACCTTATTTTAGCGCATACAAACATTTTGTTGGCGCATACAGTCACTGTTCTGGCACATATAAACCCTGTTCTGGCGCATATAAACTTTGTTCTAACACATATTAACCTATATTAAGTTGCTTTAAACTTTGAGTACCCCACCACTAGTTGGAGTTGAGATTACTCTTCCTAAGCAGTCACTACTCAAATTTAATTTTATATTAAATTTTATTATTTGCAGTTTTGAAATGCAACAAGTTGCATATATATTTAAGATATCTACAATTTTTATATATTATTTAACTTCTTTTCGCAAAGTAAGCTCATAATTATGAGCAGTTCATACCAAAACTTTTGTATGCAAACAATTTATTTGCGTAGAGTAAGGAGAACAAAAAGACTAGCGAGGAGTGATTGTGGGCCCTTTTTTATTAAATTATACACATTTTCAATTTTTTTATCAATTAATAAATATTTATTGTTGTAAATAAGATAACTTTATTTTCCTCTCTTATTAAGTGGGAAGTCTATCATATAGAGCATAAATTTGGCTTTTTGATTGGAAGACACCAAGTTAAATTCAAATCTTTGTGTCATTTATACGTAGTTTGCAACCACCGACACATTTTTTTAAATGTTTTGAATATTCAATGGTATTGTGGTAGTTTTGGGGTGCAACCCTAGGTGCTTTGGGATAATATTAATTCTAAATCATATATTCTCTAGAGCAAAGTAAGACCACAAAAGGGTTTTTGATGCAAGAGCATCCAAATCCATAAGCAATCACATCAAGAAAAAAAATGCAGTTTTATTTTGGAGTTTTGTGAAAGCCAGAGTGAAATCCTTTTATTGAAATCTTTGTGTGGTAATTTTAAACATATTTGCAAGTTTTCGCAAAAAGACGAGCATTTGAGTGAATATTAAAAAAAAAAGTTTTCCAACAATCAATTATGCTTTCCCAAAATACCAAAGATGTATTTTGTGGATTTTAAAATAATTTAAAGAGAATAAATAACAAAAGGAGAAGAGTTGCCAAGCTAGAGGGAGGAGAGGAGGATGAAGTACCTTGCTTTGCGTACAAAAATTATATCTTAGCCAAGGTTGAAGAAATTGAAGCAAACATTGATTTTTTTTGTGATTGGAGATGTTACCATAGAAAGATAGGAAAGTTGACGAAATTGAAGTGAATTCCCCTGTAGTGCCCCTCCTTGATTCATATTTCTTTAAGTTCATCCATAGATCATATTGATATAGCTTAGTCTACTTTATGATGATTTGATGGTATCTAACCATGTACTAACCCTATTTCATGATTTGATGGTATCTAACCATGTACTAACCCTATTTCATGATATGATGATGATTATGTTAGTGCTTATTTGATTGTGAGTGTCTTCTATTATTCGTGATAGAGACATTGTCAAATCACTCATTGCGAGCATGATATGATGTTGTGATTATCTTCACTTGTCTGTCTATTTTATGGTATATGTTGTTGCACTTGAATTGGTGATGATAGGTTTGCAGGTACCAGACATCGACTCCACCTAGCTTCACAGGTCTGAGTGTATCTTATCCCAATGGCAAGTTGATCAGAGATGACATGAAAACCCATTCTACTTTCTAGGTTTAAGTTGATTACCCTTGTCAGTTTAGTATCTTGTTGTGAGTTGTTGTTTAGCATCAGCGATCTCTTGAGTCGCCCTTTGTTATCCTATGTGGCGTATTGTGTTTATTGTTTGATTTAATTATTATTAAATAATTAATTGAGTTATATAGTGTAATAATGTTAAGTTAAATTAATAGACATATAGTTTATAATAAAATAAATATATATAGTTGGTAATAATAAGGTAAATAATTAATTGAGAAAGAGTAATATTGGATAAATGATTTTATATCATATTATTTAATTATTGATTTGAAATTAATATTATCATTTAGTAAGAAAGGCTTTATTATTAATTAGAATATTTAATTATATAAATAGCATTTGATTTATTATTGTGGCTTTAATTTATTATAGCCTTGGGCTTTGTATAAATTGTGCCCATGAATATTATTTGATTATCTATATTCTTGGGTTAATTGATTTAATATTTATTCTACCTATCCTATTTGGTGATTGGTTGAATTTATTGGGTAAGTAAATAGTATATTACTTTAATATTTCATGCTTTGGTTTT
The DNA here is from genome assembly GCF_030272615.1 of Cryptomeria japonica. NCBI lineage: Eukaryota > Viridiplantae > Streptophyta > Pinopsida > Cupressales > Cupressaceae > Cryptomeria > Cryptomeria japonica. Next base: position 897,396,065 of record NC_081409.1, on the reverse strand, counting down.
TGGGCATGGTAGGTAAGAATACATTTTAATTGTTTATTTTGATTGGCCGACATTTTGTATAGTTTGGCTTTGATCTTCTATTCAATCGCTCGCCTATGCATTTTGTTGGGTTAGCTATTCCAGAGTTCTTCTCTTTTCTTGGTTGGGTTATGCATTCTCTGTGGTTTTTGAAATTTGGATTGTTTGTGAGGATCTTGGATTGTTTTGGCTGAGCTTGGTTGGATTCATTCTTCTTCAGATTTTCAAATCGGCATTTTACCAGGTCAGAGGACTCTTCCTTTGTATTTTCAATTTCGAAAGATTGTCTTCTATGTTTGTTCTCAGGAGCTTTGGGAAAAATAATTCATTTTTATAGTTTGCATAGTTTACATAATTTGATTTATGACATTATTGTATAGTTAGACTATAGTTGGGGGAAGAAATTTATTATTTTCTGAGATTTTATTCTTGTCGTGCCGACTCTGTGAATTTGGGTCTGAGGTTGTGGCTTGTTCTTTATTTGATTCTTGCTTAGGATTGGAGATTGGTTATGGTTATTGGTTTTCTTTTATGTATTGTGGTTGTTGGGTATGTCTGTGATTCTTTCTGAGTTATGTTTACCCAGATGTCGTGTTGACCATTTCTAGGAAATCTGTCACTATGGCTTATGGCTTGGTATTTTATTTATATCATTCGATTCCTATGGTCTGGGCATCCCTTTTGAGCCTTCATTTGCAAATTTTTGTTGCTTGTATGATTTTATTTCCTTATCGCAATTATTCTAAGTCTGTGGCCTTATTTTTGCAAATGCGTGAAGACTACGAATGCGCGATTTCCCTTAACATATGCGCTAATTTGTGTCACATATGTGCTATTAGAATTATCAAATGTGTTGCTTTAGTATAAATGTGTTACTAGTTTGTGTATATGCGTGATAGAACTGAACATATGCGCTACAGGACACAGTTTATGTGCTGGAGAAACTTGTAAATGTGTCGCACAATTATGTGAATGCATGATTTTGGCTATTTTATATGTTTTGAGTTTCAGTTTGAGTTTTCTGATTTCTCAATTGTTTCAAGAGTCTGTTTAGAGGCTTTGTTGTACTCTTGAGTTCTCTTGGATGTCCGGAGTAGTTTTGATGCGTTATTTGATATTTTGTGTTGTTACAAGATGAGTAATACCTTGCTATGTTAATGGTTCTTTTCTCTATGATGTTGTGTGATCTATATGACCTATGTGGTATATGTTATTGGCATTGTGTATTTATGATGTTCTATCTTGGTTAGCCGGATTGCATTTTGTGAGCCTTATTGCTTGATTGCTTAGGTTATTAAGGCCTAGGAGCATGATTAGGGGGAGTGGGCTTCCACGAGTCTATCGAGGTCATGAGGAATAGACTGCTAGGATTCTTGAGTAATAGAGTTGGGGTCTAGACCGTTTGGATAGCTCATTGGAAGCTTTTCATTGTAATTGATAAGTGATAACAAAATAATTAATATCAGGTGGGTTGGGTAGAGTAACTCATCTAAGAAAGATAAGGGTTAAGTTTTGTAATACCCATCTCATGGATTGAAGACTGGAGTGAGGTGGTAGATTTGGTAACCGGGTAAACCGTACTACCTTGATTTCCTCAAAGGTTGAGACGGTTCTGCATGTGTATCCTATGTGGTAGCATGTGATGACACTCTCTCTCTACATGTTGATCCTAGTTCCTTATGCTTGTATTGTGGTACCTTTGGATGTCCTATATGGTGGATTATGTCATGATTGTGGTCTTGGAGTTGTTTCATCTCTTGATAGTTAGGTGTCGGCCTAGATCTAGAGTGTGAGTGGGATCTTGTGTCATCTCCAATATGGTTCCACATGGTCGGGTGGTTTGATGCCTTCTTGTATTGGGGTGCTTTTCTTGGATGCCTTATGTGGATGTGGATCTCTTATCTCTTCAGTTCATGGATGGATATTCGTAGCAGATTATTGTACATGATTCATTTGACGTGTGTATGTAATTGTATTTGAGAACTTTGCTCATTGTTGAAAAAGAACATTGTGCTCATGTATCTAGTAGATGTTACTAGGGAAAAACAATGATGTATCATGTGTATCTTGAGAATGATTAATAATGAGAATAATGGATATTGAATCTATGGATGTGTACTTAGTGCCATGCGTGTGATGATGTATTTAGTTCATATTGCTATGGCTAATAATGTGGTTATTGGTATTGAAATGGTAAATTGATGTTAAGAGAAATGAATGGTTGGGATTAGGAACATTTGGTATTGGTGCTTTAAAATGAACCTCATGGGATGGTCTGAGTATTCATAGATGGATGTAATCATTCTAGCTTAAAGTAATGAACCATATGTGATTGTGTGAAAGGAATTAATGATAGTAAGTTAGACTACATTTGGATCATGGAAGTAAATATGTTATCATGTTCAGGAATTGTTAAGTGATTAGTTTAAGTAATGGTGTTGAGATACCCTAGGGAAGATAGATGTTATTGATGTAACTATGTTTATGTCCGCTTGCATATTATGTTGATGAGCATGTGTATGTTGCATTTTTTTATGTGATGTTTTTTAAAAACAAAAATTGTTCTCTCTATTTTGCATGTTAGTTAGTGTATTTCTCTAGGGTATTTTGGTGGGCATTACAGTCCCATTATTATACAAATAATGAAATTTCATATGACTAGATGTTTCTATAGAAAAAGAGGAAAATTGGTTAAAACAATAGATCATTCATGACTATTTCAAAGCTAATATCATTTTACAATATAAAATGTAATTAATAGGTCTATTAATGATTTAATTTGATTCATCTCATCTTCCTTTTCCATTTGAGAAACCTAAGAACCCAACCCAATTCGCACTCAAGGTAGCCAAAGTTTTCGATTAAAAACATCCTCCATAATTGAATCCTCCCACTTGATTTTTAGAAAGTGTCTCTACCTTAAATATGGATACACTATCATAAATTTGTACATATATCTTCAATCTTTTTCTTCTTCTTTTTTATTGAATTGAAATCTACATTGAAAGTTCCTAAATGTCATAGGAAGAAACATGTCCACCTCATAAATTAGAGCTCATAGATGTACTATAACTAAACCTCTTTCAAGCATGACATTGAAATTATCTTAATTTTGGTAAGTGGTGGAAGCAATAAAAACTTTAAAATAAAGTAACACTTACAACTTTTTCAAATCAAGATTAACAACTCTAGTCACTTTCTAAATTTCAAGAGTAATCTATCAGGGTTCCTCCTTTTTCCTTCTAAAATATAGACCTTATATAAGAACACATTATTTATTTTTATGCATGTCCATAATTAGTGACTTTCAAGGATAAGTTGAACCTCTAAATTAAGTTACAAATGTATAAAGCATGAGAGTTGAAAAAATATAGAATGAAGTAATTAAATTCTTGGAAAAAATTCTACCCAACCTACATATCAAGATCTATTGAAAAAGGTTCTCTCCTTTTTAGTTCTTTTTAGGATCTTTTTCTTTCTATAGGGATTCTTTTGGTTCTATCTTTCTCTTTTGTTTCCCAGCTCCTTATATAAAAGGTTTTATTGGCAATATGTGTTTTCATTACTTAGATGAATAGAATATGTGTTGGTGGGTTTTGTCATTGTTGGTGAGGCATATTTGAGGGTAGTTGTGCCTATAATACAGTTAGTATCTTGAGATCAGCAAGAAAAATAGTCTAGAGGTTCAACAAATGTATCCATGACAAAGTATTTGTTAGGATGATTGGTAAGTATATGATAACACTTTGTTACATATGCTTTGTAATGTTGATGCAATTATAATAATTGGTGACAACATGTTATGTAGTTAGTTGAGTGACACTGGTTTGGTTTCATATTTGGTTGATTGAGGAAATATGCCTAAGTAGTGAACAAAGTATTCTCACAAGTATATAAGTTGGTAAATTGGTTCATATTTTACTCCATTGCATCTTTTGGTTGTGTCATTCAAGATTTAAGCTTTGTAGTGTGTCAAGAGACTACTTCCAAGAGTTCAAGTCATAATCACTTCTATATAAAAATTTATAACTATTTGTTCTCCAAATCACTGTTTGACACTGTAATGTGTCATTAAATCACCTGAATGTTTTGCATTCTTTCATGGTGATTGGTCTAATTGTGCAATTTTGGGAATATGTTCAAGATGGTATAAGGGTGTAGCGATAAGAGTTTCAAGTGATATGGTGCTTTGCAATACAATATGCATTGTGTTGATATGTACTAGTCTATTTGGTTTGCCCTATTTTTGATAGTTTAGAAGGATTACTCTTTTATGCTATAATTTGATGATCGATTTCTTTAGTAATGATTGTAAAATGTTATATGATCTTAAATGTTTTCATCTTGGTTTGCATGATGTTTTGGGTTCCTCTTCAATCATGAGAAGGCAAATAGTCAATAGTTTTGACAAGCAGTATTGATGTTTGAGCTAATAGGATGTGGTCCTTCATGTGTGGTTAAACCTGGCATATTCTATTGCCTTTAAGGATGTGTTAATTCATGTTTGGAGTTTACCTATGCCTTGGGTTGATCTGCAACCTAATTTTGTGGTTGATACATATGTTTGAAGATGACCTATTCTAGGTCACATGTTTCATTTGATAGGTCCTATGGATGCTGACCTAATTGATGATTTTGGATATTGAGAAGGATATATAAGAAAGGATAGATAATTTGTAAAGGATATGAGTGTGTTGAGAAAGATTGAAAAAATAGTATAGGCACATAAATCTGTCCATTTTAATTAAATGAATATTTCGTATTTATTTGATTAAAAATCCACTAGCCATCAGTTAATTAAATTAATATTTAATTAATTCATCTTCAAACATTCTCCTATTAATTAAATAAATTATTCAATTTATTTTAATTAATTCATTAAATCAAATTCACAGTCAATTAAATGAATAAATCATATTTATTTCATTTAATCCCCTTCTCCTCTTTTAAATAAATTAAATAAAATATTTATTTAAATCATTTATCCCCCCCCACTTGCATTTTCCTACAAATGCAACTTGCACCACAAGTTGAAATAAATTTATTTTATTTTAATTAAAATCCTATTTTCTCTCACCCACCAAATCCACTTGCCCTTCCTAAATTCTTTTAGAACCTATCTAATCCTAATCAATTAGCCTAATCCATCCCTTAATTATTGTCACATTCCTAAGCAACTTGGAGTCACTTCTCAAAGACTTCAAAGTCTTTGAAAAGCATTTAATGCTTTGTGTGTTCAACAATCTAACCTCTAAAGTCTTCCAAAACCACTAATGGCTCTTACATGACCATTAATGGCTCTTACATAACCATTTATGGTTTATTCAACTTGCACTCATATGTCTCCTCAAGCATGTATTGCTTTGACCATGGTTATCCCTTTTGCCTTTGCACAAGAATTTATCCATTCGATAAAAGATTTATTCTTTGAATAAAGAATTTATTCACTCAACCCAACCTTGACCTTGACTCCCAAGTTAACTCTCAGGTCATGTCAAGCATTTAATGGTTATTCCCTCTCCTCTCAACCCCTCTCATGTTGACACTTGGCATCCTGGGATTGGGTTGAAAGCCCTCACATGGATTGAATATCATTCAATCCTGACCCTTGTTGAGATTACTCAATCTCAACCATCCATTGCTCCATTTTACCTATAAATAGAGCTCACATTCCTCATTTTCAAATCCTCAAGCATTTAGTATTCATAGTCATAATCCTGAAAATTTGTATGCATCTAAGTTATAGAGAATTTTAGAGAGCATTTAGCATAAATCACTAATATCTTGTTATTGGCCTAAAATAAATCATTTTAGTATCATAGCATCTAATATTAGCTTTTATTCACATTTGCATAGCATTTAGAGTAATCATCTACAATCTTGAACCTCCATAAACATCCATAGTGCAAAAAAGTTGCTGAGAGCTACACTAGTTTGGAACTTGGAGAGGAGAGGAACAAGGAAGGAGAAGCTACCAGCATGGTAGAGAGCATATGGAGAATTTTAGTTACTTTTTGTAGATTTCTTAAGCTTTCTTTTTGTTTAGTAGTATTTTCCTTGATATGCTTGCTAGGATAGTTTTTAATTGGTGATTTCTAACACTAACATCTAACAATTGATTTCTTTTGTTTCTTGTGTTGTGTTTATCCCACCTAACATCGTCCTTTTTGCAGAGCATCAAATAGTAATGTCTTCAAAATAATCGGGTGATGATTCAGTTGAGCATGAAGTGTACAAAATTAGTGTGACATATTATTTGTGCTACAAAGGGACTACAACATTACATTCATTAGATGTGTTTATCACAACAATTCATGTTATGTTTCTCATTGTAATCTTGATGTATTTTTCTCATAGATAGTGTGTCTCCCCAACAAGTCCTTTGTATCTTTCCCTAAGGCAACGAGCCTTAGCTTGCAATTCCATTCAAGGAGTAGTGAGCTTCCTTGCATGATCAACATTTTAATATGATCCTAATTTGTCCATGATATCACTCATGCCCTCCTGAAAAAACCTTCTACATTCTAGGCCACTTGGCGATGGTTCATCATCTAGTGATGGTTTTTCTCTTGCCATTGGATCGTCGCTTGTCATTGGGTTGCTTCTTGTTGATACCACCACTTGTCGACAATTTGCTACTCGTTGGTGTTAGCCCCCGTGTGGCAAAAAATGGTGATCATTTCTTTGTTAATTTGGTGGGTTTAGTTGTGCCATCTTTGTGCGAAGAGGCTCGCTCACTACCTTGCTCACTTACTCCTTGGATTGTAGCTTTTGGTATGTAGTTGAAAATGAAATTTTCTTTTCTCTCCACAATCTTGTTTGTAGGTTCAATGGGCTTTGGCCTTTCCTCCCTTATTTGAGTCAGTGGATTTTGGATTTCCTAGAGGTCTCTCACCAAGGAGTCTATTGGCCTTTACCCCTGCGTTAGGGGTTTCTTTATTGCAAGTTTCATCTCTATGGAGGACTTGGAGGTTGTGCTAGAGGGTCAACTATGGTTTTAAGGAGAGCACTCCCTCTCTCACAAATCGTGATTTCCTCTTTCAACCTACAAATTGAACTCCTCGAGGTTGTGTCTACTTGTGATGAGACTATAAATTATCTCATATTTAATCAAATAAGATCATCACTTTCCTCTTAATAAAATGGTGTTAAGTGCATTTGAGTAATAAGTGAAAGTTTTGTAGCTTGTATAAGGTAGAAGTTTGGTTTATTTTTAATGATCAATGTGATCCAAATTATTTCTAATATTTTCTCACGAGTGCATGCAAGATGCTACAATACAAGTGAATAGATTATTGAATAACTCATGTTAGTAGAGAGCTCTAGAGACATTACAATAGAGGGCTCTTGACACTAACAACAAATAACTCTAAATAGCTTTAGAAACATTTGAAGAATTGTGAGAAGATAGAGAAGATTACTCCAGACTACCAACACACTCCAATATTCTTGCAAATCAATGAGCATCATCATTCATAAATTGATGAGCTAAGTATATGTTTCATGCAAGCTCCAAAAATATCTTGCACCACATTATTTTTCTCCACCAAAGATAACTTCAATTACCACAAGACAAATTTTATTCAATGATAATAACATGTTATTCATAATGATAAAAAAAAAAAAATTAGTTCACTAAACTATAGAATAATTCTTTTGTTCATGCGGATCTTAGATGATTCGTAAAAATTAGGTACAGAGAAAAAGTCAAAAACACAATCTCAATAAATAATCAATATCTCCCTCATTTCTTAATGAAATTCAAAAATTCAAAATGATCTAGAAATATTAAATCCCGGGGAACAAAACCCAAAAACCATCTGAGGAGATTCACATAGTGAAGGAGAAATTAATGAATAGAAAATGGTTGATATAAAAGTGGCATGATGAAGGACAAATCAATTTTTTAGTTTACTAAGAGTTTGATAAACGACTCCTCAAGAATAGGATCAAATCCACATTTTTAGTGGACTAATTGAGTAGATACATAACAAGTATTTTATAAATACATTATAAGCAATTGATCAAAGGGGGGGATTAGAAAGGCTTGTTTTAGCCTAAAAAAATAGGATAGTTTTTAGCTTCATTTCCAACAATGTTGTAGAGTAAATTTGATCCAACAAGCATTTCATTTCCAAAAAGTGTGAATGAGATTAACCTATTCAATTCTTGCAAGTGTGAGATAAATTAGATATTTCCTTTTATGCAAGAGTGTTCTTTTCAATTCCTACAAGTGTGTTTTAAAGTAATTTTGATTTCTGTAGATGTGTTATAGAAGAAACTGCCAAGCAAGTTCTCTCTTTTCTCTTTTGCATAGTCATTGAACCGCCCTAGATTGACAAATTAAACGATGAGGATTACAATAAACCTATCAACTTGGGCTCAACTAACTTACTTGTCTCTCCAATTTTAAGAGCGGTCTTGCTTTGAAGATATTGTCAATGCTATTGGGAAATTTTTGAAGGTGGATACTACCTCATAAAACATTGGCAACTCAACCTATGCTCATATATTAGTGAACTTAGAAATCTCCAAACCTCTTCACAGACAGTACACTTTAATGGTGGAAGGCAGGAAGTAGGTTCAACAATTTGACCATGACAACCTTCCTCTTTAGTTCAACAATGCTTTTCCATTGATCAGTTGGCCTCTTAGCATCTCCATCCTCGATGTAGAAGTGCAAAGTCTTCTACTTGGTCCAATGAAGCCCTTCCCAACCATTTGACCATCCACCCTATCGATTCTTCATAATTAGGGGTTGAGTATTATTTTCCTCTCTTGTTGAATGTTGTTGTTGACCCTTTGGTGTCTTCCCTTCGAGTTGATACAATTGTTGTTTGATCTTATATTCCTATGAAATTTTCAGGGGACTTCAGGAGGTCTTGCAATGCTTTTAAGTTCATGGAGTTTTATCCAATGGATTTTCCTTTGTCCAATTCACATGCAACTCCCTTGGAAGTTGTGGTGGGGGAGGACGATGTCCCTTCTCAATTTGTCAATAGGAAATAAGAGGTTTCTTGGATAATCATCCATAAAAGGAAGAGTGGTATTCCTAAATTGATTTTAAAGTCCCATTCTCAGGTTAAGGGGGTGCAGATTGATAGGAAAAAGTTAGGCATTGTTTAGCTACCTGTTGCAATTTCTATGGTTTGTAGAGTTGAGGCCCTATGGTTTTGTTTTGTTGCAAGTTGACTATTGATTTGTTGTGTATAGGGCGTCAGGACACCTTCAAGACTTGTGGTTGTTGGTTTGTTGTAGACGTGGTATGTTGGTTTTTTATAAAGAGCCTTTATGCCCCTTCAAAACATGTTTTACCTTTAATCAAAAACTATGTTGTATGATTATTCATATTGTATTATATGAGTTAAGTTGGCTTGGGTGTCACCATATGATAAAACTATGGTATATATATGAGGTTGTGGTTGTTGCACTCTAAATTATATTCCTATTGAAAGTTTCTAGAGATTGTCCCCTCAAAATGACTTACTACTATCAAGTATTTGCAAATGAAAAATGACTTACTACTATTGACTATTTGTAAATGATTCATATTATATTCTTCAAATGACTATTTTTTATTATTTTCTTGTACAAGTTATTTCATTGCATCTATTTTGACTTAAACCATATTCTAAATAAAAAAATTCTTTAGAAAATTTCTTATTCCATGTTGTCTTTGCAGGCCATTCCTTGAAAATAAGGTCTCATTTAAACTACAATGTTATATTTTGAATTAACCTTATAATGATTCATATTATATTTTAAAATTATTGTTTTTCATTATTTTCTTGTGCAAATTATCTCATTGCATCTGTTTTTTACTTAAAAATCATATTCTAAATAAATTATCTTAAGAAAAAGTGTTTATTCCATGTTGTCTTTGCAGGCCATTCCTAAAAAGTAAGGTCTCCTTTAATTACCATGTTATATTTTGGATTAACCTTATACGTCTCCAATTTTATGAAATTATAAGAATGGACACTAATTAATAAATCCATTTTAATGATGAAACTATGCAGATTTGTTAGGTTATGGCGTTCTCTCCTTGACCTCCATTGTTGGGTGAGTGATTCTTGGAAGTCTTTGGTTGCTGGCAGCATTGAGTTTTACCCTTGTGCTAAGGGTTTTTTCATTTCTTCCTTTGCTTCTCTTGATGATCGTGACTTGATGTTGGATAAGTTATGGGCTTGGGGACTTAACTCTCTCTCGGTCAATCCTTGGACACCTTCTTTTAACCCTGTTACTAAACCACTCAACGTGCGTCCGGTTTGGGTGCGTCTTCCCAACCTTCCCCTTCATTTTTTGGAACATTCTTGTTTCGAGGCCATCGATAACACTATTGGCTAATTCTTGAAGGTTGATGATTTCACATCCTCCATGGATCATTCTACCTTTGCTAGCATTTTAATCGACATTAACATCTCTATAATGCCTCTCTCTAGGGATGTGGTTCTGATGGTTGGGGATAGGCCATGGACTCAATCGTTGGATTATGAGGTTCTCCCCTTTCACTATCAAAGATGCTTCTCAACAAGTCATTTAGCTTCATATTGTTCTCTCTCGCCATAAAGGTGCTACTACTTGGTGGAAAGACACTACTATTGATCATTTGACTAACATGGCTTTTGATTCTGATGATGATGTCTTATCATGTGGATGATGACCCCTCTCAGGATGAGGTTGTGCTTTTGACTATCGATGTGACCTTTGTTGGCCCCCTAGTCACCTCTGGTATGGCCTCCTCTGGCCTTGAGGCTTCTTCTCTTGTTGATCATGTTTTGCAACAATCGTCTGCTCCTGGTGAGTCTACTTCAGATGTTGTTCTGTAGCAATAGTTTGCTCTAATTGCAGATGTACATGCTGAGGAGATCTCCCAACTTGATCCTTCTTATGGTATTCCTAATAATAGTATTGCTTAGACTATTGTTTGTTGCAGGTGGAAAGGGAAGTCGATTTGGCTCACAAGTCAAAAATGCTCATTGTACCAAAAAGTGTCAATGTTGTCAAGCAACATTTTGACAATATTTGGACAAATTTGTATAACAATGCAAAAAGGCATGATTTAGGTGGTGAATGACTATTTAAAGCCTCCCACAACTTTATATCTGGTTGGCATTTGAAGAGAAGAGAAACTCAATACAAGAACTCAAAATTTTGTCCTTTTCTTGCACTTTTTGCTCCATATGGTATAGCAATTCGTACTTCCTAAGCATTTGGCCGTACTCTTTCACTTGGGTTTGTGTGTTGGTGTGGAGTTTTAGCATCATAACAAAATTCTTTTGTTTTAACCCTGCCTCCAACTTGATTTTCTTTCGCTCTTTCTCCATGGCCTCTGAAAGTCAAGTTGTTGTATATAGCCTTCTTGTACATTCAAGTTTTTGGTTGATTAGCAATGATAAATAAAATGGTTTTTGTTGCTAACTAGGCAAGCTCCTATAGCCCGACTAGCGAACCTTCATGGTGAAAAACAAAGTTTCTTTACAAACCCTCACCAAGTGAACCTTATTTTGGTTTCCGAAGGTGAATTGAAGTTTGGACAGAGCTTTTAGACCAACTGGAATGTTTCAGTGAATAATTAGTTGGGAAATGTATTTTGAGGAGCCAAAGTATTGTAATACAATGGTTTTTGAACATTTTTCTTCTTGAAACTTGGTTGCACACCGAGTGTTTGTCTTTATGCTTGCGGGACAGGAAGTTGGAAGGCTTCATGATGATAATTATGGACCTTCTCAAGAGATTTGGTGGTTTGAAAAAGTGTTTGGAAAGGTGTTAAGGTGTTAGAAGACTTAAAACCCTTGAAAACCCTTGTTTTTAGACACATATATAGGACAGTGGTTGTACAGCCCTGTTTTACCTCCTCATAGCAAAAATTTGAAAGATCTCCATAAAGGGTATCTATAAATGCAAAGGTTTCATGGGGTGTTTTATCAGTTTGTGGAGTTATAAGCACATTTGCAATTTTAGAGGGCTAATTGGGGCTCTTTCCTTGTAGCCCTGTTTTGAACTTTTCTTCAAATCGGGTAAGAAGGCAATTGGAAAGACCACCAAACCAAGTTCAAATAATCCTAAGAGGATGTTAGTTAATGTCCTAGACCTCCTGCAACTCTTGGTGAGTGATTTGGGTGATTGGAGTTAAAGTAGCAAAGTCTCACCTTTGTGAGACTCGAGAGCAAGTTTGTATAAGAACAAGAACTAACATGGTAGAAAGATCTCAGGGTTGGTATGAAGCATACAGCAAGACAACACCAAATAGACAGTACCTAAACAAGTGACAAAACCTTCAACAATTACCTTTGAAGGAACTTACAAGCTAATTTGATCACGAACCCACAATTTGAGCCAATTTTTTAGTATCTCTCTATCACGACTACTACCCATGTAAGCGAGCCTTGGACGCCAATACCCTAGCCAACAGGTGCACGTTCTATCAATTGATTTTGAGACTTGACTCCTTATGCAGGGGCTTCTAATATTTTCCAAGCTTTCAAAAGAACAAAAATAAACCCTCCTAGTGTTGATGAACATAGGAGACGTCTACTTATTTCTATGTATTGAGCATTAACATAATCATATTCAAAAGAAATATAGCAGAGCTGAACCATGCTTCTTTAATCTATAATAATCGAAGGTACACAAGCTGAAAATTGAAAAGATGCAACTTCAAATGTATATTGATATAGAACACAGAAATGCTCTGTTTAAACAGAGACTGAAAATTCATTGTATTTCCAGAGTCCATTTTGTGATCACTTAAAGATGCTGCAGGTGTTCTTAGAAATCCTTCCCAAGAAACCCCTTGAAACCTAGAAGTTTTTCTGTGAGAAGGCTTATGAGTTTAAGCAGACTGAAAATATGTGATCACTTAAAGATGCTTCAAAAGAGACTGAAAATGTGAAAAACTGAACCTAAAGCAGAAAATACATTAAAATGAGCTTGCTACAACAAAAAGCAAGGATTGGAAGGTCAACAATTTCTAACCTTTATGCATCCAGCTTCAAAACCACAAACCAGGCGCTCCCTCGCCCTCCCGCCAGGGAAACATTGTCTATTAATAAAGATTTGGGAAGCAACCAAAATTCCTTAACTAGAAGCACAATTTTCCTCTTTATACCAAATAAGTAGTTCCAGGAATTTGAGTGCGTTCCGGGGTAGGTCAGCGTGGAAAGTCTCATCCCATTAATTGCATGAACGTTCCTAACTTTTAAGTGAAACGAGTTTATTTACTCCCAAAAAACGCTTGGTCCTTCTTAACAGCCTCTTCGTACCTTGCCCTCCATAGGAAATCAAAATGCCACTAAATCATGCAAAGAACCCTGAGCAACAAAGTGTATCCCTTTTCACAAGCATACCCTACCAAGGAAGAGGGGGTATTAATTGCTATAGATGCTCTGCTTGATGTGAAGTTTTTTCTTAGTTTTCAGAATTGAGACACTCTTTTACTGGCATCAATAATCATTGATGAAAATTTATAATGAGTATGATGACATGTCCTCAAATTATTAACTGCGTATTGTGTAATCTAAATCTTACTGCACATCTGTGTTTATTTAAAGTTTTAAGTGGGTTTGAGAATGATTTTCTAGGATGTATATGCTATTCAATCTGGGGACTGTCATGCAAAGTTAACTGTTAAAATATAAAGCCTGATTTAATCAACATAACGGTTAAATTTGTAGCATGGTTTTTAGAGCTGTACAACTCTCTACAGACCACCCTGTTTAGACAAATGCCATTGTTAAGGCAGTTAATTTGATGCTAGCCCTTTAATTCTTCACATTAAAATACAATGTAGTACATGACAGTTTTTTGTTCAATCTTTCCACATTTACATGTTCAGTTTATCAGTACCAGTACCACGGGAGTCATGTTGTCTAAGAGACCTCTTAAAACTGTTAAAATTCAAAAATACATGATCTTAGTAAAATATATCATATTAACAGCAACCAAAAGCTTATTCAGCCCTCTCACCATAATATCTCAAGATTAACAGAAAACATAGAAAAAACATTTAAGAAAATGCCGAGACCCAATTTCTCCCCTGAGGTCTTGGCGATACATTTAAAAAAGCCATGTTTGAAAACAAAGAAAATAACAATAACATCATTGACAATACCCTTTCATATAAGAGATTAAAAGAGCCATCTTTTACCGCATCCTTGTAATGTTAAGGATTCTAGAATGCCTAATAGAGCTGCTTCATTAAATAACTTAATCCGCGTAGGTTATGAGAAAAAGAGCCATATTGAAGATATAAATAAAGTAAAACCACTAGCCAAGTAAAACACGAACAAGATTAAAATATACAAATGGCAGCCAAAGATGCCATCATACTTTCCATACAAGTTAGGCATTTAAAGAATTGGTCTCCCACGAAAAAACAACAGGAGAGAAATTGATAGGATGGATTGTGTACAAATAATAATCCAGCTGGTTCAGAAATGCCCAGCCAAAATGTAACAAACCAGCCACAAAATGATTCCAAGTAATATTGTCGTCAATGCTTTGTGTAATCGTGAGTAGATGTCCATTCACCTTTAACTTCATAAAAAACTAACCTAAAAAGCATGTTGTACTTGATAATTTTGGATATTTGATCCACGCCAATTATTTGCTATCAGGAAATTTTGCCTCATAGGTATAGGAAGGCTGCACAAAAAACATCACAAACCAAAAAATTAAACCATGGTATAAAAACTTGACCTCCAACAAGAAGTTGTATCTTCGTGTAACTCAAATAACATACCATGAATGTTGCTGTAATCATCTTGCCAGCAAACCATCTACCATGGAGAGCACGCTGTGCACCAACTGCAGATGTTGCACTGTCAAAACGCAAGTATACATGACCAGCACTATACCTGCCACAAAAAAAATGCACCCTCAAGACCAGATGTAAGATAATGAAAATATGGCTTAAATGACAATTATTTACAAGATCAGTGAACCCATTTTTAGTTTTCAAATAATACTATCAAGTTTCAACCTAGCGAAACAAAAAGAATTTCATCTGGCTGATGCCTACAAAAATTTTACCATATCCAATGAATAATTTGAAAAAAAAAATCATCTTAATTGAAGATTAAACACCAACTTCCCAAATAATCACTTCTATTGTAGGATCATAAGAGTAATCCTTTATGATAAGAATATCATAAGAACAATCCTTAGAATAAGAATCTTACTTGTCTACAAAAATATGCTTCACTGCACCAAATTTTGAGCACTCATCTTGCACATCCTCTTTAATATCCACGTCAAAATCAGGTTCAGTCTGCAATGCAATAGTCCAGTTATTACAAGTACAACAATGCTTTACTTGAAAATTATTAGAATAAAGACAAAAAAGAGCAGTCAAAACAGTTTGTCTTGCACAAACCTCAATCTTTGGATCAAACATATTTTTAAGCAACAAACAGTCACTAGGAACTCCAATAGGATCCACAGCTGGGGCAGCAGCAGCTGAGGTCATCATTGCAGAGCCTGGTAGCCCTGTATAACCAGGAATTGGAGTCGTTCCAAGTGTTGGAACAGGAGGTGGCACTAAAGTAGAAATACCAGGAACAGCTGACCCTGGGATGTTCAGAGCTGGATTAGCAAGAGGTGTGGTTGCAACCGATCCAGCAACACTGCAATAAACATGCCAAAAAAAAATATTATTGAACAAATCACAACACCTTTCACAAATATGAATTTCATCCATATAATCTCTACAAATTCAAATTTTGGTGCTCAAAGGCAAGGATGCAGGAATCAGACACAAAAATGATGATAAACAGTGATCATATTGACATTAGCATGGAAAGTAAGCAATACAATACCCTGTAGCTGTACCACTCCTATCCAATTTTTGCATCAAAATAGCTCTGGAGCGAGCATTGAGAGACTGCAAAAAAGAAAGCTTCAGATTACTGATACTGGCATGTATATTCTACTTAAATCAACTGATGTGATGTTAAGATGATTCACAAAAAATACTTTTCACGTGAGAATTAGTTTAACTTACTATGCCACCCCCATCATCGTCATCGAAGTCACCAGCATTTGCACCAAGATCTTGCATTCCCATTTGGTCAGACACTGCTGATACCTGTTTTCCAACACAAACATCAGGTTTACATTCTAATCAAGGTTATAATCCTACATACAAGATCAAACCAAAATTGTCCGAACCTTGATGATTCGACCAGCAATCTCTAGCTGACCATTAAGGCTCTGTGCAGCTCGCGCATCCTCAAGTCGTGCAAACTGCAAGCACAACAAAATTTTAGATTTACTCTCTCTTCAAGACAACCATTAAAAAATTGTTTTCTCTGTGATAGAAACCAGAAACTTACTTGAACAAATCCAAAACCCTTGCACTGGCCAGTCTCTGGATCTGTAGGTAATTGTACAAGCTCGACAGAACCAAATGGTTCAAAGACCTGTGAAAAGCAATAACCACAACTAAATTAAACACCATAACACAAAGAATAATATTGATTCCTAATTCAAAAACAATAAATTTGTTTACTAGATTATCAGGCAAATTTCATGAATTTCAAAATCTCTATATACCTGTCGAAGCTGGTCTTCTGTTATGTTGAAATGTAGATTTCCAACATATAACCTTCTAGCTCCACCAGAATAGGGCCCAATCATACCACCAGCACCAGCAACGGCAGCATTTGATTGAACTAGATTCTTTTCAGCCTCTGATGGTTTAACCATTACAGGCTGACCAAGGAGCAGCTGACCAGATAGTGCTATTGCCATTGGAACTGACATAGCATCATAAAACTCAATGTACCTACAAAATATTAATATGATATATGAGTCCACAATGCCAAGGACAAAACCTTGCAATCCAAAATTAATAACAATTAGGAGACCTAAGTTTAAATTTAGCCAATTTGAAATTAATAACAAGGGGAACCGAGTTAACTTTCAAGTAGAGGCTTTAGGATGACATTGTAACATGCTAAAAATATCAAAAACTGGTCACTTGAAGCAAACTACATACCCAACACCTTTTGACCGCCTTGAATTGCGGTCCATTATAAGCCTCACATCACGAACCTGCAAGAATTCCAAGTAATAAGATTTAGCAAAAACATTCTGGATCCCAACTAGTTTTGGAAACTTACATCAATGAAAGCTCCAGCTCGACAAGGCTAAGTGATAGACAAACAAGATGGCCACCTACAAGATGGCTAGTCAATTTAAAGGCCATCCACCCAATTTATAAAGACCATTAGCTCACACTCACCACATGCACAGAATGTTGAATCCATAAAAAAGTCATAATACTACGCCTCAATGAAAGATGGGTGCATTTACTGCAATAAGAAGCAAATGTATCTCAATGGTTGGTGGTAACACATGTTTGCATTACATGCATCTAATGTACAAACTTTTGGAAAAAGGTCAATGTATGATCATCAAATATTGGCAATATGGAAACATATGATGTCTACTAACAAACTTTATACCATATCAATAAATTACACATTCAGTAGTACATACAAAAACAGCATGATCATTACCCCATCTATCAAGCAACATTACACAGTGAAGAAATAGCCAAGTAAAAATTATCTAATATGTACTATATATACAAATTATATATACTAACCTTCCCAGCTCTTGAAAAGAACTCATATACATCTCTTTCATCTGCCTTCAAGCATATCTGCAAGATGAAACAAATAATATTACAAATAAAATAAAACAGATCTCTAAGGTTTGCACCAATGTGACTGAAAACAATGGTGTATCAGAACCACAGCAGAAACTATCCCCGTGAAAAATAATCTAGAACCACACCTGGTAAGCAAAAACAGTCCTCTGATCCCTCTCTGGATCAGCTTCTGGCTCTGGAGCTTCTTCCTTCCTTTCCTTGAAACGCCTACAAGACATATGCAAGACTTAGGCTATTATACATTGCAGGCTTGAAAACTAATCATCAAACAAACTTTAGCAGCATAAGGTAGAAAAACCACCAGTGAACTTATCAACGCAATTAGCCTCTGAATTACATGAATCAATAGAAGTACAATATCTCTGGATGTTTCCTGCCATCCAGAAAATAACTTGAAAATATTGTTAATACAATGTAACAATTACAAATCATTTAGAAGAACTCTATAATGATTGGATTGTGCATCTTAGATTCTTAAGTTATCTCCAGGCACACGAGAGCTCTACCAAAAGCAACCATCAGTTGTCAACAACACCATAACATTCAATACAGTAAATAAACCTGGTTTCTCAATAGTTGATCTTAAATTCAGATTTGATTAAGTTTTTGATAGTTTCACAAGGACCTCCTTGCATGAAACCACTATGAAAATGACGACTCCTAAATCGAATCAATAATGCATAACTAACAAACATGATATTTCCAGTCTATGTAAATGAAATATAGAATGCTTCTGGTTAGAACATGCAAGTATTCGCACAGATTTCACCAGAAGCATTCTATATTTCAATATATATAACTGCCATGTAGCAAATCTGATCAATCTGAAGTACCATAATTCAATGCTAATTTAAAACATTATTTCTACAAAAATAGCTGTAACCATTTTCTGAAAATTATAACATATAAAATCTCTTGATCACTTTCATTATCTTCATTCGAAAATGCTTAGGATGTTAAGTCTGTAGATACATAAATACAGCATGTATAGACCACAATTCTTTGATGTACACTAATCCTTAGATTATGGTTTTGACCATGGGAACCTTCCACTTATTGTAGATAGCTTTAGCACAAAGAAACACTAATCATGGTGAGGGGGCAAGCAACAAGCCAACGAACAGTCATGTTAGCAATCTGACCAAACTGCAAAGCAGTACGAGAAGCATTGACTGGATTATATAAATAGAAAACATGGAATGGAACAAATAGGATAACTCGTAACCTATGAAAAGTTGACTACAATAGAACTGATTTAAGACTTAACTAAATTATACAATATATAACAGCGATGTAACGAAACTATTGAGATTTGATGCAGCAAAGGAGGCTGGGTGGTAAGCATTTTGTATATCACAAGGTGGTGCCAGTTGATCTAATAACACCATTTTCAAACATCAACAGTTTTGTTGGTCAAAGGACAAAAACCCTAAAATGGCCACAAAAGTGCAGGATGACATATAATTGGCATTATGTAACTTCTTTCTCAAATTGAGTTAGCAACAATAAACTCCTCGTCAAGGCCATGCCTGTAATTTCAAGTCTATTGAGCAACCACTGTCTTCACAAGCACAAAAAGATGGATGTGAATCTCTGAATCAAAGCCCAAGGAGCACCCCACCAGCATTTCTGCAACAGAATTAAGTTAAATTAAACAATTTTGCACTGTCTTCCACTGTATAATTCAAATCATAACATGCCATCACCACAACATCCCACTACTGCAACCTGACCCACCCAAATATCATGCTGAAAGGTCCAATAACGGGTTTCAGAAATGTCTGTCAAAGAAAATTTCAAGACCCATGACCTGAGTTTCTGTGCCTGGCTCACTTGCCAGAGATTGCTCACGATTGCTCTAGCATATCTGCGCGTTTCCAGAACCTATAATTCAATATTCCATCCTTTTAAGAAAAAACAAATACAATACCAGACAAATAACACATCAAGTTTACCTTTGTTTGCAAAGTAACATTGTTATTAAGGATCATAATATAATCCAATTCTAATACAATCTAAAAAGGCCTGATAACCACATCAATCACTGGGAAACAATAAACAATTAACAACCAAACCCAACAATGTGATCGTGATGTTAATCATTAATCAAGCATAACAAAATTCCACATCCAAAAACACATAACATTAACTATTAAAATTTATGAGTAACTCAATACAAGGCAAGAATAAGCTGCACTATCAAAACAATACAAACACAAAACATTTACTAGCTATCATATAGTGAAATTTATGGCAACAAAAGGATCTTTAAACATTTATTTGCTCAAAATACATGTAAGGAGGCATATAACTATAAAAATATATGACATTCACACAAAGAGATGTAACAGGCAAACAAGGATTTGATTCTCATTTTGTATATATTACAGATTTTCCACCTACCTAATGGAACCCACAATAATCAGACCAAATTATCTTCAGAGATGAACAGCAATCTACACCATGACTACACTTTTACTTAATTATATTTTTTAGAAACTCAGATCCATACATAACTAAACAACTAACTACAAGGAACTGAACAACTGAAGAACTGAATCTGTATTGCATATTCTTTTACACCATTTTTTTCCACCTATTTCAATGTTAATGTTAATGCAACTAGCTTAAAGAAGCTTTATGTAATCAGAAATCATTAGCTTAACAGCAATTATATCAATGAAACATGTAATTGTTATGATTTTAATAACAGAAAATGGAGGGAAACATTCCGGTAGTTATTTAATACTTGAAATCTAATAAGATTATAGGGAAGAATTCGGTTGGAAAAAAGCTTGTACAGATAAATTGAATTTGACAAATTGTCAAGAAATGCATGTGTAATAAGTCTGTCTTCGCTTCCCAATCAATAGTTCCTCCAACAGTTAATCCACTAGCAACTATAAAAGAAATACGAAAAACAATTTCTCTCCAAATCAACTCTTACCAATTTTTTGATCTTCATCATTTGGCATGTACATAGGCAAGTCAAAATCATTTGATACTTAACTGTATTTCTGTTCTGATGTTAACTGTAAATGAAATCTACATGTTGTGTGTGACATTTTCAAATTTCAAATTCGCAGACACGTTTTTTAAAGAAAAAGGACCTCAATTTTCAAAATCAGGTAGGGGATATGCAAAATTCAGCAAACGTGTTCCCTTCTACTAAGTAAAACAACTAGATTTCTGATCAACTGTAAGCAGCCCTACAGGATGAAGTTCAGAAACACATTATCAAAATGATTAAATTCCATGCTCACCAAGAGAAAAAGACATCAGTATGGGTGCAGGAACTAGTAAGAGTACATGGATACTATTTACAAAATTGGGGCATGGGGTTTAAACAGGTATGGGCCCTGGGGCATCCCTTATGCACACAAATTTAAATTTGAAATGAATTATCTTAGACATTGAATTATAAATGAATATATAGCTATTCTTATAAGTTTTCCTCTGCTATCAGTCATTAGTGCAAATATATGCTGCACAAATCTGCAAATCTTTCTCCTCCTTTCCTTATATCAATATCCACTTAAGTGTTTTCCAATATATCAATTTCAACATATTAAATTCACCTTTACTTGTTTTATTGAGATATTAGATTCATCTTTTCTTATTTTACTTGGCTTTTACAGTATGAGACATCAGACAGTAACATAAGCTGACCCTAAAGGCTATTCTCTACTGCCTCTACTAGGGAGAGGTCCCCAGAAGATACCTCTGACGAGTTAATATGAGACCAAACCCTAACACATCAATGCACCACTATAATAAAATATTAAAATTCACTGGGAACCATAAACTCTCAAAAATTCACGAGGGACGACACTCAAACTTCTAGCAACCTTAGTAGAAGGTAAGACGGATAATACCACGTCCAAGACAAGTACCAGAGTAAAATTGTGATATACTAATAGGGAAACCTCAAAACTAAATAAGTAAATTGAACATTCAAGCACAATATCAGACTTTTGTCCACAAGTAATAAATTCTGATACACTAAAGAGTAAATTACAAATCTAAGTGAGTAAATTGAACATCTAGTCAACATTATAGGATTCAGTACACAAAATTTAAATTCTGATATGTAAATAAGCTACTTGTAGAACTCGGTAAGCAACAAATACATCAAGATAAAATTTTAAAATTCTGTCCAGCCAAAGAAAAATAAAGAATTAAGTGTGTGCAGATGAGTGAAGTGAGTACCTGCTGTCTTTCTCCCTGAGCTCCCTTTCCCTCTCTCTTTCTTTCAATTCTCTTTCCCTACTTATCCCCCGCTCCCGTTCTCGCTCACTACGGCGCCGTTCAGAGCTGCTACGGTGCCGTTCAGATCGGCTCCGGCTTCGACGTGACCGGTCCCTCTCCTTCTCAATTTCCCTAATCTTGTCTCTCTCCCTCTCTCTGTCTTTATCCCTTCCATTTCTGTCCGGGCGTTCCCTTTCTCTACTGCTTCTGTATCTGCCATCTTTTTCAACCCTCTCCAAATCCCTGGATCGCCCTTGCTCAGAGGGGGGTGACCTGCGATGAGAGGAACCTCTTATCGACCTCTCACGCTCTCGATCAGAACCCCTAACTCTTTCCCTCATCTCATCCTCAGACCTAGCCCTCTTCGAACGATGATGATCAGCACCATGTCCGTCTTCGTCACTTCTCCTGTGCTTAGAGCTACTTTTACCTCGCTCCTTGCCATCATCGTCTTCTCCTCGCACCCGACCATTATTATCATCATCCTTAATTCCTTCGGGATTTTCAACCGTCTTCTCTAAATAATCGTACTCGTCAAAATCCATCCTCACAACGCAGCCAAAACCAAACTCCCTCCGGCTGCTGCTTCAATCTATTCACAATAATCGAAAATTAGATCTAAAAATATCGAGGGTTTTTAAGCTACTAGATTCTTGAGCCCGAGACAAAAAATTTGCGTCCTTTTAAACGAAAATACATTACCAAATCAACAATGACAATAATTTATATAACAATCAACTAAAAACCGGAATAAGTTCAAAACCCTAATCTTTTTTTTAAAACCCTCGATATAGGCCCCCGCCCCAAAAAAAATGAAAATGTTCTGGGTTGGCTCATTTCGAACCGCTAAAGAAAAAATAGTGACTCGTTTATTGGACAACAGATTTCACCATCTCGCCCAGATTTAAATACAAAAATCCAAAAAAATCAAAAGGGTTTACAGTTTTTACTATGAAATATCACAATATTGCTGAGAAAACGGAAAAATGTAAAATACCTCGATTTGTTTCAGAGGGATGCGCTGCAACCCTTCAGCAAAAAGTTGTTTTGCTCCGCATCAAAAATCAACCGGAAAAAATTGTTCCCGATACAACAAAAGCTCCGAGGCAAACCAGAATGTAGCAAATCTAAAACTAAATTATAAAAACGACGAGAAAATAAGAGAAAATAACTAAAACATTATGAAAAGTCCAAAGAAGTCTCCTTCCCTAAGATTAACTAATAGGGAAATAGTCTCTTCATATCGTTTACAGTAACATAATTCCTGTTTCAACAGAACGGGATAATGTCCGATTCTCTTAATGTTCTGTTAATGAAAAAGACCAAATTTTGCTTTATAGGTGGTGTTGTAAAATTTTGGTGTTTAGTTGAAAAAATAAACTAAGCATACTTATTTTTAAAGGATATAGGTAAAGATATTTTGTTGAGACAACTATTATATTATTATATTATACTTAATATTAAATTTTTAGTATATTATGATATTATAATTTGTATTAATTTTATTATGGTTATCAAGGGTATTTTCCCAATTAAAGCGAGTTAAGGGGAGACTAATCTCTTGGGGTGTGAGTAAAGACCTCTACATTACACACACGTATAAACACAAAGTTATCCATTGCAGATTATTTTTTATTAAATTATTACTAAAATATGATTATATTATTATTTTTATATTACCAAATAATAATTTTATTTTCTATGTATCGACTCCTTAAGGAGAAGGCAGAATCGGCAGCTCACTTGAATTGTGGCCCTGAATGTCCCATTGTCCTAGATGCGGCTTGTGCTCCTGTGGATGATGACTCTGAAGATTCCCATTGATTCCGGTTGTCACCTCTCTCCGATTTCTCTGTTTCTTGGTTATTGTTTTTTTTGTTTAAAGGCCTTTGTTATCTACTTCCAGCGGTTGTCGACTGGTGTTTTGTACTTGTCAAGCCTCCATTGTTGATTTTTTTTGTATAGGAATAGAGCTATGGTAAGGGCTTTTCTTCTTGGTTCTTTCCCCCTACCGCTCTCACTAAACCAGGCCTCGTATTCTCCTATTTTTTATTAATACAAGGGTGTTGCCCCTCTACAGCTATATATATATATATATTCTTGAGGAAAGAGTGGACTTCACATAGGGACATTTTCAATCTTCCATAATTAATAATATTAGATTGAGATAATTACAAAGTTAATTAATTGTATGATGGAGATAGATCAATGGAAGGTGGAAGTGAAGATGTAATTAACATTAAATAATTAAAAATTAGTTAATTGAATGCATGGGGGAGAAAATAAAAAAATCTAGCATACTTATATTTTTTTTAAATCTATGTAAAATACACTGAAAGATATCAATTTTGTCATGTTTCCACCTGAGTGTTGCAACTCCCATGGGGTCGTAGCCCCCAATGTGGGAAGTCTACGACTCCATGGGATATCCATGAATAACATAAAGTAAATAGGTCCACGAAAGAGCACATAAACTGAGTAGCATGGTACCAAAGATGTCCGCTTATATTCCATACATATAAAGCATAACATCACATAATCTAGCATAATGTCCATAACATGAAACAATAAAGATCCATATCGCAAAGTCTAACACCACTATGAAGTAACTAGGGAAGGGTCTGACTGATTTAAATTATAAAGAGACATAAATATAACAATATTAATTCAAAAAAGAAATCCCATTAACAAATTTTCTATCACCAAAAAATTTAATTAAATTAAATTGAACAAAATTAAAATTCACTAAAAAATTTTAGAAAAATTTGATTATTGCAATTTGCATTAAATTTTATATTTAAATTTTTTAATAAATTTAATTATATTTTTTTAATATTATAAACATAAAAAAAATCTATCAAAATAATTAAATTCAAACATATATTAATAATTGGGTTGGGGCCCTAGCTCGATTGGTGAGAGCTTCTAGTGATGAAGCATGAGGTCTCGAGGTCTAGTCTCCCCTAACCCACGTGGTACCGAAGGACGTGTCATGATAGCGTCATGCATTGTAGTTTATAGGGGGGTGCTATACCCAATTCATGCAGTCTAAAAAAAAACATATATTAATAATTAAATTGAGTATTAATTGAAAAAAGCAATCTAAAAAAAATATATTAATAATTAAATTAAGTATTAATTAAAAAAAATCGCATCAAATTATTAATTGAAGAAATTATGCATTACCTTCATATGCATAATATGTAATAGACAACATAAATTTTCATTGAATTGAGGATTCAAAGACATTCAAATTACAAAGTGGACTAAAATCACTTAAATCTACCTCATGTTATTAAATTTTGGGATGAAAAAAAAAGCATATACCTTATTGATAAAATCTACCAATCTAATTTTAGTAGTATATTGATTCTTCACAATATTTCTATAATCATGATTTGAGCTCATGGAGCAAAGGTATTTCTATCTAGCAAATCTACATAGTTAATATGACAAGAAAGTTAATCCAATTGAGGGGCATATGTTTAAACCTAGGACAAATGCAAAATTGATCTATTGTTTCCACTTACTTGTAGCACTTCTTTTGAAAACTCAAGTAAGAGTTTTGTTTGACTATGAATTGAAGACTTGATATTTACCTCCTCAGTTCAATGTATACCAAGTACAATATTATACAAAATAGAATTGTGCATCTACAATTTTACCCAATAAGAATTAAAATTAAAAAACAAGAAATATAAACAATTTGAAAGCAAAAGAGGTAAATCAAGATTTGAATCATAATCTGGGATGCGAACCTCAAAATCGATGCACTTTGATGTTATTAATGATCGGTTTCAATAGACTAGATTTACATAAATTTGATTGTATGAAAATGTTGAATAATGATCTTATAATAGTTTTTTCTTGAGAAAATCAAACGAAAGATGGAGATGAGGTAAGGATCTGAGTTTGAAAATGAAATTTTTTTATTTTAAAGTGATAAGAAGATAATCATGAATTATTTAACTTAATCAATGATTTTTATTTTTTTTTCATTTTTTGGTAAGTGCTATTCTTGATGGGGATAGCTCCCTATATTGATTTCAAAAAGAGATTACATAGAAAGTATTAGATTTCATGTCTTTCCAGGCCACACACCAAGCATTTTTTAAACCACACACCAAACATCTCAAAACCACACTCCAAACATCTCTAAACCGCACACCTATCTAATATCATGACCGCACAATTCTACTATCCTAAAAAGAAAAAACGAAGGCATAATATAGAAGGAGATGCAGCAGCTGCGACACCAATTCACCGAGCCTGAACAGGGACTCCACGGATTCCTTTGTAAGCCACCAGTTTTCATCACTCTTGAGTTGCTTGAACTCTGTTAAATCCTCGTTTCTCACCCCGATTCTAAAAATTGGCCAAGCATTTTCCACAAATCATATCATCCTCTTTTTTGTCTTTCTCACCTTATCCTCATTTTCTTTTGAATCGGAGCCATCTGAATCTTCCCTTCCCTGCTCAACATTCTCTTCCTGGAGATCTTCCATCTCCGATTCTTCTTTCGACTCAGAAGAATAGTATATTGATGGGTTGAAGTATACCCACAAAATACTTTCCTTCGTGCCATCTTGTAGTTCCACTAGGGCATCGACGACTGCATCTTCATTCACTAGTTTCACAAATCCCCTAATCAGTTCTAAACATCTCTCCTTCGACTCCAAAACATCCACCACTGGGGTTAACACAACCTCGTAAATAAATCCATCGCACTAGTGCCTCTCCAAATGGAGGGATACATTTATCTTCTCCAAAATAACCATATAAATTTCCTCCTCTATATTGAATAAATCCAAACGTTAATTTTCAACCTACTCTTCACAATGCGTGCAACTCAAAGCTACAAACGACGCCATCCTCAAATAATGACTGAACCTTTCTCCCTGATTACTCCTTTTCCCTCTCACTACTGATTCAGGCTTCCTATCTTATGAGAAGATCTTTAAATCTATTTGGGCGACGAGCAGCTCTTATCTCTCTATCCAATACTCTACGATTCTGATCTAGATCTTTGCCACTTAATTGCAATCCCTTTTGTCATTGGTTATATGACAATTCCATCCTACAATTTCATAAAGACAAGTTGTCCTTACCTGCTTAGATCTTTAGAGAAAAGTGGCTTAAGGGCTTGATTCTCTCTTCTTTTGGCACAGCCTGCGACACAATCACCTACTCCTACCACTTGCGTAGATAGGGATAGTACTTCACCCTATTCCTTCACAGGGAAGAGCAAACCTATCGTTCAGAGTTGTCATTTCAAGCGCCTCTGAAATATCTTGTGTATTAATCTTAATCCATTTCTCCTCGGTTTCGACTACCATATTGGCTAGATGGTCTGCTACTTTATTACCTTCTCTAAGGGTGTGAACAAGGCCATATTCCCCGTTTTTTTTTTTCTAACATACCATTAATTCTAGGAAGCCATCTATATAGCTCCCAATTGTTGAACTTTCACTTTATCACCCCGTTTATGACAGTCTTTGAATCCCCTTCTATAATCACTTTAGAAAGTCCTTTGTCTGCACATAATTCCAATCCTGCCTCCAAAGCTCTAATCTCAACTTCATTATTGGTACATTTCCCAAGATTGTCATATATACCTTGTAAGAAGCATCCTCTCTCGTTCCTAATGACAGCACTGAACCCTACCTTTCTAGGGTTGCCTCTACTAGCACCATCAAAATTGAGTTTCATCCATCCCTTTTCGGGCTCCCTCCATCTAACCTTCTGCATGCCCACCTTCATGTCCCTCTTCTACATCTGTCTAGTCTCTTTGAACACCCATTTAGATTCCATCACCTTGTCCCAATTCGTGAATCTTCTAACTTGTTTTTTATTTAGGTTGCAATTAATTGCTTCCTCTTTGGCTTCTTTAATCTTGATCAATAATTTGTCCTTGGGTAGCGAGCATTCCTTGAATATTCTTCTATTCTTTTATTTCCAAACGTGTCATACTATCAAAGCCGAACCTACTAACCAAACATCCCCCCATTCGGAATTAAAACATTTGGGCCATGAGCTAAGGAAATCCTTCATCTCTCCATTCCTGACTGTTTTCAGTTCTACCATATCGAACAACCATTCCCAGCATGAGCTTGCCACCGGACAAGTAAACAACAAGTGATTAATTGATTCCTCATCTCTCATACACATGACACACCAGCTTGGTTCGGCGATGCCTATAGATTTTAACCTATTCCCCATCAATACTATGTCGTGTAAAGCAATCCATAAAAAGGCACCAGCCTTGGGTAAGTTTCTTTTATGCTAGCACAGTCTGTATGGCCACCACAATTCCTTAACTTGCACCTTTGCACTTCATATCCCCACTTAACTTTGTATTCTCCCCATTTGGAGACACACCATGAAAGTGAATCTTTTGTCGCTGAACAAAACACCAACCTTTGATTCAATAAAATTTTCAATTTGGCACAATGCTCTAAATTCCCTATATTTATGTCCTTCCACTTAACTCTATCTCCCTCCTGACCACCTCCTTCCATATAATTGACTACTTTTTCTTCAACACACTCCTGAACTTGTGAAATCCAGTTGTGGTCTTTGAATAGCTCTACCAAGGATCTTTCTCCCCCCAGGAATCATACCAAAAATTTACTTTTCTACCATTCCCTATCTGCCAAGATAGGTGATCAGTGATGAGATTTCTACCTTCCCAAAGAAAATTCCACACTGCTGATCCTTTTTCAGCATTTGCCACTGTGAAAATTATGTCTGCCTCCTTTGAGTCCAAATATTTGCTTCTCATAATTCTGCATCACAACCTCTCTAGGTGCTTGTACATCATCCATGATAATTTGGCTCCAAGGGCATTATTTTGTAGCTCCATTTTCCCAAGTCCTGCCATTCCATTCTCCTTAGAGAGGCAATCAATGTCCCAATTGATAAGAGGAATTTTTCTTTCCTCCTTTGCTCCTTCCCAGATAAATTTCTTTAGCAACCCGTCAAGCTTGTTGCAAGCATAGCTCAACATCTTAAAACAAGACATACTATAGATTGGAACTGTCGAAAGGACTAACTTTATCCTCAGAATCCTACCCGCTTGCAAAAGCCATCTGTTCTTCCACAACAAGGATTTTGCTTTACATTTATTGATTACTTCCTCCCAGATTTGAGTTTGCCTAACTCTCGCACTAATGGGGACCCCCAAGTATTTAAGTAGAAATGATCCAATTTGGAATTCCAACTTATTTACAATCTTGACTTGTAATTATTTATTTGTATTCAAAAAATAAATCTGAGATTTCTCCTTGTTCATAAATTGACCCGAGGCAACTGCATAAGCATCTACCGTATCCTTAATGACCATAGCTTCTTCCATCGATGTCATTCCAAAGAGGAGAGTATCATTTGAAAATTGAGAATGAGTTATAGGCTCAATTTGCAGATACCCCTCCACCTTCCCTGCCTGTTATGATTTTTTATGCTTTTACTCAAAACTTCTGCCACCAACACAAACATAAAAGGAGACAGTGGATCACCTTGTCTCAAACCATTAGTAGCCTAAAAAAAACCACAAACCGAACCATTTACAAATATAAAAAATCTTACTGTTGAAATGCAAAATATAACGCATTCTATCCACTTGTGATCAAACCCAAATTTCCTTAAGACATTGATAAGAAAACTCCAAATGATCCTATCATAGGCTTTAGATACATCTAACTTAATTGCCATACCTTTCATTTTTTCTTTGACCATTGAATGAAGAACTTTTGACACCAGCACAACACTATCTATGATCTCTCTTCCTAGAGTAAAGCCATTCTAGTTTTCTGATGTCAACTTAGGAAGAATCTTCTTTAATCTTCTGGACATCACCTTAGCTGTAATCTTATAGATTGTATTGCGTAGAGATATAGGTTGATAGTCTGCCATTGTTACACAAATTTTCTTCTTAGGAATCAGTGTTATCATTGTGTGGTTAATAGCCTTAACAAACTTCCTCCTCTTCCTAAATTCCTCAACCACCTTCCATATATCATACCGCATAAAATTCCAACATTTCTGAAAAACTTATGTTGTAAAACCATCCAGTCCAGAAGATTTTTGAGGGTGGAGGGAAAATGTGGCTTCTTTCACTTCTTCGAGAGAATACGGACCTATCAACAAGGAATTGTCTTCCTCAGATACCAAATTTTCTATAGAATCTTCCACCAAAGGATAAAATCTAGTCACCAAATCAACACCTCTACCCAGGACCTCTTCAAAATGTTCGATGGTCGCACATTCAATTTCCTTCGAGGACACACACCACCTGTCACTACCGTCTTTGATGGCAGAAATCTTATTCAGATATCTTTTCGCCTTTACTGAGTCATGAAAAAATTTAGTATTAGTGTCCCCTTCTGCGATCCACATCTCCCTGGATTTATCTATCCAATATTGCTCCTCCCTCTTTAAGATTTTGAGATATTTAAATAAAGGGGTAAAAACTTTATTGAAAATTAGATAGAAGAATTACAAAGAGAACCAGGGCCCCAAGGCCCCAGAAATGAACCACAAGCCCAACCCAAGATCAGCCAATTTCATACCCATCCATGTCCTCAGCAAGAATCTTCTGCAATTCCTGACAGCAATCTGAGGAAAGATGCTCCCAACCTTCAACTTTCCAATCACTACCGTGTTTCGAGGCCCACTTAGCCAAACAATCTGCTGCTCTATTCCACTCACGAGGAATGTGGATGAAAGACACCTGCTCCATAGACGAGCTAATATGAAGAATCTAATGAACAATCTCTGTCAACTACCAATGAATCCCACTCACCTTCTACTCTGTCAACAAGTTCACAACAATTTGTGAATCCAATTCACAGATAACCTTCCTTTGACCCAACTCCCAGGCACACTCCAAGGCATAGAGAATTGCAAAACCCTCCATAAAATTATTAGAATGCCGCCCTTTATGAACCGAAAAGAAGAAGAACAACTCCCCCATACGATCCCTACCAACACCACCAACCCCAGTAGGGCCTGGGTTACCCCTAGAGGAGCCATCAGTATTAATCTTGATAAACTCATCCTGAGGAGGCATCCATCTTCCCATCCTTTGAACCTTCTTCAAAGTATGTCTACCTCTCCTGACATAAGTTGAGGCAGGAGACAACTCCTGCAATCCCAACCTACTCACAATATTTGCCTCATCTCTATTCAGAGGAAAATGCACCTCACATTTAGCTTCCACCGTCTCCTGGATCATAACAATGATTCTATTCCACACTTGTTGAACCACCAGTCTGACCTCACGAAAGATCCTCCTGTTCCTCTCGAGCCAAATCTGCCAAAGTATGAAAATGGGCCCAATGTATCAGACAGTCTGGAGGAAGGAGGAGAAGATAAGAGGTCTGCCCAAATTGCTCCAAAACTCCACCAGGGAATCCATGTGAACACAAGGATGCTTCCACACCCCCCACCAATAGTGTCAAATAAGCATAGAGAAGGGGCATCTGAAGAACAAGTGTGAGGAGTCCTCCTCCCCATTACCGCACAAGGCACAAATGGAAGGCCCCAAAAATCCCCGCTTGCGAATATTGTCCCAGGTTAGGCATCTGTTCAAAGCCAAAGTCCAAGTGAAGCAATTACACTTCGCCCAAGAAAGATTATTCCACACCTGTTTCCACCAAAGAACCTCTCTTCCCTCAAGTCTTCGGTTCAATAGTTCCCAATATCTACTAGCAACAGTAAAGACGCCCTTAGGATTCAGAAACCAAGAAAGTCCATCCCTACCCTTGAGAGAACTACAGTGTCTATTCGCCAGAATGCCATGCAACTCCGCACACTCTTCCTCCATCCCAACAACCAACCACTCATTAGGAGCCTTCCACCACTCCATCTCTAGCCACCCACACTTATACACAGTCTTGAAGTCACTCACCCTAGACCACCCTGCCTCCAAAAACCTATGGCAAAGATTCCCAAGGTTGGGAAACTGGTCCAAGATGGGGGGTAACCATCCCAAGACTCATTCTAGAATATGACCTCTTCCACCCTCCTGCAAATCCAAAAGAGACCTTCCTTAATAAGAGAATCCCCCTTCTTAAGAGTACTCCAAATCGTTGAGCCTTTACCCTCAAACAGATATCTTGGAATTTCCTCCATCGGGATCCTGTGCATATATTTGTAGGCCAAAATCCTAGCCCAGCCTCGATCCTACTTAGCACACCACCTCCAGTACAATTTAGCCGCCAAAGCCTCCCAAAATAAAATAGATTGCCTTAAACCAAGCCCCCCCCCCCCCCCCCCCCCCGACTACTTCGGGCTACACACCAAATCCTAATTGACAAGACTCCATTTGGAGGAGGAAAGGCTACTTGCCCATAAGAATTGCCTAGCCAGACAATTCAATCCCTTCAAGAACCACTTAGGAGCCACTTGAAGCATACATCGATAAATTGGAAGAGCCTGAACCACCAACTGAATCAACTGAACCCTTCTAGCAAAGGATAACCATCTATTAGTCCAGTGATCAACCTTCGTCCGGAATTTATCCAAGATTCCCTAGGAGGGTTACCAGGAGAAATAGGAATACCCAAATAAGTCAAGGGCAAAGAGCCAACTTGGAATCTCAAGATAAGAGCAATCCTCCTTTGAACAGAACTAGGAGTGTTAAAAAAGAGGATAGAAGATTTATCCTTGTAAAGCGGAAAATCGAACCCTAGGTGTTCCCCCACTCCAAGGAGAGAGAAAGGAGGTCACTAGGATTGACGGTTTTCACTTAGGAGAGACTTTACATTCAAAAGAGGGGTTGAAACTCACAAGATCCAATCCCACACAATGCAAGATTGAATTCTAAATGAGTTTCAAGGGTTGAGACAACAAGGATACCCTCTTTTGTAAAGAATGTAGATAGAAGGATTGAACTAGGAGTGTATGTAAAAGTAGGAAAGATTCGCTTGTAGATGGAGATAGGGACACGGGATGAAGCTATGGACCTAAAATTAGCAGTAAAATGTCAAGACGATGTTGTCCTGCAAGTTTGAGTGAAAGTTGACGAGACGATGGTGCCCGGAGTGCACACGGTCCTCCGAAAAATCCGCGAAACGAAGGGGGATCTGTTCGTCTCTACACAAGGATTCTAGATCTTCAATTACAGCCGTGTACCTGCAACCTACACACAGAAAAGAGAGGACAATTGGGGGAGTTAGGGATTAGGGGTTTACCTTCAGGTCAAACCCCGGTTTTGGAATTAACCAAGAAATGAGAATGTTGTAAATGTAAGTGTTTGTAATGTAATCAAGTATTGATACCTTGTTGTAAGAATGTTTGTATTCTTACATGCGAAGGTGTAATGATGTTGTATGTTGTAGGTGATCTCCTCTTCAATGGTTGAATCCTTGTCTTGAATGCAACACCTAGCCTTGAATGGAGACTTAGAGTGCTCAATTGCTTGAAGGAATGCTTGAATGTTTGAATGTCTTAATGTTTGCCTATCGCTTCCACCTCT
Organism: Cryptomeria japonica; assembly: GCF_030272615.1. NCBI lineage: Eukaryota > Viridiplantae > Streptophyta > Pinopsida > Cupressales > Cupressaceae > Cryptomeria > Cryptomeria japonica. The sequence continues at coordinate 897,362,646 of NC_081409.1, read as the reverse complement.
TGCACACATATCTATTTCCTCCTCTTTTTTTGGGAGGGGAAATGTAGTTTATATACTTGTCAATTAGGGTTAGGAGACTGATTTTTCCGACCTTAGGCCGACCTAGGAGCATTATTTTCCAAATTGCAAACTTGAAGACCCGATGCCCAACAAGAGACCGGGCCCAAAATAGGGCCAGGGACCAGGGCGCTGGGTGCCATGGTCCCACCTCTCGGGACAACAGGGTGCAAGGAGGATCAGGACAAGGTGCAGAAAGATGTAGTTTTTTATGTCGTAAACAGGTTTCGGGGTCTCCATTCAGGTTCAACGTTGCGCCGCCATCGTGAAGACCCAAATCCAGTCGAAATTGCAAGTGTCGCAATTTTACGACGCTACAATCCTCATTAATCATCTGACTCGAAGCTGCAAGATAAATATCCAAAACCTTTCTTAGATTAGTGGCCTCTCTGATCTGAGCAAGTCCCATTAGGGTCGTGTCATCAACAAACTGCAAATGAGACTACGACTACAAGTCATTACCCCAACTCCATCCCTGAATAAATCCCCAACCTACATTATGCTTAATCAATCTCCCCAGACCCTTAGCCAGAAGAATGAATAGGTAAGGGGATAGGGGGTCCCCCTGGAGAAGACCCCTAGAAGCACCAAACAACTCAGTATGATCTCCATTGATTAGCACTGAGAAAGATGTAGACGTAACACAACTCATAACCCAATGGATCCATTCGTCAGCAAAGCCAAACACCCTAAGAATCTTCTGGAGGAAGGACCAATGAACTCTATCGTAAGCCTTGGCCATATCCATCTTAATAAACATAGATTTTTCCTTGGAAATTGCCATAGAGTGAATGGTCTCTGTAGCAATGACCACCCCGTCCAGGATTTGGCGCCCTTCCACAAACCCACTCTGCTCCTCAGAGATAACATCCCCCAGACACTTTTTCAACCTATCCGCTATCATCTTAGAGATGATCTTGTAATTCACATTATAGAGAGAGATAGGTCAGAATTGACCTAACCGGTCAGCCCCATCACACTTGGGGATAAGTGCAATGAAAGTCACATTCAAGGCCCACAACATCTGCTTATTCCTTTGGAACTCCTGAACTACTTCCCATAAATCCAGTTTGATAATATCCCAAAAATCTTGAAAGAATTCAACCAGAAACCCATCCGGTCCAAGAGCCTTTCCCTTTCTCATGTGAAAAACAATCCTCTCTAGTTCTTCCAGCAAAATGGGACCCATAAGCTACTCATTCATCTCCTTGGTAACTAGAGAAGGGATGCAATCAAGAACTTGATTCTCCTCCACCGATTCCCCCCGAGAATCCTCCCTGAAGAGGGACCGAAAATAATGTAAAGACTCCCTAGAAATCTCCTGTAGGGATAAAAGTTGTTCACCTCTATCATTAACCAGAACCGGAATGGCATTTCCATGTCTTATTGCTTTCACTGAGTTGAAGAAGAAGGCAGTGTTCTTATCCCCCTCTTGAAGCCATTCAATACGAACTCTTTGTTTCCAGTATATTTCCTCCCTAAGCTCCCATTCCTCTAGAGCCTTGACAGCCATGTCTTCCTCCCTAAGTAAGGCTTCAGACAAACCATGCTCTTTGATGTCACTGGTGATGCCATTCAACACTATCTGAGCAACTTTCTTAGCATGAAAAATATTCCTGAAACCTTGATGGTTCCACTGTTTAAGTTGAAACTTAACAAATTGCAGTTGCTTGGCAAAAGTGTATGTAGAAGTGCCAAAGGCAGGCCTCCCTTTCCTCCACCACTCTGCTACAAGAGTTTATAAAGTCGGATCCTGAAGCCACATAAGTTGGACTTTGAATGAAGGAGATCGATCAACCCGAGTAGAAGAAGAAACCAACTTGATGGGCCAGTGATCGGACCCTCTCCAGTCAAGAATCTTCAAGCTTGTGGACCACTCCCCACCAATCCAAAAACTAGACACCAAAAAATGATCCAGCCTTTCCGCAATCAAATACTCCCCTACCCTCCTATTATTCCAGGTGAACAGACCATTACCAGGCTTAACGTCAACAAGATGCAACGAGGCTATATTATCCCAAAAAAGGAAAGATGAAGGTTCTAACTGCATAACACCCCCTTTCTTCTCACTCAACTCAAGGATGGCATTGAAATTGCCTGCCATAATCCAAGGATGAAAAGGGACCAACCTTCGCATACAAGAGATATGGGACCATAAGTTCTACTTACCCCGAAGATCAGTGGGGGCATAGATGTTAGTAACCAAGATATATTCCACAGTCTCAAGACTAGAGACAACCCCGAATAACGAAGATTTGGAGGCCGCCCACCAGACAGGACGAATCCTTAGAGGGTTCCAAAGATAGGCCACCCCTCCCGAGGAGCCCACAACCCCAATACATTGACACTGACATCTCCCCCAAAGCTTTGGAACCAGATTCATCATACTTTCCACGAAAAGTTGTCTCCTCCAAAAATAGGATATCAGGAGAATGGCTCCTTATCAACTCTCGAACAACTTTTTGTCTAAGGCCACTGTTCAAGCCCCTCACATTCCATGATAAAACAAACATTTAGGGGGATTGGAAAAATGAGAATCTAGAGTCTTTACCAACCTTGACTCAACCAAATTCTCCCCCATCAATTTGATCTTCTCCAAGTCCTTTTTTTCTGCCAACCTTTGAACTCTTCTTCGATGATCCTTTCTTAATGTCCTTCTGGTGGAGACCCAAATGTAAGCCCATCTTGTTACTTATGGCCCCAACAGATTCCATTTTTTTAGTTGAAGGAGAGACCTCCCCCCCAACCAACTCCACTATAGCACTAGGAATGGTCCCCGACTGAGCCACAATTGGCTGATCCATCTCCATTTGCTGGCTCTCAGCAATTTGCAAAGCTTGGGTCGAGTCCCAATTCACACTATCATTGACCAACCCTGGTGCACCCTAATCCAAAGGAGTTAGCCCAAGGTTCACCTCCTGCTGGGTGAGGTCGTCTAGGGCTTCAAACCTATTAAAGGTATCCTCCTCCCGTCTCTCTTGTAGGGGCCTCTTTTGTCCCCGATTCCTGTTCTTTGTCTTAACTAGGATAAAACCATCAGTACCCACAACTTCCCCAGTCATGGTGGCTTTTCCTTTGTCAGCTCCATCTGTGTTATGGGTTGGCTGTTGAGATTGGTGCACTATCAATTTATACCTAGGACACTTGCATTGCAAGTGACCGTAGTCATGACACAGACGACACCGAAAAGGTAAAGTCTCATAATCAAGCTGTTGAAGCCAGGAATAAGAACCCGCACACATATCTATAACATCTGGTAGAGCCTTATCGAGATCAATTTCAACACATATATGAGCAAAGGTCATTACCCTTCTCCCCAGGGTTTGCGATGAGGCTCCAACTGGCCTCCCAAGCACTGAAGCGAGCATCCATAGCACATCCTCTCGACAACATTCCACTGGAAGACATGGTAAATAGACCCACACTGGGACCCTATTCGGGAGTTCCTCCAAAGGGTTGACCCCTGCATGCCAAGTTTTGATGAACAACCTCACCTGGTTGTAAAAATACGACCCTCCTTAAAAAACCCTACTCCGATCCTCCATGCAATTGAAGATAACCATGAAGTAGTTGTTTGCCAATAACATAATCTCCATCTCCCCTTCTGGAGCCCAAGATCTCTAAGCCCAGTTCTCCAAAATTTGCAGAGAAACCCTCATCCCCAAAAACTTGCAGTATAACGAATGTTTAGAAAATTAATCGACATCTTCTGCTATCATCTCTGGAGGAATACTCAACCTTGGTCTCTCACTGCACTTCTCTAGGCAACCATTAATCTTCGAGATCCGAGAATCCCCAACACTTCCAGCCCCGGACTTTGAGGCAAAAATTTTATTATCAAAGGTCTTTACATTTTGGGGTGGAGATTTCAAACCCAACGCAGCCCGAAAATCCATATCGTGAGGTGCCTTCGATGCCTCTCCACTAGTTCTAGACATCGCACCACTCAGATAGGCCACCTCCCGAAAGGAACTGGTCAAGGACACCACACCCCCTTGCAAGAGCACACCCTCTCCCCACCGTGTAGCTCGAAACCCCCACTGCCCTTCCCCACGAACAGGCTGTGACTCCGTAGGAACCCCAAGCCCCTGCCTCCCGTAGCACCTCCCACCACCCGCAGCCACCGCATCACCTTCCACCCTCGCAGCCCCGTATCTGACCCCTCCTGCAGCAACACCACCGTCCGCAAACACCACCCTCCCACCGTCGCACCAGCATGCAGGCTCCTCCTATGAGCTAGGGCTGAGATGCCCTAGCTCACATTCGGCTCCCTCCACGCACAACGCCATCCCCTATGTACTTAACATTATCAAGATCAAGATTTCGAGATATTGACCTTTCAACCTCTTTTCCAATGCATAATCATCATTTGACATACCTACTGCCATCACTCTAGAATTGAGCACTTCTAATTCCTCTTTTAATTTCAATTTTTTAGATAAAATGTTTTTAAAAGATAATTTGTTCCAAATTTTTATCCTATGTTTTAGAAATTGCAATTTCTTGACAAAACAATAACTAGGGGAACCTGAAAAATTAACCGCCTCTAGCCACCACTCCCTCAATTTATCCAAGAAACCTTCATCCCTCCACCACATGCTAAGAAAATTGAAATAATTTCTATGAATTTTCTTATCTTGCTCCAATTCCAAAACAAGAGGATAATGATCAGATCTTGATTGAGGGATAATTGATGTGGAAATTTCAAACTGACCCGATATCCAGTAGTCACCTACAAAAAAATTATCCAATCTCTCTGATATATTTGAGAAGTAAAGCCTTTTGTTTGTCTAAGTGAACCTACCATTCGAAGGAATGATGTCCATCACCTTGATAGTTTCAATGAAGTCCCTAAAGTCATCCATAACTTTAGAGCTCTTTCTCAGTCTTCCTGACTTTTCTTCCATCTCCAATAAAGCATTAAAATCCCCAGCTACAATATTATTGTTATTTGACAAGGAATCCACAAACAAAGAAATCTCTTTCCAAATTTGAAGCTTTTCTTTAGTTTTAGTGGGGTCGTAGACATTAATAAGAGGAAAGACAATATGATCTATGTTGTTGTTAACATTACAAGCCATCCAATAGAAATTTGTTGCAGTTTGATTAACATCAACTGTTTTCGGATTCCACATTATGCCCAACCCTCCAGAAGCACCTTTTGAATCTTGAAACAATCCATCCCAGTTGTACATAGATTTTAAAAATCCCAGGGATTTTTCATCACTTAGCTTGGTCTCTTGAAACAGAACAACATCTGTGTTTAATTTATTAATTGCTCTCTTGACCAAGCATTTTTTGTCAAGGGTCATTAATCCCCCTACATTCCATGTTAGAATCTTCATCTCCCACCAAGGGAGGGACATCCTCCCTTGGATATCCTCATGAAATCCACAACACTTACTGTAGACACCTAAAATTGTCCAGTCTAATTAAATAAATATCTTTATTTATTTAATTATTTTAGCCTAATTCTTCTATTAATTAAATAAATCTTTATTTATTTAATTAATTCATTTATCCTCTTCTAGCCTTATTTCTCATTTAAATAAATACATTTATTTATTTAAATTATCCTTTTCCTAAATTAAATAAATACTTATTTATTTAATTGATCCCACTTCTTCTATTAATTAAATAAATCTTTATTTATTTAATTAATTCATTAACCTTTTCTATCCATGACACGTCATTCATCTCTTAATTCATACACTACCTACCCCTCTCATTATTTTATTATTTTCTCTACCTACCCTCTAATCATAGCTGACCTCTTTTTACACCTCTCAATCTTATCCCTTCATTTCTTATAATATCTTCTATATAAAGAGATGTTTCCTTCATTATCAACCCTAATCAATCTATGCATCCTAATCAATTGACTACCTCACTATGCATTCAGTCCTGACTACGCTTTCGAACTTGCATATGCAATCAAGTCTATTTGCAACCACATTTCCGTTCTTTGTTGAGTTCTTGTGCACGTATAAAATCTGAGAGCAAATATATCAAGCAAGATCAATGGAGATAGGAAGAATGGAGATTCAAACCTGATTGGACATGTGATGGTATAATCTTTGTGATTTCATTTGATTTGCATTGTCTTAGGTAATCTTCATATGTTATGGTGGATCTTTCTTGTTGTTAGGCCAGGGTTTTGTGGTTGAATTCATTTAGTCTTTCAATATTGTTGTTTCCATTTTCACCATAAACATTTTGGCACGCCCGATGGGACATGGATTTTTGTTAGACCTGTGTTTTTTGCAAATTTTTCTAACCCTATATTGTTGTTTTGTAAAACAATTTGGAGAATAACCTTGTGCAGCTAGGGTTTTTGACACAAAATCAAGATCTTGGAGAGATTTGATCATATCTCACAAATGGCTTGAAAATTTTGCACCAAATGTTTTTTGCAGGTTGAAGACACTATCAGGAACTCTAAAAAAAAAATTCAGATCTATTGGAGCATATTTTAATTTTTTATGAATTTTTTATGAATTTTCATAAAAAATTAATTTTGAGAGAAAATGAACAAATTTTTTGGATTTTCTTACATTTTTGGAAATCTCTCATAATTATACAGAGGAATTGTTCTTTCTGATTTTAATTTTGATGCAAAATATTTCCTAAAAAATTGGATCTTTAAAAATTAGGGTTTTTCTTTATTTTGATTAGATCTCACACACGGCTTCAAATTTTGGCATCAATTTGTTTTTGCAAGTCAGGAAAAGTATTAGAAGGATTCAGTAAAAATTTTAGATTTTTTGGATCAAATTTTCATTTTGTATGAATTTTTTATGATTTTTCATAAAAAATTAATTTTGAGAGCAAATTAGCGAATTTTTTGGATTTTCTTACATTTTTTGAAATCTCTTAGAATTATACATAGGATTTATTCTTTGTGATTTTAAATTTGATGCAAAATCATTCCTCAAAAATTGGATCTTTGAAAATTAGGGTTTTGCATTATTTTACTCATATCTCACAAACTACTTGGATTTGTTGTAGAAATTTTTTTATGCTGATTTGGAAGACCATCAGGACTCTCCAATAAAAATTTCAGATTTTTTGGATCGATTTTGCATTTTATATGAATTTTTTATGATTTTTCATAAAAAATTAATTTTTGGAGCAAATTAGCAAATTTTTTGGATTTTCTTACATTTCTAGAAATCTATTGAAATTTTACAGGTGGTCTTTTTTTTATGATGAATCAAATATTTGAATTGGTCAACAAAATGCATTATTGAAGGCCCCTATTTCACAAAGTCTTTTGGATCTAAAATTTACCTAACTTGTGTGCTTGCAGGAAGGGGTGATCATTTGAAACAATCCAAACTACTAAAAAATCTTTGTTGCAGGACCTTAGCAAGGGTTTTTGATCTTTATTATGTTCCTTGTTCTCATAGACTAGCAAACACTTCAATTGATGCACTAAAATTGAACCATTGTCTTTTGTGTCTTGAGCAATAGGCTCTTTTTGTTTCATCTTTAGAGGGTCTCTCTCCCTGTGTGGTCATTAAGACTACTAGTGAGGAGAGAATGACCCAAGTGGTAGCAAAAGAAAAACCATCTTCTTCCAAACCACTATAAATAACTGTATCCATGGTGAAAACTATGGATAACATGTGCTGATTAGTTCATATCGACACTGTCTCCCCATAAACCCATTTGATCAAATTTATTTGATCATTTGTAGGGTGTAACACCTACTGGCTGGGAGCCTTCTGTATTTACAGAGCTGAAAGTGTCGCATGTATGGCCACACGAGCGGATGCCCTTACTAGCACCTTTTTTGTTTTAGAAGCCAAAATTCTTCTAGTTGTTGGGGCGGGAGGTTGGACCTCTGGTAGTGGCCCACACACATACGGTTCTTAGTAGAGATACAAAGTTCACCACGGGGAGTTTTTGTGGGGACTGATGCTTGGCTGCCCTGAGAAGTGAGTGCCGAGGGTGGAGCCAGTGGGGTCAAGCATTTAAGTATCTGCTCTAAATAACGTAGCCTCGGGGGAAACTCCATGTGGGATCAACAACTATTGTCTTGGCCAGCCATAAGAATTGTGCTTGACTTATTTTGAACAATCAAACATTCAAGACCAAACATTAAAACATTGTGTCTTTTGTGTCTTCAAGTGTATGCAAAACAATTTTACATTAAACAACACACTTTTCTTTGAGTCATTTTTGAGTCTAAACACTTGCAAACATTGAGTCTTCATCATCATTGTGTCCTCTTATCACATAAATACGGTCAAAAATATAGATTTGGTCACAACAACAACTTCACAAATTGGAAAAATTTACAATCCAACAAACAAGAGCAATCAATTTCAGAATTCTTGAGCTTCCTAAGTTATTTCTCCGGGTTTTCATCTAGCATTCAACCTGTCTTTGGGTCTCACAAAGTCCATCATTGCTTTACACCTTACATTACATTCACATTTGTCTAAACTTGAGTCAAAAGGTCACTTGCTTGTCCTCATCTTACTTTGTCAACACACTACATACAATAACATTTTGCTAAGTGGTCCCTCATCAAGTTCTATCACCTTTGGGTCTCATTTGGTCTTACTTAGAGTCAAGGTCAACTTACCTCATCAAGAGAAACTATCATCTCTTTGGAAGTCACACCTACTCTACTACATACATACTTGGTCTTACACTTTGGACATTGCAAGTACACCTCAGATTCATTTACATTTCATCCAACTCTTGGTCTTCCATACTCTTTCCATTTTCATCTAGTCTCACACATCTTGGTCAATACCTAGTTCATGGTTGAAACCCGTTCCCAAAAATCTAGGAGAGAAGCTAATGATGCTCAAGAGTCCGCAAACATGAGTTCTTATGAGTATGACAATGATATCTTTTTCAATTCTGATCATACTACACTACCTGACATGGATGCCTATAGAAACATTCCAAATGTTGAAAACATTGACACTACAAACAACAATGATACACACAATGACAATATGGACAACATTTCAATACATTCAGCAGAAGTGGAAGACACCATTATGAATCCCCATTTCAATCGATTGGTTGAGGAAATAGTGAGGAGAGATAGACAATATTTCTTACAAATGATGGCATAAAGTGGAGCCAAGATACGTCATGATTTTGACATGTCTCAAATAATAGAAAATTGACCTTTGCAACAACCTCACCTCAACATGGATCAAAGGAGGCCTAATAGTGGAGGCAATAGAGGACCACATCTTGTACTTGAATCACCATCATCTTTGTTTCAAAAACCAAAGGTCCCACATACACATGGTCAAGCATATGATACTCACCTTCGCAGACCATTATGGAAGTCTTATGCAGAAAAATATGCTCAATCACATACCAATGCTAAGGATCAACCACCAAAGCAATTGGATATTCAAAGGCACGTTCAAAATTTGGACACAAGGAAACCCCGCATCAAATTTGGGGGCAACACACTAGAACAAACTCATGACATGCCTGTAGAGTATGGTATACATGGACAAAGCAGATATTTCATTCCTCAACATGACTCTATACCAAGTGGTCCATATACACAACATCATTATAGACCTCCTCCATATGAACATGTGTATGATCAATATCATCCATATATGCAACATGATCCTCCTCCAACTGGTGCCTTAAGCATGGGGTATGGTCCAAGAAGTCGATCTCCACCTAAGAATAATTTGGAATAGCAAATCAAGGACTTACAAAAGAAAATGGAGGACATAAATACACTGAAGCCAACTTAGACAATGAGAGACATATGTCCCTATCCATTTGACAAGAGCATTCCAATGCCTCCATTTCCTACACACTTTGTGACGCCTAAGTTTGATAAGTATAGAGGAAAAGGAGATCCTAAGGCACACATAAGATAGTTTTTCACAGCTTGCATTGAGGTAGCTTTAGAAGAGACATATTTGATGAGATTATTCCCACAAAGCTTAGGAGATCAAGCTATGGAATGGTTCTCCCAACTTCCACCTATAATTAAGTCATGGGGTGACTTAGTTGAGGCGTTTATCCAACATTTCTCCTACAACATAGAGACAAACATATCAATCACCACTTTGTGCAACACCAAGCAAAGGGATGGAGAATCTTTGCATCATTTTTACAAAGATGGAGGAATCTAGCCAGCAGATGCTCTTGTGAAATTCCACAAAAACAAATGGTAGAGATGTTCACTCAAAATGTTAACAAAGACATTGGTTATGACCTAAGAAAATCTTGTTTGTCCACCTTCAAGGACGTCATTGAGAAAGGATTAGCGACAGAAAAGGTCCTAATTGAGCAAGGCATCATTAAGATATTCAAGGAAAACAAAAAGGACTTTAAAGGAAAAGACAAGCCAAGATTTTGGAATAAAAACAAGAACACGGTCAATGATGGTGTTGTGGATGCCAATACAGTACGACCTAAAATCATTTTTTCTAGATCAAGCTCTACAAACAATCAAGTCAATACTCAAACAACTTCAAAGTCACGAAGGAAGTACACTCCATTGGGAGAACCACTAGAGTCAGTTTTCAAGAAGCTAGTGGCAAACAAAGTAATCACAATTCCAGATTTTCCTCCATATGAACCAAGGGTTAAACCAAATTGGTGGAATGATGATGAGTATTGTGAATTTCACAAGAGCAAGGGTCATAAAATAGGAAATTGTCATCGACTGAAGAACATCATACAAGATCTTATTGATAGAGGTGACATTGAGATTGAAGGACACTCATCCAATCAAGAACATGAGATGTTTAAGGAACCATTCCCAAAGCATGACAAGGGAAAAGCTAAAGCCACTGATGACCAAACCAACTATACCAAAGCATCCTATAACTATGATTCAACTATCAATCACATTTCGATGGACAATTATGTCTCTACCATTATCATCAAGGACAAAACACCTGAGAATTCTACCCAAATACCCAAGATTGTCCTAAAAGGCATTGGATCTTCTTCTGAACCTACCTCTGAATGTAATGTTACAACTCGTCGAGGTAAATTCACTTTGCAAGGTGCTCCAGCTAAAAACACCACTTCCTCATCAACCAAGCTTGAGTATGACCTTGTAGAATAGTTAGGGAAGACACCCGCGCTTATCTCAATCCTTGAGCTCTTACGCATATTCCCTGCACATAAAGCCATTCTTGACAAAATATTGAGAGACACTGCTATCCCCACTGATCTGAATGTGGACCAGTTTCAAGCCATGGTGGGATACCTTTCTGTTTCATACTCACTTACATTCACAGAAGCCGATGATGCCTCTGTAAGTCAGCCACATAATGCACCACTACACATTGAAGCCTTCATACACAAAAATCGAATAAAACGAGTCCTGATAGATGGAGGAGCAGGTCTAAACATTTGTACATTGAGCACTATTAAACAATTGGGATATTCTGAAAAGGTTGTGAATTCTACAAACAAAATTATCATCAAAGCATATGATGATGAAGAGCGTTCATCCAAGGGCACAGTCACCTTACCTCTGAGAGTTGGGCCAGTTACAAAGGATGTGGTTTGTCAAGTCCTAGACCTGGATCTCACATACAATATATTACTAGGACGTCCTTGGATTCATGAAATTAGGGCAGTCCCATCTACATATCACCAATGCATTAAGTTTCCTCGCAATGGAGTTGAAAGAACAGTTAATGGTGATCCTAACCCATTCATATATTGCAACAATCTGTGACCTCGATCAGAAATAACAATCCCAATCAGTCAAGAAGCTATTCCTTCATCAACATATGTGGATCCAGAATCCTTGAAACCTTCTACATCAAAAAAAGCAGAGCTCAAAGAAAAGTTCAAGTTTAAAGACATGGGATGTGGTGAGTATATCTTTCATGTTGATCAACTCCCACTATCTCCTAAGGTATTCAGTCGACCAGAACAATCTATAAACAATTTGCAAGGAATTGGGTATGAATCACCTAGTGTTGTGGCTACTAAGTTTGAATGTGAATCTCCTTTAGTGGTGCAAGCATCTCTTGATATCAATAGTCCTAAGAGTGGTTCCAGCGAAGAATCTATTGATCGTATCGGCACCCCTCTTGAGAACTCATATAGCCTTACCATTTCATCCACTCATTCCATTTCCACTCCACTTCTAGACTTGGATCAATAAGAATCACAAAAGCCCTTACTCATCAGGGATCAAAAATCAAGCTTTGAAAAGAAAAATCTAAAAGTCAATAATAAAGAAAAGCCCTTCAGTTCAAATCATAATCAAAAGCTACCAGACTCTGCAAAAATCAAAGTCAAGGATAAAAATCCTATGAAGAAAAAAGAGAAAGAATTGATCTCCCCTAATACCAAAATAACTGGGGGCAAAAGTTCTACAATTTTAAGTCAAAAAGCATACTTGTTGATCCTAAGTCTCCATCATGATATCCTACTTTCACTTCTTTTCACAATCATGAGCCTTCATCACTCATCCACTTGTTCCACACATCCATTCCCTTCTGGCGATACATCATGGACCTTTAATGGAGCTTCCTCAAGGGACTTTGTTATCAGGGATGCCAAAAATTCTTTATGTGACATGCATATGGACCTACATAGTCCACACACTAGTAATTCTATTTCAGTTCCTTTATCAAGGAAAACAGTCACTCGAGCTATACATAATTCAGTCAAGGAACAATACAGCTATAATCATAAGGTTACGCCTCACACATTTGAGGTAGGTGACTTGGTTCTCAGAGAAAATCCTAAAAATCAGCAAGACAGAGAGAAGAAAGGCAAATTCAAACCAAATTGGCTTGGTCCTTACATCATTACAACAACCTATGGATCTGGTGCATATCAACTCTCAACTCTAGATGGCGAACCTTTGGAGGATCCTATCAACAGCATGCACCTTCGCAGGTTTTACACATAGTTCTTCAAAATATCCTAATTCAAAATACAAAAAAAATAAAAAACATATCAAAAATAAAATAAAAATATAAAAAAATTCAAAAGCACAAAAAAAATTCATAAAACAAAAAAAATCGTTACTTGGTGAAAACCTAGCAAATAGGCGCCTTGTGACACACCAAAAAAAAACATTTCGTCCGACGGTGAAAACCACTTCGGTGGCACCCTGGGCAAGTACCGTGGTGAAAACTGGGTCACCAGCGCCATGTGTAGAGACATTGCTCCTCCCTCCTTTAGGATTCCATTTCATCCTTCACTTTGCACACACTCACGACCTATTCATTCATAATAAACTTACCCATTCCCATCATGGCTTGTTATTGATCTACCTAAGATTGGTTAGCCATTCATAATAATCCCTCCTTTTCACCTTTTTCCATCCGTAATAAATCAGCTCTTATCTATGGCTAAGGCAAATCCTACGTCTAGTGATGGGTGTGGAACTAAGAACATCACATGTTTCAAGGAGTACAGTTTCTTCCAGTTTTCTTCAGTCTATCCGCGCACAATCCGCAATAAAGTAACACTGGCATCACAATCTGCAATAAAGTTCCATCTTCTCCACAATAAAGTATCAGTTTCATGGATTCAGTCAGTTTCAGATGAGACACAACAACAACAATGGGCTTCAACAAATCAAATCTTTCAACAGACTCAGACAACATTATGGTTCAGTGCTATCTATCCTTTTGTGAAAGTAAACATTGTGACAACAATCAAATAAGACTTATACAAGTGACAAGAGACACTAAACTTGAAGACTACATTGGATGTTGGTGTCGAGTCTTGCTTTTCTTTTTTGATTTTATCTTTTGGTGACATGTCTTTTAGCTCTTCCAGGATGTCTCTGACTAGAGATTCTATCTCCAAGATGTCTTTGACTAGAAAGGTGAGGATGGGGTATCGTCACCTATTTTTCTTTACTATCTGTGGATTGTCTCTCAGTAATGCTATGACTTGTCCAAGGATATGAGGACAATGTGAGTCTAGTATGAACTGGGGCATTCTTTGTTTGTGACTGTCTTATCTCCATGCAAACAGGTACAATGACTTTTGGGTCTAACATATGCCTCGATTGTCATAACCTACTTGCCATAATAAAGCTCAATGATGATAACACACAAGAAGCTCTTTCACTTCCATATCTTCTATCTTCCATCCCCCTTTCTTGATTGACTTCCATCGTCCTTCTTGAGTCCGTGTAGCCCGCTATCACACGACTGAGTATAATGACATGCCAAAAACATTTGCATTTCATGTAGTTGCACCTGCATTACCACATATCTCATTTCATACATACATATGGATATCACAATTGCATCACATCCTGCACAAAACACATATTAGCATATTTTACATTTTCATCATGTAAATAATCATTTGCATTTCATACATTCACATATGCATAACATATTAAACACATAAAAAATAAAAAATATTACATTTCATTGTACATATTTGCATCCATATCATAAACATCACATAGAAACATACATCACATAGGTACACATGCATATAGCTGCCGCAAAGATGAATCATCTCTTATATATATCTCAAAATCAAAAGTGTCATGATACAATGATATCAAATACATATGGCTACACAACCAACCCTCATGTCGCCCTATCAGGACATAAGAACCCACTGATAACTCCTGCCAACACTGCTGGTAGTGCTAATCCTATCTGTGTCATGGTATCCCATGCCACGTGTCCAACCCTCATCTCTAGTCCTGGATCCTAGAACACTCATCTCAGTGCATCCCTATCTCCATCTCGATCGTAAGGTATCAACGCCCCATCGATCGATATTCTCAAAATCCTGAATACATCCTCTAAGGTGATTGTCATCTCACCCATCGACAAATGAAAACTACAAGTCTCTGAGTGTCATCTCTCAACTAGCGCAGTCAACAATCCCATGTTTGTCCGAAACTCACGCACATATAGAATGAATCGCAAACCCATAACCTCAATTGCCGCTCTGTCCTCAAATGTCAGATCCGATTGTAAGCTTTGAGTCGATGGGAATCTCTCCCATGACTCCAGCATAGGTAGGTACTCTGGCAGTCAAGCAAATAAATCATGTCAGTCATAGTGGCATTCCCTGTTCATCATAAAATGTTGCTTATTATCCTAGTGCTTATATATCTATCATATGGTGCTCTGTCAAAGTGACACTCATTGTTCATTACAAAGTGTTGTTTCTATTCTAGTGACACTCACTGTTCATCACAAAGTGTTGCTATTTTTTCCTAGTGGTACTCCCTGTTTATCATAAAGTACTACGTGTTTTTGCACTCACTGTTCATCACAAAGTGCTGTTCATATTAGCACTCCCTATTCATCACAAAGTGCTGCTCATATTTGCACTCACTGTTCATCACAAAGTGTTGTTCATATTAGCACTCCCTGTTCATCACAAAGTGCTGCTCATATTTGTACTCCCTGTTCATCACAAAGTACTATCTTGGTACTCACTGTTCATCACAAAGTGCCTTGATCTATTCTAGTCTTCCCTAGAGGACCTGCTTGAGTGAATCCTCTCAGCAGCTTATCTAATTGACTGCGTATGTTTATCACAGAATTGTCGATTTGGCCTTGAAGACATAAACGTGCCTAGCCAACCCAGATGCGCCTCCACATTTTTGACATTTTTCTAGACATACCTAGAGTGCATTTATTACACTACCTAAGATGCATTAATGACAACAATTAATGCGACAAAGTACAAAGAGGTTTTGTGGTACTTACTGGCTCTCCTGCATCTGTTGGCCTTTGATATCGGTGAACGTGATCGAATCTATGCACCAATGCCATCGCTGCTGACTGCTGCTGCTCTATTCTCTCTCTGCACTCTGATCTCTTGGATGTGTGGATGATAATGAGGATGTTTTCCCCTCGTGGTCTATTTTATAGACTACCCTAGCCCTAGCCCTAGCCCGAGTCAGTCTTCTTTATCCCGTGACTATGTCACTCTATCCTATCCGGTCAGTCCATTCTAGCCTTTCTTTCTTATCGAGAGATTGTATGTGATTTTTCCAGACATTTTCATCCAATCTCTCAAGGGGGCATATCATTCCCATCTTGGGGCAACTTTGTATCAGTTCATATTATCTTCTTTGAAACAACACAACAAGCTGCATTGTCTCAAAGAGGGGCAAAATGTAGACACTTAAAATTGTCCAGTCTAATTAAATAAATATCTTTATTTATTTAATTATTTTAGCCTAATTCTTCTATTAATTAAATAAATCTTTATTTATTTAATTCATTCATTTATCCTCTTCTAGCCTTATTTCTCATTTAAATAAATACATTTATTTATTTAAATTATCCTTTTCCTAAATTAAATAAATACTTATTTATTTAATTGATCCCACTTCTTTTATTAATTAAATAAATCTTTATTTATTTAATTAATTCATTAACCTTTTCTACCCATGACACATGTCATTCATCTCTTAATTCATACACTACCTACCCCTCTCATTATTTTATTATTTTCTCTACCTACCCTCTAATCATAGCCGACCTCTTTTTACACCTCTCAATCTTATCCCTTCATTTCTTATAATATCTTCTATATAAGGAGATGCTTCCTTCATTATCAACCCTAATCAATCTATGCATCCTAATCAATTGACTACCTCACTATGCATTCAGTCCCGACTACGCTTTCGAACTTGCATATGCAATCAAGTCTACTTGCAACCACATTTCCGTTCTTTGTTGAGCTCTTGTGCATGTATAAAATCTGAGAGCAAATATATCAAGCAAGATCAATGGAGATAGGAAGAATGGAGATTCAAACCTGATTGGACATGTGATGGTATAATCTTTGTGATTTCATTTGATTTGTATTGTCTTAGGTAATCTTCATATGTTATGGTGGATCTTTGTTGTTGTTAGGCTAGGGTTTTTGTGGTTGAATCCATTTAGTCTTTCAATATTATTATTGTTTATCCATTTTCACCATAAACACTTACAATTCCTTTTTCATAGGCTCTTTCTTCTCTAAGCTGTTTGTGACTTCTTCTGCCCCTACTCCCCTTGGATCTTCCCAATAGCACATTGGTGGATTGAATCAAACAACTAGGATCCAAATTATCCAAACCATCACTTTGTTCTCCGAAATCCTCTAATTCTTTTACAAATTCATCTTTTAAACTAGAAGAGGATACGAGTCCTCAAAAATCACTTATGTCTTCTTCTCCATTGAGTGTTGTTCGATAGGAAGTAAAGCCTCTTTCATCTGGGCCTCAGATTCTTCCTTCCCGAGATTATTATTCTGGCCAGATATCGATCCTATAGAATCTTTCCCCTTAACCCCAATGGAAGGGAGGCACAAGACTTCCTTTGTGGGATTAATCTTCTCCGCCCATTGTTGTTTGGGCTTTGTCTTCTGAAGAGGTCTATTCCAAGCTCTCCTAACAAACATTCTACATTCAAATCCTGAATGAAATCTGCTACCACAGCAGTTAAAAACCATTATTCCTTTTTCAATCTCTACATGTTGCTTCCATTTGCCTTCTGAAGATATTAAAATGATAATAGAAGGAATCTCCTTGACCACTGTAATTTTTAATCGAGCATAAGTGTAAAGATCCTTTTCCACAATTTCCTCATCTATTTCAAGAAGAGTACCCAATGATCTGCCTATTTTCTCCAAACTTTGATCTCCCCAATATTCAATTGGAAGATTATACAATTTGATCCAAATCGGGTGATCATAAACTGCCAATGGTAAGGGATTGAAGTTTGGAGCCCAAGGTTGTATATAAACTGGATGATCGCCTGCAAACCAGTTTTGTTTGCACATAATATTATTCATCTCCATGTTGTCTGCCAAAGAAACTTCTTGGAGTAAATTTAACCACCAGACTCGTGCCCCAACTCTTGGCGATCCATTCCTTAATTGTTGTTCTTGTCATTTTGGGCCCAATGACTTTCCCGATAATAGCTAGGCCCACCCAAAGGGATTTATCCTTTTCAATATCGCTGGTCAAATCTATTGCACACTCCCCATTCTCCCATACGCCATTAACGCCTAATCAATTTTGCAGAGAGGATCCTCCCGCCATTTTAATAATTGTTATTTTAGGGATTTATGTTTAACTTAATTGATGATAGTTATGAAGATGTTCTATTTTTTTTAAGTTTAAAAAAATTGAAAAAAAATAAAATAATATAATTTAATAATTTTATTTCCCACTATTCCACTTGAATAATATAATATTATAATTTATAATATTAACATATACTATTTTATAATATTTATTACAAAAAATATTAATTTAATTTTTTTAAGTAGAAATAAATATTTTTTTCATTTTCAAAATATTTTTTATTTTTTTTTCATAAAGATTTTTTAAATATAAATTTAGAAACTTACTTTAATTACTTTTAGGAAGGATAGCTTATCCATTGACAATTTATAATTTAATATTTTAAATAAAATTGTTTTTTTATGAAAGCATATCTTTATCTATACATTCTTATGTTTTTTAACATAACATAGTTTTTAAAATATTGATAAAATATTTACAATTTAGAAAATAAATAATTTAATTTAAAATAAATAAATGATTAAAATTATTTATATATAAAAAGCAGACATGTGTTAATTTAAATCACACGAAGTTTTTATTATATTAAATTATTACTAGCAATTGCACTTTGGTGTGTGCAATAGGTACGTCAAACATGTGTGAAAGATCAATTACGGAAAAATTAAGTCTATTTTTCACATACATTTGTGTAGTACATGAGGTTAATTGGTAGGCCATTTTGGAAAATGATGTTGTTTATACAAAAAAGGTACGAATGGAGAAGTGATAGCTTCAAATCAACTATACATTCACTTATAGGGATCTACACACAATTGAATCAAAAACTATAAATCAAGAAGATAATCAAGATCCACTACCAATATACTCATGTTATGTTTGCAATATAGAGATAGGGATATATGGAGAGAGAGAGAGAGGGGGGGGGGGCAAGAGGGGGGTGGGGGGGAGCAAGAGAGAGGGGTGGGGAGACAGTGATAGAGAGGAAGATAAATACGGAGAAGGAGAAGGAGAAGGATAGGGATATGGAGAGGAGAGAGAGGAGAGGGTATGTGTAGATGAAAGAGATATATATACTAATAGAGAGAGAGAGAGAGAGAGAGAGAGAGAGAGAGAGAGAGAGAGAGAGAGAGAGAGAGAGAGAGAGAGAGAGAGATTCTAAATCTTTATCGACATCAAAATAATCAAGATTGACATTACATTAAAGTCAAATAAATCCAATCAAATTTAAACAATTTTAATATATATTCTTTTGTCAATTATTCAATTACATTCTCAATTAATCAATCTAAGTTCATATTAATTAAAATTTGAATTATTAAACTGGACATGAAAGGTGCGTTTTCTTACCTAATTTAGCAGTCATGTAAAATCCTATTTTAT